>NW_026126487.1:4132500-5531546 GCF_943737965.1 Phodopus roborovskii | reverse complement strand
CCTGGAACTAGTTTCTCTGATAGTGCTAGGAAATATTCATCATAGAGATTCATGTATGGAAATACTCTCTATGTCCCCCACTGGGACAGGTGAGGGATGGGACCACGACAAGTTGCTACAAGTAAAAAGACAAAAAGCAGATAGGTTAATGTCTCTCACCCCCACTTCATAAAAATTGTACCTACCTCAATGTCCTAATGATAATCTTTGGGTCAGAGGTTAAAAAAAAAATAGGTGACAGTCTGAACCCTAATCCAATTATGAGCATGCATTAGAAAGAGCAGAGGTGAAATAAGTGGTCACTTAGAGTTTGGAAAGGAAGGCCAGGGAAACAAAAATCAAATCAAAGATTTGGTGACATGTCAAGATGAAGTCTGTCAAAACTCTTGCCCAGAGAGTACAAATTATGGAAATGTGAGACAAGACATACAGTGTGGAAGAAAGACAAGTATGATCTAGGGCACCTTGGTTGTGGCGTGTATGATGGCAATTGTCTCTAGAGAGGTGATAGTCATGACAGAAGATAATTTCTTGAATCATAAAATAGACGAACATTGATGGCATATTATTAAACCCAGGGACCATTTGCTGCCTTCCTGCTTCTATACCGTAGGTGTGCTGATCAATTCTGGAAGTTTCAAAACATGCAAAGGAATCCATTTAGGGATAAGAAGGAACAAGTAATATAATATCTGCCTATAGAACACGCAGGCCTACAGATTAGCAGGATGTATCTTAGTTCCAGTTCTTACAGTAAAAAGATCAGTTGTCCCCAAGAAGCAACACCAGACACAAGGAAAGCTTCCCTCCAAATTTAGTCTTAGAACATGCATTCCCAATGCTGAACCCTTAACTGCATACACACACACACACACACACACACACACACACACACACACACACTGACACAGGCTAGGTATTCTCTAATGTCTTTGATGAATTTCCACATGTGTATGTGTTATGAGATCCATGGTACTTGATGGGAAGTTCATGTTCATAGTTAGTTCAACAGGGAATCCTAGAATAATTCCATGGGAATCCTTTGGACAACAAGCATGGAAGAAGGTCCAGAGGGTGGGACAGGCTCAGAAAAAAATCAAATGGATCCCTGTCACTTTCTGAAGTAGAAATAAACAGAGCTTGTGACTGCAATCCCAGGTCCAGACACATGGTGAACCTGACTAGAGCCATGGAGCAGCAGTTGGATCCTTAACTGAAACAGGGGTCTTTGGGACACAAGGGGCAGCTGCACTGTCACAGAGCAGAGGAAAAGATCCCAGGTCAGTATGCATCTCCAGAAATGTTACAGGGGAATACCTTATGTCAAACAGTTAATGTTTAAAAGAAGAAAAAAATAAACCAAAGTAAAAAGGCAAAAAATTTTATACAGAACTATTAAGAGAAATGTATACATAATCAGAAATCCATGCCTCATCCAAAAGCACTGGGTTCATGCATATAAACAAAAACAGCTTGAACCTAAAGAAATGCTAGAGACCCACAAGACTGCCGCCAGCTAACAATTTGAGCAACCTTGGAAAGGCTACCAAAATGCCCTTCCCGGATAGTGAGATCAACAACTAATGTATCCATGGATCCCTCATCTAATAGCTGCTGGAAACAGAAGCAAAACCCATATCTAAACACTGAGTCAAACTAGAATCCAGATGCAGAGGGAGAGGATAAGACCAGGTTTGTGGAACACAAGAGACAGCAGACCTGAACAAGGAGGAACTAACGGGCCCCCAGACAGATAGTTGGGAATCCAGCATGGGACTGACTCAGGCCCCCCTGAATATGGGTCTCAGCCAGAAGGACTGAGCAGTCTAAGGGACCTCAGACAGTGCACAAAAGAACCTTACAGACACATCCCCCGTGGAGGGATACTGCCTTAACCTAGAGACAGGAGAGAAGGCCCAGTCTCTACTTCAAATGACCTGACAGATCTACTTGATCCCACCTGGATGGCATTGCTGTCCATTACCTGGGAACTGTGTCTTCTGTCTTTGGGGTGAGGAGGCAACTGCATAAATTTGATGAAGTAGTACTCTCAGATGAAGTAGTACTCCCTGTGTCCCTGAATTTTTCTTGATGTTATAAGAGGGCACAGGAGAAAGTGGTGAGTTAGAATTCAAAAGCCAGCTGGTACTGAGCAGCTCGCATAATTCTGGAGAGCTGACCGAGAGGAGATTTTGCTTTTTTCTCACTTCATTCAACTCTTGCCCTTGGTTGTCTTCCATGACAGGAATGTGGGCAAAGCTGTTTTATTCTGTGCCCTCCTTACGGTCAATGCAGAGGGATGACCTGCAGAAGGGCTCTTGGGACACTGCCAGATAGCATCCTGGACGTTACTATCGCCTTTTCCTGTTGAACATACTGATTTTTCCTAGGGCATCATTAACCCTATTTGTTCCTTTGAGTTCCAGGGTTTCTTCAGCCATGGGGTCTAAGCAACACATACTATCTTCAATGGAGGAGATGGATGGCCTGGAACTAGTTTCTCTGGATAGTGCTAGGAAATATTCATCATAGAGATTCATGTATGGGAAATACTTCCTCTATGTCCCCCACTGGGACAGGTGAGGGATGGGACCACGACAAGTTGCTACAAGTAAAAAGACAAAAGCAGACAGGTTAATGTCTCTCAATTTCACTTCATAAAAATCGTACCTACCCCAATGTCCTAATGATAATCTTTGGGTCAGAGGTTAAAAAAAAATAGGTGACAGTCTGAACCCTAATCCAATTATGAGGATGCATTAGAAAGAGCAGAGGTGAAATAAGTGGTCACTTAGAGTTTGAAAGGAAGGCCAATGAAACAAAAATCAAATCAAAGATTTGGTGACATGTCAAGATGAAGTCTGTCAAAATTCTTGCCCAGAGAGAAGATACAAATTATGGAAATGTGAGACAAGACATACAGTGTGGAAGAAAGACAAGTATGATCTAGGGCACCTGGTTGTGGCGTGTATGATGTGAATTGTCTCTAGAGAGGTGATAGTCATGACAGAAGATAATTTCTTGAATCATAAAATAGACGAACATTGATGGTATATTATTAAACCTAAGGACCATTTGCTGCCTTCCTGCTTCTATACCGTAGGTGGGTGATCAATTCTGGAAGTTTCAAAACATGCAAAGGAATCCATTTAGGGATAAGAAGGAACAAGTAATATAACATCTGCCCATAGAACATCGCAGGCCTACAGATTACATGATGTATCTTAGTTCCAGTTCTTACAGTAAAGATCAGTTCTCCCAAGAAGCAACACCAGACACAAGGAAAGCTTCCCCAAATTTAGTCTTAGAACATGCATTCCCAATGCTGAACCCTTAACTGCATACACACACACACACACACACACACACACACACACACACACACACACTGACACAGGCTAGGGTATTCTCTAATGTCTTTGATGAATTTCCACATGTGTATGTGTTATGAGATCCATGGTACTTGATGGGAAGTCCATGTTCATAGTTAGTTCAACAGGGAATCCTAGAAGAATTCCATGGGAATCCTTTGGACAACAAGCATGGAAGAAGGTCCAGAGGGTGGGACAGGCTCAGAAAAAAAATCAAAATGGATTCCTGTCACTTTCTGAAGTAGAAATAAACAGAGCTTGTGACTGCAATCCCAGGTCCAGATACATGGTGAACCTGACTAGAGCCATGGAGCAGCAGTTGGATCCTTAACTGAAACAGGGTCTTTTGGACACACAAGGGGCAGCTGCACTGTCACAGAGCAGAGGAAAAGATCCCAGGTCAGTATGCATCTCCAGAAATGTTACAGGGGAATACCCCATGTCAAACAGTTAATGTTTAAAAGAAGAAAAAATAAACCAAAGTAAAAAAAGGCAAAAAATTTTATACAGAACTATTAAGAGAAATGTATACATAATCAGAAATCCATGCCTCATCCAAAAGCACTGGGTTCATGCATATAAACAAAAACAGCTTGAACCTAAAGAAATGTCTAGAGACCTACAAGACTGCCGCCAGCTAACAATTTGAGCAACCTTGGAAAGGCTACCATAAATGCCCTTCCTGGATAGTGAGATCAACAACTAATGTATCCATGATCCCTCATCTAATAGCTGCTGGAAACAGAAGCAAAACCCATATCTAAACACTGAGTCAAACTAGAATCCAGATGCAGAGGGAGAGGATAAGACCAGGTTTCAGAAACACATAGAGACAGCAGACCTGAACAAGGAGGAACTAACGGGCCCCCAGACAGATAGTTGGGAATCCAGCATGGGACTGACTCAGGCCCCCCCCTGAATATGGGTCTCAGCCAGAAGGACTGAGCAGTCTAAGGGACCCCAGACAGTGCACAAAAGAACCTTACAGACACATCCCCCATGGAGGGATACTGCCTTAACCTAGAGACAGGGAGAGAAGGCCTAGCCCCTACTTCAAATGACCTGACAGATCTACTTGATCCCACCTGGATGGCATTGCTGTCCATTACCTGGGAACTGTGTCTTCTGTCTTTGGGGTGAGGAGGCAACTGCATAAATTTGATGAAGTAGTACTCCCAGATGAAGTAGTACTCTCTGTGTCCCTGAATTTTTCTTGATGTTATAAGAGGGCACAGGAGAAAGTGGTGAGTTAGAATTCAAAAGCCAGCTGGTACTGAGCAGCCCGTATAATTCTGGGAGAGCTGGACCGAGAGGAGATTTTGCTTTTTCTCACTTCATTCAACTCTTGGCCCTTGGTTGTCTTCCGATGACAGGAATGTGGGCAAAGCTGTTTTATTCTGGTGCCCTCCTTTACGGTCAATGCAGAGGGACGACCTGCAGGAAGGGCTCTTGGGGACACTGCCAGATAGCATCCTGACGTTACTATCGCCTTTTCTCCTGTTGAACATACTGATTTTTCCTAGGGCACCATTAACCCTATTTGTTCCTTTGAGTTCCAGGGTTTCTTCAGCCATGGGGCCTAAGCAACACATACTATCTTCAATGGAGGAGATGGATGGCCTGGAACTAGTTTCTCTGGATAGTGGCTAGGAAATATTCATCATAGAGATTCATGTATGGAAATACTTCCTCTATGTCCCCCACTGGGACAGGTGAGGGATGGGACCACGACAAGTGCACAAGCAAAAAGACAAAAGCAGATAGGCTTAATGTCTCCCAATTTCACTTCATAAAAAATCGTACCTACCTCAATGTCCTAATGATAATCTTTGGGTCAGAGGTTAAAAAAAAAAAAAAAAAAATAGGTGACAGTCTGAACCCTAATCCAATTATGAGGATGCATTAGAAAGAGCAGAGGTGAAATAAGTGGTCACTTAGAGTTTGGAAAGGAAGGCCAATGAAAACAAAAAATCAAATCAAAGATTTGGTGACATGTCAAGATGAAGTCTGTCAAAACTCTTGCCCAGAGAGAAGATACAAATTATGGAAATGTGAGACAAGACATACAGTGTGGAAGAAAGACAAGTATGATCTAGGGCACCTTGGTTGTGGCGTGTAAGGATGTGAATTGTCTCTAGAGAGGTGATAGTCATGACAGAAGATAATTTCTTGAATCATAAAATAGACGAACATTGATGGCATATTATTAAACCCAGGGACCATTTGCTGCCTTCCTGCTTCTATACCGTAGGTGTGCTGATCAATTCTGGAAGTTTCAAAACATGCAAAGGAATCCATTTAGGGATAAGAAGGAACAAGTAATATAATATCTGCCCATAGAACATCGCAGGCCTACAGATTACATGATGTATCTTAGTTCCAGTTCTTACAGTAAAGATCAGTTGTCCTCAAGAAGCAACACCAGACACAAGGAAAGCTTCCTCCAAATTTAGTCTTAGAACATGCATTCCCAATGCTGAACCCTAACTGCATACACACACACACACACACACACACACACACACACACACACACACTGACACAGGCTAGGGTATTCTCTAATGTCTTTGATGAATTTCCACATGTGTATGTGTTATGAGATCCATGGTACTTGATGGGAAGTCCATGTTCATAGTTAGTTCAACAGGGAATCCTAGAATAATTCCATGGGAATCCTTTGGACAACAAGCATGGAAGAAGGTCCAGAGGGTGGGACAGGCTCAGAAAAAAAATCAAATGGATTCCTGTCACTTTCTGAAGTAGAAATAAACAGAGCTTGGACTGCAATCCCAGGTCCAGATACATGGTGAACCTGACTAGAGCCATGGAGCAGCAGTTGGATCCTTAACTGAAACAGGGGTCTTTTGGACACACAAGGGGCAGCTGCACTGTCACAGAGCAGAGGAAAAGATCCCAGGTCAGTATGCATCTCCAGAAATGTTACAGGGGAATACCTTATGTCAAACAGTTAATGTTTAAAAGAAGAAAAAAATAAACCAAAGTAAAAAAGGCAAAAAATTTTATACAGAACTATTAAGAGAAATTTATACATAATCAGAAATCCATGCCTCATCCAAAAGCACTGGGTTCATGCATATAAACAAAAACAGCTTGAACCTAAAGAAATGTCTAGAGACCTACAAGACTGCCGCCAGCTAACAATTTGAGCAACCTTGGAAAGGCTACCATAAATGCCCTTCCCGGATAGTGAGATCAACAACTAATGTATCCAAGGATCCCTCATCTAATAGCTGCTGGAAGACAGAAGCAAAACCCATATCTAAACACTGAGTCAAACTAGAATCCAGATGCAGAGGGAGAGGATAAGACCAGGTTTCAGAAACACATAGAGACAGCAGACCTGAACAAGGAGGAACTAACGGGCCCCCAGACAGATAGTTGGGAATCCAGCATGGGACTGACTCAGGCCCCCCTGAATATGGGTCTCAGCCAGAAGGACTGAGCAGTCTAAGGGACCTCAGACAGTGCACAAAAGAACCTTACAGACACATCCCCCATGGAGGGATACTGCCTTAACCTAGAGACAGGAGAGAAGGCCTAGTCTCTACTTCAAATGACCTGACAGATCTACTTGATCCCACCTGGATGGCATTGCTGTCCATTACCTGGGAACTGTGTCTTCTGTCTTTGGGGTGAGGAGGCAACTGCATAAATTTGATGAAGTAGTACTCTCAGATGAAGTAGTACTCTCTGTGTCCCCTGAATTTTTCTTGATGTTATAAGAGGGCACAGGAGAAAGTGGTGAGTTAGAATTCAAAAGCCAGCTGGTACTGAGCAGCTCGTATAATTCTGGAGAGCTGGACCGAGAGGGAGATTTTGCTTTTTCTCACTTCATTCAACTCTTGCCCTTGGTTGTCTTCCGATGACAGGAATGTGGGCAAAGCTGTTTTATTCTGTGCCCTCCCTTACGGTCAATGCAGAGGGATGACCTGCAGAAGGGCTCTTGGGACACTGCCAGATAGCATCCTGGACGTTACTATCGCCTTTTCTCCTGTTGAACATACTGATTTTTCCTAGGGCATCATTAACCCTATTTGTTCCTTTGAGTTCCAGGGTTTCTTCAGGCATGGGGTCTAAGCAACACATAGTATCTTCAATGGAGGAGATGGATGGCCTGGAACTAGTTTCTCTGGATAGTGCTAGGAAATATTCATCATAGAGATTCATGTATGGAAATACTTCCTCTATGTCCCCCACTGGGACAGGTGAGGGATGGGACCACCACAAGGTGCTACAAGTAAAAAGACAAAAGCAGATAGGTTAATGTCTCTCAATATCACTTCATAAAAATCGTACCTACCTCAATGTCCTAATGATAATCTTTGGGTCAGAGGTTAAAAAAAATAGGTGACAGTCTGAACCCTAATCCAATTATGAGGATGCATTAGAAAGAGCAGAGGTGAAATAAGTGGTCACTTAGAGTTTGAAAGGAAGGCCAATGAAACAAAAATCAAATCAAAGATTTGGTGACATGTCAAGATGAAGTCTGTCAAAACTCTTGCCCAGAGAGAAGATACAAATTATGGAAATGTGAGACAAGACATACAGTGTGGAAGAAAGACAAGTATGATCTAGGGCACCTTGGTTGTGGCGTGTATGATGTGAATTGTCTCTAGAGAGGTGATAGTCATGACAGAAGATAATTTCTTGAATCATAAAATAGACGAACATTGATGGCATATTATTAAACCCAGGGACCATTTGCTGCCTTCCTGCTTCTATACCGTAGGTGTGCTGATCAATTCTGGAAGTTTCAAAACATGCAAAGGAATCCATTTAGGGATAAGAAGGAACAAGTAATATAATATCTGCCCATAGAACATCGCAGGCCAACAGATTACATGATGTATCTTAGTTCCAGTTCTTACAGTAAAGATCAGTTGTCCTCAAGAAGCAACACCAGACACAAGGAAAGCTTCCTCCAAATTTAGTCTTAGAACATGCATTCCCAATGCTGAACCCTTAACTGCATACACACACACACACACACACACACACACACACACACACACACACCTGACACAGGCTAGGGTATTCTCTAATGTCTTTGATGAATTTCCACATGTGTATGTGTTATGAGATCCATGGTACTTGATGGGAAGTTCATGTTCATAGTTAGTTCAACAGGGAATCCTAGAATAATTCCATGGGAATCCTTTGGACAACAAGCATGGAAGAAGGTCCAGAGGGTGGGACAGGCTCAGAAAAAAAAAAATCAAATGGATTCCTGTCACTTTCTGAAGTAGAAATAAACAGAGCTTGTGACTGCAATCCCAGGCCCAGATACATGGTGAACCTGACTAGAGCCATGGAGCAGCAGTTGGATCCTTAACTGAAACAGGGGTCTTTTGGACACACAAGGGGCAGCTGCACTGTCACAGAGCAGAGGAAAAGATCCCAGGTCAGTATGCATCTCCAGAAATGTTACAGGGGAATACCTTATGTCAAACAGTTAATGTTTAAAAGAAGAAAAAAATAAACCAAAGTAAAAAAGGCAAAAAATTTTATACAGAACTATTAAGAGAAATGTATACATAATCAGAAATCCATGCCTCATCCAAAAGCACTGGGTTCATGCATATAAACAAAAACAGCTTGAACCTAAAGAAATGTCTAGAGACCTACAAGACTGCCGCCAGCTAACAATTTGAGCAACCTTGGAAAGGCTACCATAAATGCCCTTCCCGGATAGTGAGATCAACCACTAATGTATCCAAGGATCCCTCATCTAATAGCTGCTGGAAACAGAAGCAAAACCCATATCTAAACACTGAGTCAAACTAGAATCCAGATGCAGAGGGAGAGGATAAGACCAGGTTTCAGAAACACATAGAGACAGCAGACCTGAACAAGGAGGAACTAACGGGCCCCCAGACAGATAGTTGGGAATCCAGCATGGGACTGACTCAGGCCCCCCCTGAATATGGGTCTCAGCCAGAAGGACTGAGCAGTCTAAGGGACCTCAGACAGTGCACAAAAGAACCTTATAGACACATCCCCCATGGAGGGATACTGCCTTAACCTAGAGACAGGAGAGAAGGCCTAGTCTCTACTTCAAATGACCTGACAGATCTACTTGATCCCACCTGGATGGCATTGCTGTCCATTACCTGGGAACTGTGTCTTCTGTCTTTGGGGTGAGGAGGCAACTGCATAAATTTGATGAAGTAGTACTCTCAGATGAAGTAGTACTCTCGTGTCCCCTGAATTTTTCTTGATGTTATAAGAGGGCACAGGAGAAAGTGGTGAGTTAGAATTCAAAAAGCCAGCTGGTACTGTGCAGCTCATATAATTCTGGAGAGCTGGACCGAGAGGAGATTTTGCTTTTTCTCACTTCATTCAACTCTTGCCCTTGGTTGTCTTCCGATGACAGGAATGTGGGCAAAGCTGTTTTATTCTGTGCCCTCCTTACGGTCAATGCAGAGGGATGACCTGCAGAAGGGCTCTTGGGACACTGCCAGATAGCATCCTGGACGTTACTATCGCCTTTTCTCCTGTTGAACATACTGATTTTTCCTAGGGCATCATTAACCCTATTTGTTCCTTTGAGTTCCAGGGTTTCTTCAGGCATGGGGTCTAAGCAACACATAGTATCTTCAATGGAGGAGATGGATGGCCTGGAACTAGTTTCTCTGGATAGTGCTAGGAAATCTTCATCATAGAGATTCATGTATGGAAATACTTCCTCTATGTCCCCCACTGGGACAGGTGAGGGATGGGACCACGACAAGTTGCTACAAGTAAAAAGACAAAAGCAGATAGGTTAATGTCTCTCAATTTCACTTCATAAAAATCGTACCTACCTCAATATCCTAATGATAATCTTTGGGTCAGAGGTTAAAAAAAATAGGTGACAGTCTGAACCCTAAAGCAATTATGAGGATGCATTAGAAAGAGCAGAGGTGAAATAAGTGGTCACTTAGAGTTTGAAAGGAAGGCCAATGAAACAAAAATCAAATCAAAGATTTGGTGACATGTCAAGATGAAGTCTGTCAAAACTCTTGCCCAGAGAGAAGATACAAATTATGGAAATGTGAGACAAGACATACAGTGTGGAAGAAAGACAAGTATGATCTAGGGCACCTTGGTTGTGGCGTGTATGATGTGAATTGTCTCTAGAGAGGTGATAGTCATGACAGAAGGTAATTTCTTGAATCATAAAATAGACGAACATTGATGGCATATTATTAAACCCAGGTACCATTTGATGCCTTCCTGCTTCTATACCGTAGGTGTGCTGATCAATTCTGGAAGTTTCAAAACATGCAAAGGAATCCATTTAGGGATAAGAAGGAACGAGTAATATAATATCTGCCCATAGAACATCGCAGGCCTACAGATTACATGATGTATCTTAGTTCCAGTTCTTACAGTAAAGATCAGTTCTCCTCAAGAAGCAACACCAGACACAAGGAAAGCTTCCTCCAAATTTAGTCTTAGAACATGCATTCCCAATGCTGAACCCTTAACTGCATACACACACACACACACACACACACACACACACACACACACACACACTGACACAGGCTAGGGTATTCTCTAATGTCTTTGATGAATTTCCACATGTGTATGTGTTATGAGATCCATGGTACTTGATGGGAAGTTCATGTTCATAGTTAGTTCAACAGGGAATCCTAGAATAATTCCATGGGAATCCTTTGGACAACAAGCATGGAAGAAGGTCCAGAGGGTGGGACAGGCTCAGAAAAAAAAATCAAATGGATTCCTGTCACTTTCTGAAGTAGAAATAAACAGAGCTTGTGACTGCAATCCCAGGCCCAGATACATGGTGAACCTGACTAGAGCCATGGAGCAGCAGTTGGATCCTTAACTGAAACAGGGGTCTTTTGGACACACAAGGGGCAGCTGCACTGTCACAGAGCAGAGGAAAAGATCCCCAGGTCAGTATGCATCTCCAGAAATGTTACAGGGGAATACCTTATGTCAAACAGTTAATGTTTAAAAGAAGAAAAAAATAAACCAAAGTAAAAAAGGCAAAAAATTTTATACAGAACTATTAAGAGAAATGTATACATAATCAGAAATCCATGCCTCATCCAAAAGCACTGGGTTCATGCATATAAACAAAAACAGCTTGAACCTAAAGAAATGTCTAGAGACCTACAAGACTGCCGCCAGCTAACAATTTGAGCAACCTTGGAAAGGCTACCATAAATGCCCTTCCCGGATAGTGAGATCAACCACTAATGTATCCAAGGATCCCTCATCTAATAGCTGCTGGAAACAGAAGCAAAACCCATATCTAAACACTGAGTCAAACTAGAATCCAGATGCAGAGGGAGAGGATAAGACCAGGTTTCAGAAACACATAGAGACAGCAGACCTGAACAAGGAGGAACTAACGGGCCCCCAGACAGATAGTTGGGAATCCAGCATGGGACTGACTCAGGCCCCCCTGAATATGGGTCTCAGCCAGAAGGACTGAGCAGTCTAAGGGACCCTCAGACAGTGCACAAAAGAACCTTATAGACACATCCCCCATGGAGGGATACTGCCTTAACCTAGAGACAGGAGAGAAGGCCTAGTCTCTACTTCAAATGACCTGACAGATCTACTTGATCCCACCTGGATGGCATTGCTGTCCATTACCTGGGAACTGTGTCTTCTGTCTTTGGGGTGAGGAGGCAACTGCATAAATTTGATGAAGTAGTACTCTCAGATGAAGTAGTACTCTCTGTGTCCCCTGAATTTTTCTTGATGTTATAAGAGGGCACAGGAGAAAGTGGTGAGTTAGAATTCAAAAGCCAGCTGGTACTGTGCAGCTCATATAATTCTGGAGAGCTGGACCGAGAGGAGATTTTGCTTTTTCTCACTTCATTCAACTCTTGCCCTTGGTTGTCTTCCGATGACAGGAATGTGGGCAAAGCTGTTTTATTCTGTGCCCTCCTTACGGTCAATGCAGAGGGATGACCTGCAGAAGGGCTCTTGGGACACTGCCAGATAGCATCCTGACGTTACTATCGCCTTTTCTCCTGTTGAACATACTGATTTTTCCTAGGGCATCATTAACCCTATTTGTTCCTTTGAGTTCCAGGGTTTCTTCAGGCATGGGGTCTAAGCAACACATAGTATCTTCAATGGAGGAGATGGATGGCCTGGAACTAGTTTCTCTGGATAGTGCTAGGAAATCTTCATCATAGAGATTCATGTATGGAAATACTTCCTCTATGTCCCCCACTGGGACAGGTGAGGGATGGGACCACGACAAGTTGCTACAAGTAAAAAGACAAAAGCAGATAGGTTAATGTCTCTCAATTTCACTTCATAAAAATCGTACCTACCTCAATGTCCTAATGATAATCTTTGGGTCAGAGGTTAAAAAAAATAGGTGACAGTCTGAACCCTAAACCAATTATGAGGATGCATTAGAAAGAGCAGAGGTGAAATAAGTGGTCACTTAGAGTTTGAAAGGAAGGCCAATGAAACAAAAATCAAATCAAAGATTTGGTGACATGTCAAGATGAAGTCTGTCAAAACTCTTGCCCAGAGAGAAGATACAAATTATGGGAATGTGAGACAAGACATACAGTGTGGAAGAAAGACAAGTATGATCTAGGGCACCTTGGTTGTGGCGTGTATGATGTGAATTGTCTCTAGAGAGGTGATAGTCATGACAGAAGATAATTTCTTGAATCATAAAATAGACGAACATTGATGGCATATTATTAAACCCAGGGACCATTTGCTGCCTTCCTGCTTCTATACCGTAGGTGTGCTGATCAATTCTGGAAGTTTCAAAACATGCAAAGGAATCCATTTAGGGATAAGAAGGAACAAGTAATATAATATCTGCCCATAGAACATCGCAGGCCTACAGATTACATGATGTATCTTAGTTCCAGTTCTTACAGTAAAGATCAGTTCTCCTCAAGAAGCAACACCAGACACAAGGAAAGCTTCCTCCAAATTTAGTCTTAGAACATGCATTCCCAATGCTGAACCCTTAACTGCACACACACACACACACACACACACACACACACACACACACACACACACTGACACAGGCTAGGGTATTCTCTAATGTCTTTGATGAATTTCCACATGTGTATGTGTTATGAGATCCATGGTACTTGATGGGAAGTTCATGTTCATAGTTAGTTCAACAGGGAATCCTAGAATAATTCCATGGGAATCCTTTGGACAACAAGCATGGAAGAAGGTCCAGAGGGTGGGACAGGCTCAGAAAAAAAAATCAAATGGATTCCTGTCACTTTCTGAAGTAGAAATAAACAGAGCTTGTGACTGCAATCCCAGGCCCAGATACATGGTGAACCTGACTAGAGCCATGGAGCAGCAGTTGGATCCTTAACTGAAACAGGGGTCTTTTTTGGACACACAAGGGGCAGCTGCACTGTCACAGAGCAGAGGAAAAGATCCCAGGTCAGTATGCATCTCCAGAAATGTTACAGGGGAATACCTTATGTCAAACAGTTAATGTTTAAAAGAAGAAAAAAAATAAACCAAAGTAAAAAAGGCAAAAAATTTTATACAGAACTATTAAGAGAAATTTATACATAATCAGAAATCCATGCCTCATCCAAAAGCACTGGGTTCATGCATATAAACAAAAACAGCTTGAACCTAAAGAAATGTCTAGAGACCTACAAGACTGCCGCCAGCTAACAATTTGAGCAACCTTGGAAAGGCTACCATAAATGCCCTTCCCGGATAGTGAGATCAACAACTAATGTATCCAAGGATCCCTCATCTAATAGCTGCTGGAAACAGAAGCAAAACCCATATCTAAACACTGAGTCAAACTAGAATCCAG
This sequence comes from Phodopus roborovskii, assembly GCF_943737965.1. Taxonomy (NCBI): domain Eukaryota; kingdom Metazoa; phylum Chordata; class Mammalia; order Rodentia; family Cricetidae; genus Phodopus; species Phodopus roborovskii. The sequence continues at coordinate 5,517,356 of NW_026126487.1, read as the reverse complement.
ATGCAGAGGGAGAGGATAAGACCAGGTTTCAGAAACACATAGAGACAGCAGACCTGAACAAGGAGGAACTAACGGGCCCCCAGACAGATAGTTGGGAATCCAGCATGGGACTGACTCAGGCCCCCCTGAATATGGGTCTCAGCCAGAAGGGACTGAGCAGTCTAAGGGACCTCAGACAGTGCACAAAAGAACCTTATAGACACATCCCCCATGGAGGGATACTGCCTTAACCTAGAGACAGGAGAGAAGGCCTAGTCTCTACTTCAAATGACCTGACAGATCTACTTGATCCCACCTGGATGGCATTGCTGTCCATTACCTGGGAACTGTGTCTTCTGTCTTTGGGGTGAGGAGGCAACTGCATAAATTTGATGAAGTAGTACTCTCAGATGAAGTAGTACTCTCTGTGTCCTCTGAATTTTTCTTGATGTTATAAGAGGGCACAGGAGAAAGTGGTGAGTTAGAATTCAAAAGCCAGCTGGTACTGTTCAGCTCATATAATTCTGGAGAGCTGGACCGAGAGGAGATTTTGCTTTTTCTCACTTCATTCAACTCTTGCCCTTGGTTGTCTTCCGATGACAGGAATGTGGGCAAAGCTGTTTTATTCTGTGCCCTCCTTACGGTCAATGCAGAGGGATGACCTGCAGAAGGGCTCTTGGGACACTGCCAGATAGCATCCTGGACGTTACTATCGCCTTTTCTCCTGTTGAACATACTGATTTTTCCTAGGGCATCATTAACCCTATTTGTTCCTTTGAGTTCCAGGGTTTCTTCAGGCATGGGGTCTAAGCAACACATAGTATCTTCAATGGAGGAGATGGATGGCCTGGAACTAGTTTCTCTGGATAGTGCTAGGAAATCTTCATCATAGAGATTCATGTATGGAAATACTTCCTCTATGTCCCCCACTGGGACAGGTGAGGGATGGGACCACGACAAGTTGCTACAAGTAAAAAGACAAAAGCAGATAGGTTAATGTCTCTCAATTTCACTTCATAAAAATCGTACCTACCTCAATATCCTAATGATAATCTTTGGGTCAGAGGTTAAAAAAAATAAGTGACAGTCTGAACCCTAAAGCAATTATGAGGATGCATTAGAAAGAGCAGAGGTGAAATAAGTGGTCACTTAGTGTTTGAAAGGAAGGCCAATGAAACAAAAAATCAAATCAAAGATTTGGTGACATGTCAAGATGAAGTCTGTCAAAACTCTTGCCCAGAGAGAAGATACAAATTATGGAAGTGTGAATCAAGACATACAGTGTGGAAGAAAGACAAGTATGATCTAGGGCACCTTGGTTGTGGCGTGTATGATGTGAATTGTCTCTAGAGAGGTGATAGTCATGACAGAAGGTAATTTCTTGAATCATAAAATAGACGAACATTGATGGCATATTATTAAACCCAGGTACCATTTGATGCCTTCCTGCTTCTATACCGTAGGTGTGCTGATCAATTCTGGAAGTTTCAAAACATGCAAAGGAATCCATTTAGGGATAAGAAGGAACGAGTAATATAATATCTGCCCATAGAACATCGCAGGCCTACAGATTACATGATGTATCTTAGTTCCAGTTCTTACAGTAAAGATCAGTTCTCCTCAAGAAGCAACACCAGACACAAGGAAAGCTTCCTCCAAATTTAGTCTTAGAACATGCATTCCCAATGCTGAACCCTTAACTGCACACACACACACACACACACACACACACACACACACACCACACACTGACACAGGCTAGGGTATTCTCTAATGTCTTTGATGAATTTCCACATGTGTATGTGTTATGAGATCCATGGTACTTGATGGGAAGTTCATGTTCATAGTTAGTTCAACAGGGAATCCTAGAATAATTTCACGGGAATCCTTTGGACAACAAGCATGGAAGAAGGTCCAGAGGGTGGGACAGGCTCAGAAAAAAAATCAAGTGGATTCCTGTCACTTTCTGAAGTAGAAATAAACAGAGTTTGTGACTGTAATCCCAGGTCCAGACACATGGTGATGCTGACAAGAGCCAAGGAGCAGCAGTTGGATCCTTAAATGAAACAGGGGCCTTTTGGACACACAAGGGGCAGCTGCACTGTCACAGCGCAGAGGAATAGATCCCAGGTCAGTATGCATCTCCAGAAATGTTACAGGGGAATGCTTTATGTCACACAGTTAATGTTTTAAAGAAGAAAAAATAAACCAAAGTAAAAAAGGCAAATAATTTATACAGAACTATTAAGAGAAATGTATACATAATCAGAAATCCATGCCTCATCCAAAAGCACTGGGTTCATGCATATAAAAAAAAAACAGCTTGAACCTAAAGAAATGTCTAGAGACCTACAACACTGCCGCTAGCTAACAATTTGAGCAACCTTGGAAAGGCTACCATAAATGCCCGTCCCGGATAGTGAGATCAACAACTAATGTATCCATGGATCCCTCATCTAATAGCTGCTGGAAACAGAAGCAAAACCCATATCTAAACACTGAGTCAAACTAGAATCCAGATGCAGAGGGAGAGGACACCATCAGCTTTCAGAAACACATAGAGACAGCAGACCTGAACAAGGAGGAGCTAACAAGCCCCCAGACAGATAGTTGGGAATCCAGCATGGGACTGACTCAGGCCCCCTGAATATGGGTCTCAGCCAGAAAAACTGAGCAGTCTAAGGGACCTTAGACAGTGGAACCACTATGTATTCCTGGTGCACAGACACATCCCCCATGGAGGGATACTGCCTTAACCTAGAGACAGGAGAGAAGGCCTAGTCCCTACTTCAATTGACCTGACAGATCTACTTGATCCCACCTGGATGGCATTGCTGTCCTTTACCTGGGAACTGTGTCTTCTGTCTTTGGGGTTAGGAGGCAACTGCATAAATTTGATGAAGTAGTACTCTCAGATGAAGTAGGACTCTCTGTGTCCTCTGAATTTTTCTTGATGTTATGGGAGGGCACAGGAGAAAGTGGTGAGTCAGAATTCCACAGCCAGCTGGTATCGAGCAGCTCATATAAATCTGGAGAGCAGGACCTAGATGAGATTTTGCTTTTTCTCACTTCATTCAATCCTTGCCCTTGGTTGTCTTCCGATGTCAGGAATGTGTAAAGATGGTTCACTCAGGGCCCTCCTTAGGGACAGAAGGAAGGTGGGATGACCTGCAGAAGGGCTCTGGGGACCCTGCCAGATAGCACCATGGATGTTACTATCGCTTTTTCTCCTGTTGAACATACTGATTTTTGCTAGGGCATCATTAAGCCAATTTGTTCCTTTGAGTTCCAGGGTTTCTTCTGCCATGGGGTCTAAGCAACACATAGTATCTACAATGGTAGAGATGGATGGCCTGGAACTACTTTCTCTGGATAGGAAATCTTCATCACAGAGATTCATGTACGGAAATACTTCCTCCATGTTCCCCACTGGGACAGGTGGGGGATGCGACCACCACAAGGTGCTACAAGTAAAAAGACAAAAGCAGATAGGTTTATGTCTCTCAATTCCACTTCATAAAAAACGTACCTACCTCAATATCCTAATGATAATCTTTGGGTCAGAGGTTGAAAAAAATAGGTGACAGTCTGAACCCTAAAACAATTATGAGGATGCATAAGAAAGAACAGAGATGAAATAAGTGGTCACTTAGAGTTTGAAAGGAAGGCCAATGAAACAAAAATCAAATCAAAGATTTGGTGACATGTCAAGATGAAGTCTGTCAAAACTCTTGCCCAGAGAGAAGATACAAATTATGGAAATGTGAGACAAGACATATAGTGTGGAAGAAAGACAAGTATGATCTAGGGCACCTTGGTTGTGGTGTGTATGATGTGAATTGTCTCTAGAGAGGTGATAGTCATGACAGAAGGTAATTTCTTGAATCATAAAATAGACGAACATTGATGGCATATTATTAAACCCAGGTACCATTTGATGCCTTCCTGCTTCTATACTCTATGTGTGGTGATCAATTCTGGATGTATCAAAACATTCAAAGGAATCCATTTGGGGATAAGAAGGAACGAGTAATATAATATCTGCTCATAGAACATCGCAGGCCTACAGATTACATGATGTATCTTAGTTCCAGTTCTTACAGTAAAGATCAGTTCTCCTCAAGAAGCAACACCAGACACAAGGAAAGCTTCCTCCAAATTTAGTCTTAGAACATACATTCCCATTGCTGAACCCTTAACTGGGCACACACAGGCACACACACACACACACACACACACACACACACACACACACACACACACACTGACACAGGCTAGGGTTTCTCCAATGTCTTTGATGAATTTCCAAATGTGCATGTGTTATGACGTTCCATGGTACTTGATGGGAGGTTCAAAACACATGACACAGTTGATGCTTCATGTTCATAGTTAGTTCAACAGGGAATCCTACAATAATTCCACGGGAATCTATTGGACAACAAGTACGGAAGAAGCTCCAGAGGGCAGGGGTGGGACAGGCTCAGAAAAAAAAAACCAAATGGATTCCTGTCACTTTCTGAAGTAGAAATAAGCATAGAGCTTGTGACTGTAATCCCAGGTCCAGATACATGGTGATCCTGACTAGAGCCATGGAGCAGCAGGTGGATGCTTCACTGAAACAGGGGCCTTTCAGACACATCAAGGGGCAGCTGCACTGTCACAAAGCAGAGGAAAAGATCCCAGGTCAGTATGAATCTCCAGAAATGTTACAGGGGAATGCCTTATGTCACACAGTTAATGTTTAAAAGAAGAAGAAAAAATAAACCAAAGTAAAAACAGGCAAAAAATTTCATACAGAACAATTAAGAGAAATGTATACATAATCAGAAATCCATGCCTCATCCAAAAGCACTGGGTTCATGCATATAAAGAGAAACAGCTTGAACCTAAAGAAATGTCTCGAGACCTACAAGACTGCCGCCAGCTAACAATTTGAGCAACTGTGGAAAGGCTACCATAAATACCCTTCCCGGGATAGTGAGATCAACAACTAACGTATCCATGGATCCCTCATCTAATAGCTGCTGGAACTGGAAACAGAAGCAAAACCCATGTCTAACCACTGAGTCAAACTAGAATCCAGTTGCAGAGGGGAGAGGACAAGACCAGGTTTCAGAAACACATAGAGACAGTGGACCTGAACAAGGAGGAGCTAACGGGCCCCCAGACAGATAGTTGGGAATCCAGCATGGGACTGACTCAGGCCCCCCTGAATATGGGTCTCAGCCAGAAGGACTGAGCAGTCTAAGGGACCTCAGACAGTAGAACCAGAATGTATTCCTGGTGCACAAAAGAATCTTGCAGACACATCCCCCATGGAGGGATACTGCCTTAACCTAGAGACAGGAGAGAAGGCCTAGTCCCTACTTCAAATGACCTGACAGATCTACTTGATCCCACCTGGATGGCATTGCTGTCCTTTACCTGGGAACTGTGTCTTCTGTCTTTGGGGTGAGGAGGCAACTGCATAAATTTGTAAACAGGTGCCTAATCCTCCTCCTCACCCCTTTCCAGCCCCTTCTGTGCTTCTTCTTGGAGGCTGTGGCTTCTTCCTGGGGCTGGTCCTTGCTAGAGATCGGTGCTGAATCTTCAACTGTTAATTTGTCGATATTTTCAAATTCATTGTTCACTCTCAGGGGAGAGTCCAGGGTGTCGATAGTGTCATGGATTCGTTCACTGCGCTGTAGATCAGTTTCCTTCAGGTCTGTAGAAGTGCTGATGCCAGCAGTGACGTCAGCATCATACTGGGTTTCTGGCGTCCCTGTGCTTCTACTGTCGTCCCAGAAGCACAGTCCTTCCAGGGATGAGAGACCGAGCATGTTGGCGCTGCCCGTCTCCTCACTCTCAGCCTCGTCAGCATCATGGGCAGCTGAGTTATGAGAAGTGGTTTCCTCTAGGCAGGAGAGGGTCTCCTCAGATGAAGTAGTACTCTCTGTGTCCTCTGAATTTTTCTTGATGTTATAGGAGGGCACAGGAGAAAGTGGTGAGTCAGAATTCCAAAGCCAGCTGGTATCGAGCAGCTCATATAAATCTGGAGAGCTGGACCGAGAGATTTTGCTTTTTCTCACTTCATTCAACTCTTGCCCTTGGTTGTCTTCCGATGACAGGAATGTGGGTAAAGATGGTTCACTCAGGGCCCTCCTTAGGGACACAAGGAAGGTTGGATGACCTGCAGAAGGGCTCTGGGGACCCTGCCAGATAGCACCATGGATGTTACTATCGCTTTTCTCCTGTTGAACATACTGATTTTTGCTAGGGCATCATTAAGCCAATTTGTTCCTTTGAGTTCCAGGGTTTCTTCTGCCATGGGGTCTAAGCAACACATAGTATCTACAATGGTAGAGATGGATGGCCTGGAACTACTTTCTCTGGATAGGAAATCTTCATCACAGAGATTCATGTACGGAAATACTTCCTCCATGATCCCCACTGGGACAGGTGGGGGATGCGACCACCACAAGGTGCTACAAGTAAAAAGACAAAAGCAGATAGGTTTATGTCTCTCAATTTCACTTCATAAAAAACGTACCTACCTCAATATCCTAATGATAATCTTTGGGTCAGAGGTTGAAAAAAAATAGGTGACAGTCTCAACCCTAAAACAATTATGAGGATGCATAAGAAAGAACAGAGATGAAATAAGTGGTCACTTAGAGGTTGAAAGGAAGGCCGATGAAACAAAAATCAAATCAAAGATTTGGTGACATGTCAAGATGAAGTCTGTCAAAACTCTTGCCCAGAGAGAAGATACAAATTATGGAAATGTGAGACAAGACATACAGTGTGGAAGAAAGACAAGTATGATCTAGGGCACCTTGGTTGTGGTGTGTATGATGTGAATTGTCTCTAGAGAGGTGATAGTCATGACAGAAGGTAATTTTGAATCATAAAATAGACGAACATTGATGGCATATTATTAAACCCAGGTACCATTTGATGCCTTCCTGCTTCTATACTCTATGTGTGGTGATCAATTCTGGATGTTTCAAAATATTCAAAGGAATCCATTTGGGGATAAGAAGGAACGAGTAATATAATATCTGCTCATAGAACATCGCAGGCCTACAGATTACATGATGTATCTTAGTTCCAGTTCTTACAGTAAAGATCAGTTCTCCTCAAGAAGCAACACCAGACACAAGGAAAGCTTCCTCCAAATTTAGTCTTAGAACATACATTCCCATTGCTGAACCCTTAACTGGGCACACACAGGCACACACACACACACACACACACACACACACACACACACACACAGACACAGGCTAGGGTTTCTCCAATGTCTTTGATGAATTTCCAAATGTGCATGTGTTATGACGTTCCATGGTACTTGATGGGAGGTTCAAAACACATGACACAGTTGATGCTTCATGTTCATAGTTAGTTCAACAGGGAATCCTAGAATAATTCCACGGGAATCTATTGGACAACAAGTACGGAAGAAGCTCCAGAGGGCGGGGGTGGGACAGGCTCAGAAAAAAAAACCCAAATGGATTCCTGTCACTTTCTGAAGTAGAAATAAGCATAGAGCTTGTGACTGTAATCCCAGGTCCAGATACATGGTGATCCTGACTAGAGCCATGGAGCAGCAGGTGGATGCTTCACTGAAACAGGGGCCTTTCAGACACATCAAGGGGCAGCTGCACTGTCACAAAGCAGAGGAAAAGATCCCAGGTCAGTATGAATCTCCAGAAATGTTACAGGGGAATGCCTTATGTCACACAGTTAATGTTTAAAAGAAGAAAAAAATAAACCAAAGTAAAAACAGGCAAAAAATTTCATACAGAACAATTAAGAGAAATGTATACATAATCAGAAATCCATGCCTCATCCAAAAGCACTGGGTTCATGCATATAAAGAGAAACAGCTTGAACCTAAAGAAATGTCTCGAGACCTACAAGACTGCCGCCAGCTAACAATTTGAGCAACTGTGGAAAGGCTACCATAAATACCCTTCCCGGATAGTGAGATCAACAACTAACGTATCCATGGATCCCTCATCTAATAGCTGCTGGAACTGGAAACAGAAGCAAAACCCATGTCTAACCACTGAGTCAAACTAGAATCCAGATGCAGAGGGAGAGGACAAGACCAGGTTTCAGAAACACATAGAGACAGTGGACCTGAACAAGGAGGAGCTAACGGGCCCCCAGACAGATAGTTGGGAATCCAGCATGGGACTGACTCAGGCCCCCCTGAATATGGGTCTCAGCCAGAAGGACTGAGCAGTCTAAGGGACCTCAGACAGTAGAACCAGAATGTATTCCTGGTGCACAAAAGAATCTTGCAGACACATCCCCCATGGAGGGATACTGCCTTAACCTAGAGACAGGAGAGAAGGCCTAGTCCCTACTTCAAATGACCTGACAGATCTACTTGATGCCACCTGGATGGCATTGCTGTCCTTTACCTGGGAACTGTGTCTTCTGTCTTTGGGGTGAGGAGGCAACTGCATAAATTTGTAAACAGGTGCCTAATCCTCCTCCTCACCCCTTTCCAGCCCCTTCTGTGCTTCTTCTGGAGGCTGTGGCTTCTTCCTGGGGCTGGTCCTTGCTAGAGATCGGTGCTGAATCTTCAACTGTTAATTTGTCGATATTTTCACCATTGTTCACTCTCAGGGGAGAGTCCAGGGTGTCGATAGTGTCATGGATTCGTTCACTGCGCTGTAGATCAGTTTCCTTCAGGTCTGTAGAAGTGCTGATGCCAGCAGTGACGTCAGCATCATACTGGGTTTCTGGCGTCCCTGTGCTTCTACTGTCGTCCCAGAAGCACAGTCCTTCCAGGGATGAGAGACCGAGCATGTTGGCGCTGCCCGTCTCCCTCACTCTCAGCCTCGTCAGCATCATGGGCAGCTGAGTTATGAGAAGTGGTTTCCTCTAGGCAGGAGAGGGTCTCCTCAGATGAAGTAGTACTCTCTGTGTCCTCTGAATTTTTCTTGATGTTATAGGAGGGCACAGGAGAAAGTGGTGAGTCAGAATTCCAAAGCCAGCTGGTATCGAGCAGCTCATATAAATCTGGAGAGCTGGACCGAGAGATTTTGCTTTTTCTCACTTCATTCAACTCTTGCCCTTGGTTGTCTTCCGATGACAGGAATGTGGGTAAAGATGGTTCACTCAGGGCCCTCCTTAGGGACACAAGGAAGGTTGGATGACCTGCAGAAGGGCTCTGGGGACCCTGCCAGATAGCACCATGGATGTTACTATCAGCTTTTTCTCCTGTTGAACATACTGATTTTTGCTAGGGCATCATTAAGCCAATTTGTTCCTTTGAGTTCCAGGGTTTCTTCTGCCATGGGGTCTAAGCAACACATAGTATCTACAATGGTAGAGATGGATGGCCTGGAACTACTTTCTCTGGATAGTGCTAGGAAATCTTCATCACAGAGATTCATGTACGGAAATACTTCCTCCATGATCCCCACTGGGACAGGTGGGGGGATGCGACCACCACAAGGTGCTACAAGTAAAAAGACAAAAGCAGATAGGTTTATGTCTCTCAATTTCACTTCATAAAAAACGTACCTACCTCAATATCCTAATGATAATATTTGGGTCAGAGGTTGAAAAAAAAAATAGGTGACAGTCTCAACCCTAAAACAATTATGAGGATGCATAAGAAAGAACAGAGATGAAATAAGTGGTCACTTAGAGGTTGAAAGGAAGGCCGATGAAACAAAAATCAAATCAAAGATTTGGTGACATGTCAAGATGAAGTCTGTCAAAACTCTTGCCCAATGAGAGGATACAAATTATGGAAATGTGAGACAAGACATACAGTGTGGAAGAAAGACAAGTATGATCTAGGGCACCTTGGTTGTGGTGTGTATGATGTGAATTATCTCTAGAGTGGTGATAGTCATGACAGAAGGTAATTTCTTGAATCATAAAATAGACGAACATTGATGGCATATTATTAAACCCAGGTACCATTTGCTGCCTTCCTGTTTCTATACCCTAGGTGTGGTGATCAATTCTGGATGTTTCAAAACATTCAAAGGAATCCATTTGGGGATAAGAAGGAACGAGTAATATAATATCTGCTCATAGAACATCGCAGGCCTACAGATTACATGATGTATCTTAGTTCCAGTACTTACAGTAAAGATCAGTTCTCCTCAAGAAGCAACACCAGACACAAGGAAAGCTTCCCTCCGTATTTAGTCTTAGAACATGCATTCCCAATGCTGAACCCTTAACTGGGCACACACAGGCACACACACACACACACACACACACACACACACACACACACACACACACACACTGACACAGGCTAGGGTTTCTCCAATGTCTTTGATGAATTTCCAAATGTGCATGTGTTATGACGTTCCATGGTACTTGATGGGAGGTTCAAAACACATGACACAGTTGATGCTTCATGTTCATAGTTAGTTCAACAGGGAATCCTAGAATAATTCCACGGGAATCTATTGGACAACAAGTACGGAAGAAGCTCCAGAGGGCGGGGGTGGGACAGGATCAGAAAAAACCCAAATGGATTCCTGTCACTTTCTGAAGTAGAAATAAGCATAGAGCTTGTGACTGTAATCCCAGGTCCAGATACATGATGATCCTGACTAGAGCCATGGAGCAGCAGGTGGATGCTTAACTGAAACAGGGGCCTTTCAGACACATCAAGGGGCAGCTGCACTTTCACAGAGCAGAGGAAAAGATCCCAGGTCAGTGTGCATCTCCAGAAATGTTACAGGGGAATGCCTTATGTCACACAGTTAATGTTTAAAAGAAGAAAATAATAAACCAAAGTAAAAACGGCAAGTAATTTTATACAGAACTATTAAGAGAAATGTATACATGATCAGAAATCCATGCCTCATCCAAAAGCACTGGGTTCATGCATATAAAGAAAAACAGCATGAATCTAAAAAATGTCTCGAGACCTACAAGACTGCCGCCAGCTAACAATTTGAGCAACCGTGGAAAGGCTACCATAAATGCCCTTCCCGGATAGTGAGATCAACAACTAATGTATCCATGGATCCCTCATCTAATAGCTGCTGGAACTGGAAACAGAAACAAAACCCATATATAAACACTGAGTCAAACTAGAATCCAGATGCATTGGGAGAGGACAAAACCATGTTTCAGAAACACATAGAGACAGCAGACCTGAACAAGGAGGAGCTAACGGGCCCCCAGACAGATAGTTGGGAATCCAGCATGGGACTGACTCAGGCCCCCTGAATATGGGTCTCAGCCAGAAGGACTGAGCAGTCTAAGGGACCTCAGACAGTAGAACCAGAATGTATTCCTGGTGCACAAAAGAATCTTGCAGACACATCCCCCATAGAGGGATACTGCCTTTACCTAGAGACAGGAGAGAAGGCCTAGTCCCTACTTCAAATGACCTGACAGATCTACTTGATCCCACCTGGATGGCATTGCTGTCCTTTACCTGGGAACTGTGTCTTCTGTCTTTGGGGTGAGGAGGCAACTGCATAAATTTCTAAACAGGTGCCTAATCCTCCTCCTCCCCCCTTTCACGCACAGAGACACACCCAGTCATCCAATTCCTCCTGCTGTTTCTACCATCCTTGAGACTTTATGGCCTTCTCAAACTGCACCTCCTGCTAGAACCCTAGCATTCAGACACATGAGGTGTGACACCATATCAAACCTGAGGAGCACACTTTGACTTTAAGAACCTAGTAACTAGGTAACATAGTAACAAGGTAACATGTGCCATAGTAACAAGAGGGACAGACAATCTCTGTGCTGATCTTTCTTAGGGTCACAGATATGAACTAGTTAGAAAATAAACCTATGATCTGCCCTAACGTCCTTTGTACTCTGATAATTCTGACTACTGCAGGCCTCATCTCTACACATAAGATGTTCAATTCCTTTATGTAAAACTCATATAGGTGGGAGTTTAAAGGATGGTAGGTAGCTCTCCCTGAAACTTGGATGATCTAAGGAAATGGACTAATAGCTCATGATATATATGAGTTTGTTTGTTTTTTGTTATGTGTGACATAGCAACTTTGGAAATAGCTACCAGGAGAGATGAGCTTTGAAGTGCATTGAAGACTGTAGGAGACGATAAACATTCATATGGTGATGAAGTATAATTTGATAACAGCTTGTCCATGAAACAAAACATTTAAAACAAAAAGAAATTAAATGTATAAATTTCAAAGAATCATGCTGAAAATTAGACATATGGGGCCAATAAAAAAGGTGAATGGAATTAAATCAACAATCAATTAAGAGATGTAAATCAAACCAACAAACTAATTATTTGCAGATGAACAATGTCTCTTTGTCTGAGATCAAAGTTAATGTGAACCAATGTCTCAGTGCAACAGCTGTGCATCAACCAAGCAATAGCCTCTGGGTAGAGTGAGAAGCCTCAGCCCGACTGAGTTCCTGATGTGTGTGGAGTCTGCAATTCCTCACAATGGCTCCTGTGAGGATACAGGAAGGAATCAGCTAATCACACCTATCCACGGCTAGAGGGGGAGAGGTGGACAGAAGTTCTTCACTTTCTGTCTCCCAGGACAGAAATAGTGTTCTCACAGCCAAGACCACTTCCCTGATACGCAGCAACATGTGGGTGCTACACAGGTTTTGCTTTGGCTCAGGCATTAGGCAGAAGGAAACCATGTCTGCAGATTTGGAAAGAAGCAGCTGCTTCTGGGGCATTGGCAGGTCCCTTTGTCTCCAGTGAGCAATTGCCCCTGCTGGGTTCCACCAGTGTGGGGTTTAACCCTCCTGATTGCACTTCTGATAGACACCAAGAACTCTTGGTCTTGAGATGATGTGAACCCTCTCCCATTCAAACCCTAGGGAGGACATTTGGACTTCAGCAGCAGTAATAACAACAAGAATGGACTCAGTTAGCTTTGAGCAGCCCAGGTTAGAGACACGGTTATGGACCAGAGAGTGAACATATAAGCTTCATCAAGGTCCTTGTCCTCAAACTCTCATACTCTCTAATGACTCCAACTACTGCCAATCTCTTTGATCTCTACAATCATGATGCAATTCCTGTTCTTTACACTCATATTTATGGGTATCGAAATGATGAAAGCCTGTGAAGATTCGAGGCCATGGGGAAAGTGTTGCTCCTCAAGATACCCCAGAACGGTTAAGTTCATGAGTGGCATGGTGGGCAAGAGAAGACTCTTACCATGATAGGAGGATTCATAACCACAAGGAAATTCTGAAGGAAGTAATTAAGGAGGTGTGTATGCTCCAAGCAAAATCATATTCCTTTCCTTTTCCAGCTAATGTAGACTAACAAAATCAAATGTAAAAACTGTCAAAGATAAATGGATAAGGAATAGGAATAATAGAACGTGGTTGATAATAAACTGAAGCTGACACACAAACTACATCTAAAACAAACTAAGTCAACATTTAGAGGAAAACCCAACGCACCGGTCAGCACACTTTCGATGTTCAGGTCAGTGGTGATCACAGATGTTCAGTGTCAAAGACGGACAACAAAAATAAAGTTCTCACGACCAAAGTCTCGAGTGAATCCTCCGCAGCCAAGCAACAGCTTCACTGCAACGAAAGGACAAGATCCAGGCCCAGCTGGTGCCTTATATGGGTGACCACTCTCATTCCTCACAATGGCTCCTTGTGATGTCACTGAGCCATGGACCAATCACATCTAGCCAGAGGCCAACATGGTCTTTTGAGTTCTTTGCCTATGTCTCGTGTCAAATTGATGCCAAGAGAGGCCCAGGTTAATTTGTCTCAGGTTTCAGCGCATCAGGCACAGCCTGTGCTGGCTCTGCTGGTGGCAGCAGGGCCTGGGGCAAATGCTTTCCTTGTACTGACATATGTCCTCATTCTCAAAACTTTAAATGTCCTTGTTATCTGGGATACTCCTACAATCCTTTCAGTGTCAAAAGCACAATCTTGGCTTATCCTGAGTCAAGATCCCTAAAGGAAATAAATACAGATAGATAAAGACAGAACATTCTTAGTTCACTGTCCCTCCCATGCCCCAGAACCTCCTCCTGCCCCATTCCCTCCTACTGCACAGGGACGGTGATGCCTTGCAGGAGGGATCATCAAAATCTGTCAGGTCATTTGGAGTAGGGTCTAGGCCCTTTCTCCTGTGTTTTGTCAAAAATCAGGTGTTCATAGGTGGATGTGTTAATATAAGGATTTTGAATTTGTTTCATTGGTCTACCTGTCTATATTTGTGCCAATACAAAGCTGTTCTCTGTACTATAGCTCTATAGTAGAGCTTGAAGTCGTGGATGCTGATGCCTCCTAAAATTATTTTACAGGGTTTTCTGGGCTATCCTATGTCTTTTCTTTTTCCATATAAAGTTGGGTATTATCCTTTCAAGGTCACTGAAGAGTTGTGCTTGTATTTTAATGGGGATTGCATTGAAACCGTAGTTTGTTTTTTGTAAGATAGCCATTTTTACTTTGTTTACCCTACCTATCCAAGATCATGGGAGAACCTTCAATTTTGGTATCTTACTTAATTTCTTTTTTTAAAGACAGAAATTTCTTGCTATATAGGTCTTTTGTTGTTATGTTAGCCTTACCCCAAGATATTTTTTTTGTTTGTGACTATTGTAAATGGTGATGTTTGAGACAACCACAGATAGACACTGTGCTGAACTCCTGGATTACAGTTGCAGAGAAGGAAAAGTGATAAGACAAGGGATGAAGATCACTCTATAGAAACACACATGGACAGCTGACCGAAACCAGGGGAATCTCATGGACTGATAGCTGGGAAAGCAGCATTGTACCAAATCAGAACCCCTGTAAGTGGGTCTCAGTTGCAATGCCTGGGCAGTATAATGGACCTCTGACAGTGGAGCCAGGTCGTATCCCTTGTGCACAAAAGGACTTTGGAAGCACATTTCCCATGGAGGTATACTCCCTTAGCCTATAGGCAGGAGGGGAGGACCTAGACCCTACACCAAATGAGTTGACAGATTTTGATGATCCCTCCTTGAAGGCATCACCCTCCATGTAGAATGCTTCTGCAAGGCAAGGGACATAGTCGACAAGACCAAACGGTAGCCCACAGACTGGGAAAAGATTTTCACCAATCCTATATCCGACAAAGGTCTGATCTCCAAAATATACAAAGAACTCAAGAAACTAGTCAACAAAACCCCAAATAACTTTATTTAAAAATGGGGTACAGAACTGAAGAAAAAATTCTCAATAGAGGAAATCAAAAAGCCGGAAAGACACTTAAAAAATGCTCCATATCCTTAGCTATCAGGGAAATGCAAATCAAAACAACTTTGAGATACCATCTTACTCCTGCCAGAATGGCTAAAATTAGAAACACCAATGATGACTCATGTTGGAGAGGATGTGCAGCAGTCACTTTTCTGTGGGTCCTGCATATCCAGTTTATATAGCATGAAGTCAAACACTCCAGACAAGAGCAGTATCTTGTCCAAATGGCTAATCTTGCCATATTGGAAGTAAACTTCTTAACAGGTTTCTTTGATGTCCATCTTCCTTTCTGACGCAGATGTTGTTGCCAGGAGCATTTATGTCTCACTGTCCAGAAAAACCTAAGCCTTTTTAAATGCCATACTCTGTAGGTCTTTGAAAGGTTTGAAGAATGCCCATTCATCTCAAATACATCTCTGTATATCTAGAAAACCTAACTAACTTAACTATAATTTTGAGTATTATAGGTAACTGTCTATAATCTGCACTAAATTATACATTACATTTCTAACTGTGCTATATAAACACAATACCTAAACAAGAGAAATATAGATATCTCAAAATTGACCTTAAATTGTATCAATGAATGAAAATCCTTTCCAAAACAAAGGATTCATATCTATGCCATAATCCCCTTTTTACCTTTAAAAAGAATTGGCTGTGATCATTAGCCATTTATAGCCAACCCCATTTAAAAGAAAACACACAATTATAAACACTATTTGGGAATTTGGGTGTTGTTCTTTCCAAACTACTTCCTGCTGATAAAGGGCACTGTCATGGGGGATTCTAAGAAGATGTAGAAATGCTGGCTGTAGTCTGTAAGACTGCTTTGTTCAGTTGTTTTCAATGTAGGATCACTTGGTACTCCATTTAAGGGGGTCAGGCTTGCTCAAACCACAATTGTCTGGAAGGAATCCACAGCATTTCATTTTCTATGGAAACAAAAATAGAAATTTTTAAAATATATAAATTGAATTAATCCAGCAGCATTTGTTTTAACAGTTGTTGTTATTTCCTTAGCAGTCAAACCATTTAAAGACAACAGAATAGTGTATAGTATGCACAGTTTTTCTGTGCTTTCCATCTTTATGTGGCTTTTTTATTACTCTGTTTCTGTTAGTTGTATTTTTTCATTTTTTGAGACAGGGTTTCTCTGTGTAACATTTATCAGTCTTGGAATTCACTCTGCATACCAGGTTTATTTTGCAAAAACAGAGATCTGCTTGCCTCTGTCTCCCAAGTGCTAGGATTAAAGGCTTGTGCCACCACACCCAACTCCTAGCTGTATTTTTAAAACCATTTTATTCCTTTTCTCTACCATGCCTATATATATTTTAGAACACACTGTAAACCTTTACCGATTATTTTTAGATGTGAATCTGTCTTTACTGTAAATCTTTATCTTTTTCTGGCCAAGAGTCTTTTATCTAGTAAACAACAACATTGCTAAAATGAAAGTCATAGTGGTTTCTGCTTCGGTTTATCAAAGATGGTGGCAGCTATTTTACCGCCAGTACTGAGAGCTGTGTTCACTGCCTTTGTCTTTGCTGCCCTCCCAGCAGCATGCTGCCGGCTTGGAGATATACACACCAATAAATTGTTAGCAAAGTTTCTTAAAAGCACTGCAATTTTTTTTTTTTTTTTTTTTTTTTTTTTTTGCCGCTTATTCTGAGTCAGAAAACTTCCCTTAAAGGAGCCATGGAAATCTTTGCTTGTCTCATGCAAAACAGAGTCCAACCCAGAAAAATGCTGCTACCAAGAAACCTTGCTAGTCTCTGTTCTTTTGTTTCTAAAACTCTTTTCTAAGCTTTTGTTAAAGTTTAAGTGGAAGTTCTTATTAGCCATGTGGGCGCCATATGGAAGGAGTAAGGTTTTTTTTTTTTTTTTTTTTTTTTTTTTTTGCCCGCCACTGGTCTACTACTGCTGCCACTCCAGCCCCAATTAATGCACAGAGAGTCTGTATTTGATATAATGCTGTTGGCCAGATACTAGTTTCTTATCAGCTAGCTTTGTCTTAATTATTAACCCATTTCTATGTATTTCCACGTGGTCTTCTCCAACCAGGGAGAAGCAGCTAGCTGGCGGTTCTGCTCTTTCTGGACTCTCCATCTTGATTCCTCCTTACTACTTCCTCTTTACTTCTTGTCTCCTAGTCCCTCCTCTCTTGCTTTCCTATTGGCCAACAGTGCTTTATTCATTAACCAATATGAGAAACATATTAACAGAATGACATCTCCCATCAGACTTACATTCCCATTGACTCAGTGTCTATGATAGTTCAGGGCGGGAAGACACTAGCACTGAGTGTCCCACCTGTTTGAACAAGTTGCTACAGAGCCTGTGGCACGGACTGCTTCATGGTCTTTTCCATTGTTACAAATTGCAGACACTGATGATTTTGTGTGTTCTGTCTCCCAAAGAGAATTGTGGGATGTACCTGTAATTTGATCTTTTCAAAACATACACTCATGATCTAGCCTGTCTTAACTTGTGAGGTGGTCACGATCGTTCAGTTGTGTACAAACAGCCGAACAGGACTCCTCTAGTTGAGGGGCTCTATGAAAGAAGCTTCTGTGGGGATAAAAGAGTAGCGCACGAGTCTATTCAATCTT
This sequence comes from Phodopus roborovskii, assembly GCF_943737965.1. Lineage (NCBI taxonomy): Eukaryota > Metazoa > Chordata > Mammalia > Rodentia > Cricetidae > Phodopus > Phodopus roborovskii. Next base: position 5,499,573 of record NW_026126487.1, on the reverse strand, counting down.
CCAGAGATGTGCATGGAGGAGCAGGTCTGTATCTCTGGAACACCTGCATGGTAATAAAGACTTTGGTGTATCTACTCTCTGAAAATGAAAGAAGACCAGAGGGAGGGGACATCAACTGTCAGATCCCAGTGCAATGCTACCCTAAAAGTTTCTCCTTTTCAAAGCTCCAGGTTAATATTGGGTGTTAGTTTGAATCAGAATGGCCCCCATCGATGAACATGATTGGATACATATCCCCAGTAGGTGAGTCTGTTTGGAAAGAAAGATGAGTAGTCAGTGGAGTGTCCCAGAGCACTAAGGATTCAAAAGCCAAACCCATCCGCAGTCATCTCTGTGGGTTTCATACTTGAGAATATGAGGTAAGCTATCAGCTCCAGCTCCAATGCCATGCCCGACTGCTTCTTGCTAGATTTCATCACAATGGTCATGTACTATCACCCTCTGCAACTGATGACCCCCTAAGGACCATCCTTTCTCTCATAGGTTGCCTTGGTCAGAGTGAATTGCTATGGCAATAGATTAGAAACAGAGCAGGAGTGGGCAAGTTCAGTAAGTGAATGCCAGAAAAGGAAGTATTTTGTGTGTGTGTGCAACAAGTTTCTATCTCACACATCCCAGGGCATCTGGGAAATCTTTCACAAAACAGGGAGACAAGAATCAAGCCATCCTTACCAAGACAGCTGGCCCACGGCAACACTGCCAGTAGAGCTGGGCATTGTAGCCTGCCCGAGAGGCTTGTGCATGCAAGCTCTACTCCGCTGTGGACAGCGAAGTGGATTGCACATTGATAAACTAACACAATGCCCATATGCCCAAAAATCAATGCCAGCATCTCAGCAGAGAAAAGAAAGCCCAACTTCATTGCTGAATAATGTTAAGGTCAGGCTTCAGAAACTTACCTTTCACCAAAAAGAGACACTCAGGATGCTCAAACTACTTCATCTAAATCAGTGGTATTCACTTGGTCGTCTAACACCAGCAGAATACAGAGATATTTACATTATTGTTCAAAACAGTTGCAAAATTACTTATGAAGTAGGAACAAAAATAATTGCATGGCTTGTGGTCCCCACATCATGAGAAACTGAAGTATAACAACATTAGGAAGGTTGAGGCACACTGATCTAAATTATCCCCTCAGGACAGACTCTGGATTCCCTGTCATCTGGGCAGTCCCAGCTGAATCAGAGGTCTGATCATAGCTTGCATGTTGACTGTGAGGACTGTGAGGACACTGCATTCAGCAAGAATGCACAGTATATCACTCACTGACAGCTTGTACCTCTGTGACAATGAAGGTTTGCACCTAATCTAGACCCTGAATGTGGGTATTGGACACAAACTCGTACAAGGATGATGGTCTTGTCTGGAGTGATGTTCCACAGGCCTCCATAGCCCTACTTACCTTTTCACAGGTCACAGAAAAAAAAACCTGTAATTATTGTCACTTGACAGGAAAGAATCACTCACTGTGAAAAAAAAAATATTACACCAGTTTGTGGACTTCTGGGACAAAGGTAGGTTACCATGGGTGCCTGGTGGAAGGTTGCTGTGAAAATACACACAGGTGTTATTTACCTGATCATCTCAAGATTAGTTAGACAAGAAAGAGGTCCTGAGAGGGGTTTGGCTTGACCTCCCTGGGATGGCATTTTCTTCTGCTCCTGGGAATCCACTTGCTACATGCCAACTCTCTTCCGGGAGGGACTTTGCTCCAGCCCCTGCCAGTCCAAGGACATGGCCTCTCCTCTACAAGCTTATTTCTTTCTTACAGCTGCAAGACTGGAATTGGAAATTCCTATTGGCAGATTCTCCTTCTTTTTAATCACCTTTATGCCCTTGCCTCTTCCCCCTCTTACTTTCTTTTCTTTGAAGGGTCATACATACTCATCTCCACGTCCCTGCCCTTCTCCCTGGGCCTCCTTACCTCCTGGGATTTCACAGTATATGGACTTCTTTACATCTGGTCATTGAGAACCCTCATCAATAGGGATGTGTCTGAAGACCTCAAGTCGTGTGGAACACAAAATTTGATAAAGTGGTTCTTGATGCTGGATGGCGGGTTCTTTAAAATAGGGTGGTAGTGTGGCTGACTCTCTGCCTTGCCATAGTGCTGGGGCAAGTATGAGTTTATGTTGGGGGAGCAAACTGCTCCCACTGCAGGGAGAGGATGGGTAGAAAGCTTGTCCCCAGGTTGCTGGAGGTGTCTGATAGGGAACATCATAGTTGTGGCATACAGCTCTGCTGAGTTCTGGCCTGGCTCCCTCCTGTGACTTGGTAGGCCTCACCAGTACGATGTGAGTTCCTCAGTTCATGAACCATGGACCCAGGCCTGTTCTTCAGACTTTAAAGAGACCCAAGAAAAGGACTCTGTCAGGGACTGTGACATCAGAAGAACTTAACACAAAGCTGTCCCATACCTCTCTAGAAGATGCCTCTTACCTTAACCTGTTCCCAGTCCTCAATCCCAACTGTCTTCTCCTTCCCTCCATTGAACCTGGTTGCATCCTTTGCTTGTCTGCCTCAGGCTCAACTTCCCCAAGACCCACATAAAGAGATACAGTGGGAATGTTCCATCTAGGCCTACATACTTCTTATGGTCCATGTCCTATGCATGGGTCACAACATCAATGGCAAAACTCCTTGCAATTCAAAGAAGAAATACACAAAGCTGAAAGTCACGCCTACTAGGTTTCCTGGAACTCAGTTTCCCATGCCCTGCTGTTCCTTGCCTGGGGACTGTTTCTTCTCTCTTTGGGGTGAGAAGGCAACTGCATAAATTTCTAAACAGGTGCCTAATCCCTATCCTCACCCCATTCCAGCCCCTTCTGTGCTTCTTCTTGGAGGGTATGGCTTCTACCTGTGGCTGGTCCTTGCTAGAGATCAGTTGTGACTCTTCAACTGTTATTTCGTCAATACTTTCAAATTCATTGTTCACTCTCAGGGGAGAGTCCAGGGTGTCGATTGTATCATGCATTCTCTCACTGCATTGTAGATCAGTTTCCTTCAGGTCTGTAAAAGTGCTGATGCTAGCAGTGACTTCGGCATCACACTGGGTTTCTGGCATCCCTGCTGCTGCTATCATCCCACAAGCACAGCCCTTCCAGGGATGAGGGACTCAGCATGATGGCACTGCCAGTCTCCTCACTCTCAGCCTCGTCAGCATCATGGGCAGCTGAGTTATGAGAAGTGGTTTCCTCTAGGCAGGAGAGGGTCTCCTCAGATGAAGTAGTACTCTCTGTGTCCTCTGTATTTTTATTGATGTTATAGGAGGGCACAGGATAAAGTGGTGGGTCAGAATTCCAAAGCCAGCTGGTATGGAGCAGCTCATATAAATCTGGAGAGCTGGACCTAGAGGAGCTTTTGCTTTTTCTCACTTCATTCAACTCTTGCCCTTGGTTGTCTTCCGATGTCAGGAATGTGGGCAAAGCTGGTTCACTCTGGGCCCTACTTAGGGTCAGTAGGAAGGAGGGATGACCTGCAGAAGGGCTCTTCGGACCCTGCCAGATGTCACCGAGGATGTTACTATCTCTTTTTCTCCTGTTGAACATATTGTTTTTTGCAAGGGCATCATTAAACTTATCTGTTCCTTTGACTTCCAGGGGTTCTTCAGCCATGGGGTCTAAGCAACACATAGTATCTACAGTGGTGGAGATGGATGGCCTGGAACCAGTTCTTTGGATGGTGCTAGTGAATCTCTATCACAGAGATTCATGTATGGAAATTCTTCCTCCATGTTCCCCACTGGGACAGGTGGGGGATGGGACCACCACAAGATGCCTACGGTAAAAAGACAAAAGCAGGTTTAGCAGATAAGTTTATGACTCTCAATTTTTACTTCATGAATATTGTAGCTACCTTAACATTCTCATGATAATTTTGGGGTCAGAGGTTAAAAAAAAAAAACAAAGTTTCCCACACAAACCTAAAGCAATCATGAGAAAGAATAAGAAAGAGCAGAGATGAAATAAGTGATCACTTAGAGGTTGAAAGGAAGACCAAAGAAACAAAAATTAAAAAAAAAAAAAAAAAGATCTGGTGACTTGTAAAGATGAAGTCTGTCAAAACTCTTGCCCAGAGAGAAGATAAAAATTATGGAAATGTGAAACAAGGCATACAATGCGGAAGAAAGACAAGTATGATCTAGGACATCCCTGGTGTGCGTTTGATGTGAATTGACTCTACAGAGGTGACAATCATGAAAGAAGGCGATATCTTGAATTGTAAGAGACAAACATTGATAGAATGTTGTTAAACTTGTGTACCATTTGCTTCCTTCCCGCTACTACACTTCAGGTGTGATGATCAATTGTGGACGTTACACACATGCAAAGGCATCAATTTAGGGATAAGGTGGAAAGAGTAATATCATTTGTACTACTAGAAGTTCCCAGGCCTACAGAGTAAGTGATGGATCTTACCTCCTGGTTTTAGAGTAAAGATCAATTTTCCTCAATAAGCATCAACAGATACAAGAAATGTTCTCTCCAAACTTAGTCTTGAAAGCCTGCATTCCTCTGATGCTGAACCCTTAACCGTAGACAAAGACACACAGACACACAGAGAGACAGACACATACACACACACACACACACACACACACAAAGAGGCTGGGGTATACTCCAATGTCTTTGATGAATTTCCACATGTACATCTGTTTTCAAAACACAGGTCAGAGTTGATGCTTCATGTTCATAGTGACTTCAACAGAGAATCCTATGATAATTCCATTGGAAATATTTGGATATCCAGAATGGGAGGTGGTCCAGTGAGTGGGCCCACGCTCATCCATAAAAAAATGGATTCATGTCAGTTTCTGAAATAGATATAGACATACAGCTTTTTTCTATAACCCCAGGTCCAGAGACATGGTGATCTTGACTAGAGCCATGGAGCAGCCGGTGGAAGCACAAGAAACAGCTGCACTGTCACAGAGCAGAGAAAATGATACCATATCACTATGCATCTCCAAAAATATTACAGGGGAATGCCTTATGTCTCACAGTTAAGGTTTAAAATTAGAAAAATGAAACAAAAGTAAAAAAGGCAAAAATATTTTATACAAAGCAATTGAGAGAAATAAACATGTAAGCAGAAAAACATGCCTCCTCCAAAAGCACTGGGTTCATGAATAGAAAGAAAAAAAAAAAAAACAGAACACAAAAATCCAATCAAGAAAGAAAAACTTCAAATGTTGAAGTTTAAGAGCTTCTGAGAGTCCAGTTGTTCAGGACAAATGCAGATGTCTGCCTGCTCTCCCTCTCCACAAGAGTTGTTCTGCAACATGAAACAAGTCCCAGCCTCTGCAGGGCCTATGTGAACAGATTTACATAACTTCGGCTTTTTGTTATGTCACAGTAAAGGATTACTAGTAAGAGCAAGAAATAACCCAAAGATGTTGCTCTATCCAGCTCCAGAGACTGCATAACTTTTGTCATGGCCCTGAGTAAATCCCCAACAAAATATAACTTATAGGGAAAAGGAAAATCCTACTCTCTCTGAGGCTCTCAGAGGACAGGGTGGTATGGCAGATGAGGGTGTAGGGACTTGGGAAGATGGGTCTGAGGCAGTTGGGTACTTGACTTTGGCAGGTCCCTGCTACACCCAGTTACCCAGCTCCTCTCTTGCTGTTTCTCACATCCCTGGGCTCTTATTTATTCCCAAACCGCAGCTCCTGCTAGAACCCAAGCATTCAGACATATTTGGTATGACACCATATCAAACCTGAGGAGCACACTTGGACTTTAAGAATCTAGTAAATAGGTAATATAGTGACAAGGTAACATGTGCCAAGTAACAACTTGAACAGACAAGAATTTTGTGCAGACCCTTCTTAGGGACACAGGTATGAACTAGTTAGAGAAAACACCTATGGTCTGCCCTAATACCCTTTGTACTCTGAGAATTCTGACTAACACAGACCTCATGTCTACGCTTAACACATTCAGTACCTTTATCTAAAACTTATGTAGATGAGTGTCTAAAGGATGGTAGCTCTCCCTGACACGGAGATGCTCTAATGAAAAGGACTAGTAGTCACGACATACATGACAGAGTTTTGTTCCTTTATTCAGGGTGTCGTGTGTGACATAGCAAGTGTGGAAGATGGCCACCAGGAGAGACGAGCATGTAAGCTTCAGGACTGTAGGAGATGATAAACATTCACATGGAAATGACTTATTCTGTGTTTTACAGCTTGTTCTTACTGACCAGACCTTTAAAACAAGAACAGTTAAATGTAAAAATGACAAAGATGCTGATATTATAAATATGGAGTCAGTAAAAAAAAAGGAGAGCTGAATGGAAAGCACTAATTAAATAAATAATCAATTAAGAGATGTAAATCAAACCAAAAAACTCACTATGTGCATGTCAAAGCAGATGAACGATATCTTAGAGATCAGTAATATTGATGTTAATGTGAACCAATGTCTCAGTACACCAGCTGTGCAGCAACCGAGCAACAGCCACTCTACAGAGTGAGAAGTCTCAGCCCCAGCCAATTCCTTATGTGGGTGGAGTCTGCAATTCCTAACTATGGCTTCTTTCAGGTTATGGGAGGGAATCTGCTAATCACAGCTATCTAAAACCAGAGGACAGTGGGGGACAGAAATTCTTTTGTTTCTGTTTCCAAGGACAGAATTAGTGTTCTCACTGCTGTGGCCAGTTACCTGACAAGCAGCAACATGAGGGTGCTACACAGGCTTTGCTTTGCTTCAGGCTCTAGGGAGGACAAGGAAGCCATTTCTGAGGACTTGGGAAGATAGATGGGTCTGTAGTGGCTGTTTACATGGCATTGGCAGGTCCTATTGTTTCCAATGACTAGTACCCGTGCTGGGTCCATCACCATAGATGGGTTTACACCCTCGTGATCATACCCCCTGCTGGAGACCAAGAACTCAGAGACTTGAGATGATGTGAAACCTCTCCCATTCAAACCCTAGGAAGGACATTTGGACTTCAGCAGCAGTAGTAACAAGAATGGTCTCAGTCAGCTTTGTGCAGCCCACGTTAGAGGCACGATTATGGACTAGATAGAGAGTGAACACACAAGCTACTTCAAGGTCCTTTGCACTCATACCTTCATATTCTCTAATATTCCACTACTGTAAACCTCTTCATCTCTACAGTCACAATACAATTCCTGTTTCTTATGCCTGTGTTCATGGGTATGGAAAGGATGACAGCCTGTGACGCTTTGTGGCCATGAAGAAAGTATTGTTCCTCAAGATTCCTAGAGTTGTTGAGTTGCATGAGTGGCATGGTGGGCAAGAGAAGACTCTTATCATGATCGGGGAACTTATAACTACAAGGAAAGGCTGAGGGAAATAACAAAGTAGGTGTGTATGCTCCAAGCAAAATCAAAACCTTTTCTCTTCCAGTTACTATAGACTTACAAAACTCAATGTAAATTCACACCACCAGAGGAACTAGGATACAAGGTATATTCTAAGAGATTCAATATAAAGCCCCTCACAGAACTGGAAAGGGACAAGTACCCCAGAGCTCAGGGGAAGTGAGGGGGGGCAACGAATAGAGAGAAAAGTAGGAGGAAACGAGGGAGAGGAAAGGAAAACATGTGCGACCAGGAAGATTAAGCCTGGTTAGGAATAGAAGACAGGAAAGAGAGAGAGAGAGAGAGAGAGAGAGAGAGAGAGAGAGAGAGAGAGGAGAGAAAGAGAGAACATAAAAGAGGGAGCCAATATTGGTTTGAAGATAAAATTGAACACAAAGAAAGGTCTAGAGAACTACAAGACTGCTGCCAAGTAACAATTTGAGCTTCTGTAGAAAGGCTACCATAAATGCCCTTCCCAGAGATTGAGATCAACAACTAACCTATCCATGGAGCCCTCAACTAATGCCTGTTGGAAACAGGAGAAAACACCCATACATAAACACTGAGTCGAAGTAGAACCCAGATGCAGATGGAGAGGACTAGACTAGGTGGCAGAAACACATACAGACAGCTTACCTGAAAAAGTAGGAGCTAAGGGGGCACTAGACTGATAGCTGGGAAGCCAGCATTGGACTGACTCAGGCCCCTCTGAATATGGGTCTCAGCCAGAAGGACTGAGCAATCTAAGGGACCTCAGACAGTGGAGCCACGATGTATCCCTGGTGCACAAAAGGACCTTGCGAACACATCCCCCATGGAGGGATAACTGCCTTAATCTAGAGACAGGAGAGAATCCTTAGTCCCTACTTCACATGACCTGTCAGAGCTACATGACCTCAACTGGATGGCATTCCCCTACATATGGGATTGGGGTGGGAGAATGGGAGGGGAGGGTGATTAGAGTTCATGTGAGAGGGCAGAGACAGTAAAAGGGAGGGAGAGAGGGAAGGAGGGAGGGAGAGACGGAGGTAGGGTGGAAGGAGGGAGAGGGAACTGGGATCGACATGTAAAATGATAAATTAAATTAAAAAAAAATGCTTTGACTCCAAAATTTAAGTTCAAGGACAAGTTACTGGGGGAAACGGTTTCTATTTTTGTTTCCACAGAAAATGAAAAGATGTGGATTTCTCCCAGACTAATGTGGTTTGATCAAGCCAGACAGCCTGAAACAGAGTACCAGGTTATCCTATATTCAAAACAGCTGGACAAAGCAGCTTTACAAACTACAGCCAGGATTTCTGAATCTTCTTCGAATCCCCCATGACAGTGCCCCTTACCAGCAGGAAGTAGTTTGGAAAGAACTACGCCCAAGTTACCAAATATTATCTATAAATGTTTGTTTTCATCTAAATGGACTTGGTTATATAAAATAAATAAAAATAAAAATAAATTAAAAAAAGAACTAAACCAATATAAAATTTTGAAAGATAAATGGATAGAGAATAATAGTAAATGGTTGATAATAAAATAAACTGAAGCTCAGTCACAAATTAAATCTAAAACAAAGTAAGTCAACATTTAGACCTAAGAGAGAATGAGAAAGAGAAGGAGAAAGGGAAAGAGATTGAGAAAGAGAAAGAGAAGGGGAGGAGAGGAGAACATGTGGGACCTGGAAGATTGAGTCAGGGAATGAATACACTAGTGTAAAAAAGAAGGGATACCGTAATAGAGGGAGCCATTGTAGGTTTGAAGAGAAAACTGATTCTAGAGAAATGTCCAGGGACATACAAGGATGACCCCAACTAAGTCAGAGTAACAGTGGAGAGGCTACATTAAATGCCTTTCTCTGATAATGAGATTGATAACTAACTTATCTGCCATCTTAGAGCCCTCAGCTGGTAGGTGATTGAACAGAAGCAGATAACCACAGCTTAACACTGAACTGAACTCTTGAAATGCAGGGAGGAGTGATAAGAAAAGGGGTCAAGACCAAGCTAAAGAAACCCACAGAGACTGCTGATCTGAAAAAGGGGAACTCATGAACCCCCAGACTGATAGCTGGGAAACCAGCATTGGACTGACTCTGACCTCATAAACATGGGTGTCAGTTGGAATACCTTGGCAGTCTAAGGGACCTCTGACAGTGGAACCAGTATGTGATGGGAGATGTCATTATGTATATATGTTTCTCATACTGGTTAATGAATAAAGCACTGTTGGCCGATAGGAAAGGAAGATAGGAGGGACTATGAGACAAGGAGGAAAGAGGAAGGAGAAAGGAGAGGTCAAGATGGAGGGTCTGGAGAAAGCAAAATGCCGGCTGGCTCCCTGGTAAGGAGACCACATGGAAATACATAGAAATGGGTTAATAATTAAGACAGAGCTAGCCGATAAAAAACAAGTAACTGGCCAACAGAATTATATCAAATACAGAGTCTCTGTGCGTTATTTGGGGCTGGTGCATCACCGGAACAAGACCGGCGGCCGAAGAAAAAAACTTACTCCTTACAAGTATGGTGCATGAAAGGACTTTGGGAGCACATTCTCTATGGAGGGATATTCCCATAGTCTAGAGGCAAGACTGAGGCCTAGATCCAACTCCAAATGACTTGACAGAGTTTGATGATCCCTGTTGGAAGGCATCACCCTTCCTGTGGAGTTGGGGAGTGGAATTGTATGGGTGGGGGCAGGGGGGCCATGGGAGGGAGAGGAAATTGGGGTCAATATGTAAAATAACAATATATTGCATGTATACATATATTTATATATGTATATACATTGCATATATACATATATTTATATATGCAATGTTTCTCTGATTTATTTCTCAGCCTCTTTATCGACTATTATTTTAGAGATACTGATTTTTTTGAGTTAATCTTGTATACTGCTAATTTGCTAAAGGTGTTTATCAGTTATAGGAGTTCCTTGGTAGTTTTTCAGGTCACCTATGTAAACTATCATATCTCCTGCAAATAAGGACAGTTTGATTTCCTCCTTTTGAATTTCTATCCCCGTGATATCCTTTTGTTGTACTATTGCTCTAGCTAGAACTTCTAATACACTATTGAAGAGACATGACGAGAGTGTGCAGACTCGTCTTGTTCCCTGATGTATAGAGGAATGACCTGAAGCTTGTCCCAATTCAGTTTTATATTGGCTGTTGCTTTATTGTATATTGTTTTTATTATGTTTAGGTATGTTCCTGTTATCCCTGATCTCTCAAGACCTTTACCATGAAAGTGTGTTGGATTTTGTCAAAGGCTTTTATGCATCTAGTCAGATGATCATGTGTGGTTTTTTTTCCTTTCAGGCTGTTTATATGGTGGGTTATATTTATAAACTTTCTTTTGTTGAACCATCCCTGCATCCCAGGGATGAAGCCTACTTGGTCATCGTGCATGATTTTTCTGATGTGTTCTTGGATTCGATTTGCCAGTATTTTATAGAGTATTTTTACATCAATGTTCATGATGGATAATGATCTGTAATTCTCTTCCATAGTGTCTTTGTGTGGCTTGGGTACCAAGGTAATTTTAGCCAAGTAAAAAAGTGTTTGGTAATGAACCTTCGGCTTCTATTGTGTAAAACAATTTGAGGAGTATTGGTATTAGCTCTTCTTTGTGTTTCTGGTAGAATTCTGCATTGAATCCATTTGGCTCTGGGCTTTTTTTTTTTTTTTTTTTTTTTTTTTTGGTTGGGAGGTTTTTGATGACTACTTCTATTTCAGGGATATTCTCATATCATCTTTGGGGGCCTCTAATATTTTTATGAAGTTATTTTTTGAATCATTCTCTTCTGCGTCATCTGCTTTGGTGTATTCAGGTCTAGTTGGTGTACAGTCCCAAGATTCTGTTGTTGTCATACTGTACTTTCTATTGTTGGGTGATTTCTTTCTTTTTTAATTTAATTTATTATTTTACATATCAATCCCAGTTTCATCTCCCTCGCTCCATCCCTGCTTCCCTCCCTCCATCCCTCTTTCCCTCTCTGCCCCCTCACATGCACCCTGACCACTCTCCCCTCCAATCTCCCCACTCCCAATTCTACATGTAGGGCAATGCCATTCAGGTGGGGTCATGTAGATCTGTCAGGTCATTTGAAGTAGGGACTAGGACTTCTCTCCTGTCTCTAGGTTAAGGAAGTATCCCTCCATAGGGGATGTGCTTGCAAGGTCCTTTTGTGCAGCAGGGATACATACTGGTTCCACTGTCTGAGGTCCCTTAGCCTGCTCAGTCCTTCTGGCTGAGCATATTCAGAGGGGTCTGAGTCAGCATCAAGGAAATGCAAATCAAAACAACTTTGAGATACCATCTTACTCCTCCAAGAATTGCTAAAATTAGAAACACCAACTCATGCTGGAGAGGATGTGGAGAAAGGGGAAAACTTCTTCACTGCTGGTGTAAACTCGTACAGCCACTTTGGAGATCAGTGTGGTGGTTCTTCAAGAAAATGGGAATTAGTTTACCACAGGACCCGGCAATACCGCTCTTAGGCACATACCCAAATGTTCCACATCCATGCAACAAAGGCATCTGCTCAACTATGTTCATAGCATCATATTTGTAATATCAAGAACCTGGAAGTAACCTAGATACCCCTCAATTGAAGAATGGATAAAGAAAATGTGGCACATCTACACAATGGAATACTACTCTGCAGAAAAAAATAATGGAATCTTGAAATTTGCAGGCAAGTGTAGGGCACTTGAAGAAACCACCCTGAATGACGTAGCCCAGTCACAAAAAGAGGAACATGGTATGTCCAGGCTCATATATGGATTTTAGACCTAGAGTATAGGATCACCAGCCTATAATTCACACCAACAGAGGAACTAGGATACAAGGTGTATTCTAAGAGATTCCTATAAAGTCCTTCACAGAAGGGGGAAGGGACAAGTCCTCCAGAGCACAGGGGAAGTAGGGGGACAGTGAATGGAGAGAGCAGTAGGAGAAAGAGAGGGAAAGAGAGGAAAGCATGTGCGTCTAGGAAGATTGATTCAGGGCACGAATAGAAGATAAGAGAGAGAGAGAGAGAGAGAGAGAGAGAGAGAGAACATAAAAGAGGGAGCCATTATAGGTTTGAAGAGAAAACTGAAACTAAAGAAAGGTCTAGTGACCTACAGGTCTATATGACCTGCAGCCATATAACAATTTGAGCAACCGTTGAAAAACTACAATAAATACCCTTCCAGGATAGTGAGATCAACAACTAACTTATCCATGGAGCTCTCATCTAATACCTATTGGAAACAGAAGGAAACACCCATACCTAAACACTGAGTCAAATTAAAATCCAGATGCCGATGGAGAGGACAAGACCGTGTTGTGGAAACACATAGCAACAGCTGACCTAAACAAGGATGAGCTGAGGGCCCCCCAGACTGAAAGCTGTTGGGTGTTTTCTTGTATTGCCATCTTCACAACACTTCTTCCAGTGTATGCAGGTGAAGTCTCTCTCCCTCTACCCTGCTCTCCCGGTGGGTTTAGGCAGGTCAGGAGTTTGTTGTCTATATCTCTGGATGATCTGAGGTCTCTTGGAGGTCTTTCCAGGAGAGGAGAGATGATGAAGCCCAATGATCAGGTGAATGCGGCCTCTAGGTGGTCCCTCATGGATAGGCAGGTTCAGTGTGCTCAGAGCAGACCCAGCATGTCCAGGGAGGTGTAGGGGGGTGTTGGACCTATATTCTGGCCCAATGCTCACTTTGAGCAACAGGCCTACCAGGACTAAGGGTGAGCGGAAGGTAGGCTCTGGGTGGTGTATATCAAGATCCCTAAAGCATAAGAGTGCCCCTTAGACTGCCAAGGGTGACAGTTCTGTATCACCTCAACACCGGTCTTGAAAGGTTGGTACTGATTTGCCATGACTATCATGTACTGATCCACAGTGTGAGTGTAGCTTGCATGCCACCTTGCAGGCTTGTTGTCTTTTCTTCTGGCCAAAGATGAAGTTAGAGTTTGGTTAAATATCACTGACAAAAGACAGAAATCTTGTAGTCTAGAATTTAAAGCCAGATATATGCATGGGAATCTTGGTATCCTTGTCCTTGGCACAGAACAAAGTTGCCAGAAGTGCTTAAGGGCACTTATGCTTGATGATTTTAGTGTTCCCTCTTCAGAGGATGAAATGCTCTAGTAACAAAAAAAGGCCATTTAAGAACCTAACTCTCCTAAGCAAGAGATTAGAATCTGGGTAGAGACCTAATATTCCATGTGGACTGGGTCAACTTGCGTGAGGAGTCACCCCTAAAAGGTAGCATTTGCTAAAGCCATGCTAGAAGCCAAATCATTTTCCTTCTAATAAATACTGTTCTGTCCCTTGTAGTATCTTCCATTGGTTTATATGGCTGCCTATTTCTTGAAATAATCAGGACATGGAAATTTTCTTTCTTTCTTTGTTTCTTTCTTTCTTTATTTTTTTTTCCTGTTTCTGAACTATACACTTTCCCTTACATTCTCACTCCTTCTCTAAGCTCTGCACCTGCCCTCTGGCAATCTGTCTGTTTTGTGCCTGAAATCCATGGGTAAAAAAAGGAATGTGTGCCTCCTCCATTCCCTACCATGTGCTTTTCTTTTAAACTGGAATGAAGTTTCCCTTGAGTCAAAAGATGAAGGATTAGGAGAAGAAGACCAGGGAGAAAAGAAGAAGAAGGAGGAGGAGGAGGAGGAGAATCCTGCTTTCTCATCCGTGTAGAATTTCACAATCAGAGGAAGCAAAACATGAAATTTTCAAGGGGCATCATCATAATTGTTGATCTGTCAGATACAGGATGCCTGATTCTGTAATTTATACTTTAATTGCTTTTTCATTTTCGTACAAAAAAATGTGTGCCCACTTAAATTTTTCATTTACTTCTAGGGCAATAATGTGATTTGTAACACTTATTATATATTGGTATGCACTATTCAAATGCATGTGTATATCATTAAATGTGCTTTAATAGTACTTAAAAGACCCAGGGACTGATGATGATATGGGTTAGTACACTGGCTATCAACCTTCTTGATGCTGTGACCCTTTAATAAATTTCCTGATGTTGTGCGGACAACAAGCCATAAAGTTATCATCATTGCCACCTCATAACTATAATTTTGCTACTGTTGTGCTTCATAATGTAAATATATGAGTGTTCTGATGGTCTTGGATGAGCCCTGTGAGAGCGTTGTTTTTCCTTCCAGGGGGCCATGACCCAAATGTTAAGATCCCAGGCTTGTTGGGTAAAGGCACTTTATGTTGAGCCTAACAACCAGAATGGATTCATCGGGACCTACAGGATTTAAGGGGACTATTAACTCCCCTTAACTCCAAGAAGCCACATACACACATTTGCAGTCTTTTGCCTGCATATATGTATGTGTACATTGTTCCCGCAGAAGTCAGAAGACGGCATCATATCCCCAGGGACTATCGCTGTTGTATGCCAATATGTGGGTCTAGGCATTGGACCTCTGCCAACTCTCCATTTCTACTCTAAACTTTTAAAAATCTAATAATATAGAAGGTCTGGACAGGTGATTCCGCACTTAAGAGCTCTTGTTGCTCTTGCAGAGGAGGTGGACTTGTTTACAGCACACATGCAGCAGCCATCAGTAATCCTATATTCAGGGGAATTAATGATTTCTTCTGTCTGAGGACATCAGGGACACACATGGAGCACAAACATACACACACACACTCACATATACACACACACCACTTGCACACACAACACACACACACACACACACACCACATCACAGACATACCAGATATGTACACACACCGTACATACACACACACACGCACACGCACAAATACATAAACACTCAGTAATAAATACTGATCTTACTTAGCTTCAGGCTATTTCTCATGAGGCAGTACGAGTGTCCTGAGCCCTTCCTCTGAGAATGCTAAAGGAAATGCAGGTGGAAGGTAGTGTAGGAGAGGACAAGGATGGTAACAGTGAAGCACAGCACAAAGCCTGGGTAGAGGACAACATGATCCTCATACAAGCTGTGAATTTAGAGGAGGAGCTTGTTGTTAGGTTCTGTCAGGTGCTGTCATTTGTAGGACTGGGACAGCCAACATCAGAACTCCAGGGACAAACTGACCTAGGTAGATTGGGAGGGATGTTTGGTATAAATTGTGTTATGAGAAATATGGCAGTTGCATGCACACACCTGTGCAATTTACAATTCCAGAGTTAAGGGAAGCCTCTGTTTAATATGGACTCACTGTGTGCATGGTAGGGAGGCTGAGCTTTAAATGGGTGTGTCACACAAGTCCTGCTCTATCCTGTCAGTGGTTGAGCCTTCCTGTGTCAGGAAGGTTCAGATAAAATGGACCAGGATTCTATATATTCCTTAAGCAAAATTGTTCTTCCCATTTTAAGGCTAGGGGGCTGCTAGAAGCACATGTCTACATAAAGAAGCCTTGCAATTCTTCATGAGAGATAGTAATGCATGTGTCTCACCTGCCACAGGCTTGACAGCTACCCCACCACTGGGGTAGGATAGGCTTCCTGGAAAGGGGCCCAGAGTCACTGAGTTGCCACTGAGATGTTACCTGTTGATTCCTGTTTGCTGAGGATTTCCCTGTTCATGGAGGTCATGTGACCATTGATGTGCAAATGCATTGATTCTGGCTCATTTTGGAATGAGGTGATCATGTACAGGTCTGTGTTCATAATTATTCGTTTGGTGTTGCATAGGGCATGGATCCTAAATTCTAAGTAGATGAGATAAATATTCTGACTCAAGCAGAGTAACTTGTGTGCCCACTGTGAACATGGACACCATGCTCAATAGTGTGCTAGGAGTTAATGTGTTGCACCCACAGTTCAACCCTGACCAGTGGCTGAAAACTTTCCAAGCAAGAGTTGTGTGTGTGTTAGTGTGTGTGTGTGTGTGTGTGAGTGAGTGGTTGTGTGAAAATGTGTGTGTGACCTGTGTGACCTATATGTGCATTTCTGTGTGTAGTCATTCCTGGATCCATATGTCAACCTATGATTCCCTTCTGTTTGACCTTCCACCTTAGTGTTGATACAGTCTGTCAATGATTCGAGAGCTTACCAGTTCTCCTGGACTCCTTGCTGAGAATGTCAGGAGTGGGGATTCCCACTGTGTGCTGGTGCAGCTGACACTGTATGTGGGTGCTGAGACAAGGATGCAGGCCCTCATTGTTGTCTGACAAGGACTCTGCTGACTGAAGGATCTCCCAAACAGAGCTCCCTAATCACCCTTTCTCAATCCCAATGTTCACCAGGAATTTTCCTCTCTGTCATTCGTATGAGCTGTGCATTCCTTGGAATGTGGAATTCCATATGCACTTCCCCAGGGCAGTAGAAAAGTGGTGCATGTATATCTGTGTCAGTGTAAATTTGGATTGTTCTTTGACCAAAAGATGACACCAAAGATGAACAACACTAAGGAATTTCCTGCCTGTTCGTCAAAACTATAATCAAAATACTAGGGGTTTAACCATGAGGAGTCAATATGTTCCTAACATCCTCATTCCTACCAGGAACTGTCTCTTTTGAGGCTCATAGTGGGCTCTGAGCTTAGGGATTGCAGGTGACCATAAGGTCCATTGGGAAGTCTCATCCTATGATAATATTTCTCGGGCTTTTGAATTTCTCAGTGTGTTTGAGGCCTATTAGGGACACAGGCTACACTCTGTAATTTGAGAGCATTCATAGTGATCACAAGTCCAGAGGAGGTCCCTTCTTCTATGTCTTGTCACCAGATTGTGATGTGGGCTAACCCTTGTGTATGATGTGAATATGTATTCCTCTCGTTGGTTGAGGATAAAGCAGATTTGGCATATATCCTCACATGATAAGGCTAGGTGGGAAGTGCAAAAATAGATACAGGAAGAAAGAAGGGCAGAGTAATGAGAGACCCAAGCCAACTACCAGTGAAAGGAGATGAGAGCCCTGTGATCACTTCACCCTAAGCACAGCAGACCTTCCTAGCTCATTCTTTTTTTTATTAATTTATTTTATTTTATATAACAAATTCCAATTAAATGAAAACAAACATTTATACACAATATTTGGGAATTTGGGGGTTGGTCTTTCCAAACTACTTCCTCCTGGTAAAGGGCGCTGTCATGGGGTATTCGAAGAAGATTCAGAAATCCTGGCTTTAGTGTTTAAGGCTGCTTTGGCCAGCTGTTTTGAAAGTAGGATCAGCTTGTACTGTGTTTCAGGCGGTCTGGCGTGATCAAACCACATTAGTCTGGAAGGAATCCACATCTTTTCATTGTCTGTGGAAACAAAAATAGAAATCCTTTTCTTCAGTAACTTGTCCTTCAACGTAAATATTGGAGTCAAAGCATTTTTTTTAAATTAATTTATTATTTTACATGTCGATCCCAGGTCCCTCTCCCTGCCTCCCTCCCTTCTTCCCTCCTTTTACCCTCTCTGCCCTCTCACATGCATTCTAACCACCCTCCCCTCCCATCCCCCCACCCCAATTCCATATGTAGGGGAATGCCATCCAGTTGGGGTCATGTAGATCTGACAAGTCATGTGAAGTAGGGACTAGGGCTTCTCTCCTGTCTCTAGATTAAGGCAGTTATCCCTCCATAGGGGATATGTTAGCAAAATCCTTTTGTGCACCAGGGATACATCCTGGCTCCTCTGTCTGAGGTCTCTTAGACTGCTCAGTCCTTCTGGCTGAGACCCATATTCAGGGGCCTGAGTCAGTGCCATGCTGGCTTCCCAGCTATCAGTCTAGTGGCTGTTAGCTCCTCCTTGTTCAGGTAAGCTGTCTGTATGTGTTTCTTCCGCATGGTCTTGTCCTCTCCATCTGCATCTGGGTTCTACTTCGACTCAGTGTTTATGTATGGGTGTTTGATCCTGTTTTCAACAGGCATTAGTTGAGGGCTCCATGGAGAAGTTAGTTGTTGATCTCACTCTCCAGGAAGGGCATTTATGATAGCCTTTCCAGGGAAGCTCAAATTGTTAGTTGGCAGCAGTCTTGTAGTTCTCTAGACCTTCTTTGTGTTCAATTTTATCTTCAAACCAATATTGGCTCCATCTTTTATATTTTCTCTCTCTCTCTCTCTGTCTCTGTCTCTCTCTCTCTCTTTCCTATCTTCTATTGCTAACCAGGCTCAATTTTCCTGGTCCCACATGTTATCCTTTCCTCCCCCTCATTTTTTCCTATCTCTCCCCATTCATTGCCCCCCCACTTCACCTGAGCTCTGAGGGCTTGTCCCTTCCCAGTTCTCTGAGGGACTTTCTATGAATCTCTTAGAATACACCTTGTATTCTAGTTCATCTGGTGATGTGAATTAAAAGCTGGAGATCCTTTGATCTAGGTCTAAAATCCATGTGAATGAGTACATACTGTGTTCCTCTTTTTGTGACTGGGTTACCTCATTCAGGATGGTTTCTTCAAGTGCTGTACACTTGCCTGCAAATTTCAAGATACCATTATTTTTTCTGCAGAGTAGTATTTCATTGTGTAGATGTAGCACATCTTCATTAACCATTCTTCAATTGAGGGGCATTTGGTTGCTTCCAGGTTCTTCCTATTACAAATAGTGCTGCTATGAACATAGTTGAACAGATGTCTTTGTTGCACGGATGTGAATTCTTTGGGTATATGCTTAAGACACGGATTGCCAGGTTCTGTGGTAAACTAATTCCCATTTTCCTGAGGAACCGCCATACTGGGAACGGAAAGTTTTGATTTGCATTTCCCTGACAGCTATGGACGTGGAGCATTTTCTTAAGTGTCTTTCAGCCTTTTTGATTTCCTCTATTGAGAATTCTTTCTTCTGTTCTGTACCCCATTTTCTAATAGTTTATTTGGTGTTTTGGTGACAAGTTTCTTGAGTTCTTTGTATATTTTGGAGATCAGCCCTTTATCGGATATAGGATTGGCGAAAATCTTTTCCCAGTCTCTGGGCTGCCGTTTGGTCTTGTCGACTGTGTCCTTTGCCTTACAGAAGCTTCTAAGTTTGAAGAGGTCCCATTTATTAATTGTTTCTCTCAGTGTCTGTGCCCCTGGAGTTATGTTCAGGAAGCAGTCTCCTATACCAATTTGTTCAAGGGTACCTCCTACTTTCTCTTCTAAGAGGTTCAATGTGGCTGGATTGATGTTGAGGTCTTTGATCCATTTGGACTTGAGTTTTGTGCATGGCGACAGACATGGGTCTATCTGCAGTCTTGTACACACCCTCATCCATTTGTGCCACCACCATTTGTTGAAGATGTTGTCCTCGTCCCATTGTATAATTTTAGCTGTTTTGTTGAAAATCAGGTGTTCATAGGTGCGTGGATTAATATCGGGATTTTCAATTCGATTCCATTGGTCTACCTGTCTATTTTTATGCCAATACCAGGCTGTTTTAGCTTTTCTCAGGTCAGTGATTCTCTTTCCTCTGGTTAAAGTACAGTGCCCGTGATTCTCTCTTCAATCTCCTGTATTCTATGGTTCCTGATTGTTTACAGTTTTCTATTTCCAGCACTCCCTCAGTTTGTGTTTCTTTATTGTGCCTATTTCAGTCTTCAGGTCTTGAACTATTTGAATTGTTTCCTTCATCTGTTTGATTGTTTTTCTTGGCTTTCCTTACATTCTTTAAGAGAGTTTTTCATTCCTTACATTATATGATTTTTTCTTTTCCTATATGCCTTCAAATTTGTTGGTTTCTTCCATTTCTTTAAAGGATTTTCTCATATCATCTTTGAGGACCTCTATCATTTATATGAAGTTTTTTTTAAAAATCGTTCTCTGCTGTTTAATCTGCATCAGTGCGTTCTTTTCTAGTTGTGGTAGAGTCCCTAGATTCTGGTGCTGTCATACTGGTCTTTCTACTGATGTGTGTTTCTTACATTGCCAATTTTCCAACCTTTCTTTCAGTGGGTGCAGATAGAGTCGCTATCCCTCTACCATGCTCTCACAGTGGGTTTGTTGGTCAGAGGTTCGATATCAGTATCTGGATGGCTCTAGCTCCTTGCTGAGAATTGCAGGAGTGGGGATTCCCACTGTGTGCTGGTGCAGCTGACACTGTATGTGGGTGCTGAGACAAGGATGCAGGCACTCATTGTTGTCTGACAAGGACTCTGCTGACTGAAGCATCTCCCAAACAGAGCTCGCTAATCACCCTTTCCCCTTCCCAATGTTCACCAGGAATGTTCTGTTGCTCTCTTTCTTCTCATGAGCTGGTTGTTCCTCAGAATGTAAACGTTCATATATAATTCCCCACAGCAGAGGTTAAGGGGTGCCTGTCTGTCTGTGTCAATGCGACTTTGGCCTGTTCTATGTCCAAAAGATGACAACCAAAAATGAACAACACTAAGGATTTTCCTGCCTGTTGGTAATAACTGTCATCAAAATGCTACAGGTTTAACCATGTGGAGTCATCATAGTTACTGGCCTCCCTCATTCTTGCCAGGAAATGTCTCTGAGGGTCAGAGGGTTTTCTGAGCTTTGGGAATTGCTGGTGAACATGGGGTCCATTGGGAAGACTCATCCTATGATATTATTTCCCTGGTTTCTGACTTTCTCACTGTGTCTGTGAGCTATTAGTAACCCCAGCTACACTCCGTAAGTTGAGAGCATTCACAGTGATCCCAAGTCCAGAGGAAATTGCTTCTTCTGTGTATTGACACCAGATTGTGCTGTAGGCAAACCCTTTGTTATGCTGTGAATAGGTATCTCTCTCATTGGTTGAGGATAAAGCTGATTTGGCCTGAATCAGGAAACCCAAACAGAGATACAGCGATAAAGAAGGACAGAGTAGTGATATAACCAAGCCAGCCACCCGAGAAACAGTATGGGAGCCCTGTGATCACGGGACGGTAAGCACAACAGGCCTTACTATCTCATTCCTCTACTACTTATGTCAATGCCTTCCAGAAACATTGGATATCCCTGTGTCCATGCTGCAGACTTGATATGTCTGTAGGATTCACACTCAGCTGCCTAAAAGACATACATGTCCTGACCAAAGAGCTGCTCTCAGTATCAATGCCACAGCTTCATGGTGGGAATACTACAGGGAGTCCATGCTACTGTGAAGAGAAAAGAAGATTAGAGAATCCTGACTGAGAGGTAGAGCTGCGATATTTCAATTCTCTTGGGAGTAGATATCCTAGGTTTCTTGCAAGTGCAAGACTTCGGGCGGGATGAAAATCAAGCAAACATTTAATAAAATAAAGGAATTACATGTCAGGCCTGGGAAGTCTTGTTCCAACTATGGAGAGTGTCACGCTGCTACAGGTCCATAGTTAGTCCTGATGTGTCAACATCAAGCCGTAGAGACCCATAGGGTCCACAGTACTGAGTCTGTGGGAAAGGCTCCCACATAAAATTAAACGCTGCCATTCTGTGGCGGTCACACAGGCAGCTGGCAAGGGTTCACCTGTTTTTTCTTGTCTGATTCCAGCCACACACAGGCTTTTCAGCAGACTCACCTGGGAAAACAAAAAGTAAATCAAATCAACAGATACGCAGGAGCTTGCCACTTGGATGCTGGTGGACACAGACACAATTATTGCTGGTTAAGATACAGATTCCACACATGAGAACAATCATTTTGAAAGATGAAACCTTCATCCATGTTTTCTCCCATTCACTTTTCTTCAAGGCTTCCACATTGTTTGTAATTGTATTTTGAGCTAATACCCTCATGTTTGCAGATCAATGACTGGGTGGGGTGAGTTATTCCTGCTACGAGGAAGTTGGCAGCTAGATTGTCATCTCATGACATCTCTCAGGAGCCTAATGGAGTCAACAAAGCAAAGGGGTCTTGGACCCTGTGTTGTGGTCAATCCCCCTGTTGCATGTCTGTAAATGAAGCATGAAAAGCTTGGGGTTGAATATGTTCCCTGCATTATGGAGATTTTAGAATGTATGAGAGCCTGCAAACTAAGGAAGACAAAGGATATCATCAATTTCCTGCAATGTTGAGCAGTCTGGGGAATCAGGAAGTTTGGCAAACCATAAATATTTTTGCTTGATATATGTTAAGATGACCAGTGAGGATTTGTTAACAGAAAGGGTCAGAGAAGTGACCACATGCATTCCCTAAAAAAGATCCCCCAGGGAAGGTGAGTCTTGATATCTTTGGGGCTTTAAAAGGACTTGGCCTGGGTCATTGGATGGGTGCCACAATGGATTCTATAACTTTGTCTGTCAGGGACATATTCATCTCACATTGTGTGGAGCTAGACAGCTTTTGCTTTGAGGACAGGTGGCCAGACATGTCACCCATGTTCTCTGTTTCTGTGACCTAAATTCTCTGGCCACACACCCATTCAACTTCACCATGACAGGAGCTACATCATATTGTAACAGTCACACACAGTTTTCCATTTTTACTACTTCTTAAGGCCTCATGAGCAAAGCTGTGAAAATCATTCAGTGCTTGTATAGAAGCCTTTCACAAGCCAAGAGGCTGAGTGACAGCACACCCCCCTAAACTCCACGGTGGCCTTAGTTGATCCAAACTTACACTCCCATCGACTACTCTGTCTATGATAGTCCAGGGCAGGAAGACACTAGCGCTGAGTGTCTCACCAGTATGAACAAGCTGCTACAGAGGCTGTGGCACGCATTGCTCCTCCATTGTCACAAATGGCAGACACTGATGGTTTTGTGTGTTCTGTCTCCCAATGAAAATGTGGGGTGTACCTGCTATTTGATCTTCTTCCAAACATAGTCTCATGATCTAGCCCATTCTGACCTTGTGAGGTGGTTAGGATCATCCAATTGGTTAGAGAGAGCCAAACAGGGCTCTTCTCGTTGAGGTGCTCCATGAAAGAAGCTACTTTGGGGAAAAAAGTGGAGTGCATGAGTTGATTAAATCTTCCAGAGATGATCATGGAGGAACAGGTCTGTATCTCTGGAACACCTGCATGGTAAGAAAGACTTTGGTGTTATCTACTCTCTGAAAATGAAAGAATAACAGAGGGGTGGGGACATCAACTCTCAGTTCCCACCCAGTGCAATGCTACCCTAAGAGTTTCTTCTTTTCAAAGCTCCAGGTTAATATTGGGTGTTAGTTTGCATCAGAATGGCCTCCATCGATGAATATGATTGGATACTTATTCTCAGTAGGTGAGATTGTTTCCAAAGAAAGAGGAGGACAGTAGAGGGTCCCAGAGAATTAAGGATTCAAAAGACAAACCCATCTGCTTGATGTCTGTGTGTCGTGCTTGAGACTAGGAGGTATGCTATCCGCTCCAGCTCCAATAACATAGCGCCTGTTCTTAGATTACATCACAATGGTCATGTACTGTCACCCTCTGCAAAGGAGGACCTCCTAAGGACCATGCTTTCTCTCCTAAGTTGCCTTGGTCAGAGTGCTTTGTCATGGAAATAGATTATAAACAGAGAAGGAGTGGTGCATTCAGTAAATGAATGCCAGAAAAGGAAGTATTTCATGTGTGTGTGTATGCACTAAGTTTCTATCTCACACATCCTAGGGCATCTGGGAAATGTTTCAAGCCCTCCTTACTGAGACAGCTGGTCCACTGCACCATCAATGCTAGTAGAGCATTGATGCTCTGCCCCAGAGAGTTGTGGATGCAAGGTGCCCAGAGCTGTGGCCACAGAAGTGGATTGCAATTTGCTAAACTAACACAAAGTTCGTAGTCCTGAAGATGATTGCCAGCATTCTCAGCAGAGGAAGGAAAGCCAAACTTCACTGGTGAATAATGTCAAGACCAGGCATCAGAACCTCACCTTCCACTCAAAGAAACACTACATGCTCAAAGTGCTTCATCTGATTCTCAACTTGGGGGGGTCTTAACCTCTTTGTGGGTCAAATGACCATTTCACAGGGTCATATCACACCAGCAGAAAACAGAGATATTTACATTATTGTTCAAAACAGTTGCAAAATTACTCATGAAGTACCAACAAAACTAATTGTATGGTTGGGGGTCCCCACATCATCAGAAACTGAATTAAAGTGTAACAGCATGGGGAAGGTTGAGACCCACTGATCTAAATTATGCCCTCAGAACAGACTCTAGATTCCCTGTCATCTGGGCAGTCCCCACTGAATCAGAGATCTGACCATAGCCTGCATGGTGACCATGAGGACTCTGCAGACACTTCACTCAGCAAGATGCACACTGTGTCACTCACTGACAACTAGTACCTCTGTGGCAATATAGGTTTTCTCCTAATCGAGACCCTGAATGTGGGCATTGGACACCAAGTTTTACAAGGATGATGGTCTTGTCTAGAGTGATGTTCTACAGGCCTTTCAAGCCCTACTTATCATTTATAGTTCACATAAAAAAAAAAAAAACAAAATCAAAAAACCTGTAATTTTTGTCACTTGACAGGACAGAATCACTCACTGTGATAAAAATATTACACCAGTTTCTGGAACTCTGGGACAGCGGCAGATTGCTATGGGTGCCTGGTGGAAGGAGTCTGTAAAAAAAGAATATCGGTGTTAGTTACCTGACCAGCCCAAGATGGTTAGAGCAGAAAGAGGTCCTGAGAAGGGATTGCCTTGACCTTCCTGTGATGGCATTGTTTTCTGCTCCTGGGAATCCACTCCCTACACCCCCAACTCTCTTCCACATGGTGTTTGTTCCAGCCCCTGATTGTCCAAGGTCCCAGCCTCTCTCCTACATGCTCATCCCTTTCATATAACTGCCTGACTGGAACTGGAACTTCCTATGGGCAGATTCTCCTCCCTTTTAACCACCTTTATGCCCTTTCCTCCTCTCTCTCTTCTTTTCTTTTGACAGGGCACACATGCCCCTCTCTACCTCTCTGCCCCTCTCCCTGGGCCTCCTTACCTCATGGGCTTACACAGTATATGGACTTGATTATATCTGGTCATTGAGAAACATAATGAATAGGGGAGGTGTCTGAAGACCTCAAGTCGTGCAGAATACAAAGTTGTATAAGGTGGCTGCAGAAGCTGGAGGGCTGGCTCTTTCAAACAGGCTGGCAGTGTGGCTGATATCTGTCCAGCCATAGTGCTGCGTCAACTATGAGTTTAAACTGTAGGAGCTAACAGTTCCCACTTCAGAGAGAAGAGGGGTAGAGAGCTTGTACCCTGGTTGCTGGAGGTGTGTGATAGTAAACTTCATAGTTGGGGTACACAGTCTGTCGGGTTCTGGCCTGGCTCGCATATGTGGCTTGGTAGGCCACACAAGGCCGAACTGAGTCCCATGGTTTATGAACCATGGACACAGGCCTGTTCTTCAGACCTTGAAAGAGACACAAGCAAAGGACCCTGTTAGTGACTGTGACATCAGCAGGATTTAACACAAAGCTACACTACTGCCGCATATCTCTCCACAAGATTACACACCCCCTAACCTGTTCCGAGTCCCCAATCCCATCTTTCTTCTTTCCTTAGCATCCTTTGCTTGTCCCTGCGTCAGTCTCAACTTCCTATGATCCACATGCAGGAATACAGTGGGAAAGCTCCTTCTGTGCCTACAGACATCTAAAGGTTCATGTCCTATGCATGATCACACACTATCAATAGCCAAGGGCCTTGTAATTCAAAGATGAAGTCCAAAAGGGGAAGCCACTCACCATGCCTACTCTGTTTCCTGGAACACTGTTTCCAATGCCTTGCTGTCCCTTACCTGGTAACTGTGTCTTCTGTCTTTGGGGTGAGGAGGCAACTGCATAAATTTGATGAAGTAGTACTCTCAGATGAAGTAGTACTGTCTGTGTCCTCTGAATATTTCCTGATGTTATAGGAGGGCACAGGAGAAAGTGGTGAGTGAGAATTCAAAAGCCAGCTGGTAATGAGCAGCTCGTATAATTCTGGAGAGCTGGACCGAGAGGAGATTTTGCTTTTTCTCACTTCATTCAACTCTTGCCCTTGGTTGTCTTCCGATGACAGGAATGTGGGCAAAGCTGTTTTATTCTGTGCCCTCCTTACGGTCAATGCAGAGGGATGACCTGCAGAAGGGCTCTTGGGACACTGCCAGATAGCATCCTGGACGTTACTATCGCCTTTTCTCCTGTTGAACATACTGATATTTCCTAGGGCATCATTAACCCTATTTGTTCCTTTGAGTTCCAGGGTTTCTTCAGCCATGGGGTCTAAGCAACACATACTATCTTCAATGGAAGAGATGGATGGCCTGGAACTAGTTTCTCTGGATAGTGCTAGGAAATCTTCATCATAGAGATTCATGTATGGAAATACTTCCTCCATGTCCCCCACTGGGACAGGTGAGGGATGGGACCACCACAAGGTGCTACAAGTAAAAACACAAAAGCAGATAGGATTATGTCTCTCAATTTCACTTCATAAAAATCGTACCTACCTCAATATCCTAATGATAATCTTTGGGTCAGAGGTTAAAAAAAAATAGGTGACAGTCTGAACCCTAAAGCAATTATGAGGATGCATTAGAAAGAGCAGAGGTGAAATAAGTGGTCACTTAGAGTTTGAAAGGAAGGCCAATGAAACAAAAATCAAATCAAAGATTTGGTGATATGTCAAGATGAAGTCTGTCAAAACTCTTGCCCAGAGAGAAGATACAAATTATGGAAATGTGAGACAAGACATACAGTGTGGAAGAAAGACAAGTATGATCTAGGGCACCTTGGTTGTGGTGTATATGATGTGAATTGTCTCTAGAGAGGTGATAGTCATGACAGAAGGTAATTTCTTGAATTATAAAATAGACGAACATTGATGGCATATTATTAAACCCAGGGATCATTTGCTGCCTTCCTGCTTCTATACCGTAGGTGTGATGATCAATTCTGGATGTTTCAAAACATGCAAAGGAATCCATTTAGGGATAAGAAGGAACGAGTAATATAATATCTGCCCATAGAACATCGCAGGCCTACAGATTACATGATGTATCTTAGTTCCAGTTCTTACAGTAAAGATCAGTTCTCCTCAAGAAGCAACACCAGACACAAGGAAAGCTTCCTCCAAATTTAGTCTTAGAACATGCATTCCCAATGCTGAACCCTTAACTGCATACACCACACACACACACACACACACACACACTGACACAGGCTAGGGTATTCTCTAATGTCTTTGATGAATTTCCACATGTGTATGTGTTATGAGATCCATGGTACTTGATGGGAAGTTCATGTTCATAGTTAGTTCAACAGGGAATCCTAGAATAATTCCATGGGAATCCTTTGGACAACAAGCATGGAAGAAGGTCCAGAGGGTGGGACAGGCTCAGAAAAAAAAATCAAATGGATTCCTGTCACTTTCTGAAGTAGAAATAAACAGAGCTTGTGACTGCAATCCCAGGTCCAGATACATGGTGAACCTGACTAGAGCCATGGAGCAGCAGTTGGATCCTTAACTGAAACAGGGGTCTTTTGGACACACAAGGGGCAGCTGCACTGTCACAGAGCAGAGGAAAAGATCCCAGGTCAGTATGCATCTCCAGAAATGTTACAGGGGAATACCTTATGTCAAACAGTTAATGTTTAAAAGAAGAAAAAAATAAACCAAAGTAAAAAAGGCAAAAAATTTTATACAGAACTATTAAGAGAAATGTATACATAATCAGAAATCCATGCCTCATCCAAAAGCACTGGGTTCATGCATATAAACAAAAACAGCTTGAACCTAAAGAAATGTCTAGAGACCTACAAGACTGCCGCCAGCTAACAATTTGAGCAACCTTGGAAAGGCTACCATAAATGCCCTTCCCGGATAGTGAGATCAACAACTAATGTATCCATGGATCCCTCATCTAATAGCTGCTGGAAACAGAAGCAAAACCCATATCTAAACACTGAGTCAAACTAGAATCCAGATGCAGAGGGAGAGGATAAGACCAGGTTTCAAAAACACATAGAGACAGCAGACCTGAACAAGGAGGAACTAACGGGCCCCCAGACAGATAGTTGGGAATCCAGCATGGGACTGACTCAGGCCCCCCTGAATATGGGTCTCAGCCAGAAGGACTGAGCAGTCTAAGGGACCTCAGACAGTGCACAAAAGAACCTTACAGACACATCCCCCATGGAGGGATACTGCCTTAACCTAGAGACAGGAGAGAAGGCCTAGTCTCTACTTCAAATGACCTGACAGATCTACTTGATCCCACCTGGATGGCATTGCTGTCCATTACCTGGGAACTGTGTCTTCTGTCTTTGGGGTGAGGAGGCAACTGCATAAATTTGATGAAGTAGTACTCTCAGATGAAGTAGTACTCTCTGTGTCCCCTGAATTTTTCTTGATGTTATAAGAGGGCACAGGAGAAAGTGGTGAGTTAGAATTCAAAAGCCAGCTGGTACTGAGCAGCTCGTATAATTCTGGAGAGCTGGACCGAGAGGAGATTTTGCTTTTTCTCACTTCATTCAACTCTTGCCCTTGGTTGTCTTCCGATGACAGGAATGTGGGCAAAGCTGTTTTATTCTGTGCCCTCCTTACGGTCAATGCAGAGGGATGACCTGCAGAAGGGCTCTTGGGACACTGCCAGATAGCATCCTGGACGTTACTATCGCCTTTTCTCCTGTTGAACATACTGATTTTTCCTAGGGCATCATTAACCCTATTTGTTCCTTTGAGTTCCAGGGTTTCTTCAGCCATGGGGTCTAAGCAACACATACTATCTTCAATGGAGGAGATGGATGGCCTGGCACTAGTTTCTCTGGATAGTGCTAGGAAATCTTCATCATAGAGATTCATGTATGGAAATACTTCCTCTATGTCCCCCACTGGGACAGGTGAGGGATGGGACCACGACAAGTTGCTACAAGTAAAAAGACAAAAGCAGATAGGTTAATGTCTCTCAATTTCACTTCATAAAAATCGTACCTACCTCAATGTCCTAATGATAATCTTTGGGTCAGAGGTTAAAAAAAAATAGGTGACAGTCTGAACCCTAATCCAATTATGAGGATGCATTAGAAAGAGCAGAGGTGAAATAAGTGGTCACTTAGAGTTTGAAAGGAAGGCCAATGAAACAAAAATCAAATCAAAGATTTGGTGACATGTCAAGATGAAGTCTGTCAAAACTCTTGCCCAGAGAGAAGATACAAATTATGGAAATGTGAGACAAGACATACAGTGTGGAAGAAAGACAAGTATGATCTAGGGCACCTTGGTTGTGGCGTGTATGATGTGAATTGTCTCTAGAGAGGTGATAGTCATGACAGAAGATAATTTCTTGAATCATAAAATAGACGAACATTGATGGCATATTATTAAACCCAGGGACCATTTGCTTCCTTCCTGCTTCTATACCGTAGGTGTGCTGATCAATTCTGGAAGTTTCAAAACATGCAAAGGAATCCATTTAGGGATAAGAAGGAACAAGTAATATAATATCTGCCCATAGCACATCGCAGGCCTACAGATTACATGATGTATCTTAGTTCCAGTTCTTACAGTAAAGATCAGTTCTCCTCAAGAAGCAACACCAGACACAAGGAAAGCTTCCTCCAAATTTAGTCTTAGAACATGCATTCCCAATGCTGAACCCTTAACTGCATACACACACACACACACACACACACACACTGACACAGGCTAGGGTATTCTCTAATGTCTTTGATGAATTTCCACATGTGTATGTGTTATGAGATCCATGGTACTTGATGGGAAGTTCATGTTCATAGTTAGTTCAACAGGGAATCCTAGAATAATTCCATGGGAATCCTTTGGACAACAAGCATGGAAGAAGGTCCAGAGGGTGGGACAGGCTCAGAAAAAAAAATCAAATGGATTCCTGTCACTTTCTGAAGTAGAAATAAACAGAGCTTGTGACTGCAATCCCAGGTCCAGATACATGATGATCCTGACTAGAGCCATGGAGCAGCAGTTGGATCCTTAACTGAAACAGGGGTCTTTTGGACACACAAGGGGCAGCTGCACTGTCACAGAGCAGAGGAAAAGATCCCAGGTCAGTATGCATCTCCAGAAATGTTACAGGGGAATACCTTATGTCAAACAGTTAATGTTTAAAAGAAGAAAAAAATAAACCAAAGTAAAAAAGGCAAAAAATTTTATACAGAACTATTAAGAGAAATGTATACATAATCAGAAATCCATGCCTCATCCAAAAGCACTGGGTTCATGCATATAAACAAAAACAGCTTGAACCTAAAGAAATGTCTAGAGACCTACAAGACTGCCGCCAGCTAACAATTTGAGCAACCTTGGAAAGGCTACCATAAATGCCCTTCCCGGATAGTGAGATCAACAACTAATGTATCCATGGATCCCTCATCTAATAGCTGCTGGAAACAGAAGCAAAACCCATATCTAAACACTGAGTCAAACTAGAATCCAGATGCAGAGGGAGAGGATAAGACCAGGTTTCAGAAACACATAGAGACAGCAGACCTGAACAAGGAGGAACTAACGGGCCCCCAGACAGATAGTTGGGAATCCAGCATGGGACTGACTCAGGCCCCCCTGAATATGGGTCTCAGCCAGAAGGACTGAGCAGTCTAAGGGACCTCAGACAGTGCACAAAAGAACCTTACAGACACATCCCCCATGGAGGGATACTGCCTTAACCTAGAGACAGGAGAGAAGGCCTAGTCTCTACTTCAAATGACCTGACAGATCTACTTGATCCCACCTGGATGGCATTGCTGTCCATTACCTGGGAACTGTGTCTTCTGTCTTTGGGGTGAGGAGGCAACTGCATAAATTTGATGAAGTAGTACTCTCAGATGAAGTAGTACTCTCTGTGTCCCCTGAATTTTTCTTGATGTTATAAGAGGGCACAGGAGAAAGTGGTGAGTTAGAATTCAAAAGCCAGCTGGTACTGAGCAGCTCGTATAATTCTGGAGAGCTGGACCGAGAGGAGATTTTGCTTTTTCTCACTTCATTCAACTCTTGCCCTTGGTTGTCTTCCGATGACAGGAATGTGGGCAAAGCTGTTTTATTCTGTGCCCTCCTTACGGTCAATGCAGAGGGATGACCTGCAGAAGGGCTCTTGGGACACTGCCAGATACCATCCTGGACGTTACTATCGCCTTTTCTCCTGTTGAACATACTGATTTTTCCTAGGGCATCATTAACCCTATTTGTTCCTTTGAGTTCCAGGGTTTCTTCAGCCATGGGGTCTAAGCAACACATACTATCTTCAATGGAGGAGATGGATGGCCTGGAACTAGTTTCTCTGGATAGTGCTAGGAAATCTTCATCATAGAGATTCATGTATGGAAATACTTCCTCTATGTCCCCCACTGGGACAGGTGAGGGATGGGACCACGACAAGTTGCTACAAGTAAAAAGACAAAAGCAGATAGGTTAATGTCTCTCAATATCACTTCATAAAAATCGTACCTACCTCAATGTCCTAATGATAATCTTTGGGTCAGAGGTTAAAAAAAAATAGGTGACAGTCTGAACCCTAATCCAATTATGAGGATGCATTAGAAAGAGCAGAGGTGAAATAAGTGGTCACTTAGAGTTTGAAAGGAAGGCCAATGAAACAAAAATCAAATCAAAGATTTGGTGACATGTCAAGATGAAGTCAAAACTCTTGCCCAGACAGAAGATACAAATTATGGAAATGTGAGACAAGACATACAGTGTGGAAGAAAGACAAGTATGATCTAGGGCACCTTGGTTGTGGCGTGTATGATGTGAATTGTCTCTAGAGAGGTGATAGTCATGACAGAAGATAATTTCTTGAATCATAAAATAGACGAACATTGATGGCATATTATTAAACCCAGGGACCATTTGCTGCCTTCCTGCTTCTATACCATAGGTGTGCTGATCAATTCTGGAAGTTTCAAAACATGCAAAGGAATCCATTTAGGGATAAGAAGGAACAAGTAATATAATATCTGCCCATAGAACATCGCAGGCCTACAGATTACATGATGTATCTTAGTTCCAGTTCTTACAGTAAAGATCAGTTCTCCTCAAGAAGCAACACCAGACACAAGGAAAGCTTCCTCCAAATTTAGTCTTAGAACATGCATTCCCAATGCTGAACCCTTAACTGCATACACACACACACACACACACACACACACACACACACACACACACACATACACTGACACAGGCTAGGGTATTCTCTAATGTCTTTGATGAATTTCCACATGTGTATGTGTTATGAGATCCATGGTACTTGATGGGAAGTTCATGTTCATAGTTAGTTCAACAGGGAATCCTAGAATAATTCCATGGGAATCCTTTGGACAACAAGCATGGAAGAAGGTCCAGAGGGTGGGACAGGCTCAGAAAAAAAAATCAAATGGATTCCTGTCACTTTCTGAAGTAGAAATAAACAGAGCTTGTGACTGCAATCCCAGGCCCAGATACATGGTGAACCTGACTAGAGCCATGGAGCAGCAGTTGGATCCTTAACTGAAACAGGGGTCTTTTGGACACACAAGGGGCAGCTGCACTGTCACAGAGCAGAGGAAAAGATCCCAGGTCAGTATGCATCTCCAGAAATGTTACAGGGGAATACCTTATGTCAAACAGTTAATGTTTAAAAGAAGAAAAAAAATAAACCAAAGTAAAAAAGGCAAAAAATTTTATACAGAACTATTAAGAGAAATGTATACATAATCAGAAATCCATGCCTCATCCAAAAGCACTGGGTTCATGCATATAAACAAAAACAGCTTGAACCTAAAGAAATGTCTAGAGACCTACAAGACTGCCGCCAGCTAACAATTTGAGCAACCTTGGAAAGGCTACCATAAATGCCCTTCCCGGATAGTGAGATCAACAACTAATGTATCCATGGATCCCTCATCTAATAGCTGCTGGAAACAGAAGCAAAACCCATATCTAAACACTGAGTCAAACTAGAATCCAGATGCAGAGGGAGAGGATAAGACCAGGTTTCAGAAACACATAGAGACAGCAGACCTGAACAAGGAGGAACTAACGGGCCCCCAGACAGATAGTTGGGAATCCAGCATGGGACTGACTCAGGCCCCCCTGAATATGGGTCTCAGCCAGAAGGACTGAGCAGTCTAAGGGACCTCAGACAGTGCACAAAAGAACCTTACAGACACATCCCCCATGGAGGGATACTGCCTTAACCTAGAGACAGGAGAGAAGGCCTAGTCTCTACTTCAAATGACCTGACAGATCTACTTGATCCCACCTGGATGGCATTGCTGTCCATTACCTGGGAACTGTGTCTTCTGTCTTTGGGGTGAGGAGGCAACTGCATAAATTTGATGAAGTAGTACTCTCAGATGAAGTAGTACTCTCTGTGTCCCCTGAATTTTTCTTGATGTTATAAGAGGGCACAGGAGAAAGTGGTGAGTTAGAATTCAAAAGCCAGCTGGTACTGAGCAGCTCGTATAATTCTGGAGAGGTGGACCGAGAGGAGATTTTGCTTTTTCTCACTTCATTCAACTCTTGCCCTTGGTTGTCTTCCGATGACAGGAATGTGGGCAAAGCTGTTTTATTCTGTGCCCTCCTTACGGTCAATGCAGAGGGATGACCTGCAGAAGGGCTCTTGGGACACTGCCAGATACCATCCTGGACGTTACTATCGCCTTTTCTCCTGTTGAACATACTGATTTTTCCTAGGGCATCATTAACCCTATTTGTTCCTTTGAGTTCCAGGGTTTCTTCAGCCATGGGGTCTAAGCAACACATACTATCTTCAATGGAGGAGATGGATGGCCTGGAACTAGTTTCTCTGGATAGTGCTAGGAAATATTCATCATAGAGATTCATGTATGGAAATACTTCCTCTATGTCCCCCACTGGGACAGGTGAGGGATGGGACCACGACAAGTTGCTACAAGTAAAAAGACAAAAGCAGATAGGTTAATGTCTCTCAATATCACTTCATAAAAATCGTACCTACCTCAATGTCCTAATGATAATCTTTGGGTCAGAGGTTAAAAAAAAATAGGTGACAGTCTGAACCCTAATCCAATTATGAGGATGCATTAGAAAGAGCAGAGGTGAAATAAGTGGTCACTTAGAGTTTGAAAGGAAGGCCAATGAAACAAAAATCAAATCAAAGATTTGGTGACATGTCAAGATGAAGTCTGTCAAAACTCTTGCCCAGACAGAAGATACAAATTATGGAAATGTGAGACAAGACATACAGTGTGGAAGAAAGACAAGTATGATCTAGGGCACCTTGGTTGTGGCGTGTATGATGTGAATTGTCTCTAGAGAGGTGATAGTCATGACAGAAGATAATTTCTTGAATCATAAAATAGACGAACATTGATGGCATATTATTAAACCCAGGGACCATTTGCTGCCTTCCTGCTTCTATACCATAGGTGTGCTGATCAATTCTGGAAGTTTCAAAACATGCAAAGGAATCCATTTAGGGATAAGAAGGAACAAGTAATATAATATCTGCCCATAGAACATCGCAGGCCTACAGATTACATGATGTATCTTAGTTCCAGTTCTTACAGTAAAGATCAGTTCTCCTCAAGAAGCAACACCAGACACAAGGAAAGCTTCCTCCAAATTTAGTCTTAGAACATGCATTCCCAATGCTGAACCCTTAACTGCATACACACACACACACACACACACACACACACACACACACACACACTACACTGACACAGGCTAGGGTATTCTCTAATGTCTTTGATGAATTTCCACATGTGTATGTGTTATGAGATCCATGGTACTTGATGGGAAGTTCATGTTCATAGTTAGTTCAACAGGGAATCCTAGAATAATTCCATGGGAATCCTTTGGACAACAAGCATGGAAGAAGGTCCAGAGGGTGGGACAGGCTCAGAAAAAAAAATCAAATGGATTCCTGTCACTTTCTGAAGTAGAAATAAACAGAGCTTGTGACTGCAATCCCAGGCCCAGATACATGGTGAACCTGACTAGAGCCATGGAGCAGCAGTTGGATCCTTAACTGAAACAGGGGTCTTTTGGACACACAAGGGGCAGCTGCACTGTCACAGAGCAGAGGAAAAGATCCCAGGTCAGTATGCATCTCCAGAAATGTTACAGGGGAATACCTTATGTCAAACAGTTAATGTTTAAAAGAAGAAAAAAATAAACCAAAGTAAAAAAGGCAAAAAATTTTATACAGAACTATTAAGAGAAATGTATACATAATCAGAAATCCATGCCTCATCCAAAAGCACTGGGTTCATGCATATAAACAAAAACAGCTTGAACCTAAAGAAATGTCTAGAGACCTACAAGACTGCCGCCAGCTAACAATTTGAGCAACCTTGGAAAGGCTACCATAAATGCCCTTCCCGGATAGTGAGATCAACAACTAATGTATCCAAGGATCCCTCATCTCATAGCTGCTGGAAACAGAAGCAAAACCCATATCTAAACACTGAGTCAAACTAGAATCCAGATGCAGAGGGAGAGGATAAGACCAGGTTTCAGAAACACATAGAGACAGCAGACCTGAACAAGGAGGAACTAACGGGCCCCCAGACAGATAGTTGGGAATCCAGCATGGGACTGACTCAGGCCCCCCTGAATATGGGTCTCAGCCAGAAGGACTGAGCAGTCTAAGGGACCTCAGACAGTGCACAACTAAGAATTCCTTGCACAGACACATCCCCCATGGAGGGATACTGCCTTAACCTAGAGACAGGAGAGAAGGCCTAGTCTCTACTTCAAATGACCTGACAGATCTACTTGATCCCACCTGGATGGCATTGCTGTCCATTACCTGGGAACTGTGTCTTCTGTCTTTGGGGTGAGGAGGCAACTGCATAAATTTGATGAAGTAGTACTCTCAGATGAAGTAGTACTCTCTGTGTCCCCTGAATTTTTCTTGATGTTATAAGAGGGCACAGGAGAAAGTGGTGAGTTAGAATTCAAAAGCCAGCTGGTACTGAGCAGCTCGTATAATTCTGGAGAGCTGGACCGAGAGGAGATTTTGCTTTTTCTCACTTCATTCAACTCTTGCCCTTGGTTGTCTTCCGATGACAGGAATGTGGGCAAAGCTGTTTTATTCTGTGCCCTCCTTACGGTCAATGCAGAGGGATGACCTGCAGAAGGGCTCTTGGGACACTGCCAGATACCATCCTGGACGTTACTATCGCCTTTTCTCCTGTTGAACATACTGATTTTTGCTAGGGCATCATTAACCCTATTTGTTCCTTTGAGTTCCAGGGTTTCTTCAGGCATGGGGTCTAAGCAACACATAGTATCTTCAATGGAGGAGATGGATGGCCTGGAACTAGTTTCTCTGGATAGTGCTAGGAAATCTTCATCATAGAGATTCATGTATGGAAATACTTCCTCTATGTCCCCCACTGGGACAGGTGAGGGATGGGACCACCACAATTTGCTACAAGTAAAAAGACAAAAGCAGATAGGTTAATGTCTCTCAATATCACTTCATAAAAATCATACCTACCTCAATGTCCTAATGATAATCTTTGGGTCAGAGGTTAAAAAAAATAGGTGACAGTCTGAACCCTAATCCAATTATGAGGATGCATTAGAAAGAGCAGAGGTGAAATAAGTGGTCACTTAGAGTTTGAAAGGAAGGCCAATGAAACAAAAATCAAATCAAAGATTTGGTGACATGTCAAGATGAAGTCTGTCAAAACTCTTGCCCAGACAGAAGATACAAATTATGGAAATGTGAGACAAGACATACAGTGTGGAAGAAAGACAAGTATGATCTAGGGCACCTTGGTTGTGGCGTGTATGATGTGAATTGTCTCTAGAGAGGTGATAGTCATGACAGAAGATAATTTCTTGAATCATAAAATAGACGAACATTGATGGCATATTATTAAACCCAGGGACCATTTGCTGCCTTCCTGCTTCTATACCATAGGTGTGCTGATCAATTCTGGAAGTTTCAAAACATGCAAAGGAATCCATTTAGGGATAAGAAGGAACAAGTAATATAATATCTGCCCATAGAACATCGCAGGCCTACAGATTACATGATGTATCTTAGTTCCAGTTCTTACAGTAAAGATCAGTTCTCCTCAAGAAGCAACACCAGACACAAGGAAAGCTTCCTCCAAATTTAGTCTTAGAACATGCATTCCCAATGCTGAACCCTTAACTGCATACACACACACACACACACACACACACACACACACACACACACACACACCCTGACACAGGCTAGGGTATTCTCTAATGTCTTTGATGAATTTCCACATGTGTATGTGTTATGAGATCCATGGTACTTGATGGGAAGTTCAGTGTTCATAGTTAGTTCAACAGGGAATCCTAGAATAATTCCATGGGAATCCTTTGGACAACAAGCATGGAAGAAGGTCCAGAGGGAGGGGTGGGACAGGCTCAGAAAAAAAAATCAAATGGATTCCTGTCACTTTCTGAAGTAGAAATAAACAGAGCTTGTGACTGCAATCCCAGGCCCAGATACATGGTGAACCTGACTAGAGCCATGGAGCAGCAGTTGGATCCTTAACTGAAACAGGGGTCTTTTGGACACACAAGGGGCAGCTGCACTGTCACAGAGCAGAGGAAAAGATCCCAGGTCAGTATGCATCTCCAGAAATGTTACAGGGGAATACCTTATGTCAAACAGTTAATGTTTAAAAGAAGAAAAAAATAAACCAAAGTAAAAAAGGCAAAAAATTTTATACAGAACAATTAAGAGAAATGTATACATAATCAGAAATCCATGCCTCATCCAAAAGCACTGGGTTCATGCATATAAACAAAAACAGCTTGAACCTAAAGAAATGTCTAGAGACCTACAAGACTGCCGCCAGCTAACAATTTGAGCAACCTTGGAAAGGCTACCATAAATGCCCTTCCCGGATAGTGAGATCAACAACTAATGTATCCAAGGATCCCTCATCTAATAGCTGCTGGAAGGAACAGAAGCAAAACCCATATCTAAACACTGAGTCAAACTAGAATCCAGATGCAGAGGGAGAGGATAAGACCAGGTTTCAGAAACACATAGAGACAGCAGACCTGAACAAGGAGGAACTAACGGGCCCCCAGACAGATAGTTGGGAATCCAGCATGGGACTGACTCAGGCCCCCCTGAATATGGGTCTCAGCCAGAAGGACTGAGCAGTCTAAGGGACCTCAGACAGTAGAAGTGTCCTGGCGCACAAAAGAACCTTACAGACACATCCCCCATGGAGGGATACTGCCTTAACCTAGAGACAGGAGAGAAGGCCTAGTCTCTACTTCAAATGACCTGACAGATCTACTTGATCCCACCTGGATGGCATTGCTGTCCATTACCTGGGAACTGTGTCTTCTGTCTTTGGGGTGAGGAGGCAACAGCATAAATTTGATGAAGTAGTAGCTCTCAGATGAAGTAGTACTCTCTGTGTCCCCTGAATTTTTCTTGATGTTATAAGAGGGCACAGGAGAAAGTGGTGAGTTAGAATTCAAAAGCCAGCTGGTACTGAGCAGCTCGTATAATTCTGGAGAGCTGGACCGAGAGGAGATTTTGCTTTTTCTCACTTCATTCAACTCTTGCCCTTGGTTGTCTTCCGATGACAGGAATGTGGGCAAAGCTGTTTTATTCTGTGCCCTCCTTACGGTCAATGCAGAGGGGATGACCTGCAGAAGGGCTCTTGGGACACTGCCAGATAGCATCCTGGACGTTACTATCGCCTTTTCTCCTGTTGAACATACTGATTTTTGCTAGGGCATCATTAACCCTATTTGTTCCTTTGAGTTCCAGGGTTTCTTCAGGCATGGGGTCTAAGCAACACATAGTATCTTCAATGGAGGAGATGGATGGCCTGGAACTAGTTTCTCTGGATAGTGCTAGGAAATCTTCATCATAGAGATTCATGTATGGAAATACTTCCTCTATGTCCCCCACTGGGACAGGTGAGGGATGGGACCACCACAAGTTGCTACAAGTAAAAAGACAAAAGCAGATAGGTTAATGTCTCTCAATTTCACTTCATAAAAATCGTACCTACCTCAATATCCTAATGATAATCTTTGGGTCAGAGGTTAAAAAAAAATAAGTGACAGTCTGAACCCTAAAGCAATTATGAGGAGGCATTAGAAAGAGCAGAGGTGAAATAAGTGGTCACTTAGTGTTTGAAAGGAAGGCCAATGAAACAAAAATCAAATCAAAGATTTGGTGACATGTCAAGATGAAGTCTGTCAAAACTCTTGCCCAGAGAGAAGATACAAATTATGGAAATGTGAGACAAGACATACAGTGTGGAAGAAAGACAAGTATGATCTAGGGCACCTTGGTTGTGGCGTGTATGATGTGAATTGTCTCTAGAGAGGTGATAGTCATGACAGAAGGTAATTTCTTGAATCATAAAATAGACGAACATTGATGGCATATTATTAAACCCAGGGACCATTTGCTGCCTTCCTGCTTCTATACCCTAGGTGTGCTGATCAATTCTGGAAGTTTCAAAACATGCAAAGGAATCCATTTAGGGATAAGAAGGAACGAGTAATATAATATCTGCCCATAGAACATCGCAGGCCTACAGATTACATGATGTATCTTAGTTCCAGTTCTTACAGTAAAGATCAGTTCTCCTCAAGAAGCAACACCAGACACAAGGAAAGCTTCCTCCAAATTTAGTCTTAGAACATGCATTCCCAATGCTGAACCCTTAACTGCACACACACACACACACACACACACACACACACACACACACACACACACTGACACAGGCTAGGGTATTCTCTAATGTCTTTGATGAATTTCCACATATGTATGTGTTATGAGATCCATGGTACTTGATGGGAAGTTCAAAGCTGTTCATAGTTAGTTCAACAGGGAATCCTGGAATAATTTCACGGGAATCCTTTGGACAACAAGCATGGAAGAAGGTCCAGAGGGGTGGGACAGGCTCAGAAAAAAAACTCAAGTGGATTCCTGTCACTTTCTGAAGTAGAAATAAACAGAGTTTGTGACTGTAATCCCAGGTCCAGACACATGGTGATGCTGACAAGAGCCAAGGAGCAGCAGTTGGATCCTTAAATGAAACAGGGGCCTTTTGGACACATCAAGGGGCAGCTGCACTGTCACAGCGCAGAGGAATAGATCCCAGGTCAGTATGCATCTCCAGAAATGTTACAGGGGAATGCTTTATGTCACACAGTTAATGTTTTAAAGAAGAAAAAAATAAACCAAAGTAAAAAAGGCAAATAATTTATACAGAACTATTAAGAGAAATGTATACATAATCAGAAATCCATGCCTCATCCAAAAGCACTGGGTTCATGCATATAAACAAAAAACAGCTTGAACCTAAAGAAATGTCTAGAGACCTACAACACTGCCGCCAGCTAACAATTTGAGCAACCTTGGAAAGGCTACCATAAATGCCCGTCCCGGATAGTGAGATCAACAACTAATGTATCCATGGATCCCTCATCTAATAGCTGCTGGAAGAACAGAAGCAAAACCCATATCTAAACACTGAGTCAAACTAGAATCCAGATGCAGAGGGAGAGGACACGATCAGCTTTCAGAAACACATAGAGACAGCAGACCTGAACAAGGAGGAGCTAACAAGCCCCCAGACAGATAGTTGGGAATCCAGCATGGGACTGACTCAGGCCCCCCTGAATATGGGTCTCAGCCAGAAAAACTGAGCAGTCTAAGGGACCTCAGACAGTGGAACCACTATGTATTCCTGGTGCACAGCAGACACATCCCCCATGGAGGGATACTGCCTTAACCTAGAGACAGGAGAGAAGGCCTAGTCCCTACTTCAACTTGACCTGACAGATCTACTTGATCCCACCTGGATGGCATTGCTGTCCTTTACCTGGGAACTGTGTCTTCTGTCTTTGGGGTTAGGAGGCAACTGCATACATTTGATGAAGTAGTACTCTCAGATGAAGTAGGACTCTCTGTGTCCTCTGAATTTTTCTTGATGTTATGGGAGGGCACAGGAGAAAGTGGTGAGTCAGAATTCCACAGCCAGCTGGTATCGAGCAGCTCATATAAATCTGGAGAGCAGGACCTAGATGAGATTTTGCTTTTTCTCACTTCATTCAATCCTTGCCCTTGGTTGTCTTCCGATGTCAGGAATGTGTGTAAAGATGGTTCACTCAGGGCCCTCCTTAGGGACAGAAGGAAGGTGGGATGACCTGCAGAAGGGCTCTGGGGACCCTGCCAGATAGCACCATGGATGTTACTATCGCTTTTTCTCCTGTTGAACATACTGATTTTTGCTAGGGCATCATTAAGCCAATTTGTTCCTTTGAGTTCCAGGGTTTCTTCTGCCATGGGGTCTAAGCAACACATAGTATCTACAATGGTAGAGATGGATGGCCTGGAACTACTTTCTCTGGATAGTGCTAGGAAATCTTCATCACAGAGATTCATGTACGGAAATACTTCCTCCATGTTCCCCACTGGGACAGGTGGGGGATGCGACCACCACAAGGTGCTACAAGTAAAAAGACAAAAGCAGATAGGTTTATGTCTCTCAATTTCACTTCATAAAAAACGTACCTACCTCAATATCCTAATGATAATCTTTGGGTCAGAGGTTGAAAAAAAAATAGGTGACAGTCTCAACCCTAAAACAATTATGAGGATGCATAAGAAAGAACAGAGATGAAATAAGTGGTCACTTAGAGGTTGAAAGGAAGGCCGATGAAACAAAAATCAAATCAAAGATTTGGTGACATGTCAAGATGAAGTCTGTCAAAACTCTTGCCCAGAGAGAAGATACAAATTATGGAAATGTGAGACAAGACATACAGTGTGGAAGAAAGACAAGTATGATCTAGGGCACCTTGGTTGTGGTGTGTATGATGTGAATTGTCTCTAGAGAGGTGATAGTCATGACAGAAGGTAATTTCTTGAATCATAAAATAGACGAACATTGATGGCATATTATTAAACCCAGGTACCATTTGCTGCCTTCCTGCTTCTATACCCTAGGTGTGGTGATCAATTCTGGATGTATCAAAACATTCAAAGGAATCCATTTGGGGATAAGAAGGAACGAGTAATATAATATCTGCTCATAGAACATCACAGGCCTACAGATTACATGATGTATCTTAGTTCCAGTTCTTACAGTAAAGATCAGTTCTCCTCAAGAAGCAACACCAGACACAAGGAAAGCTTCCTCCAAATTTAGTCTTAGAACATACATTCCCATTGCTGAACCCTTAACTGGGCACACACACCACACGCACACACACACACACACACACACACACACACACACACACTGACACAGGCTAGGGTTTCTCCAATGTCTTTGATGAATTTCCAAATGTGCATGTGTTATGACGTTCCATGGTACTTGATGGGAGGTTCAAAACACATGACACAGTTGATGCTTCATGTTCATAGTTAGTTCAACAGGGAATCCTAGAATAATTCCACGGGAATCTATTGGACAACA
Source organism: Phodopus roborovskii (assembly GCF_943737965.1). NCBI lineage: Eukaryota > Metazoa > Chordata > Mammalia > Rodentia > Cricetidae > Phodopus > Phodopus roborovskii. The sequence goes on along the minus strand of NW_026126487.1, from coordinate 5,457,039 downwards.
AGTAAGGAAGAAGCTCCAGAGGGCAGGGGTGGGACAGGCTCAGAAAAAAAATCCAAATGGATTCCTGTCACTTTCTGAAGTAGAAATAAGCATAGAGCTTGTGACTGTAATCCCAGGTCCAGATACATGGTGATCCTGACTAGAGCCATGGAGCAGCAGGTGGATGCTTCACTGAAACAGGGGCCTTTCAGACACATCAAGGGGCAGCTGCACTGTCACAGAGCAGAGGAAAAGATCCCAGGTCAGTATGAATCTCCAGAAATGTTACAGGGGAATGCCTTATGTCACACAGTTAATGTTTAAAAGAAGAAAAAAATAAACCAAAGTAAAAACAGGCAAAAAATTTCATACAGAACAATTAAGAGAAATGTATACATGATCAGAAATCCATGCCTCATCCAAAAGCACTGGGTTCATGCATATAAAGAGAAACAGCTTGAACCTAAAGAAATGTCTCGAGACCTACAAGACTGCCGCCAGCTAACAATTTGAGCAACTGTGGAAAGGCTACCATAAATACCCTTCCCGGATAGTGAGATCAACAACTAACGTATCCATGGATCCCTCATCTAATAGCTGCTGGAACTGGAAACAGAAGCAAAACCCATGTCTAACCACTGAGTCAAACTAGAATCCAGTTGCAGCGGGAGAGGACAAGACCAGGTTTCAGAAACACATAGAGACAGTGGACCTGAACAAGGAGGAGCTAACGGGCCCCCAGACAGATAGTTGGGAATCCAGCATGGGACTGACTCAGGCCCCCCTGAATATGGGTCTCAGCCAGAAGGACTGAGCAGTCTAAGGGACCTCAGACAGTAGAACCAGAATGTATTCCTGGTGCACAAAAGAATCTTGCAGACACATCCCCCATGGAGGGATACTGCCTTAACCTAGAGACAGGAGAGAAGGCCTAGTCCCTACTTCAAATGACCTGACAGATCTACTTGATGCCACCTGGATGGCATTGCTGTCCTTTACCTGGGAACTGTGTCTTCTGTCTTTGGGGGTGAGGAGGCAACTGCATAAATTTGTAAACAGGTGCCTAATCCTCCTCCTCACCCCTTTCCAGCCCCTTCTGTGCTTCTTCTTGGAGGCTGTGGCTTCTTCCTGGGGCTGGTCCTTGCTAGAGATCGGTGCTGAATCTTCAACTGTTAATTTGTCGATATTTTCAAATTCATTGTTCACTCTCAGGGGAGAGTCCAGGGTGTCGATAGTGTCATGGATTCGTGTCACTGCGCTGTAGATCAGTTTCCTTCAGGTCTGTAGAAGTGCTGATGCCAGCAGTGACGTCAGCATCATACTGGGTTTCTGGCGTCCCTGTGCTTCTACTGTCGTCCCAGAAGCACAGTCCTTCCAGGGATGAGAGACCGAGCATGTTGGCGCTGCCCGTCTCCTCACTCTCAGCCTCGTCAGCATCATGGGCAGCTGAGTTATGAGAAGTGGTTTCCTCTAGGCAGGAGAGGGTCTCCTCAGATGAAGTAGTACTCTCTGTGTCCTCTGAATTTTTCTTGATGTTATAGGAGGGCACAGGAGAAAGTGGTGAGTCAGAATTCCAAAGCCAGCTGGTATCGAGCAGCTCATATAAATCTGGAGAGCTGGACCGAGAGATTTTGCTTTTTCTCACTTCATTCAACTCTTGCCCTTGGTTGTCTTCCGATGACAGGAATGTGGGTAAAGATGGTTCACTCAGGGCCCTCCTTAGGGACACAAGGAAGGTTGGATGACCTGCAGAAGGGCTCTGGGGACCCTGCCAGATAGCACCATGGATGTTACTATCGCTTTTTCTCCTGTTGAACATACTGATTTTTGCTAGGGCATCATTAAGCCAATTTGTTCCTTTGAGTTCCAGGGTTTCTTCTGCCATGGGGTCTAAGCAACACATAGTATCTACAATGGTAGAGATGGATGGCCTGGAACTATTTTCTCTGGATAGTGCTAGGAAATCTTCATCACAGAGATTCATGTACGGAAATACTTCCTCCATGATCCCCACTGGGACAGGTGGGGGATGCGACCACCACAAGGTGCTACAAGTAAAAAGACAAAAGCAGATAGGTTTATGTCTCTCAATTTCACTTCATAAAAAACGTACCTACCTCAATATCCTAATGATAATCTTTGGGTCAGAGGTTGAAAAAAAATAGGTGACAGTCTCAACCCTAAAACAATTATGAGGATGCATAAGAAAGAACAGAGATGAAATAAGTGGTCACTTAGAGGTTGAAAGGAAGGCCGATGAAACAAAAATCAAATCAAAGATTTGGTGACATGTCAAGATGAAGTCGGTCAAAACTCTTGCCCAGAGAGAAGATACAAATTATGGAAATGTGAGACAAGACATACAGTGTGGAAGAAAGACAAGTATGATCTAGGGCACCTTGGTTGTGGTGTGTATGATGTGAATTGTCTCTAGAGAGGTGATAGTCATGACAGAAGGTAATTTTGAATCATAAAATAGACGAACATTGATGGCATATTGTTAAACCCAGGTACCATTTGATGCCTTCCCTGCTTCTATACTCTATGTGTGGTGATCAATTCTGGATGTTTCAAAATATTCAAAGGAATCCATTTGGGGATAAGAAGGAACGAGTAATATAATATCTGCTCATAGAACATCGCAGGCCTACAGATTACATGATGTATCTTAGTACCAGTTCTTACAGTAAAGATCAGTTCTCCTCAAGAAGCAACACCAGACACAAGGAAAGCTTCCTCCAAATTTAGTCTTAGAACATACATTCCCATTGCTGAACCCTTAACTGGGCACACACAGGCACACACACACACACACACACACACACACACACACACACACAGACACAGGCTAGGGTTTCTCCAATGTCTTTGATGAATTTCCAAATGTGCATGTGTTATGACGTTCCATGGTACTTGATGGGAGGTTCAAAACACATGACACAGTTGATGCTTCATGTTCATAGTTAGTTCAACAGGCAATCCTAGAATAATTCCACGGGAATCTATTGGACAACAAGTAAGGAAGAAGCTCCAGAGGGCGGGGGTGGGACAGGCTCAGAAAAAAAACCCAAATGGATTCCTGTCACTTTCTGAAGTAGAAATAAGCATAGAGCTTGTGACTGTAATCCCAGGTCCAGATACATGGTGATCCTGACTAGAGCCATGGAGCAGCAGGTGGATGCTTCACTGAAACAGGGGCCTTTCAGACACATCAAGGGGCAGCTGCACTGTCACAAAGCAGAGGAAAAGATCCCAGGTCAGTATGAATCTCCAGAAATGTTACAGGGGAATGCCTTATGTCACACAGTTAATGTTTAAAAGAAGAAAAAAATAAACCAAAGTAAAAACAGGCAAAAAATTTCATACAGAACAATTAAGAGAAATGTATACATAATCAGAAATCCATGCCTCATCCAAAAGCACTGGGTTCATGCATATAAACAAAAACAGCTTGAACCTAAAGAAATGTCTCGAGACCTACAAGACTGCCGCCAGCTAACAATTTGAGCAACTGTGGAAAGGCTACCATAAATACCCTTCCCGGATAGTGAGATCAACAACTAACGTATCCATGGATCCCTCATCTAATAGCTGCTGGAACTGGAAACAGAAGCAAAACCCATATCTAACCACTGAGTCAAACTAGAATCCAGATGCAGAGGGAGAGGACAAGACCAGGTTTCAGAAACACATAGAGACAGTGGACCTGAACAAGGAGGAGCTAACGGGCCCCCAGTCAGATAGTTGGGAATCCAGCATGGGACTGACTCAGGCCCCCCTGAATATGGGTCTCAGCCAGAAGGACTGAGCAGTCTAAGGGACCTCAGACAGTAGAACCAGAATGTATTCCTGGCGCACAAAAGAATCTTGCAGACACATCCCCCATGGAGGGATATTGCCTTAACCTAGAGACAGGAGAGAAGGCCTAGTCCCTACTTCAAATGACCTGACAGATCTACTTGATGCCACCTGGATGGCATTGCTGTCCTTTACCTGGGAACTGTGTCTTCTGTCTTTGGGGTGAGGAGGCAACTGCATAAATTTGTAAACAGGTGCCTAATCCTCCTCCTCACCCCTTTCCAGCCCCTTCTGTGCTTCTTCTTGGAGGCTGTGGCTTCTTCCTGGGGCTGGTCCTTGCTAGAGATCGGTGCTGAATCTTCAACTGTTAATTTGTCGATATTTTCAAATTCATTGTTCACTCTCAGGGGAGAGTCCAGGGTGTCGATAGTGTCATGGATTCGTTCACTGCGCTGTAGATCAGTTTCCTTCAGGTCTGTAGAAGTGCTGATGCCAGCAGTGACGTCAGCATCATACTGGGTTTCTGGCGTCCCTGTGCTTCTACTGTCGTCCCAGAAGCACAGTCCTTCCAGGGATGAGAGACCGAGCATGTTGGCGCTGCCCGTCTCCTCACTCTCAGCCTCGTCAGCATCATGGGCAGCTGAGTTATGAGAAGTGGTTTCCTCTAGGCAGGAGAGGGTCTCCTCAGATGAAGTAGTACTCTCTGTGTCCTCTGAATTTTTCTTGATGTTATAGGAGGGCACAGGAGAAAGTGGTGAGTCAGAATTCCAAAGCCAGCTGGTATCGAGCAGCTCATATAAATCTGGAGAGCTGGACCGAGAGATTTTGCTTTTTCTCACTTCATTCAACTCTTGCCCTTGGTTGTCTTCCGATGACAGGAATGTGGGTAAAGATGGTTCACTCAGGGCCCTCCTTAGGGACACAAGGAAGGTTGGATGACCTGCAGAAGGGCTCTGGGGACCCTGCCAGATAGCACCATGGATGTTACTATCGCTTTTTCTCCTGTTGAACATACTGATTTTTGCTAGGGCATCATTAAGCCAATTTGTTCCTTTGAGTTCCAGGGTTTCTTCTGCCATGGGGTCTAAGCAACACATAGTATCTACAATGGTAGAGATGGATGGCCTGGAACTACTTTCTCTGGATAGTGCTAGGAAATCTTCATCACAGAGATTCATGTACGGAAATACTTCCTCCATGATCCCCACTGGGACAGGTGGGGGATGCGACCACCACAAGGTGCTACAAGTAAAAAGACAAAAGCAGATAGGTTTATGTCTCTCAATTTCACTTCATAAAAAACGTACCTACCTCAAAATCCTAATGATAATATTTGGGTCAGAGGTTGAAAAAAAAAATAGGTGACATTCTCAACCCTAAAACAATTATGAGGATGCATAAGAAAGAACAGAGATGAAATAAGTGGTCACTTAGAGGTTGAAAGGAAGGCCGATGAAACAAAAATCAAATCAAAGATTTGGTGACATGTCAAGATGAAGTCTGTCAAAACTCTTGCCCAGAGAGAGGATACAAATTATGGAAATGTGAGACAAGACATACAGTGTGGAAGAAAGACAAGTATGATATAGGGCACCTTGGTTGTAGTGTGTATGATGTGAATTATCTCTAGAGTGGTGATAGTCATGACAGAAGGTAATTTCTTGAATCATAAAATAGACGAACATTGATGGCATATTATTAAACCCAGGTACCATTTGCTGCCTTCCTGTTTCTATACCCTAGGTGTGGTGATCAATTCTGGATGTTTCAAAACATTCAAAGGAATCCATTTGGGGATAAGAAGGAACGAGTAATATAATATCTGCTCATAGAACATCGCAGGCCTACAGATTACATGATGTATCTTAGTACCAGTATTTACAGTAAAGATCAGTTCTCCTCAAGAAGCAACACCAGACACAAGGAAAGCTTCCTCCGTATTTAGTCTTAGAACATGCATTCCCAATGCTGAACCCTTAACTGGGCACACACAGGCACACACACACACACACACACACACACACACACACACACACACACACACACCTGACACAGGCTAGGGTTTCTCCAATGTCTTTGATGAATTTCCAAATGTGCATGTGTTATGACGTTCCATGGTACTTGATGGGAGGTTCAAAACACATGACACAGTTGATGCTTCATGTTCATAGTTAGTTCAACAGGGAATCCTAGAATAATTCCACGGGAATCTATTGGACAACAAGTACGGAAGAAGCTCCAGAGGGCGGGGGTGGGACAGGATCAGAAAAAAAAACCCAAATGGATTCCTGTCACTTTCTGAAGTAGAAATAAGCATAGAGCTTGTGACTGTAATCCCAGTTCCAGATACATGATGATCCTGACTAGAGCCATGGAGCAGCAGGTGGATGCTTAACTGAAACAGGGGCCTTTCAGACACATCAAGGGGCAGCTGCACTGTCACAGAGCAGAGGAAAAGATCCCAGGTCAGTGTGCATCTCCAGAAATGTTACAGGGGAATGCCTTATGTCACACAGTTAATGTTTAAAAGAAGAAAATAATAAACCAAAGTAAAAACGGCAAGTAATTTTATACAGAACAATTAAGAGAAATGTATACATGATCAGAAATCCATGCCTCATCCAAAAGCACTGGGTTCATGCATATAAACAAAAACAGCATGAATCTAAAAAATGTCTCGAGACCTACAAGACTGCCGCCAGCTAACAATTTGAGCAACCGTGGAAAGGCTACCATAAATGCCCTTCCCGGATAGTGAGATCAACAACTAATGTATCCATGGATCCCTCATCTAATAGCTGCTGGAACTGGAAACAGAAACAAAACCCATATATAAACACTGAGTCAAACTAGAATCCAGATGCATTGGGAGAGGACAAAACCATGTTTCAGAAACACATAGAGACAGCAGACCTGAACAAGGAGGAGCTAACGGGCCCCCAGACAGATAGTTGGGAATCCAGCATGGGACTGACTCAGGCCCCCCTGAATATGGGTCTCAGCCAGAAGGACTGAGCAGTCTAAGGGACCTCAGACAGTAGAACCAGAATGTATTCCTGGTGCACAAAAGAATCTTGCAGACACATCCCCCATAGAGGGATACTGCCTTTACCTAGAGACAGGAGAGAAGGCCTAGTCCCTACTTCAAATGACCTGACAGATCTACTTGATCCCACCTGGATGGCATTGCTGTCCTTTACCTGGGAACTGTGTCTTCTGTCTTTGGGGTGAGGAGGCAACTGCATAAATTTCTAAACAGGTGCCTAATCCTCCTCCTCCCCCTTTCACGCACAGAGACACACCCAGTCATCCAATTCCTCCTGCTGTTTCTACCATCCTTGAGACTTTATGGCCTTCTCAAACTGCACCTCCTGCTAGAACCCTAGCATTCAGACACATGAGGTGTGACACCATATCAAACCTGAGGAGCACACTTTGACTTTAAGAACCTAATAACTAGGTAACATAGTAACAAGGTAACATGTGCCATAGTAACAAGAGGGACAGACAATCTCTGTGCTGATCTTTCTTGGGGTCACAGATATGAACTAGTTAGAAAATAAACCTATGATCTGCCCTAACGTCCTTTGTACTCTGATAATTCTGACTACTGCAGGCCTCATCTCTACACATAAGATGTTCAATTCCTTTATGTAAAACTCATATAGGTGGGAGTTTAAAGGATGGTAGGTAGCTCTCCCTGAAACTTGGATGATCTAAGGAAATGGACTAATAGCTCATGATATATATGAGTTTGTTTGTTTTTTGTTATGTGTGACATAGCAACTTTGGAAATAGCTACCAGGAGAGATGAGCTTTGAAGTGCATTGAAGACTGTAGGAGACGATAAACATTCATATGGTGATGAAGTATAATTTGATAACAGCTTGTCCATGAAACAAAACATTTAAAACAAAAAGAAATTAAATGTATAAATTTCAAAGAATCATGCTGAAAATTAGACATATGGGGCCAATAAAAAAGGTGAATGGAATTAAATCAACAATCAATTAAGAGATGTAAATCAAACCAACAAACTAATTATTTGCAGATGAACAATGTCTCTTTGTCTGAGATCAAAGTTAATGTGAACCAATGTCTCAGTGCAACAGCTGTGCATCAACCAAGCAATAGCCTCTGGGTAGAGTGAGAAGCCTCAGCCCGACTGAGTTCCTGATGTGTGTGGAGTCTGCAATTCCTCACAATGGCTCCTGTGAGGATACAGGAAGGAATCAGCTAATCACACCTATCCACGGCTAGAGGGGAGAGGTGGACAGAAGTTCTTCACTTTCTGTCTCCCAGGACAGAAATAGTGTTCTCACAGCCAAGACCAATTCCCTGATACGCAGCAACATGTGGGTGCTACACAGGTTTTGCTTTGGCTCAGGCATTAGGCAGAAGGAAACCATGTCTGCAGATTTGGAAAGAAGCAGCTGCTTCTGGGGCATTGGCAGGTCCCTTTGTCTCCAGTGAGCAATTGCCCATGCTGGGTTCCACCAGTGTGGGGTTTAACCCTCCTGATTGCACTTCTGATAGACACCAAGAACTCTTGGTCTTGAGATGATGTGAACCCTCTCCCATTCAAACCCTAGGGAGGACATTTGGACTTCAGCAGCAGTAGTAACAACAAGAATGGACTCAGTTAGCTTTGAGCAGCCCAGGTTAGAGACACGGTTATGGACCAGAGAGTGAACATATAAGCTTCATCAAGGTCCTTGTCCTCAAACTCTCATACTCTCTAATGACTCCAACTACTGCCAATCTCTTGATCTCTACAATCATGATGCAATTCCTGTTCTTTACACTCATATTTATGGGTATCGAAATGATGAAAGCCTGTGAAGATTCGAGGCCATGGGGAAAGTGTTGCTCCTCAAGATACCCCAGAACGGTTAAGTTCATGAGTGGCATGGTGGGCAAGAGAAGACTCTTACCATGATAGGAGGATTCATAACCACAAGGAAATTCTGAAGGAAGTAATTAAGGAGGTGTGTATGCTCCAAGCAAAATCATATTCCTTTCCTTTTCCAGCTAATGTAGACTAACAAAATCAAATGTAAAAACTGTCAAAGATAAATGGATAAGGAATAGGAATAATAGAACGTGGTTGATAATAAACTGAAGCTGACACACAAACTACATCTAAAACAAACTAAGTCAACATTTAGAGGAAAACCCAACGCACCGGTCAGCACACTTTCGATGTTCAGGTCAGTGGTGATCACAGATGTTCAGTGTCAAAGACGGACAACAAAAAATAAAGTTCTCAAGACCAAAGTCTCGAGTGAATCCTCCGCAGCCAAGCAACAGCTTCACTGCAACGAAAGGACAAGATCCAGGCCCAGCTGGTGCCTTATATGGGTGACCACTCTCATTCCTCACAATGGCTCCTTGTGATGTCACTGAGCCATGGACCAATCACATCTAGCCAGAGGCCAACATGGTCTTTTGAGTTCTTTGCCTATGTCTCGTGTCAAATTGATGCCAAGAGAGGCCCAGGTTAATTTGTCTCAGGTTTCAGCGCATCAGGCACAGCCTGTGCTGGCTCTGCTGGTGGCAGCAGGGCCTGGGGCAAATGCTTTCCTTGTACTGACATATGTCCTCATTCTCAAAACTTTAAATGTCCTTGTTATCTGGGATACTCCTACAATCCTTTCAGTGTCAAAAGCACAATCTTGGCTTATCCTGAGTCAAGATCCCTAAAGGAAATAAATACAGATAGATAAAGACAGAACATTCTTAGTTCACTGTCCCTCCCATGCCCCAGAACCTCCTCCTGCCCCATTCCCTCCTACTGCACAGGGACGGTGATGCCTTGCAGGAGGGATCATCAAAATCTGTCAGGTCATTTGGAGTAGGGTCTAGGCCCTTTCTCCTGTGTTTTGTCAAAAATCAGGTGTTCATAGGTGGATGTGTTAATATAAGGATTTTGAATTTGTTTCATTGGTCTACCTGTCTATATTTGTGCCAATACCAAGCTGTTCTCTGTACTATAGCTCTATAGTAGAGCTTGAAGTCGTGGATGCTGATGCCTCCTAAAATTATTTTACAGGGTTTTCTGGGCTATCCTATGTCTTTTCTTTTTCCATATAAAGTTGGGTATTATCCTTTCAAGGTCACTGAAGAGTTGTGCTTGTATTTTAATGGGGATTGCATTGAAACCGTAGTTTGTTTTTTGTAAGATAGCCATTTTTACTTTGTTTACCCTACCTATCCAAGATCATGGGAGAACCTTCAATTTTGGTATCTTACTTAATTTCTTTTTTTAAAGACAGAAATTTCTTGCTATATAGGTCTTTTGTTGTTATGTTAGCCTTACCCCAAGATATTTTTTTTTGTTTGTGACTATTGTAAATGGTGATGTTTGAGACAACCACAGATAGACACTGTGCTGAACTCCTGGATTACAGTTGCAGAGAAGGAAAAGTGATAAGACAAGGGATGAAGATCACTCTATAGAAACACACATGGACAGCTGACCGAAACCAGGGGAATCTCATGGACTGATAGCTGGGAAAGCAGCATTGTACCAAATCAGAACCCCTGTAAGTGGGTCTCAGTTGCAATGCCTGGGCAGTATAATGGACCTCTGACAGTGGAGCCAGGTCGTATCCCTTGTGCACAAAAGGACTTTGGAAGCACATTTCCCATGGAGGTATACTCCCTTAGCCTATAGGCAGGAGGGAGGACCTAGACCCTACACCAAATGAGTTGACAGATTTTGATGATCCCTCCTTGAAGGCATCACCCTCCATGTAGAATGCTTCTGCAAGGCAAGGGACATAGTCGACAAGACCAAACGGTAGCCCACAGACTGGGAAAAGATTTTCACCAATCCTATATCCGACAAAGGTCTGATCTCCAAAATATACAAAGAACTCAAGAAACTAGTCAACAAAACCCCAAATAACTTTATTTAAAAATGGGGTACAGAACTGAAGAAAAAATTCTCAATAGAGGAAATCAAAAAGCCGGAAAGACACTTAAAAAAATGCTCCATATCCTTAGCTATCAGGGAAATGCAAATCAAAACAACTTTGAGATACCATCTTACTCCTGCCAGAATGGCTAAAATTAGAAACACCAATGATGACTCATGTTGGAGAGGATGTGCAGCAGTCACTTTTCTGTGGGTCCTGCATATCCAGTTTATATAGCATGAAGTCAAACACTCCAGACAAGAGCAGTATCTTGTCCAAATGGCTAATCTTGCCATATTGGAAGTAAACTTCTTAACAGGTTTCTTTGATGTCCATCTTCCTTTCTGACGCAGATGTTGTTGCCAGGAGCATTTATGTCTCACTGTCCAGAAAAACCTAAGCCTTTTTAAATGCCATACTCTGTAGGTCTTTGAAAGGTTTGAAGAATGCCCATTCATCTCAAATACATCTCTGTATATCTAGAAAACCTAACTAACTTAACTATAATTTTGAGTATTATAGGTAACTGTCTATAATCTGCACTAAATTATACATTACATTTCTAACTGTGCTATATAAACACAATACCTAAACAAGAGAAATATAGATATCTCAAAATTGACCTTAAATTGTATCAATGAATGAAAATCCTTTCCAAAACAAAGGATTCATATCTATGCCATAATCCCCTTTTTACCTTTAAAAAGAATTGGCTGTGATCATTAGCCATTTATAGCCAACCCCATTTAAAAGAAAACACACAATTATAAACACTATTTGGGAATTTGGGTGTTGTTCTTTCCAAACTACTTCCTGCTGATAAAGGGCACTGTCATGGGGGATTCTAAGAAGATGTAGAAATACTGGCTGTAGTCTGTAAGACTGCTTTGTTCAGTTGTTTTCAATGTAGGATCACTTGGTACTCCATTTAAGGGGGTCAGGCTTGCTCAAACCACAATTGTCTGGAAGGAATCCACAGCATTTCATTTTCTATGGAAACAAAAATAGAAATTTTTAAAATATATAAATTGAATTAATCCAGCAGCATTTGTTTTAACAGTTGTTGTTATTTCCTTAGCAGTCAAACCATTTAAAGACAACAGAATAGTGTATAGTATGCACAGTTTTTCTGTGCTTTCCATCTTTATGTGGCTTTTTTATTACTCTGTTTCTGTTAGTTGTATTTTTTCATTTTTTGAGACAGGGTTTCTCTGTGTAACATTTATCAGTCTTGGAATTCACTCTGCATACCAGGTTTATTTTGCAAAAACAGAGATCTGCTTGCCTCTGTCTCCCAAGTGCTAGGATTAAAGGCTTGTGCCACCACACCCAACTCCTAGCTGTATTTTTAAAACCATTTTATTCCTTTTCTCTACCATGCCTATATATATTTTAGAACACACTGTAAACCTTTACCGATTATTTTTAGATGTGAATCTGTCTTTACTGTAAATCTTTATCTTTTTCTGGCCAAGAGTCTTTTATCTAGTAAACAACAACATTGCTAAAATGAAAGTCATAGTGGTTTCTGCTTCGGTTTATCAAAGATGGTGGCAGCTATTTTACCGCCAGTACTGAGAGCTGTGTTCACTGCCTTTGTCTTTGCTGCCCGCCCCCCCAGCAGCATGCTGCCGGCTTGGAGATATACACACCAATAAATTGTTAGCAAAGTTTCTTAAAAGCACTGCAATTTTTTTTTTTTTTTTTGCCGCTTATTCTGAGTCAGAAAACTTCCCTTAAAGGAGCCATGGAAATCTTTGCTTGTCTCATGCAAAACAGAGTCCAACCCAGAAAAATGCTGCTACCAAGAAACCTTGCTAGTCTCTGTTCTTTTGTTTCTAAAACTCTTTTCTAAGCTTTTGTTAAAGTTTAAGTGGAAGTTCTTATTAGCCATGTGGGCGCCATATGGAAGGAGTAAGGTTTTTTTTTTTTTTTTTTTTTTTTTTTGCCCGCCACTGGTCTACTACTGCTGCCACTCCAGCCCCAATTAATGCACAGAGAGTCTGTATTTGATATAATGCTGTTGGCCAGATACTAGTTTCTTATCAGCTAGCTTTGTCTTAATTATTAACCCATTTCTATGTATTTCCACGTGGTCTTCTCCAACCAGGGAGAAGCAGCTAGCTGGCGGTTCTGCTCTTTCTGGACTCTCCATCTTGATTCCTCCTTACTACTTCCTCTTTACTTCTTGTCTCCTAGTCCCTCCTCTCTTGCTTTCCTATTGGCCAACAGTGCTTTATTCATTAACCAATATGAGAAACATATTAACAGAATGACATCTCCCATCAGACTTACATTCCCATTGACTAAGTGTCTATGATAGTTCAGGGCGGGAAGACACTAGCACTGAGTGTCCCACCTGTTTGAACAAGTTGCTACAGAGCCTGTGGCACGGACGGCTTCATGGTCTTTTCCATTGTTACAAATTGCAGACACTGATGATTTTGTGTGTTCTGTCTCCCAAAGAGAATTGTGGGATGTACCTGTAATTTGATCTTTTTCAAAACATACACTCATGATCTAGCCTGTCTTAACTTGTGAGGTGGTCACGATCGTTCAGTTGTGTACAAACAGCCGAACAGGACTCCTCTAGTTGAGGGGCTCTATGAAAGAAGCTTCTGTGGGGATAAAAGAGTAGCGCACGAGTCTATTCAATCTTCCAGAGATGTGCATGGAGGAGCAGGTCTGTATCTCTGGAACACCTGCATGGTAATAAAGACTTTGGTGTATCTACTCTCTGAAAATGAAAGAAGACCAGAGGGGAGGGGACATCAACTGTCAGATCCCAGTGCAATGCTACCCTAAAAGTTTCTCCTTTTCAAAGCTCCAGGTTAATATTGGGTGTTAGTTTGAATCAGAATGGCCCCCATCGATGAACATGATTGGATACATATCCCCAGTAGGTGAGTCTGTTTGGAAAGAAAGATGAGTAGTCAGTGGAGTGTCCCAGAGCACTAAGGATTCAAAAGCCAAACCCATCCGCAGTCATCTCTGTGGGTTTCATACTTGAGAATATGAGGTAAGCTATCAGCTCCAGCTCCAATGCCATGCCCGACTGCTTCTTGCTAGATTTCATCACAATGGTCATGTACTATCACCCTCTGCAACTGATGACCCCCTAAGGACCATCCTTTCTCTCATAGGTTGCCTTGGTCAGAGTGAATTGCTATGGCAATAGATTAGAAACAGAGCAGGAGTGGGCAAGTTCAGTAAGTGAATGCCAGAAAAGGAAGTATTTTGTGTGTGTGTGCAACAAGTTTCTATCTCACACATCCCAGGGCATCTGGGAAATCTTTCACAAAACAGGGAGACAAGAATCAAGCCATCCTTACCAAGACAGCTGGCCCACGGCAACACTGCCAGTAGAGCTGGGCATTGTAGCCTGCCCGAGAGGCTTGTGCATGCAAGCTCTACTCCGCTGTGGACAGCGAAGTGGATTGCACATTGATAAACTAACACAATGCCCATATGCCCAAAAATCAATGCCAGCATCTCAGCAGAGAAAAGAAAGCCCAACTTCATTGCTGAATAATGTTAAGGTCAGGCTTCAGAAACTTACCTTTCACCAAAAAGAGACACTCAGGATGCTCAAACTACTTCATCTAAATCAGTGGTATTCACTTGGTCGTCTAACACCAGCAGAATACAGAGATATTTACATTATTGTTCAAAACAGTTGCAAAATTACTTATGAAGTAGGAACAAAAATAATTGCATGGCTTGTGGTCCCCACATCATGAGAAACTGAAGTATAACAACATTAGGAAGGTTGAGGCACACTGATCTAAATTATCCCCTCAGGACAGACTCTGGATTCCCTGTCATCTGGGCAGTCCCAGCTGAATCAGAGGTCTGATCATAGCTTGCATGTTGACTGTGAGGGCTGTGAGGACACCGCATTCAGCAAGAATGCACAGTATATCACTCACTGACAGCTTGTACCTCTGTGACAATGAAGGTTTGCACCTAATCTAGACCCTGAATGTGGGTATTGGACACAAACTCGTACAAGGATGATGGTCTTGTCTGGAGTGATGTTCCACAGGCCTCCATAGCCCTACTTACCTTTTCACAGGTCACAGAAAAAAAAAACCTGTAATTATTGTCACTTGACAGGAAAGAATCACTCACTGTGAAAAAAAAAATATTACACCAGTTTGTGGACTTCTGGGACAAAGGTAGGTTACCATGGGTGCCTGGTGGAAGGTTGCTGTGAAAATACACACAGGTGTTATTTACCTGATCATCTCAAGATTAGTTAGACAAGAAAGAGGTCCTGAGAGGGGTTTGGCTTGACCTCCCTGGGATGGCATTTTCTTCTGCTCCTGGGAATCCACTTGCTACATGCCAACTCTCTTCCGGAGGGACTTTGCTCCAGCCCCTGCCAGTCCAAGGACATGGCCTCTCCTCTACAAGCTTATTTCTTTCTTACAGCTGCAAGACTGGAATTGGAAATTCCTATTGGCAGATTCTCCTTCTTTTTAATCACCTTTATGCCCTTGCCTCTTCCCTCTTACTTTCTTTTCTTTGAAGGGTCATACATACTCATCTCCACGTCCCTGCCCTTCTCCCTGGGCCTCCTTACCTCCTGGGATTTCACAGTATATGGACTTCTTTACATCTGGTCATTGAGAACCCTCATCAATAGGGATGTGTCTGAAGACCTCAAGTCGTGTGGAACACAAAATTTGATAAAGTGGTTCTTGATGCTGGATGGCGGGTTCTTTAAAATAGGGTGGTAGTGTGGCTGACTCTCTGCCTTGCCATAGTGCTGGGGCAAGTATGAGTTTATGTTGGGGGAGCAAACTGCTCCCACTGCAGGGAGAGGATGGGTAGAAAGCTTGTCCCCAGGTTGCTGGAGGTGTCTGATAGGGAACATCATAGTTGTGGCATACAGCTCTGCTGAGTTCTGGCCTGGCTCCCTCCTGTGACTTGGTAGGCCTCACCAGTACGATGTGAGTTCCTCAGTTCATGAACCATGGACCCAGGCCTGTTCTTCAGACTTTAAAGAGACCCAAGAAAAGGACTCTGTCAGGGACTGTGACATCAGAAGAACTTAACACAAAGCTGTCCCATACCTCTCTAGAAGATGCCTCTTACCTTAACCTGTTCCCAGTCCTCAATCCCAACTGTCTTCTCCTTCCCTCCATTGAACCTGGTTGCATCCTTTGCTTGTCTGCCTCAGGCTCAACTTCCCCAAGACCCACATAAAGAGATACAGTGGGAATGTTCCATCTAGGCCTACATACTTCTTATGGTCCATGTCCTATGCATGGGTCACAACATCAATGGCAAAACTCCTTGCAATTCAAAGAAGAAATACACAAAGCTGAAAGTCACGCCTACTAGGTTTCCTGGAACTCAGTTTCCCATGCCCTGCTGTTCCTTGCCTGGGGACTGTTTCTTCTCTCTTTGGGGTGAGAAGGCAACTGCATAAATTTCTAAACAGGTGCCTATTCCCTATCCTCACCCCATTCCAGCCCCTTCTGTGCTTCTTCTTGGAGGGTATGGCTTCTACCTGTGGCTGGTCCTTGCTAGAGATCAGTTGTGACTCTTCAACTGTTATTTCGTCAATACTTTCAAATTCATTGTTCACTCTCAGGGGAGAGTCCAGGGTGTCGATTGTATCATGCATTCTCTCACTGCATTGTAGATCAGTTTCCTTCAGGTCTGTAAAAGTGCTGATGCTAGCAGTGACTTCGGCATCACACTGGGTTTCTGGCATCCCCGTGCTGCTGCTATCATCCCACAAGCACAGCCCTTCCAGGGATGAGGGACTCAGCATGATGGCACTGCCAGTCTCCTCACTCTCAGCCTCGTCAGCATCATGGGCAGCTGAGTTATGAGAAGTGGTTTCCTCTAGGCAGGAGAGGGTCTCCTCAGATGAAGTAGTACTCTCTGTGTCCTCTGTATTTTTATTGATGTTATAGGAGGGCACAGGATAAAGTGGTGGGTCAGAATTCCAAAGCCAGCTGGTATGGAGCAGCTCATATAAATCTGGAGAGCTGGACCTAGAGGAGCTTTTGCTTTTTCTCACTTCATTCAACTCTTGCCCTTGGTTGTCTTCCGATGTCAGGAATGTGGGCAAAGCTGGTTCACTCTGGGCCCTACTTAGGGTCAGTAGGAAGGAGGGATGACCTGCAGAAGGGCTCTTCGGACCCTGCCAGATGTCACCAAGGATGTTACTATCTCTTTTTCTCCTGTTGAACATATTGTTTTTTGCAAGGGCATCATTAAACTTATCTGTTCCTTTGACTTCCAGGGGTTCTTCAGCCATGGGGTCTAAGCAACACATAGTATCTACAGTGGTGGAGATGGATGGCCTGGAACCAGTTCTTTGGATGGTGCTAGTGAATCTCTATCACAGAGATTCATGTATGGAAATTCTTCCTCCATGTTCCCCACTGGGACAGGTGGGGGATGGGACCACCACAAGATGCCTACGGTAAAAAGACAAAAGCAGGTTTAGCAGATAAGTTTATGACTCTCAATTTTTACTTCATGAATATTGTAGCTACCTTAACATTCTCATGATAATTTTGGGGTCAGAGGTTAAAAAAAAAAAAAGGTTCCCACACAAACCTAAAGCAATCATGAGAAAGAATAAGAAAGAGCAGAGATGAAATAAGTGATCACTTAGAGGTTGAAAGGAAGACCAAAGAAACAAAAATTAAAAAAAAAAAAAAAAAAAGATCTGGTGACTTGTAAAGATGAAGTCTGTCAAAACTCTTGCCCAGAGAGAAGATAAAAATTATGGAAATGTGAAACAAGGCATACAATGCGGAAGAAAGACAAGTATGATCTAGGACATCCTGGTGTGCGTTTGATGTGAATTGACTCTACAGAGGTGACAATCATGAAAGAAGGCGATATCTTGAATTGTAAGAGACAAACATTGATAGAATGTTGTTAAACTTGTGTACCATTTGCTTCCTTCCCGCTACTACACTTCAGGTGTGATGATCAATTGTGGACGTTACACACATGCAAAGGCATCAATTTAGGGATAAGGTGGAAAGAGTAATATCATTTGTACTACTAGAAGTTCCCAGGCCTACAGAGTAAGTGATGGATCTTACCTCCTGGTTTTAGAGTAAAGATCAATTTTCCTCAATAAGCATCAACAGATACAAGAAATGTTCTCTCCAAACTTAGTCTTGAAAGCCTGCATTCCTCTGATGCTGAACCCTTAACCGTAGACAAAGACACACAGACACACAGGCAGACACACACACACACACACACACACACAAAGAGGCTGGGGTATACTCCAATGTCTTTGATGAATTTCCACATGTACATCTGTTTTCAAAACACAGGTCAGAGTTGATGCTTCATGTTCATAGTGACTTCAACAGAGAATCCTATGATAATTCCATTGGAAATATTTGGATATCCAGAATGGGAGGTGGTCCAGTGAGTGGGCCCACGCTCATCCATAAAAAAATGGATTCATGTCAGTTTCTGAAATAGATATAGACATACAGCTTTTTTCTATAACCCCAGGTCCAGAGACATGGTGATCTTGACTAGAGCCATGGAGCAGCCGGTGGAAGCACAAGAAACAGCTGCACTGTCACAGAGCAGAGAAAATGATACCATATCACTATGCATCTCCAAAAATATTACAGGGGAATGCCTTATGTCTCACAGTTAAGGTTTAAAATAAGAAAAAATGAAACAAAAGTAAAAAAGGCAAAAATATTTTATACAAAGCAATTGAGAGAAATGAACATGTAAGCAGAAAAACATGCCTCCTCCAAAAGCACTGGGTTCATGAATAGAAAGGAAAAAAAAAAAAACAGAACACAAAAAGAAAAACTTCAAATGTTAAAGTTTAAGAGCTTCTGAGAGTCCAGTTGTTCAGGACAAATGCAGATGTCTGCCTGCTCTCCTCTCCACAAGAGTTGTTCTGCAACATGAAACAAGTCCCAGCCTCTGCAGGGCCTATGTGAACAGATTTCCATAACTTCGGCTTTTTGTTATGTCACAGTAAAGGATTACTAGTAAGAGCAAGAAATAACCCAAAGATGTTGCTCTATCCAGCTCCAGAGACTGCATAACTTTTGTCATGGCCCTGAGTAAATCCCCAACAAAATATAATTTATAGGGAAAAGGAAAATCCTACTCTCTCTGGAGGCTCTCAGAGGACAGGGTGGTATGGCAGATGAGGGTGTAGGGACTTGGGAAGATGGGTCTGAGGCAGTTGGGTACTTGACTTTGGCAGGTCCCTGCTACACCCAGTTACCCAGCTCCTCTCTTGCTGTTTCTCACATCCCTGGGCTCTTATTTATTCCCAAACCGCAGCTCCTGCTAGAACCCAAGCATTCAGACATATTTGGTATGACACCATATCAAACCTGAGGAGCACACTTGGACTTTAAGAATCTAGTAAATAGGTAATATAGTGACAAGGTAACATGTGCCAAGTAACAACTTGAACAGACAAGAATTTTGTGCAGACCCTTCTTAGGGACACAGGTATGAACTAGTTAGAGAAAACACCTATGGTCTGCCCTAATACCCTTTGTACTCTGAGAATTCTGACTAACACAGACCTCATGTCTACGCTTAACACATTCAGTACCTTTATCTAAAACTTATGTAGATGAGTGTCTAAAGGATGGTAGCTCTCCCTGACACGGAGATGCTCTAATGAAAAGGACTAGTAGTCACGACATACATGACAGAGTTTTGTTCCTTTATTCAGGGTGTCGTGTGTGACATAGCAAGTGTGGAAGATGGCCACCAGGAGAGACGAGCATGTAAGCTTCAGGACTGTAGGAGATGATAAACATTCACATGGAAATGACTTATTCTGTGTTTTGCAGCTTGTTCTTACTGACCAGACCTTTAAAACAAGAACAGTTAAATGTAAAAATGACAAAGATGCTGATATTATAAATATGGAGTCAGTAAAAAAAAAGGAGAGCTGAATGGAAAGCACTAATTAAATAAATAATCAATTAAGAGATGTAAATCAAACCAAAAAACTCACTATGTGCATGTCAAAGCAGATGAACGATATCTTAGAGATCAGTAATATTGACGTTAATGTGAACCAATGTCTCAGTACACCAGCTGTGCAGCAACCGAGCAACAGCCACTCTACAGAGTGAGAAGTCTCAGCCCCAGCCAATTCCTTATGTGGGTGGAGTCTGCAATTCCTAACTATGGCTTCTTTCAGGTTATGGGAGGGAATCTGCTAATCACAGCTATCTAAAACCAGAGGACAGTGGGGGACAGAAATTCTTTTGTTTCTGTTTCCAAGGACAGAATTAGTGTTCTCACTGCTGTGGCCAGTTACCTGACAAGCAGCAACATGAGGGTGCTACACAGGCTTTGCTTTGCTTCAGGCTCTAGGGAGGACAAGGAAGCCATTTCTGAGGACTTGGGAAGATAGATGGGTCTGTAGTGGCTGTTTACATGGCATTGGCAGGTCCTATTGTTTCCAATGACTAGTACCCGTGCTGGGTCCATCACCATAGATGGGTTTACACCCTCGTGATCATACCCCCTGCTGGAGACCAAGAACTCAGAGACTTGAGATGATGTGAAACCTCTCCCATTCAAACCCTAGGAAGGACATTTGGACTTCAGCAGCAGTAGTAACAACAAGAATGGTCTCAGTCAGCTTTGTGCAGCCCAGGTTAGAGGCACGATTATGGACTAGATAGAGAGTGAACACACAAGCTTCTTCAAGGTCCTTTGCACTCATACCTTCATATTCTCTAATATTCCACTACTGTAAACCTCTTCATCTCTACAGTCACAATACAATTCCTGTTTCTTATGCCTGTGTTCATGGGTATGGAAAGGATGACAGCCTGTGACGCTTTGTGGCCATGAAGAAAGTATTGTTCCTCAAGATTCCTAGAGTTGTTGAGTTGCATGAGTGGCATGGTGGGCAAGAGAAGACTCTTATCATGATCGGGGAACTTATAACTACAAGGAAAGGCTGAGGGAAATAACAAAGTAGGTGTGTATGCTCCAAGCAAAATCAAAACCTTTTCTCTTCCAGTTACTATAGACTTACAAAACTCAATGTAAATTCACACCACCAGAGGAACTAGGATACAAGGTATATTCTAAGAGATTCAATATAAAGCCCCTCACAGAACTGGGAAGGGACAACAAGTCCCCCAGAGCTCAGGGGAAGTGGGGGGGGCAGCGAATGGAGAGAGAAGTAGGAGAAAACGAGGGGGAGGAAAGGAAAACATGTGCGACCAGGAAGATTAAGCCTGGTTAGGAATAGAAGACAGGAAAGAGAGAGGGAGAGAGAGAGAAAGAGAGAACATAAAAGAGGGAGCCAATATTGGTTTGAAGATAAAATTGAACACAAAGAAAGGTCTAGAGAACTACAAGACTGCTGCCAAGTAACAATTTGAGCTTCCGTAGAAAGGCTACCATAAATGCCCTTCCCAGAGATTGAGATCAACAACTAACCTATGCATGGAGCCCTCAACTAATGCCTGTTGGAAACAGGAGAAAACACCCATACATAAACACTGAGTCGAAGTAGAACCCAGATGCAGATGGAGAGGACTAGACTAGGTGGCAGAAACACATACAGACAGCTTACCTGAAAAAGTAGGAGCTAAGGGGGCACTAGACTGATAGCTGGGAAGCCAGCATTGGACTGACTCAGGCCCCTCTGAATATGGGTCTCAGCCAGAAGGACTGAGCAATCTAAGGGACCTCAGACAGTGGAGCCACGAT
Source organism: Phodopus roborovskii (assembly GCF_943737965.1). Classification (NCBI taxonomy): domain Eukaryota; kingdom Metazoa; phylum Chordata; class Mammalia; order Rodentia; family Cricetidae; genus Phodopus; species Phodopus roborovskii. The sequence continues at coordinate 5,435,623 of NW_026126487.1, read as the reverse complement.
GTATCCCTGGTGCACAAAAGGACCTTGCGAACACATCCCCCATGGAGGGATAACTGCCTTAATCTAGAGACAGGAGAGAATCCTTAGTCCCTACTTCACATGACCTGTCAGATCTACATGACCTCAACTGGATGGCATTCCCCTACATATGGGATTGGGGTGGGAGAATGGGAGGGGAGGGTGATTAGAGTTCATGTGAGAGGGCAGAGACAGTAAAAGGGAGGGAGGGAGGGAAGGAGGGAGGGAGAGACGGAGGTAGGGGGGAAGGAGGGAGAGGGAACTGGGATCGACATGTAAAATGATAAGTTAAATTAAAAAAAATGCTTTGACTCCAAAATTTAAGTTCAAGGACAAGTTACTGGGGGAAAGGGTTTCTATTTTTGTTTCCACAGACAATGAAAAGATGTGGATTTCTCCCAGACTAATGTGGTTTGATCAAGCCAGACCGCCTGAAACAGAGTACCAGGTTATCCTATATTCAAAACAGCTGGACAAAGCAGCTTTACAAACTACAGCCAGGATTTCTGAATCTTCTTCGAATCCCCCATGACAGTGCCCCTTACCAGCAGGAAGTAGTTTGGAAAGAACGACGCCCAAGTTCCCAAATATAATCTATAAATGTTTGTTTTCATCTAAATGGACTTGGTTATATAAAATAAATAAAAATAAAAATAAATTAAAATAGAGAACTAAACCAATATAAAATTTTGAAAGATAAATGGATAGAGAATAATAGTAAATGGTTGATAATAAAATAAACTGAAGCTCAGTCACAAATTAAATCTAAAACAAAGTAAGTCAACATTTAGACCTAAGAGAGAATGAGAAAGAGAAGGAGAAAGGGAAAGAGATTGAGAAAGAGAAAGAGAAGGGGAGGAGAGGAGAACATGTGGGACCTGATGTGGGACCTGGAAGATTGAGTCAGGGAATGAATACACTAGTGTAAAAAAGAAGGGATACCGTAATAGAGGGAGCCTTTGTAGGTTTGAAGAGAAAACTGATTCTAGAGAAATGTCCAGGGACATACAAGGATGAGCCCAACTAAGTCAGAGTAACAGTGGAGAGGCTACATTAATTGCCTTTCTCTGATAATGAGATTGATAACTAACTTATCTGCCATCTTAGAGCCCTCAGCTGGTAGGTGATTGAACAGAAGCAGATAACCACAGCTTAACACTGAACTGAACTCTTGAAATGCAGGGAGGAGTGATAAGAAAAGGGGTCAAGACCAAGCTAAAGAAACCCACAGAGACTGCTGATCTGAAAAAGGGGAACTCATGGACCCCCAGACTGATAGCTGGGAAACCAGCATTGGACTGACTCTGACCTCATAAACATGGGTGTCAGTTGGAATACCTTGGCAGTCTAAGGGACCTCTGACAGTGGAACCAGTATGTGATGGGAGATGTCATTATGTATATATGTTTCTCATACTGGTTAATGAATAAAGCACTGTTGGCCGATAGGAAAGGAAGATAGGAGGGACTATGAGACAAGGAGGAAAGAGGAAGGAGAAAGGAGAGGTCAAGATGGAGGGTCTGGAGAAAGCAAAATGCCGGCTGGCTCCCTGGTAAGGAGACCACATGGAAATACATAGAAATGGGTTAATAATTAAGACAGAGCTAGCCGATAAAAAACAAGTAACTGGCCAACAGAATTATATCAAATACACAGTCTCTGTGCGTTATTTGGGGCTGGTGCATCACCGGAACAAGACCGGCGGCCGAAGAAAAAAACTTACTCCTTACAAGTATGGTGCATGAAAGGACTTTGGGAGCACATTCTCTATGGAGGGATATTCCCATAGTCTAGAGGCAAGACTGAGGCCTAGATCCAACTCCAAATGACTTGACAGAGTTTGATGATCCCTGTTGGAAGGCATCACCCTTCCTGTGGAGTTGGGGAGTGGAATTGTATGGGTGGGGGCAGGGGGGCCATGGGAGGGAGAGGAAATTGGGGTCAATATGTAAAATAACAATATATTGCATGTATACATATATTTATATATGTATATATATTGCATATATACATATATTTATATATGCAATGTTTCTCTGATTTATTTCTCAGCCTCTTTATCGACTATTATTTTAGAGATACTGATTTTTTTGAGTTAATCTTGTATACTGCTAATTTGCTAAAGGTGTTTATCAGTTATAGGAGTTCCTTGGTAGTTTTTCAGGTCACCTATGTAAACTATCATATCTCCTGCAAATAAGGACAGTTTGATTTCCTCCTTTTGAATTTCTATCCCCGTGATATCCTTTTGTTGTACTATTGCTCTAGCTAGAACTTCTAATACACTATTGAAGAGACATGACGAGAGTGTGCAGACTCGTCTTGTTCCCTGATGTATAGAGGAATGACCTGAAGCTTGTCCCAATTCAGTTTTATATTGGCTGTTGCTTTATTGTATATTGTTTTTATTATGTTTAGGTATGTTCCTGTTATCCCTGATCTCTCAAGACCTTTACCATGAAAGTGTGTTGGATTTTGTCAAAGGCTTTTATGCATCTAGTCAGATGATCATGTGTGGTATTTTTTCCTTTCAGGCTGTTTATATGGTGGGTTATATTTATAAACTTTCTTTTGTTGAAACATCCCTGCATCCCAGGGATGAAGCCTACTTGGTCATCGTGCATGATTTTTCTGATGTGTTCTTAGATTCGAAATCCATTTGGCTCTGGGCTTTTTTTTTTTTTTTTTTTTTTTTTTTTGTGTTGGGAGGTTTTTGATGACTACTTCTACTTCAGGGATATTCTCATATCATCTTTGGGGGCCTCTAATATTTTTATGAAGTTATTTTTTGAATCATTCTCTTCTGCTTCATCTGCTTTGGTGTATTCAGGTCTAGTTGGTGTACAGTCCCAAGATTCTGTTGTTGTCATACTGTTCTTTCTATTGTTGGGTGATTTCTTTCTTTTTTAATTTAATTTATTATTTTACATATCAATCCCAGTTTCATCTCCCTCACTCCATCCCTGCGTCCCTCCCTTCATCCCTCTTTCCCTCTCTGCCCCCTCACATGCACCCTGACCACTCTCCCCTCCCATCTCCCCACTCCCAATTCTACATGTAGGGCAATGCCATTCAGGTGGGGTTATGTAGATCTGTCAGGTCATTTGAAGTAGGGACTAGGACTTCTCTCCTGTCTCTAGGTTAAGGCAGTATCCCTCCATAGGGGATGTGTATGCAAGGTCCTTTTGTGCAGCAGGGATACATACTGGTTCCACTGTCTGAGGTCCCTTAGCCTGCTCAGTCCTTCTGGCTGAGCATATTCAGAGGGGTCTGAGTCAGCATCAAGGAAATGCAAATCAAAACAACTTTGAGATACCATCTTACTCCTCCAAGAATTGCTAAAATTAGAAACACCAATGACAACTCATGCTGGAGAGGATGTGGAGAAAGGGGAAAACTTCTTCACTGCTGGTGTAAACTCGTACAGCCACTTTGGAGATCAGTGTGGTGGTTCTTCAAGAAAATGGGAATTAGTTTACCACAGGACCCGGCAATACCGCTCTTAGGCACATACCCAAATGTTCCACATCCATGCAACAAAGGCATCTGCTCAACTATGTTCATAGCATCATATTTGTAATATCAAGAACCTGGAAGTAACCTAGATACCCCTCAATTGAAGAATGGATAAAGAAAATGTGGCACATCTACACAATGGAATACTACTCTGCAGAAAAAAATAATGGAATCTTGAAATTTGCAGGCAAGTGTAGGGCACTTGAAGAAACCACCCTGAATGACGTAGCCCAGTCACAAAAAGAGGAACATGGTATGTCCAGGCTCATATATGGATTTTAGACCTAGAGTATAGGATCACCAGCCTATAATTCACACCAACAGAGGAACTAGGATACAAGGTATATTCTAAGAGATTCCTATAAAGTCCTTCACAGAAGGGGGAAGGGACAAGTCCTCCAGAGCACAGGGGAAGTAGGGGGACAGTGAATGGAGAGAGCAGTAGGAGAAAGAGAGGGAAAGAGAGGAAAGCATGTGCGTCTAGGAAGATTGAGTCAGGGTAGGAAGAGAAGATGAGAGAGAGAGAGAGAGAGAGAACATAAAAGAGGGAGCCATTATAGGTTTGAAGAGAAAACTGAAACTAAAGAAAGGTCTAGTGACCTACAGGTCTATATGACCTGCAGCCATATAACAATTTGAGCAACCGTTGAAAAACTACAATAAATACCCTTCCAGGATAGTGAGATCAACAACTAACTTATCCATGGAGCTCTCATCTAATACCTATTGGAAACAGAAGGAAACACCCATACCTAAACACTGAGTCAAATTAAAATCCAGATGCCGATGGAGAGGACAGGACCGTGTTGTGGAAACACATAGCAACAGCTGACCTAAACAAGGATGAGCTGAGGGCCCCCAGACTGAAAGCTGTTGGGTGTTTTCTTGTATTGCCATCTTCACAACACTTCTTCCAGTGTATGCAGGTGAAGTCTCTCTCCCTCTACCCTGCTCTCCCGGTGGGTTTAGGCAGGTCAGGAGTTTGTTGTCTATATCTCTGGATGATCTGAGGTCTCTTGGAGGTCTTTCCAAGAGAGGAGAGATGATGGAGCCCAATGATCAGGTGAATGCGGCCTCTAGGTGGTCCCTCATGGATAGGCAGGTTCAGTGTGCTCAGAGCAGACCCAGCAAGTCCAGGGAGGTGTAGGGGGTGTTGGACCTATATTCTGGCCCAATGCTCACTTTGAGCAACAGGCCTACCAGGACTAAGGGTGAGCGGAAGGTAGGCTCTGGGTGGTGTATATCAAGATCCCTAAAGCATAAGAGTGCCCCTTAGACTGCCAAGGGTGACAGTTCTGTATCACCTCAACACCGGTCTTGAAAGGTTGGTACTGATTTGCCCTGACTATCATGTACTGATCCACAGTGTGAGTGTAGCTTGCATGCCACCTTGCAGGCTTGTTGTCTTTTCTTCTGGCCAAAGATGAAGTTAGAGTTTGGTTAAATATCACTGACAAAAGACAGAAATCTTGTAGTCTAGAATTTAAAGCCAGATATATGCATGGGAATCTTGGTATCCTTGTCCTTGGCACAGAACAAAGTTGCCAGAAGTGCTTAAGGGCACTTATGCTTGATGATTTTAGTGTTCCCTCTTCAGAGGATGAAATGCTCTAGTAACAAAAAAGGCCCTTTAAGAACCTAACTCTCCTAAGCAAGAGATTAGAATCTGGGTAGAGACCTAATATTCCATGTGGACTGGGTCAACTTGCGTGAGGAGTCACCCCTAAAAGGTAGCATTTGCTAAAGCCATGCTAGAAGCCAAATCATTTTCCTTCTAATAAATACTGTTCTGTCCCTTGTAGTATCTTCCATTGGTATATATGGCTGCCTATTTCCTGAAATAATCAGGACATGGAAATTTTCTTTGTTTGTTTGTTTCTTTCTTTATTTATTTTTTCCTGTTTCTGAACTATACACTTTCCCTTACATTCTCACTCCTTCTCTAAGCTCTGCACCTGCCCTCTGGCAATCTGTCTGTTTTGTGCCTGAAATCCATGGGTAAAAAAAGGAATGCGTGCCTCCTCCATTCCCTACCATGTGCTTTTCTTTTAAACTGGAATGAAGTTTCCCTTGAGTCAGAAGATGAAGAAGAAGAAGAAGGAAAAGAAGAAGAAGAAGAAGAAGAAGAAGAAGAAGAAGAAGAAGAAGAAGAAAAAGAAGAAGAAGAAGAAAAAGAAGAAGAAGAAGAAGAAGAAGAAGAAGAAGAAGAAGAAGAAGAAGAAGAAGAAGAAGAAGAATCCTGCATTGTCATCCGTGCCGAATTTCACAATCAGAGGAAGCAAAACATGAAATTTTCAAGGGGCATCATCATAATTGTTGATCTGTCAGATACATGATGCCTGATTCTGTAATTTATACTTTAATTGCTGTTTCATTTTCATGCAAAAAAATGTGTGCCCACTTAAATTTTTCATTTACTTCTAGTGCAATAATCTGATTTGTAACACTTATTATATATTGGTATGCACTATTCAAATGCATGTGTATATCATTAAATGTGCTTTAATAGTACTTAAAAGACCCAGGGACTGATGATGATATGGGTTAGTACACTGGCTATCAACCTTCTTGATGCTGTGACCCTTTAATACATTTCCTGATGTTGTGCGGACAACAAGCCATAAAGTTATCATCATTGCCACCTCATAACTATAATTTTGCTACTGTTGTGCTTCATAATGTAAATATCTGTGTGTTCTGATGGTCTTGGGTGAACCCTGTGAGAGCGTTGTTTTTCCTTCCAGGGGGCCATGACCCAAATGTTAAGATCCCAGGCTTGTTGGGTAAAGGCACTTTATGTTGAGCCTAACAACCAGAATGGATTCATCGGGACCTACAGGATTTAAGGGGACTATTAACTCCCCTTAACTCCAAGAAGCCACATACACACATTTGCAGTCTTTTGCCTGCATATATGTATGTGTACATTGTTCCCGCAGAAGTCAGAAGACGGCATCATATCCCCAGGGACTATCGCTGTTGTATGCCAATATGTGGGTCTAGGCATTGGACCTCTGCCAACTCTCCATTTCTACTCTAAACTTTTAAAAATCTAATAATATAGAAGGTCTGGACAGGTGATTCCGCACTTAAGAGCTCTTGTTGCTCTTGCAGAGGAGGTGGACTTGTTTACAGCACACAAGCAGCAGCCATCAGTAATCCTATATTCAGGGGAATTAATGATTTCTTCTGTCTGAGGACATCAGGGACACACATGGAGCACAAACATACACACACACACTCACATATACACACACACCACTTGCACACACAACACACACACACACACACACACACACACACAACACATCACAGACATACCAGATATGTACACACACCGTACATACACACATACACACACACACACACACACCCCCACACGCACAGGCACAAATACATAGACACTCAGTAATAAATACTGATCTTACTTAGCTTCAGGCTATTTCTCATGAGGCAGTACGAGTGTCCTGAGCCCTTCCTCTGAGAATGCTAAAGGAAATGCAGGTGGAAGGTAGTGTAGGAGAGGACAAGGATGGTAACAGTGAAGCACAGCACAAAGCCTGGGTAGAGGACAACATGATCCTCATACAAGCTGTGAATTTAGAGGAGGAGCTTGTTGTTAGGTTCTGTCAGGTGCTGTCATTTGTAGGACTGGGACAGCCAACATCAGAACTCCAGGGACAAACTGACCTAGGTAGATTGGGAGGGATGTTTGGTATAAATTGTGTTATGAGAAATATGGCAGTTGCATGCACACACCTGTGCAATTTACAATTCCAGAGTTTAGGGAAGCCTCTGTTTAATATGGACTCACTGTGTGCATGGTAGGGAGGCTGAGCTTTAAATGGGTGTGTCACACAAGTCCTGCTCTATCCTGTCAGTGGTTGAGCCTTCCTGTGTCTGGTTCAGATAAAATGGACCAGGATTCTATATATTCCTTAAGTAAAATTGTTCTTCCCATGTTAAGGCTAGGGGGGCTGCTAGATGCACATGTCTACATAAAGAAGCCTTGCAACTCTTCATGAGAGATAGTAATGCATGTGTCTCACCTGCCACAGGCTTGACAGCTACCCCACCACTGGGGTAGGACAGGCTTCCTGGAAAGGGGCCCAGAGTCACTGAGTTGCCACTGAGATGTTACCTGTTGATTCCTGTTTGCTGAGGATTTCCCTGTTCATGGAGGTCATGTGACCATTGATGTGCAAATGCATTGATTCTGGCTCATTTTGGAATGAGGTGATCATGTACAGGTCTGTGTTCATAATTATTCGTTTGATGTTGCATAGGGCATGGATCCTAAATTCTAAGTAGATGAGATAAATATTCTGACTCAAGCAGAGTAACCTGTGTGCCCACTGTGAACATGGACACCATGCTCAATAGTGTGCTAGGAGTTAATGTGTTGCACCCACAGTTCAATCCTGACCAGTGGCTGAAAACTTTCCAAGCAAGAGTTGTGTGTGTGTTAGTGTGTGTGTGTGTGTGTGTGTGAGTGAGTGGTTGTGTGAAAATGTGTGTGTGACCTGTGTGACCTATATGTGCATTTCTGTGTGTAGTCATTCCTGGATCCATATGTCAACCTATGATTCCCTTCTGTTTGACCTTCCACCTTAGTGTTGATACAGTCTGTCAATGATTCGAGAGCTTACCAGTTCTCCTGGACTCCTTGCTGAGAATGTCAGGAGTGGGGATTCCCACTGTGTGCTGGTGCAGCTGACACTGTATGTGGGTGCTGAGACAAGGATGCAGGTCCTCATTGTTGTCTGACAAGGACTCTGCTGACTGAAGGATCTCCCAAACAGAGCTCCCTAATCACCCTTTCTCAATCCCAATGTTCACCAGGAATTTTCCTCTCTGTCATTCGTATGAGCTGTGCATTCCTTGGAATGTGGAATTCCATATGCACTTCCCCAGGGCAGTAGAAAAGTGGTGCATGTATATCTGTGTCAGTGTAAATTTGGCTTGTTCTTTGACCAAAAGATGACACCAAAGATGAACAACACTAAGGAATTTCCTGCCTGTTCGTCAAAACTATAATCAAAATACTAGGGGTTTAACCATGAGGAGTCAATATGTTCCTAACATCCTCATTCCTACCAGGAACTGTCTCTTTTGAGGCTCCTAGGGGGCTCTGAGCTTAGGGATTGCAGGTGACCATAAGGTCCATTGGGAAGTCTCATCCTATGATAATATTTCTCGGGCTTTTGAATTTCTCAGTGTGTTTGAGGCCTATTAGGGACACAGGCTACACTCTGTAATTTGAGAGCATTCATAGTGATCACAAGTCCAGAGGAGGTCCCTTCTTCTATGTCTTGTCACCAGATTGTGATGTGGGCTAACCCTTGTGTATGATGTGAATATGTATTCCTCTCGTTGGTTGAGGATAAAGCAGATTTGGCATATATCCTCACATGATAAGGCTAGGTGGGAAGTGCAAAAATAGATACAGGAAGAAAGAAGGGCAGAGTAATGAGAGACCCAAGCCAACCACCAGTGAAAGGAGATGAGAGCCCTGTGATCACTTCACCCTAAGCACAGCAGACCTTCCTAGCTCATTCTTTTTTTTATTAATTTATTTTATTTTATATAACAAATTCCAATTAAATGAAAACAAACATTTATACACAATATTTGGGAATTTGGGGGTTGGTCTTTCCAAACTACTTCCTCCTGGTAAAGGGCGCTGTCATGGGGTATTCGAAGAAGATTCAGAAATCCTGGCTTTAGTGTTTAAGGCTGCTTTGGCCAGCTGTTTTGAAAGTAGGATCAGCTTGTACTGTGTTTCAGGCAGTCTGGCGTGATCAAACCACATTAGTCTGGAAGGAATCCACATCTTTTCATTGTCTGTGGAAACAAAAATAGAAATCCTTTTCTTCAGTAACTTGTCCTTCAACTTAAATTTTGGAGTCAAAGCATTTTTTTAAATTAATTTATTATTTTACATGTCGATCCCAGGTCCCTCTCCCTGCCTCCCTCCCTTCTTCCCTCCTTTTACCCTCTCTGCCCTCTCACATGCATTCTAACCACCCTCCCCTCCCATCCCCCCCACCCCAATTCCATATGTAGGGGAATGCCATCCAGTTGGGGTCATGTAGATCTGACAAGTCATGTGAAGTAGGGACTAGGGCTTCTCTCCTGTCTCTAGATTAAGGCAGTTATCCCTCCATAGGGGATATGTTAGCAAAATCCTTTTGGGCACCAAGGATACATCCTGGCTCCTCTGTCTGAGGTCTCTTAGACTGCTCAGTCCTTCTGGCTGAGACCCATATTCAGGGGCCTGAGTCAGTGCCATGCTGGCTTCCCAGCTATCAGTCTAGTGGCCGTTAGCTCCTCCTTGTTCAGGTAAGCTGTCTGTATGTGTTTCTTCCGCATGGTCTTGTCCTCTCCATCTGCATCTGGGTTCTACTTCGACTCAGTGTTTATGTATGGGTGTTTGATCCTGTTTTCAACAGGCATTAGTTGAGGGCTCCATGGAGAAGTTAGTTGTTGATCTCACTCTCCAGGAAGGGCATTTATGATAGCCTTTCCAGGGAAGCTCAAATTGTTAGTTGGCAGCAGTCTTGTAGTTCTCTAGACCTTCTTTGTGTTCAATTTTATCTTCAAACCAATATTGGCTCCATCTTTTATATTTTCTCTCTCTCTGTCTGTCTCTGTCTCTCTCTCTCTCTCTCTTTCCTATCTTCTATTGCTAACCAGGCTCAATTTTCCTGGTCCCACATGTTATCCTTTCCTCCCCCTCATTTTTTCCTATCTCTCCCCATTCATTGCCCCCCCCACTTCACCTGAGCTCTGAGGGCTTGTCCCTTCCCAGTTCTCTGAGGGACTTTCTATGAATCTCTTAGAATACACCTTGTATTCTAGTTCATCTGGTGATGTGAATTATAAGCTGGAGATCCTTTGATCTAGGTCTAAAATCCATGTGAATGAGTACATATTGTGTTCCTCTTTTTGTGACTGGGTTACCTCATTCAGGATGGTTTCTTCAAGTGCTGTACACTTGCCTGAAAATTTCAAGATACCATTATTTTTTTCTGCAGAGTAGTATTTCATTGTGTAGATGTGGCACATCTTCATTAACCATTCTTCAATTGAGGGGCATTTGGTTGCTTCCAGGTTCTTCCTATTACAAATAGTGCTGCTATGAACATAGTTGAACAGATGTCTTTGTTGCACGGATGTGAATTCTTTGGGTATATGCTTAAGACACGGATTGCCAGGTTCTGTGGTAAACTAATTCCCATTTTCCTGAGGAACCGCCATACTGGGAACGGAAAGTTTTGATTTGCATTTCCCTGACAGCTATGGACGTGGAGCATTTTCTTAAGTGTCTTTCAGCCTTTTTGATTTCCTCTATTGAGAATTCTTTCTTCTGTTCTGTACCCCATTTTCTAATGGTTTATTTGGTGTTTTGGTGACAAGTTTCTTGAGTTCTTTGTATATTTTGGAGATCAGCCCTTTATCGGATATAGGATTGGCGAAAATCTTTTCCCAGTCTCTGGGCTGCCGTTTGGTCTTGTCGACTGTGTCCTTTGCCTTACAGAAGCTTCTAAGTTTGAAGAGGTCCCATTTATTAATTGTTTCTCTCAGTGTCTGTGCCCCTGGAGTTATGTTCAGGAAGCAGTCTCCTATACCAATTTGTTCAAGGGTACCTCCTACTTTCTCTTCTAAGAGGTTCAATGTGGCTGGATTGATGTTGAGGTCTTTGATCCATTTGGACTTGAGTTTTGTGCATGGCGACAGACATGGGTCTATCTGCAGTCTTGTACACACCCTCATCCATTTGTGCCAGCACCATTTGTTGAAGATGTTGTCCTCGTCCCATTGTATAATTTTAGCTGTTTTGTTGAAAATCAGGTGTTCATAGGTGCGTGGATTAATATCGGGATTTTCAATTCGATTCCATTGGTCTACCTGTCTATTTTTATGCCAATACCAGGCTGTTTTAGCTTTTCTCAGGTCAGTGATTCTCTTTCCTCTGGTTAAAGTACAGTGCCCGTGATTCTCTCTTCAATCTCCTGTATTCTATGGTTCCGGATTGTTTACAGTTTTCTATTTCCAGCACTCCCTCAGTTTGTGTTTCTTTATTGTGCCTATTTCAGTCTTCAGGTCTTGAACTATTTGAATTGTTTCCTTCATCTGTTTGATTGTTTTTCTTGGCTTTCCTTACATTCTTTAAGAGAGTTTTTCATTCCTTGCATTATATGATTTTTTCTTTGCCTATATGCCTTCAAATTTGTTGGTTTCTTCCATTTCTTTAAAGGATTTTCTCATATCATCTTTGAGGACCTCTATCATTTATATGAAGTTTTTTTTAAAAATCGTTCTCTGCTGTTTAATCTGCATCAGTGCGTTCTTTTCTAGTTGTGGTAGAGTCCCTAGATTCTGGTGCTGTCATACTGGTCTTTCTACTGATGTGTGTTTCTTACATTGCCAATTTTCCAACCTTTCTTTCAGTGGGTGCAGATAGAGTCGCTATCCCTCTACCATGCTCTCACAGTGGGTTTGTTGGTCAGAGGTTTGATATCAGTATCTGGATGGCTCTAGCTCCTTGCTGAGAATTGCAGGAGTGGGGATTCCCACTGTGTGCTGGTGCAGCTGACACTGTATGTGGGTGCTGAGACAAGGATGCAGGCCCTCATTGTTGTCTGACAAGGACTCTGCTGACTGAAGCATCTCCCAAACAGAGCTCGCTAATCACCCTTTCCCCTTCCCAATGTTCACCAGGAATGTTCTGTTGCTCTCTTTCTTCTCATGAGCTGGTTGTTCCTCAGAATGTAAACGTTCATATATAATTCCCCACAGCAGAGGTTAAGGGGTGCCTGTCTGTCTGTGTCAATGCGACTTTGGCCTGTTCTATGTCCAAAAGATGACAACCAAAAATGAACAACACTAAGGATTTTCCTGCCTGTTGGTAATAACTGTCATCAAAATGCTACAGGTTTAACCATGTGGAGTCATCATGGTTACTGGCCTCCCTCATTCTTGCCAGGAAATGTCTCTGAAGGTCAGAGGGTTTTCTGAGCTTTGGGAATTGCTGGTGAACATGGGGTCCATTGGGAAGACTCATCCTATGATATTATTTCCCTGGTTTCTGACTTTCTCACTGTGTCTGTGAGCTATTAGTAACCCCAGCTACACTCCGTAAGTTGAGAGCATTCACAGTGATCCCAAGTCCAGAGGAAATTGCTTCTTCTGTGTATTGACACCAGATTGTGCTGTAGGCAAACCCTTTGTTATGCTGTGAATAGGTATCTCTATCATTGGTTGAGGATAAACCTGATTTGGCCTGAATCAGGAAACCCAAACAGAGATGCAGCGATAAAGAAGGACAGAGTAGTGATATAACCAAGCCTGCCACCCGAGAAACAATATGAGAGCCCTGTGATCACGGGACGGTAAGCACAACAGGCCTTACTATCTCATTCCTCTACTACTTATGTCAATGCCTTCCAGAAACATTGGATATCCCTGTGTCCATGCTGCAGACTTGATATGTCTGTAGGATTCACACTCAGCTGCCTAAAAGACATACATGTCCTGACCAAAGAGCTGCTCTCAGTATCAATGCCACAGCTTCATGGTGGGAATACTACAGGGAGTCCATGCTACTGTGAAGAGAAAAGAAGATTAGAGAATCCCGACTGAGAGGTGGTGCTGCGATATTTCAATTCTCTTGGGAGTAGATATCCTAGGTTTCTTGCAAGTGCAAGACTTCGGGCGGGATGAAAATCAAGCAAACATTTAATAAAATAAAGGAATTACATGTCAGGCCTGGGAAGTCTTGTTCCAACTATGGAGAGTGTCACGCTGCTACAGGTCCATAGTTAGTCCTGATGTGTCAACATCAAGCCGTAGAGACCCATAGGGTCCACAGTACTGAGTCTGTGGGAAAGGCTCCCACATAAAATTAAACGCTGCCATTCTGTGGCGGTCACACAGGCAGCTGGCAAGGGTTCACCTGTTTTTTCTTGTCTGATTCCAGCCACACACAGGCTTTTCAGCAGACTCACCTGGGAAAACAAAAAGTAAATCAAATCAACAGATACGCAGGAGCTTGCCACTTGGATGCTGGTGGACACAGACACAATTATTGCTGGTTAAGATACAGATTCCACACATGAGAACAATCAGTTTGAAAGATGAAAACTTCATCCATGTTTTCTCCCATTCACTTTTCTTCAAGGCTTCCACATTGTTTGTAATTGTATTTTGAGCTAATACCCTCATGTTTGCAGATCAATGACTGGGTGGGGTGAGTTATTCCTGCTACGAGGAAGTTGGCAGCTAGATTGTCATCTCATGACATCTCTCAGGAGCCTAATGGAGTCAACAAAACAAAGGGGTCTTGGACCCTGTGTTGTGGTCAATCCCCCTGTTGCATGTCGGTAAATGAAGCATGAAAAGCTTGGGGTTGAATATGTTCCCTGCATTATGGAGATTTTAGAATGTATGAGAGCCTGCAAACTAAGGAAGACAAAGGATATCATCAATTTCCTGCAATGTTGAGCAGTCTGGGGAATCAGGAAGTTTGGCAAACCATAAATATTTTTGCTTGATATATGTTAAGATGACCAGTGAGGATTTGTTAACAGAAAGGGTCAGAGAAGTGACCACATGCATTCCCTAAAAAAGATCCCCCAGGGAAGGTGAGTTTTGATATCTTTGGGGCTTTAAAAGGACTTGGCCTGGGTCATTGGATGGGTGCCACAATGGATTCTATAACTTTGTCTGTCAGGGACATATTCATCTCATATTGTGTGGGGCTAGACAGCTTTTGCTTTGAGGACAGGTGGCCAGACATGTCACCCATGTTCTCTGCTTCTGTGACCTAAATTCTCTGGCCACACACCCATTCAACTTCACCATGACAGGAACTACATCATATTGTAACAGTCACACACAGTTTTCCATTTTTACTACTTCTTAAGGCCTCATGAGCAAAGCTGTGAAAATCATTCAGTGCTTGTATAGAAGCCTTTCACAAGCCAAGAGGCTGAGTGACAGCACACCCCCTAAACTCCACGGTGTCCTTAGTTGATCCAAACTTACACTCCCATCGACTACTCTGTCTATGATAGTCCAGGGCAGGAAGACACTAGCGCTGAGTGTCTCACCAGTATCAACAAGCTGCTACAGAGGCTGTGGCACGCATTGCTCCTCCATTGTCACAAATGGCAGACACTGATGGTTTTGTGTGTTCTGTCTCCCAATGAAAATGTGGGGTGTACCTGCTATTTGATCTTCTTCCAAACATAGTCTCATGATCTAGCCCATTCTGACCTTGTGAGGTGGTTAGGATCATCCAATTGGTTAGAGAGAGCCAAACAGGGCTCTTCTCGTTGAGGTGCTCCATGAAAGAAGCTACTTTGGGGAAAAAAGTGGAGTGCATGAGTTGATTAAATCTTCCAGAGATGATCATGGAGGAACAGGTCTGTATCTCTGGAACACCTGCATGGTAAGAAAGACTTTGGTGTTATCTACTCTCTGAAAATGAAAGAATAACAGAGGGGTGGGGACATCAACTCTCAGTTCCCACCCAGTGCAATGCTACCCTAAGAGTTTCTTCTTTTCAAAGCTCCAGGTTAATATTGGGTGTTAGTTTGCATCAGAATGGCCCCCATCGATGAATATGATTGGATACTTATTCTCAGTAGGTGAGATTGTTTCCAAAGAAAGAGGAGGACAGTAGAGGGTCCCAGAGAATTAAGGATTCAAAAGACAAACCCATCCGCTTGATGTCTGTGTGTCATGCTTGAGACTAGGAGGTATGCTATCTGCTCCAGCTCCAATAACATAGCGCCTGTTCTTAGATTACATCACAATGGTCATGTACTGTCACCCTCTGCAAAGGAGGACCTCCTAAGGACCATGCTTTCTCTCCTAAGTTGCCTTGGTCAGAGTGCTTTGTCATGGAAATAGATTATAAACAGAGAAGGAGTGGTGCATTCAGTAAATGAATGCCAGAAAAGGAAGTATTTCATGTGTGTGTGTATGCACTAAGTTTCTATCTCACACATCCTAGGGCATCTGGGAAATGTTTCAAGCCCTCCTTACTGAGACAGCTGGTCCACTGCACCATCAATGCTAGTAGAGCATTGATGCTCTGCCCCAGAGAGTTGTGGATGCAAGGTGCCCAGAGCTGTGGCCACAGAAGTGGATTGCAATTTGCTAAACTAACACAAAGTTCGTAGTCCTGAAGATGATTGCCAGCATTCTCAGCAGAGGAAGGAAAGCCAAACTTCACTGGTGAATAATGTCAAGACCAGGCATCAGAACCTCACCTTCCACTCAAAGAAACACTACATGCTCAAAGTGCTTCATCTGATTCTCAACTTGGGGGGGTCTTAACCTCTTTGTGGGTCAAATGACCATTTCACAGGGTCATATCACACCAGCAGAAAACAGAGATATTTACATTATTGTTCAAAACAGTTGCAAAATTACTCATGAAGTACCAACAAAACTAATTGTATGGTTGGGGGTCCCCACATCATCAGAAACTGAATTAAAGTGTAACAGCATGGGGAAGGTTGAGACCCACTGATCTAAATTATGCCCTCAGAACAGACTCTAGATTCCCTGTCATCTGGGCAGTCCCCACTGAATCAGAGATCTGACCATAGCCTGCATGGTGACCATGAGGACTCTGCAGACACTTCAATCAGCAAGATGCACACTGTGTCACTCACTGACAACTAGTACCTCTGTGGCAATATAGGTTTTCTCCTAATCGAGACCCTGAATGTGGGCATTGGACACCAAGTTTTACAAGGATGATGGTCTTGTCTAGAGTGATGTTCTACAGGCCTTTCAAGCCCTACTTATCATTTATAGTTCACATAAAAAAAAAAAAAAACAAAATCAAAAAACCTGTAATTTTTGTCACTTGACAGGACAGAATCACTCACTGTGATAAAAATATTACACCAGTTTCTGGAACTCTGGGACAGCGGCAGATTGCTATGGGTGCCTGGTGGAAGGAGTCTGTAAAAAAAGAATATCCGTGTTAGTTACCTGACCAGCCCAAGATGGTTAGAGCAGAAAGAGGTCCTGAGAAGGGATTGCCTTGACCTTCCTGTGATGGCATTGTTTTCTGCTCCTGGGAATCCACTCCCTACACCCCCAACTCTCTTCCACATGGTGTTTGTTCCAGCCCCTGATTGTCCAAGGTCCCAGCCTCTCTCCTACATGCTCATCCCTTTCATATAACTGCCTGACTGGAACTGGAACTTCCTATGGGCAGATTCTCCTCCCTTTTAACCACCTTTATGCCCTTTCCTCCTCTCTCTTTCTTTTCTTTTGACAGGGCACACATGCCCCTCTCTACCTCTCTGCCCCTCTCCCTGGGCCTCCTTACCTCATGGGCTTACACAGTATATGGACTTGATTATATCTGGTCATTGAGAAACATAATGAATAGGGGAGGTGTCTGAAGACCTCAAGTCGTGCAGAATACAAAGTTGTATAAGGTGGCTGCAGAAGCTGGAGGGCTGGCTCTTTCAAACAGGCTGGCAGTGTGGCTGATATCTGTCCAGCCATAGTGCTGCGTCAACTATGAGTTTAAACTGTAGGAGCTAACAGTTCCCACTTCAGAGAGAAGAGGGGTAGAGAGCTTGTGACCTGGTTGCTGGAGGTGTGTGATAGTAAACTTCATAGTTGGGGTACACAGTCTGTCGGGTTCTGGCCTGGCTCGCCTATGTGGCTTGGTAGGCCACACCAGGCCGAACTGAGTCCCATGGTTTATGAACCATGGACCCAGGCCTGTTCTTCAGACCTTGAAAGAGACACAAGCAAAGGACCCTGTTAGTGACTGTGACATCAGCAGGATTTAACACAAAGCTACACTACTGCCGCATATCTCTCCACAAGATTACACACCCCCTAACCTGTTCCGAGTCCCCAATCCCATCTTTCTTCTTTCCTTAGCATCCTTTGCTTGTCCCTGCGTCAGTCTCAACTTCCTATGATCCACATGCAGGAATACAGTGGGAAAGCTCCTTCTGTGCCTACAGACATCTAAAGGTTCATGTCCTATGCATGATCACACACTATCAATAGCCAAGGGCCTTGTAATTCAAAGATGAAGTCCAAAAGGGGAAGCCACTCACCATGCCTACTCTGTTTCCTGGAACACTGTTTCCAATGCCTTGCTGTCCCTTACCTGGTAACTGTGTCTTCTGTCTTTGGGGTGAGGAGGCAACTGCATAAATTTGATGAAGTAGTACTCTCAGATGAAGTAGTACTGTCTGTGTCCTCTGAATTTTTCCTGATGTTATAGGAGGGCACAGGAGAAAGTGGTGAGTTAGAATTCAAAAGCCAGCTGGTACTGAGCAGCTCGTATAATTCTGGAGAGCTGGACCGAGAGGAGATTTTGCTTTTTCTCACTTCATTCAACTCTTGCCCTTGGTTGTCTTCCGATGACAGGAATGTGGGCAAAGCTGTTTTATTCTGTGCCCTCCTTACGGTCAATGCAGAGGGATGACCTGCAGAAGGGCTCTTGGGACACTGCCAGATAGCATCCTGGACGTTACTATCGCATTTTCTCCTGTTGAACATACTGATTTTTCCTAGGGCATCATTAACCCTATTTGTTCCTTTGAGTTCCAGGGTTTCTTCAGCCATGGGGTCTAAGCAACACATACTATCTTCAATGGAGGAGATGGATGGCCTGGAACTAGTTTCTCTGGATAGTGCTAGGAAATCTTCATCATAGAGATTCATGTATGGAAATACTTCCTCCATGTCCCCCACTGGGACAGGTGAGGGATGGGACCACCACAAGGTGCTACAAGTAAAAACACAAAAGCAGATAGGATTATGTCTCTCAATTTCACTTCATAAAAATCGTACCTACCTCAATATCCTAATGATAATCTTTGGGTCAGAGGTTAAAAAAAAATAGGTGACAGTCTGAACCCTAAAGCAATTATGAGGATGCATTAGAAAGAGCAGAGGTGAAATAAGTGGTCACTTAGAGTTTGAAAGGAAGGCCAATGAAACAAAAATCAAATCAAAGATTTGGTGACATGTCAAGATGAAGTCTGTCAAAACTCTTGCCCAGAGAGAAGATACAAATTATGGAAATGTGAGACAAGACATACAGTGTGGAAGAAAGACAAGTATGATCTAGGGCACCTTGGTTGTGGTGTATATGATGTGAATTGTCTCTAGAGAGGTGATAGTCATGACAGAAGGTAATTTCTTGAATCATAAAATAGACGAACATTGATGGCATATTATTAAACCCAGGGATCATTTGCTGCCTTCCTGCTTCTATACCGTAGGTGTGATGATCAATTCTGGATGTTTCAAAACATGCAAAGGAATCCATTTAGGGATAAGAAGGAACGAGTAATATAATATCTGCCCATAGAACATCGCAGGCCTACAGATTACATGATGTATCTTAGTTCCAGTTCTTACAGTAAAGATCAGTTCTCCTCAAGAAGCAACACCAGACACAAGGAAAGCTTCCTCCAAATTTAGTCTTAGAACATGCATTCCCAATGCTGAACCCTTAACTGCATACACACACACACACACACACACACACACACACACACACACACACTGACACAGGCTAGGGTATTCTCTAATGTCTTTGATGAATTTCCACATGTGTATGTGTTATGAGATCCATGGTACTTGATGGGAAGTTCATGTTCATAGTTAGTTCAACAGGGAATCCTAGAATAATTCCATGGGAATCCTTTGGACAACAAGCATGGAAGAAGGTCCAGAGGGTGGGACAGGCTCAGAAAAAAAATCAAATGGATTCCTGTCACTTTCTGAAGTAGAAATAAACAGAGCTTGTGACTGCAATCCCAGGTCCAGACACATGGTGATGCTGACAAGAGCCAAGGAGCAGCAGTTGGATCCTTAACTGAAACAGGGGTCTTTTGGACACACAAGGGGCAGCTGCACTGTCACAGAGCAGAGGAAAAGATCCCAGGTCAGTATGCATCTCCAGAAATGTTACAGGGGAATACCTTATGTCAAACAGTTAATGTTTAAAAGAAGAAAAAAAATAAACCAAAGTAAAAAAGGCAAAAAATTTTATACAGAACTATTAAGAGAAATGTATACATAATCAGAAATCCATGCCTCATCCAAAAGCACTGGGTTCATGCATATAAACAAAAACAGCTTGAACCTAAAGAAATGTCTAGAGACCTACAAGACTGCCGCCAGCTAACAATTTGAGCAACCTTGGAAAGGCTACCATAAATGCCCTTCCCGGATAGTGAGATCAACAACTAATGTATCCATGGATCCCTCATCTAATAGCTGCTGGAAACAGAAGCAAAACCCATATCTAAACACTGAGTCAAACTAGAATCCAGATGCAGAGGGAGAGGATAAGACCAGGTTTCAGAAACACATAGAGACAGCAGACCTGAACAAGGAGGAACTAACGGGCCCCCAGACAGATAGTTGGGAATCCAGCATGGGACTGACTCAGGCCCCCCTGAATATGGGTCTCAGCCAGAAGGACTGAGCAGTCTAAGGGACCTCAGACAGTGCACAAAAGAACCTTACAGACACATCCCCCATGGAGGGATACTGCCTTAACCTAGAGACAGGAGAGAAGGCCTAGTCTCTACTTCAAATGACCTGACAGATCTACTTGATCCCACCTGGATGGCATTGCTGTCCATTACCTGGGAACTGTGTCTTCTGTCTTTGGGGTGAGGAGGCAACTGCATAAATTTGATGAAGTAGTACTCTCAGATGAAGTAGTACTCTCTGTGTCCCCTGAATTTTTCTTGATGTTATAAGAGGGCACAGGAGAAAGTGGTGAGTTAGAATTCAAAAGCCAGCTGGTACTGAGCAGCTCGTATAATTCTGGAGAGCTGGACCGAGAGGAGATTTTGCTTTTTCTCACTTCATTCAACTCTTGCCCTTGGTTGTCTTCCGATGACAGGAATGTGGGCAAAGCTGTTTTATTCTGTGCCCTCCTTACGGTCAATGCAGAGGGATGACCTGCAGAAGGGCTCTTGGGACACTGCCAGATAGCATCCTGGACGTTACTATCGCCTTTTCTCCTGTTGAACATACTGATTTTTCCTAGGGCATCATTAACCCTATTTGTTCCTTTGAGTTCCAGGGTTTCTTCAGCCATGGGGTCTAAGCAACACATAGTATCTTCAATGGAGGAGATGGATGGCCTGGAACTAGTTTCTCTGGATAGTGCTAGGAAATCTTCATCATAGAGATTCATGTATGGAAATACTTCCTCTATGTCCCCCACTGGGACAGTTGAGGGATGGGACCACGACAAGTTGCTACTAGTAAAAAGACAAAAGCAGATAGGTTAATGTCTCTCAATTTCACTTCATAAAAATCGTACCTACCTCAATGTCCTAATGATAATCTTTGGGACAGAGGTTAAAAAAACTAGGTGACAGTCTGAACCCTAATCCAATTATGAGGATGAATTAGAAAGAGCAGAGGTGAAATAAGTGGTCACTTAGAGTTTGAAAGGAAGGCCAATGAAACAAAAATCAAATCAAAGATTTGGTGACATGTCAAGATGAAGTCTGTCAAAACTCTTGCCCAGAGAGAAGATACAAATTATGGAAATGTGAGACAAGACATACAGTGTGGAAGAAAGACAAGTATGATCTAGGGCACCTTGGTTGTGGCGTGTATGATGTGAATTGTCTCTAGAGAGGTGATAGTCATGACAGAAGATAATTTCTTGAATCATAAAATAGACGAACATTGATGGCATATTATTAAACCCAGGGACCATTTGCTGCCTTCCTGCTTCTATACCGTAGGTGTGCTGATCAATTCTGGAAGTTTCAAAACATGCAAAGGAATCCATTTAGGGATAAGAAGGAACGAGTAATATAATATCTGCCCATAGAACATCGCAGGCCTACAGATTACATGATGTATCTTAGTTCCAGTTCTTACAGTAAAGATCCGTTCTCCTCAAGAAGCAACACCAGACACAAGGAAAGCTTCCTCCAAATTTAGTCTTAGAACATGCATTCCCAATGCTGAACCCTTAACTGCATACACACACACACACACACACACACACACACACACACACACACACACTGACACAGGCTAGGGTATTCTCTAATGTCTTTGATGAATTTCCACATGTGTATGTGTTATGAGATCCATGGTACTTGATGGGAAGTTCATGTTCATAGTTAGTTCAACAGGGAATCCTAGAATAATTCCATGGGAATCCTTTGGACAACAAGCATGGAAGAAGGTCCAGAGGGTGGGACAGGCTCAGAAAAAAAAATCAAATGGATTCCTGTCACTTTCTGAAGTAGAAATAAACAGAGCTTGTGACTGCAATCCCAGGTCCAGATACATGGTGAACCTGACTAGAGCCATGGAGCAGCAGTTGGATCCTTAACTGAAACAGGGGTCTTTTGGACACACAAGGGGCAGCTGCACTGTCACAGAGCAGAGGAAAAGATCCCAGGTCAGTATGCATCTCCAGAAATGTTACAGGGGAATACCTTATGTCAAACAGTTAATGTTTAAAAGAAGAAAAAAATAAACCAAAGTAAAAAAGGCAAAAAATTTTATACAGAACTATTAAGAGAAATGTATACATAATCAGAAATCCATGCCTCATCCAAAAGCACTGGGTTCATGCATATAAACAAAAACAGCTTGAACCTAAAGAAATGTCTAGAGACCTAAAAGACTGCCGCCAGCTAACAATTTCAGCAACCTTGGAAAGGCTACCATAAATGCCCTTCCCGGATAGTGAGATCAACAACTAATGTATCCATGGATCCCTCATCTAATAGCTGCTGGAAACAGAAGCAAAACCCATATCTAAACACTGAGTCAAACTAGAATCCAGATGCAGAGGGAGAGGATAAGACCAGGTTTCAGAAACACATAGAGACAGCAGACCTGAACAAGGAGGAACTAACGGGCCCCCAGACAGATAGTTGGGAATCCAGCATGGGACTGACTCAGGCCCCCCTGAATATGGGTCTCAGCCAGAAGGACTGAGCAGTCTAAGGGACCTCAGACAGTGCACAAAAGAACCTTACAGACACATCCCCCATGGAGGGATACTGCCTTAACCTAGAGACAGGAGAGAAGGCCTAGTCTCTACTTCAAATGACCTGACAGATCTACTTGATCCCACCTGGATGGCATTGCTGTCCATTACCTGGGAACTGTGTCTTCTGTCTTTGGGGTGAGGAGGCAACTGCATAAATTTGATGAAGTAGTACTCTCAGATGAAGTAGTACTCTCTGTGTCCCCTGAATTTTTCTTGATGTTATAAGAGGGCACAGGAGAAAGTGGTGAGTTAGAATTCAAAAGCCAGCTGGTACTGAGCAGCTCGTATAATTCTGGAGAGCTGGACCGAGAGGAGATTTTGCTTTTTCTCACTTCATTCAACTCTTGCCCTTGGTTGTCTTCCGATGACAGGAATGTGGGCAAAGCTGTTTTATTCTGTGCCCTCCTTACGGTCAATGCAGAGGGATGACCTGCAGAAGGGCTCTTGGGACACTGCCAGATAGCATCCTGGACGTTACTATCGCCTTTTCTCCTGTTGAACATACTGATTTTTCCTAGGGCATCATTAACCCTATTTGTTCCTTTGAGTTCCAGGGTTTCTTCAGCCATGGGGTCTAAGCAACACATACTATCTTCAATGGAGGAGATGGATGGCCTGGAACTAGTTTCTCTGGATAGTGCTAGGAAATCTTCATCATAGAGATTCATGTATGGAAATACTTCCTCTATGTCCCCCACTGGGACAGGTGAGGGATGGGACCACCACAAGGTGCTACAAGTAAAAACACAAAAGCAGATAGGATTATGTCACTCAATTTCACTTCATAAAAATCGTACCTACCTCAATATCCTAATGATAATCTTTGGGTCAGAGGTTAAAAAAAAATAGGTGACAGTCTGAACCCTAAAGCAATTATGAGGATGCATTAGAAAGAGCAGAGGTGAAATAAGTGGTCACTTAGAGTTTGAAAGGAAGGCCAATGAAACAAAAATCAAATCAAAGATTTGGTGACATGTCAAGATGAAGTCTGTCAAAACTCTTGCCCAGAGAGAAGATACAAATTATGGAAATGTGAGACAAGACATACAGTGTGGAAGAAAGACAAGTATGATCTAGGGCACCTTGGTTGTGGCGTGTATGATGTGAATTGTCTCTAGAGAGGTGATAGTCATGACAGAAGGTAATTTCTTGAATCATAAAATAGACGAACATTGATGGCATATTATTAAACCCAGGGATCATTTGCTGCCTTCCTGCTTCTATACCGTAGGTGTGATGATCAATTCTGGATGTTTCAAAACATGCAAAGGAATCCATTTAGGGATAAGAAGGAACGAGTAATATAATATCTGCCCATAGAACATCGCAGGCCTACAGATTACATGATGTATCTTAGTTCCAGTTCTTACAGTAAAGATCAGTTCTCCTCAAGAAGCAACACCAGACACAAGGAAAGCTTCCTCCAAATTTAGTCTTAGAACATGCATTCCCAATGCTGAACCCTTAACTGCATACACACACACACACACACACACACACACACACACACACCCACACACACTGACACAGGCTAGGGTATTCTCTAATGTCTTTGATGAATTTCCACATGTGTATGTGTTATGAGATCCATGGTACTTGATGGGAAGTTCATGTTCATAGTTAGTTCAACAGGGAATCCTAGAATAATTCCATGGGAATCCTTTGGACAACAAGCATGGAAGAAGGTCCAGAGGGTGGGACAGGCTCAGAAAAAAAAATCAAATGGATTCCTGTCACTTTCTGAAGTAGAAATAAACAGAGCTTGTGACTGCAATCCCAGGTCCAGATACATGGTGAACCTGACTAGAGCCATGGAGCAGCAGTTGGATCCTTAACTGAAACAGGGGTCTTTTGGACACACAAGGGGCAGCTGCACTGTCACAGAGCAGAGGAAAAGATCCCAGGTCAGTATGCATCTCCAGAAATGTTACAGGGGAATACCTTATGTCAAACAGTTAATGTTTAAAAGAAGAAAAAAATAAACCAAAGTAAAAAAGGCAAAAAATTTTATACAGAACTATTAAGAGAAATGTATACATAATCAGAAATCCATGCCTCATCCAAAAGCACTGGGTTCATGCATATAAACAAAAACAGCTTGAACCTAAAGAAATGTCTAGAGACCTACAAGACTGCCGCCAGCTAACAATTTGAGCAACCTTGGAAAGGCTACCATAAATGCCCTTCCCGGATAGTGAGATCAACAACTAATGTATCCATGGATCCCTCATCTAATAGCTGCTGGAAACAGAAGCAAAACCCATATCTAAACACTGAGTCAAACTAGAATCCAGATGCAGAGGGAGAGGATAAGACCAGGTTTCAGAAACACATAGAGACAGCAGACCTGAACAAGGAGGAACTAACGGGCCCCCAGACAGATAGTTGGGAATCCAGCATGGGACTGACTCAGGCCCCCCTGAATATGGGTCTCAGCCAGAAGGACTGAGCAGTCTAAGGGACCTCAGACAGTGCACAAAAGAACCTTACAGACACATCCCCCATGGAGGGATACTGCCTTAACCTAGAGACAGGAGAGAAGGCCTAGTCTCTACTTCAAATGACCTGACAGATCTACTTGATCCCACCTGGATGGCATTGCTGTCCATTACCTGGGAACTGTGTCTTCTGTCTTTGGGGTGAGGAGGCAACTGCATAAATTTGATGAAGTAGTACTCTCAGATGAAGTAGTACTCTCTGTGTCCCCTGAATTTTTCTTGATGTTATAAGAGGGCACAGGAGAAAGTGGTGAGTTAGAATTCAAAAGCCAGCTGGTACTGAGCAGCTCGTATAATTCTGGAGAGCTGGACCGAGAGGAGATTTTGCTTTTTCTCACTTCATTCAACTCTTGCCCTTGGTTGTCTTCCGATGACAGGAATGTGGGCAAAGCTGTTTTATTCTGTGCCCTCCTTACGGTCAATGCAGAGGGATGACCTGCAGAAGGGCTCTTGGGACACTGCCAGATAGCATCCTGGACGTTACTATCGCCTTTTCTCCTGTTGAACATACTGATTTTTCCTAGGGCATCATTAACCCTATTTGTTCCTTTGAGTTCCAGGGTTTCTTCAGCCATGGGGTCTAAGCAACACATACTATCTTCAATGGAGGAGATGGATGGCCTGGAACTAGTTTCTCTGGATAGTGCTAGGAAATCTTCATCATAGAGATTCATGTATGGAAATACTTCCTCTATGTCCCCCACTGGGACAGGTGAGGGATGGGACCACCACAAGGTGCTACAAGTAAAAACACAAAAGCAGATAGGATTATGTCACTCAATTTCACTTCATAAAAATCGTACCTACCTCAATATCCTAATGATAATCTTTGGGTCAGAGGTTAAAAAAAAATAGGTGACAGTCTGAACCCTAAAGCAATTATGAGGATGCATTAGAAAGAGCAGAGGTGAAATAAGTGGTCACTTAGAGTTTGAAAGGAAGGCCAATGAAACAAAAATCAAATCAAAGATTTGGTGACATGTCAAGATGAAGTCTGTCAAAACTCTTGCCCAGAGAGAAGATACAAATTATGGAAATGTGAGACAAGACATACAGTGTGGAAGAAAGACAAGTATGATCTAGGGCACCTTGGTTGTGGCGTGTATGATGTGAATTGTCTCTAGAGAGGTGATAGTCATGACAGAAGGTAATTTCTTGAATCATAAAATAGACGAACATTGATGGCATATTATTAAACCCAGGGATCATTTGCTGCCTTCCTGCTTCTATACCGTAGGTGTGATGATCAATTCTGGATGTTTCAAAACATGCAAAGGAATCCATTTAGGGATAAGAAGGAACGAGTAATATAATATCTGCCCATAGAACATCGCAGGCCTACAGATTACATGATGTATCTTAGTTCCAGTTCTTACAGTAAAGATCAGTTCTCCTCAAGAAGCAACACCAGACACAAGGAAAGCTTCCTCCAAATTTAGTCTTAGAACATGCATTCCCAATGCTGAACCCTTAACTGCATACACACACACACACACACACACACACACACACACACACACACACACATGACACAGGCTAGGGTATTCTCTAATGTCTTTGATGAATTTCCACATGTGTATGTGTTATGAGATCCATGGTACTTGATGGGAAGTTCATGTTCATAGTTAGTTCAACAGGGAATCCTAGAATAATTCCATGGGAATCCTTTGGACAACAAGCATGGAAGAAGGTCCAGAGGGTGGGACAGGCTCAGAAAAAAAAATCAAATGGATTCCTGTCACTTTCTGAAGTAGAAATAAACAGAGCTTGTGACTGCAATCCCAGGTCCAGATACATGGTGAACCTGACTAGAGCCATGGAGCAGCAGTTGGATCCTTAACTGAAACAGGGGTCTTTTGGACACACAAGGGGCAGCTGCACTGTCACAGAGCAGAGGAAAAGATCCCAGGTCAGTATGCATCTCCAGAAATGTTACAGGGGAATACCTTATGTCAAACAGTTAATGTTTAAAAGAAGAAAAAAATAAACCAAAGTAAAAAAGGCAAAAAATTTTATACAGAACTATTAAGAGAAATGTATACATAATCAGAAATCCATGCCTCATCCAAAAGCACTGGGTTCATGCATATAAACAAAAACAGCTTGAACCTAAAGAAATGTCTAGAGACCTACAAGACTGCCGCCAGCTAACAATTTGAGCAACCTTGGAAAGGCTACCATAAATGCCCTTCCCGGATAGTGAGATCAACAACTAATGTATCCATGGATCCCTCATCTAATAGCTGCTGGAAACAGAAGCAAAACCCATATCTAAACACTGAGTCAAACTAGAATCCAGATGCAGAGGGAGAGGATAAGACCAGGTTTCAGAAACACATAGAGACAGCAGACCTGAACAAGGAGGAACTAACGGGCCCCCAGACAGATAGTTGGGAATCCAGCATGGGACTGACTCAGGCCCCCCCTGAATATGGGTCTCAGCCAGAAGGACTGAGCAGTCTAAGGGACCTCAGACAGTGCACAAAAGAACCTTACAGACACATCCCCCATGGAGGGATACTGCCTTAACCTAGAGACAGGAGAGAAGGCCTAGTCTCTACTTCAAATGACCTGACAGATCTACTTGATCCCACCTGGATGGCATTGCTGTCCATTACCTGGGAACTGTGTCTTCTGTCTTTGGGGTGAGGAGGCAACTGCATAAATTTGATGAAGTAGTACTCTCAGATGAAGTAGTACTCTCTGTGTCCCCTGAATTTTTCTTGATGTTATAAGAGGGCACAGGAGAAAGTGGTGAGTTAGAATTCAAAAGCCAGCTGGTACTGAGCAGCTCGTATAATTCTGGAGAGCTGGACCGAGAGGAGATTTTGCTTTTTCTCACTTCATTCAACTCTTGCCCTTGGTTGTCTTCCGATGACAGGAATGTGGGCAAAGCTGTTTTATTCTGTGCCCTCCTTACGGTCAATGCAGAGGGATGACCTGCAGAAGGGCTCTTGGGACACTGCCAGATAGCATCCTGGACGTTACTATCGCCTTTTCTCCTGTTGAACATACTGATTTTTCCTAGGGCATCATTAACCCTATTTGTTCCTTTGAGTTCCAGGGTTTCTTCAGCCATGGGGTCTAAGCAACACATACTATCTTCAATGGAGGAGATGGATGGCCTGGAACTAGTTTCTCTGGATAGTGCTAGGAAATCTTCATCATAGAGATTCATGTATGGAAATACTTCCTCTATGTCCCCCACTGGGACAGGTGAGGGATGGGACCACCACAAGGTGCTACAAGTAAAAACACAAAAGCAGATAGGATTATGTCACTCAATTTCACTTCATAAAAATCGTACCTACCTCAATATCCTAATGATAATCTTTGGGTCAGAGGTTAAAAAAAAATAGGTGACAGTCTGAACCCTAAAGCAATTATGAGGATGCATTAGAAAGAGCAGAGGTGAAATAAGTGGTCACTTAGAGTTTGAAAGGAAGGCCAATGAAACAAAAATCAAATCAAAGATTTGGTGACATGTCAAGATGAAGTCTGTCAAAACTCTTGCCCAGAGAGAAGATACAAATTATGGAAATGTGAGACAAGACATACAGTGTGGAAGAAAGACAAGTATGATCTAGGGCACCTTGGTTGTGGCGTGTATGATGTGAATTGTCTCTAGAGAGGTGATAGTCATGACAGAAGGTAATTTCTTGAATCATAAAATAGACGAACATTGATGGCATATTATTAAACCCAGGGATCATTTGCTGCCTTCCTGCTTCTATACCGTAGGTGTGATGATCAATTCTGGATGTTTCAAAACATGCAAAGGAATCCATTTAGGGATAAGAAGGAACGAGTAATATAATATCTGCCCATAGAACATCGCAGGCCTACAGATTACATGATGTATCTTAGTTCCAGTTCTTACAGTAAAGATCAGTTCTCCTCAAGAAGCAACACCAGACACAAGGAAAGCTTCCTCCAAATTTAGTCTTAGAACATGCATTCCCAATGCTGAACCCTTAACTGCATACACACACACACACACACACACACACACACACACACACACACACACACACTGACACAGGCTAGGGTATTCTCTAATGTCTTTGATGAATTTCCACATGTGTATGTGTTATGAGATCCATGGTACTTGATGGGAAGTTCATGTTCATAGTTAGTTCAACAGGGAATCCTAGAATAATTCCATGGGAATCCTTTGGACAACAAGCATGGAAGAAGGTCCAGAGGGTGGGACAGGCTCAGAAAAAAAAATCAAATGGATTCCTGTCACTTTCTGAAGTAGAAATAAACAGAGCTTGTGACTGCAATCCCAGGTCCAGATACATGGTGAACCTGACTAGAGCCATGGAGCAGCAGTTGGATCCTTAACTGAAACAGGGGTCTTTTGGACACACAAGGGGCAGCTGCACTGTCACAGAGCAGAGGAAAAGATCCCAGGTCAGTATGCATCTCCAGAAATGTTACAGGGGAATACCTTATGTCAAACAGTTAATGTTTAAAAGAAGAAAAAAATAAACCAAAGTAAAAAAGGCAAAAAATTTTATACAGAACTATTAAGAGAAATGTATACATAATCAGAAATCCATGCCTCATCCAAAAGCACTGGGTTCATGCATATAAACAAAAACAGCTTGAACCTAAAGAAATGTCTAGAGACCTACAAGACTGCCGCCAGCTAACAATTTGAGCAACCTTGGAAAGGCTACCATAAATGCCCTTCCCGGATAGTGAGATCAACAACTAATGTATCCATGGATCCCTCATCTAATAGCTGCTGGAAACAGAAGCAAAACCCATATCTAAACACTGAGTCAAACTAGAATCCAGATGCAGAGGGAGAGGATAAGACCAGGTTTCAGAAACACATAGAGACAGCAGACCTGAACAAGGAGGAACTAACGGGCCCCCAGACAGATAGTTGGGAATCCAGCATGGGACTGACTCAGGCCCCCCTGAATATGGGTCTCAGCCAGAAGGACTGAGCAGTCTAAGGGACCTCAGACAGTGCACAAAAGAACCTTACAGACACATCCCCCATGGAGGGATACTGCCTTAACCTAGAGACAGGAGAGAAGGCCTAGTCTCTACTTCAAATGACCTGACAGATCTACTTGATCCCACCTGGATGGCATTGCTGTCCATTACCTGGGAACTGTGTCTTCTGTCTTTGGGGTGAGGAGGCAACTGCATAAATTTGATGAAGTAGTACTCTCAGATGAAGTAGTACTCTCTGTGTCCCCTGAATTTTTCTTGATGTTATAAGAGGGCACAGGAGAAAGTGGTGAGTTAGAATTCAAAAGCCAACTGGTACTGAGCAGCTCGTATAATTCTGGAGAGCTGGACCGAGAGGAGATTTTGCTTTTTCTCACTTCATTCAACTCTTGCCCTTGGTTGTCTTCCGATGACAGGAATGTGGGCAAAGCTGTTTTATTCTGTGCCCTCCTTACGGTCAATGCAGAGGGATGACCTGCAGAAGGGCTCTTGGGACACTGCCAGATACCATCCTGGACGTTACTATCGCCTTTTCTCCTGTTGAACATACTGATTTTTCCTAGGGCATCATTAACCCTATTTGTTCCTTTGAGTTCCAGGGTTTCTTCAGGCATGGGGTCTAAGCAACACATAGTATCTTCAATGGAGGAGATGGATGGCCTGGAACTAGTTTCTCTGGATAGTGCTAGGAAATATTCATCATAGAGATTCATGTATGGAAATACTTCCTCTATGTCCCCCACTGGGACAGGTGAGGGATGGGACCACGACAAGTTGCTACAAGTAAAAAGACAAAAGCAGATAGGTTAATGTCTCTCAATATCACTTCATAAAAATCGTACCTACCTCAATGTCCTAATGATAATCTTTGGGTCAGAGGTTAAAAAAAAATAGGTGACAGTCTGAACCCTAATCCAATTATGAGGATGCATTAGAAAGAGCAGAGGTGAAATAAGTGGTCACTTAGAGTTTGAAAGGAAGGCCAATGAAACAAAAATCAAATCAAAGATTTGGTGACATGTCAAGATGAAGTCTGTCAAAACTCTTGCCCAGAGAGAAGATACAAATTATGGAAATGTGAGACAAGACATACAGTGTGGAAGAAAGACAAGTATGATCTAGGGCACCTTGGTTGTGGCGTGTATGATGTGAATTGTCTCTAGAGAGGTGATAGTCATGACAGAAGATAATTTCTTGAATCATAAAATAGACGAACATTGATGGCATATTATTAAACCCAGGGACCATTTGCTGCCTTCCTGCTTCTATACCGTAGGTGTGCTGATCAATTCTGGAAGTTTCAAAACATGCAAAGGAATCCATTTAGGGATAAGAAGGAACAAGTAATATAATATCTGCCCATAGAACATCGCAGGCCTACAGATTACATGATGTATCTTAGTTCCAGTTCTTACAGTAAAGATCAGTTCTCCTCAAGAAGCAACACCAGACACAAGGAAAGCTTCCTCCAAATTTAGTCTTAGAACATGCATTCCCAATGCTGAACCCTTAACTGCATACACACACACACACACACACACACACACACACACACACACACACCTGACACAGGCTAGGGTATTCTCTAATGTCTTTGATGAATTTCCACATGTGTATGTGTTATGAGATCCATGGTACTTGATGGGAAGTTCATGTTCATAGTTAGTTCAACAGGGAATCCTAGAATAATTCCATGGGAATCCTTTGGACAACAAGCATGGAAGAAGGTCCAGAGGGTGGGACAGGCTCAGAAAAAAAAATCAAATGGATTCCTGTCACTTTCTGAAGTAGAAATAAACAGAGCTTGTGACTGCAATCCCAGGTCCAGATACATGGTGAACCTGACTAGAGCCATGGAGCAGCAGTTGGATCCTTAACTGAAACAGGGGTCTTTTGGACACACAAGGGGCAGCTGCACTGTCACAGAGCAGAGGAAAAGATCCCAGGTCAGTATGCATCTCCAGAAATGTTACAGGGGAATACCTTATGTCAAACAGTTAATGTTTAAAAGAAGAAAAAAATAAACCAAAGTAAAAAAGGCAAAAAATTTTATACAGAACTATTAAGAGAAATGTATACATAATCAGAAATCCATGCCTCATCCAAAAGCACTGGGTTCATGCATATAAACAAAAACAGCTTGAACCTAAAGAAATGTCTAGAGACCTACAAGACTGCCGCCAGCTAACAATTTGAGCAACCTTGGAAAGGCTACCATAAATGCCCTTCCCGGATAGTGAGATCAACAACTAATGTATCCATGGATCCCTCATCTAATAGCTGCTGGAAACAGAAGCAAAACCCATATCTAAACACTGAGTCAAACTAGAATCCAGATGCAGAGGGAGAGGATAAGACCAGGTTTCAGAAACACATAGAGACAGCAGACCTGAACAAGGAGGAACTAACGGGCCCCCAGACAGATAGTTGGGAATCCAGCATGGGACTGACTCAGGCCCCCCTGAATATGGGTCTCAGCCAGAAGGACTGAGCAGTCTAAGGGACCTCAGACAGTGCACAAAAGAACCTTACAGACACATCCCCCATGGAGGGATACTGCCTTAACCTAGAGACAGGAGAGAAGGCCTAGTCTCTACTTCAAATGACCTGACAGATCTACTTGATCCCACCTGGATGGCATTGCTGTCCATTACCTGGGAACTGTGTCTTCTGTCTTTGGGGTGAGGAGGCAACTGCATAAATTTGATGAAGTAGTACTCTCAGATGAAGTAGTACTCTCTGTGTCCCCTGAATTTTTCTTGATGTTATAAGAGGGCACAGGAGAAAGTGGTGAGTTAGAATTCAAAAGCCAACTGGTACTGAGCAGCTCGTATAATTCTGGAGAGCTGGACCGAGAGGAGATTTTGCTTTTTCTCACTTCATTCAACTCTTGCCCTTGGTTGTCTTCCGATGACAGGAATGTGGGCAAAGCTGTTTTATTCTGTGCCCTCCTTACGGTCAATGCAGAGGGATGACCTGCAGAAGGGCTCTTGGGACACTGCCAGATACCATCCTGGACGTTACTATCGCCTTTTCTCCTGTTGAACATACTGATTTTTCCTAGGGCATCATTAACCCTATTTGTTCCTTTGAGTTCCAGGGTTTCTTCAGGCATGGGGTCTAAGCAACACATAGTATCTTCAATGGAGGAGATGGATGGCCTGGAACTAGTTTCTCTGGATAGTGCTAGGAAATATTCATCATAGAGATTCATGTATGGAAATACTTCCTCTATGTCCCCCACTGGGACAGGTGAGGGATGGGACCACGACAAGTTGCTACAAGTAAAAAGACAAAAGCAGATAGGTTAATGTCTCTCAATATCACTTCATAAAAATCGTACCTACCTCAATGTCCTAATGATAATCTTTGGGTCAGAGGTTAAAAAAAAATAGGTGACAGTCTGAACCCTAATCCAATTATGAGGATGCATTAGAAAGAGCAGAGGTGAAATAAGTGGTCACTTAGAGTTTGAAAGGAAGGCCAATGAAACAAAAATCAAATCAAAGATTTGGTGACATGTCAAGATGAAGTCTGTCAAAACTCTTGCCCAGAGAGAAGATACAAATTATGGAAATGTGAGACAAGACATACAGTGTGGAAGAAAGACAAGTATGATCTAGGGCACCTTGGTTGTGGCGTGTATGATGTGAATTGTCTCTAGAGAGGTGATAGTCATGACAGAAGATAATTTCTTGAATCATAAAATAGACGAACATTGATGGCATATTATTAAACCCAGGGACCATTTGCTGCCTTCCTGCTTCTATACCGTAGGTGTGCTGATCAATTCTGGAAGTTTCAAAACATGCAAAGGAATCCATTTAGGGATAAGAAGGAACAAGTAATATAATATCTGCCCATAGAACATCGCAGGCCTACAGATTACATGATGTATCTTAGTTCCAGTTCTTACAGTAAAGATCAGTTCTCCTCAAGAAGCAACACCAGACACAAGGAAAGCTTCCTCCAAATTTAGTCTTAGAACATGCATTCCCAATGCTGAACCCTTAACTGCATACACACACACACACACACACACACACACACACACACACACACACTGACACAGGCTAGGGTATTCTCTAATGTCTTTGATGAATTTCCACATGTGTATGTGTTATGAGATCCATGGTACTTGATGGGAAGTTCATGTTCATAGTTAGTTCAACAGGGAATCCTAGAATAATTCCATGGGAATCCTTTGGACAACAAGCATGGAAGAAGGTCCAGAGGGTGGGACAGGCTCAGAAAAAAAAATCAAATGGATTCCTGTCACTTTCTGAAGTAGAAATAAACAGAGCTTGTGACTGCAATCCCAGGTCCAGATACATGGTGAACCTGACTAGAGCCATGGAGCAGCAGTTGGATCCTTAACTGAAACAGGGGTCTTTTGGACACACAAGGGGCAGCTGCACTGTCACAGAGCAGAGGAAAAGATCCCAGGTCAGTATGCATCTCCAGAAATGTTACAGGGGAATACCTTATGTCAAACAGTTAATGTTTAAAAGAAGAAAAAAATAAACCAAAGTAAAAAAGGCAAAAAATTTTATACAGAACTATTAAGAGAAATGTATACATAATCAGAAATCCATGCCTCATCCAAAAGCACTGGGTTCATGCATATAAACAAAAACAGCTTGAACCTAAAGAAATGTCTAGAGACCTACAAGACTGCCGCCAGCTAACAATTTCAGCAACCTTGGAAAGGCTACCATAAATGCCCTTCCCGGATAGTGAGATCAACAACTAATGTATCCATGGATCCCTCATCTAATAGCTGCTGGAAACAGAAGCAAAACCCATATCTAAACACTGAGTCAAACTAGAATCCAGATGCAGAGGGAGAGGATAAGACCAGGTTTCAGAAACACATAGAGACAGCAGACCTGAACAAGGAGGAACTAACGGGCCCCCAGACAGATAGTTGGGAATCCAGCATGGGACTGACTCAGGCCCCCCTGAATATGGGTCTCAGCCAGAAGGACTGAGCAGTCTAAGGGACCTCAGACAGTGCACAAAAGAACCTTACAGACACATCCCCCATGGAGGGATACTGCCTTAACCTAGAGACAGGAGAGAAGGCCTAGTCTCTACTTCAAATGACCTGACAGATCTACTTGATCCCACCTGGATGGCATTGCTGTCCATTACCTGGGAACTGTGTCTTCTGTCTTTGGGGTGAGGAGGCAACTGCATAAATTTGATGAAGTAGTACTCTCAGATGAAGTAGTACTCTCTGTGTCCCCTGAATTTTTCTTGATGTTATAAGAGGGCACAGGAGAAAGTGGTGAGTTAGAATTCAAAAGCCAGCTGGTACTGAGCAGCTCGTATAATTCTGGAGAGCTGGACCGAGAGGAGATTTTGCTTTTTCTCACTTCATTCAACTCTTGCCCTTGGTTGTCTTCCGATGACAGGAATGTGGGCAAAGCTGTTTTATTCTGTGCCCTCCTTACGGTCAATGCAGAGGGATGACCTGCAGAAGGGCTCTTGGGACACTGCCAGATAGCATCCTGGACGTTACTATCGCCTTTTCTCCTGTTGAACATACTGATTTTTCCTAGGGCAT
Source organism: Phodopus roborovskii (assembly GCF_943737965.1). Taxonomy (NCBI): domain Eukaryota; kingdom Metazoa; phylum Chordata; class Mammalia; order Rodentia; family Cricetidae; genus Phodopus; species Phodopus roborovskii. Next base: position 5,399,997 of record NW_026126487.1, on the reverse strand, counting down.
CATTAACCCTATTTGTTCCTTTGAGTTCCAGGGTTTCTTCAGCCATGGGGTCTAAGCAACACATACTATCTTCAATGGAGGAGATGGATGGCCTGGAACTAGTTTCTCTGGATAGTGCTAGGAAATCTTCATCATAGAGATTCATGTATGGAAATACTTCCTCTATGTCCCCCACTGGGACAGGTGAGGGATGGGACCACCACAAGGTGCTACAAGTAAAAACACAAAAGCAGATAGGATTATGTCACTCAATTTCACTTCATAAAAATCGTACCTACCTCAATATCCTAATGATAATCTTTGGGTCAGAGGTTAAAAAAAAATAGGTGACAGTCTGAACCCTAAAGCAATTATGAGGATGCATTAGAAAGAGCAGAGGTGAAATAAGTGGTCACTTAGAGTTTGAAAGGAAGGCCAATGAAACAAAAATCAAATCAAAGATTTGGTGACATGTCAAGATGAAGTCTGTCAAAACTCTTGCCCAGAGAGAAGATACAAATTATGGAAATGTGAGACAAGACATACAGTGTGGAAGAAAGACAAGTATGATCTAGGGCACCTTGGTTGTGGCGTGTATGATGTGAATTGTCTCTAGAGAGGTGATAGTCATGACAGAAGGTAATTTCTTGAATCATAAAATAGACGAACATTGATGGCATATTATTAAACCCAGGGATCATTTGCTGCCTTCCTGCTTCTATACCGTACGTGTGATGATCAATTCTGGATGTTTCAAAACATGCAAAGGAATCCATTTAGGGATAAGAAGGAACGAGTAATATAATATCTGCCCATAGAACATCGCAGGCCTACAGATTACATGATGTATCTTAGTTCCAGTTCTTACAGTAAAGATCAGTTCTCCTCAAGAAGCAACACCAGACACAAGGAAAGCTTCCTCCAAATTTAGTCTTAGAACATGCATTCCCAATGCTGAACCCTTAACTGCATACACACACACACACACACACACACACACACACACACACACACACTGACACAGGCTAGGGTATTCTCTAATGTCTTTGATGAATTTCCACATGTGTATGTGTTATGAGATCCATGGTACTTGATGGGAAGTTCATGTTCATAGTTAGTTCAACAGGGAATCCTAGAATAATTCCATGGGAATCCTTTGGACAACAAGCATGGAAGAAGGTCCAGAGGGTGGGACAGGCTCAGAAAAAAAAATCAAATGGATTCCTGTCACTTTCTGAAGTAGAAATAAACAGAGCTTGTGACTGCAATCCCAGGTCCAGATACATGGTGAACCTGACTAGAGCCATGGAGCAGCAGTTGGATCCTTAACTGAAACAGGGGTCTTTTGGACACACAAGGGGCAGCTGCACTGTCACAGAGCAGAGGAAAAGATCCCAGGTCAGTATGCATCTCCAGAAATGTTACAGGGGAATACCTTATGTCAAACAGTTAATGTTTAAAAGAAGAAAAAAATAAACCAAAGTAAAAAAGGCAAAAAATTTTATACAGAACTATTAAGAGAAATGTATACATAATCAGAAATCCATGCCTCATCCAAAAGCACTGGGTTCATGCATATAAACAAAAACAGCTTGAACCTAAAGAAATGTCTAGAGACCTACAAGACTGCCGCCAGCTAACAATTTGAGCAACCTTGGAAAGGCTACCATAAATGCCCTTCCCGGATAGTGAGATCAACAACTAATGTATCCATGGATCCCTCATCTAATAGCTGCTGGAAACAGAAGCAAAACCCATATCTAAACACTGAGTCAAACTAGAATCCAGATGCAGAGGGAGAGGATAAGACCAGGTTTCAGAAACACATAGAGACAGCAGACCTGAACAAGGAGGAACTAACGGGCCCCCAGACAGATAGTTGGGAATCCAGCATGGGACTGACTCAGGCCCCCCTGAATATGGGTCTCAGCCAGAAGGACTGAGCAGTCTAAGGGACCTCAGACAGTGCACAAAAGAACCTTACAGACACATCCCCCATGGAGGGATACTGCCTTAACCTAGAGACAGGAGAGAAGGCCTAGTCTCTACTTCAAATGACCTGACAGATCTACTTGATCCCACCTGGATGGCATTGCTGTCCATTACCTGGGAACTGTGTCTTCTGTCTTTGGGGTGAGGAGGCAACTGCATAAATTTGATGAAGTAGTACTCTCAGATGAAGTAGTACTCTCTGTGTCCCCTGAATTTTTCTTGATGTTATAAGAGGGCACAGGAGAAAGTGGTGAGTTAGAATTCAAAAGCCAGCTGGTACTGAGCAGCTCGTATAATTCTGGAGAGCTGGACCGAGAGGAGATTTTGCTTTTTCTCACTTCATTCAACTCTTGCCCTTGGTTGTCTTCCGATGACAGGAATGTGGGCAAAGCTGTTTTATTCTGTGCCCTCCTTACGGTCAATGCAGAGGGATGACCTGCAGAAGGGCTCTTGGGACACTGCCAGATACCATCCTGGACGTTACTATCGCCTTTTCTCCTGTTGAACATACTGATTTTTGCTAGGGCATCATTAACCCTATTTGTTCCTTTGAGTTCCAGGGTTTCTTCGGGCATGGGGTCTAAGCAACACATAGTATCTTCAATGGAGGAGATGGATGGCCTGGAACTAGTTTCTCTGGATAGTGCTAGGAAATATTCATCATAGAGATTCATGTATGGAAATACTTCCTCTATGTCCCCCACTGGGACAGGTGAGGGATGGGACCACGACAAGTTGCTACAAGTAAAAAGACAAAAGCAGATAGGTTAATGTCTCTCAATATCACTTCATAAAAATCGTACCTACCTCAATGTCCTAATGATAATCTTTGGGTCAGAGGTTCAAAAAAAATAGGTGACAGTCTGAACCCTAATCCAATTATGAGGATGCATTAGAAAGAGCAGAGGTGAAATAAGTGGTCACTTAGAGTATGAAAGGAAGGCCAATGAAACAAAAATCAAATCAAAGATTTGGTGACATGTCAAGATGAAGTCTGTCAAAACTCTTGCCCAGAGAGAAGATACAAATTATGGAAATGTGAGACAAGACATACAGTGTGGAAGAAAGACAAGTATGATCTAGGGCACCTTGGTTGTGGCGTGTATGATGTGAATTGTCTCTAGAGAGGTGATAGTCATGACAGAAGATAATTTCTTGAATCATAAAATAGACGAACATTGATGGCATATTATTAAACCCAGGGACCATTTGCTGCCTTCCTGCTTCTATACCGTAGGTGTGCTGATCAATTCTGGAAGTTTCAAAACATGCAAAGGAATCCATTTAGGGATAAGAAGGAACAAGTAATATAATATCTGCCCATAGAACATCGCAGGCCTACAGATTACATGATGTATCTTAGTTCCAGTTCTTACAGTAAAGATCAGTTCTCCTCAAGAAGCAACACCAGACACAAGGAAAGCTTCCTCCAAATTTAGTCTTAGAACATGCATTCCCAATGCTGAACCCTTAACTGCATACACACACACACACACACACACACACACACACACACACACACACCTGACACAGGCTAGGGTATTCTCTAATGTCTTTGATGAATTTCCACATGTGTATGTGTTATGAGATCCATGGTACTTGATGGGAAGTTCATGTTCATAGTTAGTTCAACAGGGAATCCTAGAATAATTCCATGGGAATCCTTTGGACAACAAGCATGGAAGAAGGTCCAGAGGGTGGGACAGGCTCAGAAAAAAAAATCAAATGGATTCCTGTCACTTTCTGAAGTAGAAATAAACAGAGCTTGTGACTGCAATCCCAGGCCCAGATACATGGTGAACCTGACTAGAGCCATGGAGCAGCAGTTGGATCCTTAACTGAAACAGGGGTCTTTTGGACACACAAGGGGCAGCTGCACTGTCACAGAGCAGAGGAAAAGATCCCAGGTCAGTATGCATCTCCAGAAATGTTACAGGGGAATACCTTATGTCAAACAGTTAATGTTTAAAAGAAGAAAAAAATAAACCAAAGTAAAAAAGGCAAAAAATTTTATACAGAACTATTAAGAGAAATGTATACATAATCAGAAATCCATGCCTCATCCAAAAGCACTGGGTTCATGCATATAAACAAAAACAGCTTGAACCTAAAGAAATGTCTAGAGACCTACAAGACTGCCGCCAGCTAACAATTTGAGCAACCTTGGAAAGGCTACCATAAATGCCCTTCCCGGATAGTGAGATCAACAACTAATGTATCCAAGGATCCCTCATCTAATAGCTGCTGGAAACAGAAGCAAAACCCATATCTAAACACTGAGTCAAACTAGAATCCAGATGCAGAGGGAGAGGATAAGACCAGGTTTCAGAAACACATAGAGACAGCAGACCTGAACAAGGAGGAACTAACGGGCCCCCAGACAGATAGTTGGGAATCCAGCATGGGACTGACTCAGGCCCCCCTGAATATGGGTCTCAGCCAGAAGGACTGAGCAGTCTAAGGGACCTCAGACAGTGCACAAAAGAACCTTACAGACACATCCCCCATGGAGGGATACTGCCTTAACCTAGAGACAGGAGAGAAGGCCTAGTCTCTACTTCAAATGACCTGACAGATCTACTTGATCCCACCTGGATGGCATTGCTGTCCATTACCTGGGAACTGTGTCTTCTGTCTTTGGGGTGAGGAGGCAACTGCATAAATTTGATGAAGTAGTACTCTCAGATGAAGTAGTACTCTCTGTGTCCTCTGAATTTTTCTTGATGTTATAAGAGGGCACAGGAGAAAGTGGTGAGTTAGAATTCAAAAGCCAGCTGGTACTGAGCAGCTCATATAATTCTGGAGAGCTGGACCGAGAGGAGATTTTGCTTTTTCTCACTTCATTCAACTCTTGCCCTTGGTTGTCTTCCGATGACAGGAATGTGGGCAAAGCTGTTTTATTCTGTGCCCTCCTTACGGTCAATGCAGAGGGATGACCTGCAGAAGGGCTCTTGGGACACTGCCAGATAGCATCCTGGACGTTACTATCGCCTTTTCTCCTGTTGAACATACTGATTTTTGCTAGGGCATCATTAACCCTATTTGTTCCTTTGAGTTCCAGGGTTTCTTCAGGCATGGGGTCTAAGCAACACATAGTATCTTCAATGGAGGAGATGGATGGCCTGGAACTAGTTTCTCTGGATAGTGCTAGGAAATATTCATCATAGAGATTCATGTATGGAAATACTTCCTCTATGTCCCCCACTGGGACAGGTGAGGGATGGGACCACCACAAGTTGCTACAAGTAAAAAGACAAAAGCAGATAGGTTAATGTCTCTCAATTTCACTTCATAAAAATCGTACCTACCTCAATATCCTAATGATAATCTTTGGGTCAGAGGTTAAAAAAAATAAGTGACAGTCTGAACCCTAAAGCAATTATGAGGATGCATTAGAAAGAGCAGAGGTGAAATAAGTGGTCACTTAGTGTTTGAAAGGAAGGCCAATGAAACAAAAATCAAATCAAAGATTTGGTGACATGTCAAGATGAAGTCTGTCAAAACTCTTGCCCAGAGAGAAGATACAAATTATGGAAATGTGAGACAAGACATACAGTGTGGAAGAAAGACAAGTATGATCTAGGGCACCTTGGTTGTGGCATGTATGATGTGAATTGTCTCTAGAGAGGTGATAGTCATGACAGAAGGTAATTTCTTGAATCATAAAATAGACGAACATTGATGGCATATTATTAAACCCAGGGACCATTTGCTGCCTTCCTGCTTCTATACCGTAGGTGTGCTGATCAATTCTGGAAGTTTCAAAACATGCAAAGGAATCCATTTAGGGATAAAAAGGAACGAGTAATATAATATCTGCCCATAGAACATCGCAGGCCTACAGATTACATGATGTATCTTAGTTCCAGTTCTTACAGTAAAGATCAGTTCTCCTCAAGAAGCAACACCAGACACAAGGAAAGCTTCCTCCAAATTTAGTCTTAGAACATGCATTCCCAATGCTGAACCCTTAACTGCACACACACACACACACACACACACACACACACTGACACAGGCTAGGGTATTCTCTAATGTCTTTGATGAATTTCCACATATGTATGTGTTATGAGATCCATGGTACTTGATGGGAAGTTCATGTTCATAGTTAGTTCAACAGGGAATCCTAGAATAATTTCACGGGAATCCTTTGGACAACAAGCATGGAAGAAGGTCCAGAGGGTGGGACAGGCTCAGAAAAAAAATCAAGTGGATTCCTGTCACTTTCTGAAGTAGAAATAAACAGAGTTTGTGACTGTAATCCCAGGTCCAGACACATGGTGATGCTGACAAGAGCCAAGGAGCAGCAGTTGGATCCTTAAATGAAACAGGGGCCTTTTGGACACACAAGGGGCAGCTGCACTGTCACAGCGCAGAGGAATAGATCCCAGGTCAGTATGCATCTCCAGAAATGTTACAGGGGAATGCTTTATGTCACACAGTTAATGTTTTAAAGAAGAAAAAAATAAACCAAATTAAAAAAGGCAAATAATTTATACAGAACTATTAAGAGAAATGTATACATAATCAGAAATCCATGCCTCATCCAAAAGCACTGGGTTCATGCATATAAAAAAAAAACAGCTTGAACCTAAAGAAATGTCTAGAGACCTACAACACTGCCGCCAGCTAACAATTTGAGCAACCTTGGAAAGGCTACCATAAATGCCCGTCCCGGATAGTGAGATCAACAACTAATGTATCCATGGATCCCTCATCTAATAGCTGCTGGAAACAGAAGCAAAACCCATATCTAAACACTGAGTCAAACTAGAATCCAGATGCAGAGGGAGAGGACACGATCAGCTTTCAGAAACACATAGAGACAGCAGACCTGAACAAGGAGGAGCTAACAAGCCCCCAGACAGATAGTTGGGAATCCAGCATGGGACTGACTCAGGCCCCCCTGAATATGGGTCTCAGCCAGAAAAACTGAGCAGTCTAAGGGACCTTAGACAGTGGAACCACTATGTATTCCTGGTGCACAGACACATCCCCCATGGAGGGATACTGCCTTAACCTAGAGACAGGAGAGAAGGCCTAGTCCCTACTTCAATTGACCTGACAGATCTACTTGATCCCACCTGGATGGCATTGCTGTCCTTTACCTGGGAACTGTGTCTTCTGTCATTGGGGTTAGGAGGCAACTGCATAAATTTGATGAAGTAGTACTCTCAGATGAAGTAGGACTCTCTGTGTCCTCTGAATTTTTCTTGATGTTATGGGAGGGCACAGGAGAAAGTGGTGAGTCAGAATTCCACAGCCAGCTGGTATCGAGCAGCTCATATAAATCTGGAGAGCAGGACCTAGATGAGATTTTGCTTTTTCTCACTTCATTCAATCCTTGCCCTTGGTTGTCTTCCGATGTCAGGAATGTGTGTAAAGATGGTTCACTCCGGGCCCTCCTTAGGGACAGAAGGAAGGTGGGATGACCTGCAGAAGGGCTCTGGGGACCCTGCCAGATAGCACCATGGATGTTACTATCGCTTTTTCTCCTGTTGAACATACTGATTTTTGCTAGGGCATCATTAAGCCAATTTGTTCCTTTGAGTTCCAGGGTTTCTTCTGCCATGGGGTCTAAGCAACACATAGTATCTACTATGGTAGAGATGGATGGCCTGGAACTACTTTCTCTGGATAGTGCTAGGAAATCTTCATCACAGAGATTCATGTACGGAAATACTTCCTCCATGTTCCCCACTGGGACAGGTGGGGGATGCGACCACCACAAGGTGCTACAAGTAAAAAGACAAAAGCAGATAGGTTTATGTCTCTCAATTTCACTTCATAAAAAACGTACCTACCTCAATATCCTAATGATAATCTTTGGGTCAGAGGTTGAAAAAAAATAGGTGACAGTCTCAACCCTAAAACAATTATGAGGATGCATAAGAAAGAACAGAGATAAAATAAGTGGTCACTTAGAGGTTGAAAGGAAGGCCAATGAAACAAAAATCAAATCAAAGATTTGGTGACATGTCAAGATGAAGTCTGTCAAAACTCTTGCCCAGAGAGAAGATACAAATTATGGAAATGTGAGACAAGACATACAGTGTGGAAGAAAGACAAGTATGATCTAGGGCACCTTGGTTGTGGTGTATATGATGTGAATTGTCTCTAGAGAGGTGATAGTCATGACAGAAGGTAATTTCTTGAATCATAAAATAGACGAACATTGATGGCATATTATTAAACCCAGGGATCATTTGCTGCCTTCCTGCTTCTATACCGTAGGTGTGCTGATCAATTCTGGAAGTTTCAAAACATGCAAAGGAATCCATTTAGGGATAAGAAGGAACGAGTAATATAATATCTGCCCATAGAACATCGCAGGCCTACAGATTACATGATGTATCTTAGTTCCAGTTCTTACAGTAAAGATCAGTTCTCCTCAAGAAGCAACACCAGACACAAGGAAAGCTTCCTCCAAATTTAGTCTTAGAACATACATTCCCATTGCTGAACCCTTAACTGGGCACACACAGGCACACACACACACACACACACACACACACACACACACACACACACACACTGACACAGGCTAGGGTATTCTCTAATGTCTTTGATGAATTTCCAAATGTGCATGTGTTATGACGTTCCATGGTACTTGATGGGAGGTTCAAAACACATGACACAGTTGATGCTTCATGTTCATAGTTAGTTCAACAGGGAATCCTAGAATAATTCCACGGGAATCTATTGGACAACAAGTACGGAAGAAGCTCCAGAGGGCGGGGGTGGGACAGGCTCAGAAAAAAAAAACCCAAATGGATTCCTGTCACTTTCTGAAGTAGAAATAAGCATAGAGCTTGTGACTGTAATCCCAGGTCCAGATACATGGTGATCCTGACTAGAGCCATGGAGCAGCAGGTGGATGCTTCACTGAAACAGGGGCCTTTCAGACACATCAAGGGGCAGCTGCACTGTCACAAAGCAGAGGAAAAGATCCCAGGTCAGTATGAATCTCCAGAAATGTTACAGGGGAATGCCTTATGTCACACAGTTAATGTTTAAAAGAAGAAAAAAATAAACCAAAGTAAAAACAGGCAAAAAATTTCATACAGAACAATTAAGAGAAATGTATACATGATCAGAAATCCATGCCTCATCCAAAAGCACTGGGTTCATGCATATAAAGAGAAACAGCTTGAACCTAAAGAAATGTCTCGAGACCTACAAGACTGCCGCCAGCTAACAATTTGAGCAACTGTGGAAAGGCTACCATAAATACCCTTCCCGGATAGTGAGATCAACAACTAACGTATCCATGGATCCCTCATCTAATAGCTGCTGGAACTGGAAACAGAAGCAAAACCCATGTCTAACCACTGAGTCAAACTAGAATCCAGATGCAGAGGGAGAGGACAAGACCAGGTTTCAGAAACACATAGAGACAGTGGACCTGAACAAGGAGGAGCTAACGGGCCCCCAGACAGATAGTTGGGAATCCAGCATGGGACTGACTCAGGCCCCCCTGAATATGGGTCTCAGCCAGAAGGACTGAGCAGTCTAAGGGACCTCAGACAGTAGAACCAGAATGTATTCCTGGTGCACAAAAGAATCTTGCAGACACATCCCCCATGGAGGGATACTGCCTTAACCTAGAGACAGGAGAGAAGGCCTAGTCCCTACTTCAAATGACCTGACAGATCTACTTGATGCCACCTGGATGGCATTGCTGTCCTTTACCTGGGAACTGTGTCTTCTGTCTTTGGGGTGAGGAGGCAACTGCATAAATTTGTAAACAGGTGCCTAATCCTCCTCCTCACCCCTTTCCAGCCCCTTCTGTGCTTCTTCTTGGAGGCTGTGGCTTCTTCCTGGGGCTGGTCCTTGCTAGAGATCGGTGCTGAATCTTCAACTGTTAATTTGTCGATATTTTCAAATTCATTGTTCACTCTCAGGGGAGAGTCCAGGGTGTCGATAGTGTCATGGATTCGTTCACTGCGCTGTAGATCAGTTTCCTTCAGGTCTGTAGAAGTGCTGATGCCAGCAGTGACGTCAGCATCATACTGGGTTTCTGGCGTCCCTGTGCTTCTACTGTCGTCCCAGAAGCACAGTCCTTCCAGGGATGAGAGACCGAGCATGTTGGCGCTGCCCGTCTCCTCACTCTCAGCCTCGTCAGCATCATGGGCAGCTGAGTTATGAGAAGTGGTTTCCTCTAGGCAGGAGAGGGTCTCCTCAGATGAAGTAGTACTCTCTGTGTCCTCTGAATTTTTCTTGATGTTATAGGAGGGCACAGGAGAAAGTGGTGAGTCAGAATTCCAAAGCCAGCTGGTATCGAGCAGCTCATATAAATCTGGAGAGCTGGACCGAGAGATTTTGCTTTTTCTCACTTCATTCAACTCTTGCCCTTGGTTGTCTTCCGATGACAGGAATGTGGGTAAAGATGGTTCACTCAGGGCCCTCCTTAGGGACACAAGGAAGGTTGGATGACCTGCAGAAGGGCTCTGGGGACCCTGCCAGATAGCACCATGGATGTTACTATCGCTTTTTCTCCTGTTGAACATACTGATTTTTGCTAGGGCATCATTAAGCCAATTTGTTCCTTTGAGTTCCAGGGTTTCTTCTGCCATGGGGTCTAAGCAACACATAGTATCTACAATGGTAGAGATGGATGGCCTGGAACTACTTTCTCTGGATAGTGCTAGGAAATCTTCATCACAGAGATTCATGTACGGAAATACTTCCTCCATGATCCCCACTGGGACAGGTGGGGGATGCGACCACCACAAGGTGCTACAAGTAAAAAGACAAAAGCAGATAGGTTTATGTCTCTCAGTTTCACTTCATAAAAAACGTACCTACCTCAATATCCAAATGATAATCTTTGGGTCAGAGGTTGAAAAAAAATAGGTGACAGTCTCAACCCTAAAACAATTATGAGGATGCATAAGAAAGAACAGAGATGAAATAAGTGGTCACTTAGAGGTTGAAAGGAAGGCCGATGAAACAAAAATCAAATCAAAGATTTGGTGACATGTCAAGATGAAGTCTGTCAAAACTCTTGCCCAGAGAGAAGATACAAATTATGGAAATGTGAGACAAGACATACAGTGTGGAAGAAAGACAAGTATGATCTAGGGCACCTTGGTTGTGGTGTGTATGATGTGAATTGTCTCTAGAGAGGTGATAGTCATGACAGAAGGTAATTTTGAATCATAAAATAGACAAACATTGATGGCATATTATTAAACCCAGGTACCATTTGATGCCTTCCTGCTTCTATACTCTATGTGTGGTGATCAATTCTGGATGTTTCAAAATATTCAAAGGAATCCATTTGGGGATAAGAAGGAACGAGTAATATAATATCTGCTCATAGAACATCGCAGGCCTACAGATTACATGATGTATCTTAGTTCCAGTTCTTACAGTAAAGATCAGTTCTCCTCAAGAAGCAACACCAGACACAAGGAAAGCTTCCTCCAAATTTAGTCTTAGAACATACATTCCCATTGCTGAACCCTTAACTGGGCACACACAGGCACACACACACACACACACACACACACACACACACACACACACACACACACAGGCTAGGGTTTCTCCAATGTCTTTGATGAATTTCCAAATGTGCATGTGTTATGACGTTCCATGGTACTTGATGGGAGGTTCAAAACACATGACACAGTTGATGCTTCATGTTCATAGTTAGTTCAACAGGGAATCCTAGAATAATTCCACGGGAATCTATTGGACAACAAGTATGGAAGAAGCTCCAGAGGGCGGGGGTGGGACAGGCTCAGAAAAAAAAAACCCAAATGGATTCCTGTCACTTTCTGAAGTAGAAATAAGCATAGAGCTTGTGACTGTAATCCCAGGTCCAGATACATGGTGATCCTGACTAGAGCCATGGAGCAGCAGGTGGATGCTTCACTGAAACAGGGGCCTTTCAGACACATCAAGGGGCAGCTGCACTGTCACAAAGCAGAGGAAAAGATCCCAGGTCAGTATGAATCTCCAGAAATGTTACAGGGGAATGCCTTATGTCACACAGTTAATGTTTAAAAGAAGAAAAAAATAAACCAAAGTAAAAACAGGCAAAAAATTTCATACAGAACAATTAAGAGAAATGTATACATGATCAGAAATCCATGCCTCATCCAAAAGCACTGGGTTCATGCATATAAAGAGAAACAGCTTGAACCTAAAGAAATGTCTCGAGACCTACAAGACTGCCGCCAGCTAACAATTTGAGCAACTGTGGAAAGGCTACCATAAATACCCTTCCCGGATAGTGAGATCAACAACTAACGTATCCATGGATCCCTCATCTAATAGCTGCTGGAACTGGAAACAGAAGCAAAACCCATGTCTAACCACTGAGTCAAACTAGAATCCAGATGCAGAGGGAGAGGATAAGACCAGGTTTCAGAAACACATAGAGACAGTGGACCTGAACAAGGAGGAGCTAACGGGCCCCCAGACAGATAGTTGGGAATCCAGCATGGGACTGACTCAGGCCCCCCTGAATATGGGTCTCAGCCAGAAGGACTGAGCAGTCTAAGGGACCTCAGACAGTAGAACCAGAATGTATTCCTGGTGCACAAAAGAATCTTGCAGACACATCCCCCATGGAGGGATACTGCCTTAACCTAGAGACAGGAGAGAAGGCCTAGTCCCTACTTCAAATGACCTGACAGATCTACTTGATGCCACCTGGATGGCATTGCTGTCCTTTACCTGGGAACTGTGTCTTCTGTCTTTGGGGTGAGGAGGCAACTGCATAAATTTGTAAACAGGTGCCTAATCCTCCTCCTCACCCCTTTCCAGCCCCTTCTGTGCTTCTTCTTGGAGGCTGTGGCTTCTTCCTGGGGCTGGTCCTTGCTAGAGATCGGTGCTGAATCTTCAACTGTTAATTTGTCGATATTTTCAAATTCATTGTTCACTCTCAGGGGAGAGTCCAGGGTGTCGATAGTGTCATGGATTCGTTCACTGCGCTGTAGATCAGTTTCCTTCAGGTCTGTAGAAGTGCTGATGCCAGCAGTGACGTCAGCATCATACTGGGTTTCTGGCGTCCCTGTGCTTCTACTGTCGTCCCAGAAGCACAGTCCTTCCAGGGATGAGAGACCGAGCATGTTGGCGCTGCCCGTCTCCTCACTCTCAGCCTCGTCAGCATCATGGGCAGCTGAGTTATGAGAAGTGGTTTCCTCTAGGCAGGAGAGGGTCTCCTCAGATGAAGTAGTACTCTCTGTGTCCTCTGAATTTTTCTTGATGTTATAGGAGGGCACAGGAGAAAGTGGTGAGTCAGAATTCCACAGCCAGCTGGTATCGAGCAGCTCATATAAATCTGGAGAGCTGGACCGAGAGATTTTGCTTTTTCTCACTTCATTCAACTCTTGCCCTTGGTTGTCTTCCGATGACAGGAATGTGGGTAAAGATGGTTCACTCAGGGCCCTCCTTAGGGACACAAGGAAGGTTGGATGACCTGCAGAAGGGCTCTGGGGACCCTGCCAGATAGCACCATGGATGTTACTATCGCTTTTTCTCCTGTTGAACATACTGATTTTTGCTAGGGCATCATTAAGCCAATTTGTTCCTTTGAGTTCCAGGGTTTCTTCTGCCATGGGGTCTAAGCAACACATAGTATCTACAATGGTAGAGATGGATGGCCTGGAACTACTTTCTCTGGATAGTGCTAGGAAATCTTCATCACAGAGATTCATGTACGGAAATACTTCCTCCATGATCCCCACTGGGACAGGTGGGGGATGCGACCACCACAAGGTGCTACAAGTAAAAAGACAAAAGCAGATAGGTTTATGTCTCTCAATTTCACTTCATAAAAAACGTACCTACCTCAATATCCTAATGATAATATTTGGGTCAGAGGTTGAAAAAAAAAATAGGTGACAGTCTCAACCCTAAAACAATTATGAGGATGCATAAGAAAGAACAGAGATGAAATAAGTGGTCACTTAGAGGTTGAAAGGAAGGCCGATGAAACAAAAATCAAATCAAAGATTTGGTGACATGTCAAGATGAAGTCTGTCAAAACTCTTGCCCAGAGAGAGGATACAAATTATGGAAATGTGAGACAAGACATACAGTGTGGAAGAAAGACAAGTATGATCTAGGGCACCTTGGTTGTGGTGTGTATGATGTGAATTATCTCTAGAGTGGTGATAGTCATGACAGAAGGTAATTTCTTGAATCATAAAATAGACGATCATTGATGGCATATTATTAAACCCAGGTACCATTTGCTGCCTTCCTGTTTCTATACCCTAGGTGAGGTGATCAATTCTGGATGTTTCAAAACATTCAAAGGAATCCATTTGGGGATAAGAAGGAACGAGTAATATAATATCTGCTCATAGAACATCGCAGGCCTACAGATTACATGATGTATCTTAGTTCCAGTACTTACAGTAAAGATCAGTTCTCCTCAAGAAGCAACACCAGACACAAGGAAAGCTTCCTCCGTATTTAGTCTTAGAACATGCATTCCCAATGCTGAACCCATAACTGGGCACACACAGGCACACACACACACACACACACACACACACACACACACACACACACACACCTGACACAGGCTAGGGTTTCTCCAATGTCTTTGATGAATTTCCAAATGTGCATGTGTTATGACGTTCCATGGTACTTGATGGGAGGTTCAAAACACATGACACAGTTGATGCTTCATGTTCATAGTTAGTTCAACAGGGAATCCTAGAATAATTCCACGGGAATCTATTGGACAACAAGTACGGAAGAAGCTCCAGAGGGCGGGGGTGGGACAGGATCAGAAAAAAAACCCAAATGGATTCCTGTCACTTTCTGAAGTAGAAATAAGCATAGAGCTTGTGACTGTAATCCCAGGTCCAGATACATGATGATCCTGACTAGAGCCATGGAGCAGCAGGTGGATGCTTAACTGAAACAGGGGCCTTTCAGACACATCAAGGGGCAGCTGCACTGTCACAGAGCAGAGGAAAAGATCCCAGGTCAGTGTGCATCTCCAGAAATGTTACAGGGGAATGCCTTATGTCACACAGTTAATGTTTAAAAGAAGAAAATAATAAACCAAAGTAAAAACGGCAAGTAATTTTATACAGAACTATTAAGAGAAATGTATACATGATCAGAAATCCATGCCTCATCCAAAAGCACTGGGTTCATGCATATAAAGAAAAACAGCATGAATCTAAAAAATGTCTCGAGACCTACAAGACTGCCGCCAGCTAACAATTTGAGCAACCGTGGAAAGGCTACCATAAATGCCCTTCCCGGATAGTGAGATCAACAACTAATGTATCCATGGATCCCTCATCTAATAGCTGCTGGAACTGGAAACAGAAACAAAACCCATATATAAACACTGAGTCAAACTAGAATCCAGATGCATTGGGAGAGGACAAAACCATGTTTCAGAAACATATAGAGACAGCAGACCTGAACAAGGAGGAGCTAACGGGCCCCCAGACAGATAGTTGGGAATCCAGCATGGGACTGACTCAGGCCCCCCTGAATATGGGTCTCAGCCAGAAGGACTGAGCAGTCTAAGGGACCTCAGACAGTAGAACCAGAATGTATTCCTGGTGCACAAAAGAATCTTGCAGACACATCCCCCATGGAGGGATACTGCCTTTACCTAGAGACAGGAGAGAAGGCCTAGTCCCTACTTCAAATGACCTGACAGATCTACTTGATCCCACCTGGATGGCATTGCTGTCCTTTACCTGGGAACTGTGTCTTCTGTCTTTGGGGTGAGGAGGCAACTGCATAAATTTCTAAACAGGTGCCTAATCCTCCTCCTCCCCCCTTTCATGCACAGAGACACACCCAGTCATCCAATTCCTCCTGCTGTTTCTACCATCCTTGAGACTTTATGGCCTTCTCAAACTGCACCTCCTGCTAGAACCCTAGCATTCAGACACATGAGGTGTGACACCATATCAAACCTGAGGAGCACACTTTGACTTTAAGAACCTAGTAACTAGGTAACATAGTAACAAGGTAACATGTGCCATAGTAACAAGAGGGACAGACAATCTCTGTGCTGATCTTTCTTAGGGTCACAGATATGAACTAGTTAGAAAATAAACCTATGATCTGCCCTAACGTCCTTTGTACTCTGATAATTCTGACTACTGCAGGCCTCATCTCGACACATAAGATGTTCAATTCCTTTATGTAAAACTCATATAGGTGGGAGTTTAAAGGATGGTAGGTAGCTCTCCCTGAAACTTGGATGATCTAAGGAAATGGACTAATAGCTCATGATATATATGAGTTTGTTTGTTTTTTGTTATGTGTGACATAGCAACTTTGGAAATAGCTACCAGGAGAGATGAGCTTTGAAGTGCATTGAAGACTGTAGGAGACGATAAACATTCATATGGTGATGAAGTATAATTTGATAACAGCTTGTCCATGAAACAAAACATTTAAAACAAAAAGAAATTAAATGTATAAATTTCAAAGAATCATGCTGAAAATTAGACATATGGGGCCAATAAAAAAGGTGAATGGAATTAAATCAACAATCAATTAAGAGATGTAAATCAAACCAACAAACTAATTATTTGCAGATGAACAATGTCTCTTTGTCTGAGATCAAAGTTAATGTGAACCAATGTCTCAGTGCAACAGCTGTGCATCAACCAAGCAATAGCCTCTGGGTAGAGTGAGAAGCCTCAGCCCGACTGAGTTCCTGATGTGTGTGGAGTCTGCAATTCCTCACAATGGCTCCTGTGAGGATACAGGAAGGAATCAGCTAATCACACCTATCCACGGCTAGAGGACAGAAATAGTGTTCTCACAGCCAAGACCAATTCCCTGATACGCAGCAACATGTGGGTGCTACACAGGTTTTGCTTTGGCTCAGGCATTAGGCAGAAGGAAACCATGTCTGCAGATTTGGAAAGAAGCAGCTGCTTCTGGGGCATTGGCAGGTCCCTTTGTCTCCAGTGAGCAATTGCCCCTGCTGGGTTCCACCAGTGTGGGGTTTAACCCTCCTGATTGCACTTCTGATAGACACCAAGAACTCTTGGTCTTGAGATGATGTGAACCCTCTCCCATTCAAACCCTAGGGAGGACATTTGGACTTCAGCAGCAGTAGTAACAACAAGAATGGACTCAGTTAGCTTTGAGCAGCCCAGGTTAGAGACACGGTTATGGACCAGAGAGTGAACATATAAGCTTCATCAAGGTCCTTGTCCTCAAACTCTCATACTCTCTAATGACTCCAACTACTGCCAATCTCTTGATCTCTACAATCATGATGCAATTCCTGTTCTTTACACTCATATTTATGGGTATCGAAATGATGAAAGCCTGTGAAGATTCGAGGCCATGGGGAAAGTGTTGCTCCTCAAGATACCCCAGAACGGTTAAGTTCATGAGTGGCATGGTGGGCAAGAGAAGACTCTTACCATGATAGGAGGATTCATAACCACAAGGAAATTCTGAAGGAAGTAATAAAGGAGGTGTGTATGCTCCAAGCAAAATCATATTCCTTCTCTTTTCCAGCTAATGTAGACTAACAAAATCAAATGTAAAAACTGTCAAAGATAAATGGATAAGGAATAGGAATAATAGAACGTGGTTGATAATAAACTGAAGCTGACACACAAACTACATCTAAAACAAACTAAGTCAACATTTAGAGGAAAACCCAACGCACCGGTCAGCACACTTTCGATGTTCAGGTCAGTGGTGATCACAGATGTTCAGTGTCAAAGACGGACAACAAAAAATAAAGTTCTCAAGACCAAAGTCTCGAGTGAATCCTCTGCAGCCAAGCAACAGCTTCACTGCAACGAAAGGACAAGATCCAGGCCCAGCTGGTGCCTTATATGGGTGACCACTCTCATTCCTCACAATGGCTCCTTGTGATGTCACTGAGCCATGGACCAATCACATCTAGCCAGAGGCCAACATGGTCTTTTGAGTTCTTTGCCTATGTCTCGTGTCAAATTGATGCCAAGAGAGGCCCAGGTTAATTTGTCTCAGGTTTCAGCGCATCAGGCACAGCCTGTGCTGGCTCTGCTGGTGGCAGCAGGGCCTGGGGCAAATGCTTTCCTTGTACTGACATATGTCCTCATTCTCAAAACTTTAAATGTCCTTGTTATCTGGGATACTCCTACAATCCTTTCAGTGTCAAAAGCACAATCTTGGCTTATCCTGAGTCAAGATCCCTAAAGGAAATAAATACAGATAGATAAAGACAGAACATTCTTAGTTCACTGTCCCTCCCATGCCCCAGAACCTCCTCCTGCCCCATTCCCTCCTACTGCACAGGGACAGTGATGCCTTGCAGGAGGGATCATCAAAATCTGTCAGGTCATTTGGAGTAGGGTCTAGGCCCTTTCTCCTGTGTTTTGTCAAAAATCAGGTGTTCATAGGTGGATGTGTTAATATAAGGATTTTGAATTTGTTTCATTGGTCTACCTGTCTATATTTGTGCCAATACAAAGCTGTTCTCTGTACTATAGCTCTATAGTAGAGCTTGAAGTCGTGGATGCTGATGCCTCCTAAAATTATTTTACAGGGTTTTCTGGGCTATCCTATGTCTTTTCTTTTTCCATATAAAGTTGGGTATTATCCTTTCAAGGTCAGTGAAGAGTTGTGCTTGTATTTTAATGGGGATTGCATTGAAACCGTAGTTTGTTTTTTGTAAGATAGCCATTTTTACTTTGTTTACCCTACCTATCCAAGATCATGGGAGAACCTTCAATTTTGGTATCTTACTTAATTTCTTTTTTTAAAGACAGAAATTTCTTGCTATATAGGTCTTTTGTTGTTATGTTAGCCTTACCCCAAGATATTTTTTTTTGTTTGTGACTATTGTAAATGGTGATGTTTGAGACAACCACAGATAGACACTGTGCTGAACTCCTGGATTACAGTTGCAGAGAAGGAAAAGTGATAAGACAAGGGATGAAGATCACTCTATAGAAACACACATGGACAGCTGACCGAAACCAGGGGAATCTCATGGACTGATAGCTGGGAAAGCAGCATTGTACCAAATCAGAACCCCTGTAAGTGGGTCTCAGTTGCAATGCCTGGGCAGTATAATGGACCTCTGACAGTGGAGCCAGGTCGTATCCCTTGTGCACAAAAGGACTTTGGAAGCACATTTCCCATGGAGGTATACTCCCTTAGCCTATAGGCAGGAGGGAGGACCTAGACCCTACACCAAATGAGTTGACAGATTTTGATGATCCCTCCTTGAAGGCATCACCCTCCATGTAGAATGCTTCTGCAAGGCAAGGGACATAGTCGACAAGACCAAACGGTAGCCCACAGACTGAGAAAAGATTTTCACCAATCCTATATCCGACAAAGGTCTGATCTCCAAAATATACAAAGAACTCAAGAAACTAGTCAACAAAACCCCAAATAACTTTATTTAAAAATGGGGTACAGAACTGAAGAAAAAATTCTCAATAGAGGAAATCAAAAAGCCGGAAAGACACTTAAAAAATGCTCCATATCCTTAGCTATCAGGGAAATGCAAATCAAAACAACTTTGAGATACCATCTTACTCCTGCCAGAATGGCTAAAATTAGAAACACCAATGATGACTCATGTTGGAGAGGATGTGCAGCAGTCACTTTTCTGTGGGTCCTGCATATCCAGTTTATATAGCATGAAGTCAAACACTCCAGACAAGAGCAGTATCTTGTCCAAATGGCTAATCTTGCCATATTGGAAGTAAACTTCTTAACAGGTTTCTTTGATGTCCATCTTCCTTTCTGACGCAGATGTTGTTGCCAGGAGCATTTATGTCTCACTGTCCAGAAAAACCTAAGCCTTTTTAAATGCCATACTCTGTAGGTCTTTGAAAGGTTTGAAGAATGCCCATTCATCTCAAATACATCTCTGTATATCTAGAAAACCTAACTAACTTAACTATAATTTTGAGTATTATAGGTAACTGTCTATAATCTGCACTAAATTATACATTACATTTCTAACTGTGCTATATAAACACAATACCTAAACAAGAGAAATATAGATATCTCAAAATTGACCTTAAATTGTATCAATGAATGAAAATCCTTTCCAAAACAAAGGATTCATATCTATGCCATAATCCCCTTTTTACCTTTAAAAAGAATTGGCTGTGATCATTAGCCATTTATAGCCAACCCCATTTAAAAGAAAACACACAATTATAAACACTATTTGGGAATTTGGGTGTTGTTCTTTCCAAACTACTTCCTGCTGATAAAGGGCACTGTCATGGGGGATTCTAAGAAGATGTAGAAATGCTGGCTGTAGTCTGTAAGACTGCTTTGTTCAGTTGTTTTCAATGTAGGATCACTTGGTACTCCATTTAAGGGGGTCAGGCTTGCTCAAACCACAATTGTCTGGAAGGAATCCACAGCATTTCATTTTCTATGGAAACAAAAATAGAAATTTTTAAAATATATAAATTGAATTAATCCAGCAGCATTTGTTTTAACAGTTGTTGTTATTTCCTTAGCAGTCAAACCATTTAAAGACAACAGAATAGTGTATAGTATGCACAGTTTTTCTGTGCTTTCCATCTTTATGTGGCTTTTTTATTACTCTGTTTCTGTTAGTTGTATTTTTTCATTTTTTGAGACAGGGTTTCTCTGTGTAACATTTATCAGTCTTGGAATTCACTCTGCATACCAGGTTTATTTTGCAAAAACAGAGATCTGCTTGCCTCTGTCTCCCAAGTGCTAGGATTAAAGGCTTGTGCCACCACACCCAACTCCTAGCTGTATTTTTAAAACCATTTTATTCCTTTTCTCTACCATGCCTATATATATTTTAGAACACACTGTAAACCTTTACCGATTATTTTTAGATGTGAATCTGTCTTTACTGTAAATCTTTATCTTTTTCTGGCCAAGAGTCTTTTATCTAGTAAACAACAACATTGCTAAAATGAAAGTCATAGTGGTTTCTGCTTCGGTTTATCAAAGATGGTGGCAGCTATTTTACCGCCAGTACTGAGAGCTGTGTTCACTGCCTTTGTCTTTGCTGCCCTCCCAGCAGCATGCTGCCGGCTTGGAGATATACACACCAATAAATTGTTAGCAAAGTTTCTTAAAAGCACTGCAATTTTTTTTTTTTTTTTTTTTGCCGCTTATTCTGAGTCAGAAAACTTCCCTTAAAGGAGCCATGGAAATCTTTGCTTGTCTCATGCAAAACAGAGTCCAACCCAGAAAAATGCTGCTACCAAGAAACCTTGCTAGTCTCTGTTCTTTTGTTTCTAAAACTCTTTTCTAAGCTTTTGTTAAAGTTTAAGTGGAAGTTCTTATTAGCCATGTGGGCGCCATATGGAAGGAGTAAGGTTTTTTTTTTTTTTTTTTTTTTTTTTTTGCCCGCCACTGGTCTACTACTGCTGCCACTCCAGCCCCAATTAATGCACAGAGAGTCTGTATTTGATATAATGCTGTTGGCCAGATACTAGTTTCTTATCAGCTAGCTTTGTCTTAATTATTAACCCATTTCTATGTATTTCCACGTGGTCTTCTCCAACCAGGGAGAAGCAGCTAGCTGGCGGTTCTGCTCTTTCTGGACTCTCCATCTTGATTCCTCCTTACTACTTCCTCTTTACTTCTTGTCTCCTAGTCCCTCCTCTCTTGCTTTCCTATTGGCCAACAGTGCTTTATTCATTAACCAATATGAGAAACATATTAACAGAATGACATCTCCCATCAGACTTACATTCCCATTGACTCAGTGTCTATGATAGTTCAGGGCGGGAAGACACTAGCACTGAGTGTCCCACCTGTTTGAACAAGTTGCTACAGAGCCTGTGGCACGGACGGCTTCATGGTCTTTTCCATTGTTACAAATTGCAGACACTGATGATTTTGTGTGTTCTGTCTCCCAAAGAGAATTGTGGGATGTACCTGTAATTTGATCTTTTTCAAAACATACACTCATGATCTAGCCTGTCTTAACTTGTGAGGTGGTCACGATCGTTCAGTTGTGTACAAACAGCCGAACAGGACTCCTCTAGTTGAGGGGCTCTATGAAAGAAGCTTCTGTGGGGATAAAAGAGTAGCGCACGAGTCTATTCAATCTTCCAGAGATGTGCATGGAGGAGCAGGTCTGTATCTCTGGAACACCTGCATGGTAATAAAGACTTTGGTGTATCTACTCTCTGAAAATGAAAGAAGACCAGAGGGAGGGGACATCAACTGTCAGATCCCAGTGCAATGCTACCCTAAAAGTTTCTCCTTTTCAAAGCTCCAGGTTAATATTGGGTGTTAGTTTGAATCAGAATGGCCCCCATCGATGAACATGATTGGATACATATCCCCAGTAGGTGAGTCTGTTTGGAAAGAAAGATGAGTAGTCAGTGGAGTGTCCCAGAGCACTAAGGATTCAAAAGCCAAACCCATCCGCAGTCATCTCTGTGGGTTTCATACTTGAGAATATGAGGTAAGCTATCAGCTCCAGCTCCAATGCCATGCCCGACTGCTTCTTGCTAGATTTCATCACAATGGTCATGTACTATCACCCTCTGCAACTGATGACCCCCTAAGGACCATCCTTTCTCTCATAGGTTGCCTTGGTCAGAGTGAATTGCTATGGCAATAGATTAGAAACAGAGCAGGAGTGGGCAAGTTCAGTAAGTGAATGCCAGAAAAGGAAGTATTTTGTGTGTGTGTGCAACAAGTTTCTATCTCACACATCCCAGGGCATCTGGGAAATCTTTCACAAAACAGGGAGACAAGAATCAAGCCATCCTTACCAAGACAGCTGGCCCACGGCAACACTGCCAGTAGAGCTGGGCATTGTAGCCTGCCCGAGAGGCTTGTGCATGCAAGCTCTACTCCGCTGTGGACAGCGAAGTGGATTGCACATTGATAAACTAACACAATGCCCATATGCCCAAAAATCAATGCCAGCATCTCAGCAGAGAAAAGAAAGCCCAACTTCATTGCTGAATAATGTTAAGGTCAGGCTTCAGAAACTTACCTTTCACCAAAAAGAGACACTCAGGATGCTCAAACTACTTCATCTAAATCAGTGGTATTCACTTGGTCGTCTAACACCAGCAGAATACAGAGATATTTACATTATTGTTCAAAACAGTTGCAAAATTACTTATGAAGTAGGAACAAAAATAATTGCATGGCTTGTGGTCCCCACATCATGAGAAACTGAAGTATAACAACATTAGGAAGGTTGAGGCACACTGATCTAAATTATCCCCTCAGGACAGACTCTGGATTCCCTGTCATCTGGGCAGTCCCAGCTGAATCAGAGGTCTGATCATAGCTTGCATGTTGACTGTGAGGACTGTGAGGACACCGCATTCAGCAAGAATGCACAGTATATCACTCACTGACAGCTTGTACCTCTGTGACAATGAAG
Source organism: Phodopus roborovskii (assembly GCF_943737965.1). Classification (NCBI taxonomy): domain Eukaryota; kingdom Metazoa; phylum Chordata; class Mammalia; order Rodentia; family Cricetidae; genus Phodopus; species Phodopus roborovskii. The sequence goes on along the minus strand of NW_026126487.1, from coordinate 5,376,698 downwards.
GTTTGCACCTAATCTAGACCCTGAATGTGGGTATTGGACACAAACTCGTACAAGGATGATGGTCTTGTCTGGAGTGATGTTCCACAGGCCTCCATAGCCCTACTTACCTTTTCACAGGTCACAGAAAAAAAAAAACCTGTAATTATTGTCACTTGACAGGAAAGAATCACTCACTGTGAAAAAAAAAATATTACACCAGTTTGTGGACTTCTGGGACAAAGGTAGGTTACCATGGGTGCCTGGTGGAAGGTTGCTGTGAAAATACACACAGGTGTTATTTACCTGATCATCTCAAGATTAGTTAGACAAGAAAGAGGTCCTGAGAGGGGTTTGGCTTGACCTCCCTGGGATGGCATTTTCTTCTGCTCCTGGGAATCCACTTGCTACATGCCAACTCTCTTCCGGAGGGACTTTGCTCCAGCCCCTGCCAGTCCAAGGACATGGCCTCTCCTCTACAAGCTTATTTCTTTCTTACAGCTGCAAGACTGGAATTGGAAATTCCTATTGGCAGATTCTCCTTCTTTTTAATCACCTTTATGCCCTTGCCTCTTCCCTCTTACTTTCTTTTCTTTGAAGGGTCATACATACTCATCTCCACGTCCCTGCCCTTCTCCCTGGGCCTCCTTACCTCCTGGGATTTCACAGTATATGGACTTCTTTACATCTGGTCATTGAGAACCCTCATCAATAGGGATGTGTCTGAAGACCTCAAGTCGTGTGGAACACAAAATTTGATAAAGTGGTTCTTGATGCTGGATGGCGGGTTCTTTAAAATAGGGTGGTAGTGTGGCTGACTCTCTGCCTTGCCATAGTGCTGGGGCAAGTATGAGTTTATGTTGGGGGAGCAAACTGCTCCCACTGCAGGGAGAGGATGGGTAGAAAGCTTGTCCCCAGGTTGCTGGAGGTGTCTGATAGGGAACATCATAGTTGTGGCATACAGCTCTGCTGAGTTCTGGCCTGGCTCCCTCCTGTGACTTGGTAGGCCTCACCAGTACGATGTGAGTTCCTCAGTTCATGAACCATGGACCCAGGCCTGTTCTTCAGACTTTAAAGAGACCCAAGAAAAGGACTCTGTCAGGGACTGTGACATCAGAAGAACTTAACACAAAGCTGTCCCATACCTCTCTAGAAGATGCCTCTTACCTTAACCTGTTCCCAGTCCTCAATCCCAACTGTCTTCTCCTTCCCTCCATTGAACCTGGTTGCATCCTTTGCTTGTCTGCCTCAGGCTCAACTTCCCCAAGACCCACATAAAGAGATACAGTGGGAATGTTCCATCTAGGCCTACATACTTCTTATGGTCCATGTCCTATGCATGGGTCACAACATCAATGGCAAAACTCCTTGCAATTCAAAGAAGAAATACACAAAGCTGAAAGTCACGCCTACTAGGTTTCCTGGAACTCAGTTTCCCATGCCCTGCTGTTCCTTGCCTGGGGACTGTTTCTTCTCTCTTTGGGGTGAGAAGGCAACTGCATAAATTTCTAAACAGGTGCCTAATCCCTATCCTCACCCCATTCCAGCCCCTTCTGTGCTTCTTCTTGGAGGGTATGGCTTCTACCTGTGGCTGGTCCTTGCTAGAGATCAGTTGTGACTCTTCAACTGTTATTTCGTCAATACTTTCAAATTCATTGTTCACTCTCAGGGGAGAGTCCAGGGTGTCGATTGTATCATGCATTCTCTCACTGCATTGTAGATCAGTTTCCTTCAGGTCTGTAAAAGTGCTGATGCTAGCAGTGACTTCGGCATCACACTGGGTTTCTGGCATCCCCGTGCTGCTGCTATCATCCCACAAGCACAGCCCTTCCAGGGATGAGGGACTCAGCATGATGGCACTGCCAGTCTCCTCACTCTCAGCCTCGTCAGCATCATGGGCAGCTGAGTTATGAGAAGTGGTTTCCTCTAGGCAGGAGAGGGTCTCCTCAGATGAAGTAGTACTCTCTGTGTCCTCTGTATTTTTATTGATGTTATAGGAGGGCACAGGATAAAGTGGTGGGTCAGAATTCCAAAGCCAGCTGGTATGGAGCAGCTCATATAAATCTGGAGAGCTGGACCTAGAGGAGCTTTTGCTTTTTCTCACTTCATTCAACTCTTGCCCTTGGTTGTCTTCCGATGTCAGGAATGTGGGCAAAGCTGGTTCACTCTGGGCCCTACTTAGGGTCAGTAGGAAGGAGGGATGACCTGCAGAAGGGCTCTTCGGACCCTGCCAGATGTCACCGAGGATGTTACTATCTCTTTTTCTCCTGTTGAACATATTGTTTTTTGCAAGGGCATCATTAAACTTATCTGTTCCTTTGACTTCCAGGGGTTCTTCAGCCATGGGGTCTAAGCAACACATAGTATCTACAGTGGTGGAGATGGATGGCCTGGAACCAGTTCTTTGGATGGTGCTAGTGAATCTCTATCACAGAGATTCATGTATGGAAATTCTTCCTCCATGTTCCCCACTGGGACAGGTGGGGGATGGGACCACCACAAGATGCCTACGGTAAAAAGACAAAAGCAGGTTTAGCAGATAAGTTTATGACTCTCAATTTTTACTTCATGAATATTGTAGCTACCTTAACATTCTCATGATAATTTTGGGGTCAGAGGTTAAAAAAAAAAACAAAAGGTTCCCACACAAACCTAAAGCAATCATGAGAAAGAATAAGAAAGAGCAGAGATGAAATAAGTGATCACTTAGAGGTTGAAAGGAAGACCAAAGAAACAAAAATTAAAAAAAAAAAAAAAAAGATCTGGTGACTTGTAAAGATGAAGTCTGTCAAAACTCTTGCCCAGAGAGAAGATAAAAATTATGGAAATGTGAAACAAGGCATACAATGCGGAAGAAAGACAAGTATGATCTAGGACATCCTGGTGTGCGTTTGATGTGAATTGACTCTACAGAGGTGACAATCATGAAAGAAGGCGATATCTTGAATTGTAAGAGACAAACATTGATAGAATGTTGTTAAACTTGTGTACCATTTGCTTCCTTCCCGCTACTACACTTCAGGTGTGATGATCAATTGTGGACGTTACACACATGCAAAGGCATCAATTTAGGGATAAGGTGGAAAGAGTAACATCATTTATACTACTAGAAGTTCCCAGGCCTACAGAGTAAGTGATGGATCTTACCTCCTGGTTTTAGAGTAAAGATCAATTTTCCTCAATAAGCATCAACAGATACAAGAAATGTTCTCTCCAAACTTAGTCTTGAAAGCCTGCATTCCTCTGATGCTGAACCCTTAACCGTAGACAAAGACACACAGACACACAGAGAGACAGACACACACACACACACACACACACACACACACAAAAGAGGCTGGGGTATACTCCAATGTCTTTGATGAATTTCCACATGTACATCTGTTTTCAAAACACAGGTCAGAGTTGATGCTTCATGTTCATAGTGACTTCAACAGAGAATCCTATGATAATTCCATTGGAAATATTTGGATATCCAGAATGGGAGGTGGTCCAGTGAGTGGGCCCACGCTCATCCATAAAAAAATGGATTCATGTCAGTTTCTGAAATAGATATAGACATACAGCTTTTTTCTATAACCCCAGGTCCAGAGACATGGTGATCTTGACTAGAGCCATGGAGCAGCCGGTGGAAGCACAAGAAACAGCTGCACTGTCACAGAGCAGAGAAAATGATACCATATCACTATGCATCTCCAAAAATATTACAGGGGAATGCCTTATGTCTCACAGTTAAGGTTTAAAATAAGAAAAATGAAACAAAAGTAAAAAAGGCAAAAATATTTTATACAAAGCAATTGAGAGAAATGAACATGTAAGCAGAAAAACATGCCTCCTCCAAAAGCACTGGGTTCATGAATAGAAAGGAAAAAAAAAAAAAAACAGAACACAAAATCCAATCAAGAAAAGAAAAACTTCAAATGTTAAAGTTTAAGAGCTTCTGAGAGTCCAGTTGTTCAGGACAAATGCAGATGTCTGCCTGCTCTCCTCTCCACAAGAGTTGTTCTGCAACATGAAACAAGTCCCAGCCTCTGCAGGGCCTATGTGAACAGATTTCCATAACTTCGGCTTTTTGTTATGTCACAGTAAAGGATTACTAGTAAGAGCAAGAAATAACCCAAAGATGTTGCTCTATCCAGCTCCAGAGACTGCATAACTTTTGTCATGGCCCTGAGTAAATCCCCAACAAAATATAATTTATAGGGAAAAGGAAAATCCTACTCTCTCTGAGGCTCTCAGAGGACAGGGTGGTATGGCAGATGAGGGTGTAGGGACTTGGGAAGATGGGTCTGAGGCAGTTGGGTACTTGACTTTGGCAGGTCCCTGCTACACCCAGTTACCCAGCTCCTCTCTTGCTGTTTCTCACATCCCTGGGCTCTTATTTATTCCCAAACCGCAGCTCCTGCTAGAACCCAAGCATTCAGACATATTTGGTATGACACCATATCAAACCTGAGGAGCACACTTGGACTTTAAGAATCTAGTAAATAGGTAATATAGTGACAAGGTAACATGTGCCAAGTAACAACTTGAACAGACAAGAATTTTGTGCAGACCCTTCTTAGGGACACAGGTATGAACTAGTTAGAGAAAACACCTATGGTCTGCCCTAATACCCTTTGTACTCTGAGAATTCTGACTAACACAGACCTCATGTCTACGCTTAACACATTCAGTACCTTTATCTAAAACTTATGTAGATGAGTGTCTAAAGGATGGTAGCTCTCCCTGACACGGAGATGCTCTAATGAAAAGGACTAGTAGTCACGACATACATGACAGAGTTTTGTTCCTTTATTCAGGGTGTCGTGTGTGACATAGCAAGTGTGGAAGATGGCCACCAGGAGAGACGAGCATGTAAGCTTCAGGACTGTAGGAGATGATAAACATTCACATGGAAATGACTTATTCTGTGTTTTGCAGCTTGTTCTTACTGACCAGACCTTTAAAACAAGAACAGTTAAATGTAAAAATGACAAAGATGCTGATATTATAAATATGGAGTCAGTAAAAAAAAGGAGAGCTGAATGGAAAGCACTAATTAAATAAATAATCAATTAAGAGATGTAAATCAAACCAAAAAACTCACTATGTGCATGTCAAAGCAGATGAACGATATCTTAGAGATCAGTAATATTGACGTTAATGTGAACCAATGTCTCAGTACACCAGCTGTGCAGCAACCGAGCAACAGCCACTCTACAGAGTGAGAAGTCTCAGCCCCAGCCAATTCCTTATGTGGGTGGAGTCTGCAATTCCTAACTATGGCTTCTTTCAGGTTATGGGAGGGAATCTGCTAATCACAGCTATCTAAAACCAGAGGACAGTGGGGGACAGAAATTCTTTTGTTTCTGTTTCCAAGGACAGAATTAGTGTTCTCACTGCTGTGGCCAGTTACCTGACAAGCAGCAACATGAGGGTGCTACACAGGCTTTGCTTTGCTTCAGGCTCTAGGGAGGACAAGGAAGCCATTTCTGAGGACTTGGGAAGATAGATGGGTCTGTAGTGGCTGTTTACATGGCATTGGCAGGTCCTATTGTTTCCAATGACTAGTACCCGTGCTGGGTCCATCACCATAGATGGGTTTACACCCTCGTGATCATACCCCCTGCTGGAGACCAAGAACTCAGAGACTTGAGATGATGTGAAACCTCTCCCATTCAAACCCTAGGAAGGACATTTGGACTTCAGCAGCAGTAGTAACAACAAGAATGGTCTCAGTCAGCTTTGTGCAGCCCAGGTTAGAGGCACGATTATGGACTAGATAGAGAGTGAACACACAAGCTTCTTCAAGGTCCTTTGCACTCATACCTTCATATTCTCTAATATTCCACTACTGTAAACCTCTTCATCTCTACAGTCACAATACAATTCCTGTTTCTTATGCCTGTGTTCATGGGTATGGAAAGGATGACAGCCTGTGACGCTTTGTGGCCATGAAGAAAGTATTGTTCCTCAAGATTCCTAGAGTTGTTGAGTTGCATGAGTGGCATGGTGGGCAAGAGAAGACTCTTATCATGATCGGGGAACTTATAACTACAAGGAAAGGCTGAGGGAAATAACAAAGTAGGTGTGTATGCTCCAAGCAAAATCAAAACCTTTTCTCTTCCAGTTACTATAGACTTACAAAACTCAATGTAAATTCACACCACCAGAGGAACTAGGATACAAGGTATATTCTAAGAGATTCAATATAAAGCCCCTCACAGAACTGGGAAGGGACAACAAGTCCCCCAGAGCTCAGGGGAAGTGGGGGGGGCAGCGAATGGAGAGAGAAGTAGGAGAAAACGAGGGGGAGGAAAGGAAAACATGTGCGACCAGGAAGATTAAGCCTGGTTAGGAATAGAAGACAGGAGAGAGGGGGAGGGAGAGAGAGAGAAAGAGAGAACATAAAAGAGGGAGCCAATATTGGTTTGAAGATAAAATTGAACACAAAGAAAGGTCTAGAGAACTACAAGACTGCTGCCAAGTAACAATTTGAGCTTCCGTAGAAAGGCTACCATAAATGCCCTTCCCAGAGATTGAGATCAACAACTAACCTATGCATGGAGCCCTCAACTAATGCCTGTTGGAAACAGGAGAAAACACCCATACATAAACACTGAGTCGAAGTAGAACCCAGATGCAGATGGAGAGGACTAGACTAGGTGGCAGAAACACATACAGACAGCTTACCTGAAAAAGTAGGAGCTAAGGGGGCACTAGACTGATAGCTGGGAAGCCAGCATTGGACTGACTCAGGCCCCTCTGAATATGGGTCTCAGCCAGAAGGACTGAGCAATCTAAGGGACCTCAGACAGTGGAGCCACGATGTATCCCTGGTGCACAAAAGGACCTTGCGAACACATCCCCCTGTCTAGAGACAGGAGAGAATCCTTAGTCCCTACTTCACATGACCTGTCAGATCTACATGACCTCAACTGGATGGCATTCCCCTACATATGGGATTGGGGTGGGAGAATGGGAGGGGAGGGTGATTAGAGTTCATGTGAGAGGGCAGAGACAGTAAAAGGGAGGGAGGGAGGGAAGGAGGGAGGGAGAGACGGAGGTAGGGGGGAAGGAGGGAGAGGGAACTGGGATCGACATGTAAAATGATAAGTTAAATTAAAAAAAAATGCTTTGACTCCAAAATTTAAGTTCAAGGACAAGTTACTGGGGGAAAGGGTTTCTATTTTTGTTTCCACAGACAATGAAAAGATGTGGATTTCTCCCAGACTAATGTGGTTTGATCAAGCCAGACCGCCTGAAACAGAGTACCAGGTTATCCTATATTCAAAACAGCTGGACAAAGCAGCTTTACAAACTACAGCCAGGATTTCTGAATCTTCTTCGAATCCCCCATGACAGTGCCCCTTACCAGCAGGAAGTAGTTTGGAAAGAACGACGCCCAAGTTCCCAAATATAATCTATAAATGTTTGTTTTCATCTAAATGGACTTGGTTATATAAAATAAATAAAAATAAAAATAAATTAAAATAGAGAACTAAACCAATATAAAATTTTGAAAGATAAATGGATAGAGAATAATAGTAAATGGTTGATAATAAAATAAACTGAAGCTCAGTCACAAATTAAATCTAAAACAAAGTAAGTCAACATTTAGACCTAAGAGAGAATGAGAAAGAGAAGGAGAAAGGGAAAGAGATTGAGAAAGAGAAAGAGAAGGGGAGGAGAGGAGAACATGTGGGACCTGGAAGATTGAGTCAGGGAATGAATACACTAGTGTAAAAAAGAAGGGATACCGTAATAGAGGGAGCCATTGTAGGTTTGAAGAGAAAACTGATTCTAGAGAAATGTCCAGGGACATACAAGGATGACCCCAACTAAGTCAGAGTAACAGTGGAGAGGCTACATTAATTGCCTTTCTCTGATAATGAGATTGATAACTAACTTATCTGCCATCTTAGAGCCCTCAGCTGGTAGGTGATTGAACAGAAGCAGATAACCACAGCTTAACACTGAACTGAACTCTTGAAATGCAGGGAGGAGTGATAAGAAAAGGGGTCAAGACCAAGCTAAAGAAACCCACAGAGACTGCTGATCTGAAAAAGGGGAACTCATGGACCCCCAGACTGATAGCTGGGAAACCAGCATTGGACTGACTCTGACCTCATAAACATGGGTGTCAGTTGGAATACCTTGGCAGTCTAAGGGACCTCTGACAGTGGAACCAGTATGTGATGGGAGATGTCATTATGTATATATGTTTCTCATACTGGTTAATGAATAAAGCACTGTTGGCTGATAGGAAAGGAAGATAGGAGGGACTATGAGACAAGGAGGAAAGAGGAAGGAGAAAGGAGAGGTCAAGATGGAGGGTCTGGAGAAAGCAAAATGCCGGCTGGCTCCCTGGTAAGGAGACCACATGGAAATACATAGAAATGGGTTAATAATTAAGACAGAGCTAGCCGATAAAAAACAAGTAACTGGCCAACAGAATTATATCAAATACAGAGTCTCTGTGCGTTATTTGGGGCTGGTGCATCACCGGAACAAGACCGGCGGCCGAAGAAAAAAACTTACTCCTTACAAGTATGGTGCATGAAAGGACTTTGGGAGCACATTCTCTATGGAGGGATATTCCCATAGTCTAGAGGCAAGACTGAGGCCTAGATCCAACTCCAAATGACTTGACAGAGTTTGATGATCCCTGTTGGAAGGCATCACCCTTCCTGTGGAGTTGGGGAGTGGAATTGTATGGGTGGGGGGCAGGGGGGCCATGGGAGGGAGAGGAAATTGGGGTCAATATGTAAAATAACAATATATTGCATGTATACATATATTTATATATGTATATATATTGCATATATACATATATTTATATATGCAATGTTTCTCTGATTTATTTCTCAGCCTCTTTATCGACTATTATTTTAGAGATACTGATTTTTTTGAGTTAATCTTGTATACTGCTAATTTGCTAAAGGTGTTTATCAGTTATAGGAGTTCCTTGGTAGTTTTTCAGGTCACCTATGTAAACTATCATATCTCCTGCAAATAAGGACAGTTTGATTTCCTCCTTTTGAATTTCTATCCCCGTGATATCCTTTTGTTGTACTATTGCTCTAGCTAGAACTTCTAATACACTATTGAAGAGACATGACGAGAGTGTGCAGACTCGTCTTGTTCCCTGATGTATAGAGGAATGACCTGAAGCTTGTCCCAATTCAGTTTTATATTGGCTGTTGCTTTATTGTATATTGTTTTTATTATGTTTAGGTATGTTCCTGTTATCCCTGATCTCTCAAGACCTTTACCATGAAAGTGTGTTGGATTTTGTCAAAGGCTTTTATGCATCTAGTCAGATGATCATGTGTGGTTTTTTTTCCTTTCAGGCTGTTTATATGGTGGGTTATATTTATAAACTTTCTTTTGTTGAACCATCCCTGCATCCCAGGGATGAAGCCTACTTGGTCATCGTGCATGATTTTTCTGATGTGTTCTTGGATTCGATTTGCCAGTATTTTATAGAGTATTTTTACATCAATGTTCATGATGGATAATGATCTGTAATTCTCTTCCATAGTGTCTTTCTGTGGCTTGGGTACCAAGGTAATTTTAGCCAAGTAAAAAAGTGTTTGGTAATGAACCTTCGGCTTCTATTGTGTAAAACAATTTGAGGAGTATTGGTATTAGCTATTCTTTGTGTTTCTGGTAGAATTCTGCATTGAATCCATTTGGCTCTGGGCTTTTTTTTTTTTTTTTTTTTTTTTTTTTTTTTTTTGGGAGGTTTTTGATGACTACTTCTATTTCAGGGATATTCTCATATCATCTTTGGGGGCTTCTAATATTTTTATGAAGTTATTTTTTGAATCATTCTCTTCTGCGTCATCTGCTTTGGTGTATTCAGGTCTAGTTGGTGTACAGTCCCAAGATTCTGTTGTTGTCATACTGTACTTTCTATTGTTGGGTGATTTCTTTCTTTTTTAATTTAATTTATTATTTTACATATCAATCCCAGTTTCATCTCCCTCGCTCCATCCCTGCTTCCCTCCCTCCATCCCTCTTTCCCTCTCTGCCCCCTCACATGCACCCTGACCACTCTCCCCTCCAATCTCCCCACTCCCAATTCTACATGTAGGGCAATGCCATTCAGGTGGGGTCATGTAGATCTGTCAGGTCATTTGAAGTAGGGACTAGGACTTCTCTCCTGTCTCTAGGTTAAGGAAGTATCCCTCCATAGGGGATGTGCTTGCAAGGTCCTTTTGTGCAGCAGGGATACATACTGGTTCCACTGTCTGAGGTCCCTTAGCCTGCTCAGTCCTTCTGGCTGAGCATATTCAGAGGGGTCTGAGTCAGCATCAAGGAAATGCAAATCAAAACAACTTTGAGATACCATCTTACTCCTCCAAGAATTGCTAAAATTAGAAACACCAACTCATGCTGGAGAGGATGTGGAGAAAGGGGAAAACTTCTTCACTGCTGGTGTAAACTCGTACAGCCACTTTGGAGATCAGTGTGGTGGTTCTTCAAGAAAATGGGAATTAGTTTACCACAGGACCCGGCAATACCGCTCTTAGGCACATACCCAAATGTTCCACATCCATGCAACAAAGGCATCTGCTCAACTATGTTCATAGCATCATATTTGTAATATCAAGAACCTGGAAGTAACCTAGATACCCCTCAATTGAAGAATGGATAAAGAAAATGTGGCACATCTACACAATGGAATACTACTCTGCAGAAAAAAATAATGGAATCTTGAAATTTGCAGGCAAGTGTAGGGCACTTGAAGAAACCACCCTGAATGACGTAGCCCAGTCACAAAAAGAGGAACATGGTATGTCCAGGCTCATATATGGATTTTAGACCTAGAGTATAGGATCACCAGCCTATAATTCACACCAACAGAGGAACTAGGATACAAGGTGTATTCTAAGAGATTCCTATAAAGTCCTTCACAGAAGGGGGAAGGGACAAGTCCTCCAGAGCACAGGGGAAGTAGGGGGACAGTGAATGGAGAGAGCAGTAGGAGAAAGAGAGGGAAAGAGAGGAAAGCATGTGCGTCTAGGAAGATTGATTCAGGGCACGAATAGAAGATAAGAGAGAGAGAGAGAGAAAGAGAGAGAGAGAGAGAACATAAAAGAGGGAGCCATTATAGGTTTGAAGAGAAAACTGAAACTAAAGAAAGGTCTAGTGACCTACAGGTCTATATGACCTGCAGCCATATAACAATTTCAGCAACCGTTGAAAAACTACAATAAATACCCTTCCAGGATAGTGAGATCAACAACTAACTTATCCATGGAGCTCTCATCTAATACCTATTGGAAACAGAAGGAAACACCCATACCTAAACACTGAGTCAAATTAAAATCCAGATGCCGATGGAGAGGACAAGACCGTGTTGTGGAAACACATAGCAACAGCTGACCTAAACAAGGATGAGCTGAGGGCCCCCCAGACTGAAAGCTGTTGGGTGTTTTCTTGTATTGCCATCTTCACAACACTTCTTCCAGTGTATGCAGGTGAAGTCTCTCTCCCTCTACCCTGCTCTCCCGGTGGGTTTAGGCAGGTCAGGAGTTTGTTGTCTATATCTCTGGATGATCTGAGGTCTCTTGGAGGTCTTTCCAGGAGAGGAGAGATGATGAAGCCCAATGATCAGGTGAATGCGGCCTCTAGGTGGTCCCTCATGGATAGGCAGGTTCAGTGTGCTCAGAGCAGACCCAGCAAGTCCAGGGAGGTGTAGGGGGTGTTGGACCTACATTCTGGCCCAATGCTCACTTTGAGCAACAGGCCTACCAGGACTAAGGGTGAGCGGAAGGTAGGCTCTGGGTGGTGTATATCAAGATCCCTAAAGCATAAGAGTGCCCCTTAGACTGCCAAGGGTGACAGTTCTGTATCACCTCAACACCGGTCTTGAAAGGTTGGTACTGATTTGCCCTGACTATCATGTACTGATCCACAGTGTGAGTGTAGCTTGCATGCCACCTTGCAGGCTTGTTGTCTTTTCTTCTGGCCAAAGATGAAGTTAGAGTTTGGTTAAATATCACTGACAAAAGACAGAAATCTTGTAGTCTAGAATTTAAAGCCAGATATATGCATGGGAATCTTGGTATCCTTGTCCTTGGCACAGAACAAAGTTGCCAGAAGTGCTTAAGGGCACTTATGCTTGATGATTTTAGTGTTCCCTCTTCAGAGGATGAAATGCTCTAGTAACAAAAAAAGGCCCTTTAAGAACCTAACTCTCCTAAGCAAGAGATTAGAATCTGGGTAGAGACCTAATATTCCATGTGGACTGGGTCAACTTGCGTGAGGAGTCACCCCTAAAAGGTAGCATTTGCTAAAGCCATGCTAGAAGCCAAATCATTTTCCTTCTAATAAATACTGTTCTATCCCTTGTAGTATCTTCCATTGGTTTATATGGCTGCCTATTTCTTGAAATAATCAGGACATGGAAATTTTCTTTCTTTGTTTGTTTCTTTCTTTCTTTATTTTTTTTTCCTGTTTCTGAACTATACACTTTCCCTTACATTCTCACTCCTTCTCTAAGCTCTGCACCTGCCCTCTGGCAATCTGTCTGTTTTGTGCCTGAAATCCATGGGTAAAAAAAGGAATGTGTGCCTCCTCCATTCCCTACCATGTGCTTTTCTTTTAAACTGGAATGAAGTTTCCCTTGAGTCAAAAGATGAAGGATTAGGAGAAGAAGACCAGGGAGAAAAGAAGAAGAAGGAGGAGGAGGAGGAGAATCCTGCTTTCTCATCCGTGTAGAATTTCACAATCAGAGGAAGCAAAACATGAAATTTTCAAGGGGCATCATCATAATTGTTGATCTGTCAGATACATGATGCCTGATTCTGTAATTTATACTTTAATTGCTTTTTCATTTTCGTACAAAAAAATGTGTGCCCACTTAAATTTTTCATTTACTTCTAGGGCAATAATGTGATTTGTAACACTTATTATATATTGGTATGCACTATTCAAATGCATGTGTATATCATTAAATGTGCTTTAATAGTACTTAAAAGACCCAGGGACTGATGATGATATGGGTTAGTACACTGGCTATCAACCTTCTTGATGCTGTGACCCTTTAATAAATTTCCTGATGTTGTGCGGACAACAAGCCATAAAGTTATCATCATTGCCACCTCATAACTATAATTTTGCTACTGTTGTGCTTCATAATGTAAATATATGAGTGTTCTGATGGTCTTGGATGAGCCCTGTGAGAGCGTTGTTTTTCCTTCCAGGGGGCCATGACCCAAATGTTAAGATCCCAGGCTTGTTGGGTAAAGGCACTTTATGTTGAGCCTAACAACCAGAATGGATTCATCGGGACCTACAGGATTTAAGGGGACTATTAACTCCCCTTAACTCCAAGAAGCCACATACACACATTTGCAGTCTTTTGCCTGCATATATGTATGTGTACATTGTTCCCGCAGAAGTCAGAAGACGGCATCATATCCCCAGGGACTATCGCTGTTGTATGCCAATATGTGGGTCTAGGCATTGGACCTCTGCCAACTCTCCATTTCTACTCTAAACTTTTAAAAATCTAATAATATAGAAGGTCTGGACAGGTGATTCCGCACTTAAGAGCTCTTGTTGCTCTTGCAGAGGAGGTGGACTTGTTTACAGCACACATGCAGCAGCCATCAGTAATCCTATATTCAGGGGAATTAATGATTTCTTCTGTCTGAGGACATCAGGGACACACATGGAGCACAAACATACACACACACACTCACATATACACACACACCACTTGCACACACAACACACACACACACACACACACACACCACATCACAGACATACCAGATATGTACACACACCGTACATACACACACACACACGCACACCCCCCCCGCACAAATACATAAACACTCAGTAATAAATACTGATCTTACTTAGCTTCAGGCTATTTCTCATGAGGCAGTACGAGTGTCCTGAGCCCTTCCTCTGAGAATGCTAAAGGAAATGCAGGTGGAAGGTAGTGTAGGAGAGGACAAGGATGGTAACAGTGAAGCACAGCACAAAGCCTGGGTAGAGGACAACATGATCCTCATACAAGCTGTGAATTTAGAGGAGGAGCTTGTTGTTAGGTTCTGTCAGGTGCTGTCATTTGTAGGACTGGGACAGCCAACATCAGAACTCCAGGGACAAACTGACCTAGGTAGATTGGGAGGGATGTTTGGTATAAATTGTGTTATGAGAAATATGGCAGTTGCATGCACACACCTGTGCAATTTACAATTCCAGAGTTAAGGGAAGCCTCTGTTTAATATGGACTCACTGTGTGCATGGTAGGGAGGCTGAGCTTTAAATGGGTGTGTCACACAAGTCCTGCTCTATCCTGTCAGTGGTTGAGCCTTCCTGTGTCAGGAAGGTTCAGATAAAATGGACCAGGATTCTATATATTCCTTAAGCAAAATTGTTCTTCCCATTTTAAGGCTAGGGGGGCTGCTAGAAGCACATGTCTACATAAAGAAGCCTTGCAATTCTTCATGAGAGATAGTAATGCATGTGTCTCACCTGCCACAGGCTTGACAGCTACCCCACCACTGGGGTAGGATAGGCTTCCTGGAAAGGGGCCCAGAGTCACTGAGTTGCCACTGAGATGTTACCTGTTGATTCCTGTTTGCTGAGGATTTCCCTGTTCATGGAGGTCATGTGACCATTGATGTGCAAATGCATTGATTCTGGCTCATTTTGGAATGAGGTGATCATGTACAGGTCTGTGTTCATAATTATTCGTTTGATGTTGCATAGGGCATGGATCCTAAATTCTAAGTAGATGAGATAAATATTCTGACTCAAGCAGAGTAACTTGTGTGCCCACTGTGAACATGGACACCATGCTCAATAGTGTGCTAGGAGTTAATGTGTTGCACCCACAGTTCAACCCTGACCAGTGGCTGAAAACTTTCCAAGCAAGAGTTGTGTGTGTGTTAGTGTGTGTGTGTGTGTGTGTGAGTGAGTGGTTGTGTGAAAATGTGTGTGTGACCTGTGTGACCTATATGTGCATTTCTGTGTGTAGTCATTCCTGGATCCATATGTCAACCTATGATTCCCTTCTGTTTGACCTTCCACCTTAGTGTTGATACAGTCTGTCAATGATTCGAGAGCTTACCAGTTCTCCTGGACTCCTTGCTGAGAATGTCAGGAGTGGGGATTCCCACTGTGTGCTGGTGCAGCTGACACTGTATGTGGGTGCTGAGACAAGGATGCAGGTCCTCATTGTTGTCTGACAAGGACTCTGCTGACTGAAGGATCTCCCAAACAGAGCTCCCTAATCACCCTTTCTCAATCCCAATGTTCACCAGGAATTTTCCTCTCTGTCATTCGTATGAGCTGTGCATTCCTTGGAATGTGGAATTCCATATGCACTTCCCCAGGGCAGTAGAAAAGTGGTGCATGTATATCTGTGTCAGTGTAAATTTGGATTGTTCTTTGACCAAAAGATGACACCAAAGATGAACAACACTAAGGAATTTCCTGCCTGTTCGTCAAAACTATAATCAAAATACTAGGGGTTTAACCATGAGGAGTCAATATGTTCCTAACATCCTCATTCCTACCAGGAACTGTCTCTTTTGAGGCTCATAGGGGGCTCTGAGCTTAGGGATTGCAGGTGACCATAAGGTCCATTGGGAAGTCTCATCCTATGATAATATTTCTCGGGCTTTTGAATTTCTCAGTGTGTTTGAGGCCTATTAGGGACACAGGCTACACTCTGTAATTTGAGAGCATTCATAGTGATCACAAGTCCAGAGGAGGTCCCTTCTTCTATGTCTTGTCACCAGATTGTGATGTGGGCTAACCCTTGTGTATGATGTGAATATGTATTCCTCTCGTTGGTTGAGGATAAAGCAGATTTGGCATATATCCTCACATGATAAGGCTAGGTGGGAAGTGCAAAAATAGATACAGGAAGAAAGAAGGGCAGAGTAATGAGAGACCCAAGCCAACCACCAGTGAAAGGAGATGAGAGCCCTGTGATCACTTCACCCTAAGCACAGCAGACCTTCCTAGCTCATTCTTTTTTTTATTAATTTATTTTATTTTATATAACAAATTCCAATTAAATGAAAACAAACATTTATACACAATATTTGGGAATTTGGGGGTTGGTCTTTCCAAACTACTTCCTCCTGGTAAAGGGCGCTGTCATGGGGTATTCGAAGAAGATTCAGAAATCCTGGCTTTAGTGTTTAAGGCTGCTTTGGCCAGCTGTTTTGAAAGTAGGATCAGCTTGTACTGTGTTTCAGGCGGTCTGGCGTGATCAAACTACATTAGTCTGGAAGGAATCCACATCTTTTCATTGTCTGTGGAAACAAAAATAGAAATCCTTTTCTTCAGTAACTTGTCCTTCAACTTAAATTTTGGAGTCAAAGCATTTTTTTAAATTAATTTATTATTTTACATGTCGATCCCAGGTCCCTCTCCCTGCCTCCCTCCCTTCTTCCCTCCTTTTACCCTCTCTGCCCTCTCACATGCATTCTAACCACCCTCCCCTCCCATCCCCCCACCCCAATTCCATATGTAGGGGAATGCCATCCAGTTGGGGTCATGTAGATCTGACAAGTCATGTGAAGTAGGGACTAGGGCTTCTCTCCTGTCTCTAGATTAAGGCAGTTATCCCTCCATAGGGGATATGTTAGCAAAATCCTTTTGTGCACCAGGGATACATCCTGGCTCCTCTGTCTGAGGTCTCTTAGACTGCTCAGTCCTTCTGGCTGAGACCCATATTCAGGGGCCTGAGTCAGTGCCATGCTGGCTTCCCAGCTATCAGTCTAGTGGCTGTTAGCTCCTCCTTGTTCAGGTAAGCTGTCTGTATGTGTTTCTTCCGCATGGTCTTGTCCTCTCCATCTGCATCTGGGTTCTACTTCGACTCAGTGTTTATGTATAGGTGTTTGATCCTGTTTTCAACAGGCATTAGTTGAGGGCTCCATGGAGAAGTTAGTTGTTGATCTCACTCTCCAGGAAGGGCATTTATGATAGCCTTTCCAGGGAAGCTCAAATTGTTAGTTGGCAGCAGTCTTGTAGTTCTCTAGACCTTCTTTGTGTTCAATTTTATCTTCAAACCAATATTGGCTCCATCTTTTATATTTTCTCTCTCTCTCTCTGTCTCTGTCTCTCTCTCTCTCTTTCCTATCTTCTATTGCTAACCAGGCTCAATTTTCCTGGTCCCACATGTTATCCTTTCCTCCCCCTCATTTTTTCCTATCTCTCCCCATTCATTGCCCCCCCACTTCACCTGAGCTCTGAGGGCTTGTCCCTTCCCAGTTCTCTGAGGGACTTTCTATGAATCTCTTAGAATACACCTTGTATTCTAGTTCATCTGGTGATGTGAATTAAAAGCTGGAGATCCTTTGATCTAGGTCTAAAATCCATGTGAATGAGTACATACTGTGTTCCTCTTTTTGTGACTGGGTTACCTCATTCAGGATGGTTTCTTCAAGTGCTGTACACTTGCCTGCAAATTTCAAGATACCATTATTTTTTTCTGCAGAGTAGTATTTCATTGTGTAGATGTGGCACATCTTCATTAACCATTCTTCAATTGAGGGGCATTTGGTTGCTTCCAGGTTCTTGCTATTACAAATAGTGCTGCTATGAACATAGTTGAACAGATGTCTTTGTTGCACGGATGTGAATTCTTTGGGTATATGCTTAAGACACGGATTGCCAGGTTCTGTGGTAAACTAATTCCCATTTTCCTGAGGAACCGCCATACTGGGAACGGAAAGTTTTGATTTGCATTTCCCTGACAGCTATGGACGTGGAGCATTTTCTTAAGTGTCTTTCAGCCTTTTTGATTTCCTCTATTGAGAATTCTTTCTTCTGTTCTGTACCCCATTTTCTAATAGTTTATTTGGTGTTTTGGTGACAAGTTTCTTGAGTTCTTTGTATATTTTGGAGATCAGCCCTTTATCGGATATAGGATTGGCGAAAATCTTTTCCCAGTCTCTGGGCTGCCGTTTGGTCTTGTCGACTGTGTCCTTTGCCTTACAGAAGCTTCTAAGTTTGAAGAGGTCCCATTTATTAATTGTTTCTCTCAGTGTCTGTGCCCCTGGAGTTATGTTCAGGAAGCAGTCTCCTATACCAATTTGTTCAAGGGTACCTCCTACTTTCTCTTCTAAGAGGTTCAATGTGGCTGGATTGATGTTGAGGTCTTTGATCCATTTGGACTTGAGTTTTGTGCATGGCGACAGACATGGGTCTATCTGCAGTCTTGTACACACCCTCATCCATTTGTGCCACCACCATTTGTTGAAGATGTTGTCCTCGTCCCATTGTATAATTTTAGCTGTTTTGTTGAAAATCAGGTGTTCATAGGTGCGTGGATTAATATCGGGATTTTCAATTCGATTCCATTGGTCTACCTGTCTATTTTTATGCCAATACCAGGCTGTTTTAGCTTTTCTCAGGTCAGTGATTCTCTTTCCTCTGGTTAAAGTACAGTGCCCGTGATTCTCTCTTCAATCTCCTGTATTCTATGGTTCCTGATTGTTTACAGTTTTCTATTTCCAGCACTCCCTCAGTTTGTGTTTCTTTATTGTGCCTATTTCAGTCTTCAGGTCTTGAACTATTTGAATTGTTTCCTTCATCTGTTTGATTGTTTTTCTTGGCTTTCCTTACATTCTTTAAGAGAGTTTTTCATTCCTTACATTATATGATTTTTTCTTTTCCTATATGCCTTCAAATTTGTTGGTTTCTTCCATTTCTTTAAAGGATTTTCTCATATCATCTTTGAGGACCTCTATCATTTATATGAAGTTTTTTTTAAAAATCGTTCTCTGCTGTTTAATCTGCATCAGTGCGTTCTTTTCTAGTTGTGGTAGAGTCCCTAGATTCTGGTGCTGTCATACTGGTCTTTCTACTGATGTGTGTTTCTTACATTGCCAATTTTCCAACCTTTCTTTCAGTGGGTGCAGATAGAGTCGCTATCCCTCTACCATGCTCTCACAGTGGGTTTGTTGGTCAGAGGTTCGATATCAGTATCTGGATGGCTCTAGCTCCTTGCTGAGAATTGCAGGAGTGGGGATTCCCACTGTGTGCTGGTGCAGCTGACACTGTATGTGGGTGCTGAGACAAGGATGCAGGCCCTCATTGTTGTCTGACAAGGACTCTGCTGACTGAAGCATCTCCCAAACAGAGCTCGCTAATCACCCTTTCCCCTTCCCAATGTTCACCAGGAATGTTCTGTTGCTCTCTTTCTTCTCATGAGCTGGTTGTTCCTCAGAATGTAAACGTTCATATATAATTCCCCACAGCAGAGGTTAAGGGGTGCCTGTCTGTCTGTGTCAATGCGACTTTGGCCTGTTCTATGTCCAAAAGATGACAACCAAAAATGAACAACACTAAGGATTTTCCTGCCTGTTGGTAATAACTGTCATCAAAATGCTACAGGTTTAACCATGTGGAGTCATCATGGTTACTGGCCTCCCTCATTCTTGCCAGGAAATGTCTCTGAGGGTCAGAGGGTTTTCTGAGCTTTGGGAATTGCTGGTGAACATGGGGTCCATTGGGAAGACTCATCCTATGATATTATTTCCCTGGTTTCTGACTTTCTCACTGTGTCTGTGAGCTATTAGTAACCCCAGCTACACTCCGTAAGTTGAGAGCATTCACAGTGATCCCAAGTCCAGAGGAAATTGCTTCTTCTGTGTATTGACACCAGATTGTGCTGTAGGCAAACCCTTTGTTATGCTGTGAATAGGTATCTCTCTCATTGGTTGAGGATAAAGCTGATTTGGCCTGAATCAGGAAACCCAAACAGAGATACAGCGATAAAGAAGGACAGAGTAGTGATATAACCAAGCCAGCCACCCGAGAAACAGTATGAGAGCCCTGTGATCACGGGACGGTAAGCACAACAGGCCTTACTATCTCATTCCTCTACTACTTATGTCAATGCCTTCCAGAAACATTGGATATCCCTGTGTCCATGCTGCAGACTTGATATGTCTGTAGGATTCACACTCAGCTGCCTAAAAGACATACATGTCCTGACCAAAGAGCTGCTCTCAGTATCAATGCCACAGCTTCATGGTGGGAATACTACAGGGAGTCCATGCTACTTTGAAGAGAAAAGAAGATTAGAGAATCCTGACTGAGAGGTAGAGCTGCGATATTTCAATTCTCTTGGGAGTAGATATCCTAGGTTTCTTGCAAGTGCAAGACTTCGGGCGGGATGAAAATCAAGCAAACATTTAATAAAATAAAGGAATTACATGTCAGGCCTGGGAAGTCTTGTTCCAACTATGGAGAGTGTCACGCTGCTACAGGTCCATAGTTAGTCCTGATGTGTCAACATCAAGCCGTAGAGACCCATAGGGTCCACAGTACTGAGTCTGTGGGAAAGGCTCCCACATAAAATTAAACGCTGCCATTCTGTGGCGGTCACACAGGCAGCTGGCAAGGGTTCACCTGTTTTTTCTTGTCTGATTCCAGCCACACACAGGCTTTTCAGCAGACTCACCTGGGAAAACAAAAAGTAAATCAAATCAACAGATACGCAGGAGCTTGCCACTTGGATGCTGGTGGACACAGACACAATTATTGCTGGTTAAGATACAGATTCCACACATGAGAACAATCATTTTGAAAGATGAAACCTTCATCCATGTTTTCTCCCATTCACTTTTCTTCAAGGCTTCCACATTGTTTGTAATTGTATTTTGAGCTAATACCCTCATGTTTGCAGATCAATGACTGGGTGGGGTGAGTTATTCCTGCTACGAGGAAGTTGGCAGCTAGATTGTCATCTCATGACATCTCTCAGGAGCCTAATGGAGTCAACAAAGCAAAGGGGTCTTGGACCCTGTGTTGTGGTCAATCCCCCTGTTGCATGTCTGTAAATGAAGCATGAAAAGCTTGGGGTTGAATATGTTCCCTGCATTATGGAGATTTTAGAATGTATGAGAGCCTGCAAACTAAGGAAGACAAAGGATATCATCAATTTCCTGCAATGTTGAGCAGTCTGGGGAATCAGGAAGTTTGGCAAACCATAAATATTTTTGCTTGATATATGTTAAGATGACCAGTGAGGATTTGTTAACAGAAAGGGTCAGAGAAGTGACCACATGCATTCCCTAAAAAAGATCCCCCAGGGAAGGTGAGTCTTGATATCTTTGGGGCTTTAAAAGGACTTGGCATGGGTCATTGGATAGGTGCCACAATGGATTCTATAACTTTGTCTGTCAGGGACATATTCATCTCACATTGTGTGGGGCTAGACAGCTTTTGCTTTGAGGACAGGTGGCCAGACATGTCACCCATGTTCTCTGCTTCTGTGACCTAAATTCTCTGGCCACACACCCATTCAACTTCACCATGACAGGAACTACATCATATTGTAACAGTCACACACAGTTTTCCATTTTTACTACTTCTTAAGGCCTCATGAGCAAAGCTGTGAAAATCATTCAGTGCTTGTATAGAAGCCTTTCACAAGCCAAGAGGCTGAGTGACAGCACACCCCCTAAACTCCACGGTGGCCTTAGTTGATCCAAACTTACACTCCCATCGACTACTCTGTCTATGATAGTCCAGGGCAGGAAGACACTAGCGCTGAGTGTCTCACCAGTATGAACAAGCTGCTACAGAGGCTGTGGCACGCATTGCTCCTCCATTGTCACAAATGGCAGACACTGATGGTTTTGTGTGTTCTGTCTCCCAATGAAAATGTGGGGTGTACCTGCTATTTGATCTTCGTCCAAACATAGTCTCATGATCTAGCCCATTCTGACCTTGTGAGGTGGTTAGGATCATCCAATTGGTTAGAGAGAGCCAAACAGGGCTCTTCTCGTTGAGGTGCTCCATGAAAGAAGCTACTTTGGGGAAAAAGTGGAGTGCATGAGTTGATTAAATCTTCCAGAGATGATCATGGAGGAACAGGTCTGTATCTCTGGAACACCTGCATGGTAAGAAAGACTTTGGTGTTATCTACTCTCTGAAAATGAAAGAATAACAGAGGGGTGGGGACATCAACTCTCAGTTCCCACCCAGTGCAATGCTACCCTAAGAGTTTCTTCTTTTCAAAGCTCCAGGTTAATATTGGGTGTTAGTTTGCATCAGAATGGCCCCCATCGATGAATATGATTGGATACTTATTCTCAGTAGGTGAGATTGTTTCCAAAGAAAGAGGAGGACAGTAGAGGGTCCCAGAGAATTAAGGATTCAAAAGACAAACCCATCCGCTTGATGTCTGTGTGTCGTGCTTGAGACTAGGAGGTATGCTATCCGCTCCAGCTCCAATAACATAGCGCCTGTTCTTAGATTACATCACAATGGTCATGTACTGTCACCCTCTGCAAAGGAGGACCTCCTAAGGACCATGCTTTCTCTCCTAAGTTGCCTTGGTCAGAGTGCTTTGTCATGGAAATAGATTATAAACAGAGAAGGAGTGGTGCATTCAGTAAATGAATGCCAGAAAAGGAAGTATTTCATGTGTGTGTGTATGCACTAAGTTTCTATCTCACACATCCTAGGGCATCTGGGAAATGTTTCAAGCCCTCCTTACTGAGACAGCTGGTCCACTGCACCATCAATGCTAGTAGAGCATTGATGCTCTGCCCCAGAGAGTTGTGGATGCAAGGTGCCCAGAGCTGTGGCCACAGAAGTGGATTGCAATTTGCTAAACTAACACAAAGTTCGTAGTCCTGAAGATGATTGCCAGCATTCTCAGCAGAGGAAGGAAAGCCAAACTTCACTGGTGAATAATGTCAAGACCAGGCATCAGAACCTCACCTTCCACTCAAAGAAACACTACATGCTCAAAGTGCTTCATCTGATTCTCAACTTGGGGGGGTCTTAACCTCTTTGTGGGTCAAATGACCATTTCACAGGGTCATATCACACCAGCAGAAAACAGAGATATTTACATTATTGTTCAAAACAGTTGCAAAATTACTCATGAAGTACCAACAAAACTAATTGTATGGTTGGGGGGTCCCCACATCATCAGAAACTGAATTAAAGTGTAACAGCATGGGGAAGGTTGAGACCCACTGATCTAAATTATGCCCTCAGAACAGACTCTAGATTCCCTGTCATCTGGGCAGTCCCCACTGAATCAGAGATCTGACCATAGCCTGCATGGTGACCATGAGGACTCTGCAGACACTTCACTCAGCAAGATGCACACTGTGTCACTCACTGACAACTAGTACCTCTGTGGCAATATAGGTTTTCTCCTAATCGAGACCCTGAATGTGGGCATTGGACACCAAGTTTTACAAGGATGATGGTCTTGTCTAGAGTGATGTTCTACAGGCCTTTCAAGCCCTACTTATCATTTATAGTTCACATAAAAAAAAAAAAAAACAAAATCAAAAAACCTGTAATTTTTGTCACTTGACAGGACAGAATCACTCACTGTGATAAAAATATTACACCAGTTTCTGGAACTCTGGGACAGCGGCAGATTGCTATGGGTGCCTGGTGGAAGGAGTCTGTAAAAAAAGAATATCCGTGTTAGTTACCTGACCAGCCCAAGATGGTTAGAGCAGAAAGAGGTCCTGAGAAGGGATTGCCTTGACCTTCCTGTGATGGCATTGTTTTCTGCTCCTGGGAATCCACTCCCTACACCCCCAACTCTCTTCCACATGGTGTTTGTTCCAGCCCCTGATTGTCCAAGGTCCCAGCCTCTCTCCTACATGCTCATCCCTTTCATATAACTGCCTGACTGGAACTGGAACTTCCTATGGGCAGATTCTCCTCCCTTTTAACCACCTTTATGCCCTTTCCTCCTCTCTCTTTCTTTTCTTTTGACAGGGCACACATGCCCCTCTCTACCTCTCTGCCCCTCTCCCTGGGCCTCCTTACCTCATGGGCTTACACAGTATATGGACTTGATTATATCTGGTCATTGAGAAACATAATGAATAGGGGAGGTGTCTGAAGACCTCAAGTCGTGCAGAATACAAAGTTGTATAAGGTGGCTGCAGAAGCTGGAGGGCTGGCTCTTTCAAACAGGCTGGCAGTGTGGCTGATATCTGTCCAGCCATAGTGCTGCGTCAACTATGAGTTTAAACTGTAGGAGCTAACATTTCCCACTTCAGAGAGAAGAGGGGTAGAGAGCTTGTGCCCTGGTTGCTGGAGGTGTGTGATAGTGAACTTCATAGTTGGGGTACACAGTCTGTCGGGTTCTGGCCTGGCTCGCCTATGTGGCTTGGTAGGCCACACCAGGCTGAACTGAGTCCCATGGTTTATGAACCATGGACCCAGGCCTGTTCTTCAGACCTTGAAAGAGACACAAGCAAAGGACCCTGTTAGTGACTGTGACATCAGCAGGATTTAACACAAAGCTACACTACTGCCGCATATCTCTCCACAAGATTACACACCCCCTAACCTGTTCCGAGTCCCCAATCCCATCTTTCTTCTTTCCTTAGCATCCTTTGCTTGTCCCTGCGTCAGTCTCAACTTCCTATGATCCACATGCAGGAATACAGTGGGAAAGCTCCTTCTGTGCCTACAGACATCTAAAGGTTCATGTCCTATGCATGATCACACACTATCAATAGCCAAGGGCCTTGTAATTCAAAGATGAAGTCCAAAAGGGGAAGCCACTCACCATGCCTACTCTGTTTCCTGGAACACTGTTTCCAATGCCTTGCTGTCCCTTACCTGGTAACTGTGTCTTCTGTCTTTGGGGTGAGGAGGCAACTGCATAAATTTGATGAAGTAGTACTCTCAGATGAAGTAGTACTGTCTGTGTCCTCTGAATTTTTCCTGATGTTATAGGAGGGCACAGGAGAAAGTGGTGAGTGAGAATTCAAAAGCCAGCTGGTAATGAGCAGCTCGTATAATTCTGGAGAGCTGGACCGAGAGGAGATTTTGCTTTTTCTCACTTCATTCAACTCTTGCCCTTGGTTGTCTTCCGATGACAGGAATGTGGGCAAAGCTGTTTTATTCTGTGCCCTCCTTACGGTCAATGCAGAGGGATGACCTGCAGAAGGGCTCTTGGGACACTGCCAGATAGCATCCTGGACGTTACTATCGCCTTTTCTCCTGTTGAACATACTGATTTTTCCTAGGGCATCATTAACCCTATTTGTTCCTTTGAGTTCCAGGGTTTCTTCAGCCATGGGGTCTAAGCAACACATACTATCTTCAATGGAGGAGATGGATGGCCTGGAACTAGTTTCTCTGGATAGTGCTAGGAAATCTTCATCATAGAGATTCATGTATGGAAATACTTCCTCCATGTCCCCCACTGGGACAGGTGAGGGATGGGACCACCACAAGGTGCTACAAGTAAAAACACAAAAGCAGATAGGATTATGTCTCTCAATTTCACTTCATAAAAATCGTACCTACCTCAATATCCTAATGATAATCTTTGGGTCAGAGGTTAAAAAAAAATAGGTGACAGTCTGAGCCCTAATCCAATTATGAGGATGCATTAGAAAGAGCAGAGGTGAAATAAGTGGTCACTTAGAGTTTGAAAGGAAGGCCAATGAAACAAAAATCAAATCAAAGATTTGGTGACATGTCAAGATGAAGTCTGTCAAAACTCTTGCCCAGAGAGAAGATACAAATTATGGAAATGTGAGACAAGACATACAGTGTGGAAGAAAGACAAGTATGATCTAGGGCACCTTGGTTGTGGCGTGTATGATGTGAATTGTCTCTAGAGAGGTGATAGTCATGACAGAAGATAATTTCTTGAATCATAAAATAGACGAACATTGATGGCATATTATTAAACCCAGGGACCATTTGCTGCCTTCCTGCTTCTATACCGTAGGTGTGCTGATCAATTCTGGAAGTTTCAAAACATGCAAAGGAATCCATTTAGGGATAAGAAGGAACGAGTAATATAATATCTGCCCATAGAACATCGCAGGCCTACAGATTACATGATGTATCTTAGTTCCAGTTCTTACAGTAAAGATCAGTTCTCCTCAAGAAGCAACACCAGACACAAGGAAAGCTTCCTCCAAATTTAGTCTTAGAACATGCATTCCCAATGCTGAACCCTTAACTGCATACACACACACACACACACACACACACACACACACACACACACACACTGACACAGGCTAGGGTATTCTCTAATGTCTTTGATGAATTTCCACATGTGTATGTGTTATGAGATCCATGGTACTTGATGGGAAGTTCATGTTCATAGTTAGTTCAACAGGGAATCCTAGAATAATTCCATGGGAATCCTTTGGACAACAAGCATGGAAGAAGGTCCAGAGGGTGGGACAGGCTCAGAAAAAAAAATCAAATGGATTCCTGTCACTTTCTGAAGTAGAAATAAACAGAGCTTGTGACTGCAATCCCAGGCCCAGATACATGGTGAACCTGACTAGAGCCATGGAGCAGCAGTTGGATCCTTAACTGAAACAGGGGTCTTTTGGACACACAAGGGGCAGCTGCACTGTCACAGAGCAGAGGAAAAGATCCCAGGTCAGTATGCATCTCCAGAAATGTTACAGGGGAATACCTTATGTCAAACAGTTAATGTTTAAAAGAAGAAAAAAAATAAACCAAAGTAAAAAAGGCAAAAAATTTTATACAGAACTATTAAGAGAAATGTATACATAATCAGAAATCCATGCCTCATCCAAAAGCACTGGGTTCATGCATATAAACAAAAACAGCTTGAACCTAAAGAAATGTCTAGAGACCTACAAGACTGCCGCCAGCTAACAATTTGAGCAACCTTGGAAAGGCTACCATAAATGCCCTTCCCGGATAGTGAGATCAACAACTAATGTATCCATGGATCCCTCATCTAATAGCTGCTGGAAACAGAAGCAAAACCCATATCTAAACACTGAGTCAAACTAGAATCCAGATGCAGAGGGAGAGGATAAGACCAGGTTTCAGAAACACATAGAGACAGCAGACCTGAACAAGGAGGAACTAACGGGCCCCCAGACAGATAGTTGGGAATCCAGCATGGGACTGACTCAGGCCCCCCCTGAATATGGGTCTCAGCCAGAAGGACTGAGCAGTCTAAGGGACCTCAGACAGTGCACAAAAGAACCTTACAGACACATCCCCCATGGAGGGATACTGCCTTAACCTAGAGACAGGAGAGAAGGCCTAGTCTCTACTTCAAATGACCTGACAGATCTACTTGATCCCACCTGGATGGCATTGCTGTCCATTACCTGGGAACTGTGTCTTCTGTCTTTGGGGTGAGGAGGCAACTGCATAAATTTGATGAAGTAGTACTCTCAGATGAAGTAGTACTCTCTGTGTCCCCTGAATTTTTCTTGATGTTATAAGAGGGCACAGGAGAAAGTGGTGAGTTAGAATTCAAAAGCCAGCTGGTACTGAGCAGCTCGTATAATTCTGGAGAGCTGGACCGAAAGGAGATTTTGCTTTTTCTCACTTCATTCAACTCTTGCCCTTGGTTGTCTTCCGATGACAGGAATGTGGGCAAAGCTGTTTTATTCTGTGCCCTCCTTACGGTCAATGCAGAGGGATGACCTGCAGAAGGGCTCTTGGGACACTGCCAGATAGCATCCTGGACGTTACTATCGCCTTTTCTCCTGTTGAACATACTGATTTTTCCTAGGGCATCATTAACCCTATTTGTTCCTTTGAGTTCCAGGGTTTCTTCAGCCATGGGGTCTAAGCAACACATACTATCTTCAATGGAGGAGATGGATGGCCTGGAACTAGTTTCTCTGGATAGTGCTAGGAAATCTTCATCATAGAGATTCATGTATGGAAATACTTCCTCTATGTCCCCCACTGGGACAGGTGAGGGATGGGACCACGACAAGTTGCTACAAGTAAAAAGACAAAAGCAGATAGGTTAATGTCTCTCAATTTCACTTCATAAAAATCGTACCTACCTCAATGTCCTAATGATAATCTTTGGGTCAGAGGTTAAAAAAAAATAGGTGACAGTCTGAGCCCTAATCCAATTATGAGGATGCATTAGAAAGAGCAGAGGTGAAATAAGTGGTCACTTAGAGTTTGAAAGGAAGGCCAATGAAACAAAAATCAAATCAAAGATTTGGTGACATGTCAAGATGAAGTCTGTCAAAACTCTTGCCCAGAGAGAAGATACAAATTATGGAAATGTGAGACAAGACATACAGTGTGGAAGAAAGACAAGTATGATCTAGGGCACCTTGGTTGTGGCGTGTATGATGTGAATTGTCTCTAGAGAGGTGATAGTCATGACAGAAGATAATTTCTTGAATCATAAAATAGACGAACATTGATGGCATATTATTAAACCCAGGGACCATTTGCTGCCTTCCTGCTTCTATACCGTAGGTGTGCTGATCAATTCTGGAAGTTTCAAAACATGCAAAGGAATCCATTTAGGGATAAGAAGGAACAAGTAATATATTATCTGCCCATAGAACATCGCAGGCCTACAGATTACATGATGTATCTTAGTTCCAGTTCTTACAGTAAAGATCAGTTCTCCTCAAGAAGCAACACCAGACACAAGGAAAGCTTCCTCCAAATTTAGTCTTAGAACATGCATTCCCAATGCTGAACCCTTAACTGCATACACACACACACACACACACACACACACACACACACACACACACACACTGACACAGGCTAGGGTATTCTCTAATGTCTTTGATGAATTTCCACATGTGTATGTGTTATGAGATCCATGGTACTTGATGGGAAGTTCATGTTCATAGTTAGTTCAACAGGGAATCCTAGAATAATTCCATGGGAATCCTTTGGACAACAAGCATGGAAGAAGGTCCAGAGGGTGGGACAGGCTCAGAAAAAAAAAATCAAATGGATTCCTGTCACTTTCTGAAGTAGAAATAAACAGAGCTTGTGACTGCAATCCCAGGTCCAGATACATGGTGAACCTGACTAGAGCCATGGAGCAGCAGTTGGATCCTTAACTGAAACAGGGGTCTTTTGGACACACAAGGGGCAGCTGCACTGTCACAGAGCAGAGGAAAAGATCCCAGGTCAGTATGCATCTCCAGAAATGTTACAGGGGAATACCTTATGTCAAACAGTTAATGTTTAAAAGAAGAAAAAAATAAACCAAAGTAAAAAAGGCAAAAAATTTTATACAGAACTATTAAGAGAAATGTATACATAATCAGAAATCCATGCCTCATCCAAAAGCACTGGGTTCATGCATATAAACAAAAACAGCTTGAACCTAAAGAAATGTCTAGAGACCTACAAGACTGCCGCCAGCTAACAATTTGAGCAACCTTGGAAAGGCTACCATAAATGCCCTTCCCGGATAGTGAGATCAACAACTAATGTATCCATGGATCCCTCATCTAATAGCTGCTGGAAACAGAAGCAAAACCCATATCTAAACACTGAGTCAAACTAGAATCCAGATGCAGAGGGAGAGGATAAGACCAGGTTTCAGAAACACATAGAGACAGCAGACCTGAACAAGGAGGAACTAACGGGCCCCCAGACAGATAGTTGGGAATCCAGCATGGGACTGACTCAGGCCCCCCTGAATATGGGTCTCAGCCAGAAGGACTGAGCAGTCTAAGGGACCTCAGACAGTGCACAAAAGAACCTTACAGACACATCCCCCATGGAGGGATACTGCCTTAACCTAGAGACAGGAGAGAAGGCCTAGTCTCTACTTCAAATGACCTGACAGATCTACTTGATCCCACCTGGATGGCATTGCTGTCCATTACCTGGGAACTGTGTCTTCTGTCTTTGGGGTGAGGAGGCAACTGCATAAATTTGATGAAGTAGTACTCTCAGATGAAGTAGTACTCTCTGTGTCCCCTGAATTTTTCTTGATGTTATAAGAGGGCACAGGAGAAAGTGGTGAGTTAGAATTCAAAAGCCAGCTGGTACTGAGCAGCTCGTATAATTCTGGAGAGCTGGACCGAGAGGAGATTTTGCTTTTTCTCACTTCATTCAACTCTTGCCCTTGGTTGTCTTCCGATGACAGGAATGTGGGCAAAGCTGTTTTATTCTGTGCCCTCCTTACGGTCAATGCAGAGGGATGACCTGCAGAAGGGCTCTTGGGACACTGCCAGATAGCATCCTGGACGTTACTATCGCCTTTTCTCCTGTTGAACATACTGATTTTTCCTAGGGCATCATTAACCCTATTTGTTCCTTTGAGTTCCAGGGTTTCTTCAGCCATGGGGTCTAAGCAACACATACTATCTTCAATGGAGGAGATGGATGGCCTGGAACTAGTTTCTCTGGATAGTGCTAGGAAATCTTCATCATAGAGATTCATGTATGGAAATACTTCCTCTATGTCCCCCACTGGGACAGGTGAGGGATGGGACCACCACAAGTTGCTACAAGTAAAAAGACAAAAGCAGATAGGTTAATGTCTCTCAATTTCACTTCATAAAAATCGTACCTACCTCAATGTCCTAATGATAATCTTTGGGTCAGAGGTTAAAAAAAAATAGGTGACAGTCTGAACCCTAATCCAATTATGAGGATGCATTAGAAAGAGCAGAGGTGAAATAAGTGGTCACTTAGAGTTTGAAAGGAAGGCTAATGAAACAAAAATCAAATCAAAGATTTGGTGACATGTCAAGATGAAGTCTGTCAAAACTCTTGCCCAGAGAGAAGATACAAATTATGGAAATGTGAGACAAGACATACAGTGTGGAAGAAAGACAAGTATGATCTAGGGCACCTTGGTTGTGGCGTGTATGATGTGAATTGTCTCTAGAGAGGTGATAGTCATGACAGAAGATAATTTCTTGAATCATAAAATAGACGAACATTGATGGCATATTATTAAACCCAGGGACCATTTGCTGCCTTCCTGCTTCTATACCGTAGGTGTGCTGATCAATTCTGGAAGTTTCAAAACATGCAAAGGAATCCATTTAGGGATAAGAAGGAACAAGTAATATAATATCTGCCCATAGAACATCGCAGGCCTACAGATTACATGATGTATCTTAGTTCCAGTTCTTACAGTAAAGATCAGTTCTCCTCAAGAAGCAACACCAGACACAAGGAAAGCTTCCTCCAAATTTAGTCTTAGAACATGCATTCCCAATGCTGAACCCTTAACTGCATACACACACACACACACACACACACACACACACACACACACACACACCTGACACAGGCTAGGGTATTCTCTAATGTCTTTGATGAATTTCCACATGTGTATGTGTTATGAGATCCATGGTACTTGATGGGAAGTTCATGTTCATAGTTAGTTCAACAGGGAATCCTAGAATAATTCCATGGGAATCCTTTGGACAACAAGCATGGAAGAAGGTCCAGAGGGTGGGACAGGCTCAGAAAAAAAAATCAAATGGATTCCTGTCACTTTCTGAAGTAGAAATAAACAGAGCTTGTGACTGCAATCCCAGGTCCAGATACATGGTGAACCTGACTAGAGCCATGGAGCAGCAGTTGGATCCTTAACTGAAACAGGGGTCTTTTGGACACACAAGGGGCAGCTGCACTGTCACAGAGCAGAGGAAAAGATCCCAGGTCAGTATGCATCTCCAGAAATGTTACAGGGGAATACCTTATGTCAAACAGTTAATGTTTAAAAGAAGAAAAAAATAAACCAAAGTAAAAAAGGCAAAAAATTTTATACAGAACTATTAAGAGAAATGTATACATAATCAGAAATCCATGCCTCATCCAAAAGCACTGGGTTCATGCATATAAACAAAAACAGCTTGAACCTAAAGAAATGTCTAGAGACCTACAAGACTGCCGCCAGCTAACAATTTGAGCAACCTTGGAAAGGCTACCATAAATGCCCTTCCCGGATAGTGAGATCAACAACTAATGTATCCATGGATCCCTCATCTAATAGCTGCTGGAAACAGAAGCAAAACCCATATCTAAACACTGAGTCAAACTAGAATCCAGATGCAGAGGGAGAGGATAAGACCAGGTTTCAGAAACACATAGAGACAGCAGACCTGAACAAGGAGGAACTAACGGGCCCCCAGACAGATAGTTGGGAATCCAGCATGGGACTGACTCAGGCCCCCCTGAATATGGGTCTCAGCCAGAAGGACTGAGCAGTCTAAGGGACCTCAGACAGTGCACAAAAGAACCTTACAGACACATCCCCCATGGAGGGATACTGCCTTAACCTAGAGACAGGAGAGAAGGCCTAGTCTCTACTTCAAATGACCTGACAGATCTACTTGATCCCACCTGGATGGCATTGCTGTCCATTACCTGGGAACTGTGTCTTCTGTCTTTGGGGTGAGGAGGCAACTGCATAAATTTGATGAAGTAGTACTCTCAGATGAAGTAGTACTCTCTGTGTCCCCTGAATTTTTCTTGATGTTATAAGAGGGCACAGGAGAAAGTGGTGAGTTAGAATTCAAAAGCCAGCTGGTACTGAGCAGCTCGTATAATTCTGGAGAGCTGGACCGAGAGGAGATTTTGCTTTTTCTCACTTCATTCAACTCTTGCCCTTGGTTGTCTTCCGATGACAGGAATGTGGGCAAAGCTGTTTTATTCTGTGCCCTCCTTACGGTCAATGCAGAGGGATGACCTGCAGAAGGGCTCTTGGGACACTGCCAGATAGCATCCTGGACGTTACTATCGCCTTTTCTCCTGTTGAACATACTGATTTTTCCTAGGGCATCATTAACCCTATTTGTTCCTTTGAGTTCCAGGGTTTCTTCAGGCATGGGGTCTAAGCAACACATAGTATCTTCAATGGAGGAGATGGATGGCCTGGAACTAGTTTCTCTGGATAGTGCTAGGAAATCTTCATCATAGAGATTCATGTATGGAAATACTTCCTCTATGTCCCCCACTGGGACAGGTGAGGGATGGGACCACGACAAGTTGCTACAAGTAAAAAGACAAAAGCAGATAGGTTAATGTCTCTCAATTT
This sequence comes from Phodopus roborovskii, assembly GCF_943737965.1. Classification (NCBI taxonomy): domain Eukaryota; kingdom Metazoa; phylum Chordata; class Mammalia; order Rodentia; family Cricetidae; genus Phodopus; species Phodopus roborovskii. Next base: position 5,343,949 of record NW_026126487.1, on the reverse strand, counting down.
CACTTCATAAAAATCGTACCTACCTCAATGTCCTAATGATAATCTTTGGGTCAGAGGTTAAAAAAAAAATAGGTGACAGTCTGAACCCTAATCCAATTATGAGGATGCATTAGAAAGAGCAGAGGTGAAATAAGTGGTCACTTAGAGTTTGAAAGGAAGGCCAATGAAACAAAAATCAAATCAAAGATTTGGTGACATGTCAAGATGAAGTCTGTCAAAACTCTTGCCCAGAGAGAAGATACAAATTATGGAAATGTGAGACAAGACATACAGTGTGGAAGAAAGACAAGTATGATCTAGGGCACCTTGGTTGTGGCGTGTATGATGTGAATTGTCTCTAGAGAGGTGATAGTCATGACAGAAGATAATTTCTTGAATCATAAAATAGACGAACATTGATGGCATATTATTAAACCCAGGGACCATTTGCTGCCTTCCTGCTTCTATACCGTAGGTGTGCTGATCAATTCTGGAAGTTTCAAAACATGCAAAGGAATCCATTTAGGGATAAGAAGGAACAAGTAATATAATATCTGCCCATAGAACATCGCAGGCCTACAGATTACATGATGTATCTTAGTTCCAGTTCTTACAGTAAAGATCAGTTCTCCTCAAGAAGCAACACCAGACACAAGGAAAGCTTCCTCCAAATTTAGTCTTAGAACATGCATTCCCAATGCTGAACCCTTAACTGCATACACACACACACACACACACACACACACACACACACACACACACACTGACACAGGCTAGGGTATTCTCTAATGTCTTTGATGAATTTCCACATGTGTATGTGTTATGAGATCCATGGTACTTGATGGGAAGTTCATGTTCATAGTTAGTTCAACAGGGAATCCTAGAATAATTCCATGGGAATCCTTTGGACAACAAGCATGGAAGAAGGTCCAGAGGGTGGGACAGGCTCAGAAAAAAAAAATCAAATGGATTCCTGTCACTTTCTGAAGTAGAAATAAACAGAGCTTGTGACTGCAATCCCAGGTCCAGATACATGGTGAACCTGACTAGAGCCATGGAGCAGCAGTTGGATCCTTAACTGAAACAGGGGTCTTTTGGACACACAAGGGGCAGCTGCACTGTCACAGAGCAGAGGAAAAGATCCCAGGTCAGTATGCATCTCCAGAAATGTTACAGGGGAATACCTTATGTCAAACAGTTAATGTTTAAAAGAAGAAAAAAAATAAACCAAAGTAAAAAAGGCAAAAAATTTTATACAGAACTATTAAGAGAAATGTATACATAATCAGAAATCCATGCCTCATCCAAAAGCACTGGGTTCATGCATATAAACAAAAACAGCTTGAACCTAAAGAAATGTCTAGAGACCTACAAGACTGCCGCCAGCTAACAATTTGAGCAACCTTGGAAAGGCTACCATAAATGCCCTTCCCGGATAGTGAGATCAACAACTAATGTATCCATGGATCCCTCATCTAATAGCTGCTGGAAACAGAAGCAAAACCCATATCTAAACACTGAGTCAAACTAGAATCCAGATGCAGAGGGAGAGGATAAGACCAGGTTTCAGAAACACATAGAGACAGCAGACCTGAACAAGGAGGAACTAACGGGCCCCCAGACAGATAGTTGGGAATCCAGCATGGGACTGACTCAGGCCCCCCTGAATATGGGTCTCAGCCAGAAGGACTGAGCAGTCTAAGGGACCTCAGACAGTGCACAAAAGAACCTTACAGACACATCCCCCATGGAGGGATACTGCCTTAACCTAGAGACAGGAGAGAAGGCCTAGTCTCTACTTCAAATGACCTGACAGATCTACTTGATCCCACCTGGATGGCATTGCTGTCCATTACCTGGGAACTGTGTCTTCTGTCTTTGGGGTGAGGAGGCAACTGCATAAATTTGATGAAGTAGTACTCTCAGATGAAGTAGTACTCTCTGTGTCCCCTGAATTTTTCTTGATGTTATAAGAGGGCACAGGAGAAAGTGGTGAGTTAGAATTCAAAAGCCAGCTGGTACTGAGCAGCTCGTATAATTCTGGAGAGCTGGACCGAGAGGAGATTTTGCTTTTTCTCACTTCATTCAACTCTTGCCCTTGGTTGTCTTCCGATGACAGGAATGTGGGCAAAGCTGTTTTATTCTGTGCCCTCCTTACGGTCAATGCAGAGGGATGACCTGCAGAAGGGCTCTTGGGACACTGCCAGATAGCATCCTGGACGTTACTATCGCCTTTTCTCCTGTTGAACATACTGATTTTTCCTAGGGCATCATTAACCCTATTTGTTCCTTTGAGTTCCAGGGTTTCTTCAGGCATGGGGTCTAAGCAACACATAGTATCTTCAATGGAGGAGATGGATGGCCTGGAACTAGTTTCTCTGGATAGTGCTAGGAAATCTTCATCATAGAGATTCATGTATGGAAATACTTCCTCTATGTCCCCCACTGGGACAGGTGAGGGATGGGACCACGACAAGTTGCTACAAGTAAAAAGACAAAAGCAGATAGGTTAATGTCTCTCAATTTCACTTCATAAAAATCGTACCTACCTCAATGTCCTAATGATAATCTTTGGGTCAGAGGTTAAAAAAAAATAGGTGACAGTCTGAACCCTAATCCAATTATGAGGATGCATTAGAAAGAGCAGAGGTGAAATAAGTGGTCACTTAGAGTTTGAAAGGAAGGCCAATGAAACAAAAATCAAATCAAAGATTTGGTGACATGTCAAGATGAAGTCTGTCAAAACTCTTGCCCAGAGAGAAGATACAAATTATGGAAATGTGAGACAAGACATACAGTGTGGAAGAAAGACAAGTATGATCTAGGGCACCTTGGTTGTGGCGTGTATGATGTGAATTGTCTCTAGAGAGGTGATAGTCATGACAGAAGATAATTTCTTGAATCATAAAATAGACGAACATTGATGGCATATTATTAAACCCAGGGACCATTTGCTGCCTTCCTGCTTCTATACCGTAGGTGTGATGATCAATTCTGGAAGTTTCAAAACATGCAAAGGAATCCATTTAGGGATAAGAAGGAACAAGTAATATAATATCTGCCCATAGAACATCGCAGGCCTACAGATTACATGATGTATCTTAGTTCCAGTTCTTACAGTAAAGATCAGTTCTCCTCAAGAAGCAACACCAGACACAAGGAAAGCTTCCTCCAAATTTAGTCTTAGAACATGCATTCCCAATGCTGAACCCTTAACTGCATACACACACACACACACACACACACACACACACACACACACACACACTGACACAGGCTAGGGTATTCTCTAATGTCTTTGATGAATTTCCACATGTGTATGTGTTATGAGATCCATGGTACTTGATGGGAAGTTCATGTTCATAGTTAGTTCAACAGGGAATCCTAGAATAATTCCATGGGAATCCTTTGGACAACAAGCATGGAAGAAGGTCCAGAGGGTGGGACAGGCTCAGAAAAAAAAATCAAATGGATTCCTGTCACTTTCTGAAGTAGAAATAAACAGAGCTTGTGACTGCAATCCCAGGTCCAGATACATGGTGAACCTGACTAGAGCCATGGAGCAGCAGTTGGATCCTTAACTGAAACAGGGGTCTTTTGGACACACAAGGGGCAGCTGCACTGTCACAGAGCAGAGGAAAAGATCCCAGGTCAGTATGCATCCCCAGAAATGTTACAGGGGAATACCTTATGTCAAACAGTTAATGTTTAAAAGAAGAAAAAAATAAACCAAAGTAAAAAAGGCAAAAAATTTTATACAGAACTATTAAGAGAAATGTATACATAATCAGAAATCCATGCCTCATCCAAAAGCACTGGGTTCATGCATATAAACAAAAACAGCTTGAACCTAAAGAAATGTCTAGAGACCTACAAGACTGCCGCCAGCTAACAATTTGAGCAACCTTGGAAAGGCTACCATAAATGCCCTTCCCGGATAGTGAGATCAACAACTAATGTATCCATGGATCCCTCATCTAATAGCTGCTGGAAACAGAAGCAAAACCCATATCTAAACACTGAGTCAAACTAGAATCCAGATGCAGAGGGAGAGGATAAGACCAGGTTTCAGAAACACATAGAGACAGCAGACCTGAACAAGGAGGAACTAACGGGCCCCCAGACAGATAGTTGGGAATCCAGCATGGGACTGACTCAGGCCCCCCTGAATATGGGTCTCAGCCAGAAGGACTGAGCAGTCTAAGGGACCTCAGACAGTGCACAAAAGAACCTTACAGACACATCCCCCATGGAGGGATACTGCCTTAACCTAGAGACAGGAGAGAAGGCCTAGTCTCTACTTCAAATGACCTGACAGATCTACTTGATCCCACCTGGATGGCATTGCTGTCCATTACCTGGGAACTGTGTCTTCTGTCTTTGGGGTGAGGAGGCAACTGCATAAATTTGATGAAGTAGTACTCTCAGATGAAGTAGTACTCTCTGTGTCCCCTGAATTTTTCTTGATGTTATAAGAGGGCACAGGAGAAAGTGGTGAGTTAGAATTCAAAAGCCAGCTGGTACTGAGCAGCTCGTATAATTCTGGAGAGCTGGACCGAGAGGAGATTTTGCTTTTTCTCACTTCATTCAACTCTTGCCCTTGGTTGTCTTCCGATGACAGGAATGTGGGCAAAGCTGTTTTATTCTGTGCCCTCCTTACGGTCAATGCAGAGGGATGACCTGCAGAAGGGCTCTTGGGACACTGCCAGATAGCATCCTGGACGTTACTATCGCCTTTTCTCCTGTTGAACATACTGATTTTTCCTAGGGCATCATTAACCCTATTTGTTCCTTTGAGTTCCAGGGTTTCTTCAGGCATGGGGTCTAAGCAACACATAGTATCTTCAATGGAGGAGATGGATGGCCTGGAACTAGTTTCTCTGGATAGTGCTAGGAAATCTTCATCATAGAGATTCATGTATGGAAATACTTCCTCTATGTCCCCCACTGGGACAGGTGAGGGATGGGACCACGACAAGTTGCTACAAGTAAAAAGACAAAAGCAGATAGGTTAATGTCTCTCAATATCACTTCATAAAAATCGTACCTACCTCAATGTCCTAATGATAATCTTTGGGTCAGAGGTTAAAAAAAAATAGGTGACAGTCTGAACCCTAATCCAATTATGAGGATGCATTAGAAAGAGCAGAGGTGAAATAAGTGGTCACTTAGAGTTTGAAAGGAAGGCCAATGAAACAAAAATCAAATCAAAGATTTGGTGACATGTCAAGATGAAGTCTGTCAAAACTCTTGCCCAGAGAGAAGATACAAATTATGGAAATGTGAGACAAGACATACAGTGTGGAAGAAAGACAAGTATGATCTAGGGCACCTTGGTTGTGGCGTGTATGATGTGAATTGTCTCTAGAGAGGTGATAGTCATGACAGAAGATAATTTCTTGAATCATAAAATAGACGAACATTGATGGCATATTATTAAACCCAGGGACCATTTGCTGCCTTCCTGCTTCTATACCGTAGGTGTGCTGATCAATTCTGGAAGTTTCAAAACATGCAAAGGAATCCATTTAGGGATAAGAAGGAACAAGTAATATAATATCTGCCCATAGAACATCGCAGGCCTACAGATTACATGATGTATCTTAGTTCCAGTTCTTACAGTAAAGATCAGTTCTCCTCAAGAAGCAACACCAGACACAAGGAAAGCTTCCTCCAAATTTAGTCTTAGAACATGCATTCCCAATGCTGAACCCTTAACTGCATACACACACACACACACACACACACACACACACACACACACACACACTGACACAGGCTAGGGTATTCTCTAATGTCTTTGATGAATTTCCACATGTGTATGTGTTATGAGATCCATGGTACTTGATGGGAAGTTCATGTTCATAGTTAGTTCAACAGGGAATCCTAGAATAATTCCATGGGAATCCTTTGGACAACAAGCATGGAAGAAGGTCCAGAGGGTGGGACAGGCTCAGAAAAAAAAATCAAATGGATTCCTGTCACTTTCTGAAGTAGAAATAAACAGAGCTTGTGACTGCAATCCCAGGTCCAGATACATGGTGAACCTGACTAGAGCCATGGAGCAGCAGTTGGATCCTTAACTGAAACAGGGGTCTTTTGGACACACAAGGGGCAGCTGCACTGTCACAGAGCAGAGGAAAAGATCCCAGGTCAGTATGCATCTCCAGAAATGTTACAGGGGAATACCTTATGTCAAACAGTTAATGTTTAAAAGAAGAAAAAAATAAACCAAAGTAAAAAAGGCAAAAAATTTTATACAGAACTATTAAGAGAAATGTATACATAATCAGAAATCCATGCCTCATCCAAAAGCACTGGGTTCATGCATATAAACAAAAACAGCTTGAACCTAAAGAAATGTCTAGAGACCTACAAGACTGCCGCCAGCTAACAATTTGAGCAACCTTGGAAAGGCTACCATAAATGCCCTTCCCGGATAGTGAGATCAACAACTAATGTATCCATGGATCCCTCATCTAATAGCTGCTGGAAACAGAAGCAAAACCCATATCTAAACACTGAGTCAAACTAGAATCCAGATGCAGAGGGAGAGGATAAGACCAGGTTTCAGAAACACATAGAGACAGCAGACCTGAACAAGGAGGAACTAACGGGCCCCCAGACAGATAGTTGGGAATCCAGCATGGGACTGACTCAGGCCCCCCTGAATATGGGTCTCAGCCAGAAGGACTGAGCAGTCTAAGGGACCTCAGACAGTGCACAAAAGAACCTTACAGACACATCCCCCATGGAGGGATACTGCCTTAACCTAGAGACAGGAGAGAAGGCCTAGTCTCTACTTCAAATGACCTGACAGATCTACTTGATCCCACCTGGATGGCATTGCTGTCCATTACCTGGGAACTGTGTCTTCTGTCTTTGGGGTGAGGAGGCAACTGCATAAATTTGATGAAGTAGTACTCTCAGATGAAGTAGTACTCTCTGTGTCCTCTGAATTTTTCTTGATGTTATAAGAGGGCACAGGAGAAAGTGGTGAGTTAGAATTCAAAAGCCAGCTGGTACTGAGCAGCTCATATAATTCTGGAGAGCTGGACCGAGAGGAGATTTTGCTTTTTCTCACTTCATTCAACTCTTGCCCTTGGTTGTCTTCCGATGACAGGAATGTGGGCAAAGCTGTTTTATTCTCGTGCCCTCCTTACGGTCAATGCAAGAGGGATGACCTGCAGAAGGGCTCTTGGGACACTGCCAGATAGCATCCTGGACGTTACTATCGCCTTTTCTCCTGTTGAACATACTGATTTTTGCTAGGGCATCATTAACCCTATTTGTTCCTTTGAGTTCCAGGGTTTCTTCAGGCATGGGGTCTAAGCAACACATAGTATCTTCAATGGAGGAGATGGATGGCCTGGAACTAGTTTCTCTGGATAGTGCTAGGAAATATTCATCATAGAGATTCATGTATGGAAATACTTCCTCTATGTCCCCCACTGGGACAGGTGAGGGATGGGACCACCACAAGTTGCTACAAGTAAAAAGACAAAAGCAGATAGGTTAATGTCTCTCAATTTCACTTCATAAAAATCGTACCTACCTCAATATCCTAATGATAATCTTTGGGTCAGAGGTTAAAAAAAAATAAGTGACAGTCTGAACCCTAAAGCAATTATGAGGATGCATTAGAAAGAGCAGAGGTGAAATAAGTGGTCACTTAGTGTTTGAAAGGAAGGCCAATGAAACAAAAATCAAATCAAAGATTTGGTGACATGTCAAGATGAAGTCTGTCAAAACTCTTGCCCAGAGAGAAGATACAAATTATGGAAATGTGAGACAAGACATACAGTGTGGAAGAAAGACAAGTATGATCTAGGGCACCTTGGTTGTGGCGTGTATGATGTGAATTGTCTCTAGAGAGGTGATAGTCATGACAGAAGGTAATTTCTTGAATCATAAAATAGACGAACATTGATGGCATATTATTAAACCCAGGGACCATTTGCTGCCTTCCTGCTTCTATACCGTAGGTGTGCTGATCAATTCTGGAAGTTTCAAAACATGCAAAGGAATCCATTTAGGGATAAGAAGGAACGAGTAATATAATATCTGCCCATAGAACATCGCAGGCCTACAGATTACATGATGTATCTTAGTTCCAGTTCTTACAGTAAAGATCAGTTCTCCTCAAGAAGCAACACCAGACACAAGGAAAGCTTCCTCCAAATTTAGTCTTAGAACATGCATTCCCAATGCTGAACCCTTAACTGCACACACACACACACACACACACACACACACACACACACACACACACACACCCCTGACACAGGCTAGGGTATTCTCTAATGTCTTTGATGAATTTCCACATATGTATGTGTTATGAGATCCATGGTACTTGATGGGAAGTTCATGTTCATAGTTAGTTCAACAGGGAATCCTAGAATAATTCCACGGGAATCCTTTGGACAACAAGCATGGAAGAAGGTCCAGAGGGTGGGACAGGCTCAGAAAAAAAAATCAAGTGGATTCCTGTCACTTTCTGAAGTAGAAATAAACAGAGTTTGTGACTGTAATCCCAGGTCCAGACACATGGTGATGCTGACAAGAGCCAAGGAGCAGCAGTTGGATCCTTAAATGAAACAGGGGCCTTTTGGACACACAAGGGGCAGCTGCACTGTCACAGCGCAGAGGAATAGATCCCAGGTCAGTATGCATCTCCAGAAATGTTACAGGGGAATGCCTTATGTCACACAGTTAATGTTTTAAAGAAGAAAAAAATAAACCAAAGTAAAAAAGGCAAATAATTTATACAGAACTATTAAGAGAAATGTATACATAATCAGAAATCCATGCCTCATCCAAAAGCACTGGGTTCATGCATATAAAGAAAAACAGCTTGAACCTAAAGAAATGTCTAGAGACCTACAACACTGCCGCCAGCTAACAATTTGAGCAACCTTGGAAAGGCTACCATAAATGCCCGTCCCGGATAGTGAGATCAACAACTAACGTATCCATGGATCCCTCATCTAATAGCTGCTGGAAACAGAAGCAAAACCCATATCTAAACACTGAGTCAAACTAGAATCCAGATGCAGAGGGAGAGGACACGATCAGCTTTCAGAAACACATAGAGACAGCAGACCTGAACAAGGAGGAGCTAACAAGCCCCCAGACAGATAGTTGGGAATCCAGCATGGGACTGACTCAGGCCCCCCTGAATATGGGTCTCAGCCAGAAAAACTGAGCAGTCTAAGGGACCTTAGACAGTGGAACCACTATGTATTCCTGGTGCACAGACACATCCCCCATGGAGGGATACTGCCTTAACCTAGAGACAGGAGAGAAGGCCTAGTCCCTACTTCAATTGACCTGACAGATCTACTTGATCCCACCTGGATGGCATTGCTGTCCTTTACCTGGGAACTGTGTCTTCTGTCTTTGGGGTTAGGAGGCAACTGCATAAATTTGATGAAGTAGTACTCTCAGATGAAGTAGGACTCTCTGTGTCCTCTGAATTTTTCTTGATGTTATGGGAGGGCACAGGAGAAAGTGGTGAGTCAGAATTCCACAGCCAGCTGGTATCGAGCAGCTCATATAAATCTGGAGAGCAGGACCTAGATGAGATTTTGCTTTTTCTCACTTCATTCAATCCTTGCCCTTGGTTGTCTTCCGATGACAGGAATGTGGGTAAAGATGGTTCACTCAGGGCCCTCCTTAGGGACAGAAGGAAGGTGGGATGACCTGCAGAAGGGCTCTGGGGACCCTGCCAGATAGCACCATGGATGTTACTATCGCTTTTTCTCCTGTTGAACATACTGATTTTTGCTAGGGCATCATTAAGCCAATTTGTTCCTTTGAGTTCCAGGGTTTCTTCTGCCATGGGGTCTAAGCAACACATAGTATCTACAATGGTAGAGATGGATGGCCTGGAACTACTTTCTCTGGATAGTGCTAGGAAATCTTCATCACAGAGATTCATGTACGGAAATACTTCCTCCATGTTCCCCACTGGGACAGGTGGGGGATGCGACCACCACAAGGTGCTACAAGTAAAAAGACAAAAGCAGATAGGTTTATGTCTCTCAATTTCACTTCATAAAAAACGTACCTACCTCAATATCCTAATGATAATCTTTGGGTCAGAGGTTGAAAAAAAAATAGGTGACAGTCTCAACCCTAAAACAATTATGAGGATGCATAAGAAAGAACAGAGATGAAATAAGTGGTCACTTAGAGGTTGAAAGGAAGGCCAATGAAACAAAAATCAAATCAAAGATTTGGTGACATGTCAAGATGAAGTCTGTCAAAACTCTTGCCCAGAGAGAAGATACAAATTATGGAAATGTGAGACAAGACATACAGTGTGGAAGAAAGACAAGTATGATCTAGGGCACCTTGGTTGTGGTGTGTATGATGTGAATTGTCTCTAGAGAGGTGATAGTCATGACAGAAGGTAATTTCTTGAATCATAAAATAGACGAACATTGATGGCATATTATTAAACCCAGGTACCATTTGATGCCTTCCTGCTTCTATACTCTATGTGTGGTGATCAATTCTGGATGTATCAAAACATTCAAAGGAATCCATTTGGGGATAAGAAGGAACGAGTAATATAATATCTGCTCATAGAACATCGCAGGCCTACAGATTACATGATGTATCTTAGTTCCAGTTCTTACAGTAAAGATCAGTTCTCCTCAAGAAGCAACACCAGACACAAGGAAAGCTTCCTCCAAATTTAGTCTTAGAACATACATTCCCATTGCTGAACCCTTAACTGGGCACACACAGGCACACACACACACACACACACACACACACACACACACACACACACACTGACACAGGCTAGGGTTTCTCCAATGTCTTTGATGAATTTCCAAATGTGCATGTGTTATGACGTTCCATGGTACTTGATGGGAGGTTCAAAACACATGACACAGTTGATGCTTCATGTTCATAGTTAGTTCAACAGGGAATCCTAGAATAATTCCACGGGAATCTATTGGACAACAAGTACGGAAGAAGCTCCAGAGGGCAGGGGTGGGACAGGCTCAGAAAAAAAAAAAACCAAATGGATTCCTGTCACTTTCTGAAGTAGAAATAAGCATAGAGCTTGTGACTGTAATCCCAGGTCCAGATACATGGTGATCCTGACTAGAGCCATGGAGCAGCAGGTGGATGCTTCACTGAAACAGGGACCTTTCAGACACATCAAGGGGCAGCTGCACTGTCACAAAGCAGAGGAAAAGATCCCAGGTCAGTATGAATCTCCAGAAATGTTACAGGGGAATGCCTTATGTCACACAGTTAATGTTTAAAAGAAGAAAAAAAAATAAACCAAAGTAAAAACAGGCAAAAAATTTCATACAGAACAATTAAGAGAAATGTATACATAATCAGAAATCCATGCCTCATCCAAAAGCACTGGGTTCATGCATATAAAGAGAAACAGCTTGAACCTAAAGAAATGTCTCGAGACCTACAAGACTGCCGCCAGCTAACAATTTGAGCAACTGTGGAAAGGCTACCATAAATACCCTTCCCGGATAGTGAGATCAACAACTAACGTATCCATGGATCCCTCATCTAATAGCTGCTGGAACTGGAAACAGAAGCAAAACCCATATCTAACCACTGAGTCAAACTAGAATCCAGATGCAGAGGGAGAGGACAAGACCAGGTTTCAGAAACACATAGAGACAGTGGACCTGAACAAGGAGGAGCTAACGGGCCCCCAGACAGATAGTTGGGAATCCAGCATGGGACTGACTCAGGCCCCCCTGAATATGGGTCTCAGCCAGAAGGACTGAGCAGTCTAAGGGACCTCAGACAGTGGAACCAGAATGTATTCCTGGCGCACAAAAGAATCTTGCAGACACATCCCCCATGGAGGGATACTGCCTTAACCTAGAGACAGGAGAGAAGGCCTAGTCCCTACTTCAAATGACCTGACAGATCTACTTGATGCCACCTGGATGGCATTGCTGTCCTTTACCTGGGAACTGTGTCTTCTGTCTTTGGGGTGAGGAGGCAACTGCATAAATTTATAAACAAACCCCCTCCCCCCCCCCCCCCCCCTCCCCCCCCCCTTCCTTCTTTCTTCTTGGTGGGGGGGGGGGCTTGCTGGGGGGGGGCGGTCGGTGGGGGGGGGGGCGGAATCTTTTTTTTTTTGTTTGTTGTTTTTTTTTTCTTCGTTCTCCCCCGGGGGGGGGGCCGGGGGGTCGATAGTGTCGTGGGTTCGTTCACTGCGCGGTGGATCGCTTTCTTTTGGGTCTGTGGGGGGGCGGGGGCCGGGGGGGGGGCGCGCCTTATTGTGGGTTTCCGGCGCCCCTGTGCTTCTACTGTCGCCCAGAAGGGGGGGGGCACAGTTTCCAGGGATGAGAGTAGTAGGGGGGTCTCCTCAGATGAAGTAGTACTCTCTGTGTCCTCTGAATTTTTCTTGATGTTATGGGAGGGCACAGGAGAAAGTGGTGAGTCAGAATTCCACAGCCAGCTGGTATCGAGCAGCTCATATAAATCTGGAGAGCTGGACCAGAGAGATTTTGCTTTTTCTCACTTCATTCAACTCTTGCCCTTGGTTGTCTTCCGATGACAGGAATGTGGGTAAAGATGGTTCACTCAGGGCCCTCCTTAGGGACACAAGGAAGGTTGGATGACCTGCAGAAGGGCTCTGGGGACCCTGCCAGATAGCACCATGGATGTTACTATCGCTTTTTCTCCTGTTGAACATACTGATTTTTGCTAGGGCATCATTAAGCCAATTTGTTCCTTTGAGTTCCAGGGTTTCTTCTGCCATGGGGTCTAAGCAACACATAGTATCTACAATGGTAGAGATGGATGGCCTGGAACTACTTTCTCTGGATAGTGCTAGGAAATCTTCATCACAGAGATTCATGTACGGAAATACTTCCTCCATGATCCCCACTGGGACAGGTGGGGGATGCGACCACCACAAGGTGCTACAAGTAAAAAGACAAAAGCAGATAGGTTTATGTCTCTCAATTTCACTTCATAAAAAACGTACCTACCTCAATATCCTAATGATAATCTTTGGGTCAGAGGTTGAAAAAAAATAGGTGACAGTCTCAACCCTAAAACAATTATGAGGATGCATAAGAAAGAACAGAGATGAAATAAGTGGTCACTTAGAGGTTGAAAGGAAGGCCGATGAAACAAAAATCAAATCAAAGATTTGGTGACATGTCAAGATGAAGTCTGTCAAAACTCTTGCCCAGAGAGAAGATACAAATTATGGAAATGTGAGACAAGACATACAGTGTGGAAGAAAGACAAGTATGATCTAGGGCACCTTGGTTGTGGTGTGTATGATGTGAATTGTCTCTAGAGAGGTGATAGTCATGACAGAAGGTAATTTTGAATCATAAAATAGACGAACATTGATGGCATATTATTAAACCCAGGTACCATTTGATGCCTTCCTGCTTCTATACTCTATGTGTGGTGATCAATTCTGGATGTATCAAAATATTCAAAGGAATCCATTTGGGGATAAGAAGGAACGAGTAATATAATATCTGCTCATAGAACATCGCAGGCCTACAGATTACATGATGTATCTTAGTTCCAGTTCTTACAGTAAAGATCAGTTCTCCTCAAGAAGCAACACCAGACACAAGGAAAGCTTCCTCCAAATTTAGTCTTAGAACATACATTCCCATTGCTGAACCCTTAACTGGGCACACACAGGCACACACACACACACACACACACACACACACACACACACACACACACCTGACACAGGCTAGGGTTTCTCCAATGTCTTTGATGAATTTCCAAATGTGCATGTGTTATGACGTTCCATGGTACTTGATGGGGAGGTTCAAAACACATGACACAGTTGATGCTTCATGTTCATAGTTAGTTCAACAGGGAATCCTAGAATAATTCCACGGGAATCTATTGGACAACAAGTACGGAAGAAGCTCCAGAGGGCGGGGGGTGGGACAGGCTCAGAAAAAAAAAACCCAAATGGATTCCTGTCACTTTCTGAAGTAGAAATAAGCATAGAGCTTGTGACTGTAATCCCAGGTCCAGATACATGGTGATCCTGACTAGAGCCATGGAGCAGCAGGTGGATGCTTCACTGAAACAGGGGCCTTTCAGACACATCAAGGGGCAGCTGCACTGTCACAAAGCAGAGGAAAAGATCCCAGGTCAGTATGAATCTCCAGAAATGTTACAGGGGAATGCCTTATGTCACACAGTTAATGTTTAAAAGAAGAAAAAAATAAACCAAAGTAAAAACAGGCAAAAAATTTCATACAGAACAATTAAGAGAAATGTATACATAATCAGAAATCCATGCCTCATCCAAAAGCACTGGGTTCATGCATATAAAGAGAAACAGCTTGAACCTAAAGAAATGTCTCGAGACCTACAAGACTGCCGCCAGCTAACAATTTGAGCAACTGTGGAAAGGCTACCATAAATACCCTTCCCGGATAGTGAGATCAACAACTAACGTATCCATGGATCCCTCATCTAATAGCTGCTGGAACTGGAAACAGAAGCAAAACCCATGTCTAACCACTGAGTCAAACTAGAATCCAGATGCAGAGGGAGAGGACAAGACCAGGTTTCAGAAACACATAGAGACAGTGGACCTGAACAAGGAGGAGCTAACGGGCCCCCAGACAGATAGTTGGGAATCCAGCATGGGACTGACTCAGGCCCCCTGAATATGGGTCTCAGCCAGAAGGACTGAGCAGTCTAAGGGACCTCAGACAGTAGAACCAGAATGTATTCCTGGTGCACAAAAGAATCTTGCAGACACATCCCCCATGGAGGGATACTGCCTTAACCTAGAGACAGGAGAGAAGGCCTAGTCCCTACTTCAAATGACCTGACAGATCTACTTGATGCCACCTGGATGGCATTGCTGTCCTTTACCTGGGAACTGTGTCTTCTGTCTTTGGGGTGAGGAGGCAACTGCATAAATTTGTAAACAGGTGCCTAATCCTCCTCCTCACCCCTTTCCAGCCCCTTCTGTGCTTCTTCTTGGAGGCTGTGGCTTCTTCCTGGGGCTGGTCCTTGCTAGAGATCGGTGCTGAATCTTCAACTGTTAATTTGTCGATATTTTCAAATTCATTGTTCACTCTCAGGGGAGAGTCCAGGGTGTCGATAGTGTCATGGATTCGTTCACTGCGCTGTAGATCAGTTTCCTTCAGGTCTGTAGAAGTGCTGATGCCAGCAGTGACGTCAGCATCATACTGGGTTTCTGGCGTCCCTGTGCTTCTACTGTCGTCCCAGAAGCACAGTCCTTCCAGGGATGAGAGACCGAGCATGTTGGCGCTGCCCGTCTCCTCACTCTCAGCCTCGTCAGCATCATGGGCAGCTGAGTTATGAGAAGTGGTTTCCTCTAGGCAGGAGAGGGTCTCCTCAGATGAAGTAGTACTCTCTGTGTCCTCTGAATTTTTCTTGATGTTATAGGAGGGCACAGGAGAAAGTGGTGAGTCAGAATTCCAAAGCCAGCTGGTATCGAGCAGCTCATATAAATCTGGAGAGCTGGACCGAGAGATTTTGCTTTTTCTCACTTCATTCAACTCTTGCCCTTGGTTGTCTTCCGATGACAGGAATGTGGGTAAAGATGGTTCACTCAGGGCCCTCCTTAGGGACACAAGGAAGGTTGGATGACCTGCAGAAGGGCTCTGGGGACCCTGCCAGATAGCACCATGGATGTTACTATCGCTTTTTCTCCTGTTGAACATACTGATTTTTGCTAGGGCATCATTAAGCCAATTTGTTCCTTTGAGTTCCAGGGTTTCTTCTGCCATGGGGTCTAAGCAACACATAGTATCTACAATGGTAGAGATGGATGGCCTGGAACTACTTTCTCTGGATAGTGCTAGGAAATCTTCATCACAGAGATTCATGTACGGAAATACTTCCTCCATGATCCCCACTGGGACAGGTGGGGGATGCGACCACCACAAGGTGCTACAAGTAAAAAGACAAAAGCAGATAGGTTTATGTCTCTCAATTTCACTTCATAAAAAACGTACCTACCTCAATATCCTAATGATAATCTTTGGGTCAGAGGTTGAAAAAAAAATAGGTGACAGTCTCAACCCTAAAACAATTATGAGGATGCATAAGAAAGAACAGAGATGAAATAAGTGGTCACTTAGAGGTTGAAAGGAAGGCCGATGAAACAAAAATCAAATCAAAGATTTGGTGACATGTCAAGATGAAGTCTGTCAAAACTCTTGCCCAGAGAGAAGATACAAATTATGGAAATGTGAGACAAGACATACAGTGTGGAAGAAAGACAAGTATGATCTAGGGCACCTTGGTTGTGGTGTGTATGATGTGAATTGTCTCTAGAGAGGTGATAGTCATGACAGAAGGTAATTTTGAATCATAAAATAGACGAACATTGATGGCATATTATTAAACCCAGGTACCATTTGATGCCTTCCTGCTTCTATACTCTATGTGTGGTGATCAATTCTGGATGTTTCAAAATATTCAAAGGAATCCATTTGGGGATAAGAAGGAACGAGTAATATAATATCTGCTCATAGAACATCGCAGGCCTACAGATTACATGATGTATCTTAGTTCCAGTTCTTACAGTAAAGATCAGTTCTCCTCAAGAAGCAACACCAGACACAAGGAAAGCTTCCTCCAAATTTAGTCTTAGAACATACATTCCCATTGCTGAACCCTT
The DNA here is from genome assembly GCF_943737965.1 of Phodopus roborovskii. NCBI lineage: Eukaryota > Metazoa > Chordata > Mammalia > Rodentia > Cricetidae > Phodopus > Phodopus roborovskii. The sequence continues at coordinate 5,327,310 of NW_026126487.1, read as the reverse complement.
AACTGGGCACACACAGGCACGCACATACACACACACACACACACACACACACACACACACACACACACACTGACACAGGCTAGGGTTTCTCCAATGTCTTTGATGAATTTCCAAATGTGCATGTGTTATGACGTTCCATGGTACTTGATGGGAGGTTCAAAACACATGACACAGTTGATGCTTCATGTTCATAGTTAGTTCAACAGGGAATCCTAGAATAATTCCACGGGAATCTATTGGACAACAAGTACGGAAGAAGCTCCAGAGGGCGGGGGGTGGGACAGGCTCAGAAAAAAAAAACCCAAATGGATTCCTGTCACTTTCTGAAGTAGAAATAAGCATAGAGCTTGTGACTGTAATCCCAGGTCCAGATACATGGTGATCCTGACTAGAGCCATGGAGCAGCAGGTGGATGCTTCACTGAAACAGGGGCCTTTCAGACACATCAAGGGGCAGCTGCACTGTCACAAAGCAGAGGAAAAGATCCCAGGTCAGTATGAATCTCCAGAAATGTTACAGGGGAATGCCTTATGTCACACAGTTAATGTTTAAAAGAAGAAAAAAATAAACCAAAGTAAAAACAGGCAAAAAATTTCATACAGAACAATTAAGAGAAATGTATACATAATCAGAAATCCATGCCTCATCCAAAAGCACTGGGTTCATGCATATAAAGAGAAACAGCTTGAACCTAAAGAAATGTCTCGAGACCTACAAGACTGCCGCCAGCTAACAATTTGAGCAACTGTGGAAAGGCTACCATAAATACCCTTCCCGGATAGTGAGATCAACAACTAACGTATCCATGGATCCCTCATCTAATAGCTGCTGGAACTGGAAACAGAAGCAAAACCCATGTCTAACCACTGAGTCAAACTAGAATCCAGATGCAGAGGGAGAGGACAAGACCAGGTTTCAGAAACACATAGAGACAGCAGACCTGAACAAGGAGGAGCTAACGGGCCCCCAGACAGATAGTTGGGAATCCAGCATGGGACTGACTCAGGCCCCCCTGAATATGGGTCTCAGCCAGAAGGACTGAGCAGTCTAAGGGACCTCAGACAGTAGAACCAGAATGTATTCCTGGTGCACAAAAGAATCTTGCAGACACATCCCCCATGGAGGGATACTGCCTTAACCTAGAGACAGGAGAGAAGGCCTAGTCCCTACTTCAAATGACCTGACAGATCTACTTGATCCCACCTGGATGGCATTGCTGTCCTTTACCTGGGAACTGTGTCTTCTGTCTTTGGGGTGAGGAGGCAACTGCATAAATTTGTAAACAGGTGCCTAATCCTCCTCCTCACCCCTTTCCAGCCCCTTCTGTGCTTCTTCTTGGAGGCTGTGGCTTCTTCCTGGGGCTGGTCCTTGCTAGAGATCGGTGCTGAATCTTCAACTGTTAATTTGTCGATATTTTCAAATTCATTGTTCACTCTCAGGGGAGAGTCCAGGGTGTCGATAGTGTCATGGATTCGTTCACTGCGCTGTAGATCAGTTTCCTTCAGGTCTGTAGAAGTGCTGATGCCAGCAGTGACGTCAGCATCATACTGGGTTTCTGGCGTCCCTGTGCTTCTACTGTCGTCCCAGAAGCACAGTCCTTCCAGGGATGAGAGACCGAGCATGTTGGCGCTGCCCGTCTCCTCACTCTCAGCCTCGTCAGCATCATGGGCAGCTGAGTTATGAGAAGTGGTTTCCTCTAGGCAGGAGAGGGTCTCCTCAGATGAAGTAGTACTCTCTGTGTCCTCTGAATTTTTCTTGATGTTATAGGAGGGCACAGGAGAAAGTGGTGAGTCAGAATTCCAAAGCCAGCTGGTATCGAGCAGCTCATATAAATCTGGAGAGCTGGACCGAGAGATTTTGCTTTTTCTCACTTCATTCAACTCTTGCCCTTGGTTGTCTTCCGATGACAGGAATGTGGGTAAAGATGGTTCACTCAGGGCCCTCCTTAGGGACACAAGGAAGGTTGGATGACCTGCAGAAGGGCTCTGGGGACCCTGCCAGATAGCACCATGGATGTTACTATCGCTTTTTCTCCTGTTGAACATACTGATTTTTCCTAGGGCATCATTAAGCCAATTTGTTCCTTTGAGTTCCAGGGTTTCTTCTGCCATGGGGTCTAAGCAACACATAGTATCTACAATGGTAGAGATGGATGGCCTGGAACTACTTTCTCTGGATAGTGCTAGGAAATCTTCATCACAGAGATTCATGTACGGAAATACTTCCTCCATGATCCCCACTGGGACAGGTGGGGGATGCGACCACCACAAGGTGCTACAAGTAAAAAGACAAAAGCAGATAGGTTTATGTCTCTCAATTTCACTTCATAAAAAACGTACCTACCTCAATATCCTAATGATAATCTTTGGGTCAGAGGTTGAAAAAAAAAATAGGTGACAGTCTCAACCCTAAAACAATTATGAGGATGCATAAGAAAGAACAGAGATGAAATAAGTGGTCACTTAGAGGTTGAAAGGAAGGCCGATGAAACAAAAATCAAATCAAAGATTTGGTGACATGTCAAGATGAAGTCTGTCAAAACTCTTGCCCAGAGAGAGGATACAAATTATGGAAATGTGAGACAAGACATACAGTGTGGAAGAAAGACAAGTATGATCTAGGGCACCTTGGTTGTGGTGTGTATGATGTGAATTATCTCTAGAGTGGTGATAGTCATGACAGAAGGTAATTTCTTGAATCATAAAATAGATGATCATTGATGGCATATTATTAAACCCAGGTACCATTTGCTGCCTTCCTGTTTCTATACCCTAGGTTTGGTGATCAATTCTGGATGTTTCAAAACATTCAAAGGAATCCATTTGGGGATAAGAAGGAACGAGTAATATAATATCTGCTCATAGAACATCGCAGGCCTACAGATTACATGATGTATCTTAGTACCAGTACTTACAGTAAAGATCAGTTCTCCTCAAGAAGCAACACCAGACACAAGGAAAGCTTCCTCCGTATTTAGTCTTAGAACATGCATTCCCAATGCTGAACCCTTAACTGGGCACACACAGGCACACACACACACACACACACACACACACACACACACACGACACAGGCTAGGGTTTCTCCAATGTCTTTGATGAATTTCCAAATGTGCATGTGTTATGACGTTCCATGGTACTTGATGGGAGGTTCAAAACACATGACACAGTTGATGCTTCATGTTCATAGTTAGTTCAACAGGGAATCCTAGAATAATTCCACGGGAATCTATTGGACAACAAGTACGGAAGAAGCTCCAGAGGGCGGGGGGGGGGGGGACAGGATCAGAAAAAAAAACCCAAATGGATTCCTGTCACTTTCTGAAGTAGAAATAAGCATAGAGCTTGTGACTGTAATCCCAGGTCCAGATACATGATGATCCTGACTAGAGCCATGGAGCAGCAGGTGGATGCTTAACTGAAACAGGGGCCTTTCAGACACATCAAGGGGCAGCTGCACTGTCACAGAGCAGAGGAAAAGATCCCAGGTCAGTGTGCATCTCCAGAAATGTTACAGGGGAATGCCTTATGTCACACAGTTAATGTTTAAAAGAAGAAAATAATAAACCAAAGTAAAAACAGCAAGTAATTTTATACAGAACTATTAAGAGAAATGTATACATGATCAGAAATCCATGCCTCATCCAAAAGCACTGGGTTCATGCATATAAAGAAAAACAGCATGAATCTAAAAAATGTCTCGAGACCTACAAGACTGCCGCCAGCTAACAATTTGAGCAACCGTGGAAAGGCTACCATAAATGCCCTTCCCGGATAGTGAGATCAACAACTAATGTATCCATGGATCCCTCATCTAATAGCTGCTGGAACTGGAAACAGAAACAAAACCCATATATAAACACTGAGTCAAACTAGAATCCAGATGCTTTGGGAGAGGACAAAACCATGTTTCAGAAACACATAGAGACAGCAGACCTGAACAAGGAGGAGCTAACGGGCCCCCAGACAGATAGTTGGGAATCCAGCATGGGACTGACTCAGGCCCCCCTGAATATGGGTCTCAGCCAGAAGGACTGAGCAGTCTAAGGGACCTCAGACAGTAGAACCAGAATGTATTCCTGGTGCACAAAAGAATCTTGCAGACACATCCCCCATGGAGGGATACTGCCTTTACCTAGAGACAGGAGAGAAGGCCTAGTCCCTACTTCAAATGACCTGACAGATCTACTTGATCCCACCTGGATGGCATTGCTGTCCTTTACCTGGGAACTGTGTCTTCTGTCTTTGGGGTGAGGAGGCAACTGCATAAATTTCTAAACAGGTGCCTAATCCTCCTCCTCCCCCCTTTCACGCATAGAGACACACCCAGTCATCCAATTCCTCCTGCTGTTTCTACCATCCTTGAGACTTTATGGCCTTCTCAAACTGCACCTCCTGCTAGAACCCTAGCATTCAGACACATGAGGTGTGACACCATATCAAACCTGAGGAGCACACTTTGACTTTAAGAACCTAGTAACTAGGTAACATAGTAACAAGGTAACATGTGCCATAGTAACAAGAGGGACAGACAATCTCTGTGCTGATCTTTCTTAGGGTCACAGATATGAACTAGTTAGAAAATAAACCTATGATCTGCCCTAACGTCCTTTGTACTCTGATAATTCTGACTACTGCAGGCCTCATCTCTACACATAAGATGTTCAATTCCTTTATGTAAAACTCATATAGGTGGGAGTTTAAAGGATGGTAGGTAGCTCTCCCTGAAACTTGGATGATCTAAGGAAATGGACTAATAGCTCATGATATATATGAGTTTGTTTGTTTTTTGTTATGTGTGACATAGCAACTTTGGAAATAGCTACCAGGAGAGATGAGCTTTGAAGTGCATTGAAGACTGTAGGAGACGATAAACATTCATATGGTGATGAAGTATAATTTGATAACAGCTTGTCCATGAAACAAAACATTTAAAACAAAAAGAAATTAAATGTATAAATTTCAAAGAATCATGCTGAAAATTAGACATATGGGGCCAATAAAAAAGGTGAATGGAATTAAATCAACAATCAATTAAGAGATGTAAATCAAACCAACAAACTAATTATTTGCAGATGAACAATGTCTCTTTGTCTGAGATCAAAGTTAATGTGAACCAATGTCTCAGTGCAACAGCTGTGCATCAACCAAGCAATAGCCTCTGGGTAGAGTGAGAAGCCTCAGCCCGACTGAGTTCCTGATGTGTGTGGAGTCTGCAATTCCTCACAATGGCTCCTGTGAGGATACAGGAAGGAATCAGCTAATCACACCTATCCACGGCTAGAGGGGAGAGGTGGACAGAAGTTCTTCACTTTCTGTCTCCCAGGACAGAAATAGTGTTCTCACAGCCAAGACCAATTCCCTGATACGCAGCAACATGTGGGTGCTACACAGGTTTTGCTTTGGCTCAGGCATTAGGCAGAAGGAAACCATGTCTGCAGATTTGGAAAGAAGCAGCTGCTTCTGGGGCATTGGCAGGTCCCTTTGTCTCCAGTGAGCAATTGCCCCTGCTGTGTTCCACCAGTGTGGGGTTTAACTCTCCTGATTGCACTTCTGATAGACACCAAGAACTCTTGGTCTTGAGATGATGTGAACCCTCTCCCATTCAAACCCTAGGGAGGACATTTGGACTTCAGCAGCAGTAGTAACAACAAGAATGGACTCAGTTAGCTTTGAGCAGCCCAGGTTAGAGACACGGTTATGGACCAGAGAGTGAACATATAAGCTTCATCAAGGTCCTTGTCCTCAAACTCTCATACTCTCTAATGACTCCAACTACTGCCAATCTCTTGATCTCTACAATCATGATGCAATTCCTGTTCTTTACACTCATATTTATGGGTATCGAAATGATGAAAGCCTGTGAAGATTCGAGGCCATGGGGAAAGTGTTGCTCCTCAAGATACCCCAGAACGGTTAAGTTCATGAGTGGCATGGTGGGCAAGAGAAGAGACTTACCATGATAGGAGGATTCATAACCACAAGGAAATTCTGAAGGAAGTAATAAAGGAGGTGTGTATGCTCCAAGCAAAATCATATTCCTTCTCTTTTCCAGCTAATGTAGACTAACAAAATCAAATGTAAAAACTGTCAAAGATAAATGGATAAGGAATAGGAATAATAGAACGTGGTTGATAATAAACTGAAGCTGACACACAAACTACATCTAAAACAAACTAAGTCAACATTTAGAGGAAAACCCAACGCACCGGTCAGCACACTTTCGATGTTCAGGTCAGTGGTGATCACAGATGTTCAGTGTCAAAGACGGACAACAAAAAATAAAGTTCTCAAGACCAAAGTCTCGAGTGAATCCTCTGCAGCCAAGCAACAGCTTCACTGCAACGAAAGGACAAGATCCAGGCCCAGCTGGTGCCTTATATGGGTGACCACTCTCATTCCTCACAATGGCTCCTTGTGATGTCACTGAGCCATGGACCAATCACATCTAGCCAGAGGCCAACATGGTCTTTTGAGTTCTTTGCCTATGTCTCGTGTCAAATTGATGCCAAGAGAGGCCCAGGTTAATTTGTCTCAGGTTTCAGCGCATCAGGCACAGCCTGTGCTGGCTCTGCTGGTGGCAGCAGGGCCTGGGGCAAATGCTTTCCTTGTACTGACATATGTCCTCATTCTCAAAACTTTAAATGTCCTTGTTATCTGGGATACTCCTACAATCCTTTCAGTGTCAAAAGCACAATCTTGGCTTATCCTGAGTCAAGATCCCTAAAGGAAATAAATACAGATAGATAAAGACAGAACATTCTTAGTTCACTGTCCCTCCCATGCCCCAGAACCTCCTCCTGCCCCATTCCCTCCTACTGCACAGGGACAGTGATGCCTTGCAGGAGGGATCATCAAAATCTGTCAGGTCATTTGGAGTAGGGTCTAGGCCCTTTCTCCTGTGTTTTGTCAAAAATCAGGTGTTCATAGGTGGATGTGTTAATATAAGGATTTTGAATTTGTTTCATTGGTCTACCTGTCTATATTTGTGCCAATACAAAGCTGTTCTCTGTACTATAGCTCTATAGTAGAGCTTGAAGTCGTGGATGCTGATGCCTCCTAAAATTATTTTACAGGGTTTTCTGGGCTATCCTATGTCTTTTCTTTTTCCATATAAAGTTGGGTATTATCCTTTCAAGGTCAGTGAAGAGTTGTGCTTGTATTTTAATGGGGATTGCATTGAAACCGTAGTTTGTTTTTTGTAAGATAGCCATTTTTACTTTGTTTACCCTACCTATCCAAGATCATGGGAGAACCTTCAATTTTGGTATCTTACTTAATTTCTTTTTTTAAAGACAGAAATTTCTTGCTATATAGGTCTTTTGTTGTTATGTTAGCCTTACCCCAAGATATTTTTTTTTTGTTTGTGACTATTGTAAATGGTGATGTTTGAGACAACCACAGATAGACACTGTGCTGAACTCCTGGATTACAGTTGCAGAGAAGGAAAAGTGATAAGACAAGGGATGAAGATCACTCTATAGAAACACACATGGACAGCTGACCGAAACCAGGGGAATCTCATGGACTGATAGCTGGGAAAGCAGCATTGTACCAAATCAGAACCCCTGTAAGTGGGTCTCAGTTGCAATGCCTGGGCAGTATAATGGACCTCTGACAGTGGAGCCAGGTCGTATCCCTTGTGCACAAAAGGACTTTGGAAGCACATTTCCCATGGAGGTATACTCCCTTAGCCTATAGGCAGGAGGGAGGACCTAGACCCTACACCAAATGAGTTGACAGATTTTGATGATCCCTCCTTGAAGGCATCACCCTCCATGTAGAATGCTTCTGCAAGGCAAGGGACATAGTCGACAAGACCAAACGGTAGCCCACAGACTGAGAAAAGATTTTCACCAATCCTATATCCGACAAAGGTCTGATCTCCAAAATATACAAAGAACTCAAGAAACTAGTCAACAAAACCCCAAATAACTTTATTTAAAAATGGGGTACAGAACTGAAGAAAAAATTCTCAATAGAGGAAATCAAAAAGCCGGAAAGACACTTAAAAAATGCTCCATATCCTTAGCTATCAGGGAAATGCAAATCAAAACAACTTTGAGATACCATCTTACTCCTGCCAGAATGGCTAAAATTAGAAACACCAATGATGACTCATGTTGGAGAGGATGTGCAGCAGTCACTTTTCTGTGGGTCCTGCATATCCAGTTTATATAGCATGAAGTCAAACACTCCAGACAAGAGCAGTATCTTGTCCAAATGGCTAATCTTGCCATATTGGAAGTAAACTTCTTAACAGGTTTCTTTGATGTCCATCTTCCTTTCTGACGCAGATGTTGTTGCCAGGAGCATTTATGTCTCACTGTCCAGAAAAACCTAAGCCTTTTTAAATGCCATACTCTGTAGGTCTTTGAAAGGTTTGAAGAATGCCCATTCATCTCAAATACATCTCTGTATATCTAGAAAACCTAACTAACTTAACTATAATTTTGAGTATTATAGGTAACTGTCTATAATCTGCACTAAATTATACATTACATTTCTAACTGTGCTATATAAACACAATACCTAAACAAGAGAAATATAGATATCTCAAAATTGACCTTAAATTGTATCAATGAATGAAAATCCTTTCCAAAACAAAGGATTCATATCTATGCCATAATCCCCTTTTTACCTTTAAAAAGAATTGGCTGTGATCATTAGCCATTTATAGCCAACCCCATTTAAAAGAAAACACACAATTATAAACACTATTTGGGAATTTGGGTGTTGTTCTTTCCAAACTACTTCCTGCTGATAAAGGGCACTGTCATGGGGGATTCTAAGAAGATGTAGAAATGCTGGCTGTAGTCTGTAAGACTGCTTTGTTCAGTTGTTTTCAATGTAGGATCACTTGGTACTCCATTTAAGGGGGTCAGGCTTGCTCAAACCACAATTGTCTGGAAGGAATCCACAGCATTTCATTTTCTATGGAAACAAAAATAGAAATTTTTAAAATATATAAATTGAATTAATCCAGCAGCATTTGTTTTAACAGTTGTTGTTATTTCCTTAGCAGTCAAACCATTTAAAGACAACAGAATAGTGTATAGTATGCACAGTTTTTCTGTGCTTTCCATCTTTATGTGGCTTTTTTATTACTCTGTTTCTGTTAGTTGTATTTTTTCATTTTTTGAGACAGGGTTTCTCTGTGTAACATTTATCAGTCTTGGAATTCACTCTGCATACCAGGTTTATTTTGCAAAAACAGAGATCTGCTTGCCTCTGTCTCCCAAGTGCTAGGATTAAAGGCTTGTGCCACCACACCCAACTCCTAGCTATATTTTTAAAACCATTTTATTACTTTTCTCTACCATGCCTATATATATTTTAGAACACACTGTAAACCTTTACCGATTATTTTTAGATGTGAATCTGTCTTTACTGTAAATCTTTATCTTTTTCTGGCCAAGAGTCTTTTATCTAGTAAACAACAACATTGCTAAAATGAAAGTCATAGTGGTTTCTGCTTCGGTTTATCAAAGATGGTGGCAGCTATTTTACTGCCAGTACTGAGAGCTGTGTTCACTGCCTTTGTCTTTGCTGCCCTCCCAGCAGCATGCTGCCGGCTTGGAGATATACACACCAATAAATTGTTAGCAAAGTTTCTTAAAAGCACTGCAATTTTTTTTTTTTTTTTTTTTTTTTTTTTTTTTGCCGCTTATTCTGAGTCAGAAAACTTCCCTTAAAGGAGCCATGGAAATCTTTGCTTGTCTCATGCAAAACAGAGTCCAACCCAGAAAAATGCTGCTACCAAGAAACCTTGCTAGTCTCTGTTCTTTTGTTTCTAAAACTCTTTTCTAAGCTTTTGTTAAAGTTTAAGTGGAAGTTCTTATTAGCCATGTGGGCGCCATATGGAAGGAGTAAGGTTTTTTTTTTTTTTTTTTTTTTGCCCGCCACTGGTCTACTACTGCTGCCACTCCAGCCCCAATTAATGCACAGAGAGTCTGTATTTGATATAATGCTGTTGGCCAGATACTAGTTTCTTATCAGCTAGCTTTGTCTTAATTATTAACCCATTTCTATGTATTTCCACGTGGTCTTCTCCAACCAGGGAGAAGCAGCTAGCTGGCGGTTCTGCTCTTTCTGGACTCGCCATCTTGATTCCTCCTTACTACTTCCTCTTTACTTCTTGTCTCCTAGTCCCTCCTCTCTTGCTTTCCTATTGGCCAACAGTGCTTTATTCATTAACCAATATGAGAAACATATTAACAGAATGACATCTCCCATCAGACTTACATTCCCATTGACTCAGTGTCTATGATAGTTCAGGGCGGGAAGACACTAGCACTGAGTGTCCCACCTGTTTGAACAAGTTGCTACAGAGCCTGTGGCACGGACTGCTTCATGGTCTTTTCCATTGTTACAAATTGCAGACACTGATGATTTTGTGTGTTCTGTCTCCCAAAGAGAATTGTGGGATGTACCTGTAATTTGATCTTTTTCAAAACATACACTCATGATCTAGCCTGTCTTAACTTGTGAGGTGGTCACGATCGTTCAGTTGTGTACAAACAGCCGAACAGGACTCCTCTAGTTGAGGGGCTCTATGAAAGAAGCTTCTGTGGGGATAAAAGAGTAGCGCACGAGTCTATTCAATCTTCCAGAGATGTGCATGGAGGAGCAGGTCTGTATCTCTGGAACACCTGCATGGTAATAAAGACTTTGGTGTATCTACTCTCTGAAAATGAAAGAAGACCAGAGGGAGGGGACATCAACTGTCAGATCCCAGTGCAATGCTACCCTAAAAGTTTCTCCTTTTCAAAGCTCCAGGTTAATATTGGGTGTTAGTTTGAATCAGAATGGCCCCCATCGATGAACATGATTGGATACATATCCCCAGTAGGTGAGTCTGTTTGGAAAGAAAGATGAGTAGTCAGTGGAGTGTCCCAGAGCACTAAGGATTCAAAAGCCAAACCCATCCGCAGTCATCTCTGTGGGTTTCATACTTGAGAATATGAGGTAAGCTATCAGCTCCAGCTCCAATGCCATGCCCGACTGCTTCTTGCTAGATTTCATCACAATGGTCATGTACTATCACCCTCTGCAACTGATGACCCCCTAAGGACCATCCTTTCTCTCATAGGTTGCCTTGGTCAGAGTGAATTGCTATGGCAATAGATTAGAAACAGAGCAGGAGTGGGCAAGTTCAGTAAGTGAATGCCAGAAAAGGAAGTATTTTGTGTGTGTGTGCAACAAGTTTCTATCTCACACATCCCAGGGCATCTGGGAAATCTTTCACAAAACAGGGAGACAAGAATCAAGCCATCCTTACCAAGACAGCTGGCCCACGGCAACACTGCCAGTAGAGCTGGGCATTGTAGCCTGCCCGAGAGGCTTGTGCATGCAAGCTCTACTCCGCTGTGGACAGCGAAGTGGATTGCACATTGATAAACTAACACAATGCCCATATGCCCAAAAATCAATGCCAGCATCTCAGCAGAGAAAAGAAAGCCCAACTTCATTGCTGAATAATGTTAAGGTCAGGCTTCAGAAACTTACCTTTCACCAAAAAGAGACACTCAGGATGCTCAAACTACTTCATCTAAATCAGTGGTATTCACTTGGTCGTCTAACACCAGCAGAATACAGAGATATTTACATTATTGTTCAAAACAGTTGCAAAATTACTTATGAAGTAGGAACAAAAATAATTGCATGGCTTGTGGTCCCCACATCATGAGAAACTGAAGTATAACAACATTAGGAAGGTTGAGGCACACTGATCTAAATTATCCCCTCAGGACAGACTCTGGATTCCCTGTCATCTGGGCAGTCCCAGCTGAATCAGAGGTCTGATCATAGCTTGCATGTTGACTGTGAGGACTGTGAGGACACCGCATTCAGCAAGAATGCACAGTATATCACTCACTGACAGCTTGTACCTCTGTGACAATGAAGGTTTGCACCTAATCTAGACCCTGAATGTGGGTATTGGACACAAACTCGTACAAGGATGATGGTCTTGTCTGGAGTGATGTTCCACAGGCCTCCATAGCCCTACTTACCTTTTCACAGGTCACAGAAAAAAAAACCTGTAATTATTGTCACTTGACAGGAAAGAATCACTCACTGTGAAAAAAAAAATATTACACCAGTTTGTGGACTTCTGGGACAAAGGTAGGTTACCATGGGTGCCTGGTGGAAGGTTGCTGTGAAAATACACACAGGTGTTATTTACCTGATCATCTCAAGATTAGTTAGACAAGAAAGAGGTCCTGAGAGGGGTTTGGCTTGACCTCCCTGGGATGGCATTTTCTTCTGCTCCTGGGAATCCACTTGCTACATGCCAACTCTCTTCCGGAGGGACTTTGCTCCAGCCCCTGCCAGTCCAAGGACATGGCCTCTCCTCTACAAGCTTATTTCTTTCTTACAGCTGCAAGACTGGAATTGGAAATTCCTATTGGCAGATTCTCCTTCTTTTTAATCACCTTTATGCCCTTGCCTCTTCCCTCTTACTTTCTTTTCTTTGAAGGGTCATACATACTCATCTCCACGTCCCTGCCCTTCTCCCTGGGCCTCCTTACCTCCTGGGATTTCACAGTATATGGACTTCTTTACATCTGGTCATTGAGAACCCTCATCAATAGGGATGTGTCTGAAGACCTCAAGTCGTGTGGAACACAAAATTTGATAAAGTGGTTCTTGATGCTGGATGGCGGGTTCTTTAAAATAGGGTGGTAGTGTGGCTGACTCTCTGCCTTGCCATAGTGCTGGGGCAAGTATGAGTTTATGTTGGGGGAGCAAACTGCTCCCACTGCAGGGAGAGGATGGGTAGAAAGCTTGTCCCCAGGTTGCTGGAGGTGTCTGATAGGGAACATCATAGTTGTGGCATACAGCTCTGCTGAGTTCTGGCCTGGCTCCCTCCTGTGACTTGGTAGGCCTCACCAGTACGATGTGAGTTCCTCAGTTCATGAACCATGGACCCAGGCCTGTTCTTCAGACTTTAAAGAGACCCAAGAAAAGGACTCTGTCAGGGACTGTGACATCAGAAGAACTTAACACAAAGCTGTCCCATACCTCTCTAGAAGAAGCCTCTTACCTTAACCTGTTCCCAGTCCTCAATCCCAACTGTCTTCTCCTTCCCTCCATTGAACCTGGTTGCATCCTTTGCTTGTCTGCCTCAGGCTCAACTTCCCCAAGACCCACATAAAGAGATACAGTGGGAATGTTCCATCTAGGCCTACATACTTCTTATGGTCCATGTCCTATGCATGGGTCACAACATCAATGGCAAAACTCCTTGCAATTCAAAGAAGAAATACACAAAGCTGAAAGTCACGCCTACTAGGTTTCCTGGAACTCAGTTTCCCATGCCCTGCTGTTCCTTGCCTGGGGACTGTTTCTTCTCTCTTTGGGGTGAGAAGGCAACTGCATAAATTTCTAAACAGGTGCCTAATCCCTATCCTCACCCCATTCCAGCCCCTTCTGTGCTTCTTCTTGGAGGGTATGGCTTCTACCTGTGGCTGGTCCTTGCTAGAGATCAGTTGTGACTCTTCAACTGTTATTTCGTCAATACTTTCAAATTCATTGTTCACTCTCAGGGGAGAGTCCAGGGTGTCGATTGTATCATGCATTCTCTCACTGCATTGTAGATCAGTTTCCTTCAGGTCTGTAAAAGTGCTGATGCTAGCAGTGACTTCGGCATCACACTGGGTTTCTGGCATCCCCGTGCTGCTGCTATCATCCCACAAGCACAGCCCTTCCAGGGATGAGGGACTCAGCATGATGGCACTGCCAGTCTCCTCACTCTCAGCCTCGTCAGCATCATGGGCAGCTGAGTTATGAGAAGTGGTTTCCTCTAGGCAGGAGAGGGTCTCCTCAGATGAAGTAGTACTCTCTGTGTCCTCTGTATTTTTATTGATGTTATAGGAGGGCACAGGATAAAGTGGTGGGTCAGAATTCCAAAGCCAGCTGGTATGGAGCAGCTCATATAAATCTGGAGAGCTGGACCTAGAGGAGCTTTTGCTTTTTCTCACTTCATTCAACTCTTGCCCTTGGTTGTCTTCCGATGTCAGGAATGTGGGCAAAGCTGGTTCACTCTGGGCCCTACTTAGGGTCAGTAGGAAGGAGGGATGACCTGCAGAAGGGCTCTTCGGACCCTGCCAGATGTCACCGAGGATGTTACTATCTCTTTTTCTCCTGTTGAACATATTGTTTTTTGCAAGGGCATCATTAAACTTATCTGTTCCTTTGACTTCCAGGGGTTCTTCAGCCATGGGGTCTAAGCAACACATAGTATCTACAGTGGTGGAGATGGATGGCCTGGAACCAGTTCTTTGGATGGTGCTAGTGAATCTCTATCACAGAGATTCATGTATGGAAATTCTTCCTCCATGTTCCCCACTGGGACAGGTGGGGGATGGGACCACCACAAGATGCCTACGGTAAAAAGACAAAAGCAGGTTTAGCAGATAAGTTTATGACTCTCAATTTTTACTTCATGAATATTGTAGCTACCTTAACATTCTCATGATAATTTTGGGGTCAGAGGTTAAAAAAAAATAAAAGGTTCCCACACAAACCTAAAGCAATCATGAGAAAGAATAAGAAAGAGCAGAGATGAAATAAGTGATCACTTAGAGGTTGAAAGGAAGACCAAAGAAACAAAAATTAAAAAAAAAAAAAAAAAAAAGATCTGGTGACTTGTAAAGATGAAGTCTGTCAAAACTCTTGCCCAGAGAGAAGATAAAAATTATGGAAATGTGAAACAAGGCATACAATGCGGAAGAAAGACAAGTATGATCTAGGACATCCTGGTGTGCGTTTGATGTGAATTGACTCTACAGAGGTGACAATCATGAAAGAAGGCGATATCTTGAATTGTAAGAGACAAACATTGATAGAATGTTGTTAAACTTGTGTACCATTTGCTTCCTTCCCGCTACTACACTTCAGGTGTGATGATCAATTGTGGACGTTACACACATGCAAAGGCATCAATTTAGGGATAAGGTGGAAAGAGTAATATCATTTGTACTACTAGAAGTTCCCAGGCCTACAGAGTAAGTGATGGATCTTACCTCCTGGTTTTAGAGTAAAGATCAATTTTCCTCAATAAGCATCAACAGATACAAGAAATGTTCTCTCCAAACTTAGTCTTGAAAGCCTGCATTCCTCTGATGCTGAACCCTTAACCGTAGACAAAGACACACAGACACACAGAGAGACAGACACATACACACACACACACACACACACACACACAAAGAGGCTGGGGTATACTCCAATGTCTTTGATGAATTTCCACATGTACATCTGTTTTCAAAACACAGGTCAGAGTTGATGCTTCATGTTCATAGTGACTTCAACAGAGAATCCTATGATAATTCCATTGGAAATATTTGGATATCCAGAATGGGAGGTGGTCCAGTGAGTGGGCCCACGCTCATCCATAAAAAAATGGATTCATGTCAGTTTCTGAAATAGATATAGACATACAGCTTTTTTCTATAACCCCAGGTCCAGAGACATGGTGATCTTGACTAGAGCCATGGAGCAGCCGGTGGAAGCACAAGAAACAGCTGCACTGTCACAGAGCAGAGAAAATGATACCATATCACTATGCATCTCCAAAAATATTACAGGGGAATGCCTTATGTCTCACAGTTAAGGTTTAAAATAAGAAAAATGAAACAAAAGTAAAAAAGGCAAAAATATTTTATACAAAGCAATTGAGAGAAATAAACATGTAAGCAGAAAAACATGCCTCCTCCAAAAGCACTGGGTTCATGAATAGAAAGAAAAAAAAAAAAAAAAAAACAGAACACAAAATCCAATCAAGAAAAGAAAAACTTCAAATGTTAAAGTTTAAGAGCTTCTGAGAGTCCAGTTGTTCAGGACAAATGCAGATGTCTGCCTGCTCTCCTCTCCACAAGAGTTGTTCTGCAACATGAAACAAGTCCCAGCCTCTGCAGGGCCTATGTGAACAGATTTACATAACTTCGGCTTTTTGTTATGTCACAGTAAAGGATTACTAGTAAGAGCAAGAAATAACCCAAAGATGTTGCTCTATCCAGCTCCAGAGACTGCATAACTTTTGTCATGGCCCTGAGTAAATCCCCAACAAAATATAACTTATAGGGAAAAGGAAAATCCTACTCTCTCTGAGGCTCTCAGAGGACAGGGTGGTATGGCAGATGAGGGTGTAGGGACTTGGGAAGATGGGTCTGAGGCAGTTGGGTACTTGACTTTGGCAGGTCCCTGCTACACCCAGTTACCCAGCTCCTCTCTTGCTGTTTCTCACATCCCTGGGCTCTTATTTATTCCCAAACCGCAGCTCCTGCTAGAACCCAAGCATTCAGACATATTTGGTATGACACCATATCAAACCTGAGGAGCACACTTGGACTTTAAGAATCTAGTAAATAGGTAATATAGTGACAAGGTAACATGTGCCAAGTAACAACTTGAACAGACAAGAATTTTGTGCAGACCCTTCTTAGGGACACAGGTATGAACTAGTTAGAGAAAACACCTATGGTCTGCCCTAATACCCTTTGTACTCTGAGAATTCTGACTAACACAGACCTCATGTCTACGCTTAACATATTCAGTACCTTTATCTAAAACTTATGTAGGTGAGTGTCGAAAGGATGGTAGCTCTCCCTGACACGGAGATGCTCTAATGAAAAGGACTAGTAGTCACGACATACATGACAGAGTTTTGTTCCTTTATTCAGGGTGTCGTGTGTGACATAGCAAGTGTGGAAGATGGCCACCAGGAGAGACGAGCATGTAAGCTTCAGGACTGTAGGAGATGATAAACATTCACATGGAAATGACTTATTCTGTGTTTTGCAGCTTGTTCTTACTGACCAGACCTTTAAAACAAGAACAGTTAAATGTAAAAATGACAAAGATGCTGATATTATAAATATGGAGTCAGTAAAAAAAAAGGAGAGCTGAATGGAAAGCACTAATTAAATAAATAATCAATTAAGAGATGTAAATCAAACCAAAAAACTCACTATGTGCATGTCAAAGCAGATGAACGATATCTTAGAGATCAGTAATATTGACGTTAATGTGAACCAATGTCTCAGTACACCAGCTGTGCAGCAACCGAGCAACAGCCACTCTACAGAGTGAGAAGTCTCAGCCCCAGCCAATTCCTTATGTGGGTGGAGTCTGCAATTCCTAACTATGGCTTCTTTCAGGTTATGGGAGGGAATCTGCTAATCACAGCTATCTAAAACCAGAGGACAGTGGGGGACAGAAATTCTTTTGTTTCTGTTTCCAAGGACAGAATTAGTGTTCTCACTGCTGTGGCCAGTTACCTGACAAGCAGCAACATGAGGGTGCTACACAGGCTTTGCTTTGCTTCAGGCTCTAGGGAGGACAAGGAAGCCATTTCTGAGGACTTGGGAAGATAGATGGGTCTGTAGTGGCTGTTTACATGGCATTGGCAGGTCCTATTGTTTCCAATGACTAGTACCCGTGCTGGGTCCATCACCATAGATGGGTTTACACCCTCGTGATCATACCCCCTGCTGGAGACCAAGAACTCAGAGACTTGAGATGATGTGAAACCTCTCCCATTCAAACCCTAGGAAGGACATTTGGACTTCAGCAGCAGTAGTAACAACAAGAATGGTCTCAGTCAGCTTTGTGCAGCCCAGGTTAGAGGCACGATTATGGACTAGATAGAGAGTGAACACACAAGCTTCTTCAAGGTCCTTTGCACTCATACCTTCATATTCTCTAATATTCCACTACTGTAAACCTCTTCATCTCTACAGTCACAATACAATTCCTGTTTCTTATGCCTGTGTTCATGGGTATGGAAAGGATGACAGCCTGTGACGCTTTGTGGCCATGAAGAAAGTATTGTTCCTCAAGATTCCTAGAGTTGTTGAGTTGCATGAGTGGCATGGTGGGCAAGAGAAGACTCTTATCATGATCGGGGAACTTATAACTACAAGGAAAGGCTGAGGGAAATAACAAAGTAGGTGTGTATGCTCCAAGCAAAATCAAAACCTTTTCTCTTCCAGTTACTATAGACTTACAAAACTCAATGTAAATTCACACCACCAGAGGAACTAGGATACAAGGTATATTCTAAGAGATTCAATATAAAGCCCCTCACAGAACTGGGAAGGGACAACAAGTCCCCCAGAGCTCAGGGGAAGTGGGGGGGGCAGCGAATGGAGAGAGAAGTAGGAGAAAACGAGGGGGAGGAAAGGAAAACATGTGCGACCAGGAAGATTAAGCCTGGTTAGGAATAGAAGACAGGAGAGAGGGAGAGAGAGAGAAAGAGAGAACATAAAAGAGGGAGCCAATATTGGTTTGAAGATAAAATTGAACACAAAGAAAGGTCTAGAGAACTACAAGACTGCTGCCAACTAACAATTTGAGCTTCCGTAGAAAGGCTACCATAAATGCCCTTCCCAGAGATTGAGATCAACAACTAACCTATGCATGGAGCCCTCAACTAATGCCTGTTGGAAACAGGAGAAAACACCCATACATAAACACTGAGTCGAAGTAGAACCCAGATGCAGATGGAGAGGACTAGACTAGGTGGCAGAAACACATACAGACAGCTTACCTGAAAAAGTAGGAGCTAAGGGGGCACTAGACTGATAGCTGGGAAGCCAGCATTGGACTGACTCAGGCCCCTCTGAATATGGGTCTCAGCCAGAAGGACTGAGCAATCTAAGGGACCTCAGACAGTGGAGCCACGATGTATCCCTGGTGCACAAAAGGACCTTGCGAACACATCCCCCATGGAGGGATAACTGCCTTAATCTAGAGACAGGAGAGAATCCTTAGTCCCTACTTCACATGACCTGTCAGATCTACATGACCTCAACTGGATGGCATTCCCCTACATATGGGATTGGGGTGGGAGAATGGGAGGGGAGGGTGATTAGAGTTCATGTGAGAGGGCAGAGACAGTAAAAGGGAGGGAGGGAGGGAAGGAGGGAGGGAGAGACGGAGGTAGGGGGAAGGAGGGAGAGGGAACTGGGATCGACATGTAAAATGATAAGTTAAATTAAAAAAAATGCTTTGACTCCAAAATTTAAGTTCAAGGACAAGTTACTGGGGGAAAGGGTTTCTATTTTTGTTTCCACAGACAATGAAAAGATGTGGATTTCTCCCAGACTAATGTGGTTTGATCAAGCCAGACCGCCTGAAACAGAGTACCAGGTTATCCTATATTCAAAACAGCTGGACAAAGCAGCTTTACAAACTACAGCCAGGATTTCTGAATCTTCTTCGAATCCCCCATGACAGTGCCCCTTACCAGCAGGAAGTAGTTTGGAAAGAACGACGCCCAAGTTCCCAAATATAATCTATAAATGTTTGTTTTCATCTAAATGGACTTGGTTATATAAAATAAATAAAAATAAAAATAAATTAAAATAGAGAACTAAACCAATATAAAATTTTGAAAGATAAATGGATAGAGAATAATAGTAAATGGTTGATAATAAAATAAACTGAAGCTCAGTCACAAATTAAATCTAAAACAAAGTAAGTCAACATTTAGACCTAAGAGAGAATGAGAAAGAGAAGGAGAAAGGGAAAGAGATTGAGAAAGAGAAAGAGAAGGGGAGGAGAGGAGAACATGTGGGACCTGGAAGATTGAGTCAGGGAATGAATACACTAGTGTAAAAAAGAAGGGATACCGTAATAGAGGGAGCCATTGTAGGTTTGAAGAGAAAACTGATTCTAGAGAAATGTCCAGGGACATACAAGGATGACCCCAACTAAGTCAGAGTAACAGTGGAGAGGCTACATTAATTGCCTTTCTCTGATAATGAGATTGATAACTAACTTATCTGCCATCTTAGAGCCCTCAGCTGGTAGGTGATTGAACAGAAGCAGATAACCACAGCTTAACACTGAACTGAACTCTTGAAATGCAGGGAGGAGTGATAAGAAAAGGGGTCAAGACCAAGCTAAAGAAACCCACAGAGACTGCTGATCTGAAAAAGGGGAACTCATGGACCCCCAGACTGATAGCTGGGAAACCAGCATTGGACTGACTCTGACCTCATAAACATGGGTGTCAGTTGGAATACCTTGGCAGTCTAAGGGACCTCTGACAGTGGAACCAGTATGTGATGGGAGATGTCATTATGTATATATGTTTCTCATACTGGTTAATGAATAAAGCACTGTTGGCCGATAGGAAAGGAAGATAGGAGGGACTATGAGACAAGGAGGAAAGAGGAAGGAGAAAGGAGAGGTCAAGATGGAGGGTCTGGAGAAAGCAAAATGCCGGCTGGCTCCCTGGTAAGGAGACCACATGGAAATACATAGAAATGGGTTAATAATTAAGACAGAGCTAGCCGATAAAAAACAAGTAACTGGCCAACAGAATTATATCAAATACAGAGTCTCTGTGCGTTATTTGGGGCTGGTGCATCACCGGAACAAGACCGGCGGCCGAAGAAAAAAACTTACTCCTTACAAGTATGGTGCATGAAAGGACTTTGGGAGCACATTCTCTATGGAGGGATATTCCCATAGTCTAGAGGCAAGACTGAGGCCTAGATCCAACTCCAAATGACTTGACAGAGTTTGATGATCCCTGTTGGAAGGCATCACCCTTGCTGTGGAGTTGGGGAGTGGAATTGTATGGGTGGGGGCAGGGGGGCCATGGGAGGGAGAGGAAATTGGGGTCAATATGTAAAATAACAATATATTGCATGTATACATATATTTATATATGTATATATATTGCATATATACATATATTTATATATGCAATGTTTCTCTGATTTATTTCTCAGCCTCTTTATCGACTATTATTTTAGAGATACTGATTTTTTTTGAGTTAATCTTGTATACTGCTAATTTGCTAAAGGTGTTTATCAGTTATAGGAGTTCCCTGGTAGTTTTTCAGGTCACCTATGTAAACTATCATATCTCCTGCAAATAAGGACAGTTTGATTTCCTCCTTTTGAATTTCTATCCCCGTGATATCCTTTTGTTGTACTATTGCTCTAGCTAGAACTTCTAATACACTATTGAAGAGACATGACGAGAGTGTGCAGACTCGTCTTGTTCCCTGATGTATAGAGGAATGACCTGAAGCTTGTCCCAATTCAGTTTTATATTGGCTGTTGCTTTATTGTATATTGTTTTTATTATGTTTAGGTATGTTCCTGTTATCCCTGATCTCTCAAGACCTTTACCATGAAAGTGTGTTGGATTTTGTCAAAGGCTTTTATGCATCTAGTCAGATGATCATGTGTGGTATTTTTTCCTTTCAGGCTGTTTGTATGGTGGGTTATATTTATAAACTTTCTTTTGTTGAACCATCCCTGCATCCCAGGGATGAAGCCTACTTGGTCATCGTGCATGATTTTTCTGATGTGTTCTTGGATTCGATTTGCCAGTATTTTATAGAGTATTTTTACATCAATGTTCATGATGGATAATGATCTGTAATTCTCTTTCATAGTGTCTTTGTGTGGCTTGGGTACCAAGGTAATTTTAGCCAAGTAAAAAAGTGTTTGGTAATGAACCTTCGGCTTCTATTGTGTAAAACAATTTGAGGAGTATTGGTATTAGCTCTTCTTTGTGTTTCTGGTAGAATTCTGCATTGAATCCATTTGGCTCTGGGCTTTTTTTTTTTTTTTTTTTTTTTTTTTGGTTGGGAGGTTTTTGATGACTACTTCTATTTCAAGGATATTCTCATATCATCTTTGGGGGCCTCTAATATTTTTATGAAGTTATTTTTAGAATCATTCTCTTCTGCGTCATCTGCTTTGGTGTATTCAGGTCTAGTTGGTGTACAGTCCCAAGATTCTGTTGTTGTCATACTGTACTTTCTATTGTTGGGTGATTTCTTTCTTTTTTAATTTAATTTATTATTTTACATATCAATCCCAGTTTCATCTCCCTCGCTCCATCCCTGCTTCCCTCCCTCCATCCCTCTTTCCCTCTCTGCCCCCTCAGATGCACCCTGACCACTCTCCCCTCCCATCTCCCCACTCCCAATTCTACATGTAGGGCAATGCCATTCAGGTGGGGTCATGTAGATCTGTCAGGTCATTTGAAGTAGGGACTAGGACTTCTCTCCTGTCTCTAGGTTAAGGAAGTATCCCTCCATAGGGGATGTGCTTGCAAGGTCCTTTTGTGCAGCAGGGATACATACTGGTTCCACTGTCTGAGGTCCCTTAGCCTGCTCAGTCCTTCTGGCTGAGCATATTCAGAGGGGTCTGAGTCAGCATCAAGGAAATGCAAATCAAAACAACTTTGAGATACCATCTTACTCCTCCAAGAATTGCTAAAATTAGAAACACCAATGACAACTCATGCTGGAGAGGATGTGGAGAAAGGGGAAAACTCCTTCACTGCTGGTGTAAACTCGTACAGCCACTTTGGAGATCAGTGTGGTGGTTCTTCAAGAAAATGGGAATTAGTTTACCACAGGACCCGGCAATACCGCTCTTAGGCACATACCCAAATGTTCCACATCCATGCAACAAAGGCATCTGCTCAACTATGTTCATAGCATCATATTTGTAATATGAAGAACCTGGAAGTAACCTAGATACCCCTCAATTGAAGAATGGATAAAGAAAATGTGGCACATCTACACAATGGAATACTACTCTGCAGAAAAAAATAATGGAATCTTGAAATTTGCAGGCAAGTGTAGGGCACTTGAAGAAACCACCCTGAATGACGTAGCCCAGTCACAAAAAGAGGAACATGGTATGTCCAGGCTCATATATGGATTTTAGACCTAGAGTATAGGATCACCAGCCTATAATTCACACCAACAGAGGAACTAGGATACAAGGTGTATTCTAAGAGATTCCTATAAAGTCCTTCACAGAAGGGGGAAGGGACAAGTCCTCCAGAGCACAGGGGAAGTAGGGGGACAGTGAATGGAGAGAGCAGTAGGAGAAAGAGAGGGAAAGAGAGGAAAGCATGTGCGTCTAGGAAGATTGATTCAGGGCACGAATAGAAGATAAGAGAGAGAGAGAGAGAAAGAGAGAGAGAGAGAACATAAAAGAGGGAGCCATTATAGGTTTGAAGAGAAAACTGAAACTAAAGAAAGGTCTAGTGACCTACAGGTCTATATGACCTGCAGCCATATAACAATTTGAGCACTACCCTTCCAGGATAGTGAGATCAACAACTTATCCATGGAGCTCTCATCTAATACCTATTGGAAACAGAAGGAAACACCCATACCTAAACACTGAGTCAAATTAAAATCCAGATGCCGATGGAGAGGACAGGACCGTGTTGTGGAAACACATAGCAACAGCTGACCTAAACAAGGATGAGCTGAGGGCCCCCCAGACTGAAAGCTGTTGGGTGTTTTCTTGTATTGCCATCTTCACAACACTTCTTCCAGTGTATGCAGGTGAAGTCTCTCTCCCTCTACCCTGCTCTCCCGGTGGGTTTAGGCAGGTCAGGAGTTTGTTGTCTATATCTCTGGATGATCTGAGGTCTCTTGGAGGTCTTTCCAGGAGAGGAGAGATGATGGAGCCCAATGATCAGGTGAATGCGGCCTCTAGGTGGTCCCTCATGGATAGGCAGGTTCAGTGTGCTCAGAGCAGACCCAGCAAGTCCAGGGAGGTGTAGGGGGTGTTGGACCTACATTCTGGCCCAATGCTCACTTTGAGCAACAGGCCTACCAGGACTAAGGGTGAGCGGAAGGTAGGCTCTGGGTGGTGTATATCAAGATCCCTAAAGCATAAGAGTGCCCCTTAGACTGCCAAGGGTGACAGTTCTGTATCACCTCAACACCAGTCTTGAAAGGTTGGTACTGATTTGCCCTGACTATCATGTACTGATCCACAGTGTGAGTGTAGCTTGCATACCACCTTGCAGGCTTGTTGTCTTTTCTTCTGGCCAAAGATGAAGTTAGAGTTTGGTTAAATATCACTGACAAAAGACAGAAATCTTGTAGTCTAGAATTTAAAGCCAGATATATGCATGGGAATCTTGGTATCCTTGTCCTTGGCACAGAACAAAGTTGCCAGAAGTGCTTAAGGGCACTTATGCTTGATGATTTTAGTGTTCCCTCTTCAGAGGATGAAATGCTCTAGTAACAAAAAAAGGCCCTTTAAGAACCTAACTCTCCTAAGCAAGAGATTAGAATCTGGGTAGAGACCTAATATTCCATGTGGACTGGGTCAACTTGCGTGAGGAGTCACCCCTAAAAGGTAGCATTTGCTAAAGCCATGCTAGAAGCCAAATCATTTTCCTTCTAATAAATACTGTTCTGTCCCTTGTAGTATCTTCCATTGGTTTATATGGCTGCCTATTTCTTGAAATAATCAGGACATGGAAATTTTCTTTCTTTGTTTGTTTCTTTCTTTCTTTATTTTTTTTTTCCTGTTTCTGAACTATACACTTTCCCTTACATTCTCACTCCTTCTCTAAGCTCTGCACCTGCCCTCTGGCAATCTGTCTGTTTTGTGCCTGAAATCCATGGGTTAAAAAAAGGAATGTGTGCCTCCTCCATTCCCTACCATGTGCTTTTCTTTTAAACTGGAATGAAGTTTCCCTTGAGTCAAAAGATGAAGGATTAGGAGAAGAAGACCAGGGAGAAAAGAAGAAGAAGGAGGAGGAGGAGGAGAATCCTGCTTTCTCATCCGTGTAGAATTTCACAATCAGAGGAAGCAAAACATGAAATTTTCAAGGGGCATCATCATAATTGTTGATCTGTCAGATACATGATGCCTGATTCTGTAATTTATACTTTAATTGCTTTTTCATTTTCGTACAAAAAAATGTGTGCCCACTTAAATTTTTCATTTACTTCTAGGGCAATAATGTGATTTGTAACACTTATTATATATTGGTATGCATTATTCAAATGCATGTGTATATCATTAAATGTGCTTTAATAGTACTTAAAAGACCCAGGGACTGATGATGATATGGGTTAGTACACTGGCTATCAACCTTCTTGATGCTGTGACCCTTTAATAAATTTCCTGATGTTGTGCGGACAACAAGCCATAAAGTTATCATCATTGCCACCTCATAACTATAATTTTGCTACTGTTGTGCTTCATAATGTAAATATATGAGTGTTCTGATGGTCTTGGATGAGCCCTGTGAGAGCGTTGTTTTTCCTTCCAGGGGGCCATGACCCAAATGTTAAGATCCCAGGCTTGTTGGGTAAAGGCACTTTATGTTGAGCCTAACAACCAGAATGGATTCATCGGGACCTACAGGATTTAAGGGGACTATTAACTCCCCTTAACTCCAAGAAGCCACATACACACATTTGCAGTCTTTTGCCTGCATATATGTATGTGTACATTGTTCCCGCAGAAGTCAGAAGACGGCATCATATCCCCAGGGACTATCGCCGTTGTATGCCAATATGTGGGTCTAGGCATTGGACCTCTGCCAACTCTCCATTTCTACTCTAAACTTTTAAAAATCTAATAATATAGAAGGTCTGGACAGGTGATTCCGCACTTAAGAGCTCTTGTTGCTCTTGCAGATGAGGTGGACTTGTTTACAGCACACATGCAGCAGCCATCAGTAATCCTATATTCAGGGGAATTAATGATTTCTTCTGATCTCTGAGGACATCCGGGACACACATGGAGCACAAACATACACACACACACTCACACATACACACACACCACTTGTACACACAACACACACACATACACACCACAAACACATCACAGACATACCAGATATGTACACACACCATACACACACACACACACACACATGCACACGCACAGGCACAAATACATAGACACTCAGTAATAAATACTGATCTTACTTAGCTTCAGGCTACTTCTCATGAGGCAGTACGAGTGTCCTGAGCCCTTCCTCTGAGAATGCTAAAGGAAATGCAGGTGGAAGGTAGTGTAGGAGAGGACAAGGATGGTAACAGTGAAGCACAGCACAAAGCCTGGGTAGAGGACAACATGATCCTCATACAAGCTGTGAATTTAGAGGAGGAGCTTGTTGTTAGGTTCTGTCAGGTGCTGTCATTTGTAGGACTGGGACAGCCAACATCAGAACTCCAGGGACAAACTGACCTAGGTAGATTGGGAGGGATGTTTGGTATAAATTGTGTTATGAGAAATATGGCAGTTGCATGCACACACCTGTGCAATTTACAATTCCAGAGTTAAGGGAAGCCTCTGTTTAATATGGACTCACTGTGTGCATGGTAGGGAGGCTGAGCTTTAAATGGGTGTGTCACACAAGTCCTGCTCTATCCTGTCAGTGGTTGAGCCTTCCTGTGTCAGGAAGGTTCAGATAAAATGGACCAGGATTCTATATATTCCTTAAGCAAAATTGTTCTTCCCATGTTAAGGCTAGGGGGGCTGCTAGAAGCACATGTCTACATAAAGAAGCCTTGCAATTCTTCATGAGAGATAGTAATGCATGTGTCTCACCTGCCACAGGCTTGACAGCTACCCCACCACTGGGGTAGGACAGGCTTCCTGGAAAGCGGCCCAGAGTCACTGAGTTGCCACTGAGATGTTACCTGTTGATTCCTGTTTGCTGAGGATTTCCCTGTTCATGGAGGTCATGTGACCATTGATGTGCAAATGCATTGATTCTGGCTCATTTTGGAATGAGGTGATCATGTACAGGTCTGTGTTCATAATTATTCGTTTGATGTTGCATAGGGCATGGATCCTAAATTCTAAGAAGATGAGAGAAATATTCTGACTCAAGCAGAGTAACCTGTGTGCCCACTGTGAACATGGACACCATGCTCAATAGTGTGCTAGGAGTTAATGTGCTGCACCCACAGTTCAACCCTGACCAGTGGCTGAAAACTTTCCAAGCAAGAGTTGTGTGTGCCTGTTAGTGTGTGTGTGAGTGAGTGAGTGTGTGTGTGAAAATGTGTGTGTGACCTGTGTGACCTATATGTGCATTTCTGTGTGTAGTCATTCCTGGATCCATATGTCAACCTATGATTCCCTTCTGTTTGACCTTCAACCTTGGTGTTGATAAAGTCTGTCATTGTTTCTAGAGCTTACCAGTTCTCCTGGACTCCTTGCTGAGAATGTCAGGAGTGGGGATTCCCACTGCGTGCTGGTGCAGCTGACACTGTATGTGGGTGCTGAGACAAGGATGCAAGCCCTCATTATTTTTTGACAAGGACTCTGCTGACTGAAGGATCTCCCAAACAGAGCTCCCTAATCACCCTTTCTCAATCCCAATGTTCACCAGGAATTTTCCTCTCTGTCATTCTTATGAGCTGTGCATTCCTTGGAATGTGGAATTCCATATGCACTTCCCCAGGGCAGTAGAAAAGTGGTGCATGTATGTCTGTGTCAGTGTAAATTTGGCTTGTTCTTTGACCAAAAGATGACACCAAAGATGAACAACACTAAGGAATTTCCTGCCTGTTCGTCAAAACTATAATCAAAATACTAGGGGTTTAACCATGAGGAGTCAATATGTTCCTAACATCCTCATTCTTACCAAGAACTGTCTCTTTTGAGACTGGGGGGGGGGGGCTCTGAGCTTAGGGATTGCAGGTGACCATAAGGTCCATTGGGAAGTCTCATCCTATGATAATATTTCTCGGGCTTTTGAATTTCTCAGTGTGTTTGTGGCCTATTAGGGACACAAGCTCCACTCTGTAATTTGAGAGCATTCATAGTGATCACAAGTCCAGAGGAGGTCCCTTCTTCTATGTCTTGTCACCAGATTGTGATGTGGGCTAACCCTTGTGTATGATGTGAATATGTATTCCTCTCGTTGGTTGAGGATAAAGCAGATTTGGCATATATCCTCACATGATAAGGCTAGGTGGGAAGCGCAAAAATAGATACAGGAAGAAAGAAGGGCAGAGTAATGAGAGACCCAAGCCAACCACCAGTGAAAGGAGATGAGAGCCCTGTGATCACTTGACCCTAAACACAGCAGACCTTCCTAGCTCATTCTTTTTTTATTAATTTATTTTATTATATATAACAAAGTCCAATTAAATGAAAACAAACATTTATACACAATGTTTGGGAATTTGTGCGTTGGTCTTTCCAAACTACTTCCTGCTGGTAAGGGGCACTGTCGTGGGGTATTTGAAGAAGATTCAGAAATCCTGGCTGTAGTCTGTAAGGGTGCATTGGCTAGCTGTTTTGAATGTAGGATCACCTTGTATTCCGTTTCAGGCGGTCTGGCGTGACCAAACCACATTAGTCTGGAAGGAATCCACATCTTTTCATTTTCTGTGGAAACAAAAATAAAAATCCTTTTCTTCAGTAACTTGTCCTTCAACTTAAATTTTGGAGTCAAAGCATTTTTTTAAATTAATTTATTATTTTACATGTCGATCCCAGTTCCCTCTCCCTCCCTCCCTCCCTTCTTCCCTCCTTTTACCCTCTCTGCCCTCTCACATGCATTCTAACCACGCTCCCCTCCCATCCCCCCACCCCAATTCCATATGTAGGGGAATGCCATCCAGTTGGGGTCATGTAGATCTGACAAGTCATGTGAAGTAGGGACTAGGGCTTCTCTCCTGTCTCTAGATTAAGGCAGTTATCCCTCCATAGGGGATATGTTAGCAAAATCCTTTTGTGCACCAGGGATACATCCTGGCTCCTCTGTCTGAGGTCTCTTAGACTGCTCAGTCCTTCTGGCTGAGACCCATATTCAGGGGCCTGAGTCAGTGCCATGCTGGCTTCCCAGCTATCAGTCTAGTGGCCGTTAGCTCCTCCTTGTTCAGGTAAGCTGTCTGTATGTGTTTCTTCCGCATGGTCTTGTCCTCTCCATCTGCATCTGGGTTCTAGTTCGACTCAGTGTTTATGAATGGGTGTTTGATCCTGTTTTCAACAGGCATTAGTTGAGGGCTCCATGGAGACGTAGTTGTTGATCTCACTCTCCAGGAAGGGCATTTATGGTAGCCTTTCCAGGGAAGCTCAAATTGTTAGTTGGCAGCAGTCTTGTAGTTCTCTAGACCTTTCTTTGTGTTCAATTTTATCTTCAAACCAATATTGGCTCCATCTTTTATATTTTCTCTCTCTCTCTCTGTCTCTGTCTCTCTCTCTCTCTCTCTCTCTCTCTCTCTCTCTCTCTCTCTCTCTCTCTCTCTCTATCTTCTATTCCTAACCAGGCTCAATTTTCCTGGTCCCACATGTTATCCTTTCCTCCCCCTCATTTTTTCCTACTTCTCTCTCCATTCACTGCCCCCCCCACTTCACCTGAGCTCTGAGGGCTTGTCCCTTCCCAGTTCTGTGAGGGACTTTCTATGAATCTCTTAGAATACACCTTGTATTCTAGTTCATCTGGTGATGTGAATTATAGGCTGGAGATCCTTTGATCTAGGTCTGAAATCCTTATGTAAGTGAGTACACACTGTGTTCCTGGTTTTGTGACTGGCTTACCTCATTCAGGATGGTTTCTTCAAGTGCCGTCCACTTGCCTGCAAATTTCAAGATACCATTATTTTTTCTGCAGAATAGTATTCCATTGTGTAGATGTGGCACATCTTCATTAACAATTCTTCAATTGAGGGGCATTTGGTTGCTTCCAGGTTCTTGCTATTACAAATAGTGCTGCTATGAACATAGTTGAACAGATGTCTTTGTTGCATGGATGTGAATTCTTTGGGTATATGCCTAAGAGAGGGATTGCCGTGTCCTGTGGTAAACTAATTCCCATTTTCCTGAGGAACCGCCATACTGATCTCCAAAATGGCTGTATGAGTTTGCACTCGCACCAGCAGTGGAGGAGTGTTCCACTTTCTCCACATCCTCTCCAACATAAGTCATCACTGGTGTTTCTAATTTTAGCCATTCTGGCAGGAGTAAGATGGTATCTCAAGGTAGTTTTGATTTGCATTTCCCTGACAGCTATGGACGTGGAGCATTTTCTTAAGTGTCTTTCAGCCTTTTTGATTTCCTCTATTGAGAATTCTTTCTTCAGTTCTGTACCCCATTTTCTAGTAGTTTATTTGGTGTTTTGGTGACAAGTTTCTTGAGTTCTTTGTATATTTTGGAGATCAGCCCTTTGTCGGATATAGGATTGGCGAAAATCTTTTCCCAGTCTCTGGGCTGCCGTTTGGTCTTGTCGACTGTGTCCTTTGCCTTACAGAAGCTTCTAAGTTTGAAGAGGTCCCATTTATTAATTGTTTCTCTCAGTGTCTGTGCCCCTGGAGTTATGTTCAGGAAGCAGTCTCCTATACCAATTTGTTCAAGGGTACCTCCTACTTTCTCTTCTAAGAGGTTCAATGTGGCTGGATTGATGTTGAGGTCTTTGATCCATTTGGACATGAGTTTTGTGCATGGCGACAGACATGGGTCTATCTGCAGTCTTGTACACACCCTCATCCATTTGTGCCAGCACCATTTGTTGAAGATGTTGTCCTCGTCCCATTGTATAATTTTAGCTGTTTTGTTGAAAATCAGGTGTTCATAGGTGCGTGGATTAATATCGGGATTTTCAATTCGATTCCATTGGTCTACCTGTCTATTTTTATGCCAATACCAGGCTGTTTTAGCTTTTCTCAGGTCAGTGATTCTCTTTCCTCTGGTTAAAGTACAGTGCCCGTGATTCTCTCTTCAATCTCCTGTATTCTATGGTTCCTGATTGTTTACAGTTTTCTATTTCCAGCACTCCCTCAGTTTGTGTTTCTTTATTGTGCCTATTTCAGTCTTCAGGTCTTGAACTATTTGAATTGTTTCCTTCATCTGTTTGATTGTTTTTCTTGGCTTTCCTTACATTCTTTAAGAGAGTTTTTCATTCCTTGCATTATATGATTTTGTCTTTTCCTATATGCCTTCAAATTTGTTGGTTTCTTCCATTTCTTTAAAGGATTTTCTCATATCATCTTTGAGGACCTCTATCATTTATATGAAGTTTTTTTAAAAATCGTTCTCTGCTGTTTAATCTACATCAGTGCGTTCTTTTCTAGTTGTGGTAGAGTCCCTAGATTCTGGTGCTGTCATACTGGTCTTTCTACTGATGTGTGTTTCTTATATTGCCAATTTTCCTACCTTTCTTTCAGTGGGTGCAGATAGAGGCGCTATCCCTCTACCATGCTCTCACAGTGGGTTTGTTGGTCAGAGGTTCGATATCAGTAACTCTGGATGGCTCTAGCTCTATTGGAGGTTTCTCCAGCTGAGGGAACATGATTGGTCCCAAATATCATGTGAGTGACGCCTCAACATGGTCATGAGTGGATAGGTAGATACTGTGTGCTCAGAACAGGCCCAGGAAGTTTGATCAAAGACCTCAATATATATCCAGCCACACTGGAACTCTTAAAAGAAAAAGTGACAGGTGTCCTTGACCAAATTTGTACAGGAATCTACTGCCTGTACATAACACCAGTAGCACAGATCCTGAGATCAACAATTAATAAATGGAACATCCTGAAACATAGAAGCTTGAAAAGGCTAACGACACAGTTGACATAACCAAATGGCAGCCCACAGTCTGGGAAAAGATCTTCACAAATCCCACATGTGACAAATGGCTGATCTCCAAAATATACAAAGACCTCATGAAAGTAGTCAAGAAAGCACCAAATAACACTATTTAAAAATGGGGTACAGAAATGAATGGAGAACTCTCAATATAGGACATGAAAAAGGCTGAAAGACACTTAAGAACGTGCTCAACATCCTTATATATCAGGGAAATGCAAATCAAAACAACTTTGAGATAGCATCTTACTCCTGACAGAATTGCTAAAATTATAACCACCAATGAAAACTTATGGTGGAGAGGATGTGGAGAAGGGAAAACATTGTTCTACTTCTGTTGGGTGTGCAAACTTCTACAACCATTTTGGTGATCAGTATGGCAATTCTTCAGGAAAACGGGAATCAGTCTACTGAAGGACCCAGCAATCCCCCTCTTCGGCATATACCCAAATAATCCACGTCCTTGCAGCAAAGACATGTGCTCAACTGTGTTCATAGCAGCATTATTTGTAACAGCAAGAATCTAGAATCAACCTAGATGCACTTCAACTGAAGAATGGATAAAGATGTGGCACATTTACACAATAGATAATACTCTGCAGGGTAAAACAATGGAATCTTCAAAGTTGCTGTCAAGTGGATAGAACCTGAAGAAACCATCCTGAATGATGTAACCCAGGCACAAAAATAGGAACATGCTATGCACTCGCACATATATGGATTTTATACATAGAGGACAGGATCACCAGCCTATATGCAGACCGCCAGAGTAAGTAGGTTACAGGCAGAATTCTAAGAGATTCATTAAAAGTGCCTTACACAA
Organism: Phodopus roborovskii; assembly: GCF_943737965.1. NCBI lineage: Eukaryota > Metazoa > Chordata > Mammalia > Rodentia > Cricetidae > Phodopus > Phodopus roborovskii. Next base: position 5,295,133 of record NW_026126487.1, on the reverse strand, counting down.
GAGGAAAAGACAAGACATGCTGAGCGTATTGTGGGAACAGTGAGTGGAGAGGGAACTAGGAGAAAGAGAAGAGGAGAGGAAAGCACGTGGGACTATGAATGTGAGTCAGGAAAGGATTACATAAGACAAGAGAGAGAGTCAGAGATAGGGAGAGAAATAACACACACACATACACACAAACACACACTCACTCACACACACACTCAGAGAGAGAGAGAGAGAGAGAGAGAGAGGGAGGGAGGGAGGAGAGAGGGATAGCATAAAGGGAGCCATTATAGTTTGAAGAGAAACTGAATCTAGATAATGGTTCAAAGACCTACAAGACTGACCTCAAAAAACAATTTAAGCAACAGTGGAAAGGCTACCATAAATGGCCTTCCCTGATCTTACTTATCTACCATCATGGAGCTCTTATGTATTAGCTGCTGGAAACAGAAGCAAATGCCCACAAAAAAAAAAAAAAAAAACACTGAGGCAAACTAGACACAGATGCAAAGAAGGAGGAAAAGGCCAGGCTGCAGAAACACAAAGAAACTGCTGACATGAATAGGGAGGAGCTAATGGGGCCCCAGGCTGATAGCTGGGAATCCATCATGGGACTGAATCACACCCCCTAAATATGGGTCTCAACTAGAAGTCCTGAGCAGTCTAAGGGACCTGGTACAGTGGAACCAGGATGTAGTCTTCGTGCACAAACGGACATTGGGGCACATCCACCATGGAGGAATACTCGCTTAACCTACGAAAGGGAGAGAAGACTCCAAATGACTTGACGGATTTAGATGAACCCTCCTGGAGGGTATCACCATACATGAGGAATGGGAGGGGATAAGATGGGAGGGTGGTATGGAGGTAGGAGAGGTTGAGAGAGAGGGAAAGAGAAAGAGGGAGGGAGGGACAGGGAACTGGGATCGATATGTAAATTAAAATAAAAAAGAAATTAATAATAAAAAAAGAGATTTGAATCTGGGTAGAGACCTTATATTCCACATGGACTGTGTCAATCCGCCCAAGGGGTCACCCCTGAAAGGTAGCATTTGCTTAAGCCAGGCTAGAGGACAAATCATTTTCCTTTTAATAAATACTGTCTGTCCCTTATAGTAACTTCCACTGGTTCATATGGCTGCCCACTATCCTAAAATACAGAGAAACTGTAACTTTCTTATTTTTCCTGTTCTGATCTATACACTTGCCCTCACATTCTCAATCCTTCTCTAAGCTCTGCACCTGCCCTCTGGCAGTCTGTGTGCCGTGTGTCTGAAGTCCATGGGAAAAGGAATGTGTGCCCCTCCATTCACTGCCATGAGGTGCTTTCCATTTAAACTAGATTGAAGTTAGAAGAAGAAGCAGGAGTGGGAGAAGGAGATGAGGGAGAAGAACAAGGAGAAGAACTAACAGAAGATGGAGAAGAAGGAGAAGAAGAATCCCGCACTCTCATCCATGTTGAATTTCAGAATCAGATGAAGCAAAACATGAATTTTCCAAGAGGAATCATCATACCTGTAGATCTGTCAGATACACGATGCCTGACTCAGTAATATATACTTTTGATAATTCTTTCATTTTCTTACAAAGCATGTACCCACATAAAATTTTCATTTATTTGTAGTGCAATAAAGTGATTTTAACACTTATTATATATTGCTATGCACTATACAAATACATATGTATATCTTTAAGTGTGCTTTAAAAATACTTAAAAGACCAAGGACCAGTGAGAGAGGATTTACCTCAATGGTTATCAACCTTCCTGTTCTGTGGCCTTTTAATACAGTTTCTCATGTTGTCGTGTCCCCAGCCATAAATGTATTCTCATTGCCACCTCATAACTATAAATTAGCTACTGTCGTGCATCATATTGTAAATATCTGAGTGTTCTGATGGTTTTGAGTGAGCACTGTGAGAGGGTTGTTTCTCCTGCCATGGGGCCATAACCCACATACTAAGATCACAGGCTTACTGGGTAAAGACACTTGATGTTGATACTAACAACCGGCGTGGAGATATGAGCACCATCAGGATTTAAGGGGACTGTAAACTCCCACAAGCCAAGAAGCCACAAACTCAAACTTGTAGTGTTTTACCTGCACATATGTATGTGTACCACACGTGTACATATGCAGAAGTCAGAAGAAGGCCGCAGATCTCCAGGGACTATCACCCTTGTATGCCAATATGTGAGTCCTGGGATGAATCTCACCCAACTCCCCAGTCCTACTCTAAACTTTTAACTATCTAATAAAATAGAGGGACTGGACCAGTGAGTCAGCACTTAAGAGCTCTTGTTGCTCTAGCAGAGGAGCTGGATTCGTTTACAGCACACATGCAGCAGCCATCTGTAATCCTATATTCGGGGGAATCAATGTTTTACTATGAACTCTGAGGATATCACGACACTGTTGGAGCACACACACACGCACACACACACACACACGCACACACACATGCACGCACTACATGCACAAACACACCACACCCATCACACATGCAGCATATCACAAAATCTAGCACACACATAACACACATGTATACACATTACACACATCAGAAACAAACCATACACACACAGCACATCCACATCACAGACATACCAGGCATGTACACACACCATAGATAAGCACATACACACAAACACACACACCAAACATACCGACACACACAATAAACATACACACGCCCGACCCACACACACCAAAAATGCACACATATTTTCAATTATAATTTGAGAGTTTAAGAGAGCTTCGGGTTAATCTGGACTCACCCTATGCATGGTAGGAAGGGTCTGCTTTATATAGGTGTGTCATACAAGTTCTGCCCTATTCTGTTCCTGCTCTCAGTACTGTGGGAACACAGGACTAGGGTCGAGTGGCTGAGCCTTCCTGAGTCAGGCACAGACAAAATGGACACACGACTCTGTATATTCTGTAAGCAAAATTTTGTTTTCCATACTAAGGCTAGGGGAGTTACTGGATCCCCAAGACTGTGAAAAAATATCTTGCAGTTGTTCCATTATGACAGGAGAACACTATATGAGAGCCAGCATTCATGTGTCTCACCTGCCCCAGATTGACAGCTACCCCACCACTGGGGTAGGGACAGACTTCCTGAGAAGGGCACTGGAGTCACTGACTGCCACTGAGATGATAACTGCTGATTCCTCTATGCTGAGGATTTCCATGTTCATGGAGGTCATATGCCCCTCGATTGCAAATGCATTGATTCTGGTTCTTTTTGGAATGTGTTGATCATATACAGGTCTCTGTTCATGATTACTTGCTAGGACCCACAGGGCATGGGTCCTGAATTGTAAGTAGATGAGAAAAGATTCTGACTCAAAAAGAGTTATGTGTGCACTGTGAATATGGACTCCATGCTCAACTGTGTACTAGGAGCTAGTGTGTTGCCCTCACAGATTCATCCTGACCAGTGCTGAAAACCTTCCAAGTATGAGTTGTGTGTGTGTGTGTTGTGTGTGTCTGTGTGTGGGTGAGAGAGTGAGACCTAAGTGTTCATTTTTGTGTGTAGTCAGTCGTTCATGGGTCCAGATGTCAACCTATGATTCTCTTGTTTGACCTTCCACCTTGGTTGTTGATACAGTCTGTCACCGATTCTAGAGCGCACCAGTTCTCCTGGACTCCTTGCTGAGAATGGCAGGAGTGGGGATTCCCACTGTGTGCTGGTGCAGCTGACACTGTATGTGGGTGCTGAGACAAGGATGCAGGTCCTCATTGTTGTCTGACAAGGACTCTGCTGACTGAAGCATCTCCCAAACAGAACTCCCTAATCAGCCTTTCTCAATCTCAATGTTGACCAGAAATGTTTCTCTCTGTCATTCTCATGAGTTGGATGTTCCTCAGAATATGGAAGTTATATACAATTCCCCAGAGTAGAGGCTAAGAGGTGCCTGTCTGTCATTGTCAATCAGACTTTGGCTTGTTGCTCTGTCCTACCGATGACAGGCCAAGATGAACAACACTAAGGATTTTCAGTCAGAACTATAATAAAAATGCTAGAGGTTTATCCATGTTGAGTCAACATGGTTCCTGACCTCCTCATTCTTACCAGGAATTGCCTCTTCTGAGGCTCAGAGAGGGCCCTGAGCTTTGGCAATAGCAGATGACTATGGGGTCCATTGGTAAGACTCATCCTATGATATTATTTCCCAGGTTTCTGACTTTCTCAGTGTGTCTGTGAGCTATTAGGGACACAAGATATGCTCTGTAATTTGGGAGCATTCACAGAGATCGCAAATCCAGAGGAGATCCTTTCTTCCATGTTTTGACTCCAGATTGTGCTGTGGGCTAAACCATCTGCTGGTGTGAATATGTAATTCTTTCATTGATAAAGCTCATTGGACCTATAGCCAGGCAGGATAAACTAGTCAGGGAACCCAAACAGAGATACAGGGATAAAGCATGGCAGAGCAGTGAGAGGCCCAAAGCAGCCACCTGAGAAACAAGATGAGAGCCCCGTGATCACCTGACCTTTGTTAGGAGTAAGGTTTTTCCCTGAGGCCTGCTCCCACTGCAGCACCAGCCCCAAATAACACACAGAGACACTGTATTTGATATAATTCTGTTGGCCAGTTCCTTGTTTCTTATCAGCTAGCTCTGTCTTAAATATTAACCCATTTTTATTAATCTAAGTACTTCCACGTGGTCTTATCTTAACGGAGAGTGTTAAGGCCAGTGTTCTGCTCTCTCTGTCTTCCATCTTGACTTCTCCCTACTACTTCCTTTTTCCTCCTTGTCTCCTAGTCCCTATCTGCCTTTCCTATTGGCCAACAGTGTTTTATTCATTAACCAGTATGAGAAACATATTTACAGAATGACATCTCCCATCATCTCCTCTTTTTGTCTAAAATAAAAGAAGGGTTTTACCCTCAACATAGCAAAATATATCACGTAACAGTTATCAAATAAGAATCATAGTTAACAATATTTAGTCCATTAACATTTAGTAAGATGTAAGAACATATTTCATCATCTATTTTATCTTTGTGAGTCTAAAGTTCTATATGTAACTTATCTTTAATCCTAACTAAGGAAAACTATAACCATAACTATCTGCCTTCAACTCCTTCAAAGACCACAGAAGGATAGTACATAAACTCAGAAATGACAGAGACAAAAACACTGCCTGGTCAGTCACCCGAAGTTCTTCCATCTTCAGCCCACAGGCCATAGTGTGTCTGGCAGACTCTTCAGCAAAGCAGGAAACTTTAAACTGTCTTCTTGTATTGGCAGTTTGTCAGTCACTTTTCTCTGTGTCCTGCAGACTGTCTGGAAGACTCTTCCATGAAGCAGGAACTCTGTAGCAATGTCCATCTTGAATCAGCAGTCACTTTTCTGTGGGTCCTGCATGTCCAGTTTATACAGCATAAAGTCTAACAGTCCAGACAAGGGCAGTATCTTATCCAAATGGCTAGTCTTGCCATATTGGAAGTAAACTTCATAATGGGTTTCTTCAATGTCCATCTTCCTTTCTGTTGCCAGGAGCATTTATGGCCTCACTGTCAAGAAAAACCCTAAACCATTTTAAATGCCATATTCTGTAGTTCTTTGAAAAAGTTTGAAGAATGCCTATTTATCTCAAATACATGTCTGTATATCTAGAAATCTTAACTAACTTAACTATAAGATCTGATTATCATAGATGTATTGAATTATACATTTCTACACAATACCTAAACAAGAGAATTATACATATCACAAAATTGACCTTAAATTATATCAATAAATGAAAATCCATTCCAAAACAAAGTAATAGTATCTATACCATAATCCCCTTTTTATCTTTAAAAAGATTGGTTGTGGTCATTAACCATTTATAACCAAGCCCACTTAAATGAAAACAAATATTTGTAAACAATATTTGGGAATTTGGGTGTCATACTTTCGAAACTGCTTCCTGCTGTTGGGGGCGCTGTCATGGGGATCCTAATAAGAGGAAGAAATCCTGGCTGTAGTCTGCAAGGCTGCTATGTCCCAACTGTTTTGAATGTTGGATCACCTGCGACTCTGTTTCAGGAGGTCTGGCTTGATCAAACCACATTAGTCTGGAAGAAATCCTTTTCCCCAGTAACTTGTCCTTAAACTTAAATTTTGAGTCAAAACATTTTTTATAATATATAAATTGAATTAATCCCACAGCATTTCTTTTATCAGTTATTTCCTCAGCAGTCAAACAATACAAAGACAATATACCATACAGTATCCAGATTTTGTCCGTTTTTATGTGGCTTTTATACTACTTTGTTTCTTTTACTTTTTTTTATTTTTGACACAGGGTTTGTCTGTGTAACTTTTATCTGTCCTGGAATTCACTCTGCATACCAGGGTCACTTTGAAATTACAGAGATCTGCTTGTCTCTGTCTCCCCATTGCTGGGATTAAAGGCTTGTCCCACCACACCCAGCTCCTTGCTGTCTTTTTAAAAACATTTTATTCTTTTTCTCTCCCAAGCCTAGTATATTTTAGAACACACTGTAAACCTTTAGAGGTTTTCTTATGTGAATCTGTCTTGACTGTAAATCTTTATATTTTTGTAGCCAAGAGTCTTTTATCAGGTAAGCAACAACACTGCTACAGTGAAAGTCATAGTTGTTTCTGCTGCAGTTTATCAAAGATGGTGGTGCCTATTTTTACCACCAGAATTGAGAGATGTGCTCACTGCCTTGGTCTGCCTGTCATCCAGCAGGATGTTGCCAGCTTGGAGATGTGGTCACAGCCATTGTCAGCTCTCCTACACACCATTAAATTGTTAGCAGCCCTTCTTAAAAAGCCTTGCGGGTTTTTTTTGTTTTGTTTTGTTTTGTTTTGTTTTTGCCACTTATGCTGAGTCAGGAAACCTCCCTTAAAGGAGCCATGCAAATGTCTGTTTGTCTTTAGCAAAACAGAACCCAAACGAGAAAAATGCTGCTACCAAAAAGCCTTGCTTTTCTCTCGTTTTTTTGTTTGTTTGTTTGTTGTTTGTTTGTTCGTTTGTTTCTAAAACCCTTCTATAAGCTTTTTTTAAGTTTCAAATGGAAGTTCTTATTAGCCACGTTACTGCACCATAATGTTACAAGTAAGGTTTTATCACCAGTATGGTCCAACAGCCATGCCAGCCACACACTGAGATGCTGTAATTGATAAAACACTGTTGACCAGGTACTTGTTTCTTACCGGCTAGCTCAGGCTTAAGTATTAACCCATTTTTGTTAATCTAAGTACTTCCACGTGGACTTATCTTACCATAGAGGCCAGCATTCTGTTCTCTCCGTCTTCCATCTTGCCTCCTCCCTACTACTTCCTCTTCCTGCTTGTCTCCTAATCCCTCATATATTCCTTTACTATTGGCCAACAGTGCTTTATTCATGACAAACATATTTACAGAATGACATCTCCCATTAGTGACCCTAAGACTTGCAGGACTTCTTAGCTCATTCATCTGCTACTCATGTCAATGCCATCTAGAAGCATTGGGTATCACTGTGGGATGCTCCGGACTTGATATGTCTGTGGGCTTCACACTCAGCTGCCTAAAAGACATACATGTCCTGACCAAAGAGCTGCTGTATGTGTCAATGCCACAGTCAGTGTGGGACAACTGCAGGAGTCCATGCTGCTGTGAAGAGCACACAAGATTAGAGAATCCGGACTGAGACATGGTGCTACAATATTTCAATTCACTTGGAACTGGATGTCCTAGGTTTCATTCAAGAACAAGACATGAGTCAGCATGAAAATCAAGTGAACATTTAATAAAATAAAGGAAATTCCATGTCGGGCAGGGAAATATTATTCCAGCTATGGACAGTGTAACACTGTTCCATGTCCATATATAGTCCTGATGTGTCAACATCAAGCAGAATAGACCCATAGGGCCCACAGTACTGAGTCTCTGTGGGAAAGGCTCCCATACAAACGTAAGAGCTGCCATTCTGTGCAGGTCACCCAGGGGCAGATGGCAACGTATCACCCTTCTTTTCTCCGGTGATGGAGCCACAGGCAGGGTTTTCAGAAGACTCACCTGAGATAAAGAAGTAAATTGAATCAACAGTTATGCAGGAGCCTGTCACTTGGATGCTGGTGGACAGTTACAATGATTGAAGGTTGAGAAACAGATTCCACACATGAAAACAATCACTTATGACATATAAAACCTTCATGTTTTGTCCTATTCACTTTTCTTCAAGTCATCCACTTTGTGTGTATTTTTCTGGAATGTGTTCACTCATATATGTGTAGGAAGGGATCTAAAGTGTCATACTTACCATATTTTCTGGGACACTTGCCTTAAAACTGAAGGTGGTAATTAAGCCTAGATCATCAGTACAAGCATCAAAAAGAAGAGTCTCCCTTTCCCATAGGTGGAGTATTTACTCACACTGGCATGTAAGCCTTTGATGTAGTAGCTGGTTTTGACTCATGCCCTCATGTTTGAAGACCAAGAACTGGGTGGAGTGAGATGTTGCTGTTACCAGGAAGGCAATTGATGGCTAGATTGTCATCTCATGGCATCTCTCAGGAGCACAATGTAGTGAACAGAGCAATTGGGTCATGGACCCTGTGTGGTGGTCAATCCCTGGTTGCAGGTCTGTAAATGAAGCATGAAAAGCTGGTGGTTGGATATGTTCCCTGCATTATGGAGATTTTAGAACTCATGAGAGCCTACAAACTAAGAAAACAATGGATATTATCAATTACCTGCAGCCAGGGAATCAGAAAGTTTGGAAATCAATAAATTTTTAAAAATTGTTGCTTGATATGTATTAATATGACCAGTGAGGATTTGTTGACAGAAAGGGTCAGAGAAGTGACCACATGCATTCTCTAAGTAAGACCCCCAGGGAAGGTGCTTTTACAAAGGAAGTGACCGGGCTTGTTGGATGGTGCCCCGAATGGATTCTGTAACTTTGACTGTCAGGGACATATTTATCTCACATTGGTCATGGCTAGACAGACTTTGCTTTGAGGACAGGTGGCCAGACATATGACCCATGTACTCTGCTTCTGTGACCTAAATTCTCTGGCCACACACCCATTCAACTTCACCATGACAGGAACTACATCATATTGTAACAGTCACACACAGTTTTCCATTTTTCCTACTTCAAAGGCCTCATGAACAAAACTGTGAAAAACATTCAGTGCTTGTATAGAAGCCTTTCACAAGCCAATAGGCCTGACAGGACATCCGCTAAACTCCTTGGTGGCCTGAGTTGATCATGGACTTACATTCCCATTGACTACTGTGTCTATGATAGTCCAGGGCTGGAAGACACTAGCGCTGAAGTCCCGCCTGTTTGAACAAGTCGCTACAGAGCCTGTGGAATGGAATTCTTGATGGGCTCTTCCATTGTCACAATGGCAGACACTGATGGTTTTGTGTTCTGCCTTCCAATGAGAATTGTGGGGTGTACCTGTTATTTGATTTTTTCCAAACATAGACTCACAATCTAGCCCATTCTGACCTTGTGAGTTGCTCTCAATCATCCAGTTGTGTACAGAGATCCAAACTGGGCTCCTCCAGTTGAGGGACTCCATGAAAGAAGCTTCTTTGGGGTTGATTGTAGAGTGCATGAGTCGATTAAATAAATATTCCAGAGATGATCTTGGAGGAGTTTGTCGGTATCCCTGGAACACCTGCTTGGGTATAAAGACTGGTGTTCTCTACTATCTAAAATTAAAAGAAGAGCAGAGGATGGGGCTATCAACTGTCAGATCCCAGTGCAATGCACCCTAAGAATTTCTCCCTTTCAAACATTAAATTGGGTGTGAGTTTGGATAAGTATGGACCCCATAGAGGAACATGTTGAATACTTATTCCCAGTAGGTGACCCAGTTTGGAAAGGAAGGGGACAATTAAGTAGAGGACCCCAGAGCATTAAGCATTCAAAAGCCAAACCCATCCAAAGTCATCTCTCTGTGTGTGTCATGCTTGAGAATTGGAGGTAAGCCAGCAGCTCCAGCTCCAATGCCATGCCCGCATGCTTGCTGCTAGATTTCATAACAATGGTCATGAACTGTGACCCTCTGCAACCCCTGAGGTCATGAACTGTGACCCTCTGAGGACCCCATTAGGAACAAGCTTTTTCTAGTAAGTTGCACTGGTCAGAGTGCTTTGTCATGGTAATAGATGAGAAACAGAATAGGAGTGGGCAAGTTCAGAAAGTGAATGCCAGAAAAGGAAGTATTTTGTGTGAGTCTGCAACAAGTTTCTATCTCACACATCCCAGGGCATCTGGGAAATGTTTCACAAAACAGGGATACAGGTATCAAGCCCTCCTTACTAAGACATCAGGCCCCCTGCACCACCCCTGCCAGTAGAACTGGGCACTGTATACTGCCCCCAGACACTTCTGCATGCAAGCTGTCTTCAGCTATGGCCACAGAAGTGGATTGCAATTTGGTAAACTAACACAATGTCCATACTCCCAAAGACAATGCCAGCATTATCAGCAGAGAGAGCAAAGCCCAACTTCATTGGTGAATAATGTCAAGATCCGGCATCAGAAATCACCTACCATCCAAAGAAACACTCAGGAAGCTCAGACTACTTCATCTAAATCAGTGCTTCTCAACCTGGGGTTCTCAACCATTTGTGGGTCAAATAACCATTTCACTGGGTCATCTAAGACCTGCAGAAAACATAGATATATTTACATAATTGTTCAAAACAGTTGCAAAATTACTTATAATGTACAACTAAAATGATCACATGGCTGGAGGTCTCCACATCATAAGGAACCATATTCAAAGGTTCTTGAATTAGGAAGGTTGAGACCCAATGACTACCCCTCTACACAAGACTCCGGATTCCCGGTCATCTAGGTAGTTCTTCTGGCCCAGAGATCTGATCATAGCCTGCATGATGACCAAGAGGACTCTGCAGGCACCTCACTCTGCAAGAATGCACAATAAATCTCTGTCTGACATCTTGTACCTCTCTGGAAAAGAATGTTTGCTCCTAATCTAGTCCCTGAATGTGGGCATTGGTCATAAACTAGTCCAAGGATGCAGGTCTTCTCTGCAGTGATGTTCCACAGTCCTCTCAAGCTCTGCTTACCTTTTCACAGTTTACAGAAAAAAAATCCTTTAATTTTAGTGTACTGAAGGTACTGAGATAAAAATACCAGTTTCTGGACTTCTGGGACAGTGGCAGATCACCATGGGTGCCTGGTGGCAGGTGGCTGTGAAGAAATGAACACAGATGTTACCTACCAGATTACCCCAACTAGGTTAGAAAACAATGAGAGAGGTCCTGAGAAGGGTTTGCCTTGACTTTCTTGGGATCACATTCTCTTCTGTTACTGGGAATCCACTCCCTACACCCCCAACTCTCTCCCACATGGATTTTGCTCCTACCCCTGCTGATCCAAGGTCCCAGCCCTTCCCCTACATGCTCATTCCTTTCTTACAGCTCCCATACAGGAACTGGAAATTCCTGTGGGTAGACTCTCCTCCTTTTCAAGTAATTCATGCTCTTGTCTCCTCTCTCTTACATTCTTCTCTCTTGACAGGTCACACATGCCACTGTCCTCCTAAGCAGGTACCTTATGTGTGTGGCCACTCTCATTCCTCACAATGGCTCCTTATGATGTCACGGAGCCATGAACCAATCACAGATAGCCAGATGCCAACATGATCTTTTGAGTCCTGTCAAATTGATGCCAAGAGAGGCCCAGGTTAATTTGGCTCAGGCTTTCAGAGCATCAGGCACAGCCCGGTGCTGGCTCAGCTGGTGGCAGCAGGGCCTGGGGCAACTGCTTTCCCTGCACTGACATCTCCTCATGCTCAAAACTATTTAAATGTCCTTGTTATCTGGGATACTCCTACAATCCTTTTAGTGTCAAAAGCACAAATCTCGGTTTGTCCTGAGTCAAGATCCCTAAAGCTTAAGAGTGCTCCTTAGACTGCCAAGGGTGACAGCTCTCTGACACCTCAAGATCTGTCTTGAAAGGTTGGGACTAAGTTGCCCTGACTGTTGTGTCCTGATCTACAGTGTGAGTGTAGCTTGCATGCTACCTTGCAGGCTTGTTGGCTTCTCTTCTGGACTAAGATGAACTTAGAGTTTGGTTAAGTATCATTGACCAAAGACAGAAATCTTGTAGTCTGGCTTTTAAAGCCAGAAATACCCATGGGACTCTTGGTAGCCTTGTCCTTGCCACACACCAAAGTTTCCAGAAGTGCTTGTGGGCTCATACCTCTTGATGATTTTAGGGTTCCCTCTTCAGAGGATGAAATGCTATAATAACAATAAAGTCCCTTTAAGTATAAAACTCCCCTAATCCATAGATTAGAATCTGAGTAGAAAATGTTCCAGGTGGACAGGGTCAACCTGCCTGAGGGTCACCCCTGGAAAGCAGCATTCCCTTAAGCCATACCAGGAATTGTCTCTTCTGAGGCACTGAGCGGGCTCTGTCTCTTGTTTCTCTGTGCTTTGAGAGTTGCAGGCAACCATGGTGTCCATCCATACTTTTCATCCTGTAAGACTGTTTATCAGGTTTCTGACTCCTTTCTCTATGTCTCTTTGTGCTATTAAGGACCAAAACTGCACTCTATAAATTGAGACCATCCACAGTGATCCCATCCCCAGAGGAAATCTCTTCTTCCATATCCTGACACCAGTTCTCTTTATAAAATATATAAAATGGGTTAAGGATGTGCTCTTGTCACAGAGTGTTGCCCCAGCACAATACAGCATCTGATGGAGGTTTGTAGCACTGTACAGACAGATGACACAGGCCAATTCCTGTAAGACCTGTTGGAGGCTGAAGGAGCAGATGTTTAAAGTCACCATTAGATACATAGGGCTTTTTTCACCTTCAGAATGGGCTTCAGTGGTGATATGGGTTAGTGGGCAGTACTTATACAACAGAATGGGCTACTGGCCTTATGTCAAAGAATTAAAAGTAAGAATACTATGAAAGGGGCTGGAGAGATGGCTCAGCCATTAAAGTCTAAGCTTATAATCAAAAATATAAGAGGACCAGGTTCAATTCCCAGAACCCACATGGCAGCTCACAACTATCTGTCACTCATTTCTATCAGGTCTCAGGGATTCTGCTAGGCTGGTGGGATTGACAGTGAGACCCAGGAAGCAGCTGGATGGCTGTCTTGCCTGTGGTTGGACTCCAAGCACATGTCAACACACCTGCCTACCAAGCAGTATACAGGCACAACCCTCTCAAGGTTCCTTTGCTTTTTTTCCTTTTTTTGTTTGTTTGTTTGTTTGTTTGTTTTTCTTCTTTTTGGCTTTGGTTTTTCAAGAAGGGTTTCTCTGTGTAACAGCCCTTGCTATCCTGGAACCCCCTTTGTAGACAAGGCTGATCTTGAATTCACAGAGATGCCCCTGCCTCTGCCTCCTGAGTGTACTTCCTTTGCTTTGGTTCTCATATTTCCCCTACTTGCTCTGATGTCTTCTTGTGTGTCTGAGTTTCCTGAGGCATATCTGTGCTGATGACATCTGAACTGAGGACCTTCTGTAGCCTCCTGCTGTTTTATTGACTTATGTTTTCCTCCATGGTTGGCAACTCTACATACCTTGAGGTCTCCTTTGTATTTCCTATCCCAGGAAACATTTGTATTGTCCCATCAATAAGAACCCTGTGCCATGTGACCCTGAGAACAGCAGAGCTTCCTAGCTCATTCCTCTATTACTCATGTCAATGCCATCAAGAAGCATTGGGTATCCCTGTTGGCATGCTTCACACTTGATATGTCTGTGGGCTTCACACTCAGCTGCCTAAAAGACACACATGTCCTGACCAAAGAGCTGCTGTGTCAATGCCACAGCTTCAGTCCATGCTACTGTGAAGAGCACCTAGGATTAGAGAATCCCAACTGAGACATGGTGCTGCAATATTTCAATTCACTTGGAACTGGATGTCCTAGGTTTCTTTCAAGAACAAGACATGAGTCAGCATGAAAATCAAGTGAACATTTTATAAAATAAAGGAATTTCCATGTCAGGCCTGGGAAATCTTGTTCCAACTATGGATAGTGTGACACTGCTCCAGGTCCATATGTAGTCCTGATGTGTGAACAGCAAGCAGAAGAGACCCATAGGGTCCACAGTACTGAGTCTCTGTGGGAAAGACTCCCACACAAAGCTAGGAGTTGCCCATCTATGGCAGTCACACAGAGGCAGGTGGCAAGGGTTCACCCTTCTTTTCTCCACAGATTCAAGTCACACACAGTATTTTCAGCAGACTCACCTGAGGGCAAAAAAAGTACATTGAATCCAGAGTTATGCAGGAGCCTGTCACTTAGATGCTGGTGGACACGGTCACAATGATTACAAGTTGAGAAACAGATTCCACACACGAGAACAATCGTTTGTGAAAAATGAAAACTTCATTGATGTTTTGTTCTATCTTCTCTTCTTCATCCCTCCCATCTTGTGTGAGTCTAGGAACATGATAATGGGAGAAAGGAAGGAAGAAAGGAAGGGAGGGAAGGAAGGAGGGAAGGAGGGAGGAAAGAAGAAGAAGGGAGGGAGGGAGGGAGGGAGGGAGGGAGGGAGAGAAAGGCTTTAAAAAATAAAATAAAATCCCCTCCACACACACATAACTGCTGACCTTAAGAAAAGACCAACCACCAAATGAAGTTTGCCATATATGTTTCTAACTGAACCTTACACCCAAAATACATAAAGAGCTTCTATAGTCACAAAGATAACTCTATCAGAAATAAGCAAACAATCAGGACTTGGGAAGAGCTTGGTTAGTAAAATGCTTGTCCTTGAAATTCCAAGAGGAAGAGAGAAAGGCAGGTGTAGTTGTTTATGCTGTAATCCCAGCTCAGCAGAGGCAGAGGCAGGTATGACTCTGGGACTCATTAGACAGACAACTCAGGCTAAGTGGGGGACTCCAGGCCAGGGAGAGATCTGTTTTTACAGAGCAAAGTGGAGGACTCATAAGCTCTGGCACCCAGGTCACAGGCCTGTGCACACTGAGACGGAGAGTCAACCACAAACAACAGCATTCAAGAATCTCATAGAAGGAAAAGTAAGAGATTGTAGGCACCAAAGGAAGGTTCCATTAATATGGAGTTCAACTCAGGCCAAGCTAATTGCTAATCTGTGCTGATGGATGTCAGAATAGCATCTATTTTAGAGTAGAAAGGGGGTGTTGGCTGGGAAGGAAAAAAAGGCATCTTCTTGAATCTGAAAATGTTCTGTTTCTTAATCTGGCTACTGAGTGGATGGGTGTATTCACTTTTTAAAAATTTATTAAACTGCACGTTTAAGATCTGTGCACTTTGCCACATATATATTATTCATTGTACTACAATCAAAAAGTGGTGGAATTTGAAATTGTTTTGTGACCCAGAACTCATATCATATCCCCCCTAACTGTTTGCAGTCTGGAATTCTGATTTACCATTTTGCTATTCCCAACATGCACTATACCCTTTATGGAGAACAAAGCAAGAGATATTTTGTAGAGGACAGACAGACACCTCCCCCAACATGCTGATTGCTCTCCTACCCTGCTTCTGCTGCCAGAGATGATTTCATAGTGGGTGGCAGCAAGTTACATAAAGCTTTGTGATCTGTGGCTGAGTGATCAGCAGGATTCTCCAGGAGACATTAAAAGCTTAATAGGGATGGCTCTAACTTCACCCTCTGCACAAGTTTAATTTCAGCTGCACAAAAGGCGATTTGACATTATCAAGGATGTCAAATTGGCTTTTGCTGAGAAAGTAGCTTCTGGCAATGCAGCAGGCATGCTTGGAAGCTGATGTGAAGGGTGCCAAGAGCAAGTACAGGCTCAGTGGAAGAGTGCAAGGAGCACAGCTGTGTAGCTCAGGGTGTTGGAGCTGCCGGTAATCAGTTGAAACAGTGAGGACTTTTGCTTGCTCACCTCATTCCAAGGCCAGAGTAAGGTGAGTGTTAGGTGACCCACTCAGGTCTTTCTATCTTTGTGCTTTGCCACCCTTAGTGTGGACTTACCTCAAGGAAGGAAGGCCGTTTCTGTTTGGAGAAGGTTCCACTCCAGTAAAGCAAATGACTCTGGGCTCTCAGCTTTCCTGATGGGCATAATATACATAAAGCTATTCTCTCCTACGGGATCTGTTGAAGAGCAGGCCTCCGAAATATGAAAGTAAGTACATAGCATAGGAATCAGCAATTGCACACTTACTGTGTGTAATGTCCTAAGATGAGAGGTAGCTACAAGATTTTAACACATATAATGCTCACAATGACTTTAGGGGGAAAGGGTTGGTCCCAGATTCATTACACAGGTGCAATAAAAGGGAGACTGGCAGGATTAAGTTTACTCAAGGCCATATTCAGAACAGAATGAGTCAAGCAAGGTGAGGGCCATGTGCTTTGTATTAGTCCTAACACACCATCTCTTACCTAATGCCTCCTCCACAGCAGAGGCAGCCACAGTCCACAGGCAACAGTATAATGAGTCAGAGAACTACAGTTCTCATGCCTCTCTGGAGGGAATAGAAAATTATACCTCTACTCTAGGAAACTAGCAATTTCTAAGAAGGTTAAAAACACCACCCAAAGTAAAGACAGGAGTTTCGAGGCCAGCCTGGTCTACAGATCGAGTTCCAGGACAGGCTCCAAAGCCACAGAGAACCCTTTCTCAAAAAAACAAAACACAAACAGCAACAAAAATTGACCCATACTTGCCAAAACTCACTCATTCTGCCACTACATATTTACCCAAGAGACATGGAAATATATTTGCATCCAAATCATTCTACAAATATGTTCATAGCAGCTTTATTTGTATCAACTCAAAGCTGTAAACAGCTAGTTTTCCATTGTCCATCAACAAGAAATAAATGCTGTGTGAACTATGGTATGGTCTTACAATGGACTACTACCCAGCAATGAGCAAACTGCTAACTGTTGACTGCATCTGTGTAAGAGGGTGTCATAAACCACTGTCAGTTCAAAGCCAGGCATAAAAAAGTAAGTTGAATACACCAACATAATCTACAATGAAAGAGTTGAGCCTATTCTTTCTTGGAAGTGTTGATGTGATGAATGGATGCGAAAGTACATGTGTGCAAAACCTTGCTGAGCCATGTGTTAGGATTTGTGCATTTTATGATAGGAAATAGTTTCTCAGTAAATATGGATCTGCTGGGGCCATACCTCAGGGGTAGTATACTTCCCCAGCATGCCCAAGACCCTGAGGCTGTTCCCTCAGGAATAAATAATCAAATAAGGCAATACAGTGAGAGGAAAAATTATTTACTTGTATTCTTCCATTCCCTGAAACAACCTTATAACCACCCCAGGCAAGAAATAAGGGTTTCTTAGCATCCTGGACTCTGTGGGGAACTGAAGCTCCACTGGTTAAATATCTTGCCCAGAGTTATGTAGGCTGTGGTTGCAGACCAGCATGGTCACAATCGACTTCTGCTATGGAGGCCAGCACTCTCTGTGTCAACCAAGCCTCATGAGGGAGCTTGACACCCTTGGTGAATTCCAGAAAAGTCCTTAAAGCTTTGCAGCCAACTGTGACTGAAATGGAATGAAGCCCACACACCCATTATTCATAGGCAGCTGACTATCAGACAACATTGTGAAGGTGGTTGGGTGTTTTAGATATCTAGTTGTTTTATTTGTTATTAAATATATTGACTGTTGGGTGAAAAAAGGAAGAAAGAAACCCAACCATTCCACGCATTTATTCACGGCTGCTGTTTAGAGACAGGCTTGCCGATGTCTATCAACTTTGTTTATGTCAGATTGGGCAATCTGTCACTAATGCTGAATCTGTCAAAAGAAATGTGGGATTTTATTGACAAGGCCTTGGGGCTCCTCTCTTTTCCTTTTCAACATTCCATATATATATATATATATATATAATCAGTGTTGTCTTCCACTCTCAGGAAAGCTTGTGTAGGTGAAGCATGTACCAAGGGAGTTTAGAAGATGTGGTCTTGGCTATTGTGGAAACTTTGTCTCCAGGGTGCCCCACTTTTGATTGGCTCAAATTATTTTCCATTTTCAACTACTGTCTTTCAATGGAACCATCTGTTTTGAGGGCTATCTGACAAGGACTCTCTTGGGGTTGACCATGTTTCAAGAAACATGGGGTTGATGTTTCAAGAAAAAAAATGACAAAAGAAAAGCATCTCAAAGAAGAAAAGGAGAAAACAGAAACAGACTTGCAGCCTTGAGCATGCTTAGAAATCAGGGAACTCAATTTTATAACCCCAACATTTAGGAGGCTGAGCCAGGAGAATTGCCATGAATTCAGGGCCAGCATGGACTACATGTGAATTCCAGGCCTGCAACATTAGACACTGACTGCCTTGAAGAAGGAAGGGGAGGAAGAGAAGAAGGAGAAAGAAAAGAGGGAGAAGAAGAAGAAAGATTTTGCTAGGCATAGTTGCATAAATAAGCCTTTAAATCCAAGCACTCAAGAGAGAGAGGCAAGGGATCTAGCCTGGTCTACATACCAAGTTTCTTGCCAGCTAGAGCTACACAGAGAAACTCTGCCTCAAAAGCAAAACAAGCAAAATGTATTAGTCAGGGATCTCTAGTAACAGAACTTATGGAATGACTACATGGAGCTCATTGGAATGGCTTACAGGCCGCAGTTCAGCTAATCCAGCAATGGCTGGCTGGGAATGGAAAGTCCAAGAATATAGTAGTTTCTCAGTCCACAAGGCTGGATGTTTCAGCTGTTCTTAGTATATGCTGGAATCCCAAAGTAGGCTCCAATGCCAGTGAAGGAATGGGTGTGCTAGCAAGGTGAAGGCAGACAGGCAAAGAGCAAAAGCTTCCTTCTTCTATTCTTCTGTATCCTTATGTAAACTTCCAACAGAAGTTGTGGCCCATATTAAAGGTGTAGCTTCCTGCCTCAAGATCCGAATCAAAGGTATGTGTCTTCCTGCCTCAAGGGTCCAGACTAGAAGTAGATTTGCCTACTTCAAACCAAGCAGAAAATCTCTCCCAGGTGTGTGCCCTAGGTTTCTAGGTTGTAGTTCATTAATAATCAAGTAGACAACCAAAAATCGCCATCACACGAAGCAAAACATGCTTCTTTCTATATAAACCCAAAAGAGTACTATGATGGAAGATGCCCTTCTGTATGCTGTGAATGTTTCTCTTATTGGTTTAATAAAACACTGATTGACCAGTAGCCAGGCAGGAAATGTATAGATGAGGCTGCCAGACTAGGAGAATGCTGGGAAGAGGAAGAAGACAGAGAGTGAGTTGCAAGCGAGGCTCCATGTAGCTACAGAGAAAGCAAGAGGCTTGGGCATCACCGTTAAGCCAAGACTAAATGGAGATACATAGATTAATAGAAATGGATTAATAATTAAAAGAGAGATAGACAATAAGAAGCCTGAGCCATGGGCCTCTGTGTGTTTATTTTGGGTCTAAATGGCTACAGGACCAGCTAGGACAGAAACTTCCATCTATAGTACTACTAGCAAATAAGGAATGAGGGCCCTGATCAATGTGATGGCACCCAGGCTTCTCATCATTCATTCTTCCTTTCTTAATGTCCATGCCTGTGTTATTTATTTTCAGCATTTAAATTTTTTTTATTTTAAGTTTTCTCTTTGTGTGTGTTTATGTATGTCAGTATAGTTTATGTATGTCAGCTCAAGGAGGCTGGAAGAGGGCATTGAATCTCCTGGAGTTATGGGTGGTTATAAGCTGTTTGACATGGGTGCTGGGAATCAAACTTGAGTTAAGAACAAGCATGTATTTCACTGATCCTGTTAATCTCACTGAAGAAGAATAAAGACTATCACCCAAATTCTTTGGTCAAATTAAGCAGGCTTTATTTTCTATCTAAATGTATTTTATTTCCAATGCAGGGTTTGAGAAAATAGCACTAAACATAGAAAAAAGTGGGGCTTAAATAGCCCCCAAACTGCAAGGTAAGGGAGCTTCCAAGGGCTTCTGGCTATACAGGAACTTGTCAGAACATCTCAAAATTATTTGGCAGAACATATTACCAGGGTGGAGGTCAGGGTATAGGGTGAGGAACATGTAAGATTCCAGGAAATGGGTAAAGACACGGTCAAGCCTAAGTTTTACATAGAGCAGGAATGAATTTATTTTGACTTTGTAACAAGATGGCTTTGAATCAAACCCAGAGCCTTGTACATGCTAGGCCAGTGCTCTACCACTGAGCCACACTCCAAATTCCTGCTTTTTTGTTGCTGGTTTTGTTTTGTGTTTCAGATAGTGAGTCATACAGTCTAAGCTACACCCAAACCGTTAATCTCCCTGCCTCTGACTCCTCAGTATTGGGATTGCAGGTACACCATTATGCTCAACAGAAACATGATTTATGCTTGCAGTGCAGATGTTTTGGCCCACAGTTCTTGACCCTGTTGAGTCTGGGCCTATGGTGAGACAGACATCTTGGCAGCAGGAACATGTGGCAGAGGCTGCTCACCTCCTGGTAGACAAGAAGCAGAGAGAATAAGGATCTAGGGTTCAGGGATAACCTTCAAGGAGACCCCTTCTATAGAATACCACCTGCTTACTTTGGACGGATTGTCTATTTCTTTTTAAAAGTATACTTATGGGCT
Source organism: Phodopus roborovskii (assembly GCF_943737965.1). NCBI lineage: Eukaryota > Metazoa > Chordata > Mammalia > Rodentia > Cricetidae > Phodopus > Phodopus roborovskii. The sequence continues at coordinate 5,274,611 of NW_026126487.1, read as the reverse complement.
GGAGATATGGCTCATAGGTCAAGAGCACTGCTGCTCTCCCAGAGGTACTGAGTTCAGTTCCCAGTAACCACTTGATGGCTCACAACCACTTATAATAAGATCTGGTACCCTCTTCTGGTCTGCAAGCATACATGCAAACAAAACACTCTATACCTAATAAATAAAATTTTTTTAAGTATATTTGCGTCTGTGTGTGTTTATGTATGCATTCAAATGTGGTTGTTCTCAGGGGTCAGAAGAGGAAGCTGGGTACCCTCTCCTAGTTCTCTCTTCCTGAACCTGGTACTTGCATTTTCTCACTAGATTGGAAGCCAGGGAGCTCCAGTAATCCTCTGTCCCTAGCCATCAGAGCTGAGTTTCTAAACATTCCATTGTCCTCTGGTGTGATGGTCTGAATGAGAATGGCCCCCAAAGGCTCGTATGCTTGAATGTTTAATCACTAGCAAGTGGTGCCATTTGAAAGAGTTAGAAAGATGAAGGGGTGTGGCCTTATCTGAACTGGGCATGATGTCGCACACCCTTAATCCCAGCATTTGGGAAACAGGTGCAGGCAGATTTCTGCTGAATTGAGGCCAGCCTGATCTACAGAGCAAGTTCTAGGACAGCCAGGACGACACAATGAAACCCTGTCTTGGGGTGGGGAGAAGAGGTGTGGCCTTGTTAGAGGAAATGTGTTGAGGGGGGGTTGAGGTTTCAAAAGCCTATGCCAAGCCCAGAGTGTCAATCTCAATATCTCTCTCTCTCTCTCTCTCTCTCTCTCTCTCTCTCTCTCTCTCTCTCTCTCTCTCTTCTCTCTCTCTCTGCCTATGGATCAGGATGGAGTTCTCAGCTACTGCTCCAATGCCCGTCTGCAGGCCACCATGCTCCTGCCATGATGACAATGGACTAAGCCGTAAACAAGTTCTCAATTAAATGCTTTCTCTTCTAGTAGTTGCCTTGGTCACAGCAATAGGACTGTGACTAAGACAGCTGAGTGGTTACATGGGTAGATGCTGGGATCTGAACTCCAGTCCTCAAGGTCACATAACAAGGACTCAAGTACTCCTAACATCTAAACTGTCTCTCCAGCTCTTCTTTTCCACCTTCCTTCCCTCCTTCCTTCCTTTCTCCCTCTTTCCCTCCCTCTGTAAGGATGGAAAAATACAGCCTAACTCTCCAATGACCCCAGAAAGCTAGTTTAAAAATACTATCTAAAAAGTCCTAAAAACCTCAAATTCCAGACCCTGTCTGTCCTCTGCCAGTAAATAGGCAAGGTCACACTCCTTGTTGCTTAGACAGGCAGGCCCTTGAGTACTCAATCCTGACCTAGTAAGATAACAGAAAATGAGCTGACTAACCGCTTATCTGACTTCGTAAACTGCTTGTGAATTAATAAAAACATTGTTTAAAGAAATTAAGCCAGACATAGTGGCCCATGTATAACCTCAGCCTGTCAGAGGCTGAAGTGGATGGATTGCTTTGAGTTCACTGCCAGCCTGGTCTACCTTTTCTCAAAAAACAAAACAAGGCTCAGCAGGTAAAGGTGCTTGCCGACAACCCTGATGATCTAAGTTCGATCCCCAGGACCCCACATGGCGGAAGGAGGAAACCAATCCCTGGAAGATGTCCTCTGACCTCCACACATGTGCCATGGCCTTCATTTACCCACACACATACACATAAATAAATACATACACAAATGTTTAAAGCCACATAATATAGTCTATTTTTCACAGATATAAACAGAATCAAACAGAAAATTCACCTATGAGATAAAAAAAAAATATGAACCAAAGCTGGATTTATTATTAATTTCTAATTTCTAAAAATGTTCTATTCAAGAGGCCCTGAGTATTCCCCAACACTTCATACAAAGAATGAGAAAAGAAAGGAAAGATTAGAGCTGGGTAGTGGTGGCACACACCTTTACTCCCAGCACTCGGGAGGCAGAGGCAAGGAGATCTCTGTGAGTTCCGAGGCCAGCCTGGTCTACGGAGTGAGTTCCAGAACAGGCTCCAAAGCTACAGAAAAACCGTGTTTCAAAAAACAAAACAAAAAGAAAGAAAGAGAGGAAGAAAGAAGGAAAGAAAGAGGAAGGGAGGGAGGGAGGCAGGGAGGGAGAAAGAAAGGCTTCCTACATTTCTAAGTACATTTCTGAGTGCTTATCTGGCTGGGACAGAGGAGCCAGGGTTGGGCAGGGCTGGCTGCCTAGGAGAAGTGGAGACTTTTCTGGACGGTTTCATTTTTCACAAGAATACATTCATGTATTCTGCATAATTAAAAATTAATAACACCAAAATACCATCTATGAATATACACTGATGTTAGCAAGGAATCTCCGTAGACCTGAGATATAATTTATTAATCAACCTCCTGCTGTGTGCATTTATGACTTTAGCTGTCAAAGTTGAAGGAGACAGGAGGGGAGATGAGGACACAGGCTGTGGTTTCAGTTGTTTGTAGAGCATTTACCTACCATGCTACTGTGGATGAGGCTCTGGGTTGGAGCCCAGCACCAAAAGAAAACAAACAAAAACAATTAAGTTAGGCATGGTCATGCACACCTTTAATCCCAGCACTTAGAGGCAGCAGCAGGTGAATCTCTGTGAGTATGAGGCCAGCCAGCCTGCCTGGTCCAAAGTGAGACCCTGTCTCAAATAAATAAATACATGAATTTTAAAAAGAGGAATGCAACTCTCTCCCACTCTCATCACATGCAACCTATGGAGCCTACTCTCCCAGGTCCCAGTTGATATTCCTCATCCTCAGCCCTCCTCCACAGACAGTGGCTCCCTCCTTGTTGTTCTCTGAGCTCAGGAAAAGCCCCCAGAGTGGGTTTGGCCCTCAGGAGTAGAGTATAGACATCTGTGCCCTGTGCTTGCCAATCACTCTCCTGCTTAACTGCCCCCTGAACTCTGCCTCCTCTTCCTTTAGAAAAGAAGAGGAAACTAGGGCTGAGGGCACATCCCTAACATCTTAGCTACTCAGGAGGGTGAGGCAGGAAGATCACAAGTTCAAGACCATCCTGGACCAAAAAGTCAGTTCAAAACAATCTTGGGCAATTTAATGAGACTTTATCTCAAAATGTAAAGGCTTCCCTAGCATGTTTGAGGTCCTGAGTTCAATCGCCAGCCTTAAATAAATAAGTATGAAGTGATAATAATAAAAGAATACATCCTTTCTTTGCCACTTGGGCTGCCTGACAAGCCTCCCACACCACATCCCCAAACTCCACCACCAATGCTTGTTCTCGTGGAACTGTGTACTGTGTGTCTAGCTTTGTTCTAGGCACAGAGAAGCATGCCTAGCAACTGAAAGTGACAGGCCTGGACCCCAGGCACCACCCATAGGTGCCACACCCAGCAGAAGGCCCAGAACTACTAGGGATTACTCCTGTCTGATTGGAGCCTCAACAACCATCATGTCAGTCCTGAGCTGGATATTACTAGCATGACTGTCACTTTCTAAATGCCCTTTGGTTGAAGGGACCAGACCCTCACCCAGCCCCCTGCTCTAGCAGCCATGACAGGCTGCAGAAAAGACTCAGCAAGACAAAGGATATCCACCATGTGGCAAGGAACCAAGCAGAAGCTAGCTAGTGGGCTCTGGGGCTCCGGGTGTGCTTTATGGTAACAGTGGAGTGCAGAGCATAGCAACCACCCTGGGAGGGCCTATAGTATGGACATAGCAACCACTGCTGCAGGTGCAGTTGACCAATCAACTCAGGACAGGCCACCCAAGCCCAGAAGTGCACCGATCCTGAGACTGTGTAGTCCAGACACTCCCCTTGCTTTACCCCAGTGTATTCCCTGCCCCAAGGTCCTTCTGGCTCCACCCACCATGTCGAATGTACTGAGGACCCGAGTTAATACAGTTAACTCGTTAATTGAAGATTCTTTGCTTTTGCATCAAATTGGGTCTCTTGGTGATTTGGGGTTTCAGAATTTGGGCACAACATGGTGACCTCACCAACTGGCTGGTTTTAAGGGGAAAAGCAAAAGGGCAATATAAGTCAAATTATCCCTGGCCCTGAGAAACCAAGCTAAGAAATTATTACATTGTTTTGCATGCTAACTCAAAAAGAATGAAAATATTTATGAAGTCACACAGCATCTTTTGCTACAACTCTACAGTGGCCTTTAAAGGCTGCCCTGATTAGCTCTCTAGTTCTGTGATTAAACACTATTGCTAAAGCAATGAGGGGCAGGAGGCTATTTCAGTGTAAGGTTTACAGTCCATCATGGAGGGGAGCCAAGGCAGGAACTCAAGACAGAAACCTGAGTTAGGAACTGGAGCAGAGGCCTGGAGGAACATGCTTCCTGACTTGTTTTCCCATTCACAGTCGGTCACCCTTCCTAGACAATTGTCCAGGGCCACCTACCCACAGGTGGCGCCTTCCAGTCACTGAACCCTCAGGTGTAAATTAGGCAAATCCAATGGAGGCATTTTCTTTCTTGGGGAAGGGGGAGCAGAGGGTTTGAGACAGGGCTTCTTTGTGCAACCCTGGCTGCCCTGGAACTTGCTATGTAGTCCAGGCTGTTCTCAAACTCTAGTGGTGGGATCAAAGGCATGTGCCACCACTGCTACCAACACCAATTCCGCAAACACATTTTCCCTTCCTCCCTCCCTCCCTCCCTCCCTTCCTTCCTTCCTTCCTTCCTTCCTTCCTTCCTTCCTTCATTTTGCTTCCTTTGTGTAGCCCTGGCTAGAACTTGATTTGTACACCTGGCTGGTCTCGAACTCACGAACTCACATAGATCCACCTGCCCCTGTTTCCCGAGTGCTGGGATAATAGGCCTTCATCACCGTACTAACAGGAGGTGTTTCTTCTTTTGCCATTTTTAAAATTTCATTTTACATTTCAACCACAGTTCTCCCTCTCATACCTTCTCCCCCCCCTGCCTCCTCCCACCTCCTCTCGCCTCCCCTGCAACCCACCCCCAGTCCACTCCTCAAGGTAAGGGCTCCCATGAGGAGTCAACATAATCAGGCACAATAGGTTGGGGCAGGGCCAGGCCCCTGTCCCCTGCATTAAGGCTGAGCATGGCATCCCACCATAGGGAGTGGGCTCCAACAAGCTAGCTCACGTACCAGGTTTGTATCGTGGTCCTACTGCCAGGGGCCCTCAGCTAGGCCTAGCTTCACAACTGTCTCACACATATGAAGGGCCTAGTTTGATCCCCTGGAGTCTCCACATTTGTAGGTCTAGAGTTCACCAGTTTCCATGAGTTTGATTCAGCTGTCTCTGTAAATTTCTCCATCATGATCTTCACCTCCCTTGTTCATGTATTTCCTCCTCCCTCTCTTCTCCTGGATTCCTGTGGTGTGGTTCCTGGTTGTGGATCTCTGTGTCTGGTTCCATCAATTATTGGATGAGGGCTCTATGATGATAGCTGGGGTATTCATCAACCTGATTACAGGGGTAGGCCAGTTCAGGAATCCTTTCTATTATTGCTAGAAGTCTTAGCTGGGGTCCTTGTGGATTCTTGGGAGTTACCCTAGCACAGGTTTCTCCCTAAGCTCATAGTGGCTCTCTCTATTAACATATCTTTTTCATTGTTCTTCCATTGCCCCACTCCCAGCCTCAGCCATGTCGTTCCCTCCTGCTCTCCTCCCCTCCTCCTCCCCCAGTCTACTATGTAGATCTCATCCAATTTCCCTTCTTATGGTGATCCATGTGTCCCTCTCAGTGTCCTCCTTGTTATCTAGCTTCTCTGGATCTATGGCTTGTAATCTGGTTGTCCTTTGCTTTACATCTAATATCTACTTATGAGTGAATACACACTGTGTATTTCTGAGTCTGGATTACCTCACTCAGGATTTTTTTTCTAGTTCCATCCATTTGCCTGAAAATTTCATGAGGACATCATTTTTTTACAGCTGAGCAGTATTCCATTGTGTAAATGTAGCACATTTTCCTTATCCATTCTTTGGTTGAGGGGCATCTAGGTTGTTTCCAGGTTATGGATATTATGAATAATGTTGCTATGAACATAGTTCAGCAAATGTCCTTGTGGTATCATTGAGCATCCTTTGGGTATATGCCCGAGTGGTATTGCTGGGTCTTGAGGTAGATTGATTCTCAGTTCTTAGAAATTGTCATACTGACTTCCAAAATGGTTGTACAACTCTGTCCTCCCCACCAGGAGTGGATTAGTGTTCCCCTGACTCCACAACCTGTCAAGGTAATCTGTTGGAGGCTTTTTATTTTGTTTTGTTTTGTTTTTGTTTTTTGAGACAGGGTTTCTCTGTGTAACATTCCTGGCTGTCCTGGAACTTGATCTGTAGACCAAGCTGGCCTTAAACTCAAAGATCCACCTGCCTCTGCCTCCCAAGTGCTGGGATCAAAGGCATGGGCCATCACTGCCCTGCTTTGGAGGCACTTTCTTAATTAAGGTTTCTTTTCCCAAATAACTCTAGTTTGTGTCAAGTTGACAAAAAACTATCCAGGGCAAATGGTTTTCTACAAGCAATATCTCTATTTCCAGAGAGAAGGAGAGAGAGAGAGAGAGAGAGAGAGAGAGAGAGAGCTCTTTAATGTGTAAGTTTGTGCTGTCTGAATCTTTAAGTCCATACCTTGCTATTTAATATTTGGAGTAAAAACTTCTCCATTTAATAAAAGCATCAAGACTGGAAAGATGGTGTAGTGAGTAAAGGCTCGCACCACAGGCCTGACAACTTGAGTTTGACTCCGGAAGCTCATACAGAGGCGGAAGGAGAGAACTGACTCCACAAGGTTGTCCTCAGCCTCTGCATGTACTCTAACATGTATGTCCACCCTCCATCTATCTCTCTAACGTGTGTGCTCACCCTCCATCTATCTCTCTAACGTGTGGGCTCACCCTCCATAGTGGGCTTGCCATAGTTTGTTAAGAGCTATTCTACAGGGACCGGAATCAGAAGGATCGTCTGCTGCTGGACGATATTTGGTGGTACACTTCTGGGCAGAACCGGGATCAGACGGGCCTCGGCGGCTAGGCGCTATTTTGTGGTACATCTCCAGGCGTAACTACCACAAGCTGAGATCTACAACTAAAAGCATCAAAGTTCCAGGACAGCAGAATTACACCTAAGGTAATTGTAACATCCTTTGCAATTTAAGCTGATATAATATCTGAGATCAATTGTTCCATAACTATGGCAGATAATTTTACAATGCAGGACTATAGGAATTATTTTACTTCATATATAGAAGGGATTTTAGCAGAAGAAACTTATGACTGGACCAATATGTACTTCTATTTTGTAATAGCAATGGGTTTCATCATCAACATGATATTCTTAAAGAAATGGTTTGAGATTACAGCAAACAATAAGGAACTTGTACAAACCATAGGAGACTTAGTAACAAGGATTCGAAACATTGAAAATGGTAGAATTCAAAACATAGAAAGTATAGAAAGAAAGGTTCAGAATATTGAAGATGGCATTGGAGAGCTGACAGGTAAAATACAAACCGTGGAACATGAAAATGACCAACTAAAAAACAGAATTTGTTTCATGTCAGATACCTCAATAACCAGAACAGAAACAATGCAATGCATTAACACGCTAGCAGAAAGAGCTCATTCCTGGTCGGAGGAAGCTACTAATAAGTTTTAAAAACTGGAACATCAGATAGAAAGACTAGATGATAGAATCTCTTCCATGTCTGAGGATAATGTCAAGCTAGCAGATAGAACATTGTTTCTGGAAGGCAGTTTACATGCCATTCAGATAATATCTAAGGATGAGAAGATTAAAAACATGGAATCATTTGTAGTTGGAGAAAGTAAGAAACTGACTGATGCAATGAAGTCTCTAGAAAGTTATTTGATTCAAGAAGTTCAGACACTCAAAGAAACAATGGTGAATAGATTTCAGGCTTTAGAAGACCTTCAGTCTGATACATCAGAAGAAGAACTACAGGTAACAGGGCATGAAAAAGACTTAAAATTTTCCACACCATTTAGGGTCAGGGGAGCTTTCCCTGCATCTATTAATGAAAAACCAGCAACAAAAAAAAAGATCCAAAAGATGTCGTTGCATATCAGTGGGAACCAATACGTATGAAAGATTTAAAAGGTATAAAGGAAGCAGTAGTCTCTTATGGCATGCACTCACCTTATGTGAAGCAATTAGTAGAATCATGGGCAAGGAATAATAAGGTAACCCCTAAGGATTGGGATCAATTAATATCAGTTGTCCTTGAAAACTCCTCTCAATTAGAATGGAGGGCTTTATGGAGAGAGGAAGCAAAAGCTCTTGAACTTCAGGGCTTAAAGAAAGGTTATAAAGCTCCCCAAGATAAAATTCTTGGTGAGGGTCTCTATGCTGACCCAGAAACCCAAGCTGCCTATGATGAGCATATCTTGTCTCTATGCAGTACAGCAGTTTTGAATGCTTGGGATAAGGTTCATGAATTAGGAGAGAGGATAGAAACCTATAAAAGATAAGGCAAGGACCTAGAGAATGCTTTAGTGTCTTTCTAGAAAGATTATCTAGGGCAGTACAATTAGAGGTAGTAGACATAGATGCTAGGCGAATACTCATAGAATCTTTAGCTTATGAGAATGCAAATCCTCAATGCAAACAGGTGCTTTGGCCTTTAAAAATGCGATCAGCAACCTTGGATGAATGGTTCCTATATACAGGCAACATTGAGTATAATGACAATAAAACTGAAGCATGGGTAGGAGAAGCCATATCTAAAGGTCAGAGAAGACATCAAGATAACAGAGTTCCTTACTATGGTGACTTAGAACCTTGGGTAGGAGAAGCCATCTCCAAAGGTTTGAAGAGATATCAACATGTCAGATGTTATAACTGTGGTAAGATAGGACATCTAAAAAGAAATTGTAGGCAAAGCTTTCCTAGAAATAACACTCCCAGGAATGAATCAAACAGAAGGCCTCAGCCTCCCGGGTTATGTAGAAGGTGTGGCAAAGGCAGACACTGGACAAATGAGTGTAGATCGACCAGAGACAAGCAAGGAAACCCTTTACCATTGGGAAACTCCTTGGGGGGCCTCTCAAAGGCCCCCACATCACAGGTGGTCCGAACATTCCCAGTCACAGTGGAAGACAATCTCCCACAGGACAATTAGAAAATTCTGTGCCTATTATAAAAACTCATACCGCTCTGGATGACAAACTAGTGACGGAAGTTGAATCAAACATGACAGAAGGAAATTAAAAAAAAAAAAAAAACGTATATTTTGGCAAACCGCTATAAATACTCATAGGCCTAGATTGATAGTTAAGATGAATAATAGACTGTTTGACGGTCTCCTGGACACAGGGGCGGATGTAACTATCATATCTAATAAATCTTGGCCTTGAAGATGGCCCCTGCATGAGATAAATGTTCAATTCTTAGGGATTGGAACCCTGTCTCAGGTTAAACAAAGCACGAGATGGATTGAATGTATAGGACCAGACAGACAGTGAGGAAGGTTGAGACCATATGTCGCTGATGTAGTGATAAATTTATGAGGTCGTGATCTATTACAGCAATGGAATACACAGATTAACATTCCTCCAGTTTTAGATAGGAACCATAAATGACCTCATGATTGTGGAAAAAAATATTATAAAGTACTGTACAAGACAGATACAAAATATCCAGGCTGTACAAAAACAGAATACAAGTGCTGAACAAACAGAGGAACCAAAAGCCCTACCTTTAAAATGGCTAACAGAGGAACCTGTCTGGGTAGGACAATGGCCTATGACCTCTGAGAAGTTAGAAGTTTTAGAAAGCCTGGTTCAGGAACAGCTAAATGCTGGACATATCGAGGAATCAACCAGCCCTTGGAATTCTCCTGTATTTGTGATCAAAACGAAATCTGGTAAATAGAGAATGCTTACAGACCTGAGAGCCATCAATAAAGTTATCCAGCCAATGGGCTCTCTACAGCCTGGAATGCCCTTGCCTTCTTTGATACCCAAAGAATGGCCTATTATAGTTATTGATTTAAAGGATTGCTTCTTCACTATACCTTTACAAGAACAAGATAAAGAGAAATTTGCCTTCACAGTACCTAATTACAATAATTCTCAACCGGTGAAGAGATATCAATGGAAGGTTTTGCCACAGAGAATGCTAAATAGCCCCACCCTGTGCCAATATTTCGTACAAAAACTGTTAGAAATAATTCGTAAACAGTTTCCACAATCCATAATCTATCATTACATGGATGATATATTGTTAGCTGACTCTAAAGGAGAAATATTAGAAAAAATGTTTGAGAAAGTAAAGGAAGTTTTACCTCGCTGGGGATTACAAATTGCACCTGAAAAAATACAAAAAGGAGAGTCTATCAACTACTTAGGAAATAAAATAGGTCTACAGAAAATTAGACCACAAAAAGTACAGATCAGAAGAGATCGGTACCAGACTCTTAATGATCTTCAAAAATTACTAGGAGAGATTTCTCAACTGCAAACCATTATTGGAGTAGAAGGGCATGATTTGAAAAACCTGAAAATGACCCTAAAAGGAGATAAGGACTTGAATAGTCCACAAATACTATCAGCTGAAGCTGAGAAGGAATTAGAATGGGTAGAAAAGAGGATACTAGAAGCACATGTGGACCGTGTGGATCCAAACCTAGACTGTATTCTGGTTATATTACCATCTAGAGAATGTCCTTCAGGGATTTTGATGCAGAGAGAAGATATCATATTAGAATGGATATTCCTACCACATAAACAGAATAAAAAACTAAACACATATATAGAAAAGATCTCTGACTTGATTATAAACGGTAAATTAAGACTTCGTCAGCTAATAGGAAGGGACCCAGCAGAAATTATAGTACCTTTAACTGAGGAAATTTCCTCCTTATGGAAAGATAATGAATATTGGCAGAGAGCTTGCAGTAACTTTTTGGAAACGATTAGCAACAACTATCCCAAAACTGAGAGAATCAAATTCATAAAGAAAATGATTTGGATCCTTCCACGCATTGTAAGAAAAACACCTATTTCTGGAGTTCATACATTCTACACTGATGCAAACAAATCAGGTAAGGCAGGATATAAATCAGGAAAAATTAGCAGAGTGTTTCAAAGCCCTTACAATTCTGTACAAAAGGCAGAATTGTATGCCATTCTCATGGTACTTATGGATTTTAAAGAACCCCTCAATATAGTTACTGACTCTCAATACGCAGAGAGAGTCGTTTTACACATTGAGACTGCAGAATTTATTCCTGACAATACAGAATTAACTTCATTGTTTATACAGTTATAAGATACTATAAGAAAGAGGACTCATCCTATATATATATAACACACATCAGATCCCATATGGGTCTGCCAGGTCCTCTAGCACAAGGCAATGATGAAATTGATCGTTTATTGATAGGAAGTGTACTAGAAGCCTCAGAATTTCATAAGAAACACCACGTGAAAAGGATAGAAAAAAGGATTTTTCTCTCACTTGGGAACAAGCCAAGGAAATAGTAAGGAAATGTCCTACTTGCTCATTCTATAACCAAACTCCTTTACCACCAGGCAGTAACCCTAAAGGTATAAATAGGAATGAAATATGGCAAATGGATGTGTTTCATTTTGCAGAATTTGGAAAATTAAAATATGTACATCACACTATAGATACATTTTCAGGGTTCCAATGGGCTACTGCTCTGAGCTCTGAAAAGTCTGATTCTGTTATCACACACCTATTAGAGGTAATGGCCATTATGGGCATACCTGCACAAATAAAAACTGACAATGCTCCAGCATGTGTCTCCAGAAAATTGAAACAGTTTTTTGAGTATTATAACATAAAGCACATAACTGGTATACCACACAATCCTACAGGACAAGCAGTGGTTGAGAGATCCAATCGTACTTTAAAAGAAATGCTCCATAAACAGGCAGGAGGAACCAAGACACCCAAACACAGATTACATAATGCTTTATTAACATTAAACTTTCTTAATGCTGATGAAAAAGGAAAAACAGCTGCAGAAAGACACTGGACAATAGAAAAAACTTCTGAACTAAATCAGCCAATGTACTTCAAGGATGTACTGACCTCAGAATGGAAAGCAGGATATGTGTTACGTTGGGGTAGGGGTTTTGCATTTGTATCTACAGGAGAAGAAAAACTACGGATACCATCTAAGTTAATCAAGATCCGAGTTGAACAAGAGAAACATCTTAATGAAGAGAAATGGCAAGTCATCCAACAAATTAGGCACCATGAGGTGTGCGGAGACCTCTCAAAGGTAGGGGAAGTGTTCTGTTCTTGTTCTAACAGGAAAACAGAAAACCTATTATCAAACAGCCAAAAGACACTGAACATGTAGGTACCTACAGAAGAGAAGACAGCTCTCCAGAAACAATCACTTAATGAAGCGGAATCTGATATATGGTAAAAATATTTAATTCTAGTAAACTATCTCTATACAGAAATCTATTTCTCTCTACTATCTAGTATTCCTGAAGTCCCAATTTATGTAAACCAATGCTGGCTTTGGAGGTGGATTTGGCTTTCCTTCTCTAAATTCAAGCATGTTGTTAAGATTAAATTCATGGTTTCTGCCTTAAATCAAGAAGCCAATTGATGTAAGGCAGAAGAAAACAAAATCTGGGGACTCATTTCTTATACGCAATTTTCTCTCTAAAATCCTAATTTTCTCACATACTTTTTAATGCTTATTGTTGTCTTTCCCTAATGCATGCATACCTTAAAACTTGAAAATTTTACTTTAATAATGATGTGTAACTTTTCCACAAGGAATAATAACGATTTCTAACAGCAGTCTTTGAACTCTCCGGAAAGAAGATGGGGCCCCACATCATCATGACTCAACCTGATGCATCTGAACTACAAACATCACCTTAAAACCGGTTTGAGACTGTTTTGCTCGAGACAACTCATGGCTAGCTAGCTGTAATGGTGCACCTTCTTATTACACCCTGGCCAGAGTTTCAAATAGAACTACACTCAAGCATTTTCTGCCACACAGTGACTAACTACATATGTCACAGCCAGTTCTGTTGAGAATTTTGGTTGCTAAAAATTTTCTTCCTACAGGATCCATTGGAGCAATCATCACCCCATTTCAGCAGGAAGTAACCTTAAGATAACGACGTCCCCTTTCCCTACCCTTGGAATTTTAGGATAATAGTCATCGTCTTTGGGTTAGTTTTAGTTATTTAGGGTTGGGTATGGAAGGTGATGCTTACACTCGGGTTTATCTTTTAGACAGTAATAGGGAATGGTTGGGAAAGGTATGGTTTAGATGGGATATAAATAGATTAGCCTATTTTCTTGTGAATTTGAGTAAGAATGAGATAGTATTTTACAGCTTACATTGTTATGTATACTTATATGTGGTAAGATATGTAAAATTAAGTTTATATTTTGTTATATTGTGTGAAATCTTTCCACTTACGATGTTTTATGCACATTATTTTTTACCATATTCTATGTATGTATACTTTTCTTGTATTGAAGACATTTTGTATATTGATACAATTTGGGATATTTATCATGCTGCCCTTTATAGTTCTTCCTCTTGTCTTGACATTTCTACTCTACCTCTATTTTAGGGATTTATATGTATGTATATGTATATAGTTATATTGTTTAAGTATTTGTTCCTACTTTACTCAGGGAAGTTTTAATCAGTTTTTTAGCTAAGTTCCTGAGTATTACAGATTATCTTCACTCATGTTTCCTGTACCTATGAGATTAGTCAGATATAGGTGCTTAATCTTCAATCACTTCATAGACATGCAGAACATGGCATTTAAAAGTTTTAATATTAGTACTCCGTTGACATGAGACACTGTTGCTCCTGACAACACCATGCACTTTCCTGAAAATATGTTGGACACTGTTGTTGCTCCTGCTGGAGTTCATTCTCGTCTCAGCTAATGGCCTGTTGGGCAAAGAATTGCCCCCACCTTGACCACTGATTTGGACATGCAGTCCTATGTGCTTACAGGAGACAAATATAGAAGACTGCTTGACCTTGCCAAGTCAGGGTAAGACAGCCATTCTACCTCCCTGCTGTTGTTGTGGCCTGTCAAGTTCTCTTGGCCTTAGCCAAAACTGGGTGTACCAACGTTGCTGTGAGACCTAGGGTGACTGTCCAGGTGGCTTGCTGTTTCTGTCCTTGCTGCACCTTTTGGAAGTTGTCCATCCGCACTTCCTGTCTACTCTAGTATCTTTATTTTCCTTTTCAGGTCTTGATGAGGTTGAAGATTAAATTATCACAACTATTATTCTCTCTTCCTAGTTAGATATATTAGGTACTAGACTTACGTTTTCCAGCTTAGGACAACTCTATTGTAAATTCCGTTATGCCTTCACCCTAGGACTAGATATGTAGGTCATTTTGTTCTCGATTTTCCTTTTCTTAGAGCACACTTGTTATTCACTGCTTTGTATGTAGTTTTGTATTAAGCCTAAATCTTTTCTTTAGACTAAAAGGGGAATTGTAGTGAGATAGTCCTTCTGTGGCACTGACCATGCCCATTGGGGGTGGAGTGATGGGCGGAAGTGACCTGTGGAAGGAGGTCGGAGAGAGAGCTGGGAAAAGCTCTCTTGCTGGCGTGACTCAGACAGGAGAGCATCGGGTAGAATTTCCTGGTGTTCATCTGTCTAGGTTGTAAGTTATTTCTCCCTGAATAAACATCTATTTGGCCTATTTGTTTATCCTGATCCTTATTTAACTGCAATACCCACCCTCCATTTATCTCTCTAACGTGTGTGCCCACCCTCCATCTCTCTCTCACACATAACAAATAAAAATTTTAAATACTATGTCCTGATCCCTGCTGTGAAGAAACGTGGTCAAAAGCCTGGACAAATGATTCAGAAGTTAAGAGCACTGGCTGCTCTCCTATAGGACTCAGGTTCAATTCCCAGCCCCCCCCCCCACTTAGCAGCTCACAACTGTCTGTAGCTCCAATTCCAGGATCCAACACCCCCACACAGACATACATGCAGGCAAAATACCAAAGCACATGAAATAAAAAAATAAATAAAATAAAAGGACATGTATGTGGTGAAAGCACCAAATAATAACATACAAAGTTAGGCTAGGTGTTTGAGGCCAGCCTGGGCTACATAGATGATCTTTCTTCCAAAAGGTGAAAACTAACTAAACAAGCAAACAACACATGGTTCTTATATAAAATATCTCCAAGTTAAAGCATCCTAAATGTGTTAAATCCTGTCCGGGTGTGTGGGAAATTCTCATAAACATCCTCAGAATCCGGAATTAGATCTGTGCTCTGACCTCTCTGGGAAGGAAAGACAGATGCCTTTAAACAAATAGATAGATATACCTGTCTTTCTGTCTAAACTTGGGAACTTCTGCAAAGCATCCCAGGACAGCTCAAGTCTGTCAACATTTTAGGAGGCTGGTTGGTTAACTACTGCTGACTCTGGATTTGAATTTCCCCAGCCTGCAGTGCAAATAATAAACCACGAGGTGGCAGCAAATGCCCAGCAAGTAAAGTCAATCCCGCTTCAAAATCCAAGATGTGCGTGCACCTGTGTGGTCCTGCAGACTTACCATGGGAAATTATGCAGGTGAAATTTCCTTTTGAGACAGAATCTCACAAATCCCAGGCTAACCCCACACTTTCTATGCAGCTGAAGATCGGTCTTAAACTTGGGATTCTTCACACACATGCTGGGATTACAGGCGTGCACTTCCTTTCCACACCAATCTGCCAGTGTCGCAGAAGCTCCCAAGTTTAGACAGCAAGACAGGAACATTAACTTGCAATGACTTAAACACAAGGCAGACAGGAGCTTATTCTTGAACTATAAACAGAAATTTTAACATGCACAGGACAAACAGGAACTTACTCTCAACTGCAAACAGATTTCTTAACCTGCAAGGTATATTGTTCCTGTTTTGACCTCCCATTAACTTGCAAGGTATATTGGTCTTGTTTTGGTCTCAGACACTACCTAGGCATGTGTGGAAGAGAGATAGGGCCTCGCTCTGTATGGCTGGCTGGCCTGGCACTTACTATGCACACCAGGCTGGCCTTGGACTCATAGATCCACCTGCATCTGCCTCTGGAGTGCTGAGACTAATTAAAGGCATACACCACCACACCTGGCAAGGAAGAGGGACTCCTAATTAAGAAAATGCCTCCATCAAATGGCTTGTAAGCAAGCCTGTGGAGCATTTTCTGTATTAATGATTGATATGGGAGGGTCTGGACCACTGTGGGCAATGCCATCCCTGGGCAGACAGTCCTGGGTTCTATAAGAAAACAAGCTGTGAGAGCAAGCCAGTAAGCAGCATTCCTCCATGGTCTCTACTTCAGTTCCTCTTCTAGCCATCTCTCCAGTCTTCTTTCCCTCTTTTTCACACAAGGTGATATGCCTATAACCAAGTAGTCCTCTTATAAGCTCTAAATATGTATCAGTTTATATATGTACATACGTGTGTATATTATATAAAGTAGAGGAATTTAGTGTTCTATGCATGTTTTGTCTGCCTGCCTTCAAGGCAACAGTGGTTCCAGGTTTTTAAAATGGATTTCTGTTTATCCTATGGCTCTAAAGTTTCTATGGGAGAGCATGCTAATAACAGCCACAAGATTTCTGGAGCATGGCAGGGCTTTGGGAGTGAGGGAGCATATTGCTGTTGGCATCTGGACTCTGGGAAGCTTTAGGAGATCTAGCCTAGAAATGGATTCATGTGGAGCTGGGCATGTGGTCCAATGGTTTCATCCCCCAAAACACAAAAAGCAAAGACTCAAAAGCCTTAGCTGATACTAACCTGTGGTTCCACCAGTGGAGAGGCTGAGGAAGAAAGATCATGAGTTTAAAACCAGCCTGGGGTAAACAGAAAGTTCCAGGCCAGCAAACAGCCACATCTAGGGAACTTTGGTAAATGACAGAGGGGGCAGGTCAGTCTCAGGGAAAGGAAGGAGCATCCCATCCACCAATACATCTGCTTGTTGACCAAGATGATGTGACAGAAGGGGCAGGTTAGTCATAAGGAAAGGAAGGAACATTCTACCACTACATCTGCTTGCTCACCAAGGAGAGGACAGTGGAACCCTGCTACTCCATAGCACATGGACATAAGATTGTGTGTGTTCCTGTGTGTACATACATGCATATGCATGTCTGAGATGGGGATTTGAATCCATGCCCTTGTGTATGCTAAGTACACACTAGACTGCAGAGCTCCTACAAAAGCAAAATATTTCTTAAACAAGCCACAAAGGAACTGATTGAGATTTAATACTTTTGGGCTAGGCTTGCAGTCATGCATCTTTAATCCCAACATGTGGGAGGCAGAGTCAGGAGGATCTCTGTGAGTTCCAGACCAGTATGGTCTACATATAGAGTTCCAGGTCTGTCAGGTCTACATAGGAAGATCCTGACTCAGAAAAACCAACAAAAAAACAAAAAACAAAAAATAATGATTTTTATTTATGTGGAAGTAAGATCTTGGGTTGGTAATGTAGCTCAGTTGATAGAATGCTTGCCAATTGTCCATGACACCCTGGATTCATTTCCCAGTACTGAAAAGTGTGTGTGTGTGTGTGTGTGTGTGTGTGTGTGTGTGTGTGTGTGTGTGTGTGTTGAAACACACTTTAATCCCAGCAGTTGGGAAATGCAGACAGGAGGATGGAAAATTAAAAGTCATCCTTGGCAACATAACAGGATAGAGGCCTGCTTAGGCTACACAGTAAGAAAGACCTGTCTCAAATGGAATGGTTAAGGGAGGTCTATACAATGCCTATACTGATAAAAACAAGACAAAAAAAAAAATTCCCATTAAGAAAATGGCCACTAACAAAATAATGATATATGATACAAAAAAAAAAAAATAGAATGTTGTAGCTGCTCTGGAAGTGGTTGGACCTGGGAGAAGGGAGTGATAAATGTGGTGGACTAAAATCTCATCCAAAAGCCAACTTTATTCAGAGCATCAGACGATTTATACTCCGAGGGTCAAGAGGTGTCATATGACTAAAATGTACTATCAGGGGCAAGCCACACAAGTCGGGCAAGTGGCAAGGGACAAAACCATGTTTTCCACAGAGTCATGTAAACAAGTAACAATAGACAGTTGTAATCAACAATCTGAAGTAAACTCACTGCTATCTCCTGTGCTCAGGAGGGGCTCAAAAGCATAATCCAAGGACAATTAATTCTGTGTTTTTTGAGGTAATTGAGGTCACAAGATTCTTGTCTTGGTTTTTTTTTTTTTTTTTTGAGTTTTCTCCTCATAGGACTCCATCCTTAGACCATTGTCTTCTGACAGAGAGGAACAAAGAGGGTGGAAGGAGAGAGAAGAAAACGATTAATTTACAATGCTGTGATATGTGAAAGGGATCCAGAAACCCAAGGACCAACTGACTGAAGATGGAATGGCCCAAACAAGAAAATGAAGCAATATTAGATTTAATCCAGATCATAAAATAGTTGAGGGCAGCCTGGGCTACAACATGAAGATCCTGTTTCTAAAACCAATATCAGTTTACAAGGATTCCCCTCTATTTGCAGTTTAGGAAAAAAAAGAAGAGGAAGAAGGGAGGGAAGGTGGAAGCAAGGGAAAAAAGACAGATAGAGGGATGTCAAAGTCATCACAAAGAAGGTGTGAGAGTCAAGAGGGCTCTGGAGATGCGATGAGTAGATGCAATGAGTATCTTGGATCCAGTCCTAGAACAGAAAGAGCTCAGGTGAAAACTGAGGAAATCTGACTAAAGCTCATTCCAGACAAGCTGGGAATTCAGATCACTTGGTAGAATGCATACCTAGCATGCAAGATAACTTGGGTTGGATCCCCAACATCACATAAAACCAGACATGATGCCAGAAGTCTGTAGTCCCGGTAGGAAACAGGAGGATAAGAAGTTCAAGGTCACCTGTTGTTACAGATGGCTTGAGACCCACTTAAGTCTGACTTAAAACAAAACAAAACAAAGCAAACTTATAAAATAGCAACAGGGCTGAGAACTGGCTGCTCCCCTAGAGGACCTGGGTTAGATTCCCAGCAACCACATGGCAGCTTACAACCCTAACTACAGTTCCAGGGAGGGACCTCTTTTGGCTTCCTCTGGCACCAGGCACATATGTGGTACACAGACATACAAGCAGGTAAAATACCCATACATATAAAATAGCAGTATAAAATTTAAAAATCCATTAAAACTTAGCTCAAGATACAGACAGGTGTATCTCTGAAAATCAGAGCCCTGTGACAAGAAGCTTGTGAGCTGGTGCAGACCACTGTCTCCAGGGATAATGCTAATTATAACACTGTGAGCACCATTTGGCATATATTTAAGTATTACACCCAACCCTGACTTACAGAGCCTGTAGATACCCAGACTCCATGAAGCCCTGAGGTCAGAGTGAGCACATGAGTCGATGGGGAGACTGATAGCTTTTCATGTTTGTTTTCGTTATTTATTTAGGGTTTTATGTTTTATTTTGAAAGAAGTTCTCACTACCTAGCCCTGGATAGCCTGGATCCCACGATGGAGACCAGACTGACTTTGAACTTGTGGGAATCCACCTGCCTTTGCCTCCTTCTTGCTGGGATTACAGGCATCTGCCCCCAGACCTTGCTCTGAACTGTAACATCACCTCTCAAACAATAAACTCGGGATAGGGGGGAAGGGCTATCTTATGTATCACTATTAACCAGTCCTCATGGCAGATCCAAGCAACCCAGAGTGAGCATGCACGTCATTGTTTACTCCTTAACCTTCATGGCTCCCTACTACATAGCAAGTGAGCAGGTAAGACTGTTTCCAGGTGTTTTTGTATTCTGCCTCCTCCTCTGGAGCAGGCAGAGCCTGCTCTAGGATGTGTGCATTGTAAAAAAATAAAAAAAGGGGGGGGGATGCTGGGAGCCCTGAATGTATGACCTCTTTGTCCTCTGGGGAGCTTATTATGGGGATTTAGTGTTGAGTTTTTTTTCAGCTGTACCAGGCCCAGGCCCATGTGACCCATATGACTCTGACTGATACAGACTTGGATTTCTGCCAGGGGAGAGTTTTCTCAGGCCCGAGAGTGTCATCCACGATGGAAAAAAACACCTACCAGTCCATGAATGTGTTTCACAGGTGCAGACAAGGAGTGGAGACAATGCAGTCTCTCTGTCCCTTCTGCTCGGAGGCTGGGGATGAAGACAGCATAATCTCATCAACAGTGGGCAGTTCTTCAGTACCCTCACTCAAAGCTTCTTCCCTACCACAGGGGTCAGTCCAGACTGGTGTGGGCGAAGCAATGAAGCTAATACCCACCGAGAAAATATGCCAGGGGATCACTCATCGGGAGAGGGCAGGAACAAAGGAACTAGCCTAGAGTTGGCATGTAGGATCCACACTATGTGGCCTTTGGGGCCCATGGTCTAGAGTTGGGACGTAGGCTCCACACTGTGGTCTTGGGGCCCATGGTTGGCCCAAGCACCTGCTGTGAATATTCTTTGACAGTTCTCACAGTGAATGTGCAGTTGTCCTTGGCTGCCTAGAGAAACTGGGATGGCTCAGTTCATCCTTAAGTTTGTGTGGTTCTGGCAAGGGATCTCGGCATTCCCTATAGCTGAGAACCACAGAGACAAAATCTGGTTAAGTATAGTGGCGAAGAGGTGGGCAAGGGAGAACAGTTCTAGGAACTATTCCCATGGTTCCATCTTATGAGATTGGGTGGCAGTCTAACAGTCATTGCTGCTGTTGACACATCCTCTCAAGCTGTTTGCTACTCTCTGGACTCAGGCCTGCCTGGTCACTGCTCCCTAAGGCTGCAGGTCTGGGAGCCTTCACGGAACCTCTGTGCATTTCTCTTGAGCCTTCTCACTCCTTTGTAAACAATCTCCTTATTAAACTTTCCCCAATTACTCATTGATTTCCTGCCAAGATTCTAACTAGTATAAAAAGCAACGCCCAGGGAAAATCTCAGGAGTAAACAGGACCCCAGGTCTCACTAGAGAATCTATCTGCAGGCAACCGGGTATACCTTCTCCTCATTCCAGACAGCTGTGACTTCCTCAGATTTGGGGTCGTAGGTGAAGAAAGAATAATTCCATGGAGAGATGAATTGGCTCACTGTAGCAGAATTTGGTGGCATCGGTATTGTATGAAAGGAGTAATGTCAGCTTTATCAACCCTGCAGCCCAGCCAGGCTGTGCACAGGACACAACCTGCTGCCCGGCCACACATAGGTCCTCCTATCTTGCTCTCTCGCTCTCTCTTAGATGGGGTCTCATTGTGTAGTCTCAGCTGGCCTGGCCCTCATTATCTCTCAATGTAGACCAGGCTTGCCTGGAACTTGCCTCTGCCTCCTGGATCCTGGGATTAAAGGTGTGTGCCACCATGCCTGGCCTTTGTTTTTGTTTTTTGTTCTTGAGGACCTCAGCACATATTCTAGGCTAGTCTTGAATGTGCTACATTTCTCCTGCCTAAGCCTCTTGGGTGCTGGTGAGGACCTAGGAGTTAGGCAGATCCCTGATAAGCAGGTAATAGGGAGAGAAGTCACTGCTAGATAGCAAAAATGGCGAACTCTGGCTTCTTCCCTCCCCTCCTGACCTGAGACAAAGGCCTGGCCGGATTTTTCTCCTGCCAGTAGGGCCTGCCTGGTGGTGAGCCCAACAAATTCAAAGCTGAGACTAGGATGTGGTTACCAAAGCTGTGGGATTATTGGCTATTGTCTTTGTTCAAGCTGACCAACCATAAATTAGGAGAAATAAAACCCTTCAAGAACCCTAAAAACCCTCAGCCCTCCAGGAGTGTCCCAGATTTGGGGTAGAGTGCTCTCTCTGCCCTGTGGTGGGCCTTCCTCTCTATATGCCTTGCTGTGTATGTTTCTTCACTTTTGTTGATGTAAAACAACATAGCTCTCACCTCAAAGGGAATAAGAGATATTTAATCCTGGTGTCAAATTTGAGTGACCATGCATGGGAAATACAGAGCGAGTTCACCCCAGATTCTGGGTCCCCATGTAGAAACACCTACAGAATCATTTAAGAAAATAAATATCTGTGTCATTTTCTCTCCAGTCTTAAGCCCAGGTAATATTTCTTAAAAAAATAACAATAATAATAATAAGTATTACTAGCATGTAGGGGTGTACACACTTGCTAGTATAGGTGTTTGTATGTTCTATGTAGGTATGTATACGTGCAGTTAGATCTGTGGGGGCCAGAGGTACACATCAGCCATCTTTCCTGGATCATTACTCCATCTGTATTTGTAGGCACAGGGTCTCTCACTGAGCATGAAGGTTATTGATTAGGCTAGCAGGCCAATGACCCAGATCCACCTGTCCCCACCACCCTCAGTGTTGAGGTCACAGGCATATGTCACTGCGCTTGCCTTCTTACATGGGTGTTACACAGTTAGTGATTCAGGTCCTCATGCTTTGGGGCACAGTCTTTACTGACTGAGTCACCTTTCCAGCCCCATTACTATTAATTTTTAGGTTAGTTTACATAGTAATGCTTACCGATTGGTATTTTCACATCTTTGTGTCATTGTACTTCATTCTATAATATATTCTCTCTCTCTCTCTCTCTCTCTCTCTCTCTCTCTCTGGTGCTCACCGTTCCTCTATGCCCAGCCTCCACTCCTGGTAGTTTTTTTACTCTAACTGGTAATTGGAACTACTCCCCAACCATGAGGCTGCCTTACTAGTGACATAAAGAACCTGGGGATGCACAGTGGTGGTGCCCAAGTCCCAAATCCTCCCAGATTACTCCCTCAAAACCGACTCACCGTCATGTTCCTTCTCTCTCTTAAAAAAAAAAAAATCAAAATAAACAAACGAACAAAACCCAGGAAAAAGCATGGAGTCTGTTTCTGGTTGGCAAACTACTGGGCCTGGGGAATGTCACGTGACATGCCGCCACTGGAGAAAACTGAGCTTCCCTCTCCCAGCAGCTATCAGCTGCAACTAGTTTTTGGATTAGGGGTGTGACTTTGTGGCCACGATGGTTAATTTTATTGTCAACTTAAAACAATCAGTAATCGGGAGTCTCACAGAAGCATTGTTTAGATTTGGTCGGCCTGTGGCTGTGGCTGTGGTGATAGTCTTGATTATAGTAAGTGAATCTGCATGGATGCAGTCATTGATTGTGTCCTGCTGGAGTGTGGGCACATGGTCACCTGCACCACGTGTGGCAAGAGCATGAGTGAGTGTCCCATCTGTGGGCAGCATGTGGTGCGAGCTGTGCACGTTTTTCAAGTCCTGAAATTGAGGCCCCCTGAGTGGGACACTCCTATGACTCTACCCCAAACTTGAGAGCATAAAAGGGACTGGAACCTTACCATTCCAAGACAGAAGCTATTTTTAAAAATTATTTTCATTACTGACGGGGACAGAAAGTTCATCCTATGTTGAAGAAACCTGGGCTGTGTCCTAGGCCTGTCTGCCTGTGGACACTTGGCTTTCCCAGCTTCTGCTGGGTTTTATCACTTGTCTCCCTGAGCACAAGTTGCTGAAGTCAGACTATTCAGTGTGGATATTTGCTCTTGCTCTATAGAGGCCACTCACCTTGTCTCTTTATTTGCCCCATTCCCCTATGTTTGAAACTTACTTTCTTTGTCGTGAACTCGCGATTCACAAACGGGCTAGTGTGAACTATACTGACCAGTGGCTGCTCTGAATGTTCACTTCCCCGGATACCTCCTGCAGCAGCAGGACCAGCCCTGAGAGCTCCAGTCTGACTTGGAGAGACAGACCCATTCTTTTTTCTTTTCTTTTTTTTGGGGGAGGGGATGGGAAGGCATTGAGTCGGGGCTTCTCTTTGTGTGTTCCTGACTGTCCTGGAACTCTCTCTGTAGACCAGGCTGACCTTGAACTTGCAGAGATCTACCTGCCTCTGTCTCCCAAGTGCTGAGATTAAAGGCATGCACCATACTGCCCATCTTGGTGACCCATTCTCTCTCTCTCTCTCTCTCTCTCTCTCTCTCTCTCTCTCTCTCTCTCTCTCTCTGAGACAGGGTTTCTCTGTGTAACAGCTCTAACTATCTAACTATCTTGGAACTTGTTTTGTACACCAGGCTGGCCTCAAACTCACCATTATCTGCCTGCCACTGCCTCCCAAGTGCTAGGATTACAGGCACATGCCACCACAGCCCAACTTGGAGGCCCATTCTTATGTCCCCTCATCTGAGAAGGGCACGCACTGTTCAGCTTTACCACACAAAGGAACTTCCCAGATGCTAGAGCCAGCCCATGATGACAGCAACTGAGGTCAGGACCTGAGGTCCTCAATTCAAAAAGGTGCTTTCCTTGCCCTCCACCTGCACTGAGACTCGCAGCCCTGCACAGGGCCCTGGGTCCAGGTAGATGCCCCAACCAGCTGAGTTATGTGGGGTGGGGTAGCTTGAGCCTCAAGTCTGAAGCATGACAGTTGGAACATTCAAGGTGGACATGCTATCAGGAACTGGGCTAGAAAGAGATCAGTGGACAAGCCGAGTCCACTAAGCTCATAACCCAAGATAACCCCACCCCCATACTCAGGTACATTCAATGTTGCTACTGGGAACTGGGAATCCTAAGACCCATTCCACGACCTATTTCCAGACCATGTGAACATGGCAGTCCAAGTAAGAGGGGTTCTGGTGACTAACAGAGGGCAGGTTCAAGCCTGGAGCGATGCTGCTTGCTTTGCCAAGTGTCAAGGCCCTGCTGCTGCCAGCACTTGTGATCTCCAGAGCTGAGTCATCGTCACCTGGTCCTGGGTAGTGCAGAGTGCACACGGAGTGCAGAGTGCAGAACCTCTGCACATGGTGGAGCCCTCCTACGCTGCCTTTGTTACCTGCAGGTGTTTGCTTGTCCCTTGGCCTCCCTGCCTCCGGGAAGTCCCATTCTAGTTCCTTTAAGTTCGCCAGACCTCACCCAAACCAGCATTTCAGGAAACTAATCCTGCCTGCCCACTCGGCTCGCCATTATGCCATGATGGGTGTCACCTTACCCTGGCTTGTAATACATGCTCCCTGATTGCTGAGCTCGGAGGGTCAGCAGTGTCACCTTTGGACCATTTGCATTGTCTCCCTTTTGTACACCAGCCATACCTCACATTTGGCCGTTTCTCTTTTGCACTACAAAAGGCGGGTGTGAGGATGTGTTTCATATTTTGGCAATAACCAGGGGTGGAGGGAATATGGTCACAGAAGTAGGTACTAGCTCATATGGAACTTTCCTGGGGCTCCCCAGGCTTCCCAAGTTCCAGGACATCTCGACATGCAATACCTCCTGTGGCGCCAAGGGCCACATCCACAATCTCCAACAAGAGAATGTTGGCTCCACATCTTGGAGCATTATGACTTAGTGGCCAAGGGCTAGAATCCGGAGGGACAGATTCATCCTGGTATGTGTGGGGCGATGACTTCCACAGATAAAGAGCCTAGTCACCACCTGGAGCCTTCCCTGGTTATCTCGTGTCCTTTCAGGGTTCCTGGACACTGCATCTCCTTAAGGGGATGTCTCCACCAGCAATGCTCACAGTGGGTGGCTCTCACCCTGGGAAAGTCTTCAGCTTCTGTCCATGCATACCCTCAGGGAACATTTTTCTAACCATAGTACACCTGACTGAAATCTCAACCTGGTGAGCCTGAGGCAGGATTCTTGCAGGGAAGTAGAGGCCTGAGCTACACAGCAAGCTCCTACTTTAAATTCAGAAGAAAGTGTACAGTATTTATGCACATTACTTTTCCTACCCCCTCCCATGGATTTTGAAATTTTCATGTTGATCCTAATACAGTGGGTTGTACTCTTCGGCTTAATTATGCCTGCAATTAACATTATTTCAGCTACTAGCAAGTCTTAGTTCTGAAAGATCAAAGTCTCTTCCCCATGTGGAGTCTGAGAAACCCCAAGCAGAACTGGAAAAACCCTGGAGAGTTGGATTTCCCCCTCCAAAATCCTCTCCAAGTAAGCCCTCATTAGGAACTAAAGCAGGGCCGGTCGGAGAGCCTGAGAATGAGAGCAGAAGATGGAGATGTCTCTGTGCCGTGAACATGTTCCATGAAGAAGGACAAACAGGTCTGCCTCCCCACCAACAGCTGCTCCCCTCCTATGTGCCAGAGATGGAGCTCATTGTGCCCTACCTGAGTTGTTAGTGTACAGCTGGAGTCTAACAATTGGGCCCAGGCCCCTGCCTTAGTGTTAAATCTCTCACCTCAGTCACTCATCCCAAGGCACACACGGAAAACCAGTTCAGAGAGAAGCCATCAAATCTGATTGTCATTCAGACACTTACTGGAAAAGATCATATTTAGCCAACAGGGCAGAGTAGGGGGGAAAACAAATCCAGTTCTGTACATGTTGCTCTCTTTACAGGTGGGAGCAGCACTGTCCTAACACCAGCCACAGCAGGTGCTCTGGTCAGACACAGCCCCCCCCCCCACGCCCCGGGGCACACTTGGAGCCCCACTGGGCAGTACAAGCAGCAGCCTGAGGAAGGCTAGAGAGGAGAGGTGAAGCAGTGTTTACTTTTCTAGGCCTCACGCCGTGGAAGTATTCGTTTGTTTGTTTATGAACAGGTTCTGACATAGCTAGCCTGTTTTAGATTTGAACTCATGATCCTCCTGCCTCTACCTCCCAAGTACTGATATGAATGGCATGCCCACAGCACCATGCTCCTATGAGGAAGCATTCTAATGAAGGTCTAGGCTCTATCTGCCCTGAGAGCCCAGATGTGAACGTCAGGGTTTGCATCCCAGGAGAGAGACAGGCAGTCTGGTCTTGGGACTTAAGGACAGGGCAACAATCCTGGAATAGGAGCAGAATGGTCTTCAGGGGTTAAAGGACAGCCAACGTCCCTGAGTTACACACTCAGAACAGCTGTGGCTTCCCTCGCTCAGCCCCAGCCACAGATCTCTGAAGCAGGCCCCACTGGCTGTTCCTGCTGGAGCTACACCTGCAGGCTTTGCAGCTTAGGAGTTGCCTGTGGGGTAGAGAAAGAAGGAGTGAGCTGGAGACACAGGCAGAAGCCAGGGGACAGCTGTGCGTGTCCAAGCCTTGCTCCTCCCGTCCAGATGGAACACACAGCATGCCATTGGGTCTCTCCACCCTCCTTCTGGGAAGCACAGTCTTTCTCGGGTGTTTATCCTACAGGGAAAGAAAGTAGGATGCTCCCGCCACAATGGGTACAGATGTGGGGTGATGAACAGGAAGACTAGAGTCCACTCATTTCTCCCTTGAAATGAGAACCTTGAGAGAAGGAAGGAGGAATGGAAACTTGGTAAGCTTCAAAGTGTGGTGAAGCTGCAGAGACAGAGACAGAGAGACAGACAGGCAGAACACAAACTAGCAAAGGGCTCCTTAGAGAGAGAAAACTAGCAATGCATAGTCAGGAGCCCACTTTATCCAGGAATGAAAACGTGTCCTCTGAAGTCCTGTACCAGTAGCACAGGAATAGTTGGGGTCCATATCCAACCCAAATGGCTTGAGGTCCAAAGGAACCAGGAAAAAAAAAATTAGGCTTCTGGGAGGCATGAGGTAGCTAGGAACTGCCTGC
This sequence comes from Phodopus roborovskii, assembly GCF_943737965.1. Lineage (NCBI taxonomy): Eukaryota > Metazoa > Chordata > Mammalia > Rodentia > Cricetidae > Phodopus > Phodopus roborovskii. Next base: position 5,247,175 of record NW_026126487.1, on the reverse strand, counting down.
TCACTTTGTAGTTAAGGCCCCACTCTGCAAAGGTCCTGACCAGACCTTGCACCCACAGCTCTCAGCCGGCCGGTAGCTGACTGGGCTGTGCAGAATGTACAGCCACTCTTCTGTTCCCTCATAGAGGGAGGGCAAGCAAACTCTTGTATTATTCCACAAAAAGTCCCAGATGCAAGAGCCAGTCCAGGATGATAGCAATTTAGGACATTGACCCCAGGTCCTCACTCCCCAAAAGGGACCTCCTAGGCTTCTATTCACCTAGGGACTCCCGGGTCTGCACAAACCTCTGAGTGCAGCCAGCAGGAACCTGGCCAGTTCAATGGTGGTGGATGGGGAGAAGGGAGAGGATATAAACTCTGAACCTCAATCCTTGAACTTTAACAAGGCTAGACAGGCCAGGTGGACCTGCCTTCAGGAGCTCCACCCGAAAGCAAGCAGTGGACAAAGTGAGTCCACCCCGTTCAGAACTCAAGATGTGACCAACTCTGGCTCAGGGGCGGTTAGTGCAGCGGCTGGGAACTGTGCACCCTAAGGTGGGCCTTGTCAGGTACTTTATGCCGCGCTGTAATTCCTAAACAACAATTTGAAGAGGCTGACACCCTGCTGGATGGCCTATCAGGACCGAAGAAGGCTGGCAGCTTCCAAGTCTGCACTGGGCCCGGCGCGACGGCGCCGCCCTCTTTGCAGCACCAGTGAATTCGCGCCCTTTGTCAAACTAGGGGGTGTGGCTGAGCTGAGCGCAAAGCTTCCAGCCGGGCGCAGTCTCCGGGTGCAGCGTGCACTCGGCGGGAGTGTTTATTCTGCGCCCGCCACTGGGCGGCCCCGGGAGGCGGGGTTTTGCGCTCAGCTCTAAGCTGCGTGCAGTCACTCAGCTTCTCTCCTGGTTCTAGAAAATTTTCTGGGTATCCCTCCCTCTTAGAGTTCCAGGAACCTAGACGCAGGCGTCTCCAATCCTCAGCCCTGCACTATGGAGGTCTTCTTGGCCTTCCCAAGGTCTCTTTATGGCCTCTTTGAGATCAAAGTGAGAGTGAGGGAGGCGTGTGCTGACGTCACCTCTGCTTCTACCACACTGCCAGTCTTTGTCCCCACCTCCACCTTTGGCTCCGTTTCCCTTGTAGCCAGTAAAAGGACAAACACAGGACTTTGTCTTGCATTTTTCATGCAACAGGTAGAGACAGGAGTGAGTTCTCGACCTAAAACTACCCTAAACTCTCTACAGCCAGTGAGTCCTACCCAGTAGACTGGACAATTTTGACACAAAATACTTCATTTAGAGTCAGAAAATTATATTCATGAGCAAATTCCTCCAATCCCTGACCATGCTGCTGGAATTGGAAGGAGCAAATTCATCCTGACTTTGCAAGAAACTTCCACTCTAATCACAGCAGGAGGTCCTCCCAGTGAATGGTCCATCACCCAATTCCTTCTGGATCTCTGGGCCAGCGCAGCTCGGGGTATGCACACAGTCATTGTCCGTGAGCAGCTGTGTTCCCCTGTATCTTCACGTATTTGTTTGAATCTTCAAAATGTGGGTTACATGTTCTTGGAATTTATTTTTCTACAAATAGTATCATTTACCAAACATCGGGTTTGAGGTGCATAGAAAGTAATAGCTGTATGGGGTTAGGCATATTGCTCAATAAGTAAAGCACTTGCTGCTCAAGCTTGAGGAGCTGAGTTCAAATCTCTAGCACCTACAGAAAAAGCCAAGAGTGGTGGTACAAGTTTGTTACCCCCAGTGTTGAGCTGAGGGTGGGTGGAGAGGTGGGGCCCCAGGGTTTGCAATGTCTAAATTCGCCAAAAGATCTCATCTCAAAAATAAGGTTGGAGGCCCGGCCACCGGCCGGGGGTGGTGGCACTTTAATCCCAGCACTTTGGGGGGATAAGGCAGGTGGATCTCTGTGAGTTAGAGTTCAGCATGGTCTACTGACTACTGAGTTCTAGGACAGACTCCAAAGCTCCACAGAGAAACCTTGTCTCAAGAGGGGAAAAAAAGGTGGAAAGTGAAAGAGGAAGATTCCCAATGTCAATCTCAGGCTTCCACATTCACATGCACATGTGAGCACTTATCATGCTCTGCACATACACACACACACACACACACACACACACACACACAGAAAAAACGGACTATTGAGAATCTCTGAGAATCAAACATCTAGGAGTTGGGTGTCCTACTTTGTGACCACTTTTATTTTGAAATAAAGTCACATGTAGCCGGGATTGTAGGCACAAGCCACAGCTGACTCTACATCACTTTTAAATGGCCTGGTGGCACAGTCAGCCCTGTGATTCCAGGTACTTGGGAAGCTGAGGGAGGGAAAACCAAAATTCAAGGCCAGACTGGGCTACAGAGTGAGCTCAAGGCCTACCTATGAAACCTGGTGTCAAAACAGCCAAAGATCCTCTAACACATCTCTCCACACCTCCCCCCAAACGCTTAGTGTTAGAGCCCCGGATTAGCTTGCCAGACACCATATGTTACTCTCATATACCCAATGTGAGGCACTGAAATCGGAATAGAAAGGGAATGTAAATAAAAGATTGAGACACTTCTGAACTATGAGGATGGAACACTACACACACACACACACACACACACACACACACACACACACACACACAAAGATCTGACCCAGCACACAACTGCTGTCTTCCATTAAAGAGGAAGCTCATGCCATAATTTTCCCTAAAACACATCCCCCTCCTCTGGGGCAAGGGGTGAAGAGGTAAAGGGACCAGTGAGTCCAGAACCAGATCCCTGAAATCTCATCAAGTCAATCTGTCACCCCAGTTCCTTATTTCTAAGTCACACAAAGAAAACCAGAGTTAGAATCACATTGAGTTTTTATTCACATATTCCGTAGAAAAGGAGGCTTAGTAAACAGGGTAGAGCTGTATAAAAACTTCGAGTTGGTCTGCACTATTTACACATGGGAGCAGCATTGTCCTCTCATTAGGCACAGCACTTGCACTTGTCCAACGCCCCTTTGCAGACACAGCCCTGGGCACACTTGGAGCAGCCCACTGGGCAGCAGGAGCAGCAGCCTAGAAACAAGGGAGAGGAAGAGGTCAGAGCTGGCGTCCTAGGACCTCATGTCACACAGACCTGAATGAAGACCTGTTTCTTGCCCCAACAAGAAGGGGGGGGGGGGTGTCCTGGAACAGCTCTGGCCTGACACACTAGGAGGGCCCTGGGAGCTATAGTGCATAAAGCTTGGGAACATTTGTCAGAGCCAGCTCTGCAGGTGTTCCTGCCAAACCTTAGTCACCACCCCGGGTTCCCTCCACACTCACTCTTCTTGCAGGTGGTGCACTTGCAGTCTTTGCAGCTGCAGGAGCTGGAGCAGGTGCAGGAGCTGCCTGTGGAGGAGGAGGAAGAAGAAAGCAGTGAGTAGAGAGAAATGCAGAATCACAGCTGTGGCCCGCACGTGTGCCCAGCTCAGTTCACTAAATCCTACTCAGGACTCCAGGAAGCCTAGCCCCACTTCTCACCGGGTAGGGTAGAACACAAATGTCCCTCACTTCTCTCCTAGTCTAGGCAATTCATAAAAGTTTGATAATGCCTGGGGCTCGACCCAGATTCCTCACCACCTAGGTGATCGGGATCCGGACGCTTGTGCACCCAAATGCTGCACCCCCAACCCCGACAAAGGATCCATTTGGACAATATTAATACTCCAAGGATAGACGAAGGCGCTTGTGAAAGAGGGCGCTAAAAAGAACCAGAATGAATCCCCAACTAAAGTTGCTATTCCCGCTGCCATTACACCCCATCCTCTACAACTGCCTGAATCCGCTCTGCGATCCTAACTGGGTATTCCAAAGACCAAGAAAAGAGTGCCTCTTACCGGTGGAGCAGGAGCAGTTGGGGTCCATTTCCAGATCTGGTGAAGCTGGAGCTACAGAGCAAGTGACGAGGAGGCAGTCAGGCTGCTGGAAGTTGTGATGACGCCTAGAGGGAAGCCTGCTTTCTTTATAGTCGTGGGACCGGTCCGGGCGCAGAGTTTGCACCCAGCAATCCGTTGCTCTTGCCTTCGTTGAGTCACGCGCGCACCCGGTGTCCTTGGCAGAGCCGAGTGCACCCTTCGGGCGGGGTGCAGAGCTCCCTAGGGTGATGGTGTGCACAACAGGACCGCCCCTTTGGCGCCGCTAGCCCGGGAAGGACGACTTGTGTGACGCGTGGTACATTGTGTCCCTGTAGTGCTTTCCCCCGAGATTATAGCCCATCACTGGTCCTGTGCATTACAAGACCTCAACCCGACCCCCCGACCCCCAACTGTCTTCCTAAACCCATCCAAAACACTGTGTTCTCCATTACTCCTTCCCGGAGTTCTCTGGATCGAAATTAGCAGAGACAGTTTTGTAAAAAGACTAACCCTGATTAGATAATTTCCCAGTCCTCATTGTCTCTGTCCCATCACAGTCCTTGGGACTCTCCCTCTTGGACACAGCAACAGGGCCTACGTGAAAAAAAAAAATAAGGATCAGGGAAGACCAATATGTCTCATCTTAAAACATTCATTCCCCACTCCGGAGAAGTGTAGCACGTTGTACAGGGCTGGGGGTCGCACACCTTACCCGTCCAGGATAGTGGTTTTAAAAACTGGAGATGTCTTCCCTCCAGTGGGATCATTTTAGGTGGTGTCCAGGGACTGCATCAGATAAAAAGCATTGGAAGTATTTTTCAATGTTCCCGACTTCTTTTTGCATTCTGCTGTCAGGCCCTGTTTAAGTTCAGACCTGGGGAGCTGTGCAGGACTTGGAATCCTGCAGCCTGCCTGCCTTTGCTCTTAATGGAGCTTCCCTTTAACGAGAGTTCTTGAGAGACTCCCTTGTGTCTGGAATGGCCTTAACATTTCTCTACAGCTGAAATCTACTCATATAGGTGTGCACCCCCAGCTCTGCTACTGCCAGAGACAAAAGCAGTATTTTTGTGGTTGTTTTCAGATATGATTTTGTATATAATCCAAACTGGCTTTGAACTACAGTCCCTCCTGCCTCCCAAGGGCTAAGATTACAGGCATATATCATCATCATGGCTAGCTGACAAAGACAATTTATGAGTGAAATATATATATACATATACATATATATGTATATATATATCTGTGGGGGTGTATCTTTACATACAGCCATTTTTCTAGCTCTCTTCTGTATCTGGAATAAGACCGATACATGTGTTTAATAAAGAGTTTACTTAAATATAAGTAATCATAACTAGTAAATGCACTTAAATATATCTTGGAAAATCTGAATTGTTGCATTGTACCACACAGTACTGTGACTACAGAAGCAGCAGGCATGGTTTTGTATGTGTCGTGAAGTTTGCTTATGGTAGGGCCACAGAACTTTTTGGCAGGAGTGAATGACTCTTTGGAGCATATGTCACATGGTCTTCTGTGTGGCAGATGAGCATGACACAGATACACAGCTAAGCATACCAGATCTGGCTTCTTTCATTTGCAAATGCATAAATAAATATCCCATCTGCTTCGTGTAATTATGAAAAGGTAATAGCTAATATTATGGGACACTTGTAAGCAGGGTCTCAACACATAGCCCAGGACACTGACTGATGCATCATGTCCTCACCTGTTATCTGTGTTACCTGTGTCATTGTGCATATAAAGCATTTTTTATGTGTTTGTTTATTTTTTTTCTAACCCTGGCATAAAGGCAGTGGTGGGAGGTACACTAGGCTGTTAGCCAGCTCCCTTCACACCATTTGCTTATCTAGCAAAAAGCAAAATTGTTTTGTTTCTGAAAGCCTGTCCACATGGCCACAGGACCTAGAGTGGAGTGACGTCATGCTCTGCCAGTTAGAGGATGAGAGGACAGCTACGGCTTGAGTTCCTGTACACCGTGACTTCTGAGCCATTTGACCTTGGGCAGGGTGCTTAACTGTATCAAAAATGGAAAGTTGTTCATTTCTCCTAAACAGTGAGTCAAGGCTTTGTGTTAGAGGATATCCACAAAGCCTTGAACAGATTGGCAAGGCTTTGCTGTTGTTTGCTTTGTGATGGAGTCTTGCTACATCACCAAGGCTAAACTTGTAATTCTCCTGCCTCAGCTTCTTGAGTGTTCGAATTGCAGGCACATGTGACTGAAATATGGCTATTATGCCAGAACCAGGAGTAAAGCAAATTTTGCACTTAATACCTATTTAGAGGTGTAAATTGTTTACACACAAGGAGAGGGGGTTCAAAGAGGTTGGGTGCTTGTCCAGGCCATATGGCCAGTCAGTGGACTTGGACTTGGAAAGAACAGTGAATTTTAGCCTGGACTAAGGACAAATTCCAAGCTAGGGAGCTTACCTAGCATGTGTGAGGCTCTGTGGTTTGTCCTTGGAACCATTTAAAAAAAAGGAAAGGGGTTCTGGGAGTGTAGCTCACTAGTGGAGTACTCACCTAGCATGCACAAATTCCTGGGTTCAGTCCTCAACATGGCATAAACTAGGTTTTGTGGCACATGTCTGTAATCCCAACACTGAGGAGATGGAGTCAGGAGGATCGAAAGTTTAAGGTTCATAACAAAATTGAGACCAGCCTGGGCTACATGAAACCCTGTCTCAAAAAAGAAAACACACCTGACCCCACTTGGCCCACAGGAGTCTTTATTAGGATATCTATCATGTATCTATCTATCTATCATCTATCTGTCTATCATCTATCAATCATCTATCTGTCTATCAATCATCTGTCTGTCTGTCTGTCTGAAGGAAGAAAGGAGCATCCATGCAGGAACAGGACCCACCTGTGAGGAGGAGAAAGCCAGCTGTGAGCAGAAGATAGAGTCAAGAAATGCCACAATTGGTAGAGTGTCAAGGCGAGGCCAGTCCCACTCAGGGCACATTTACTGTACTGCACTTCTCTTCACACATGCTAGTATTTGTCTTGGGTCCTTGATCTCAAAGAGGCACTGCTCCCTGCTTCTCCTTTGTCCGGGCAAATAAAATAATGGTATGAGCTATTCTCTGAGGAAGTGGACACTTGTTACAGTTTCTAAAGACTTCTTGATCTCAGCTAGCTAGAACATCTTGATTGTGGAGGAGTTTGGAATGTTGTGTGTGAAGAGCCCAAATTATCTTGGGCTATCTTAGGCTCTTTAATGTTGTTTTTGTTTATTTGGAAACAAGGTCCTGTGATCTGGTTGTCTCAGATCCCGTGTGCTGGAATTACAGGCCTTATCTTAACCCTGGTATCTGACTTGATATCCTCATGACTGTTAGATGAAACTGTTGGCATGTAGGATTAAGCTTAGATGACCTCCAGCCCCCAGCAACTCTGAAGCTAAAATGCTGTACATGGCAAAAAGAGATCTCCCCGCTCTGTTGCAGCCCACCTGCCCAAAGCCACTAATGTAATAAATACCCAATGGATTGACTATGACTGAGCCTCTCCCACAATGAAACTCACCATTCCAGACAATGTTCATTGGTTGAGCCATGAATCCTTCATATTAGGTTCAGAAAAACATATCATTTTCTTTTTTTAACTTTCTTCATTATTATTATTATTTCTTATTTTAAATATCCATCCCAGTTCCCTCTCCCATCCTCCCATGCCTCCCCCATCCTCTCCCATCCTATTCCCCACCCACTTCCCAGGGAGGGTCAGGCCTTCCAGGAGGAATCATCAAAATCTGTCAAGTCATTTGGGGCAGGGCCTAGGCCCTCCCTCCTGTCTCTAGGCTAAGGGAGTATCCCTCCATGGGGAATGTGCTCCCGAAGTCCTTTGACACACCAGGGATATGTCCTGGTTCCACTGTCAGAGGCCCCATAAACTGCCCAGGACTTTTAACTGAGACTCACTTTCAGAGGGTCTGGGTCTGTCCTATGCTGGTTTCCTAGCTATCAGTCTGGGGTCCATGAGTTCCCACTTGTGCATATCAGCTGTCTCTGTGGAAGTATCATTTTCTTAAAGTGCTATTTTCTGTTTGTTTATTTGTTCGTTTGAGACAGGCTCACTTTGCAGGCAAGTGAAGCTACCCTTGGACTGCTTATCCATCACCTGGGTGCAGGGCTCAGGGTGCTTATCTTACTTGGACAGTGGACAGAATACAGGATAGGTGGACAGGATGTGGAAATAGATGGAACTCTATTTAGCAGAACAAGCCTTTCCCTCCATTTTTGAGCTGAAATGTATAAACAAATTATATGTCCTCTTATGCAGGAAATTCTGTGGATGCCCACAGGTCTGCCTCCCTTGCTGCAGGATCACAGTTCTGAAATTGGGGATCTTCCACCCCAGGAAGAATCAGTTTAGGTGATCTGTTCAAATAAAGAGACAAGAACATTTTTAACTACTCTGAATATACAATACACCACAATCCCACCCAGTTTAAGAACACTCAGTTTACTCTATCACTAGGCCAAATGAAGATTAAAGGATATGAGAAGTTAGCAAGGCTTTGGTGTTTGTCAGGAGGCTGCAACAGCATCCTGGTCATGGGGGCTTTGTATTCATCATCTACATTTCCCTGGTCCCCAATCAGCAAGGCTCCCTCTCCAGCCTCCATTCCACAATGTCCTCCCACACGGCTCTTGGCCCACTCTGGAGCTTGCCAACATGGGATTCTCTCTCCAGAAAGTCCATGTGGATAGAATGCTCCCTACTTCTCTGTTTATGAAGCCTCAGCCAGGAGCCAGCTCCTCTTTCATTAATCCCTAGTCAGGAATATTTTCTCCTTTCTGTGAAAGCTATGGTTTCTTTTCCACTCACTATAGTTTGCAAATAGTCAAAGTTTAAGGGGCAGGCAGTGAGTGGAGCAGGGCAGCTCTCGCTCTCAAGTCCCCTTTGGTGTCGATGACAGAGTTAAGGGTTCTGAGGTTTTCCTAGATGTGGGCATATGTATGTATATATGTGTGTTGATTATTATGTGTCGTAAGGCACTTGACATTAGAGCATTAAAAGGGAAGGAGCAGTTACCAGGGGTGGAGGTATCTTTCTTCCCTAGAGTGGGTATAGTTCAGTCTGCCTTGGCACTTGTCCAAATCCTTTTTCTGATTATAATAAGCTCCGAATGAGCCTGAAGCCATTTTGGGTGTCAAAGTGTCTGGACCAGCAGAATCTGGTCTGGAGCCTCCCTCTGTGACTGGGGATGTGTGACAATGTGATGATTGGCAGCTGGGAGCATGTGGTTGGCAGCATCTGGGCTGTAACTGAGGGACAGGTTAACAGGTTCAGCATTTGAAGGGTTCAGTCTGGGGACATAACCATAGGTTCCCTCAGATGTTCAGTGACTTGTCCAGGTTACATGACCAGTAAACAGGGGAAGTAGGCTGAAAACTAGGATTCTTGGCACCCAGAAATACAGGCCACCTCATAAACTTAATCTTCACACAGAAAACACAAGGGCAAGCTTGGTCCTGACTTCTGGCCAAGACACTCATCTTTCCCTTTGAACACCAATTTTCATTAGCTCAACAAATAACCAGGGGCATTAGCCGTTGGTTTTAATTGTCATTCAGGTCCTTACAGCTTCCTGAAGAGTACCACCCCAGTCTCCAAATTGCAAACTCCACCTAGATGCCTGCTCCTGGGAAGATGCTGGGCAATTTCTTCCAAGTTTCCGCTTTCCATTTCTAAGTGGTCAGGGGTTGGAACTATAGAAAGGGGTGGGGGGGGAGGGAGGTGTTTCTTCCTGACCCTGAGAGAGAGACTTCCAAAGGTTTGACACCCAACTCTTGTTACTGTGCTCCTGGGAACTTAGGGGCCCAAGAGGGATAACGTTCCGGTCAGTGTCCCTGTACACTAGAGATGGGCAGTTCCTCATGGGAGGTCCAGGTTCACTAGTTATACCATTTAGTTTTCAGTCTGCAAGGCACACTCTTGGGATATGTATTTTTTTTTTCACTTTGTTCATGTTACTTAACTTTTAAAAACAGACTTTGAGCCTGTATTGCCAGCACTTAGGAGTCTAGGCTGGAAGACTGCAAGTTCAAGTATACTTTGGCTACACAGGAAGATCTTGTCTCAAAATTCAAAGGTACCAAATTTTGAGACCAAAATTTGACTTCAAATTGAGACAGGGTTTCTCTGTGTAGCCCTGGCTGTCCTGGAAGGAACTCAGTAGAGAGACCAGTCTGGCCTGCAAACTCAAGAGATTCATTCAATTGCCTCACTCAGCCTCCTAAGTGCTGGGATTACAAACAGGACTCACACCTGACTCAATTATTTTTGAGACAGGGTTTCTCTGTGTAACCCTGGCCACAACAGAACTTGTTCTGTAGAGCAGGCTAGCCTCCCAACTCAGGATTCACCTGTCTCTACTGGAATTAATGGCGTGCACCTCTAGCTGGCCCCTCCGATTCTTTGTTTTATTTACCGAAGTTTAGGTACTGGCATTTCATACTTAAGTCATTGTTAAGCCTAATATGCAACTGAATTCAGGGAGAGAAACCAGAATAATTATCTTGTATCTAGGACAAGGGTGTGGCTCATTAGAGCACCAGAAGCCCTAGGTTTAACCCCCCAATATACACGTGCACAGCAGGGCTTGGTGCATTTGTGTGACTAGTGCATCCTCTCACCCACCACTTCTAGGATAAAAACCGGAGAGGTAACCTGAGCAGCCAAGTCACAAGCTGATATCTGAGGCCCAGAACCTCTGCCAACCTCTGCCAAGTCCCTTATTCCCAATGCACACGAAGACAAGCTGAGTTAACCAAGTCAATGCTTTTATTATCAGTTACATGCTTTATAGAAAGAGGTGTGGAGAATAGGCCGGGGTTGTAAAAAAAAATACTGTTTCTACACATTGCTCTATTTACAGGCAGCTGAGGGGAATGACAATTCAGGCACAGCAGCTGCACTTCTCTGAAGCCTCTTTGCAGATGCAGCCCTGGGAGCACTTCACACAGCCCACTGGGCAGCAAGAGCAGCAGCCTGGGGGAGAAGAGTTGACCATGAGCAGGAAAACTTGAGTAAGAGGCACCATACCTGGATGCTCCCGGGATGGTAGGGCGGATTAGGGCCTGATGTTCAGCGAAGGGTAAACGGATAGAGAGGATTCAACTTACTTTTCTTGCAGGTAGTGCATTTGCACTCTTTGCATTTGCAAGACCCAGAGCAGGAGCAGGATCCATCTGCAGAAACATGGCAGTTAGCGAGACCTGATGCACCTGGACTCAGGAGTTCCCCTAGGAACTAAGGTGCAAATCCCCGACCCAGTTTAGGCGAGCCCTTATCTCAAAGACTTGTTAATCAGGGGTCTCCTGAATTTGTTGGGAAAGGGTAGCGGGTAGTACCCTGAAAGTGACTAGAAGGGACCCCAAACTCCCTGCCTAGCTGTCCGAGAAACTTGGGCTGTGGAAGCCAGTCAGTCATCCCCCTTACCTGTGGCACAGGAGCAGTTGGGGTCCATGTCGAGAGAAGGCGGCGGTTGAAGACCGGCTGAGACAGAAGAAGCTCCAAAACTTACGTGCTAGGAGAAGGCGTGATGAAAAGAAGCGCGTGGAACGCTGTCTTTATAGAGGGAAGGAGTTGGGGCGAGCGCAAAAGGTCCGCCCAGGTGGCCCACCACCTGCACACGCCCCCGCAGACTGCGCACGTTCTGCAGATTGCAAGCGTCCCTCTTCCTGCACGTGGAATAACCGCCTGCACACGCCCCCGCGCTGAGTCACGCCCCTCTCCGCACGGCGCACGGACTGAGCGCAAAGCATCTGCGCTCGGACCGGGACAGTTTCCGGAAGCTTGCCCACCGATGCTTTGCCCTGGGGCGCGAGGGGCCGGGTGCAGAGGGAACCGGGTGCAGAGGGAATACCCAGTTCCCCCAACGCAGGCAACAAAGCCCGCGCTTGTCGGGTGTGCCCACCTGGATGAAAGCGGGGTATGGAGAATTTTCCTGCTTACAGGAAAATTAAGTTGGAAGTGTGACCAGATTACAAAACCCTGTTCTAGCCCAGACTTAGTCGCTGTTGGTGATGTTCCCACTGCGTTTCCCGTGCTGCGATGCATTATGTTAGACCTGTCTTTTGTCCTTTACAACGCAGGGGACACGGTTCCTTATTCTCAAAGTAGAAATGTGGAAACGGAGGCGCTGTCACATAGTCACTTGACTAACATGAGTGTCCGATTAGAATCCGCTGAGGCGCCAACACGTAGCCAGAGACTTGAGACTGGGAAGGCACAAACCTCGTGCCAAGGACACTTATTCTTGGGGGCAGCTAGAGTGAAGAGGGAGGGGAAGGGTTGAAGGTCTCTACTGGAGGTGGAATTCAAGAGCAGGGGAGCAGTCCAGTCTGGAAGGATATACATCAGGACCTTCTGCCTGAGGGCAACGAGGTGTTTGCCTAGCAGAATGAGCAGGATGGTCCTGTTCTGGGTGGATGCTGAGGGGAAGAGTGGAGATGGCAACCAGATTTCTCTTCCTGGAGGCACATAGTGGTTCCCCCGCTTACTCAAGTCTGCTGAAATCATAACTTGGAAGTCATAGTAGGAATGTCTGTGTTATCTGAGGAGCCAGGAAACAGTTTCTGGAAGCTTCCTGGCAGGCTGGGGTAGATACTCAGCGAGGCAGTGAGTGAGTGGGATGCCACAGGACAGGTTGTCCTTGCAGCTCTTACTGTAAACTGGGGAAATGCACAGGCATCACTTTCTCCTGGATGCCTTCCAGAACCGATGCCCAGGGCTGCCCACGGAATGTGCAGTAAACACCTTGTCCTTTCCCTTCCGGGCACTTTCCATGGCTGTACTGTTTGAACTTGAGCCTGTTGATTTCTGTGCTCCTCCTGTGTTCCCTCCCTTCCCAGACTGAGCTCAGAGCAGCCTTTGCCCCTGTTGGACTATCTCCAGTTAGTGTGGCCAGGATGAAGTTGGCAGTCACCACTTGCTAAATCTGGTAAAATTCATGAAGATAACAACCCCCTCCCCCCCCAACCCCAGCACTATTACTCCTACCCGTTCCCACTTTCCATTAGGACTCTGATTTAGAAAATGAAAGTAGGCTGGATGTAGTAGGCAATGCCTTTAATCCCAGCACTCAGAAGGCACAGGCAAGTAGATATCTGTGAGTTCAAGGCCAACCTGATTTATTTAGTGAGTTCCAGTCTAGCCTTGGTTGCTTAATGAGATTCTGTCTCAACAAACAACAATGAAAAACAAAGTCAAGTTTGGTTGGTGTGGTCCAGGCTTCTAATCCTAGCACTTCAGAAGCCCAGGCAAGATTGTAAAAGCCAGGCTAGACTGGGCTACATACCTAGACTGTCTCAAAAATAAATAAATAAGCTAGGAATGTAGCTTAGTGGTAGAGTGCTTGCTTAGAATGTGCAAGACCCTAGGTTTAATTCCCAGCATGGGTGTGTGTGTGTGTGTGTGTGTGTGTAAACACCACAAAGAGTGGAAAGAAGTGAGGTATCTGATAGAATTTGCCCCTCATTTGCCCTTGGGGCATGCCCTCCTTCCCTCTTACCTCCCTCATTCCTTCCATCCTTCTGTCTATCCCAGACTCTGAACCACATTTGTAAACACTTTACCTCTCAGCTACATTCCCAGACTTCTCTGTAGTCCTAAACCTTTGTTTATTCACTTGTCAAATAATCAGATGATATTAAAACTCAAAGGTCACCTTCAAACATCCTTGGAGTTGATTATTTTGTTTAATTATTTTCTTTTCTCCATGTTGGTATGTGTGGGTGTATGCACACTTTACATGTGTGTTTTCCACGTGCATGTTTGTGTGCCTATATGTGGAAGTCCTAGGCTGATGACACAAATTATCCTTCATTTTGCCTATGTGGTCTGAATGAGAATGACCCCCCCAGACTCACATACTTGAAAGTTCTGTTCTCAGTTGGTGGATTGCTTAGGATTAGGAGGTGTGGCCTTATTGGAGAAGGTATAGCACTGAGACTGTTGTGGAATATTAATTTAAGATGTGTTACATTTGCTCATGATGCAAAGACACGTTACATTTTTGTTTGCTCAAGTAAAATTCACCTGGGCTCTGGAGTTTGAGTCAGCAACTAGATGACAGGAAGTGGTTGGGAGGAACCATGTGTAGCTAGGGTTCTTAAGTGGGGTTGGAGCAGGACTGGCTGTTTGAGGGGAACTGCAAGCTAGGAGACATTAGCTATTTGCTGTTCAGCCTCTCTGAGTGAGCAGAATTTCACCTCAACCTTTGACTCCTAAGTTCTATGGGGGTAGAGATCTAGGTAAAGTTCCCTTTAGCAGCTGTGATAGAGCCAGTGTCTGAGGAAACAGAATCCCTGCCTGGCTATGGCCACTGCAGCCAAACCTCTACCGGTAGCTGCAGAGTTGCAACTGCATTAGGACAGCAGTTGCTTAAGGGGCAGCTACTGAATTTAATGAAAACAACAGGAGTGGGCTTTCAGGAAGCCCACACCTTTCTAGTTGGCGCTCCTCTGCTGTTGTGTGTCAGATGTGAGCTCTCAGCTACTGCTACAGTCTTGGGCCTCCCTGCGGCCGTCATGCAGGTGGTCTTGAACCCACCCTCTGAAACTGTAAGCAAGCCCAGTTAAATGCATTCTTTTATAAGTTGCAGTTGTCACAGTATCTCTTCCTGGCGTGGTGGGGAGCATGGCTGTACCTAGGTGGCCTGGTTACCAACTCATGATCCTAGGCCTCAGCCACCTCAGCTGAAAAATTACAGGGGTGAACTATCACGTTTGGCATATCTGACTTCATGGCCTTGATTACAGAAATCTCAATGCAGTCCCACTGTCTGGCAGCCCTAGTTGGGCATTAGCCAGCATTTGGTGGTTGTGGTTCTTTACATTTGCATTCATTATGCACCAAGTGGTTGACACCTAATAACTCAGTCACATCCACCCACAGGAAGGGTCCAACTCAATGCAGAGGGCACAGAATTACCCCAGCAGTCTCTGGTCTATCCCATTGTGCCCCGATCCTGCAGTAACACTGGCCTCTGGGAGTGCCTAATTCTTGAATGTCTTTGACTCTTCTCTGGAGGGGAGGGGGTTGAATGATGGTGGGGGGGTCGGTCACTTGTGTGCTTGAGACAGAGGTGGGAAAGGGAGGGCTTTCGGATGCTTCTCTGGCATGGAACGTGCCCGATGTGGGAGATGATACTGAGCAGCAGCTGGTAAGGAAAACGCTTCTCTGAGTTCCTGTATAAGTCATGTGTTTAAGGTGGTGATGTGGTCCTGACCTGCTTAACAGAAATATGTCACCTTCCAGGACAGAGGTGAGTTTTCATTCTATGTTTAAAGGCTGAGTTCAATATATATTATACTGCCCTCTGCTGCCCGTCATTCTTCCCCTGTATGGAATACTTGGTTTGAATTTACAGTCACCTGGCCTTAGAGAGTCTCTGCTGCAGCCTCACTGGGTGGCCAACACAGTGACAGGGAATGCTCTGGAACACATTCTCTTTCCTGGATTTGGGCTAAGTCATCATGAGTTTATCTTCCTGGAATCCTGGTGTTCAGCTTCTAGTATTTCCAGCATACTTATCGTGCCTGAGGCCCTCAGTTTGAACTGAAGCTCAGAAGAAGAGGAGGAAGAGGAAGAAGAAGTGTATAAACACAACCAGCCACAAATAAAATAAACCCTGAGCCCACCACAATTCCATAAGGCGGGTGATATCAGCTCCTATCAATGGCGCTGAAGAGTCACATGACTTGTGCAGGTCATACATAACTCAAGAGGATTGGAGTTGGGATTTGAACCCACCCATGTGTGTTTATGCTGCATTGAACAGGGGATTTTGGCCTGTTCTCTGTATTCCAGGGACAGAACCAGAGCAATAGATGAGGGTTCCAAGGACAAAGACTCAGCTCTAGGTACAGAAGGTCAGTCCTTTCTTCCATCCTTTTATCAGGGTCTCACTATTTTGCTTATGTTATCCTTGAGCTAACCATGTATCATGGGCTGGCCTGGAATTTATGATCATCCTTACTTTGTCTATTCCTACAATTAACATCCCCTGCTACCACACCCTTCTTCCTTTCTTTTCTTTCATTTTATGGCACTGGAGATGAGACCTAGGGTCTTGTGCATACTAGGTAAAACGTCTTTTCACTGAGCTATATCCCCCAGCCCCCAAAAGCCAATGCTCCTGTACTGGCTAGTTTTATGTCACCTAGACACAAGCTAGAGTCATCAGAGAGAAGGAGTCTCAATTGAGAAAATGCCTTCATAAGATCCAGCTGTAGGCAAACCTGTAGGGCATTTTCTTAATTAGTGATTTATGGGAGAGGGCTCAGCCTATTGTGGGTAGTTCCCATCCTTGGGCTGCTGGTCCTGAGTTCTATAAGCTAGCTGAGTAAATCATGAGGGGTAAGCCAGGAAGCAGGACCCCTCCATGGCTTTGTCCTCAGCTCCTGCCTCCAGGTTACTTCCCTGCTTGAGTTTCTGTCCTGACTTCCTTTGATAATGAACTGTGATTTTGAAGAATAAGCTGAATAAACTCTTCTCTCCCCAGGTTTCTTTAGTCATGATGCTTCATCATAGCAATAGGATCTCTAACTAAGACAAGTTGGTACCAGGATAGTAGGGTATTACTGTGACAGACCTGACTGTGTTATTTCTGGAAGTATTGTGGGAGGACTTTGGAACATTGGGCTAGAAAAGCCATTGAATGTTTAAAGCTTGGTGAGCTGTGTTGTAGGAGACTGGAAGATAAGAATGTTGAGTACAGTGCAGACAATGGAAGCCTGGCTTGTGAAGTTTAAGAGGGAGGTTTAAAGACTCTATCAGGGCCATTTGTTATTTTGAATTAAGATTCTGTGGTTCTGGTTAGCCAGCCTGAGCTCAGAAGACAGCTGTGTGCTGCAGAGGGCGGAGCCGGAGATGTTACTTAATCCCTTTGGAGAAGCCCAGAAGATCTTGAGTGAATCCCAGACTTTAAAATGAGCTATTTACACTTTTGGCATTTGGATCTGCTTTTGATTTGATTGTGATTGTGTGCTGGTTCTTTCCTCTTGAAGTAAGCAAGTATTTAATTTTTTTTGCAGTGGTGTGTCGACAGAGTTTCTCTGTGTAGCTTTGGAGCCTATCCTGGAACTAACTCTATAGACTCAGTCCTTCCAGTCCCTGCCTCTCCAAGTGCTGAGATTAAAGGTGTGTGCCACCACCACCTGGTTTACAATATATTTTTTTATAGGAGCCCACAACTGTGGGACTTTGGATTTTTAAAGACTTTGAATTTTAAAAAGAGATTGGCTGTTTGTTTGGTGGTTTTGTTGTTTTGTTTTCACTTTTGGCTTTTTGAAATAGACTGGCCATCTTTAAAAAACTGAACTTTTAATATGTTTGACTTACTAAACACATTTATTTGTGATATTTTTAAAGTTCTTTATATTTTTGATGTGAGATCGTGGGGTTGAATGAGAAAAGAAAGATTGTGACTTAAAGCGATATGCTTGTGTGTCAAGTTGACAAGGGGTCATCAGTTTGACTGGCTAGTTTCATGTCAACTTGACACAAGCCACAGACATCAGCGAGAAGGGAGCCTCAGTTGAGAAAACGCCGCTATAAGATCCAGCTGTGGGCAAGCCTGTAGGGCATTTTTAAAATTAGTGATGATGGGGGAGGGTCTAGTCTGTGGTAGATGGTGCCATCCTAGGCTGGGGGTTCTGGGTTCTATAAGAAAGCAGGCTCAGCAAGCCAGGAGGAACAAGCCAGTAAGCAGCACTCTGCCATGGCCTCTCCTGCCCGGATTCTTTTGATGATGAACTGTGATGTTGAAGAATAAGCTGAATAAACCCTTTCCTCCCCATGTTGCATTAGTCATGGTGTTTCATCACAGCAGTAGTAACCCTAACTAAGACAGCCCCCTTTAAAACAAAAAGGTATCTTTCTGTAACCCAAGCTGACCTCATTCTTGATCTTTCCTCAACCTCTGGGGTGTTGGAAATGAAAGGTTAAGCCTTTGTTGAATTAGTGCTGTTGGGAAGTTCACAAAACACATTGGGAAGTCTGTCCCAGTTAAGACAGCTGTTGAGACCAGGCTGTCTCCCATCTGAGTGTGAGACAGAAAGCAGAGTGCTTATACGCAAAGGTCTGGGTAAGCTGTGTCCAGTGGTACATGCCCGTAGTAACCCCAGTTTTTGGGAGATGTAGGAGAAAAGGTATTCAAGGTCATTTGTGGCTACATAGCTACCTGGAGGCCAATGTAGGGTACTCAAGACCAGTGTATGTGTGTTGGGAGGAGTGGTTGTTTTTGTTTTTGTTTTTGTTTTTTTGTTTTTTTTTTTTTTGTTTTGTTTTTTTTTTTTTTTTTTTTTTTTTTTTTTTTTTTTTTTTTGAGACAGGTTTTCTCTGTAGCTTTGGGGCTTGTCCAGGAACTCGCTCTGTAGATCAGGCTGCCCTTGAACTCACAGAGATCATCCTGCCTCTGCCTCCCAAGTACTGGGATTAAAGGTGTGCACTACCTCCTGACAGTTCCTTCTTCTCTTAACAGACCCTGCTTTGACCTTGTGGCTACATGATTCTTCTGTCACTGTATGATAAATGAACCCATGGCTTTACAGATAATGAGAACACATATATACTATCATACATGCAGTTTATGTGTGTCAGGAATTAGAGAAAGTTTATCTGAGTCTTCTGGCTCAGAGTGTCTCCCAGATTTCAAATCAGGTTCCTGCCCAGCTAATAGTTATCCCAAGGGTTACTTTGAACAAGATCTGCACCAAGCTCCCTCTTGTGGTTGTAGGCAGTATTTCATTCTTCCCGGGATCCTCTGAGCTGGGGGCTTCTTCCTTGGGCTCCTTGCTGCATGAGTCTCAGTACAAAGTCTCAACAGGTATTTAATGGGTGGGAGGGCCCAGGAGGGTGCCAGTCAAAAATGGTGAGCAAGAAAGAACTGACAACCTGACAGTCATTCGTCCTTAATGGAAGTTAACCATCCAGCATTTGTTCAAGAGATGCCGAACCAAACCTGTTGGCACAGGCTTGTAGTCTTCAGCTGTTCAGGAGCTGAGATAAAATAACAAGTTCAAAGCTTCCCTGGACTATAGAGTGAGTTCAAGGTCAGCATGGGCAGTGTAGTGAGACTCTGTCTCAAAACAAAAAGTAAACTAAGGGTGCAAGAGAGATGGCTCAGAGGTTAAGAGCACTGGCTGTTCTATTAGAGGTCCTGAGTTCAATGCCCAGCCAACTCCATGGTGGCTCACAACCATTTTTAATGAGATCAGGTGCTCTCTTCTGGCACATATGCAGGTAGAACACTGTATCCATAATTTTAAAAAAGTAAAACAACTAAGAAAATAAATGTATGTAAGGTGTGGATTTGGGCCTGGTTGTAGAGCTCTTTGGTAGTGCATTCGTCAGCATGCACTGGTCCATTAATACTGAAAAAAAATTAAAAAGATATCTGCATATGTGATCTCAACTGTTTAGATCCAGCATATGGACCTACCTGCTCTTCTACCATGAGAGCACAGTAGGAAGCCCTTCATTTTAAAATATTGGGCAAGTGAACCAGCCCAAGGTTGTGAGCACGGGAGAACTGTCTCTATTACTCATCTGTCACATAGCAGCATGGGTGGAGAAGAGATGCCCCCACCCCACATCAATGTCTGAGGCAGGCAGAAGAGCTGGCCCTGAGGTTATAAGAGTGGGAGAGCTGTTCCTGCTCCTCATCAGCTGCAGCACTTGGGGGGGGGGCAGGCGTGAAAGTGGGAGAAATGGCCCCACCCCTTGCTCTCTGCCATTAGGGGGTGAACCAGCCAGGGCAATGCTGGAGATCTTACCGTGGTGGTGAAGACGGAGGAGCTGTCGGATTGGCCAACCCTGCAACTACCCAGGGTTATATGTTGATCCACCCCATCTGGGATCTGCTGGATCATGGGGGTGTGGATGCAGGGTGGTGTCGGTCCTGGCAACCCAGGGCTGCAAGATCTCCAAACACAGAGCAGCAATGGACGTCCAAGAAGAATCCCAGTGAGGAACCTGCACTGCAGAGGCCAGGGACCAGTGATTCTTTGGGATAAACGCCTGCGTGTAAAGATGTATGGGTAACAGGGTTTACTTCCTGACTCACTGTGTCCATGCTACTTCCATAATGAGACTTTCCCTTTCTTCCTTTTCCCCTTCTCTTAAATTTATTTTGTTTTATTTTGGGGGGAGGAGAGAGATGAGCGAGATAGGGAGACGTGATGTGGAGACACAAAGAATAAATAAAGAGGAAATTAAAACAGCATTAACACATGGTCTCAGGCAGCTTCCTATGTACTCTCTTTATTGGGTTATACACTCGGGTCATGTACCACTCTCTCCTCCAGACTTCTCTTCTGAGAGACTAGAAACCCTCACTCGGGAGACTCCCTTTCCATATACATTTGTATTTCTGAATGCTCAGGACCAAGAGAAATACCTAAACAAGACAGTAGATTCCCAGAGCAATTTTCCTACTAGATCATTTGTCTCCAATCAGAGTTTTTGACATTATATGGGCATCACCAAACGTAAGCATATAAATATGCAAATTTACCTGTTTCTTTGGGTCTTTGCTTCACCAGATTCCTCTGTCCTATGTTTTTAGCCCAGTATTGAACACAACACAGTGTGCTCAAGCACTGTATCTTCAAGTGGCATACAACAAAAATGTGATTTTTATGTGTCAAACTAAAAGTATTTTTATTAATAACACTATGTTAAATTATTTTTATGTTTTCCTTTTATTTGTTTTTGCTAAAATAAATTCTAGCCATTAAACTAATGGTAAGAAAACATTTTTCTTTAAAATAAAATGCACAAATATTTTTTAAAAACATTAGACAAGAATATGCCATTGCTAATCTATGCCAACTAGATACAGGCTGAGATTCTGAATGACTGTTCCTTACTAAGTACAGTGGCACATGCCTGTGATCTGAAACAGCACTTGGGAAGTAGGGCAGGAGGACCACAAGTTCAAGGTGATCTTTAGCTACATAGCAAGTTCAAGGCCACCCCAAGTGTGAGACTCACTCCCCGAAAAAGTTTGTGAGTAGGGCATGGTGGTACAGACCTGTTATCTTAGGACTCAGGAGAGTGAAGCAAGAGAATCTCAAATTCAAGGCCCGCCTTGGTTTGGGTACGTACTGAGATGTCTCAAAAACAGGTTAGGAGTCTGTTGTCATCCACATAATCATTGGAGTGACACTCCATCTCCAGTGTGTTATTCATTATAAGCAAGTCATTAGGCTTAACCCCCACAGGAGCTTCTCAAAGGCACGCCCAGGCTAGGGATCACTGGGACCATCTTTAGAGTCTGGCTACCATGGGGCAAAAGCAATGACTTGCTGTTTGAGCCCAGGCTCTTTCCCCTTTTGGTCCCTGTGTCTAGAATACTCTTTCCACCTGTCCACCTGTCGGGTCTCAGTTTAAAGACCATATCCTGTCACTACTGGTGGTGGCACATACTTGTTAACCCAGCACTAGGGCAGCTGAAGCAGGAGAACTGTGAGAGTAAGCAATCCTGGGCTGCTCACATAACCCAGTCTCCAAAAACAAGTGCATTGGTGGAGGTGGCTCATGCCTGTAATCTCAGCACTTAGAGGAGATGCAGGAGACAGAAGTTCAAAGTCATCTTTGGCTACATAGTGAGTTTGAAGTCAGCCTGGGGTAAACAAGATAGTCTCAAAGCAAAAAAAAAAAAAAAAAAAAAAAAAAAAGTGCAAATAAACTTGGTCAACCCATCAATAAATCAATAAAGGTCATGTACCTCTCTCTCTCTCTCTCTCTCTCTCTCTCTCTCTCTCTCTCTCTCTCTCTCTCTCTCTCTTGTCCTGGCAGGGTTTTAAAAACATTTTTTCTTAGCCAGGCAGTGGTGTCATACAACTTTAATCCCAGCACTTAGAGGGTCAGAGTCAAGCTGATCTCTGTGAGTTAGAGGCCAGCTTGGTCTACAAATAAAGTTACAGGACAGCCAGGATCATTACCATGTCTCAAAAAAATATTATTTTCCTATTTTTTAATGATTTCTTTTGATTACATTTTATTGTGTATATGTGTCTCTGTGTAGGTGTGGGCATGTGAATACAGATGTCTGCAAAGGCTGGAGGTGTCTAACCCCTCTGGAGCTTTTGTTCCAGGCAGCTATGGTCCACTTGATGTGAGCCCTGGGAATGAACTTGAGTCCTCTGCAAGAGCAACAAATTCTCCCAATTGTTGAGCCATGCCTCCAGCTCCACATTTAAAAATTCTTGATTATGTGTGTGCATGTGTGTCCATGTTGTTGGGGGTAGGTGCACATGGATGCAGGTGTACATCAAATTCCCTGGAGCTGAAGTTACAGGCTGTTCTTAACCACCCGAAGCTGGTCACCAGACTCAGGTCTTCTGCAAGAGCAGCAAGTGCTCTTAACCACTGAGCTGTCTCTCTGGTCCTTATTTTTGTTTTTGAGACAGCATCTCACTCTGTAGCCCAGGCTGAACTCAAACTCATGGCAATCCTACTGTCTCAGCCTCCTGGGTACTGAAATGACAGGTGTGAGTCACCATGCCTAGCCATTATCCACATTTTACAAAGGGGGAAACTGAGGCTGGAAGATTAAAGTCAAAGGAGAAGGCACACTAAGACAAAGGCTGAGCTGCAGGCCAAGGCTTTTGGCCTGGGGTCTCTGGCTGGTGGTGTTGAAGTGGCTTTGTGTGCATTCTGTCTCCCCAGGAGGCTGTGCCTGGCCCTGTCGTGGTTACCATCATAGTTTGGCCTCTGGACCAACTCCTGGCTTGTGATGGGATGAAGACAATGAAGTTCTGCCTGAGCCGGCACAGTTAGGACCTGCCTGTGCAGAGCTAGTTCTCAAGTCTGCATTTGTTCATGAGGAGTTCAGCAGCCGCAGTGGTGGCACAGAGAACTGTCACTATACTACACCAGTCTCAGTCATACTTGTCTTCAAGCCCTGTACTTCAGCCCCAGGGCCAGGCCCTGCTGCCCTGCACACATCTCTGAACACATGTTCCAGGTTTTGATCTCCTTCTCTAGTCCCCAGATGCCATCTTCATAGTCTTCCTGAGCTTCCCAACCCACGAGGCCTCTTAATTTCTTTTTCTCCTCGTCTGCTAAAAAACACAAAACAAAACAAAAGGTGGAGAACCATAGAGAAAGACAACTGATGTCTATATATGATATCTGGCTTCTACACACATGTACATATATACAACATATATACACAAACATACATATACACATACTCATACACACAAACCCTTAAACACATACACACACATACACACAACATACATACAGAAATACTCATGTACACACATTTACACATACATACACATACACAAAAATACAATATACATATACACGTACATGTACAAACACATACATGCAGGCAGACACACAAACAAATATGCATGTGAACATATATACCCAAAAATGTACATATAAACAAACATGTACAGGCACACACATACATACACTTATTCATACATATATATCCACACCCATCCGCTTCCACACAAAACCAAGGCAAAGGAAGTCAGATCTCTGTGAGTTAGTAAGCACTCTGCCCTGCATTGTAGTCCAAGCCCTGGAGGGGGACTCTAATGGTCTCTAATATCCAATCTGTGGAACTGTAACTTTCATTAGGTTTTTATTTTCTAACAGGAAAAGAACTAAAGATTGCCTGATTTCTTTCTTTCTTTTTTTCTCTTTTAAAGAGAAATAGGGTTTCTCTGTGTAGCCCTGGCTGTCCTTTCTGGAACTCTGTAGACCAGGCTGGCTCAAACTCACAGAGATCTTACTTCCTTTGCCTTCTTCTGAGTTCTGGGATCAAAGATGTGTGCCACCACCACCTGGCTTCTGATTTTTCGTTTGTTTGTTTTGTTTTGTTTGTTTTTCGAGACAGGGGTTCTCTGTGTAGCTTTGGAGCTGGTCCTGGAACTAGCTAGATCAAGCTGCCCTTGAACTCACAGAGATCTGCCTGCCTCTGCCTCCAAAGTGCTGGGATTAAAAGCATTCCTTACCAATGCCCAGCCTTTCCTGATTTGCTGCTATTGTTTTTTAAGACAAGGTTTCACTAGATATCCTTGGTTGTGCTCAGATTTGTGGCAATTCTCTGCCCCCGAGTGGATATTGCAGGCATATACCACCATGCCTTGATCTTATTTGGATGGTTAAGAGAGAAAATAAAAAGATAAATTGTAGTGGTCACTTTCATATTTAAAAATTAAACAAGTGAGGTGTGGCAATATATTAATTCTAGCATACAAAAGGCTGAGGCAGGAGGAGTGAGCATTTGAAGCCAACCTGAGCTACAAAGCATGCCCCATATTTGTCAAGCAAATGAAGCTTGATCCTCTTAATTCTCCAAGAAAATTCCATTCCCTTCCTGTGCATAAATATCTCTATACATGTATATATCAACATGGTGGTTCTTATTTTCCTTTTTTTACATAATTTGTTCTACATATACTGATCTGAAGTTTTTTTTCAACTCATAAATTGAATTTATACTTCATTATTAACTTATGTTTAATCTTGATTGTCAATTTGGCAGGATATAGAAACACATAGTTTTCAGATTAGGTTAATAGAGTGGGAGACCCACTGTAACTATGGGCAACATCATCCTCTGGGCCAGGGTCCAGACCAAAAGAGACAGAGTCCATGGTGAGCTGGGCACCAGCATTCTGAGTGGGGATGCAGTGTGACCAGCTGCCTCTCACTGTCACCAAGGCAACCTTGCAGCTATGGACCATGCTCTCCCTGTGAGCCAGAATAAAGCCTGCCTTCTTGAAGTTGTTTGCGCACAGGGATGAGGAAACTAATTCAGAGGTTGAGGCAGGAGGATTGCAACTCTATAGCAAGTCTGAGCTGCAGAGAGGAGAGGGAGAGAGGAAAAGAGAAGGGAGACGGAGGGATAGGAGGAAAGGAAGGGAGAGTGAGGGAAAGCAGAAGCAGGAAAAGAGGAAGACAGGGAAGGTGAAAGAAGAAATTATTTTTAATTCCAGAAGTGGAATTGCTGGATCATATAATTCTATTTTTAAAATTTGAGGAACAGTTGGACTGTTTCCCATAGCAGCTATCCAAGCTTCTATTCCCACCAGCACAGTACAAGGATCATAGTTTCTCCACACTGTGGTCAACACTTTCTTATTTTATTGTTGTGGTATTCTAATAAAATATTTATTTTATATGTATGGGTGTTTTAGCTGCATTAAATCTGTATACTGTGAGTGTCTGGTGCCCAGGGAGGTCAGAAGACAGCACTGGATCCCCTAAAATTGGAGTTCTAGACAGTTGTGAGTTGCTATGTGGATGTTGGGATTCAAACTCAGGTCCTCTGGGAGATCGGGCAGTGCTCTTAACTGCTGAGCCATCTCTGCAGTCCCTGTTTCTGTGTATTTGAGACAGGTTCTTGCTATATAATCCAGACTGGCGTCAAACTCCTCTGTGTCAGCCTTCTGAATGCTGACATCACAAGCCTGTGACACCATGCCCAGCTTGTTTTGTACTAGTCCTCTTTAAAGGACATGAAATTAGTAGTTGTTCTGATTTTTTTTTTTTTTTTGTAATGTTAGACAAGCCAGAAGACTGAAAACAATGCATAGTTAAACTTAGGGTCTTAGACTTCAGGCTTGAATTCTCATCACTGGTAGATTCTAGTGCTGTGACCCTATGCACATTACCCTAGGTTCCACTGCCCCCTGTATAATGGCTCTAACATCCACACAGTTCTATAGAGTAGTAAGGTTCAGCAAAATAATACACTTAAAAGGACATGGTGCCAGGTGAGCATCGATCAGCCAGTGCCCAGCAGTCACAGAAAAAGCTGGTGTGGTGGTGTGTGCTTGTAATCACAGCACTGAGGAGTCAGACATGGGCGGAGCTGTGGATCTGGCTGGCCAGTTAGCCTAGCTGAACAGGAGAGCTCAAGTTCCAGTGAGAGAACCTATGTCAGAAAGCAAAGTGGATTGTACCTGAGAATGACATGTCTGGCTTCCACCCAAACACACACACACACACACACACACACACACACACACACACACACACACTATACACACACATACACAATACACACACAATACCCACACATTATACACACACACTATACACACATACACACACTATACACACACATATACTACACATACACACACACTATACACACATATACACACACTATTTAATTTAATTTTTGAGGCAGTCTTACTGCATAGTCCAGGCTGGCCTTGAACTTCCAAACCTCCAGCTTCAGCTTCCAAATGGGGATATGTGCCACCATACATGGTAATCTTTTCTTTCTTTTAAAATGTGCCTATACCCCCAAAGTGAAAAACACTCTCCTGCTTTCTCCCAAATCTCTTTCTAGCTTTTGATGTTGCCTCTCTATGTTTATATAGGTTGAGATTTGCTTTTCTGTGATACACAAAGGGTGGCTAATTGTTCTAATAACCCCAACTAGTGTCTTTCCCTACTATTCTCTCTGTGTGTATCTCTCTCTGTCTCTCGCTGTCTCTGTCTGTGTGTGTGTGTGTGTATGTGTGTGCACACACAAACCATGGTGATTGTATATAGGTTAGAGGACAGCTTTTGGAAGATGACTCTTTCCATCATGTGGCTTCTGGGAACTGAACTCAGGTCATAGCTTGGTGCCAAGAGTCTTTACACATTGAGCCACCTCATCAGCCCAAGGGTCTGTTTTTGAACTTCCTATGTCTGGATGATCTAGTGAGAGCCAGTACCATCACTTCCCAGAGCTTTGGAGCCAGAAGGCAGCAGGTTGGAGTGAGCTTCTTCCTGCTCCTTTGAAAGCTGACCCGGCTGTTCTTTAATCTCAGCCTATTAGAGTAAAAACAATAGTTGTGGTGAGCTCTGGAATGGAATGTCCTGAATAAGATGGAGGAAAACTGATGTGTTTACAGCCCTGTATCCCCTTACAGACCGATTCAGCCGCCTCACTGTCTATTTCTCCTGTTTCAGGCAGTCCAGGTGGGGTTGAGTTCCCTTTCATTAAGGACTGACCATCTCAGCTTAGGATACAAGCTCTTGTTACCATACTTTTCCTTGAAAAGGGGGGGGGGGAGTTGTAGACAAACAGCCAAACCAAATGAGGTTTGAAAAGGGCTGAGCAATCTGTGTTGGGGAGACAGGCTGGCTATTCAGGGAGGTGACCTTGGAAACACAGTTGACGGTTGGTCTGCCAAGATAAAGTCCAGGGCCACCCTGGATTCTCCTCTAATATCTGAAAGATGGCAATTTTGTTCTAGGAGCAACTAGAAAATTCCAGAAACCACAGTGTTTAGGGACAGAGGCTCGTGTTAATCCCCTGCAGCCCCATCATACAGATGATGAAGTGAGGTTTTAAGGATGGAGAGATAAATGTCTATGGGCGTGGCCTGCCATCTTTTCCCAGAACTGAGCAAAGGATGGAATGCCAGGTGACAGTGCCTCTCTCTCTCTCACTCTCTCTCTCTCTCTCTCTCTCTCGCTCTCTCTTTCTCTCTCTCTCTCTCTCTCTCTCTCTCTCTCTCTCTCTCTCTGTGTGTGTGTGTGTGTGTGTGTGTGTGTGTGTGTGTGTGTGTGTGTGTGTGTGCAGGGCTCTGCCCTAGTCTCTAACAGTCTCAGGCTTCTACATTTTTCTGGATGGGTTCCACGGAGTCGGCTCTCCTTCCCTTCCACATCCTTCCCACTTGAAAAAGAGACCAGTCTTTGATTCATGCTGTGCATGGGATTTATTCACATTCTTGAGCAAGCAGCCAGGGAAGGGGACAATAGACATGCCCCACCATGGATACCCAGCACTATTTACATAGCCTGTATGGGAAGGACTCAATCCTCACTGGCAGCAGCTGCATTTCTCCGCCTCTGCCTTGGCCCCCTCTTCACCTTTGCACACACAGTCCTTGGCACACTTCTCACATCCTGCAGGGCAGCAGGAGCAGCAGCCTGGAGATAAAATGAGGTGGGGGTGGGGGAGTGTGTGTGTCCAGTCTGATGCCCTTACCTGTCTCCATCAAAGGGGAGCAGAAAGGAATATGGGAATCTGGGAAGCACAAGGCTTTGGCCAGGGCAGGTTACTGTCCCTTTCGAACTGTCGTAGGATGTCTGACAGCATCTGTGGTGCTGCTGTTGCTGCTGGGCTTCTATTGGGAATCCCAACCCCTTGGGCAGGTGCTAGAAAACCCTCTGAAAATGCTGGGCTCAGGCCTGGGCTGAGGGAGAGTTAGGTCTTAGGGAGAAGCCATGCCAATATGAAAGGTATTCGAAGGGGACTTGCCCCATAAGGCTCGAGGGGCACGGGTGGTGCTGAGGCCAGGAAATCCAAGGGATCCATGCCTAGTCACAGGCAAGAGAAGGGAGCATTGCTCCCACCTCTACCCCTCCCGGAAGCATAGTCTAGTGAGCTGGAGAGAGCAAATTGAGAAGACCCACAAGGCCTGAGGGGCCAAGGAAATGCAACTCTAGAGCTGACCCCCAGTCTTTCTTGAGGCTCCTCAGGCACTGGAAAAATTAAAGAGTAGGGCTCAAACAGGGGCTCAGCTCTCAAGTCAGCTACCTTTAGATATCATCCGGAAATCCATCAAAATATCCCCTCCCACACACTCCGGTCTACTGTGTTAACTTCGGTCTGCAGCAGGAAGCTTTACTACTTAGTGTCTGGGGTGGGTGGGGATGCTGCGGGGGGGGGGGTTAGGGTGGGCAAAGGAGAGAGAGGTGCACTCACTCTTCTTGCAGTTGGTGCATTTGCAGCCCTTGCACTTGCATTTGTCCGAGCAGGTGCAGGAACCACCTAGGAGGCCACATGAAGGAAGGGTTAAAGTAGGAAAACCTGACGTTCCCAGGCCTAAAAGTAGAAGGGTAGCCAATTCCAATTATCTCTATCACAGGCTTAAAAATGGGAAACAAGGGCTCCTCCCCCAAATGTCCTTGGGTGAAGATACCAGAGAGGGGATCTTTGCCAATAAAGGGCAAAGTGCTGCGGGGGAAAGGGGGGGCTCACCAGTAGGACAGGGGCAGGTCTCAGGGTCCATATCCAGGCCAGCAGCTGCGAGAGACCCTAGCTTGGTTCTTCCAGGCAAACGATGGACGCGCTGTAGCCACGACAGCAGGTGGCAAGGCTTTTATAGCCCCGGGCGGGGGCGTGCAAGCAGCGGCTAGGCGGCGCCCGCCTCTGCGCAAAGCGCCTGCTCTGTGTGTGCACTGCGGCAGCTGGCAGCTGTCCCGGAGTCCCCATCAAGTGTAAACCCAAGTAGCCCACACTGCCCCCTGTCCACTCCCCGCCACCCTTGCAGCAGACTCCCGAGGGTAACTGCCTGCACCATCTTTACAAGGAAGGCAAATACGTTTTTCCCTTTCCCATCGTTTCTCCTCCCCCTTCCCTAGAATTCTCTATCAATTTGGTTCAGATGGGATGCTGAGCTGGGAGCAGAAAGAAATCTTTCTCAGTGAACCTCCTGCTGACCATCGCAGCTGCAGCAAAGGTGCTCCCAAGATCCCTGGAGAATATGGCAAGTGGAGCCCTGCAGCTTGGTGGGAAGACACATGACCTCTCCTAAAACAGCATTTCCTACAAAGCCCTTCCACAGAACCCCCGAACACCAACTTAGCCCAGACTAATTTTACAGAGACACTCCCTAGGGACCATCGCGTCCCTTGGAGTTGGTTGGACATTGATTGCTTCTCTTTGCTGTTGAGAAAAGGTCTTAGCCCAGTCTAGTCTCAAAATTGTTATATAACAAGGAAGACTTTAAACTGGCAATCCTTCTGCATCAACCTTCCAAGATCTGGGATCAAAGGCATGCACCATCAACCCTGGCTTTAGTTTTGGTTTTTTGAGACAGTGGGTGTGCTGTGTAGGAAGACCTTGAACTTCTAATTCTCACATAGCCCAGGATGGCCACCTCAAATTCAGGGTTCTCTTGCCTCTAAGAGTGCTGAGAAAATGAGCATGCAACAGCACATTTGGCCTCAGACTGGTTTTGATGACAGGTGTGTGTGTGTGTGTGTGTGTGTGTGTGAGAGAGAGAGAGAGAGAGAGAGAGAGAGAGAGAGAGAGAGAGAGAGAGAGAGAGAGAGGGAGGGAGGGAGGGAGGGAGAGAACCTCTATTCCAAATCCAAGGTGTACAGTGGCCTTCAAATGGCTTGGCCAAGGACTGGTATGTGTTGGGCTATGAGCCTGTGTACATGCACACATAGACAGAGGAGGACATTGGTGCCCTCTAGCACTTTTTGTCTTAGCGCTTTAGGGAGATTGAGTCTCTCACTGAACTGGAAGCTTGCTAGTTCAGTTCAGGTAGGCTGGCAGGCAGGGGGTTCCCAAGATCCACCTGCCTCTGCTCCCCAGTGCTGGGGTAATAAGCATATGCAGGCATGCCTGAGTTTGACTTAGGTGCCAGAGATCTGACCTTGGGTCCTTTTGCTTGCATAGCAACTGCATTTACCAATGGAGCTGTTTCCCTAGCCACCTAGGGTCTTCTTTTCTAGGACCAATATATGTTGGTGCTTGAGGTTAAGCTTCAGTGGAGTTAGAAAAGAAGCAAGATAAGAAAAAGGAGAAGACCTAGGGATGGTGTCTATTCCTGAGCTACTGAGCTTGAAGCTGGAACTAGTTCTCAGGGTGCCGAGTTCACATCTCAGTGCTGAGTTCAGATCTCAGGCCCACCAGCTCTAGCACTGGGTGTGAATTTGTTTCCATTTTGCTTACATGTGCTCTGGCCTCACACTTTTTGTCTTAGACCCTGGGCTGCCTGGGCTTATGCAGTTTGGGACCTCCACTCCCCTTCAGTCCTTTCAGGGTTTCTGAACACTGAGCTCCTGAGCTGGAATTGTAATCCCCCTCCTTATTTTTAGATCTGCCCCCCATTCTTCAGTTCTCAACAGAAGGAACAATTCCTGCAGGCCTGTTACTCCAGGGGCCTCCTTCACACCCATCTTAATTCCCCTCTCATCCTAATCCAACATCTGAAATGATAGTATGTGCCTACATCCCTTTGCCTGTGATTGCTGTCCCCAACCCCACCCTCACATTCCCCCCTCCCCTCTTATTCTTTCTCACCCGGTTTCTTCCTAGACATGGTCTCACTGTGCACTCTATGTAGCATGCCATGAACATGCAGTGCTCTTGTGAGAGCCTCCCCAGTGTTAGAACGCAGGCATCTGCACACTCCCAGGCCTGGCCCAGCTTCAGGATTCTCTCAGATCTTACTTTCTCCCTGAGAACCACCACAGTCACTGTCAGCCTTTCTTTTTCTAAAGTGAGTTCTATGCTCCTATGATGGGAGATGGTATTCTGTAAATATGTTTCTCTTATTGGTTAATGAATAAAGCACTGTTGGCCAATAGGAAAGGAAGATAGGAGGGACTAGAAGACAAGGAGGAAAGAGGAAGTAGAGGGAGGAGTCAACATGGAGAGACTGGAGAGAGCACAAAGCTGGCCCCTCTCTCCAGTAAGATGAGACCACATGGACGTACTTAGATTAATAGAAATGGGTTAATAATTAAGACAGAGCTAGCCGATAAGAAACTAGTAACTGGCCAACAGCATCATATCAAATATGCTATTATTTGGGGCTGGTGCAGATGTGGGTCCAGGCCGGCAGGGAAAACATAATCCTAACACTCCTAGGTAGACCTCAGGCTCACTGCACTATCACAAGCCGCCTGTAAATTGGGATCCTCCCGACTCCGCTTCAGGGTGCTGGGATTATGTGCAATGACATCTATTTTCTGAGCAGTCTGTTGTGCATGTGTGTGCCTTTGTGTGGGTTACTTGTGTGTCCCTGTACATGGAAGCCAGAGATGGATGTCAGATGACTTCCTCTCAGTGGCTCTCTGCCTTATTTTTGAGATCTTACTGATCCTGGAACTGGTTGATTCAGCAAGACTTGCTGGCCAATAGGCCCCAGTGAGGGTCCTCCTGTCCCCACATCCTCAATGTTGAAATGACAGGGATATATTGTCACCTTTAGCTTTTTATTGTAGGTGCTTGGGATTGAACACAGGTCCTTATGCTTGTGTGGGAAACACTTTACTAAATGAGCCATCTCCCCAAATTCTTTTACATTCTTGTTTTGGGTAGTGTTTTACAGTGCTGAGGTTTATACACATGGCTTCATACCAAGTGAGCACTGTACCACTGAGCTACACCTCTAGCCCCAGCCTACTTAGGATTAGAACACACATCTCAATCTCTCATACTCCAATCTCCCTGCCTTGCTCTGTCTTTCCTTTCTTCGAGGCATTTAACACCTTCTAACAAATATACTGCTCACTTATGTGTAATGTTTCAAGTCCTCTGCTCTGCTCTCCCCCTCATGTCCCCAACCTAAGCAGGTAAGGGCTGCCAGCTTTGTTTCTTCTGTCCACTATTGTGCCAAATTACATTTCCATCCACTGTGAACACCTGTGCCTAATGTCCCACCCAGAACACAGTTAATAAGGGAATGAATGGACTGGGTTCGTCTGTCCTGTGACTTCACCACTCAATAGACACATCAGTAGCTTGTGTTGCTCAGGGGAAGGTGGTGATAATATTCGTCACTACTTCATAGATTCCTCGGGACCTTTAAGCGGGGTGGCACATGAAAAACACTCAGAACAGAGCCCCAGCCACGCTGGCTATGACCACTTATAAGCAAGCATGTCCTATATGACCCCTGCTTCACAGTCAGTCTAAAACTCTGTGCTTCTGGAATGGGGTATGTAGGCATGAGCTGAGTGTCCCTGAGTCAGCTATGGCAGGCTTCACTCCAGGCCCACCCCGCAATCCGGAGTAAGGGAGCTTATGGAGATCTACCTTTTCAGGTAGATTGATTTCAACAGGCAGGGACAGGTAGTCTGAGGGGTGGAGAACAGCTGGGGTCACACCTACCAAGAGATGGAAAATCCCCAGATGATCTCACAAAAGCACCAGGTGAGTCCCACACCCTGGCTGAAGTTGATCCAATGCTGGATTCAGACTTCTTTATTCCCCAGTTTACTACCCTGGGACTGAGCAGTTAGCTGGGGTTTCAAGAGTCTTGGTACACAATGTTCAAACAAAAGAACACATACACATCTGCCTATCTGCAGATGAAGCCCTTTCTCAGAGTGATCTGCCTGCTTATCAGAGTGAATGGCAGCTGAAGCTGTGGGGAGGATTCTAACTCTAGCTTCCCTAGTAATTTTGTGAACTCAGGAAGCCTCATCCTAGTTTGGATACAAGTTTTCACGTGGTCTTACCAGATGGCTGCTAATGGCTTCCACATGCAACGGCTCACTGAGGGGAGCTTACTGTATGTCCTGTGGAGTTAGCATGCTATATATTTCTGTGACTATTTTCAATTTTGGGAACTGAGAAACCGAGGCTGAGAGAAATCATGTGACTTGGCCTAGAAACAGACTTGGGTCTTGAATCGGAGTTCATTGCTCGTCCTGTCCTGATATGTTTCTGTTGAATCATTCTGAATTCCAGTTATCCCATCATTTAGCCCACAGCTGGGCCATAACACTGTGGTTCCCACGGCAAAGAACATCAGAACTCTAACCTCATATCCACCTATGTGGTAAGCTCTTCACTCTGAACAGACCTTAGCCTGGCTCAGGGTTCTTTCTGCTATGTCAGGGACCTTCTCTTCAGGGAACTAGCTCCTAGGCCAGTTGTGAGCTGCAATAACTAGATCCAAATGCCCGAATTCTAGTCATTGTGCCATTGACTTCCCATCTGCCATCAGATGGTGATGGTGGTAGTGGTGGGGTGGTGGTGGTGGGGTGGTGATAATGAGGTCAACTATGGTGATGCCGCCCTCACTGACCAGAGTACCAAGCTGGCGGAGGATGTCGGGTCAGGATTGAAACACTTAATAGACCACTGCAAGAAATGAAGAGGAAGCTGCTGCCTTGTATTACAGAGAGTAATGGGCTTATATACCCAAGCCAGGGGATGGGCTAAGCATAGGAGGAAATCATGCACCACCTACACCTAGGGTCAAGGTATGGGAACTACATACTGGAAAGTTATGAGAACAACTTGTTGGATCAGCCTTGAGAGCACGGGAGTTCGACAGCTGGGTGGGGAGGAAGAGAGCTGTAAGGGACAGTTACTTAAATTTCCCAACATGGTGATTTGGTTTTTTTCGAGACAGGGTCTCTCTATGCAGTCTTGCTTGGCCTGTCCTGGAACTAGCTACAAAGACCAGGCTGACCTCAAACGCAGGGATCCTTCTATTTCTGTCATTTGAGTGATGTGATTAAAGGTGTGTGCCACCCTGACTGGCCTGTCACCAGATTACTAATGTAGATGACGTGTAAGACCCACAGAGCGTGGACCTTCACTCTCCCACTCAGGAAAGGCGACACCCCAAATCACTCACGAGAAGCGGTCTTGCTGCAAATAGCATGAGGACTTTTAATTCCAAGTGCACTGGGGTCCACGGTCATGCGCCATGCAGGGGTAGAGGACTGAGGACCCTGAGTACAGAACTGAGACAGCTTTTATAGGGTTACAACAAAGTCCATGCATCATAAACCAATCATCTCATAGCATCCAGAGCCCTTGTGGTGCAGACCAATCAATTTAAACCTTCCAAGCCCGCACTTTATAGACCAATCAGTTTTCTATAGCCCTGAGGGTCTACAGTTGTGCAGGCTCCTAGGTGGGGTGTTAGGTTAGGTCACTGGGGTGGGGGTTTCACAAGCAGTTTACAAAGTCAGGTAAGCGGCAAGGAGTATGTGACCTTTCGCCTATTTACTGGCTGAGGACAGGGTCTGGAATTTAAGGTATTTAGTATTTTTAAATTTCTAGTTTCCTGGGGTCATTGGAGAGTTAGGCTGTGTTTTTCCATCCTTACAGAGGTTCTACCTTTGAGTTGGTTCAGTGCTCTGCTCACCCTGGGTCTGGGACAATGATGCCGAGACTGCTCAGAACTCATGTCATAGGTGTCTCTTATTTTAGCAGACAACAGGGATGAGAGACAACATGGTTTGTCAAAGTCACACCACAAGAGTGACATGCAGCTAGAATCTGAACAGACTCTCAACTCCAAATCTGGGTCCAACTCCCTCAAATGACATAACTGTAGAAATTAGCCCAGAATTCCTTGTTAACTTCTGGACCAATCTCCCAAGTTGTGCTAAGGAAATTCAGTTGGTCTTAATTCATGTTGAATGCCTCTCCCATGCTGCCCCAGCAACACCCCCCCACACACACACACACTCACACTTTTAACACACAGAGGCTGGAGGAGGCAGGAAAGGGATGACGGAGGGAACATTGGGAACACAGCACCTATTAGAGTTTTCATGGCTTTGCTTGCTTTTTTAGTATTTGTCTCCATAGTTACCCACCACTTCTGCCAAATGACTCAGTGTCTCAATAGCAATGACACAGTATTGCGGTAAATAAGGATCAGGATAAACAAATAGGCCGAATAGATGTTTATTCAGGGAGAAATAACTTACAACCTAGACAGATGAACACCAAGAAATTCAACCCGATCCTCTCCTGTCTGTGTCACGCCAGAAAGAGAGCACCTTTCCTGGCCCCCTCCGACCTGCTTCCACAGGTCACTCCGCCCATGGCTCCACCCCCAATGGGCGTGGTCAGTGCCACAGAACTATCTCCCTACAACACAGGATTCATTTTAAAATAAATTCCTGCACAATACTAGATCAGCTGATAAGTGATTATAACTAAATGTATGTGCTTCTCAACGGGCAGTAGGCAGGGAAGGTTGTCTACCAGTCCAGAGTCTTGGGTGCTTAGATAGAATGGGCTCCAGGTCAGTTCTTTGTCCTGCCTGTGTCCCCTAAGCCAGGTACCTTTATGTGGTTCTAAAGGCCATAGGAAAGCTCTGTGTGGTAGCAAAAGTTAGCCCTCTTAAAAGCTATTTATTGCCCTCCTTTGTACCTGATCTAATAGCTTTGTGACCATTAGGTAAATCATTTGGAATGTACAAAGCACTGATTTTGTTGTTGTTGTTTGGTTTTGCTTTTTGGATATTGGGTTCTCTGTATATCCTTGGCTGTCCTGGAACTAGCTCTGTAGACTAGGCTGATCTTGAACTCAGGAAGATCAGCCTGCCTCTACCTCCTAAATTCTGGGATTAAAGGTGTGCACCACTGCTGGCTGCCCAGGTAGAGCTAGTACTTTACAAGAGCCCTTCAAGTCTGGGTCATGGATGGAGTCAGAATGAATTCAGTGTGAATTAATAATCTTACCATGGGCCCCACCATCTTGCTTTTCCTAATGAATGACAGACACATCATAGATTTTATTTCATGTCCAAAAATTTATGAGCACCACCTAAATCCATGCAAGGTGGTATAATGATAAATAAGATAATGTCCATTTTCTGCAAAATCCAAAGTCTAGGTAAAAATAAGTCTATTTCATCCAAAATCAACATGTAGGAGTTAGGTTAGTGACACCTACCTGTAACCCCAGCATTTGGGGGGGTCTGATTGGGAGTTAAAGGCCAACTTGAGCTATATTTCAGGAGTCTACTCAAAAGGCCAAAACAACTATTTAAAGCACATAGTAAAATAAATGCTGCCAGTCTACCTAGTGTGGCAATACCAAGGCTTTTTAAAAAGCATCAACAATTGTTCCTCTCCCCTCTTATAATTATTAGCTTTCAAGGCATGGAGACAAGACTTGACCCAATACCAAAGTTTCCTTTTAAACTATCACCTTACTTTAATGGTCCTCAACTGTGGGTGACTTTCTCTCATCTCCCAGGGGTGTTTGGTAATGTCTGACAGCAGCTAAGTGAGCAGGCATACATACGGGCAACCTCCTATTCTAATTCATCTTCAAATGTCCTTTGCTTGGTTTTAGTTAAGAGAACTTTTGGGGAGAGAAAGAAACTGAGCATGCTCAGAACTGTCCCCATCTTCAATCTTTAGCTCTCAAGCTGAGTGTGCATTTTTATAATTAATTAATTTGTGAGTGCCCTGTCTGCATGTTCCTCTGTTCGCTAGAGGAGAGCATTGGATCCCATTACAGATGGTCAGTGCTCAGGGTCACCACAAGTTCAAGTTTAGCCCAAGTTACTCAGTGAGTTCAATAACAGCTATATGATGAGACCCTGTCTAAAAAAAAGAAAAAAGCAGAAAGAAAAAGAAAATGGTATCATGAATGTATAACCTGCCTGTTTACAATATGACCATAACTGTTTCCTGTGGTTTTGAAAGACCCGCAGAACATGGACCTTCATGCTCCCACTCAGGAAAGGCAACACCCCAACTCACTCACAAAAAGCAGTCTTGATGTAAAAGCATGAGGTCTTTTATATTCCAAGTGCACTGGGGTCCACGGTCATGCACCACGCAGGGGTAGAGGACTGAGGACCCTGAGTACAGAATTGAAACAGCTTTCATAGGGTTACAACAAAGCCCGTGCATTGTAAACCAATCATCTCATAGCGTCCAGAGCCCTCGAGGTGTGGACCAATCAATTTAAACCCTCCAAGCTAGCACTTTATAGACCAATCAGTTTTCTATAGCCCTGGAGGTTGGCATTTGTGTGGGCTCCTGGATGGGGTGACAAAGCTCATTTCCTGTACTCACATGCTCACAGGCTCCATTGTAAACAGCAAAGAATGTGACCTTTTGCCTATTTACTGGCTGAGGGCAGGGTCTGGAATTTAAGGTATTTAGTATTTTTAAACTCTAGCTTCCTGGGGTCATTGGAGAGTTAGGCTATATTTTTCCATCCTTACAGTTTCTCACAAACAGCTGTATCACACTCTTGTGTGTGCAAGGGCCCTAACCCTCATGTGGACCTCATCACGTACTTTCAGGCAACAGGAAGTTGACTGAAACACTGGGCAGTATCCTGAGCATAGGAAACCTCAAAGTCCACCCCACAGTGACATACTTCCTCTAAGAAGGCCACACCTACTAATAGTGCCATTCCCTATGAGATCATGGGACCAGTTACATTCAGACTACCACAGGCTCTCAGTGCATTTGGAGGGGCAAAGGCAAGAGCACAAAGGGGAGACATGACTGCATCCCGTGTCCCTTTCCTCCATGTAGACACAGAACTCCCAGCTAATGCCTTTTCACACTACCCTCACCTTCATCTCTGAGAACAGCTGCCCTTGAACAGCTGCAGGCCTAGACTGATGAGAAAGGAGCTTAAGGAGAAGGGGAGGGTAGGGATAAATGAATCCCTCTTGGACACCCCACTTTGGACTCATAGACTCTTTTTGTTTAGTTGTTTTTAAAGATAACCTCTTACTATGTAGCCCTGGCTGGCCTGGAATTTGCTGTTAGAATAACTTGGGACTCACAGAGATTGACCTGACTACCTTCCAGAGTGCTGGGATTAGATTTGTGTGGGTGTGTACATTTAGCCCCCATAGACTCTTAAAAGAAAAAAAAAACTGTCTGTCTATAGTGTGTGTGTGTGTGTGTGCGTGTGTGTGTGTGTTATGGTATGTGGTATGTGTGCATGTCTGTGGCACATGTGTAGATGTCAGGGCCAACGTCTGTGGAATCACACTTTCCTTCCACTTTTCTGTGTGTTCTGGTGAGCAAACTCAGATCACCAGGCTTATATGGTGAGTGCTTTACCCACTGAGCTGTGTTGTAGGTCCAGACTGTTAATCTGTGGGGAGGGTAGTCAGAAAGGGACCCTCCGCGGCAGGTGCTCAAGTAGCCATAACTGTCTGGCTCTGAAATGCTCTTGGTTGCAGAAAGTCTATAAGACAAAGTTTTTAAACAATTCCACACAGTGCTGCTGGATATGTTAAATGTTCAGTATATGGTAAGCAGCCATATTACACACAGGCGTTATTATTGTCAAAATGAGAATCTGAGGGCTGATTCTCCCTTTCAAAGAGATAGTCAGGCAATGGTGCCGCATGCCTTTAATCCCAATGGATCTCAATGAGTTTGAGACCAGCCTGGTCTAAAGAGTGAGTTCCAGGACTGTTACACAGAGAAACCCTGTCATGAAAAACCATTAAAAACAAACAAAACAACCAAACAGAAATAAAAGAGATAGAAATGGCTACCCTGCCCACCTTTAGACAATGTGAGAAGGCATTGACTGCAGGAAGAGCAGCCAGCCTACTTGCCAGAGACACCTGTTTTGCCCCCAAAAGGGTGTAACTACTAACACTGAGTCCTTGACAGGCACTGTGGAGTTCTGTCATTGCAAGTGACCGACTTAGTCACGGGCTTTCTAGGAGATCAATAAACAGAAGCCAAAAGTTGTGTCATCCACAGACTGTAAACCCGGTTTACGGGGACCTACTATGTCATAAATGGTCTGCAACAGTTTCTCTGTGCAGCCCCGAGGGGACTGGGACAGAGGATGGAGGAGGAGATTGAGCCTGGAGAGGGTGAATGACTCGGTTCAGACCTTGCCAAAGGCCACACCTCTTCCATTGTTATGAGATGCTGATTCGGCTTGCTCTTGGGTGGAGCCTGAAAGCCTCCTGGTGATTTCTAAACAGCCACTTTCGCTGGAGGATTAGGACACTGCTCAGCTCCAGGAAATTTCAAGTTCATCCTGCTGCTCCTTGCTGGGACCCTTGGGCAAGGTTCCATTCTCACTGCCCTATGCCCAGTGACTGTGGAAAAGAAGGCCTTAGCTTTGCTTCTCAATGGCATAAATGCAAGGCCTCTCAAGGACTGGGCTGCCCAGTGCTGTGCTGAGGGCTGCGTTGTGGATGACAGACAGTGGTGTTTTGTCCCCAGCAACATCTGCAGGCAGTTCCGCCTTCTCTGCCATCCTAAAAAGCCATTTCTTAAGTCTTTGGGGACATTATCCTCCTGTACACCAGTTTCTTCTTGCTGGTGTACGTGACTGTCACCCTAACCTGATGTTGGCCCAAATAATTAAACTACTACTGTATATTGGAACTGGGGATGGTTTTTAGATCCATACGAGCTCTGTTCAGGGCTGATTTAGAGCTCAGGACCTGTAGCCTTTTCTCAGTGAATTCACCTGAGTCAAGATTAGGCCAGGACGGTCACACTAAGACTGACTTGCACCAAGGCAGACCCTTCACTCAAATGTTTTTGTTGGCTGGGGATCCCAGCAAGCAATGGCTGAGGGGCAAGGAGGAGAGCCTAAATATTAGTGAGTGTGTTAGCTGTGAGCTGTTGGAGCTCAGCGCCACTGCAGACTTCTGGAAGACAGTGTAGAAAAGCTGGCCATTTATTATCAGCTTTGGGTCCTGCTTGGTTAGGAACTGCTCCCAGGGTATGAACGCTCGTGTGCTCATGCTGCCCCGTGTTTGTGAAGTGAGAGGAAGACTCAGGTGTGGTGGCAGCACCTTGAAGTGCTCAGCAGCCAGCAGCCACCTGAAGGGCTGCACTAGAGCCAGCCCTTCTTGGCCTTTCTGAGTTAGGGTTAGGGTTATACAATGCTCTGAGTCACTGGATAGCCACAGAAACTTTATTGCTTTACATGAACATCACCGGCACCACATTCGGGCATATATATATATATATAAAAGGCACAACTTATCATACAAATTCAATCATTTGACTCAGGCACTGTGCAGTCACTTCCCAGGTTCTCTCCCCGTGCCATGGGTGGATCTCAGGGGCAGCAGCTGCACTTGTCTGAGCCCCCTTTGCAGACGCAACCCCGGGCGCACTTGGCACAGCCTGGGGGGCAGCAGGGACAGCAGCCTGAAAAGGTTAGGAGATGGACGGGTGAGCCATGGCCCCTCACTTCCCACTGCCTCTCCCATACCTTAGGAGAAGCAGGAAACGAAGCACCTATTGCAGGAAACCCTGGGCCAGGAGGCTGCAGGATATGAGAGCCAGAACAGACCGAGTACATCAGAGCTTTTCAAAGGTCACAGCCACGGTAGAAATATGATTAGAAATCAGGGCTCATGACTCTAAGCCAAGGCCTTTCCCTCTCCCTTCCTGTTCCAAATTCCATGGATGTCCTTAGTGCTGGGACTAAGGGAAGCTCTGCTCTGGGTATCTCCCAATGAGAAAAAGATCCCCAGAATCCCTCCACTGCCCACATGGCTGGATGTGGACAGTGAAGGGTGGGGCTCTTCCCACCCCTACCTGGCGGTGTCTTGGTGCCCATACTCACTTTTGCGGCAGGTT
Source organism: Phodopus roborovskii (assembly GCF_943737965.1). Lineage (NCBI taxonomy): Eukaryota > Metazoa > Chordata > Mammalia > Rodentia > Cricetidae > Phodopus > Phodopus roborovskii. The sequence continues at coordinate 5,206,241 of NW_026126487.1, read as the reverse complement.
TTACACTTGCAGGTTGTACATTTGCAGTTGTCTCCACAAATGCAGACCCCTCCTAGGAGAGAGGACAAAGAGTGGGTGAACATGAAGCTTTTGACCTTGGGGAGGGGTTGGACAAGAGGGTGATGCTGCTTCTAAGCTGGTCCAGTAATTCTAGCAACGGGCCATGGATGGGGACTGGGGTGATGGCAGCAGCAGCCCAGCCTGTGCTATTTGTGGGAATGCACATTCCTGATCACAACTATTGAAACAGGTTCATTTATAACTCTGTGGAGAGAAAGCATCAATAATTTGAAAACACAATACATCTGGTACTGATGTCCAGTCAGGCTAGAGAACTAACAGATGAGGCCAACCCCAGCAAGGCCAAGGTTCCTGCAATAACCATCAAGGGCTTTCATAGTCTCTTCTTGACAAGACCAGCCAGAAACCCTGATCAGAAAGCAGAAAGGGGCACAGAGAGCAGAAAGGGGCCAGAGGAGACAATACCTTGCTTTGACTTCATAAAAATGACTCATACTTATTTGTCTTTCTAAACTCATCCTGTCCATTATATTCAGTTTCAGAACACTAGAATTTTCTGTGTCTTTTTGAGGTTTTGGGGACAGACCTGTACTGTTAAGGATGAAGGATGCTTTTGAAGTTTTCAGATGCCATTTTTCAAGGTTGAGAAAGCAATGGATGGTTTTGGCCCCAGCCCTTCCTCCTTCTGGTCAACATATTTCCTGGCACCAAGCAACTCAGGTTGGCTTTGAATTCTGAATCCCCCTAACTCAGCTTTCTGGGTGCTAGAATCACAGGTGAGTACCACCACAACTGGCTTTTACTGACTCAAGTTCCCAGCTAAGCCTTTAACCCCTGACGTATGCAAGTGCTTGCTAATTTTAGCCTTTCCATAGATTCCCTAGTCTGCAAGCAACCCAGAATGAGTAACTTCAATGTACAAATGAGAAAACTGAGGCCCATAAATCAAATGTGTTAGTGATTGAATGGCAGCAGAGGACAAAAACCAAGTGCTCAGGTTCTGGGCCGTAGCTCCATTCCCTACTCTGGTGGCTGCAACTAGGGACCCGCCAGCTAGAAGGACTAAAGTTTTCAGATCCCTTCCTTTGCTGTTCCTGGATCAGTATCAGTTTCAGCAAATCTGGCTGGGAGCCAGGAGAATAGGAGCTGCCTCAAAGGTTGCAGATCCAGGATAACCCTCATCCATGGTGCCTACGTGAAGTAGGAGTTTCCAATAGTCCTGCATGCTGCCTGCAGAATACAGGGGCAAAGTTGTAAAACCCCAAGTGGGCCTCCTTACTTACCAGACATACACGTGCATTCTCCAGGGTCCATGGTCCAGGTGTGTGAGTAGCTGAGAAAGGGAGGCTGAGGCAGCAGCAGCTGGAGTCTCCCTCTTTATAGTTGTGTGGGTGTGGACTACAGCTCACCCCACCTCTCCCTGGGGCCAGACGCCCTGCACACGGCTCAGTGAGATGCTCAGGGCTAGGAGGTGGGGAAGAGAGGTAGCAGAGGGCAAGGGGCAGATAGAGCTCTTTTACAAAGGGCCAGACAAGCCCTACTTGCTTACCTGCCAAAGTGTCGAGGAAGTAGTGTGTGGTTCCAGTGGCACTCAGTGCCTAAGTCGTTGGCCCCATACATCCAACTACACAGAGTTACCTGCCGGTTCTGTTCGCTCCTCCATGGGGCTACTCCTGCCCAGCTCAGATCTTCATTCTCTCCCATGGTTGGCCTCTAAAGCCCTTAGCATAGACGAGAAGGTGGAAAATCAGGGGCCTGTGCCCATCTAGACTTGGGACCTTTCCTTCTAGACCACACATGGAGTGGAAGAAGCAAGAGAATACCTGGTGGGGGGCTTAACCAGCCCCAACTTCCATCCCAGTCCTATTCTTTGATAAGACAACCCCACCTTTCAGTGGGATGGAAGCTTCATGTAGATGATAGGATGTCCCATTGCTGCAGTGACCTCTCTCTCTCCCTCCCTCCCTCCCTCACTCACTCACTCCCTCACTCCTCCCTTCCTCCCTTCTTTTCTCCCACCCTTTATGTGTGTTCATCTCATGTCACTCTCTCTGCTGGATGATTATTCATGTGCTAATGTCTTAGCTCTACCTGCTCAGTGTCTTGTACAAGGGTTTGTGGATGTTGAATGCATGAAGGAATGAACGGGTGGATAAGTCAGAAGAAATGACTAAGACAGGAACTGGAAAGTGAACAAATGAATGGTGGAATAATGCTTGAGTGCCCTTCATGTGGCTGTACTGATGACCTCTGATGAGAAATGCTTCTGCCACTCAGTAAAGGGAAAGCATGTGTCCTGGCTCCTACTTCCTTCAGTTCTCAGCTTGTCTCCATCAGTCAGGTCCTGGCCTGACCCAGGATGCTTGAAGTGAAAGCATCTAATGGGGAGGAAGGGACTTGGCATCATGGGCATCAGAAGGGCTCCATGGCAGGTACTGAGGAGGAAGTGAGAATGACCACCAGAGGTGGTCTCTAAAGGCATCCATAGTCTAGTACTGGGCCCTTCTTCATTATTTGCTTTCCGAGAGTCTGCACTGTCCTGGGTACTGGGGTTCCAGTGCTGATTAAATCCAAGCCCATGGTCGAGAGTGTCAGGTGAACAGCAGCTCAGGACTGCATGAGTGCCTGTGGCTGCTCACAGTCTTCCTGGGCCTGCACTGGGAGCTCATCCCAGCCCATCTGTGACACAGTGTTCCCCACCTCTTGCAGATAGCAATACTGCCAAGGACCTGGCCCATGGAACAAGCCCAGAGATGGGAAGGCATGATCCTCTACTCATCTAAGCCATCTCTTACAGCTCTTTACTACCTGTGCCAGCAACTGTTTCCTCTTTGGATGAATGACAGGGTGATGTTGCTCAAGACCAATTGAATGGCAATGTTAAAGCCCAATCCCTAATACTTCAATATTTCCCAATTTCTGGGCTGTGCGGATTGAAACAACATGCAATACTTGCTGGTCTAGTCCAGGCTAAACTGTATCCAAGCTGGTCCAAGACCTGAGAAAGAGCACAACAGGCTTGTACACCTCTCTGCCTATTCTCTGGCTGTCAGCTCCCAGTGGAGGGTAATGGTAGGAAACAAATACACCCTGAAGATATGATATTAAATGATTAGAAGCATAGCCTTAACCCCCACATGGAATTACATGTCAGACTGGCAAGATGGCACTTGCTGCCAAGCCTGATGATCTGAGTTTGAGCCTTGAACCCCCATGGAAATAGATAGCTAACTCCTGTGGACCTCCACATCTGGGCCATGGTACACATCTTCACACACATGAATAAAATTTTTTAAAAAAATAAATAAATAAGCATGTTTTGGGAGAACCTTGTGGGATTAATTCCAGGGACCTTTGAAATCTGAAGATTATGTTCTAGACCTTCTTACAGGGATGGGAAACACATGAAAATATGCAATAGTTTCCCTGCAAGGGTCTGGAAAGGCCCTGGCTGGTCTCAGACTCTAAACTTTGTGCCTCAATATGCTGGGCTTAAAGATGTGTGCAGCTGTGTCCCACAGCTCTGCTTTTACACAGCAGTTTGAATCCTTTGAGCCACCAAGTTCTAAATACCTCCATCCCCAGAAATGGCCGCTCCTTTATGCATAAGGACATTCACTTAATTTTCTACAGACAATGACAAGGAATGCCATTGGAAGGGGTGCCTGGTGCCACCTCTTACACAGCATGAAGTGGCTGGGTTGTCACCTCTCTTCCTATGCAGGTAAAAGTAAACCAATTGCTGTCTGTAGCAGAAAATGCTAGAGAATTATCTGGGACTCAGGGCCTAGGTGGACTTCCATCATGCCATCATAGAGGAGAAAGGCTTAGTGCCTTGACATTAGCCCATCCCCATGTTCGCTCTTCCTGGTTCCTCTATGCCAGCCCTGTTTACCTTTCCCTCCCTTCCCTTCTTCCTTCCTTCTTTTTTTTTTCCATTTAATTTTTAAATTTTGGAAGATGATAATATAGTTACAATATTTCTCCCTTTTGTTTCCTCCTTCCAAGCCCTCACATATCTACCACACTGGCCTTTAAATTTATGGCCTCTTTCTTTTTTTTACTAGTTATTGTATATACATCTGTATATGTATATTCATATATATTCCTAAATATATCCTGTCCAGTCTGTATAATATTACTTACATGTTTTTGGAGATGAGCATTGGGCACTAGATCACCAGCAGCTGGTCTGCTCTTCCCTGAAAAGGACCACCTCTTCTGTTCCCAGCTGCCTATAGTTCTTTGTGTTAGTTGGGGCCTCATGGGCTTTTCCACACCTAGTGTGGCATGGCTATTGTTGGCATCCTTGTTCAGTTCATGTTTGGGCAGTCATGTTGACGATGCTCAATGGGTATAGCTTCTAATGTTACTGGGAGACACAATCTCTCACCTGGCTCTTACAATCTTTGTACCTTCTCTTCCACAATGTTCCCTGAGCCTGGGGTCCTGGAGTGTTTTGTAGATGTATCCATTGGGACTGGGCTTTACAATCCTACATTTTGATTGGCTGTGGTTTTTTTGTAGTGGTCTCTGTCTTTTACAAAGAGACATTTCCTTGATGAGGAGCAAAGACTAGACTTACCTGTGAGTAGAAGAACAAACATTTATAGACTGTTGTTAGGTAGTATGCTGGTGTAATAAATTAGTGGTTGTATATGGTTTCCCTCTTGTTGAGCAGTTCTTAAGTCCAATTACAGAACTTTTGGTGGTCAGCAAGGCATTCATACCATTACCACACCAGTAGGGATATCATGCCCTGCTGGTCGTTGCTGTGGTTCATAGGTGTCATAGGATAGAACTGCTGGCTGCCTCCTTCCTTTAGAAGTTTACATTGTGCCTTCTGCTAGTCTTCAGGGAGGGAACATTCAGGTCAGTTTTAGTTCAGTGATCTGTGTTCTGTTCCTAGAGTGTAGGGTGTCTTCGGCAATAGGGATTTACCCTCTGCTTCCTGGGGGTAAGCAAGGGTAACAGCAATTGGCTGAATGTCTTGGAACTGTTTTGGACAGCCCTGGTCAACAACTCATAAGAGGGATTCTTATTGAGGCTTTTGTTAGGTGGCGCTTGGCTCTCAGAGGGAGCACTGTCAGCCCAGATGAGAGAAGTTCATTAGAACTATATATGTATGTTTTATACACAGAATTATGTGTGTTTTAGGTAGACATAGTATGATTCCTTGTGGCTTTTCAGGCATCCTTATTGTTATTTTACCTACTCCTTCTTTCTACTGTATTTATCTCTGACCCTCTTCTCTAAAAAACCCTTTCCCATTTCCCCATCAGATCATTTGTTATTCCCCTTTACCTCCTCCCACCTTTGGTATTTACCTCCCCCATCTCCCTAAAAATGCTCCCCCTTTCCCATTTCTTCTGATAGATCACTTTTATCTTTGTACCCTACTAACTGTCTCTCTATTGCTCCCAACCCCCTATCCTGACAATGGTCCCATTTTACTTTCCTGGTTTCCATAGTTCCCCCCCCTCTGTGTGTGTGTGTGTGTGTGTGTGTGTGTGTGTGTATGTGTATGTATGTGTGTGTGTGTGTGTACATATGTGGAGATTAGAGACAACTGTGTTCTTTCCTTCCATCCTGTGGATCTGGGGATTGAACTCAGATCATCAGGCTTGGCTACATGTTGCTTTACCCACTGAGCTACCTTGTTGGCCCTCTTTCTCCCCACCTCCTCTCTCTCTTCCTTCCTTCCCTTCCTTCAGGTATTGTCTTGCTATGTAGCCTTGCCTAGCCTAATACTTGCTGTGCAATACAGCCTGACCTCAGACTCACAGAAATCTTTCTGTGACCCCATACATGATTCTCTTTTATTGTCTGAATGTTTGTGTTTTAGACGTGCTCACCCAGTGTTCACCAGGCTGACACATAACCTGCAATCTTCCAGAGTCCTGACATTATAGGCTTGAGCCACCACATCTGGCTTGCTGGACCCTTGATGCGCATCTTCCCAGGAGCAGTCTGGAGCCAGCAGTTTTATTATGTTGCAGGTAAACTGGCTTCTCTAGACCACAAGCATCTCAGGGCAGAGACTGTGGCTTCTTCAACTTCACATAGCCATGCCCAGGAACACTGAGTGCTTCTGCATAGTAGGTTCTCAATAAATATTCATGAGTCGATGGTGAGTAAATGATTCAGTGAATAAAAATACTAACTCCAAAGGGTCTTCTCTTGCTTTTGTTTATAGATTCACAGAGCTACTCTGATCACCAGGAAAAGCTCGAGACAGAGTCCCACTGCAAGGGTTCAAATCCCAGCTTTGCTTCTATGCTATATGATTTAGGGCATGACTTCTCTGAACCTCGATTTCCCTGTCTGCAATGTCTGACTCATGCAAATGCTAACCCTATAACTTCTGTCATGAAGGTTAAATGAGAGAACAGGAAGTAGCCCTACCAAGCACTCTGTTCAGAACCTGGCACAAAACTACCCATTAACATAATGACCATTAGTACTGTCATTACTACCTGCCTATATGACTTGGCAGTTGGTTCAACCACCTACGGTGTGTGTGTGTGTGTGTGTGTGTGTGTGTGTAGGCACACATATGTGTATGAGGATGGAACTTAAGGTCTTGGACATGCTAGGCAAGTGCTCAACCACTGAGCAACACTCCCTGCCTTTATCTGTGCATTTGTATGCTTCAACCTCATACCATACATAGGCCCTATGTTCTGAGCAGGATGTCATAAGCAATACATCTCATGGAGTTTGAGTCTCTTCCATCCCTGCTTTTAAGCTCGGCCTAGTTTGAGTCCCCTAGCTTGGGGACCATGGAATATAGTTCTTTCCTCTCTCCCTTCCTCCCTTCTATCATTTATGGTGTTGTGTGCAGCACACACATGTGAATACGTGGAGTTGTATGCCTGTGAGCATGCATTGCTTTCCACCTTATTGCCTCAAGCCAGGGTCTCTCCTGAAAAGGTAACTCACCCTTCTGCCTTGGCTGGCTCATCAGAGAGCTCTAGAAACTGCCATAGTGCTGGGGTTCCAGGTATATGTAGCCCAGCTTCTCATTGTTCTTGTTTTGAGACAGAGTCTCTATGTAGCTCTGGCTGTCCCAGGATTTGCTATGTAAACCAGGCCAGCATTAAACTCACAGAGATCCTCCTGTCTCTGCGCCCCAAGTACTGGGGTTAAGGTGTGCACTATCATGTCCAGCCCTGTAGCTCAGTTTTTTACATGGGTACTGAGGTTTTGAACTTGTGTTCTCATACTTACACAGCAAGCACATTTGCCATAATACCATCTTCTCAACTCTGCTCCCTTCTTGTTTATATAACCCAAGAGGGCCTCAACCGTGTGATCTCCTGCCTCAGCTTCCTGAATGCTTGGATTACAGGTAAGAGCCATCATATTTGGGCATTCCTAATTGTGGTTTCTATCTTTTGGGACATCAAGTTTACCTTCTACAGAGATCTCTGTTGGGGGTATTTCTGATCTTGTGTATAGGACTAGGCATGGGCTGTAGGGGGTACAAGCAGGCGCTGTGTGCCTACTACCTGATTTATACATCCATCTCCCCCTGGAAAGCAGGGGCTTGATGCTAGTTGCCAAATGAGCACATGGAAGCCCAAAGAGACCAGCTGAGCCAGCCACTGAGCCTGGGCTGGTGGGAGGAGGAATCTGCACTTGGTTCCCAGGGCTCTCAGCCAGCACCCACACTTTAGCACTCATGACAGAATTCTTTAGCAGTGTGGAGCAGCATGACATTACAGAGTGTTTATTAATTCAGTTTTATTGCAAAAAAGTTCACACACACTTAAAAAACAAAAAGAACAGCATTTCTGACACCATCGCAGTTACCACCCAGAATGAGCAAGATGCCTTCAGATCCTTTAATTGTAAGGGATGAAGTTCCACATTTCATGTCTTTAAATAGCAGTGATGTGCTGGTGACACCCACGGTGTCCTTACAGCAGGGCTGCTCACCTAGACACCAGTGTCACGTGTTGAGCTGCCACTCAAGCATGCTGGCCTGGAGAGCACAAGCCTTCTGAAACCTGGAGCTCCTGCCTACCCTTCCTCCCATGGGGTTCACCCTTGGGGTGGCACCTGGCTTGAGCCACCATCATCTCCTGCCTAGATTTTGTACTTGGTTCATGTGCCTCTGTCTGTTGTCATCCTCTTGACCCGTCTCACTGGTTCTAACTGCTGCACAGTGCTCAGAGTGAGCCTACTAAGAGCACATCATGTCATTGCCCTTCTCAAAGTCCTTCAGAAACAACAAAGCCCTTGGTTACCCGCAGCCAGCCTCTGCTGTTTCTCCTTTGTTTCCCATAGTTCTTCACAATGTCCTCCACCCACCCACTGTGTGTGCAATTTCTTTCTATTATTTTTTAAAAGATTTTTTAAAATGTACATTGGGGTTTTGTCTGTGTGAAGGTGTCAGATCCCCAGGAACTGGAGTTACAGACAGTTGTGAACTGCCATCTGGGTGCTGAGAATTGAAATGGGGTCCTTTTGAAGGGTGACCAGTGCACTTCACTGCTGAGGCATCTCTTCAGCCCTGTGTGCATATGTGTGTGTGTGTTGCAGTGCTAGGGACTGAATCCAGGGCCTGGTACATGTTACCGGGAACATTCTACCAGTGAGCCTTACTCACTGTTTCTTCCTTGGTATGCTTTGCCATTAAATATCCTGTGTGTTTTTGCTTATTTATCTTGTTTGCTGTCTCACCCATTTTCCAGAAAGGGTCCGTGTTATAGGGATTTATTCCCTCGTGTGTCTAGAAAAGTGGGATGGAGTACAATGCAGATGCTTAGCTCTTTCATTAAACTTTTGTGAACACATATTAAATATACACAAGGATGGCTTTCATTATGACATTTGCAAACATGTATATAATGCATGTTGACTGTATTCATTTCATTTCTCTCTCTTGTCCCCTCCTGTTGATTCTCTTCTCTTTCCTTCTACTTTCATGTCTTTTTGTTTTTGTTTTTCAACCCCATGAGTTTAATTAGAGTTGCTAACAAGAGCTTGGGTGAAGGGTTATTTACAGGAGTATGGGAAACTACTAGTGGCTACAACACTGAAGAAAAGACTCTCTATCTCTCTCTGTCTCTCCCAGTAATGATTGACCTGCCTAAGATTCTCAGGGAGGGATGGGGCTTCATAATCTTCTCCTTCAGCTTCTTGAATCAGAAGTATACACCATCATACCTGACTCCCATTTAGGTTTTATAATTTTAAATTTTATTTATTTAGTTTAGTGTGTATGTGTGTGTGTGTGTGTGTGTGTGTGTGTGTGTGTGTGTGTGTGGTTATGTGCACACACCCATATGTGCATATGTGTCATGGGACATGTGTGAAGGTCAGGGAAAAACTTTCAGGAACTGGTTCTCCCCTTCCACCATGCAAGTCCCAGGGACTGAGCCAAGGTCTTCAGACTTGGTGGCAAGCACCTTTCTCTGTTGAGCTATCTCATGGCCCCCTATTTAGTTTTCATTCTTTTTTTCCCTGCAAATGTGAGCATATATAGTCTGCACACACATCACTTCATATATTTTTAAAGTTACCTAAGTGTAAGTCAGGCGTGATGGCACATATCTGTCTATAATCCCAGCACTCAAAAGCAGAAGCAGGTGATGAAGAGTTTGAGGCAAGCCTGGCTACATAGAAACGCTATCTTAAAAAAAAAATACATAGTGGTATTGCCAACGTGGATATTGTCCTGTTTTCCTCTGCTGTCATGTGAGGTCCATTGGTGATGAAGCATAGTGTGTGTCTGTAGCCATGTGCAACAGAGATGGAGCGCCAGAGCCAGAGAAAGCCTTGTCCCTCCAAGAATAAAGCTGATTATCCTCCCAAACTATTGCATACTCAAATGTGCCCACAATTCTACTTCTCTGGTCCCAGGTTCTCTTCAATGATCCCTGGCAAAGAACCCCACAGGCAATACAGAGCCAGGTCCCAAGGAGGAGGATGGTCCAGCACTGGGAACTGTGGAAACCAGGCCAAGGGTAATTAGCAGGCACCCGGCTCCATGCCCCATGCACCTTACACTCTGGGCTTCACAGGATCCCCAGGGCTCTTTGCTCTGGTTAATTACACAGAGCCCAACTCCAGGGCTGTAATTCAGTACCCGCTGGGCAGGTGAAACCCTCCACTTTGCACACGGCCCTGAGACAGGATGAGTAAGGCTGGAGCTGACAATTACCCACACTCGTTGCCTGTAGCAGTAAAATGGCTGGTCCAGCTTGGCTAGAAGCCCAGGCCAGAGCTCATTAGTGGAAGGTCTCCCTCCCTCTTCCTTCCTCTCATTCCTTGTTCTTCTTTCCTTCCACCCTTCCTTAATCAATCATTGCAAACCCGTTTAGGGCACAGTCTGTGCCAGGCTTTAGAGTAGCTCTCTGGACTGGGCAAGTGACCCAGGCACAGATCCATGGTCCTATGAAAGGTCAGGACCATGTTTCCCAGCTTTCAGCAAATGAGAAGGGCAGGGCACAGGAGGGCAGAATATCCTTGAACAACCAGAGGGCAACTACCTTGTTTCATACCATGCCTCACCCTAGTGTTGACCCTTTATTTGCCTTCCTTGTGGATTCTGGGAGGTGGATAGGGGGTTTCACACTGTAAATTCTCAGAGCTCTGGGGGCTTCTAGGGAGTATAGTACAGGGGCTGCTGGAGTGGATGTTGCTCTTATCAGGCCCACACTTTCTCTCTAAAAACTTGGTTTTAAATGGTATCTTCCATCATTGCCTTCTCACACATGGCAGGAGAATTTATTGTTTAATTTCTTTGAGATGGGATCTTTCTATGTAGCTAGGCTGGCTTCAAATTTATAGTCTTTCTACCTTAGCCTCCGGAGAGCTGGGAGTATAGGTGTACACCATGTCTGGCTCATAACACTTATTTATGGATGGATGGATGGATGGATGGATGGATGGATGGATAGATAGATAGATAGATAGATAGATAGATAGATAGATAGATAGATAGATAGATGATCAGACAGGCAGACAGGCAGAATCTTGCTACATAGACCAGGCTATCCTCACATTTGTAATCCTTATGCCTCTACCTTCTGAGATTACTGTACACTATCCCTGCAGGCCCACACTGTCACGTTGCCGTCTTGATGGGAGGCAGTAGCTAGTGGGAAGCTGCCTAGCCAGGCTGGTGGCCTTGTCCAACATCCCTTGAGGCACTTGTGGCCGGTCTGTACCTGCAGTGCCAGGTGGATGAAGCGGGTGGGCATGCACTCTTCTCAGCTCTCTTCTTTTTGAAAATTGCGTTTAGACTATTTTTAAACAGAGCAGACTAGAGAACTAAATACAGAACCCCCCCCCAGTGCTATTGAGTGTTAGCACCTCGTTCCAGTTATTTCTGTGCTTCAAAGGAACAAAGAAGAAGAAGGGGACCCTCTACGATCACCCCTGGTCTCATCCAAGCCAGGGGGCCAATAGCACAAGTTAAATGTTTGTCCTGATCACGCACCTTTTCCTACCGTTAGCACATATATGTGCATACACCTATAAACGTGACATATTTGGCTGGCTTACCAGGTTTCTAAACCTTACATGAAATGACATCATTCTGTATTTGGCTTTTTATCATTTTTATTGCTTTTTACTTTTATTCTTTTGTTCAGCATTTTGAAACTTCATGCTTTGAATTGCTTTCACAACATATCGTTTGACTGTTTTCCTCATCAGGGAACATTTAGCTGTTGCCACTGTCCACCCAGGTAAACACTGCTATTGACATCTTTCCACATGTGAAATATTTTGGGGTCTTTTTGTGTCTACAAGTGGACTTACACCTTAGAAGAAGTATGCCGACTTGAATAGATGGCCAGGTTGTGTACTGGAGGGTCCATGAGCAATGGATGCAAGAATCATCCATTGCATTGAATGTCCATGGGATCATCACACTTCTATAGTTTATAAGCAGTGTGTGTGTGTGTGTGTGTGTGTGTGTGTGTGTGTGTGTGTAGATCAGAGAACAGTTTGCAAGGGTTAGAGGACAGCTTGCAAGGGTCAGTTCTCTCCTTCTACCCTGTGAGACCTGGGACTCCAACTCAGATTGTCAGGCTTGGAGGCACATGCCTTTACCACCTGAGCCATCTCATTGGACCAGACTTTTACATTTTTGTCAACTAAATTGTGTGTGAGGCTATGAATGGGACATATATGACAGATAGTAATTGTACCCCTTTGATTGTTTATTTGTTGATGACTACCAAGGATGTATTTACAAGATTGGGGCCCATTCAGACCCAGCTCAGTGGGGTCTGTAGTCTTTTTGCTATCTGGGACATAGCTTTGTTCTTTAGTCTGTTTGCTATCTGGGACATAGCTCTAACTAGAAGCACTTTATGTCATTTTTCAGATAGTTTACCTTTTTCTTATTTTAAAAAAATACTTATCTTTTAAATAAAAATATTTTAAAATTATGTATTTAAAAATATGTGAGGGTTTTACCTGTGTATATGAACATGTAGAATGTATGTGTCTGATGCCTGTAGAGGTCAGAAGAGGGCGCTGAATCTCCAGTAACCAGAGTTATGTATGGTTGTGAGCCACCATGTGGGTGCTGAAAACAGAACCTGGGTCCTCTGCAAGAGCAACAAGTGCTCTTAACTGAGCCATCTCTCTAGCCCTGACACATGCTGGTTTCTGATATCTTATGTTTAGAAGCCTCAGAACTGACCTTGAGAGATGAGGAAGAGGGGCATCTTGGTATTCTTCAAAAGGTCAGTTGAGGAGGTCATGGAAAGAAGGTGGTGGTCCCGGTCAGCATCCTTAGTCATAGAGTCTTGTGCAAGTAACTGAGGCAAGGGGCATGGTCAACAGGCAAAGTACATCTTAGACCCCTGTACCTGATCCCCATTCACCTGTTAACTCATAGCAGGAAGCTTTTGTTTGTCTTAAAATCGTGGAAATTGAACATAGGGCCTTGTACAAGCTGGGTAAGGGGATCCATCACTGAGCTGGATTTTTTGACAATGTCTAAGTCACCCAGGCTGACCTTGAACTTCTCCCTCCTGAGTAGCTGGGACTATAGGCCTGTGGCATCATCAGGCCTGGCTCACTGTAAGATGACATTGCTTTCATAGTGCCTCTCACTTGAGGAGGGCTGGTAGATGCTGACTAGCTCTTTAAAGTAAGATCATTATTGAATTCCCGAGTCTCAAGGGCAGTGATGTCATCCACACCTTTTCCTTCCAACCCTGTGCAGAGATGGGGTGCCTGAGGCCGGGACATGGGAAGCAGCCTTTGCCTATGAGATGATGATTTAGGGAGGAGAGGCTCAGAACCTTGAAACCTCTTGGGTATCTGTGACGTGTGGTCATTTGTAGGCTCATCTACTGAGATTAAACAACTGGGGGGGGGCACAGTGCCACATGCCCCACTCAGAGTACAATTGTAATTGGGGAGCCAAGGCCCCATTGGCAGGCATCACAGAACTAGCTGTGAAATGAATCAGAATCCTGTCACACAGTCTTTCTCTCCCTCCCTTGTTTCCTTATCTCTCCCCTGCCCTCTCCCCTGCCCTCTCTTCCCTCTCCCCTCCCTCTCCCTCTTCCCTACACTCTCTCCTTCCCTCTTCCCCTCTTTTCCCCTTTCCTCTCCCCCTCCCTCCTCATCTCTCCCCTTCTCCCTCTTCCCCTATTCCCTCCTCCTCTTCCTTCCTTTCTCCTTTCTCATGCCTCTCCCTTCCTTCCTCACCTTAAATTTAACTCTCATTTCTCTTTTTCTTTCCTGAAACGGAAACCTCACCCCAGGACCCAGTCATCTGAGTTCTCTGTGTGCCATCACCCCCCTGCCTCAGTGTCCCATTAACAACAGGAGACAGGCCTATCTGAAGGATGCCTGTTGCTATCCCACCAGGCAATCCCTTAGTCAACATCTTCCCCTTAAGAAGCATGTATGTGCCTGTAGCAAAGTGACCAAAGCCACTTTTGAAGGAACCCCATTAACTGTTCATGGGTCACAGGAAACACTTGCTGCCTGTTTTCCCCCACTAAGGACGTGGAGAGTGGGCAGGGCTGCTCAGGCCCTGCAGACCTGGCAGCCTTGCCACAGTACAAACCCCAATTCTGAAGCCCAGGATCTGCACGCTGGACTGATGAGCAGAGAGGACAAGGCTCAAGTCACAGAGCCCTTGTCCACCTCCTGGGGTGTCACTGATGACTTAGACCTTTCTGTACTGGTTATTTGTTGATTTACCTGGTATAAACAGATGGCTCTAGAAAGTTATCGGATCATCTTTGACTATTGTTAGGAAGGAAAACAAAACAAACAAACAAAAAAAAGAAAAGAAAAGAAAAGAAAACAAAAGAACCAGAGACAGTCTGACGGTTACAAGAGAGAATGATAGTAATTAACGTCTGAGTTCACTTCCTGCCATGGAAAGGGTTGCGACAGAGTTTGTTGTTCCTTTCAGCACCTGAAGGGTTAATGACCCCAGAAGCCCAGCCTGAGAACTAGGAAAGGTGGCCAGGATAGCAAGGTTCATGAGTGAGTGAACCCTAGGTGACACAGGTTTATGCTGCCACTGACTTGATTTCTCTCTTTGTCTCTGTCTCTCTCTTTTCCCCACTCCAATTCCACAGGTAAGCCACTTGACCTCAGTTTCCCTGCTAATAAACTGTAGCTAACCACACACCTTTCTAAGGGTGTCTCTGAAGGATAATTAGCAAGGTTTTGCAGTGCACTTTGAAGAAAATTGCCAAGAGGGTGCTCTGCTGGCCTGGAATTTTCCTTGGTACAAATATCAAACAGAAGAGGATGGCAGTGTTTCGATTCTGGCCCCAGGAGCCCAGCCCTGCCTGCCAGTTGAGTTGGAAGAGAGGAGGGGGAGGGACTGCTGTCCCAGCCTGGGCCTGCCTAGATAATGAAAGGCATGACCCTGCCTTTGATGCCTGCCTGCCACGCTTGTTAATTTTAATGGAAGTGAGCAGAGGGTTCTGCTTGGCAGAAGAAGACAGGTAGATCCTGAAGGGGGTCAGTGCAGTTCAGTTTGGATCTCCTTTGGCTTTGAAGTCCTTGGCCAGATGCTGGAGTTACAAGATGACTCCACCTGTGGGCAGGGTGGGATGGGGGAGCTTGGGAACCTGAGGACCCTCTCTTTGCAGCTCAGCCAGAAACAGACAACCCCTGTCCCACTTTCCAGTCACGTTAGAACCGTCTCCTGAGCTGGGAAATTTCTGGGGACACTCTCAATGGGGCTGTCAAGCCAGAGTGTCCTCAGGCAAGGCAATTAATATGGAAAAGGAGGCAGAGTAACTCTACAGGGTCCTGGGAAAGATCCAGGGTTCAATCTCCAGCTTGAGAAAAAGAAATGACTAAAGAAAGAAGGCAGACTGGCCATGGGTATGGGGAACATAGCTAATTCAACCCCCATTGGGGTTTGGGCTTTGGGGGTCCATGCTGCCAGCTCTGCTAATTTTACAGAGTAATGGAGTGTTTGGGTTTTGTATATGATGAGGAAATTCTAACTTTGAAACACTAATTTAAGTTACTTATTTCTATATTTATTTAGTGAAACAGAGTCTTGCTATATAACTCAGGCTGATCCCAATCCTCCTGCCTCAGCCTCCTGAGTGCTGGAATAACATGTCCACCCAGCCATTATTTATTATCTTTTAATATTCACCACACGAGCAAGCCGAGGCCACTGTTGCTTACAGGGTCCTAGTTTATGAGTTCTGCCTGAGAAGCTTAGGTTTTAAATATCTCATTTCAGTTTCTTGTTACTGTTGTGTAATATTTTGATTGCATTCTGACAATAAAGTTTGCTTTGAGTCAGAGGCAGAGCTAGCCACTAGCTGACCAAACTTAACCATAGAGGTTTTGGAGGACTAAGGATAGAAAGGAGACAGGAAGTAGTAAGGCAGGGCTAAGAGAGGATCTCAGCCTGTTTTAAGGAAGGAATGGAAGAGATAGGAGGGCACTGGTGGCTTCTCCACAGTTTCTCTGGTCATTCAGGTTCTTACCCAGAAATCTGAGTCTGATTTTTTTTTTTTTTTTTTTTTTTTTTTTGATAAACGCTTCAAATTACTCCAACCTCCCTTCCTCACTCCCTCCCTCCCTTCCAATGTGTGCATGCATACACTATGGAAGGGTTGAGGCAAAGGTTTACTCCTGCCATCTTCTTCAATCACTCAGAGCTCTTGCTGAACCTGGATGGAGTTTTCCTGTTCAGGGTAGACTAGCTAGCTCATGAGTCCCAGGGATCAGCCTGTCTAGGCTTCCCTCTTGTGCCACAGCTTCTGGCTTTCACTTGGGTGCTAGGAATCAGAAAGCACTTTACAAACTGAGCACTCTAGCTTAGCATTTTCCAGAGACTTCACACTGGTCCCTGACTAGAACCTGAAGCTCTTTATAGAGATACAATGTTTAGTCAGGCATGGGAGCACACACCTGTAATTGAGACACTAGGGAGGTAAAGGCATAAGGGTCAAGGGATTCAGGAGCATCATTGGTGAGTCAGGAGTGGTGGTGCACACCTTTGATCCCCGCAATCAGAAGACAGAGGCAGGTGGATCTCTGTGAGTTTGAGGCCAGCCTGGTCTACAGAGTGAGTTCTAGGACAGCTAGAGCTACATAGTAAGACCCTGTCTCAAACAAAGACCACCATTGGCTGTGTAATGGATTCATAGTCAGACCGGGCTACATGAGGTCTTGTCTCAAGTAAAAAAGAAAACAAAACTAGAATTCTGAATCGTTAGACTTGGAGTGCAATCTGTGGAGGTTTCTCAAAATTATTACTTTTTAATACAGGGCTTATGCAGTCCTGGCTGTCCTAGAACTCTGTAGACCATGCTGGCCTTGAACTCAGATATGTGCCTGCCTGTGCCTCCTGAGTGTTGGGATTAAAGGCATGCACAACCATGGCTTGCTGTCAGAATTTTTAAGAAATAATTATTTATTTTTCTGTGTGTGAGTGTTTTGTCTGCATGTATGTCTGTGTACCACATATGTGCCTGGTGCCTGTAGAGGCCAAAAGAGGGCATCAGGTCACCTAGAACTGGAGTTAGCGATGGCTGTTAACAATCATGTGGATGCTGGAAATTGAACCTAGAGTCTCTGGAAGAGTAGCTGGTACCCTTAACTCTGAGCCAACTTTCCAGCCCCTTTCTTAGAATTTTAAAAGTCCTCAGGTGACAGGTGTGCAGCCAGGTTTGAGAAACAATCACCTTACCAGTCCTTCTCAGTATTGTTTATTTGTGCATTTTAAAATGTTTGTGCCACCTCCCCTACATATGGAATTGGGGTGGGGGGATGGGAGGGGAGGGTGTTTAGAGTGCATGTGAGAGGGCAGAGAGGGTAAAAAGGGAGAGAAGGAGGGAGGGAGGGCTGGGGGGAGGGAGTGAGGGAGGGAAGGAGGGAGGGAGGGAGGGAGGGAAAGGGAACTGGGATCAACATGTAAAATAATATATTAAACTAAAAAAAAAAAAATGCTTTGACTCCAAAATTTAAGTTGAAGGACAAGTTACTGGGGAAAGGGATTTCTATTTTTGTTTCCACAGAAAATGAAAAGATGTGGATTCCTTCCAGACTAATGTGGTTTGATCACGCCAGACCGCCTGAAACAGAGTACAAGCTGATCCTACATTCCAAACAGCTGGACAAAGCATCCTTACAGACTACAGCCAGGATATCTGAATCTTCTTCGAATCCCCCAAGACAGCGCCCCTTACCAGCAGGAAGTAGTTTGGAAAGAACGACGCCCAAATTCCCAAATATTGTGTATAAATGTTTGTTTTCATTTAATTGGACTGGTATATAAAATTAAATAAAATTTAAAAAAATGTTTGTGCCACATGAGATGAAGCCCAGGGCCTCACACATACCTGCCAATGCCTGTCCTTAGCACCTCATCCCTCTCCTCATTATGTTTCCCTCCATCCTGCAGTACAAAAAGCCAAACTCGAATGTTGACTGCTAGCATAGCTTCAGCCTTCTCTCTACCACTGATCCCCAAATCCGCAAAAAGAGTCTTGCAGCACGAGTCATATTCGATTTGGGAATACCAGAACATCAAAATTAACTACCCCAGCACAAATGCTATTCATAGACCCTGTCACTAGCTTCAGAGCTGTCACCTAGAACTCCGAAGCTTTCTTAACCCTGTTTTTATATGAGGCCCACCTTATTATTAGGGGTAGAGTAAGCCCAAAGATTTTTTTGAGTAAAAGTAGGTTAGAGAAACAGAATATCTTTGCCTGGAATTCTTAGGAAGACCTTTCTTTTTGTTGTGATTAGGTGCCCTCTCCATTTACTTTGGAATTTTATAGAATTAGGTCAAAGCATGCCTTCATTTCTCCACGTGGAGAAGGCTTCATTTCATGGTTCTGTCCCGTCACACCCTTTGATCTCTGCGGCCATCTACCATTGTCTGGTGTGTTCCATGTGCAAATGTGAATGTGGTTACTCACCATCTACATTTGTCTGATATGTGTTTCATGTGTTCCACATGTGAATGCAAACTGTAGACATCTACAGTTGTCTGATGCATGTTGCATATGTGAATGTGAATGTAGTTGCTCTCTCACTTTTCACCCCAAGACTTCTGACAGAATGCTATTGGTATCTTCTTTCTAAACTTCCGGGGTGACTGGCATATCTCATGGGATGGGTACCTATCCCTGCCTGCATTCACAAACATTTGCTAATGAAGTGCAGATTCTGGCAGGCATACTTAAGATAACATTCAACAAACACAGCTAATTCTTGCCCTACGGGTCCCTAAGTGGGGAAACGGGAGAGAGATGATGACGGCCATGAAGAATCACCAATTATGAAATGTGACATAGATGATAACTCTAGGTGAATGAAGGGGACCCTAACTCAGAAAATGAACACCATCTTTTAGCTGACACTCATGGAGGGAGGAATGTTCTAGGCAGAGGGAATAACACAGGCAAGGGTCCTGAGGCTGGGGAGAGAGTAGTCTCTCCTGAAAACCCAAGAGGATGATGTAACTAGAGGTAGAAACTCAAGGGGAGAGAGCTACATCCTGAGCTGTGAATGAGATTCCTAGACTCGAAGGTGCATTCAGCTTTTTGATAGCACAAGATATTGTCATGTATCAAGTTCATGTTTGAGAACTTTGCTACTAAACCGGAAAAAATATCACAAGTTTCAAGTGAGTTAATGGGGCCATATTTGTATGGCCTGAGGTGTATTTGGCCTGTGGACCAGAGTTTGGACACTTATGGGAGGATTTATTAGGGTACATAAGTTAGTAAAGTGAGCCAGGCCAGCAAAGGGGAGCAGTGGCAAATTGGATAAACATGTGAGCTGGGGATGTAGCTTAATTGATAGGATATTTGCTTAGCATGCATAGAGTATTGGGTTAAATCCCCACCCCTACATAAATCAGGCATGTCTATAATTCTAACACTGGGGAAGAAGAGAGAGGAAGATCAGAAGTTCATGGTCCTCAGATACTTAGGTATTTGAGGCCATGTTGGGATTCATAAGGCCCTGTTTCATTGGTGTGTGCATGTTTCAGGCAATACTAACACTACTTCTTAGTAAACTCAAACTTCGCTTCATTTAGAAAAGTCTGGTGTGGGTAGTAGGGGGAGAAGGAGACTGGGGAGATGGCATCTGGGTAAAGAGCTTGCAGCATAAGCACGAGGACTTGATTTTCAATCCTCTGCCCCCATGAAAAAAAGTCAGGCATGGTGTGTGTTTGTAATCCCAGTGTCTGGAGACTGAGATGGGAGGATCCCAGGGATGGGCTATCCAGTCAGTCTAGCCAATCTGTGGACTCCAGATTCAGTGACAGACCAGTCCCCCAAAAAGCAGAGAAATGATTGAAGCAGACACTTCACATTAACCTTCAACCTCTGAAGGCACACACATGGATACACATGCACACAGACATCCCACCCCTCTACAAAACCACAGAACTAGAAACAAACACCTCCCCAACCCCCACCACCATCACCATTGCAGCCACTGCCCCATCCTCCCAACACCTGCTTGGTGGCCTGGATACTGCCTCTTGTAGCCCCTGAGTAGAGCAAACCCACAACAGATGGGGTGCCTTGCTCATAGGTAGATCAAAGCCCAAGGCATTCCTCCCAGCGATTTCGGAAGAACAAAGGACCTTTCAGGCTGATCTTCTCATGGTACCCACTCAAACTTTAACTTCGAGAGGCTTCCTATTCTGCAATGGGACATTTTAGAGCTAAGTGTAGCAGCTGCTGGAGATACAGTGTAGGGAGTAGTTAGGACTGAAAATTACTTTGAAGCTCCCCAAGCTGGAACCCTGATGAAGGGGAGGGGAGATTGTAAGAGTCAGAGGGGATGGAGGACACTAGGAGAACATGGCTCACTGTGTCAACTAAGCAGGCCTCACAGAGACTGAAGTGGAAAGCACTGGGCCTGCATGGGGCCTCTGCATATATGTATGTTATGTCTGTCAGCTTGGTGTTTTCCTAAGAACCCTTTTGTTGTTGTCTTGGGGTTTTTGTTTGTTTGGTTGGCTTGGTTTTTTGTTTGATTGTTTGTTTTGTTTTCTGAGACCGGGTTTCTCTGTGTAGCCCTGGCTGTCCTGGAACTCACAATGTAGACCAGGCTAGCTTCAAACTCAGAGATCTGAGTGCTGGGGTTAAGGGCAGATACTGCCAGGCATGGCTCTTTCTAGGGACTCCTAATAGCAGGAACAGTTGTGTCTCTGACTCTTTGCCTGCTCTTGGGACTCTTTTCCCTCCTATTGGGTTGTCTTGTCCAGCCTCAATATGAGAGCTTTTGCCTTGTCATATTTTATCTTGTTTTGTCACGTTTGGTCATTGACTCTTGGAGGCCTGCTCCTTTCTGAAGGGAAATGGAGAGGCAGTGGATCTGGGGAAGAGGAGAAGTGGTGGCGGGGAGCTGGGAGAAGTGAAGGGAGGGGGAACTGTGCTCGGGATGCATTGCTTGAGAGAAGAATCTCTTTGCAATTAAAGCAAAAGGAAATTCCCCAGGCCTAAGACCTAAGCACACAGAGATGCGCAAGGGCAGGTTCCAAAGGGCTTGTCCTTAAACTCCCACCCTTCATATGCCCCAGCCTTGTCCATGTCAGGGGCCTGGACCAGGGGAGTTACAGACAGCTATCTGCCCTGTGCTATGGGGTCTCAGACTACATGTCAGGACTGTCATGTCCCCACCAGTCTGTGCTTGCCCCGATTCTCAGTGAGCCCCTTCTGTGCCAGTTGGCTTGAGATACATTCAGCCAGTTCTTGAAATCCAGCCTTAGAGGGCTTATATCCCAGCAAGGAACATCAGCAAGGTGGCAGTGAGCCTTCATGCTGTGTTTTTTGTTTGTTTTTAATTAAAAAAAAAGAAAAGAAAAACCAATTGTTGGTTTTGCTTTAATTTGGAGTTAAGGATTCTTGGGAGCCACCATGTGGTTGCTGAAAACTGAACCCAGCTCCTTGGAAAGCCTCTACATACAGAGTTACAGATGGGGTTCTATGTGAGGATTTAAGAGGCCTTTGTCCTTCCAGGTGAGGGTTCCTCCAGCTGAAACCTAACTGCTAAACAGACTGTGGGAAACTAAGGAGGACTATGGGAAACTATTCCAAATGGAGGCAGCTTCCAGGTCCAGGAGATACAGGAGGGCACCTTAGAATCCACAGATGTGGGGGCACTGACATTGGCCAGAGCCTAGAGCCGAAGGCTCTGTGGAGAACTGGCCACTTGAGTGAGGTGGGGTTGAGTCACAGAACCTTTGGAGTTAGGATAAGAGTTCTGTTTTACCTGAGGATAATACAACGTTTCTAAGTTTCAACTTGGAAGGAAATTATTTGGGTTTGAGTGCAGTTCTCCACAGCTCAGTGGTTACCTTCTTGGTTTTATTTGTGTTTAGGTTTTTTTTTTTGGGGGGGGGAGACAGGGTTTCATATAGCCCAGGCTAGCCTAGAACTCACTATATATCTAATGTTAGCCTTGAACTCAAAATCCTCTTTTTTTCTATCTCCAAAATTCTGGGATTACAGGCATGCACCATCATGCCCAGTTTTTTTCTTAGAGGAGAAGCTTGGCCAATGACTCATTTCTAATTCTGGTCCCAACTTCACACTTCCAAGTGCTCAATACCAGCAAAAGCAGATGCTTTGCATGTCCGTATTTGGGATGGGAATACCAGTATAAAGAGATCATCTATGTGCATAATGGGGGTTCAAACCCTCATTATCTAGGTCCAAAGCCTAGGTTTTGTGCATAATTTAAGGTCAAGATAATGACTGACAGCTAAGAAGTAACCTACCTCAGCCACATACCAGGTAGGGGAAAAATCAGTCTCTGGAGCTTTCCTCATGCATGCTAGAGGAGAAAACCCACTCTGCAATGCATATGGGCATCACAACCAACTGGGTGGGAGGAGCTGAAGTTGGTGCTGCATGTGGCTAGCCTACTAATGGGACAAGGGGCCAGCAGCTCTTTAACCCGGTTTCTTAGGATGCCAGCATCCTGCAACTCTTTTCTCTTTCAGAGAACGTGGACAGGCTCTTGGAATGGATGTAGCACAACAGGGCTTTTCAGGGCCTGCTGGTGAATGAACTGTTCTGTTCCCAACAGAAAGAGCAATGCAGAGCCACCAGGAAGTTTTGTCTCTGGGGAGTGGACAGGCAGGCATGCTGCCAAGTCTTAGGACAGACATGGGATCAGACAGGCTGGCAGGAGGCACAGAGAGTCATGGGTGCTGCAGCTGAGGTAAATGACCACTTTTGGCCATGTAGCTAGAGGAACTGAAGAACTCTGCTGGGTTGTCGAGGTAGCTCAATGGTAGAGCAGCACTTCCTTAAACTGTGGAGGGCCCAGGGTTCAGTCCACAGCACTCAAAAGCAAAACTGGGATTCTGGGACATGTTAAGACATATCTAGACATAAGACATGTCTAGATACAGCAGAGGTACAGATTTAGAAAGGGCTCAGCTGGGGACATGGAATGGAAGGTTTCCCCAGGGGAAGGATGGGTATTGTGTAAGAAAATCATGGAGAAAAAAATAATGCAAATGTCAGTTATTACAAGTGAGATACTCATCTACATACATACTGACAGAAAAGCAAATTAAAATGACAACCAGATAACATCTCAAAAATCTGTGCAGAGATCCAAAAATTCAAAACATGCTCATGGTGAAGGCTTCAAGGAAGTGGATGTGTTTAGACACAGGTTTCCCAAAACATGAGCCACACCAGGACATTCACAGAGCAACTATCAACATGTTTATTTACACATCCTGTACAAGGAAGTGGGTGTCTCTCAATGCCATCTTACTTTTAAGAGATTAGGAAAGGCCTAGATGGCAATGAGAATGGGGTTCAGTGAATTAAGTCGAAGCAATGGAATGTTAGACACTCCTTAAAAGCACAAGGTTGGGTTACATGTCTCAAGATAGGGTCTGAAAGATGTAACAGTAACTGGGGAAAAGTAGGGGCTGATGAGTGGCATCATGAGCAAAACTGATGATTGTCTGTTACTGTAGGATTTACAGTTAGACAGAGGGCAGGAGGAAGCAATCAATCACCAAACTGACCATACGGGTTGTCAGAAGGTGATACACACTATGGAGATAAAGACATAGAGAAAGAGGACTCAGAAGTTGCTGGAGAGGCACAATATGGTGATGAATGTCTAATCCTAGCCCTTGGGAGTAAGAGGACTGCTGCAAGTTCAAAGGCCAGTCTGGAATAGAATGCAAGGCAGTCATGAACTACACAGCAAGACCCTGTACAAAACAAGTAAGTGGGGGTGGGGGGGACATGTAGAATATACAATGCAGGGGTTCTGAGCCAGCTCCACAGAGATTGAAAACCCCTGGCCAGCACTGTGGGGAAGACTCCACTCACAGGCAGAAATGGGCTAAGTAACTTGCCTGTGGCCATGGGGCAGGGAGGGTAGGGACAGCATTGTCATTCAGGCTTGGGGCAGCTTTTCACTGGCAAAATGAACAAGAGCTGCAAGGAACCTGGTGGTAGGGAAACTGAGGCCCAGAGAGTTGCCCAAGCATACAGACCAAGAAGGAAAGATGCATTCCAGCATCCTTCACTCACTAGAGCGACAGGTACTCTAGCTTGGGTTTCCCAAAGGAAGAAAGAGATTTTAGATTCTTCATAGAAAACAAAGTGTTTATGGTCTTAGTTTTAAATCATCCTAAGTGCATATGAGAAGGAAAAGCAAGGGAGTATCACACAAGTTACACAAAGTTAGTGCTTAGGATGGATAGTTTCAGTGAACGATGACTGTTTTGCCTGCATGTATGTATGTGGGTCCTGTATGTGCGGTGCCTATGGAGGCCAGAAGAGGTTCCCTGGAACTGGTATTACAGATGGCTGTGAGCTGTCATGTGGGTGCTGGGAGCTAAACCCAGGTGCTTTTTAAAGCAGCGAGTGCTCTTAATGGCTGCACTGTCTCTCCAACCCCCTGTTCTGGGGTGTGTGTGTGTGTGTGTGTGTGTGTGTGTGTGTGTGTGTGTGTGTGTGTGTTGCACACATGGAGCCATTTCTCTTTCCACCCTCAGCCCTCAGGGGTTGAACTCAGGTCACAGCACATGCTTCTGTCTGCTGAGGCATTTCCACCAGTCCTGGAAGAACAAGTTTTTATCTACATCAAACTTTATCATTATTATTTACATTTTTTCTTTTATTGAAAATAGATTCTAATGAGAGGCAGAAAGGGAGTGGATCCAGAAGAGGATGGGAGGTGGGGAAGAACTGGGAGGAGTAGAGGGAGGACAAACTATAAACAGTATAAATTTTATGAGAAGAGAACCTATTTTCAATGGAAGAATGATTTTAAAAGTGAGTCAACTTAATGAAGAAACTACATGATGACTCCTAGCATAGCTGGAGGTAGTTTCAGCATCACTCAGGGGGTTTTAACTGATGGTGAATTTGTAAAGTTTTGCCTTGAGGTTGACTCTTCTGGGACCAGAGAAGGAGGCTTTTGAAGGAGCAGGGAGCTCAGCATCTGTGGTTAGGATTCCTGCCCAGGAATTCCACCAACTTCTTCAGTAGAGAATCTACCCTCTCCCCAGGCTGTCCCTGCCTCACTGCTGGCAACTGTGGGAACCTGACCTTTTTATGGACAATTTCATCTTCAAAGTGCTTTGGACTTATTAATTGGCTTGCACAGCTCTGCCAAGGACAGTTCTTCCCGCCCAGCCAACTGGAGCCCAGACATTCTTGATGGGGGATGGCTGATGGAGATGATGCAGAGAAGACCAGGAGGGCCCATCTGCTAGATTCCTGGCTGGACCTCACCTTAGTGAGGCCCAGTTCTGAATTAGGGCCAAGAGTCCCAGTCCCATTACTTTAATGCATCTTGGGAAGGCTCAGTTCATGTTATCAATCTATGAAATGGGGTTGGGAGAAAATGGGGCCATTGGAAGGGCTAAGCATGTCAAGTAGGTGGTGATGGATGTAATGGTCTCCTACACTCTTGAATACTTGAAACTACCTGCATGTGACAGTTCAGCACTTAGTACCTTAACACTGACAACTTCTCTGCCTTGTATTAAGGTGAGTCAAGATCCTATTGTAGCTGTGGACTCTGTGGGGGCTGGGGCTTAAGCCTAAGGCATCATTATATCCCTCTAGGTGGGAAGCCCAGGGCCTGGCATGAAATTCAGTAGAAGTTTGTGTGCCCCAGAGGCAAGCAAATAAGGAAGTCATAGGGAACAAGAAAAGGGCTTCAGAGCCTCATTGTGTGGGTTTAAGCTCAGTCCTTCATTCACTAGATCTTAGGTAAGACACATAGCCTCTTTGTGCCCAGGGGCTGTGACCTGTAAAATGGGGGTAATTAATAACAGCACCTTCATCATCATGTGGTTGTGAAGATTAAATCAGTTAATATGCCAACATGCTTAGGACACTAGATGCCCCAGGAGAAGAGCTGTTGGCTGCTATTTTGCCAGTACCTGGAAAAGGGCTTCCTCATACCTCTCTCTCTGACATGCTCTTTCTATTCAGCCCAGCACAACTCCAAACTCAGAGTCATCCTGATTCAGCCTACCGAGTGCTGAGATTGTAGATATGGGTCACTATGTGTGGTGCAAAAGGCCTTTTCCTAGATACAGGCTCCACAAATGTTAATAAGCAGAGATAAGAGCACTGCAAGGTCAAGACCAGCTTGAACTATATATATGAGACCCTGTCGCTGGTTCAATAAATAAATAGGAAGGAAGAAAGAAAAAAAGAAATAGAGAGAGAGAGAGAGGTGAGCCTGATGGTGGTGGCTCACCCCTTTGATCCCAGCACTTGGGAAGCAGAGGCAGGCAGATTTCTGTGAGTTCAAGGTCAGCCAGATCGAGTTCCAGGACAGGCTCCAAAGCTACACAGAGAAATACTGTCTTGGATAATAAAAAGGGAGGAAGGAAGGAAGGAAGGAAGGAAGGAAGGAGAAGGAAAGGAGAGGGAAGGGAAGGGAAGGGAAGGAAAAGTTAGGGAAGAGAAGGGGATGTGGATATTCTCCAAAGTCCTTCAAAGCATACACTAAATGAAAAAACCAAATCTAAAAGGCGAGATTCTGCTTATGAAGCACACAAAAGTCAGGATGCATGTACTGGAGCCGCACACTTCACCAGTGTACTCACTAGCCATGTGGAAGAGGAGCCAGAGCTAGTGCCAGTGGCACTCCAGGGTGGGCGTGGCAACCCCTAGGGACAGGAAGAGGACTCCTTTCACTGTACATGCTTGTTTAGAGGACACACCTTTTGCGGGGAGAGTTTCAAGACATGGTCTCTCTGTATAGATTTGACGATCATAGAACTTGCTCTGTAGACCAGACTGGCCTCCTTCTCCCTTATTGGTCTCCCAAGTCTCAGCCTTCATTTGGCTGCTCCACAATCCCAGGTGATTGTGCCCTCTGTGTCCAGTATGGACACACAACCTCTACCAGTTGGTTTTCATTTATCTTTCAAAAAGGGGCGCTGGGCGGGAGTGGGGGGGGAGTGGGGTGGTGGGAGGGTAAGGAGAGGGGTTAGCTCAGCAATGGAACATATACACAGTATGCCTCAGATCTAGGCAGTCTATTGCAGTTAAATAAGGATCAGGATAAACAAATAGGCCGAATAGATGTTTATTCAGGGAGAAATAACTTATAACCTAGACAGATGAACACCAGGAAATTCTGCCCGATCCTCTCCTGTCCGAGTCACGCCAGAGAGCTTTTCCAGGCTCTCCTCCGACTTCCTTCCACAGGTCATTTCCGCCCATGGCTCCACCCACCAATGGGCGTGGTCAGTGCCACAGAAGGACTATCTCACTACAGCAGTCTTCAGCGCCAAAAAACGCCAAAAAGCATCCAGTTTTGCTCTTGGTGTTCTATTGGAGAATTCTACCACATTACACAGCTGCTCTCACCAGGAAAACTTGAGGCAGGAGTAAGGACTTTGTGGGTCTGTGTGGTGGAGAGAGAGTCATGATATGTCCGGTCTGCTTAGAACTCAGATCCCAGCCCTGAAGAAAGACAGCGTGTTAGGACTGGACTGAGACAAGGCTGTTCCTACAACCCTGGTGTGTGGAGAAGGAACACAACCCCTTCTCTCAATTCAGGAACATGCTTGGCAGAGCTAGTGATGGACTGAGGCCAGGACCTTGGTGGGGTGGGGCTGTGGCTTCAGATTCTGAGAACCCAACTATTCCCTCCCTAAGAAGCTATGGTTATCAGTTCCAAGACCACTTGCTGTATGCTTGCTCAGTCTGTGATGCACTTGAGATACCCTGTGTTCCCTTGGGCAGCATTGCTTGATTAGCTTCCTACTGACTTCATCCCATTGTATGAGAGCTTTCTGATTTTTCTGTCTCACACACTCCTTAGCAATGCTATACTTTTTAATAAAATTGCTTGTGCCAGAATTCCTGAGCCCATCTTTTCTATCTTCTTTATCTCTGACACCCTAGACCTTCCTTCCTCCTCAGGACCCTGTTACTGAAGAATACTGATCCAGGCCAGTGGGAGGGCTGAAAAGCTAACTCCGTGGTAAAAAGCACTTATTCTTAGAGGGGACCTGGGTTCCATTCCCCGAACCCACGTGGCATCTCACAACTATCTATAACACAGTAGAGGACCTGACACCCTCTCTGGCCTCTGCAGGCACCAAGCACCATATTGCACACAGGCACACATTCAGGCAAAATGCCCATACGCATAAAATGAAATTTAAAAATGGGAGAGAGGGGAGGAGGAAGAAGAGGATTGTGCCATTAAGCATCCCAGCAGGTTGAGGCACCTGCTGCCAAGCCTGGCAATTTAAATTCAATCCCGGAGACTCCTATGCTAGAAGGAAAGAATGGGCTCCTGTACATTTTTGTCCTCTAATCTCCACAAGTGTGCCATGGCACATGTACACAAACACGCACACACACAATAAATAGATAAAAAATGTCATCTAAATTTTTAAAATTGAAGTGATGGTAACATTAGGTCACCTTAGTATAGAAACTGGAAATGCATCATCTTCCTGGAGCCCTTGAAGGGACCACTTGCTAGTGTTCAGCATGAAGGTGCTTAGGTGATACATCTTCTAATACCCAAAGGGCTAACGTGGAGGCTAACGTGTCCATTTCTATAAAGTTGGGTATGTGGGTCATTGTAAGCAGGAGCTTTCAGAACTATTTATAGGTACAAAGAACTGTGGGTCAGGAGCTGCCATCACTGGAGAGATTCACACAGGAACTGGATTTTGGTTCTTGCCTTGGGCAGGTGATCTTTCTGGTCCCTTATACTCGGTGATAGTGTGAGTATAGAAACAGAATGTGGAATTTCTTTTAGCCTCTGCACCCCTTGAGGATATGACACTGAGATCTACATGAATTCAGATCAATGCAAAAGAACTTGGGCCTTCCTCAACAGGTGTCCAAGAACTGGCTTCTCCCATCAAATGGGTAGTTACTAAAGCTGAGTCAGCTCTTAGCCAGCGTCTGATGCTCGTCACACCCAGGGATGGCCCCAGGGGCTCACGAGGAACACACTCCTTGGAAACTGGAACAGATCCGAACAGTCTACTTTGATCTGAGCCTGCTGGGAGGGTGGGCCAGAAGCCGGTTCCTCTGCCTCATGATGCTGGGCTCACAGTAACCCACCTTGCCCTTCTACAACTTCAAAACCACTTCAGATTTTGTCAAAGCAGATTCATCACTATTGGTTCAGGTATGGCCACACCTTCTTGTCAGTACCACTTACTACTGTGAACTTGGAAACTTTTCACTATTTACACAAAAAGATTAAGGGGCACAGGTTCACAGATTTTAAGAATAAAATCACCATTTATATAAACTACATATACATTCAAAACTAGAAACTTATGCCAAGGCCAGAGACTGTCAAGAAAAATAAGAACAATGGCCCCCCACCAAAAAAGTGAGATGGCTCAGTGACTGGAAGACTTCACTTGTAATCCTGACAATCTCACTGAGGAAGGAGAGAACTGACTCCCAAAAGCTGTACTCTACATTCTGACCTCTCTGTCCACATATACCACACACATCATAGACCTCTGTACATGTATGCCACACACATACACAAACACATGACTAATAAAATAAAAATTTTAAATGACTGAAAATATGTTTTCTTTGAGTGAATTGTTTGTCAAAGCCATTAGGGTATTGGATCGTGGTGGGTTCTTTTTGCTTTGATTTTTTAAGGACTCTTACACATACCTCACTAGTCATTGAGTAATTGAGGATGTCCTGAATAGTAATCCCTCATTACTGTTTGTAACAATTAACCCTATGGCCAAACATAGTGGTCAGCGCCTGTAATCCCAGCAATCAAGAAGCAGAGGCAGGGGAATTGCCCGGAGTTTGAGGCAAGTCTGGGCTACAGAGAGAGACCTTGACTGGAATACCAAAACCAGCCAACCAAACCCTTGGTCCTCACACATGTCCAAATGCCCCAGTCTCCCATGACCTCCTTTCTATACCATTCCAGGCTCTGACTCACGTTGCTCAGAGTCCTAAGCTTGCTCTTATCTCCGTGGGGTAGGGTAGATGGTGATGAAAGCAACACAGAAAAGCAAGAGACACCACTCCTCAGTGCTCAGCCTGGCAGTCCACACCATCTGGTTTGTAAGTTTCAATGAAAGGTTACATAGGGTCCCCTCAGGCCAAGATGGACAAAGCAGGAGATGTGAGAGAGCCTGGTGTACACAGTAGGCCTCTCTGAGGAAGATGCCTGGGCTATGATATGATCCACATGTAGGGGCCAGGCTTGCAAATATCTGGCAGCAGAGGATTGCAGGTATCAAGAACTACATGGTGGCATAGAAAGCCCTACCCTGGAGCTATGGACATTTGTCACCACAGTTTAGTAAATTTTGGCAAATACATACTTCTGTATAGCCACCACCACATTCAAAATATATAATCCTTTCGCTTTTGGACTTTGCTTTTGCTTTGGTCTTGTGTAGACTTGACTGGCCTCGGCCCCATCCTATAGCTACATATGACCTTGAGTTCTTGATCGTCCTGCCTCCACCTTTCAAGTCCCGGGGCTCCAGCTGTAAGCCCCCAAACCTGGCCAGTACTATTTTTTATTTGAGTGTTTGTGAAATATGATCTCAAAATATAGCACAGGCTACATTTTATGTTGAACACACAATTCTTTCCATCTCTGCCCCTCGAGTGCTGAGGTTAGAGCTGTGTGCTGAGGTTAGAGCTGTGTGCTGCTGTACCCAGCTGTAACATTCTTTGAAAATTTCCTTTCGGTTTTGCTTTTGTTTTTGTTTTGAGACAGAATTTCTCGGTGTAGCCCTGGATGCCCTGGAATTCATGATGTAGCCCAGGCTGACCTTGAACTCAGAGACCCACCTGCCTCTGCCTCCCAAGTGCTAGGATTAAAGATGTGTGTCACCATCATTTGGCCAGCTGTGGTATTCTTATTATCAACTAAAGTTCCTTCTGGCAACAGGCTGTAGCTCAATGGAAAATGGTTGCTAGCATGTTTACAGCCCTTTGACTTCCAGCATGAGAGAAAAAGCTCAAGTGCCTCCATGCCCTTTACACCTGCTCTTCCCTCTGCTACCACACCTGTGTTTTATCTAGCTCCTGGTTCCTGTAGACAGCTCACCCACCTTCCTAGTGTCACTGTCTTCCATAAAGTCTCTGTTTAAATTCAGGAAGTAACACTGGCACAATAGTATTGACCAAACACTAAGCTCTACCAGATTTCCCAGTGGAAACTGACTGAATGTGGTCTTGTGCCCAGAACTACATCTAGTGATCAAGCTTCCTGGGTCTCCTTTTTCTTTTGTTTTTGTGACCTTGGAATGTTCCAGGAGTACTGGTCAGGCATTTAAAAGTGAGTCCACCTATTGGGTTTAAGTGATAAGACTTTTTTTGGGGGGGGAGGGAGTCTGATGAAGGACGTCAGAGAAATAAAGTACATTTCCAACCAAGTGGCATCAGGTATCCCATGGCCTCCCTTCACTGAGTAAGTCTCTGACTCACTCTCTTTGTCCAGGCAGGTTTTGTGGGAGTTGTGGTAGTAATCATGACAATGATCATAATGTCATAATGTTAGCATAGTGTCTGTCAGTTTTCTCCATTGGAAAGTCTGTTTTTTTCTGTTGTGATAGCCCTTGGAATCAAGTCACAAAATGCTGTTACACAATAAAAAGTGGGAAAGTCAAGCTCTGCCTTGTAGGGCACAGAGAGACTGCATGTGAAATTATTTACACTATTTGTTTACTTACATAATATATTTTTTGAGATAGGATCACTTGTCTCTGCCTCCTGCGTTCTAGGATTAAGGCAATTTAAAGATGATTCAAAAGATGGTATATTTATATGTTGATGTAAATGCTCCAAGCAAAAGTACGCTGGAGTTCTTTGGTCTCTTCAGTAATTCTAAGCATTTACTTATTTATTTGCACTTTTAGAATTTCTACCTTATCTTTCCTCATTCTTTATTTTTTTAAGATTTATTCATTTTTTATGTACATTAGGGTTTTGGCTGCTTTTATGTTTGTGTGAGAATGCCAGATTCCCTGGAACTGGAGTTACAGACAGTTGTGAGCTGCCATGTGGGTGCTGGGAGTTGAGCTGTTGTCCTTTGGAAGATAAGCCATTGCTTTTAACCATTGTCCCACAAGATCCCTCTGCTACAGCCCTAAATGAGCACACAGAGATGCTATAGTAATTATCAAACTATTGGCCAATGGCTAGGGCTTCTTATTGGCTAGCTCTGTCTTAATTATTAACCCATAACTACTAATCTATGTATTTCTACATGGCCTTATCTTACCAGAGAATGCCTGGTGCTTCCTATCTTCCTGGTCCCTCCATGGCATCCCTTTCCTGTCTCCCTCTGCCTACCTTTCCCAGAATTCTCCTCATCTCCTAGTCCCACTTATCTTCCTGCCTCTATTGGTCAAACAGTATTTTATTCATCAACTAATAAGAGAAACACATATACAGAAGGACATCACCCATCACTCCAGTCCTTGCTGTGTGGCTTTTTTTTTTTTTTTTTTTTTTTTTTTTTAGATAGGGTCCCCTCCACCTTAAACTTGGTATCCTCTTGATTTAGCTGGTTTAAACTGTCATACTATCTCTTTAGAAAGCAGAGGATGTCCAGTGGTGGTGGCACACATCTTTGATCCCAGCACTCCAGACATAGAGGCAGGTGGACCTCTGTGAGTGCAAAGGCAACCAAGTCTACATAGAGAGTTCCAGGGAAGCCAGGGTTATGTAGAGAGACCCTGTCTCAAAAAACAAATGAACATAACAACAAAACACAAAAACAAAAATAAGTATATTTTACATTTGCATATGGTATAATTCAAATCACTCACATATCAAATTTTCAATAGCTGCAAGACCCATGGCTAACATATTGGAGAGTTCATCTTTAATAATTACTTATTTTAAAAATATTATTGATATCTATTTTATGTGTATGGGTGTTTTGCTTGCATGCATATCTGAGTATGTCTGGTACTCAGGGAATACCAAAGAGGACATTGGAGCCCCTGGAACTGGAGTTACAGATGGCTGTGAGCAACCATGTGAATTCTGGGAATCGGACCCCCCCAAAAAAATATGCTCTTAACAACTGAGTCATTCTTTTGCCCTTATTTATTTAAAAATTTTTTTGTGCATCTCTGTGATTTGTCTGTATGTAGTCTGTGCCCTACATGCATGCAGTGTCCCCAGAGGCCTGAAGAGGGCATTGGATCCCCCAGACCCAGAGATACAGATGGTTGTGAGCTGCCATGTCAGTATTAGAAATTGAACAGCAAATGCTTTTAACCAATGAGTTCTCTCTCTCCAGTCCCAAAATAACATCTTTGAGCCCTAACATCAGTGCAGACAGGAGGCTGTCCTACAAGTATGCCCTCACTTTTCAGCCTCTTACCTCAGTGTCTGTTACAGTTCTATGGCTGTGAGTCCCAAAAACTCACGTAGAGAAAGAAGCAGCCTCGTTCTGAAATGCATGTTTTGAATATGTAGCAGCTTAATGCCAGTCATATAACTAAGCATTACCTTGAACTCTGGACCTTCTTGCCTCCACCTTCCAAGTGCTAGCATTATAAGTGTGCACCATTTATATCCGGTCCTCTGTGTTTTCTTCTGGGTGACCTTCATTGTTTGCTTTTGCTTGTTTATGAAACAGGGTCTCTCTAAACAGCCTTTGCTGCTCTGGAACTCGCTCTGCAGAGCAGGCTGACCTGAAACTCTCAGAGGTCCACCTGCTTCTGCAGCCAGTGTTGGGATGGAATGTGTGCACCACCTCGCTTGGCCCCTTGTTTGTTTTCCTTTGAACTTTTACCAGTTTGTTTGTTTGTTTGTTTTTAATTTACTCTTTCCTTCCATGGACTGAGGAATGTCCGCTCATCTTAAAGAGTATGGGGATGCTATGCTCTTTTACAGTCAGGCTATATGGCAACAGGAATGGAAAGAGGCATGGACTATCCCCCAGAGAGCCTCTGTCTTCACACTATTATTTAAGGGGAGGCCAAGGCAAGAAGAGTGCCAAGAATTCAAAGCCATCTCAAAGACCAAAGCAAAATATAAGTCCTTCTGCAGCTGGTCCTCCTTGGCATGTACTTTGTGAGTTTCAGTATTGTTCTCCAGCCCCATCAGGCCTTGAGGAGCAAGCTTTGCTACTATTGGAAGCCTCCTGTCTTGCAGGTCCTCTCACCCTGCCTCCTCTTGGTTTAAATCCCAAATCTATTTTTTACCCCTGTGCACCCTCTAGTGGAGATGCTGTGCAAACTCAAAGGAGCTGCCTAAGGCCCCCTTGCCCTTTCCCATTAGTTAAGATCTTATACTTTGACCCTGAGCTCGCCTCGTACAACTTGACTAGCTAGTCTGGCTTTCCAAACCTAGGGCTGAAAAGAAAAGAGGCACAATACCATCTGCTAAAAAGAGAAAAGAAGAAAGAAGCTGAATTTATTACCATGGACACTCCACCCAGTCAGGTAACTGTCTCTTAGACATAATATCAGTGGCTATTTCTGGAGCCCCCTTTAAGCACCAGGCATTGGCTTAAGTACCATTTTGGTTTGCTTTCTTTCACTGTGATGAAAGCCTTGACCAAAAGCATCTTGGGGAGGAGAAGGTGTATTTTGTTTACATATTCTGGGTCATTGTCATTGAGGGAATCCAGAGCTCCTGCTTTTTTATACAATTCAGGACCACCTGCCCAGGTGTAGCACCACCCACAGTGTGCTTGGGCCCTCACACATCAATCATTAAAATCTCCCCATAGGCTTGCCTACAGGCCAATTTGATGGAGGTGATTTCTCATTAAGGTTGCCTCTTACTGGATGATCCTAGCATGTTCCAAATGACAAAACAAACAGAGTTAACCAGGACAAGATCTTTCAGTTCATCTGAGTCTTGTGACTCTCCTCACACATGGCACTATTACCCATCCTCTTTTCAGATGAAGACACTGGTACTCAATGAAGTTCACAGCTTCAGTCTGCATGTGTGGACCTTAGGTGCTCGCAGGCTCTGGAGCCTGTCTGCCTGAGTTTGCTATAGTCATTCTGTAACTTACCAGCCACACGATTGAGGGCTTCAGTTACAAAACCTCCAAGACTCAATTTCCTCCCTTGTAAACAGGGATGAAGACAGTCCCTCCCTTCAAGAGAGGCCATGAGAACCAGTAACTTAAATAGTGTGTGCCAGCACTTGACAAACAGAGAAAGGTCAATAAGAGTGAGTATTAGAGCTGGCTTTAGTGGAACAGGCCTTTAATCCCAACACTTAGGAGGCAGAGGCAGGCAGGTATCTGAGTTTGAAGCCAGCCTGGTCTACATAATGAATTCCAGGACAGCTAGGCCTACATAGTGAGTCCCTGTCTCAGAAATAAATAAATAAATATAAAAAGAAAATCCCACAAAACAAACAAAAAGAGAGTATACTGTTATGAGTAGTTTTCCCGTCTGCCTGGTCCCATAGCTGCATCAACCCCAAATAACACACAGAGGCACTGTATTAGATATAAATCTGTTGGTCTGTTACTAGCATTTCTTATTGGCTAGCTCTGTCTTAAATATTTTAATCAATTTCTACTAATCTAAGTGTTTCCATATGGTCTTATCTTACCAGAGAGAGGGTCTGGACTTCTGCTCTCTTGATCCTACATGTTGACTCTCTTCCTACCTCTCCCCAAATCCTCTTTGTCTCCTGGTCCCACCTATCTTGCTTTCCTATTGGCCAACAGTGCTTTATTTATTAACCAATATGAGAAACATATTCACAGAATGACATCTCTCATCAGTATACTGTTAGGGTAAAACAACAGGTCCACGTCTCCACTAGTGACTGAGGGAAGAAAACTATAAGATGTGTCTGCAGCTGTCAGGGTTCATAAACTAATCCACTCTCCATTACAACCCACTGTCGCTGTTGTCTGTGAAAGTCCTAGGATCTCAAGTCCAGAGTGGTCACTGACCTGAAAAGACAAGAGTCTCCTTGGAAGAGCTGCTGATTCTTGAAGGAATTACAAGAGGAAGAGATGGGTTATGAATGAGAGAAAAAACATTCCAGGCAGAGGCATGAAATGGGCAGGGAAACTAGGAGCATCCAAGAAGGCATGGGGTCTGAAATAAGAGACAGAAGTTGAGGCTACAGAAATTAGTGGCCCACCTTTGAAGACCTTCCTGTGATCAGTTAGAGACCTCAGACTGTGGCTGGCAATTGGGAACCAATAAAGATATATAAAGAGACAAGGTAAGATTTTTGTTGTCTATGAAACAGCATAACAGTACCTACCTCATAGGGTTAGTTATGGTAGGACTAAACAATGTGATTCACATAAAGTACTTAGGATTGCTTTTAGATAATGTTCAATAAATTGTTAGTCATGCATTTGCTGGGGGATTTTAATGTCATGTTAGGAAGAGCAATTGCAACAGACTTGAAAAGAAAAATGTTCACTCATAGAACTCTACAAAATGCAAACATCAGGGAGAGTTTGGGCTCATCTTTCAACACTCACTGCAGTGCCTTCCAGTTGTCCATTTGCTCCCAGCAGCTCTGTCAACCTTCCTACCAGGCCCACATCCTCCTGATTCTCTGTCCCCTTTGCCTGCTCTCCAGTCTTCTACAGTGGTGGCTGCTCATCACATTTTTCCTTGGCAAATATTTATTCCAGAAGGCAGCTAGATGAGCCCTCCAGGCTTTAGAACTTGCATTTTCTCTGCTGGAACTTCTCCCTGGAAGCTGGCTCCTCAACTGACTTTAATTCTTTGCCTAAATGTCATTTTCTCAGGGAGGTGTCTTCCCTACAACCTTACCAATCCTTCACCTGCCCTTCTCCCAACCTTCCTGTGGTGCCTGTCCTAGTGACTGTTCATTTCTTGTTTTCTCTGACTCCTGTGTTGGTTCCATGAGTGAAAAGACTCATCTTTTATTGCTATTGTCTGGAAGAGTGTCACACACACTGTAGGCTCCCAAAAATGTGTGTGGAATGAATGGTTCCAACTCTTCAATTTTGCATGTATTTTAAAATATACCAGTCGTTCCCAAGCAATCCCCCATTCCCAGTCATTTCTGCCTTAAAACAAGGTTATTTCCTCACATATGTGTAGGCAGAAGTCTGAAATCAAGATATTAATAGGAGAATGTTTCCTCTGAACATTCTAGGGAAGAAGTCCAAGCTTCTGGAGCCTTCAGGCATCTTCAGTTTCGAGTAGCAACTTCAATTGCTGCCTGTGGCTCTTTCTGTCTTCTCTCCCTCTTAAAAGGATACATATCATTAGAATTAGGGGCCACTCTAGTGCAGGATGACCTCATTTCAAGCTCTTTAACTTAGATCTGTAAAGACTGTTTGCCAAAAAGGTTACCTTTTGCCACTAGACGTGAGGTGTGAGCCAGAAACACAGCTCTCCTCTGCCACCTGTAGCAGCCTGGACACTTGTTTCTAGAGGCCTCCTTTCAAGTGAAAATGGGATTCTTGATTTTATTGCAGAAAAGAATCCCAGGGCCAAACAGTTTCAAGCACAGTTGATGATTATTCAGATTTTGGTCAGCAAGACGGCTCAGCAGCTAAAAGCACATGCCTGATGGTGTGAGTTTGGTCACTAGAACCCATGTTGTTCTACCCCCCCCACACACACACAATGATATATAACTTCAGCATAGCTTAAGCATGGTGGGGGTGGGGGGGGAGTAGTTTTATAGAGGTGCTCAGGGAAGGAATAATACACAGCCAAGAGCTTGGATGTGGGGTTTGAAAGGAGAATCCCACTTAAGTATAGTATCATCAGCCACACAAGATACTTGGCAGCTCCCAAGTTACACCTCAATGAGTGGCTAAGAATTCTCCCTTTCTCTATTTTAAAAACTAGCTTACAAAGTAGCAGGTTTCGTTTTGACATTTTCATTCATATTCGGTTTGGTTGATCCTTCTCACCTGCTTGCTCCTTTCTCCTATCCTCCCTATTACTGCCCACCCATGCCTACCGGTCCTTCTTTCCCCTCTTGTTTTGATAAATGAATTAAAAGGTGACTTCAGGGGTGCCTTGAGTAGGGTTTGCACTCTGATGATAGACCCACATATCATAAGGATGTACACCGGACTCAAGACTCATTTATTTAACGGTTTTTCGCTGTTCTACATGTGGGAAAGGAGAAGGGCCATGCACGTTCAGGACTTCAGCATTCTTAGTTGAAGTTATCTTTACATAAAGGGAGTGTTTATCTGACGGTAGGAAACCTCCAAAACAAATGTTAATTGTGCTGGCATTCTTGACTCTCAGCTAATCCTTAACTGGACTTGGGAGGGAAGTGATCCTCCTCTTCCAAGGTCCCCGAACTTCGCATTTTTCTCTTCTGCAGTACATTCACCGCCTAAACCTAAAATATTTAACCGTGAGTTGAAAACACTTATTTATTTATTTATTTATTTATTTATTTATTTATTTTGGTGAGGACTGTTTTCAGGTTACTCTTGCCATTTGCCTGGACGTAACAGCTAAAGAAAGGGACACATTAGGCACTTAAGCGTTATTTCTTTTTTAATATTATATTTTATTTATCATGCGTGTACGTGGAGCTGGTTTTCTGCTTCTAACTCAGGTCATGAGGCTTGGCATCAAACATCTTCACCCACTGAGCCATCCGCCGGCTAAAACCATTAGTTGTTGAAAGAGCGTGGGATCTAAGGGGTGCAGCTTGGCTGACGTGCTGGAGAGAATCCTGGGGAGGTACTGGCTCAGGCACCCCAGACGCCAAGGCGGGTTTGCATCTGACACTAATTTGCAACACCAGCCTGCATCCACCCAGAAAGCGAGGTTCAACCGCCGTGACGCCCACTGCGCAGTCGCAGGAGGTAGCCCAGGCCTGCGCAGCTCTTCAGCGGGGACGGGTTCGCGCAGGCGCAGAGGGAATCCGCGACCTGGGTATTGCTCCTACGCGCTCCGGGCGCGGGCCCTGGAGCGTTCGGGTGTCCAGCGTGCTTGTTCCTTGCACCCATCACCCACTGCCAAACGACCGGTCTGCTAGGCTCTCTGCATTGCGCCTGCGTCGGGCGCCTGCCTTCCGCCCCCCAGTTGCCGCCATCATGCTGCTGCCCGTGTTCACCCTGAAACTGCGCCACAAAATCAGCCCCCGCATGGTGGCCATAGGGCGATACGACGGGACTCACCCTTGCTTGGCGGCTGCCACCCAAGCGGGCAAGGTAACCGGTCCCACCCTAACTCCGCCGGCGTCCAGATCCCGCCTTTCACGGTGCCCCGCCCCCCAGTCTGCATTGCCTAGCAACCAGTCGCTGCTGTCTTTGGCCTCAGTCCTATCAATATGGGGGTTTCAGAGGAACAGCTTCAGAGTGTGACGTTTCTTATGGCCAGGTTCTTAGTGTTGGACAATATTGAGAACAGATCAGGAGCTTAGGGAAGAGAAGGCCCACGGAGGAGGACAGCTTGGCCAGGATTAGCAGTGGTGCTGACTCCAAATTTCCTGCTCAGAGCTTCTGCTTGCCATATGGAGTTTCTTCCACATTTGTCTCTTTACAGGGAAGAGGGAGGGACGACTACACAAATCCCAACGTCAAATGCAGATTGCACTTTTGGTCCTTGAACATGTACATTCAGATTACCCCCCCCCAATAATTTAAGTATTTACTAAGTGGTTACTATGAACCACAGACTGGGGTAGGTGTCATAGTCACAGAGACAAAAGGTCATTTAACAAACATTCATATTTACATTTGATATGTCTATATGATTTCTAAAAGTATTGACCTCATCTCTAAATCCCCAAAATCTAGCATGCAAGAAGTGCCCAATGTAGATATTAGCGTTTGTTAAATAAGGCAGATCAAGGCCTTAGATAGAGGCATGCACGAAATACAAGGACTACAGGGACCTCAAACATGCAATTCCAACAAGCACAAAGCCTTATACATTTATTTTCTCAGCATTAGTGCTACAAGGCCAAAAGTACTAGTGTAGCATAGGCCCAGTGGATTCTTGCTTTATGAAATTAATTTCATAACCTTCAGTATTGAACCAATAACAGCAACAATATGATGTATGGGTGGTAGTCACTAATTGTTAGCTGCTGTCATTTTTTTGTTGTTATTACAACTTTACTGATTAGAAATAGTTCAGAAAGGTTTAATTTAGTATCTGAGATTGCTCAAGCAGAAAGTTCTGGAAAGGAAGCTATATGGGGTAGCTCACACCTGTAATCCCAGTACAAGAGACCGAGGCAGGAGGATTGCCACCATTTGAGATCAGCTTGTGCTATAGAGCGAGGCCCAGTTTGGAAAAAGAAAAAAAGTTGTGGAAGTGAGATTGAAAGCATTTTGTTGGACCCAGCATGGTTGTCAACTCTTGTGGAATGAGTTTTCAAGGCACTTCCATGTATGTTGTATGCTGTTTTATATGCTATGTCTTGGAATACATGGCTGGAGTGTAATGATTCTTGCAAGTGGGTTATGATTTCATTAACTGTTATGATGAAGTAAAGTGCTGAGCATTGGGTCCAATATGTGATGCTGTGGTTAAGAGGAACTAACAAACCTGATGTAGTAGTATGTAAGACCCTCAGAATGAGGAGTCTTCCAGGTTCGGTCGATACCCCAAGAACTCAATGTCCAGTCCAGTTGCTGCAAAACGCAAGAGGCTTTAATGAACAGGAAACGTTTGCGCAAACGGGCTCCTCCAGCATGCAGGCTAGAGAGAAGCCCCCTCCCCTGGGCCCAGGTGTTTTTAAAGGCAAACCCACAAGCTTAGGGAGGGGGTGGGACCCTCTGTCCATTGAGTACGTGACCCTTGGAGGCCAGATGGTCTGCTATTAGGGTCAGCAGACCTTAGGGCCTCAGGGTGTGCTAATTAATTTTGTCTGGGCAAACCAGAGTTACAGCTATCTCTTTGTTTCCTAAGGACCCTATTTACCACCTGTTGACTCACAGGAAAGGAGGAGCAGAAAGGAGGGGCAGTGTGAATTCTTGTCATCTCAGGGCCTGGTGAGAGGAAGCTAGCAAATTCCAAGGAACAGATATTGGTTAGCTTTCCAGGTCAGACAGTCCTTCATTTAACTTCACTTTTTGGTCTTTCAAGTACACACTTGTTATTCCAGCTACTCAGGAGGTTGGGATCATAAACTCAAAGCTAGCCTGCTATCTTAGGGTTTGTATAGCAGCAACAAAATGCCCAGACCACAAAGCAAATTGAGGAGGAAAGGGTTTATTTGGTTTACATTTCAGCATTGATCATCATTGAAGGAAATCAGGACAGGACTTTACACAAGGCAGGATCTCCAGAGGCAGGAGCTGATGCAGAGGTCATGGAGGGGAGCTGCTTACTGGCTTGCTTCTCATGGCTTGCTCAGCCTGCTTTCTTATAGAACCTAGGACCAGCAGCCCAGGGAGGGCACCACACACAATGGGCTGGGTCCTTCCCCGTTGATAACTAAATGAGGAAATGCCTTGCAGCTGGATCTCAAGGAGGCATTTCCTCAGCGGAGGCTCCTTCCTCTGATGACTCTAGCTTGTGTCAAGTTGACACACAAAACCACCCTTCTTGCCTGAGCTACACAGGGAGACACAATCTCAAAATTAAAATTTAGAAAAGGGGAGAGGGTAGGGAGATTCCTCATTGGGTACAGGCACCTACTGCCAAGCCTGATGACCTGAGTTCTAACCTAGGAGCACATAGTGGAAAGAGAACTGAATCTTGTAAGTTGTTGTCTGACTTCCCTTTGTGTGCCATGGAGCTTGAACATACACCCAAGAAAATCATGCAATGAGACAAAATTAAAAAGGCTGATGATGTAACTCAGTGTAACTCAGCTTGCCTAACATACTCAACACCCTAGGTTCAATCTCCAGTGCTGCCCCTGCCTCAGGCATTGATAAACATTCAGAACAGATTCACATTTGCATATGCATATTCATGACACAGCAGCAATATAACAGGTTGAAGCTATCCCATTGGTGTTACCAGGGTTTTTCAACATGTGGGTCATGACCCCTTTGTGGGTCTCATATCAGATATCCTCATTACAACTCATAGCAGTAGCAAAATTACAGTTATGAAGTAGCAATGAAATAATTTTATGGTTGGGGGTCAGCACAACATGAAGGACTGTACTAAAGGGTTGCAGCTTCGAGAAGGTTGAAAACCACTGCCCTAGCCCCTAATTTGAGGCCTTACTCTGTGCACTGGGCACTTAACTCTGCAGATACTGTGGTAAATGGAGTTTCACCTCTGGAGCTTACATTTGAGAGTACCCAGACAGTTAACAGTGTGTGTGTGTGTGTGTGTGTGTGTGTGTGTGTGTGTGTGTGTGGTTCTTAAGAGAAAAGAATACTAAGAAAATTATTGAGAGAGGGTGATCAGACAGGCCTCTGGAAAATTTTGAAGGAAACAAAACAAGCTAGTAGCCATGTGGGCTGACTGATTTGTAGGCAGAAGCATTAGTCAGTGCAAGGGTCTTGGTGTGCACCAGAACACAAGGAGATTATAGGGCCGGAATGAAATGGCCAAGGCCAGGAGATAGCCTGGGGCCTTGTTT
This sequence comes from Phodopus roborovskii, assembly GCF_943737965.1. Classification (NCBI taxonomy): domain Eukaryota; kingdom Metazoa; phylum Chordata; class Mammalia; order Rodentia; family Cricetidae; genus Phodopus; species Phodopus roborovskii. Next base: position 5,163,780 of record NW_026126487.1, on the reverse strand, counting down.
TTCTGTGTTTTTGTTGTTGTTTGTTTGGTTTTTGTTCTGTTTTGTGCAGAGAATGATGGATTATAGTCACATTCAGATTGAAAGGAGTAAATTAAAGCATGTAGCAAGCAAAATAGAAAACTAGTAGACAGCCGATAGGTAGAAACAGCAGGTAAATAGCAAAACACATCAAACCAGGAGCTCATAACATCTAGCAGAAATGACTGGAGTAGCCTGACCAAGAGAGCAAAGAAGGGTAACATTATCAAATCAGCCACTTACAATACTGAGCAGAAACGACTGGGAAAGCCCTACTGGACCGGTCACAATGGTGTTCTCATCTGCCAAGATGAGAACCAAACTGTGAAATTGCTTCACTGGTGAAGTGGTTCAACAGGTACAGGTTTGATCCCTCACACGGTGGAAGGAGAGAATGAAATCCACAAATTGTCCTTTGATCTTCATATTCGTGTCTGCATATACACACACAAAGTAGGTTTTTAAAAATTAGTAACATTTTATGACCCATATAAAATGTAAACATATTTCTTAAAAACAAGCATTCCAACTGGGTGTGGCAGTATATGCCAGTACACTTGGAGGCAGAGACAGGAGGATCATCCAAAGTTAGAGACCCCTCTGAGTCAACTAAATATAAAACCAAAACTCAGACCAAACAACCAACTACACAAACCCCTAGAAAAACACATTGTAGCCAAGCCTGTTAGCCCAGGCTTGTATTAGCTACTCAGTAGGCAGAGACAGGGCTGCAAGCTGAAGATTGGCCTGGGCTATAGAGCAAGACCCTGTCTCAGAAATGAAAAAGGGCTAGGATGTAGCTCACTGGTAAAGGGCTTGCCTAGCATGTGAATCCTCAGCACTGCAATAAGCAGAGGATAAACAGAGAACAGACATTCCCAGGTGACACCCAAGCCTGCTCTGCCCACTGGTGCTGCATTGTGAGAGACACAGCTTCATCATTACATTCAGACCCTGATGCTGCCTGACAAGGATGTTTTATTTATTGAAAAAAATTCATACTATATATTCTGATAATACTTTCTTCCTCTCCAAACTCCTCACAGATCTTCCCCACCTCCCTACTCCATGTCTCCCTCCTTAAAAACAAGCGTATTATACACACACACACACACACACACACACACACACACACACACCAAAATATAGAAACAAAACAAAACTAGTAAGATTTTAACCACACAAAGCAATATGAAACAAAAAGTCTGCAAAAAATACCAGCGAGTTTGTTTTGTGTTAACCATCTCCTGCACATGGGTCTTCATTGAAGTGTGGTTAATATGCCCAGTGAGACTCCATTGGAGAAAAGTTTTTTTTTTTTTTTCCCTCTTTCAAGTGGGTACCAATTGCAGACAAATAGCTTCTTGGTTAGGGGTGGGGGCCTGTGTCCACTTCCCCCTGCTCTGAGCATAGAAACCCATCTGGCTGAACTTGTTCAGGCCATGTACATGCTGCCACAGTCTCTGAATTCACATATGTATCAGTCTGTTGTATCTGGAGGACACCATGTCTTTGCAGTCATTCATCCCCTTTGGCTGTTAACAAGCTTTTTGCTTCCTCTTCTGTGTAGCTGCCTGGGCCCTGAGGGGAGGATTTGATGAAGATGTCCCACTTGGGGCTGAGTGTTCCAAAATTTCTCTGTCTCTCCTTGTTGTCTAGTTGTGAGTTAGTAGTATTTGTTCCCATCTTGTGCAAGAAGAAGCTTCTCTGAGGATGGCTGAGTGAGGCACTGATCTATTGATATGGCAGAATATCACAGGAGTCATTTTATCATTATGTTCCTTGGACAGAACAATAGTATTTCTGTTTTCCCTTAGACCAGTGGTTCTCAACCTTCCTGATGCTGTGGCCCTCTAATACAGTTCCTCATGTTGTGGTGACCCCCAACCATAACATTATTTTCGTTGCTACTTCATTACTGTTATTTTTTTTTTTTTACTGCTGTGAACTGTAATATAAATAGTCTGATATGTGACCCTTGTGACCCATAGGTTGAGAACCACTGCCTTAGGCTTGGCCTATCCAGTCTCAGGTTTTTGGCCACTTGAGCAGTGTTGGGCGCGGCTTCCATCTCATGGAGTCAGCCTTAAATTCAGTCAGAGGGTGGTGGGTTACCCCCACAGTGTTTTGTGCCACTATTGCGGTGGAGTATCTTGCAGGCAGGTCTCCTTTGTAGATCACAGTTTGTAACTAGCTTGGTGATTATGTTTCTCCTCTGGTATTTTGCAGAATACTTACTATCCAGTTCCATGAATGCTAGACAGTAGGGGTGAAGCTCCTCATTGGGCAACAGCTTGACTTCTCCATGTTTGATGACATATGTAAATGTGGTCTTCAAGGGTAGGGTCTTTACACCAGTTCTGACAAGGATACTTTAGAAAGAAGTTTCTTGGGGGATTTTGTTTTGTTTCTTACTTTATGTATAGCAATATAGTTTACATATTAAATAACACTAATAAAATTGTTCTGAAGTAGCTTTAAGTAAAAGTAAAAAGGGGGGGGATTTCAGGTTACAACAACAAAAAATACCAACAAAAAAGGACGTTTTCTAGATGGGCCATTGCAACAGATAAACTCAGTGACTAGTCATGTCTTGTTCTTACTGCACTAATGGCAGTGGAGTTCAAAGCAAGCCCAGTCATGGCCTCAAAGGACGAATACATGCTGGGATCTTTTGCAGTGTAAAAATGATTCTTGATAATTCAGCACACAGATAAGTGAATTCACAGGTCCATCTCTCTCTCTCTATCTCTCTCTGTCTCTCTCCCTCTCACTCTCTTTCTTTCTCTCTCCCTCTCTGTCTCTCTCACACACACACTCACTCACATGAGACTATGTTTTTTTATGCCTGTATTCTATCTTTCCTTATCATCTAATATTATTCTCTGTTGCTCTCCTTTCTAAATTGTAGGCTATTCCCCCTTACATCTATTTACTTATGCATTATAAGCTAGGATCCACATATGAGGGAGAACATACAGTCTTTTCTGAGTTTGGGTCACCTCGCTTGGTAATTTTTTTCTTAGGGACATTTTTTTTTTTCTCTCACTATAGAGCTGGGGGATCAGCTGATTTAGATCACCAGTGTCTCAGCTAGGACAACGTTATCATCTACAGCCATTCCTTTGAAGGAAATGTCTGTTCATCATGCAGTTGAAGGGACAGGAGGCCTCCCTAGGGACTCTTTCCCTGTGTAGATGGGACCAGGATCAGTCTCACTCCGGGCTTTTTTGTTGCCTTTGGCAAAAATTCAACTCTCATTCCAGACTCTGGGGTGCACAATTCATTTCTTTTCCTGTGTGTGTGTGTGTGTGTGTGTGTGTGTGTGTGTGTGTGTGTGTGTGTGTGTGTGTTTCCTCTCAGTGTCTAATTTCTAGAAAGCATTAAGAATTCTTTGGTCAGAGCTATTACAAAACGATGTGTGATGTGATGATCCATTCATGGTCTGGGCGTTCTAGGGCTCTTGATTTAGCCCGTCACTTGCAATCAGGGCCTTAATCCTCTGACCCTGTATAATCCAAGTGCAATTAATGTTGACAAGAGCATGTAAATATCACACAAATGCGAACATTAAATGATGTTCAGTTGCTACACACATTTTCTTCATGTTTTCTGGTTGCTTCTTTTGGATATATTTTAAATTAATTAATTTGTGTATGTGTATATGAGTGTGTGTGCAGTGCCACAGCGTGGGTATGGGGGGGGTCAGAGGACGTCACTTCTCTGTGAGTCCCTTCTCTCCCACCACGTGGGTCCTTGGGATCGAATGCAGGCTTGGTGGCAAGCCCCCTTACTGTTCAGCTATCTTGCTGGCCCCATTTTCTACTACACTGTTGTTTTCCCTAAACTAATTTGTGTAGTTAACAACTTAAAATTAATACTATATTTATACAAAGGAATGAAACATTTAAAATTAGGGCCCAGGGATTCCAATTTAGTGTTTTTCATCCTACCCTGATGATCCCTTAAAGTTGGTGTTCCTATTTTGTTTTCTGGTTTGTTTGTTTGTTTAAGATAATACAAATTTTCTCAGTGAGAGGGAGCTGGAGAAGTGGCTCAGGGGCTAATAATTTCATTGCTCTTGCAGAGGACTGGAGTTTGGTTCCCAGGACCCACATCATCAGTCATAACCCCTTAACTCCAGCTTTAGGGGATCCAGTGCATTCTTCTGGTCTCTACTGGTTCCCATAGAGATGCAGAGACATTAGTAAAATTGAAATCTCAAGCAGTTTCTCCAGTGAAGTACCACATTTGTACTATGTGTCCCTGTTCACTGTGGCTCTTAGAAGCCACAGGCCATTCTAATATTTAAGACACCACACCACACCCAGTTCTCCATGACTGCAGTGTCACTGCACCTGAGAATCTCTGATCTAAGCTCCATTTCCACAGGTGAAGCTCAGGGAAGTTGAATGATGTATGAAGTCACTCATAATCAAATTGGTGATAGTCAAAACGGTTGGATTTCTGTCTTTGGAACTAATTTTAATTCTCGATCTTACCAGCAGGGACTATGAAACAATGTTCAAGAATTTGATTTATATGATGAATTTGAAGCTTGTAAAGCACATTAAAGTGATGGGCTATTTTAAGGGCTTGGAAGGGAATTTACTAGAGGTTGGTGTGGAAGACACTGAGGGAAGTGCTTTTCTGGTTCCTGTGGTCATGTGCTGTTTGGCATCATCAACTTCCTGTGCTTAACACCAGAGAAAATAGCTGAGTCTGAACCCTTTGCACCCACTGGTGGGGAGCACGTTGCAGTCCTTGGGAGCAACAGCTGGAGCTTGCTCTTCACTTTGACATCAGGGCTAGGCACGCTGGATTTCCATAATTCACAGACTGGAAGTTGGCTACACACAGAACTGTGTATGAGCATACTTTGTTTTCTGAAACAGAATTTCTCTGTGTAGTTTTGGAGCCTGTCCTGGAACTCACTCTGTAGATCAGGCTGACCTTGAACTCATAGAGACCCACCTGCCTCTGCCTCCCAAATGCTGGGATTAAAGTGGTCTAGCACCAGGCCTGGCCTTACATGAATATCTTTAAGTGTGTGCGTGCGCGCGTGTATGTGTGTGTGTGTGTGTGTGTGTGTGTGCGTGCGTGTGTGCATGCGTGTGTGCGCGCGCGCACTGTCCAGTATCTTGCTATGTAGCCTAGGCTGGCCTTGAGATCCACCTGCCTCTTTATGCTATCACACCTGGCTTCACATACTTTCATCCACAGTTGGTCGATTGTGGTTGTAGATCCAGAGGGCTGACTGCATTTAGCTAATTACATCCCTGTAGGCATCTTTTGATAAGTGATCATTGTTTTTGCCTTTGACAAGCAATCTATACTGAGCTACATACCCAGCCCCTGCAAGTGATACATTTCTATTATAAACAATACTATTGTCAGTGTCCTTACTCATAATTCTTTGTATTGAGGAGATTATATTACTGATGCTGTTATCTGAGGCTATCTTTTCACAAGCCAAGTTTCCAAAGTTTATTACTTCACCGGGGTGCTGGTGCACACTCCTAATCCCAACACTGGGAAGACTGAGCAGGAGGGTTACACGCCAGCCTGGATTTTAGAGTGAGACCCTGTGTCAAACAAACAAAAACCAAAATTTGGCACAGTTTGCAAAAGATAGGGTTAGTGAACGTTTAGTCATAAAAATAGGCCCTGACTCGAGTGCAGCACACAAGAAACAATTGCCAGGGTGAGGAGAAAGCTGAGCCCCAAGCACCTTGGAAGATTAATGGGCATGTAGAGCCTCTAAAAAATGGCAAGGGAGAAGACAAATAGATGCTTGAAGAAACACCAACTGAACATTTGCAGATTTGTTGAACACTCTAAACCCACTTATATGAATATCTCAAACTTTATAGATTAAGGTGACCTCCTGTTGTTGGAGTCCACTAACCAGTCTTTAAGACATATCATGTGAATTTGGCATTTTTGGATGTCTTAAGGGAATATGACTTTTCTGTTTTTCAGGTTTTTATTCATAACCCTCACACACGGAGCCAGCATTTCAGTGCATCTAGAGTCTGCCAGAGCCCCCTGGAGTCTGATGTTTCACTCCTCAACATTAACCAGACAGTCAGCTGTCTGGCTGCAGGAGTCTTGAACCCTGAGCTTGGCTATGATGCTCTTTTAGTGGGAACACAGACCAGTCTTTTGGCTTACGATATCTACAATAATTCAGACCTGTTCTACAGAGAGGCAAGTATATCCCCTTTAACCATCAAGTCTCTATTACCCTTTAATGCCCGTTTTTTTTTTTTTTTTTTTTTTTTTTTTGGTCAGACAAGAAGTTTTTGTTGTTTGTTGGTGTTGGGATGGGACTCAGAGCCTTGGGTGTGCGTAGCAGTTACATGTTCTATTACTGAGCTGCTGTTGACAGCCCTTGTCGCTTTATTTGCAGACATTTGTGGTTGCAGTGGGGAACTCAGCTTCACTTCTATTTGGTGCATATGTAGTTTACTTCTTGGGTTATGGTTGTTAACCATTTGGAAGTAGTCACAAGTGTCTCTAGCATGTGTATCAGTGACACCATCTGTCAAGATCTATTGGGGACCCAGCAAACAGTTCTCTGGTGGCCTTGCCTTAAGCACCATAGAGGGCCTTCCTGCAGCCTGCAGTCTACAAGCTGCTGCAGCTTCCATGCCTGAGCTATCCATGTTTATTATAGGAGATATGGGGAATAAATATTAAATAAATCATCTATAAACAAACAACATTTGAATTCACCCACCCAGCTTTGTGTGTGTTTTGAGATTAGGTTGTCCAGGCTGCTCTTGAACTTGTGACCTGTCCTTCTTCAGTCTCCTGAGCGCTGGGATTATAGCTTTATAGCATAGACCAGCTATGTCTGATTACATAGTTTGTTTGTTCATTTTTAATAAGTATATATGAGTAAAAAATTTAACAAGTTCTTTTAAAAATACTTTTTATCTATTTTTTGATAATTTTATGCATTTATACAATATATTTTGATCATATCCACCTTCGGCTCCACTCTGGCCCTCTCACCCAACTCCCTCCCAAAACTTCATATCCCCTATTTTTGGGGGGAAGTTCTCCATTTTTAAAATGACACACTGAGTCCAATTAATGATGCAAATATGTGCATTGGTGTGGGGCCATCCACTGGGACATGGACAACCTGTCAGTGGCCACACCCCAAGGACACTGGCTCTCTCTCCCCCAGCAACCAACAATTGTCCATAGCTCCTCAGCTAGAGGAAAAACTAATTTTCTTATAAAAAGGAATCATAGTATATACATGTAGGCTTTTATTTTTTCCTGTATTAAAATATAATTAAGATACTATACAAATTCATCTAAAGTGCCCTATTTCTTAGTTTGGGACTTTTCAGAGTTTTGGAACATTCACTACAGTTCTAAACATTTTTATCACCTCCAAAAGAAACTCCAGGCTCCCAAACAGGCACCTGTGTTTCCCCTTTAGCTTCCAGCCTTAGGCAGCCAGAAGTCTGTTTTCATCATATCGAACCATGTTTGTGGCTTGTTTTTCCCAGCCTGTTTTCCAGGCTGGACCATTTGGTGCCATGTATTATTGTTTCTTCATTCCCTTTTATAGTAGAATGATGTGTCATTGTATGTATATGGACTCTATTTATTTATATATTTATTTATAAATTAATGGGCAGTCTGCTCCCTGGGTTTCATTTATTCATTCATCCGTCCGCTCGTCCGTCCGTCCGTCCATCCATCCATGAGTTAATGGACAATCTGCTCCCTGGCTATTTTGGGTGACTTTCTCAGCCAGGCATAGGTAATATAAGTTTGTCATTCTGGCGCTTAAGAGTTGAGAAAGGAGGATTGTGGGTTTGAAGCTAGCCTGGATTGTATAGTAAATTTAAGGCCAGTCTGTGCTCTAAAGCAAGATGCTATTTCAACAAAACAAAGCCCTAAAGCCCTTTTCATTTGGATATATACTGTTATTGTCTTTATTTGAAATTACTATGTATTCTTTTTTGTTGTTTTTGTGTTTCAAGACTGGGCTTCTCTGTGTAGCCTTGACTGTCCTGGAACTCATTCTGTAGATCAGGCTGGTCTCAAACTCACATTCACCTGCCTCTGCCTCCAGGGATTAAAGGTGTGCACTGCCACGGCTGGCTACTATGTATTCTTATGTCATTCTTTTGCTCCTGATTAACACCATGACCAGGGGAGGAGAGAGTTTATTTCAGTTTACAGATTACCATCCTTTGTTGCAGGAAGTCAGGACAAGAACTCTGGAGGAAGGCTGCTTTCTAGCTCTCATGAGCTCTTGCTTAGCTAGCTTTCCTTAAAACATTATTATTATTAATTATTTAATGTGTATGGGTGTATGTGTATGTATGCATGCTAGGTGCCCTTGAATGCCATAAGAGGGCGTTGGAGCTCCTGGAACTGGAGTTACCAACATATAGGGGCTACAACCTCCTGGCCTCTGCAGACTCCACAGACAAACACACATAAACAAAATAAATGAATCTTTTAAAAAAAATTAAAAGCCAGAGGTATAATTGTGAAGCCAAGGGCCTTTCTCCTCCTACTCTTTCTTCTTCACCATCTTCCTTTTTCTGTTGTTTCTTTCTGAGTTAAGAGTCTCACTAAGTTGCCCAGGCTAGTCTTGAACTCATGAAGCACCTCAACAGCTGTGATTGTTTTTTAAACCACTGCTTATATAAGAAGGGGAAATGAATACCAGTCAATGTTTTCATTTCATTGGCTATTTATGCTTCCTTTCTACTGAATTTCTTGTTTATTGTTTTCTTACTTGCTATTTATTAGCAGAAAATTAAGTTTGATAAATTTTTAATTCATTTCCAGTTAATCATTACCTTTTATGTCTATCTATCTATCTATCTATCTATCTATCTATCTATCTATCTATCTGTTGTTCTTTGAAACAGAGTCTTGATGTGTTTGCTGATCTCAAACTCCAAGGCTCAGGCAATCCTCCTGCCTCAGCCCTGTGCTTAGCTGAGACTACAGGTGCAAGCCTGTCTACTTATTATTTACTATTTAACTTTATGTTTTGATTGGCTTGACTTTTAGCAATTTAAATTTCTTATGAGTGCTGTCTTTTTACACACACAGGCTTTCTTTTGGGCCACCAACCGGCTTCCAAATAAAAACCCGGAGATTTAATATTAGTTATGAATGCTCAGCCTTAGCTTATGCTCGTTTCTTGCTAGCTTTATTAAAAATTTAAATTAACCTGTTTCTCATCTATAACACCATAAACAAAAGACCCAGAGTTCAAGCTTCAAGCTGAAGATCAAAGAGGCCAAGCGGCCAAGCCACTAGCTCTACCTCAGCCTTAGGCTGAAAGGGCTGATCCTGTCTCCATGAGTGTTCACCAAACCTCAGACTGCTGCCTCTCCTCAGCAAGGCTGGACACTAAATACAGCCTGAGACACTGTGCTCCTGTCTTTTATATACTTTTCTAGGGCTGGGGTTAAAAGTATGAGCTCTGTTAATCTTTTAGACTGATTCAATCTTGTGTAGGCTAGGGTAGCCTTGAACTCAAGAGAGATCCATCTTCCTGTATTCCAAATCCTGGGATTAAGGTTGTCTGCCACCACTACCTAGCTCTATGACTAGCTAGTTTGGCTGCTGGAATTAAAGGTGTGTATCACCATTGCCTGACATCTATAGCTTGTGGCTGGTTTTGCATCCTGATACTTCAGGCAATCTTTATTAAATCATAAATAATATACCAACACACTTGTCTTCTCTTGTTTTGCCTCAGGGCTTTGCACCTTTCTTTTATTCTGTATGTCCTCCTTTGTGTCTGGCTGGCTGGAGGCTGCCTGGCCCCCGGTTCTCTCTCTCCCTTGTTATCTCTCTCTCTGCTCAGCCTCCCTCCTACTTATTCTCTCTGCCTGCCAGCCCCACCTATCCCTCTACTGCCTAGCTACTACACCAATCAGGTGCCTTAGGCAGGCAAGTGAAACAAATGCAGCCCATCTTTATATAATTAAACAAATGCAGCGTAAACCAGTGTAACACACCTTCACACAGTTAAAGTAATATTCCACACACGTCTTGGGTTTCATCCTGCGTGTTCTCAGTTGTTCTCCTTCCCTCTCAGCTCCCCATCTGCTTCCCTTTTCTTCTCAATAGCTCATTCATTTTTTTACATGTAATCTACTACTCACACATATTTAAACATTTCATACTTAAAGATTATATAATGCAAGGTGTGGTAGTACAGAAAGATTTCCACCTAAAGGGTAAATTTATCTCAGAACTTGGGTATTTAAAGTTGCATGCCTTGCAGATCCCCAGAAATCAGAAGTCCTGGAGAGTCCTGGACTGCCAAAACCATGTGTTGTAGCAGCTTTAGGGTGGGAGCTGGGCTCTGCATATACTGGATTCTCTGCTTGTTCTGCCCAGGAGAAGCCCACTTGCTCCCTTAGGAGACAAGGGCAAAGTCAGTTGAGCATCTATGGGAAACACTGATGACCTCACCCTCGGTGTGTTCTGTCTTTTCTTTTTTCTTTTGTAGGTAGCAGATGGGGCAAATGCCATCGTACTGGGGACACTGGGGGACATTGCCCCCCCTCTTGCAATCATCGGTGGCAATTGTGCTCTTCAGGGTTTTGATCATGAAGGAAATGATCTCTTTTGGACGGTATGAAGAACTAAACATTTTGGTACTCTTAAGCCTTCCCACTTTTAATTTTCTCTAGAAGTTTTTAACCACTGATTACACTGAATAATTGTTTCAAAAAACCAAATGGACTAATAGGGCTAGGGAGACGGCTTTATTATTAGAGTACCCTCCTCACGCATGAAGGCCTGAGTTCAGTCTTCAGAACCTGCATTAAAAATGTAGAGCCTAGCTGCCTACACTTGTATCTCAGTGCTGGGGAGGTGGAGCCGGGGTTCCCGGGGTTTGCTGGCCACCTAGTCTGACCCAGGTGGGAGCTACAGGCCAGTGAGAGACCCTGCCTCAAAGGAAGTGGATGGATTTCCTGAGGGTGACTCCGGCAGTTGCTGTGACATCCCTAGGCATACATACACAAGAATATAGAATATGCACATATGTAAATGTACACACAAAAGAAATAATTTTAAAAAACAAGGTAATATGTATATTAACTATAGGTAATATTGAGAACTCATTGGTAGTTTATATAAGCCTTCCCTTCATGTAGCTGATATTTTCAGATTCAGTGAAAAAGGATGTTTTATTAATGACTTCCTGTTTTATTTTCAGGTTACTGGAGACAATGTTCACTCCCTGGCGCTGTGTGACTTTGATGGCGATGGGAAGACAGAGGTGCTATGTTCAGTAGAATGTTTTCTTATGACAGTGCCATCAGCTTCTCGAGGCTGTTCTTACAGATGGGCTAACTGGTCTCTCCCTCCTGTTCTCCCCTGCTGTCCTTCCCCATCTCGTGTCTCCTCATTCATCCCTGCTCCTCCTCCCCTCACTGTCTGTGTCTCTGAGACAGAGGAGGAGGCTAAAGTTGATGAGACCTCCCTTATATTCATAATCTTACAAACTGCTTCTGACGTTTGGGAACATTTTCAATTTTGGCTGACAAAATTATTTCTTTTGACATTATTCTGATAATATGAGAAATCACCCTAGAGCTCAGATTCTTGAGAAGTTGGTATGTATACAGTGGGCCCTAATGTAGCCTACTTGCTATGGTGTTTGAGACAGGGCTTTGTCTTGAGTATACTATCAGAATCATAGACAAAAATATGTTTGTGTTTTTCCACAATACCAGGAGTCATTAAATAACAATAAATTCACAGGGTGCCAAGGTTTTTGTTGGCATCAGTTTTCAGGTGGTGCCGCTTTCCTTGCTAGTCTTGCTCTTAGATCACACATTGAACAACAGAGCATAACGATAAATCTCTCTGAGTGTGTGTGTGTGTGTGTGTGTGTGTGTGTGTGTGTGTGTGTGTAGGTGTAGGTACAGTGTGGTTGCAGGGGGCTAAAAGCCTGAGAGGCAGGGAGCTAACAGATTAGAATAGTTCCTGTCACTTGGGAGCTGAGATCTGATTCGGGAACTTGTGCAGCAGCTGCTACCACTGTGCTGCCTGCTTGTTTGTCTGTTGGCTGAGTCAGCTGTAGAGTCAGAATGCAGCTACAGAATGCAGAAGTGAAGGTCAGCACCAGGGCTGGGGGACGGGTGCGCAGGTGGCACATTGAGTAGACTGCACTGATATCCAGGACTTAGCTAAGTCAGGAGCTTGACAGGTCACTATGCACCACCATGCAGTGTTATTAAGTGCCTGCCTCTTAGTGGGGTCCAGGTGAAGGAGCTGCTCCCTTCCTCCATCTGATAGGTCCAAAAAGCTCTCAGGTCGGTTTTCCTGACGTTTTTAATACAACATGTGCCCCCACAGTCCTATTTTACCTCAGTAAAATGGCAGCATTCTACTTCTAGAAATAAGTCATTTATCAGTGTGTGTGGCATACATGGGTGCTCCTGGACACATGGGGCATTCATGTGTTTACCAAGGGGGTAAGACTGTTCTGAAACAGTGTGGGGCACCTAGCCAGAGCACACATGCTCAGCAACACAAGCCGCAGGGGGAGCTGCTCACCCAGGGAAGGAGCTTGTTCTGGCAGGCTTGGCCCTGTGCTGTGGGATTGGCTGGGTAGGGCCAGTTTTTCTCTCCTGACCAAATCAGTTACAACCCCCATGAGCACTGGCTTTCTGGAGGGCTGGAACTGGTGGATAGCAATAGCTGCAAAGGAATGGTTTTTAAATTTTTTCTTTTTATTTTATGAAACTTTGTTGTGTTTACACATTAGACTATGTCTTCCCTTCCCTTTTTCAGCTTCTTGTTGGATCTGAAGATTTTGACATCCGAGTTTTTAAAGAAGATGAGATTGTGGCAGAAATGACAGAAACGGAGGTAGGAACTGCTACTTCAGATTGGTGACCTCAGGTTGCTAGAGCGAGTGCTGAGCATCATGTCACAGTCTGGGTTGCAGTATGATGACCTTGGACTAGGAGGGGTGGCAGTGCACTCTGAGGAGACTTCTGGGCATTGTCTCATTGCCCAGGGTCTTTAGGAGAAAACGAGTTTTTTCTTATACATTCATACTTGTTATTATTTATTAGTAATATTTATTATTATTATTATTATTATTATTATTATTATTATTATTATTGACGAGCTCTAACTGTTTAGTTCTGGCCTCAAACTCACGGTATCTGTGTGCTGCCATGCCCCACAGCTTTTGGTTTTTTCTGAGACAGTCTCTTGAGGGTCTGACTTTCTACCTCTTGAATGTTGGGATACAAGTGTGCACCACCCTGGCGGGCCCAGATTTAATGTACTGTGAAATTACACTTGTGGACAGAGAAGTGAAGGTGAGAAATGAGTGTAAGGAGCAACAGTGCAAAGATGTATCTATAGTTGTTTGTTTTGTCTTCTGAGACAGGGTCTCACCCTGTAATAATCAAGGCTGGACCAGAACTCACTGTGTAGCCCAGGCTGACTTGGAGTTCATGGCAGTTCTTTTGACTAAACCTTCTAAGTGTTAAGATTACAGATGTGAGCCACCATGCCTGATTTTTATGGATATTTTTAAAAATTATTTTATGTACGTGGGTATTTTGCCCACATTTAAGTCTATAAACCGTGCTTGCCTGGTGCCTGCACAGGCCAGATGAGGGCATTGGATCTCCTGGAACTGGAGTTACTGATGGTTGTGAACTGCCATGCAGGTGCTGGGAATCGAACTTGGGTCCTCTGGAAGAGATGCCAGTGCCCTTAATCACTGGACCATCTCTCCAGCAGCTTATTAGATTCTTAGAGGGATTTATAGCCTTCCCCAAAGGCTCTCTTCCCACCCTCCCCCTCCCCCCCCAAAAAAAAGCAGCTTGAGCATCCTCACTGGCCTGCCAGGGCTGGGTTGTATATTACTGTCTCTTTCATATTAATTTGTAGGGAATCTCTTTCTGTTTTGTAGTAATCATTTGGGAGTGTTGGATTTCTGGTTTTGTCATTATTAGATGTGATGATAGAGTTCTTTGAAGGATATTTCCCTAAGCCCTAGAAAAGGACAGTGGGACATGGGATAGAGCCAAGAACCAGAGGGGACTAGTTGCCTGTCTGGTCTACAAAGGAAGAAAGGGAAACCCTCACTAAGGATCGTCTGACTTAGTCAGTGTTACTATTGCTATGCTGAAACACTGGGGAGGAAGGGCTTTATTTGGCCATCCCCTGAGTCACAGTCCATTGAGGGAAGCCATAACAAAAACTCAAACTGGGCAGGAACCTAAAGGCAGGAGCTGATGCAGAGGCCTTGGGGGAATCTGTGTTTACTGGCTTGTTCCTCATGGCTTGCTCAACCTGCTTGTTTTTAGAACTCAGAATCACAATCTAGAGATGGTCTACCCACAATGAGCCGAGCCCTCCCCCATTGATCACTAATTGAGAAATGCCTTATAGGCTTGTCAACAGCACCATTTTTTCAATTGCAGTGCCCTCCTATCAGATGACTCTAGCTTGTGTCCAGTTGACATAGAACTAGCCAGCACTCACAGGGAGTCTAGAGCTACCTTCAAATTGTTCATTTGAAGTGCCATTTCCCTGTCCTTTTGGTTTGCTGTTGGGTGGTTTTTCCTTGGGTGTCTCCCCAGGTTTGGAAGCACACAGTACACAGTACTAAGTATTGCAGGAAGATGCTTTGAGCTAAGTAACCCTGGGTCCTACACCGTGCTTTGTATGCAGAGTTAAACGAGTTGGACTTTGTGGAAAACTGTAGGTGTGAAGGAGATTACATAACCATTCTCTGCTTCTTACAATTTATCTCTTAATATCTTTGTACCGGGGCCAGGATTAGAAATGCATCTGTAGGTTCAGAGGTCATTAAGCCTCGTTCAGCATCACATTTTATTCTTTAACGTGTGTTCAGTCCTTAGAAAGTCCTATAAATATTCTGTGTGGTGTATGCATTTCTGTTTGTGGTTACATACCATATGAGTTTGTATGTTTGAACTTTTAGTTTGGAAAAGATTGTGCATTCTTTTACCTCAAGCACACAAGAAGGAAAGGATTCACTGTAAGGCAGAGTTCAAGCAGTCAGTTAGCCATGTGAAGCAGAGAGGTCTCAGGCTTGATATTTTTGTAAATATTCCTGAAGTAGATGCCATGTTCATGGATGTCGGGTGATGTTTCACCCTCTGAAATCATTACTCCCTTTTAGAGTATTTCATTTTATGACCCCTCCCCCACTGGCCTAGAACTTGGAGCATTTCTCCTGCCTCAGCCCTTTTGTGATCTTCTTGAAAAACCCACAAAGCGTTTGGGGAGTAGGATTCAAAAACAGGAGTCTGTTTTGGACACAGAGCCTTGCTAGAGCAGCCCTTGTGGAAGTGTCTTAGACCCTGAAGGTGGGAAGAAGCTGCCTGCAGCTTCAAGGATGTTTACCCCCTAACTGGCATTGTCAACTATCAGGATCCCCAGGCCTTAGCTGCCTGTTGCTTAGTTTCAGAAGGGCTTTCAGATATAAATACAGCCAGCAAGAAGATACCTGACTTTCCCTATTCACCCAAGATAGAGGGCACTGACAGACCAAAGAAACCTTTCCACTTAAATCTGGCTCGGTGAACCAATGAGTTGAATTGAGGCTACAGACATCAATGAAGAAAAATCTCCCTTCCACGCCTCAAGTGTTAGCACCATAACCTGGAGAAGGGAGAGGAGATGCCCTGTGCCCCTTGTGAGCCCTACCTCTGCTTCCATGAGTGAATGTTGGGGGGTGGTGCTATGTGAGTACTCACAGCTGTTCTGATTTCAAGACGTCAGTGACCTGGAGAACTGAGTTTCTCCATATAGGCATGTTGTTTATAAGGTTACATGTGAAGTTAAGTTGAACCTTACTGAACTCCTGTTTTCTTTTTGCAGATAGTCACCTCTCTGTGTCCCATGTATGGCAGTCGGTTTGGTTATGCGCTCTCCAATGGCACAGTTGGAGTTTATGACAAAACAGCCCGATACTGGAGAATTAAAGTTAGTACAATTAACTACCCCCTACCTTCCACCCCCATCCATGTTCACCCCTTTACTAATTATTGAAATTCTTTTTCAGTCCAAAAACCATGCCATGAGCATTCATGCGTTTGACATTAATTCTGATGGCGTGTGTGAGCTGATAACAGGGTGGTCTAATGGAAAGGTAAGTGTCCCTTAGGAAGTGTATGGTAACTCTATCTGTTAGTATTCAAATATCTGTACTGGCCTGTCCTCCGGGTTCTGACAGGATGCACCCTCAGCTGCAGCCACTAAGAGCACCTCCTGTGCATATTCACTGTTACCTTTTAAAAGGGCCCTGCCCACTTCCCGACTCTCCCTCTCTCTGTCTCTCTCTGTCTCTCTCTCTCTGTCTTTCCCCATCTCTGTTCCCCCCTCTTCCTCTTTTCTCTCTCTCTCTTTCCCTTCTCCTCTCTCCTCCTTTCCTGTCTCTGGAGAGGCCAGTCTTCTCCCTCCCTTTTCCCCTTTTTATGATCCCTTCCCCCCCAAAAAAAAAAGAAAAAAAAAAAAAAAACCTTTGCTTGAACTCTGTCACATGGCATCTTTCTCTTGCACACTGCTTTTCCTAACTTTTAACACTACCATCTGCGTGTGGTATTGGCTGCATGACGTAGATGTAATCCTAAGTCTGCCTTTCCACGTAACTTCTCCCCGCTATAAGGTGATGTGTCCTTTCAGCCTTGTAAACCACACTTGGGAGAAAAATCTCCTGAGAAATTCTTTCTAAATCTCTTCTTTGAGGGCATAGGAATCCATCTACCAGATTGATTGTAGGTGTAGGCCAGTATAAAGTTAATAATCTGTGTAAATAGCTCTTTTAAAGCTAACTGGAAACTTTGAATTATCAGGAAGAATCATGTTAGGATATTGGTTTCTACCTGTAACTTCAAAGTAAAATTCTTTTCTTTCTTCCTTCTTTCCTTCCTCCCTCCCTCCCTCCCTTCCTTCCTTCCTTTCTTTTTTTTTTTAAGATTTATTTATTATATATCCAGTGTTCTGCCTGCATATGTGCCTGCAGGCCAGAAGAAGGCATCAGATCTTGTCACATAGATGGTTGTGAGCCACCACGTGGTTGCTGGGAATTGAACTCAGGACCTCTGGAAGAACAGCCATTGCTCTTAGCCTAGTAACCATCTTTCTAGTCCCCCTTTTGCTTTCTTTTTCAACTTCAAATCAGAATATCTTGGTGTTTTGGCAAGTCAAGGTTGTCTTGTTAGCTTCCAGATCTCCATGGATATCACTGTCAGTGTTGGACTGCCGAGGCCATCAGCTCATTCCTGCTCTTTCTCTGCTCTAATTCACCTTTGGCAAGCACCTCTGCCTTCCACTGATGTCACCTAAAAGGCAGCTCTTACTTGTCTGTTCCATCTTGTCCTTGGCACTTGTAAGGGAAGGCTGTTGTCATTTCCTATGGAGATGTTTCAGACACTGATTGTTTGTTCTGTTAGGCTGTGGTAACAAATATTACCTGGGTACCTTGCAAGCAGTGGGAATTTATTTCCCATTGTTCCTGATTTGGGGACTCTTAACATCGAAGTGTAGTAAGTTTGGTGTCTGGGGAGGGCTGCGTCCTTGTAGGTGGTTGTCTTCTCACTACAACCTCACACAGCAGGAGCAGCTTCAGGATCTCCCAGGGTAGGGGGTGTTTTTAAAAGTATTGTTTATTTTTCTAGTTTTGAGAAATGGTCCTGTTAATGTTGTCTAAGCTGGTTTGGGAAACTGTACAGCCCACACTGTCTTCAAGCCCTCCTCTCAATTGCTAGGATTCAGGTGTGCACCACCACACCTGGCTTTTGGGGCATCGTACATGAGCATTCATCCCACACACCAGGGTAGCTTCCGATGGTACTATACTATCATCTTGTGCGTAAGGGTACAACATGTAAATTTTGAGTGGAAGCAAACATTAAGATCCTAGCCAACCACATTCTTGGGGAACAGAAATTATGATTGAGTCAAAAATTTGGAATTTTTACCAAGAGCCAGGCATTGTGACGTACAATTATAATTCCTGCACTTAAGAGGTAGGTGAAGGAAAATCTTGAATTCAAGCCAGCCTGGGCTATACAATGAGACTATCTCACAAAGCCAAGGATAAAAGATACCCTCAGATGGCTAGACCATGTGTAGCTGAGGATGACCCTGCACTGATCCTCCCTAGTAATAGGATTACAGGTATGTGTCAGCGTACCTGGTTGGACTAAGTAACTTGTAAAGCTAGCTTTTTGTTGTTGTTGTTGTTGCTGCTGCTGCTGCTGTTGTTTTTAAACTGTAGCATAAATGACTTTTATGTTCCTGTTTTATTTTCAGGTTGATGCTCGAAGTGACCGGACTGGGGAGGTCATATTTAAAGACAACTTTTCTTCTGCGATTGCTGGTGTGGTAGAGGGAGATTACCGGATGGATGGCCATGTGCAATTAATCTGCTGCTCAGTGGATGGGGAAAGTAAATTGGGATAGGAAAAATCCTTGAAAAGTCAAAATGTCCAAAGTAGAAGTGGCTGTGCTTAGGATCTTGTGCTCTGTTCAGTCCGAGGCTACCTGCCAGGCACAGCTGAGATGAAGGGGAACCTCCTGGACACAAGTGTGGAGCAGGAACTGATCCGAGAGCTGAGTCAGAAGAAGCAGAATCTCTTGCTGGAACTCCGCAACTATGAGGAGAACACCAAGGTGTGGCTCTGCTGAGGGGGTGGGGCTCTGCCGAGGGGAGGAGCTCTGCCGAGGGGGTGTGGCGTCGGACGTGCTGGGACTAGCTAGCCAGGATGGTTTGCTAATGGGTAGAGTGCCAGGGTCGGTACTGGGCCCTCCTGGCCTCCTGCAGAAGTGCAGATTGCTTCAGCCTTTTGGCCACTGCTAGAATAAAGAGGTTTGAGAGCTGGGCTTGGTGGCACACAATGTAATCCCAGTACTCAGAAGCTGAGAGGACCTCCTGAGTTTAGCTTAGATTACATAGCTAGACCTGTCTCAAATAAAGGATTGAGAAGGGCTAGAGAGATGGCTTAGCAGTTAATGTGTGTAATGCTCTTGGAGAGGACACAGAAGTTTGGCTCTCACCACCCACAGCAGGTGGTTCACAGCTGCCTATAACTCCAGCTTTAGGAGATTCTCTATCCTCTCCCTGAACTCACCAGACATTGCACTCACACATGCGCAGTCCTCCCCTGCCCCACACATAGTCACCTAGTTAAAATTAAAAATAAAATGCTTTTAGAAGGAGAACTAGAGATGAGAAAGAGAGACAGACAGACTGGCACATTTGTAAAGGGCATGATGAGGTGCAGTGGGCACAGATGGGGACAAGGAATACAACAAAGGAGCCAGATACAACAAAGGAGCACTAGCAGGGCAAGCGGGTTTCAGAGGAATGGCAAAGATTGGTAGGGGAGGGGAAGTCTGTCCCGAAGCTAAGTAGCCACAGCATTTAACTTGGACTATGAGTGACTAAGCAGAAGGTGTGTGTGTGTGTGTGTGTGTGTGTGTGTGTGTGTGTGTGTGTTTTACAGGCAGAACTGAGCAGTCCCCTGAATGAGGCTGATGGACAGAAAGGCATAATCCCAGCCAATACCAAGCTCCACACTGCCCTCTCAGTCAACCTGGGGAGTGATATACAAGATGCTCATGCAGAATTGCGCATTTCCACTTCCAATGGTAAGACACTGTTCCAGCTGATACTGGCCAGTGCCTGTGCTGCCTTGGAGTCGTACCTAAAATGTCATTTCCTTCTCCTTCCAGACACCATCATCCGAGCAGTATTAATTTTTGCAGAGGGAATTTTTGTGGGTGAAAGCCATGTGGTCCATCCCAGCATTCACAACCTTTCTAGCTCCATCCGTGTCCCAATTACACCTCCCAAAGATGTCCCTGTGGATCTGCACTTGAAAATCTTCGTGGGTTACAGAAGCAGGTGACCCTTTTTGTCACAGGTTATTTCCATAGAGACTTAGGAGGGCAAGATGGGTTGGTTTGCTATTGAATTACTCTCTGTCAGACCAGAAATGCCACGGAAGGACCTGACCACAAGTCAGGCTTCTCCCATGACCTTTTATTTTCCTAATTTGAAGTTTTCCTAAAGAAAAAAGAGGTATGTAAGTTTCAGGTGGTTATTTTTTCATCAGATGATCTCAGGGATACAACTTTAACAACATGTTTGAGTTTTTGGTGAAACTCAGTGGTAGAATTTATGCTTATCGTGCTCCAGGCCCTGGGTTTGAGCCTTGACACCACACATGGAAGAATAATTTGGTAATTATTTAAATGTAGTTTGTCTACTAACACTCTGAGGGGTGGGAGATATTTATATGAAGTGCAGCATTGAAGCTAGTGGGAAAAGCCCACTACCCTTATTGAAGATAAAGGCCTTTTCATGCAGGGCATGGTGGTACAGGCCTGTGATCCCACTGAAGCAGGATCAGAAGTTCCAGGCCAGCCTGCAATACAAAGAGAATTCAAGGCCATACTGGACAACTTAATGAGACCCTGTTTCATAAAAATAACATCAACAAAATCTGCCAGTCAATGAAAATCAAAGGCCTTTTTATTCTCTCAGGATGCTATAAAGCCTTGGTGCATGAACGTGTGAATACCTGGACAGCTTACATCATTTCTAAATCTCAACCCCATTCACTGCTGCAGAATTGTAGCCCTCAAGTGCCCTCCTCTTTCTTCAGTGTAACTGTAGATTCCAGTTGCTGGTGACCCGGTAGTGAGTTTATTTTCTGGGCCCTCACTTTGAAGTAGCACTGTACTGAGTCAGGTACCGTGGTACATTGTAACCCTAGTACTCAGAAGGCAGAGGTAAGCAGACCAGGAGTTCAAGGCCAGCCTGGGCTACATGAGACCTTGTCTTAAAACTACAGGGAGTACAGATTGACACTACACCAAACACTTCTCTTATGCTCATTGTTGCCTGTAGCACCCAGTTCCATGTATTTGAATTGACAAGACAGATCCCCCGATTCACCATGTATGCGATGACCAGCCCAGATGCGGCTACTGAGCCTGCCAGTTACGTGAACTTTATCATTGCAGAGCGGGCACAGAGGGTAAGTAGTGTGGTCTTTTCTTTCAGTTCATGGTTTTCACTTTAGAGTTCTTTTGATGGTACTCAGTAGAAGGGAAGAATGTGACCATGATGCTGGTAGCAGTAAACAGGAAGTATGTGGTGTGGGATTTGCTAAAAAAATTTTAAGCTTTACTCTATTCTTGAGTGTGAGTGTGTGTGTGTGTGTGTGTGTGTGTGTGTGTGTGTGCCTGTGTGTGCCCAGTTAAGGGTTCAGCATTGGGAATGCATGTTCTAAGACTAAATACGGAGGAAGCTTTCCTTGTGTCTGGTGTTGCTTCTTGAGGAGAACTGATCTTTACTGTAAGTACTGGTACTAAGATACATCATGTAATCTGTAGGCCTGCGATGTTCTATGAGCAGATATTATATTACTCGTTCCTTCTTATCCCCAAATGGATTCCTTTGAATGTTTTGAAACATCCAGAATTGATCACCAAACCTAGGGTATAGAAACAGGAAGGCAGCAAATGGTACCTGGGTTTAATAATATGCCATCAATGATCATCTATTTTATGATTCAAGAAATTACCTTCTGTCATGACTATCACCACTCTAGAGATAATTCACATCATACACACCACAACCAAGGTGCCCTAGATCATACTTGTCTTTCTTCCACACTGTATGTCTTGTCTCACATTTCCATAATTTGTATCCTCTCTCTGGGCAAGAGTTTTGACAGACTTCATCTTGACATGTCACCAAATCTTTGATTTGATTTTTGTTTCATCGGCCTTCCTTTCAACCTCTAAGTGACCACTTATTTCATCTCTGTTCTTTCTTATGCATCCTCATAATTGTTTTAGGGTTGAGACTGTCACCTATTTTTTTTTTCAACCTCTGACCCAAAGATTATCATTAGGATATTGAGGTAGGTACGTTTTTTATGAAGTGAAATTGAGAGACATAAACCTATCTGCTTTTGTCTTTTTACTTGTAGCACCTTGTGGTGGTCGCATCCCCCACCTGTCCCAGTGGGGATCATGGAGGAAGTATTTCCGTACATGAATCTCTGTGATGAAGATTTCCTAGCACTATCCAGAGAAAGTAGTTCCAGGCCATCCATCTCTACCATTGTAGATACTATGTGTTGCTTAGACCCCATGGCAGAAGAAACCCTGGAACTCAAAGGAACAAATTGGCTTAATGATGCCCTAGGAAAAATCAGTATGTTCAACAGGAGAAAAAGCGATAGTAACATCCATGGTGCTATCTGGCAGGGTCCCCAGAGCCCTTCTGCAGGTCATCCAACCTTGTCATCCAACCTTCCTTGTGTCTCTCCTTCCTCCATGGCTTCTAGGAACCAAACTCGTGTTATTAGGCTGACATGGTTTACTGACTGAGCCATCTTGCCAGTCCTGGCTAATAAGGTTTTGGGTGTGGTGGCATAGGCCTGTCTGCAATTCCAGAACTTCAGAGGCAAGAGGGTTATGAGTTGAAAACAGCCTGGGCTACATCATAAGTACCAGGCCAGCCTGGGTTGCATAGTGAGACTCTGTCTCAAAAAACAAAACAAAACTCAAAATTCACTGACATGTTTGTTGTCTGAACTCTGAAAGTTACACACACACACACACACACACACACACACACACACACACACACTTCCCCTCTCCCCTTTAGTAACAACTGATTTTTCCTATTCTTAATTCTCCCCCTTTGTTTTGTTATGGTGTTAGTTGTCTTGACTTGCTTGGATGAAATGGAGAGAGAGGTTTAGGGTAACACTGTGCATCTGCATTCCCAGCTCCTTGCAAGATGAAGCAGAAAGATCACTTGAGCCCAGGAATCCCTGGCCAGCCTGGGCTGCATAGTGAAATGTTCCAAGGGAGATAGGTGGAAAGAGTAGGATTTGGAGGTGAGGACATTTAAGCTTAAGTGCTTCCTTACATTTTTAGTGATTTGAGGACTTCCCCTCACCACTTTCAGTTTTCTTATCTATAATGTATTGTCTGCTTAATAAGGAGCCCTGTAAGATTCCATGACTAGTATAAAATGCCTTATAAGCTTAACATCTGTGGCAGTGGACTGTACCTGTGGTTGAGCATCAGAACTCTCTCTTCTTATTAATAACAGTACTTGCTTGTGCTCTCCCTGTCAAACCCTGAGCCCATGCCTTTCCCCATACTTTCTGGGGAGGAACCAACTAGAAATATTGTTCTCTGACCCTCACATGTCGTTCTTTCCAAACTGCTTCCTGCTGATAGGGGGCACTGTCACGGGGGATCCTAAGAAGATGAAGAAATCCTGGCTGTAGTCTGCAAGGCTGCCTTGTCCCAGCTGTTTTGAATGTTGGATCACCTGTGACTCTGTTTCTGAGCGTCTGGCTTGATCAAACCACATTAGTCTGGAAGGAATCCACAGCTTTTTATTTTCTGTGGAAACAAAAATAGAAATCCTTTCCCCCAGTTACCTGTTGTTAGACTTAAATTTTGGAGTCAAAGCATTTTTAAATATATAATTTGAATTAATTCAGCAGCATTTATTTTAATAGTTGTTGCTATTTTCTCAGCCAGTCAAAGACAACAGAACAGCATATAGTATCCAGACTTTTTTTTGTGATTTCCATCTAAATGTGGCTTTTTTATTACTTTATTTCTTCTACTTCTATTTTTTCATTTTTTTGAGACTGTGTTTTTCTGTGTAACTTTTATCTGTCCTGGAATTAACTCTGTATGCCAGGTATACTTTGAAATCACAGAGATCTGCTTGCCTCTGCCTCCTGAGTGCTGGAATTAAAGGTGTGTGCCACCACACTGAACTGCTCTCTTTTTATTATTCTTTTTTAAACCATTGTATCCTGTTTCTTTTTGTCTTCCAAGCCTGCGTATATTTTAAAACACACTGTAAACCTTTAGAGGTTTTTCTTAATCTGAATCTGCCTTTACTGTAAATATTTATCTTTTTGTAGCCACAAGTCTAGTAAACAACAACATTGCTAAAATGAAAACCACAGTTGTTTCAGCCCCTGTCTTTCCAAAATGGCTGTGGGTAACTTTACCACCAGAACTGAGAGCTGTGCTCACCACCTTGGTCTATGCTGCCATCCAGCAGCATGTTGCCAGCTTGGAGATACGGTCACTGCCATTGACAGCTCTTGTATACACCCTTAAGTTGTTAGCAGAGCTCTTTAAAAAGCCTTGCAGGTTTTTTTGTTTTGTTTTGTTTTTTTGGTTGTTTTTTTTTTTTTGTTGTTGTTTTTTTTTTTTTTTTTTTTTTTTTTGCCGCTTATGCTGAGTCAGGAAACCTCCCTTAAAGGAGCAGCACAAATCTCTGCTTGTCTCTAGCTGAAACAGAGCTCAACTGAGAAAAATGCTGGTACTAAGAAGCCTTGCTTGTCTCTGTTCTTTTGTTTCTAAAATCCTTTTTTAAGTTTTTGTTAAGTTTTAAGTGGAAGTTCTCAGGTCCACATTGGGCACCATTGTGTTATGAGTTGTTTTTTCCTGCCGGTCTGGTCCCACTGCTGTGCCAGACTCAAATAACACACAGAGACGCTGTATTAGATATAATTTTGTTGGCCAGTTACTAGTTTCTTAATGGCTAACTCTGTCTTAAATATTAACCCATTTCTATTAATCTACGTATTCCCACATGGTCTTATCTTACCAGAGAGAGGGGCTGCTCTCTCCAATCTCTACATCTTGACTATCACTACTACTTCCTCTCTCCTCCTAGTCTCCTAGTCCTGCCTATCTTGCTTTCCTATTGGCCAACAGTGCTTTATTCATTAACCAGTATAAGAAACCTATTTACAGAATGACATGTCACATCAGAGGTTGGCTCCTGACCAGGGAGCAGGCAGAGCTCAACCTGGAGCAGGCCTACAATTTTAGGGGCTGGGAATGGCAGGAGAGCTGCTCCCAGGGCAGAGAAGACAGCGGGAATGTTGGCTTCAGAATTCTCGTACTGTAAAGGTTTTCATATCACTAGTCAGGCCCTTCTAGATAGCCTCATGGGGGATTCTTTCCTGGCAGCTGGACTGCAAACCACTGTGAAGTATTGACCCCAAACCGTGTGAAGGTAACATGTACCTGAGTGCACCCGTCTACTTAATCAGAAACAGTCACGCAGTAGAACGGAGCAGCCCTGTGCAGACAGTGCTGCTACCTATAGAAAAGTGTCAGATAAACAGAAATAGCACCTACCCCAGTCCTCTAGGCTACATGTAAGAGTGTGCCTAAGGAGGAAGTGCCCTGCAGCTGAGCCTGCTGTGGGAGCAGTGGCAATTAGGATTGCTGTTGAAGACCAGGACTGAGGGAGAAGGGGGTATGGTTCTCATGCACTTGACCTGTGTGGAGGGGGATGAAGTATAATTTTTTTTTTAAAACCATACAGTAAAACTAGAGAAAGGAATTCCTCCCACAATGACTGTACTTTAAAAACTGAAGTGCACTTTGTTCTGTTCATTTTAAAGATGGTCACTTGGCTCAATCAGAACTTTCTATTGCCGGAAGACAATAACATTCAGAATGTCCCGTTTCAAGCCTGTTTCACATCTTTACGCAACAGTGGCCAGCTCTACATAAAAATAAAATCAAGTGGTGAGGTAATGTATGGTGCCATAGGCATAGAGTTCTGCTGTGCTGTTTGACCAGTTACATGCAATGTGAAACATACTGCCAAGGTCATAGAAGCATGTTTCCTAACCCAGTGTGTCAGTGTCATTGAAGACCCTGGGGTTCACTCTAAGATAACAGTGTTCTGCCTTGTTCTTTGCTTTCCTTCCTTCTATATATAATTTGGGAAGAATTGGTGTTACCATTCTTTTTTGTTATCATGACACAACGTCCTGGCAAAAGCAATCTAGAAGAGAAAGGATTTGTTTTAGTTCTAGTTCCAGGCCACAGGCCATTGTTGTGGAGCAACATTAACACGGGTGGCACACTTACATCCCAGTCAAGACACAGGGAGGAAGAACTAACACACGCTAGTGCCATATGCTCTTCTTTTTCCTTGGGCCCAGGCCCCAGCCCATGCACTGGTGCTGCCCACATTTCAGGGTGTGCCTTCCCACCTAAGTTAACCCGACGAGGCCCGCCAGCCCCGACCCCTAAACTTCCTTTATGGTTGATTCTGGATTGTGTCCAGTTGACACTTTAAAAATAACTGTGAGGATCAGGGTGTGGTGGTTCAGGAGGCAGAGGCAAGTGGATCTCTGAGAGCTCAGGCCTAGGCTGTCTCAAACAAACAAACAAAACTATGGTGGTTGGGAATATAGAAAGGCACTGTTATGTAAGGTCTAGAGAATGATCTACTATATCCATGATAGCTGTGCTTTTTTAAAAATTATTTTTTAGTTTGAATGAATAAGTTTATTGAGTATATAGCAAGCAAAAGAGAGTTTGAGGACAGTCTGGTCTACGGAGTGAGTTCCAGGAGAGCCAGGGCTACATAGAGAGACCCTGTCTTGAAACAACAACAAAACAACCCCCCTCAAAAGAAAACCCAAAACAAAAAAACAAAGCAGAACCCCCCCAAAACAAAACAAAACAAAACAAAAAAACCCAAAAGAATTATGTGGTCCCTGGAAAAAGTTGGGTGCTCTTTCTCATCTGTGTATGAGGGTGCTAAACTTGTCCTTTTTCTCTGGGTAGATCACTGTCAATACTGATGATATTGATCTGGCTGGTGATATCATCCAGTCGATGGCATCTTTTTTTGCTATTGAAGACCTTCAGGTAGAAGCAGATTTCCCTGTCTACTTTGAGGAATTACGAAAAATACTAGTGAAGGTGAGACCATGGCAGCCTAGAGCCTGAAATATTTCTCTTAAAAAAATGAGTAAAGATGTGCATGTATAATGCATGCATGTACTTATGTATACTTGCATGTACATAGGCCATATGGTAATCATGTTCTAGAGAATTCTTTAAAACCTTAGATGACCATTGGTGAATTCCTAAGTGGGGTTCTATAAAAGTGGTTACCTCTTCAGCCTATGTATTTCCTGGGTCCAGAGGATTCTCTTCCAAGCACGAATCACTTTGTTACTTCCTGTCCATCTAATCTGCTGTTTCCACTTTGGTCTTGAGATCATTGCTTTCCAAAACCCAAGTTCAAAATTAAAAAAGAAAAATAAGGATTATGGTCCACTGCAGAGTAAAATGTCACTCTTGGGGTTGGGCTGCAGCTTTGTAGATTCCCAAGGTTCAATATGTAATATTACACTGCCCCCTCCCACAGGGAAGACCCTCACAGAAGCCAAAACCCCACTGTTATCACTGGGAATCACTAAAACTTTATGTATGTTGCTTGGATTCTTGATGCTGACATAGGAAGGTCTAACCTGGGGTATCATCGTTGTTAAAAGGAAGTGAATGTAGAGGTACTTAAGATGGTATGACTGAGCGGGGAGGAGGGGGGGTCCCTGTATATTGCAGGCAGTGTCCTAGTCTTCCAGGCTCTCAGGACCATTGTGAAGCCTCCTTAATGTCTGAGTACTCTCCGTCTGCAGGTGGATGAGTACCATTCAGTGCATCAAAAGCTCAGTGCCGACATGGCTGATAATTCTAATGTCATCCGGAGTTTGCTCGTCAGAGCTGAGGATGCACGTCTGATGAGGGACATGTGAGTATTTACTGTAGCTGGGACAAGTGTGGAGTCAAAGGAGAGCAGTAAGGAGCAGGGACTCACATGCTGTGGGATGGAGTCTAAATGAATTCAGTTACTTGGAAACCCAGTTGGCATTATTGGTAAGGCTGAAAATGTACTCTGTGACCCAGCAATTGTGCTTTTAGTGTAAGGTTTAGAGAAAATTGTGCTCATTATATATAGCATATTTACACGATATAAAGTTATTGTTTATAGAAAATCTTGTATTTGTCTGCTTCTCATTGCTATAACAAAAGGCCTAAGACTGAATAATATAAAGTCCCCATAATGCTGCCCTGGTTCTGGTGAGGGCCTTCCTGACTTTATTGCCCAGTGGTGGATGGCATTATGGCAGGAGTGCATGCAAGAGCAAGAAATGCATAGCAACACTGCAAGCAGGCAGACTCTTTTCCTTTTATAGCAGTTCTCTTGAGAAAATTAGGATTCAATGAGACCTCCGTAATCCTTTTCAAAGGCAGCATCCTTCATTGCCTAATGACCTTGTACTATAATCTTTAAAAGGTCCTACTACCTCTTAATATTAACACACTGAGGACTCCTGTAGGACACATTTAAACTATATCAAAATCATAGCAATTCCCCAAATGGAAATCCAAAGTAACATCAACAGTAGTGGATGTTATGAGATTCATCAGTAGAGCAGTGAGTTGAACCAAATAAAGAGTTAAGAATGAAAACCTAGTACAGATTGGCTTCATCAACCTGGATCAGACATCGGGGAGTCTAATAACAGGTGGTTCATTGTCAGGATATTTAAAACAGTACAGCTTTGGGGGAAAGGTTTCCAGACAACAGTCAGTATAATCGGTCCAATTCCAGGTGCACAATAATGCTTAAGGTGCAACAACATAGAGACTCCTTTACAAAGTATTCATGGCATGAAAGTGGGCAAAAGGCCTAGAATCCAGTGTGGTCTCTGCTGATAGCATAGAGGTCAGCAGGCTGTGTAGAGTACCTGTGACATCTCCCCTAAGGATGGGTAACGGTCTAGGGAGGGAAGAGTCTGGGATGATCACTCTGAGGAATTTGGGTGAGTTCTGTCTTTTTAGCAAAAGGTGGGTGAGGTCTGTCCCTTTAAAGAGCAAAAAGGTCACCAGGTCATTCACAAAATCTGCTCTCAGCTTTCTGGATGGATTTTTATCTCCCCAAGAAGGCACCCTGTGTGATGAACTTTCCTGATTCTCTTAGTGCTTCTCTGTGAGCACAAGGTCCTCTGTGTCCCCATCAAGTAGTAGCTACCCAGCCCCCAGCCCCCCAGCCCCTGGCAGACATCAGCCTACTTGTTGACTCTCGTTTTTGGCAGTTTTGTAGATTCCTCATAGAAGTGTTATAATGTGGTATTTGTCATTTTGGGATTGGCTTATTTCATAGACTCTCAAAAGTTCAACCGTGTCACATCTTACAGTTTCCTTCTTTTTGGAGGCTGAATAGCTCATGGACTTCTAAGCTGTTTTTCTCGAGTCCCCTATGGGCTTTCTCACTGTGTGTTCTTTGCGAACGGGCATACAGGGTGCTAGCCTTTTAAATCCCGACTGCAATTCTTCAGGATAGTAACCCAGAAGTAGGTTGCTGGAGCACACAGTACTTCTGTTTTTAGTATAGTTTTTGTGAGGCTAGCCTCACACTCAGTCCTCCTGCCTTGGACTTCCTGTTCAGAAGGGGTGTGGGTGTGGGTGTGGCGGGGGCGGGGTGGCGGTGGGGTGTGGAACTGCAAGTCTGCACATGCTCATCTTCCTTAGCCACTTGTGCTGCTTTGCTCTTTGCAACTTTGGTGTTTCAAATTCTGGAGAAAAGGCATTACTAGTTTTAAATTTATGAATTTTGGAAGTGACATTAAAATGGTGTTATGTTAGCCAGGAATACATGGCAGGATAGCTTTTCCTTCTAGTCCTGTTTCTCAGGAGTGCTGAGGCTTCCTTTGTTTGGCATCAGCCACTTCAAGGTTGTGTCCTGTCTCTAAAACTGTTCTTGTGCTGAGTAGCAGGCCAGGTGGTGGTGATGATGCACACCTTTAATCCCAGGAGGCAGAGGCAGGTGGACCAAGTTTGAGACCAGCCTGGCCTACAAAGTGAGTTCCAGGACAGCCAGTCTGTCTAAAAACAAACAAACAAACAAACAAAAAATAGTTTCTGGATGTGTCCTATACACTGAAGTAAGAGTTTTGCTTTGAGGACCAACTGCTCCTGGGCCTCCAGCTTATGCTGACGTTTCTCTCTCTGATATTGATGTCCTTAGCATTTGTTTCTGCTCAGGTGAGGCTCCTGAGGAATGAAGTGTCCACAGACTTCCATGTTCTTCTCAGAATCATTTGTCCTTTGTTGCTCTCTCTCTCTCTCTCTCTCTCTCTCTCACACACACACACACACACACGTTTTAATTTATGTAAATATAGTCGACACGTAGCTTGTAACATTTATATAGAAAACAATTCACAGGCACTTCCCTGATTACTGCTAAAGTCAAGATGTGGAATGTTTATTCCTTTGGGCCTCTGTTTTGGTACCTTTTTCTCCTCTCCAGGGACCATTTCTTACTCTGCAGTTTTGCCTTTTCTTAATAAAGTTGGGCTTTTTTTCCACTCACTGTTGTGCCTTTGGGGTTTATCCATGTGTCAGTAGTTTTCTCCTTTATTGCTGAATACTATGTGGTGATCAGTTTATCCCTTTACCAGTGGGTGGATGTCTGTATTCCCTAACTTGGGTGGTTACATTTTCATACAGGGTTTTTGTATACATCTATTTTTACCCCCTGGGTAACAGGGTTTTTCTGTGTAAGCCTGGCTGTCCTGGAACTCTCTGTAGACCAGGCTAGCCTCGAACTCAGAGATCTACCTGCCTCTGTCTCCCAAGTGCTGGAATTAAAGGTGTGTGTCACCACTGCCTGGCTTAGACATGCATTTTCACTTCTCTTGGAGTAGGACTGCTGTTTATATAATTCCGTAGCAAAAGTAGAAAAAAAAAAAAAACTGAAGGGTTCTTTTTTTTTTTTTCTTAAACATAAGTGTTTTGGAATATTATTTTAAGATTTGTTACATTTGTTTAAGCTGTGGAACATTTGTTTAAATGATGAAAAGATGTGTTACATTCTTTTATGTTGCATTTGTTTAACTCTGTAAAGCTGTGCTATTTTGCCTGTCTAAAACAACTGATTGGTCTAGTAAGATCTGAATGGCCAATATTAAGGCGGGAGAAAGGCCAGGCAGGGGAAACAGGCAGAGAGAATAAATAGAAGGAGAAATCTGGGAGGAGATCCAGGAGTGAGAGAAGAAGAGGCCAGCCACCTAGCTACACAGCCAGACATGGGATAAGAAGGAAAGAAAAGATATACAGAAATAGAGAAAGGAAAAGCCCAGAGGCAAAAGATAGACCTGATAAGTTTAAAAAAGCTGTCTAGAAAGAAGCTACAGCCAGGCATTCATAAGTAATAATAAGCCACCATGTATTTATTTGGGAGCTGGGTGGTAGCCCCTACCCCCCCCCCAAAAAAAAAGAGCCAAAAGAGTAAAAACAAACAGCTACACAGAAGTATGGAGAAAACTAAAGCTGTATTATAAGAAGCCACCAAGTTTGCAGAGAAATTACCACTTTGTATTCAGCACTGCACTGAGTTCCAGTTCTACAGTTTCACCTAAATCATTTTCATGTATAGAAATATTCTGTTGTAGAGGTCAGAGGACAACTTGAGCTGGATCTTCTGTCTTGTGGGTTCTGGGGATTGAACTCTATCAGGCTTGTTAGTAAGGAGCTTTCTCCTGAGTCATCTCACTGGTCCATGTGTTTTTAAACTTTATAAAGCAGTCTGTTCTTTAGAAATATTTTATTAATAGGCCTCTTTATCTAATAAATTATTAATTTGAAACTTAAAGTCAGCTACTGCCTTGCCCAAAGCCCAGTGGGGTGAGCTCTAAATCTGACGAAACCCTGGACCAATTATTCAGAAAGCTTGCTTGTTTTGTATTATCTGGAAGGAAAATGACAGTTTGACGGAAACATTTAGACATTTTCAAGGCAAACCTCAGTCTGTCTATATTAATGAAAATATAACAAATACAACTGAAAAGGTGTTTTTTCCTTCCTTCCTTCTGTTTTTCTGAGACAGCATCTCACTAATGGCCCAGACTGCGCTTTGGATTTATAATCTTCCTCAGCCTGTCAAATTCTGGGTTTAACAGATGTGTGTCATTGTGCCTGGCTGTTTACCTTCCTTCCTTCCTTCCTTCCTTCCTTCCTTCCTTCCTTCCTTCCTTTCTATCTTTCTTTCTTTCTTTCTTTCTTTCTTTCTTTCTTTCTTTCTTATGTGACTGAAGGTCTGTTAAATGTTAATGCTAGGTTTCTGTTGATTTACACAGGAAAACAATGAAGAACCGCTATATGGAACTCTATGACCTTAATAAAGATTTGCTGAATGGATATAAGATTCGATGTAACAACCACACAGAACTGCTAGGAAACCTGAAGGCAGTGAACCAAGCAATCCAAAGAGCAGGCCGTCTACGCGGTGAGTCTTTCCTGGCACCGGGATTTGTCTGTGATGTTTTGAAAGATGAGGAATTATGGAAGATTGTGGATGCATTATAAAAACTTACATTGGGTCCTAAAGCAGGCTGCCGTCAACACCCTAGAGCTGGCTGCACCTAGGTTTCTCCTACTCAGACTAAGTGCTCTAGTTTTCTCTAGAGAGATTAAAACAAAAAAAAAAAAAAAAAAAAAAAAAAACCCTTGTGGGACATAGTGGCACACACCTTGAATCCCAGCACTTGAGAGGTAGAAGTGGGCAGATCTCTGAGTTCTAGGCCAGCCTGGTCTACAAAATGAGTTTCAGGACAGCCAGCGTTACATAAAGAGACCCTGACTCAAAAAAGAAAATGAGCCAGGCAGTGATGGTGTATGCCTTTAATCCCGGGCACTCAGGAGGCAGAGACAGGCAGATCTCTTGTGAGTTTGAGGCTGGTCTGGTCTACAAAGCTATGTAAAGAAACACTGTCTCAACATCTCCCCCACCTCCCCAAGGGAAAAAAAAAAAAACAAAAGAAATGAAACCCTAAGTTCCTTTTCTAAGATCTTGCTGTAGCTGCTAAAGTAGTGGTTCTCACAACCCCTTGACCCTTTCACAGGGGTTGCATATTAGATATCGCACACATCAGATATTTACATTACAATTCATAACAGTAGAAAATTAGTTGTGAAGTAGCAATGGAAATAATGTTTGAGGGTCAAAAACATAAGGAACTGTATTAAAGGGTCGCATCATTAGGAAGGTTGAGAAGCACTGTTGAGAAAACTAACTTAGTGTTCATAATCCAAAGGAAGATAATAGCCTTAAATTAGGAAAGAAAAAAGAAAAAAGAAAAGGACTGAAAAGTAATGAGGCACGTTCTCTCCACTTCCAAAGTGTAGAGAACAATGGGCTAAGCCACAGGAAGCAGAAATACAGCCAAAGAGCTGCTGCTGTTCTGGATCAGAGCTTCAACGTCTCAGTCTTTGCTAGGAACAAGAGAGCTCTGATTCATCTCTACAAACTTGCTTTGTTTCTGGCTTGAGATGCTCTCCAAGTTTGTTTTGTAATAAATTCTGTCTTTTCTAGGAGGTAGCAAGTTAGTTTTTATGCTGTCTCCACCCTTGCCTTTAATCTTTCTTTTTCTTTTTTTTTGGTTGAGACGACAGAGTTTCTTTGTAGCCCAGGCTGTCCTGGAACTTGCTCTGTAGACCAGGCTGACCTCAGAGATCTGCCTGCCTTGCCTCCCTAGTGCTAGGATTAGCGGTATGGGCCACTATGCCTGGCTTGACTTTCAATTTCTAATTTCCCTTCTGGACACACTGACATGAGGTTTTTTACTTACACAGTTGGAAAACCAAAGAACCAGGTAATCAGTGCTTGTCGGGATGCAATTCGAAGCAACAACATCAACACACTCTTCAGGATCATGCGGGTGGGGACTGCTTCTTCATAGGAGAGCAAGACCGAGGAAGGAAGCTCCTGGAAAAGGTTACAAATCCAGACTGATTTGCTCCCAGTCACATCCTGGTGAATCCAGGCTGTTAAGGATGAAAACCATGGTAACCTATAACTAAGGACAGTTGCTCCATCTGACAGTCAAAGTCTCCTTTCATTTGACATCATTGTAGCACTGCTGATTTGTATGAAATGGTATGAATACCTTAAAATATCAGGGTGTCAGA
Source organism: Phodopus roborovskii (assembly GCF_943737965.1). NCBI lineage: Eukaryota > Metazoa > Chordata > Mammalia > Rodentia > Cricetidae > Phodopus > Phodopus roborovskii. The sequence goes on along the minus strand of NW_026126487.1, from coordinate 5,129,892 downwards.
GTGTAGCTTGTTTTTTTTATATGAAGTTAGTATATGGATTTATGTCCTTCCCCCTTGAAATTGTAATTAAGTTTTAAAATTTGAAATGGAGTATTCACTTTTTCATTAAAAATAAAAGATACTGGTCCTTGTTGATTATAAATTACCATCATAACAGAAATGTACAAAAACATCTTTATTTTGTGGGGAAAAACAAAAATACAGACATTTAAAATTTTTAATCATTTGATGGTGTGTGTAAGGAAAAACACATTTCAAGGTGGTCTATCAGTTAGGGTAGCATGAGCTGGCAAACAGATCTCCAAATGCACCACAGGCTGCTTGTTTTCATTCATAGGGACCCTGAAAGAGACTTGTGTAGGGAACCATATCATTCTTGTATGTAGCGGTGGCCTTTAGTCACTCCCTCAGGGCCCTGCCTGCAAGGCTGCCCTAGGACCTTGTGTTTGTTATCTCTACCCAACAAGAGAAAGGGAAGAGAGGACAAAGAGGAATCATACTTCCTGACACAGTGCAGGGTAGCCACACTGACATACTCAAGAGCAACAAGTAGTTGTCACAGGATGAGATTTCAATTAATTTTTGTACTTTTCCACATTGTTTTAATTTCTCAACAATGAGCATTCATATTTATATAATCTGAAAAGATAGAAAGCTGTTATCTTTGGAGGGAAATCCATCTCGAGGCAAAGGAGTTACAGGAAACTAGAAGTTCACAGCTGGACACAGTGATGTACTTTTGTAATCTTAGCAGTTGGGAAGCTGGGGTACACACAGACACCCTTCTCAAAACACCAATAAATAAAATAAAAAGGTATTAAAGGCTCACTATTAAGAACTAAAAGAAACATGCCATTGGTCACACAGAAAGTAGCAGAGCTTTTATCAAAACGAGTATTAAGCGTCCACATTTGACGCTTGCCCTATGCCCAAAGCAGCAATCAATTAGGATCAGAATGAAGCAGTCATGAGCTGAGGCAAGCTCATCGTGCAGCTATGACAGTGTACTTGGACAAACAAGGCAGAAGCTTTCAGGCTTCCAACCTGTACAGCATGTTAAAAATACTCTATATTCAATAGCCTTAGCTTATATAATAGAACTCCTTTATTTTTACACATTGTGTAACTGTACAAAAATATTTCCTTCAAGTTATTTTCAAATTTTAAAAAAAAAACTTTCTGGAAATTTTTTAAAAACTAAGACACACACACACACTGGCTCAGACACTTATGACTGTCATCGTCACTGCCAACCCCCTGTTCTACTGTGGTCTTCAGGGGCAGTATATGCACATAAATGCCAGCTCCCGTGGCCATGCCTACCTCTGGAGTACCTTGTGAAGAACCTGCCTGGAGCCACATGGGAGTTAATGCCTTAACAGCAGTGCACTCTGAGCAGGTAGTGTGTGATGAGCACACAAAAACGGTGGCCTGCTATCAACCGTTCTGTGATTTCAACTCAGCCTTGTAAAGGTCTTGCTGTGGTGACAGATCATAAGCATATGGAGATTAGGAGACGGTTTAAGATTGAGACATAGGTCTCCGGAACTGGAAAGGCTGGGTGGTGTTGGATAATGCTAAGATACATGCTTTGGCTCATATGATGCTTTCATTATCTAGCACTTCCCCTGGGTCTCCCTGGAGTCAATCCACTGATAAAATGTTAGATAAATTCATTCTTTCTCCCCCATTCATGAGAATACACCAAAAACCAAGAGAGCTGGATACAGTAGGATACTGCTATAATCCTACTACATAGGAGCCTGAGGCAGGAAGACCTTGAGTTTAAGGTCAGCCTGGCCTGCAGAGTGAGTACCTGTCTCAAGAGAGAGAGAAAACAAACAAACAAACAAAAAAACAAACAAACAAACAAACAAAAAAAAAAAAAAAACCAAGGAAAAAGAAAGCAAAAGTGACTGCAGGTATAGCAAGGTCTGGGTCTGAGTCTCAGCATCCCAAACTGAAAGGAGGAGGAAGGGAAGAATTGGGGGAGGGAAGAGGAGGAGGGAAAGAAGGAGAGCCTGCCTTCAGTCTACAGCAATTCAGAAAGGGCAAGCTTCAGAATTAACCATTAGCAACAAAGCAGTCCTAATTGAGCACTACTCTGTGGTTTACAATGCTGTGGAGTCCAAAACAGGATACATGGACAATGCCCATCACTGCCTGGCATGGGACGACAACCTTTGAACGTCTTCAGGATAGGCTTTTGTTTTGTTTTCTGAAACAGGGACTCATTATGTATTATAGCTCTGGTTGTCCTGGAACTTGCTCTGTAGACCAGGTTGGCCTCAGGCAAACTCAGAGATCTGCCTGCCTCTGCCTCCCAAGTGCTGGGATAAAAACATGTGCCACCACTACCCACTCTTTGTTTTTGAGATAAGGTCTACTATTGCGCAGACTGGCCTTGAACTCATTGCGTAGCTGAGGATAGTCCTGAACTCTTGATCTTCTTGCCTCTAACGCCTGAAAACTGGGATTAAAGTTGTATACCCTCTCAGTGTTGGTCTCATATTATTATTTAAAATTTACTTTGTTTATGATTAATATCAGAACACCTAAAACTTGTAAGTATTCATTAGGCTATGAATGTTAAACGTTTTACTTAATGGGGCAAAGAAAACAAATTGAAGCCCATCTTTGTAAAAGACAGATGGCATTTGGATGGAGTTTTAAGACATGAAAGAGAAATGTGAGAAATCTAAAGGTTCAGTGCTTTTCCTGTTAGGAAGTCAAGTCCACACTGAAGCCTGCAAGGGTAGTCAGAGACTGAGAAAGCAGCAAGGGGTCAGGTGGGACAAAGCCTTTCAGCCACTGTGCACACCCCCAGTGGCAGGAGCTATGTCACAGCCCCATGGAGCAGAACAGGCAGCAAAAAGAATGGAAGCAAATTGAGGGCTTCTAATAATTCCGAATTGGCTTCTTAGCACTAGTCTTTCAAAAGGAAGAAAAAGGCAACAAGCTTGGCCTAGCAATTAGGAACACAGAGTCACTGGGAGGCGAGGCTAGACTCACAGAAGCCACAGCTCCAAGTCTGGAAGGCAGCAGACCAATGGTTCTCAACTGTCCTAACGCTGGAACCCCTTAATATATATAGTTCCTCATATTGTGGTGTCCCTAACCATAAAATTATTTCATTGCTATTTCATAACTGTAGTTTTGTTACTGTTATGAATCATAATGTAAATATCAGACATGCAGGATATCTGTTATGCAACCTCTTGAGAAGCAATGCAGTAGACACCTAAGAGTAAATACACAGGGCAGTAAGCAGTCTGTCCTCCTGCTCAGCCATGTAATTCCCAGGCCCATGTTAGTTTTTAGCCAGATCTTTCCCAAGGAAGCAACACTACCCACCTAAGACTACAGTCCTAAGAATCAGGGTAGAACTCATCCCACAGTGGGGAGCAGTGTAATGACTCAAACTGTGTCACAGCTCTCAGGCTCAGTGTGGACAGGGTTATACATGTTTCTACAATCACATGTAAGTGAAAAAGAAAAATCACTGGGAACACTGATGAACCTTGAGGGTCTGTGCTAAGTGAAACAAGACAATTACAAAGGGATAAATACTATGTAATTCACTCAAGAGGCAAATAGTGAAATTAACAGAGAAGGGGCAGCAGCGAGTGAGACTGACTGTTCAAAGGGCACGGAATTACACTGTGGGAAGATAGAAACATTTGAATGAGGATGGCAGTGATGGATGCACTGGAGCACATGCAGGGAGTGGTGGGCAAAGGCAGCTCATGCCTATCCTATGTTGGAGATGGAGGTGGGGGAATCAGTGGTTCAGAGCTAGCCTGGGCAACACAGTAAAACCCTGTCAAAAGAAAAACAAAAAAAACCTCAAACCAAAAAATAAAAAAAAGTTAACCTGCTGAACTTTGTTATTATGTATTTTACCACAAAAAGAAAGAAAGGAAGAAGGAAGGAAGGAAGAAAAAGAGAAAAAAAATCACCAAACTTAGAAGGAAGTTGCTGAGGCAGTCACTATAGAACCAAAGGATATGTACATAGCTGGAGGCCAATGTCTAGGTTGAGTACAATCATGAGTTTCATAAAAAGATGACCCAGATTTGTTTTGTTATGGACAGGGTCTCACTGTATGGACCACACTGACCTTGGAACTGGAGGTCCTCCTTCCTCTACCTCTCAAGGCTGGCACTACAGGTATGCATAGCACAGTCCATAAAGCCTGTTCTGAGGACACCGTTACCCTGCATGCTTTCCCTCACTCCACGGAGACTCCAGGTTCCCAGCATGATGAAGTGATGCTAGTTGGCTTTGCCCAGTCCTGTTACTCATAATAGACAAATGCAAAGTCCCAGAAACCACTTCTGTTTGGAAAGGTTTTCTTTTGCTGGAGGCTTCGGTGGTTAATGTGCTTCACAAATTTCAAAGTTTCTCTATCTCTGTAGACCAATGCCAAGGAATTGTTTTCTGGATTCACTATGAGCAGCTAAAACAGGAAACATGAGACACATCAGAACGTAGAGCTCTTAGCTCTGCAGCCATTTTCCACAGGCAGTTTCCATGAGAGTATTGAAGCTGGGGATGAGGTAGCCTTTCAAAGATCCCTCATTAGGAGACCAGCTTTTCCCTATCAAGATATTTCCAATAGGCTCTGCCTCACGAGCAACACTCAGAAAGGTTCTGACTAGTTAATGCATTTGTCCCACACAGCCTGGAAAGATTAGTAGGCATGAGCTAAACTCATAGGTTCTCAGTAACCTAGAACAATACTTGGGAATGGATTTTCCTTTCAGAGCTTTACTGCAAGCTGACCATTTCCTTGCAAAATTAGAGCCACTGCAAGGCAGGCCAATGTGTATTTATTAGCTAAAAACGCTGGCTAAGGTAATAAATTTTGTGTTTCTTGCCAGTTGTGCTGGCTCACACCTGTAATCTCAGCGCTTGTTGGGTGGAGGCAGGCGTAATATCGTGGAAAGTCTGAGGCCAGCCTGCGTGAAATAGTGAATTTTATTTAGGCCAGCCTGAGCCATATAGTGAGACCCTACCTCAAAACACAAAAACAAAAAACCCCAAAGTCCAAACCATTAAGTAAATAAACTATTAGGTGTCTTAAGACAAAAACATCTTCAAGTATTAGGAGAACTTGCTATGAGAAAGGAGCCTCTTACCTCTTCATCTTCACCTTTGGCAATGTAGGAAGTAAAGCCACCATATTCTGGCTCCCAGCCTGACAAGGGGAAGACAAACAGCACTAAGCTCACACTGCAAGACTGATTACTTGCTGAATAACAGGGGCCCTGGAACTTAGGTATTGGCATTTAGCATCTGCTATCGTGGATTCCCTTTCCTTTAAATGCCTCATTTCCCAGACAGCTGAACTTTGAACACAGGCTTACTATTTAATGTTGAATGAGAAAATTAAAGGAGTTAAATGTTAGGTATACTGATAGGGGTGATTATATTAAAGGTATGGTCTACCTTTCCATACCCAGGTATAAGTCTGACTTGAGGACACTGAAACTCATGATTCCCCCTCCACATGCTTTATAACTGTTGAGAGCGTGGCCACAGGGACATACTTATGAGTTGGATCAGCTGGAGAGTCCCTCCTGGACTAAGGAGACAATTCATTGCCTTGTTTTTTCCTACCTTCACAGCCACAGTACAGAAAGAGGTCCAAGGCAAATTCAGTCTTGCTGTTGTCGTGGACTAAAGTGTAGTGACCAGTTTTCCAATGCCTCAGCTCCCCCTGGCACATGGGAACACCTGAGTCTAAAAATACACAAAATAACGCCCAGCAAATGTTTTACTTTAGTACAAATGCTTGACTACAAGGGAATGCTGATTAGAGATGATAGGACATCACATGGAAACCATTCTCACAATCCTTTATCTGGCCTGCTGACCCACCATAAAAGGTCTTGTGACAGTCAGAAGTTATCAGGTCTTACTATTTAGTGGGCGACTGTTGAGTTTCAATCTCTCTCAATCTCTCTCTCTCTCTCTCTCTCTCTCTCTCTCTCTCTCTCTCTCTCTGTTGAGATGGTGTATTACTATACAGACCACCAAATAACTTCCCTCTGCCAAATGAATGCTGTGATTAAAGATGTGTGCCACCAAACCTGGGTGAGTTCCAATTTCTTACATTTGAGATGAAGCAAAGATTTAATCACAAAATATATCAGCAGCTAAATAAACCTTGAGTGTACTTTTGTTTGATCTTAAAGCAGAGAAGAAACTTATCATCTCAACACCAAAGCAAAAACATGAAAGGTGAATAAACAGACTGATCACTAATCTTCTTGTTGTCTTTTTGGTGTTGCTGAGGATCAAACTGAGAAGTCAGGGATGCCAGACAAGCACTTGATCACTAAGCTGCACCCCCAGCCCCTCTTGCTGCCCTCCTTTTTAAGAGCTAGGGCCTTCACAAAGCCCAGAATAGCCTTGAACACGTAATCCGCTTACCTCAAGTTTCAGAATTCTGGGATTACCATGTACCATCATGCCTAGCTTTGAGCACAAAAATATTTCATAAAGTCCAAGGTTAGGGATACGGTTCAGTGGTACAGTGCTTATCTCACATGGCCAAGCCTTGGATTCTATTCCCAGTGCCACAAAGACAAGAACCACAAGATTACAAAACACAGTTGGATTCCCCAGGGACCCATTGTCTCTTGGTATAGACCCAGCTTGGCTCCTTCCCGTGGATCCTCTCAGCCCTCTCTTGTAGCCCATCCCCAGCTACAGACACCTGGAAACATACATGTCTACCTGGGGCCCCCAGTGAGCACACTGGGATGGGACACAGGTAAACAGACTTTTCTCCTCTGGTTTCTATTATGATCTCCCCACTTTCATCTGTGTATAGATGTGACCTCTACCGTCTCCTAAAAGAACTCAGGATCCAGGAGAACTGACTTTGTTCCCGAGGCAGAGACAATAGGACAGTAGATGTTCTGGAAGTATCTGTTACATGGACTAAGGATAAATCCTTTGAATGCAGAATGGTTTCAAGTAAAACTAAAGGGAAGCCCTAACGCCAGCTTACCTTTCTTTGCTTCATCTTCCTGTGGTTCTAGGTTTGCCTGTTCACCACTCTCTTGACTGTGGCTGCCAATAGCTGCCTGTTGATTCTCAGACCCTGAGGGGCTCTGGCTAGTCCCTTCTTCAATGCCATCAGCAACACAGGCTGCTTCCCCATCTCCTTTGTCCTCAAGCTCATCATCATCTGATGGGGCCAAGAAGTGGAGCTTCAGGCCGGTGAAGTTGGAGAGCAGCAAGAACAGCGCCTCGGAGCGAAACAAGCCCATGCACTCCTTCAGTATATCAGGGAGATTATTTTCTTCTGCTTTCTCATAAAACCTAAAAAGCAGCAATGGCAAGCGCTTCAGTCCCACATGTGAGATTACCCATGCAATCAAAGCTGTCATTAGCTTTGAACCTTTCTCCCTAAATGATGGGACAACTTATGAGAATGGTGAGACCCTGCTAGGACCTGCTGCAGCATATCCTGGGGAACTAAGTGTTATGGCAAGTGTCTGACTGGAGATGAGCTATGCAGATGAAAGGGAGGCGCTGAATAGAGATGGAACCATCTGTGATGGTCACTTTTACCTTTTATTTGGGGGACCACGGCTATTCCATTCCACATCTCCTTTCTCCAAGGCATCACAGACCTTTGCAAATTTCTCAGGCTGGAAATTAAGCAAATGAAGAAGTTATCAATTCTTCCTGCACTCCTTCACTCCTCTGGCAGGAGAAGCTGCTCTGCAGAGTATCAGCTGGCTGAGTCCTAAGAAGTCCATTTGGATATCTCCTCTTACATACAAGATCTTCAGGGCAGCTTTAGCTAAGAGAGCTAAGTATCATTGGGCTATTATTCTATGAAGTGTTTGTAAATTTATTATTAAAGAATTTTTAAGGAAGGTGTTGTTGGTATACACCTTTAATTCCAGCACTGGGCAGGCAGAGGCAGGTAGATCTCTGTGGGTTTGAGGCCACCTTGGTCTACAAAGGAAATTCTAGGTTCTAGGACAGAGAAAGACTACTTTAAAAAAAAAAAAATTTTTTTTTGCATGTATGTGTGTGATGTATGTGAGTGAATACATGCATCCATGCATGTGGGTGGAGGCTAGAAAAGGAACTCTTCTAGACAGGTCCCTCACTGAACCCAGAGCTTGTGGTTCCCTGACTGTCTCCGCACTAGGCTGGTGGCCAACAATTCCAATAATCCTCTTGTCTCTGGCTCCAGAAAACAAACATGTGAACACATGGGTGCTAGGGATCTGAACTCAGATCCTCATGCTTGTGAAACAAATAGTCTCACTCAATGAACCATTTTCCCGACTCCTAGTGATTATATAGCATATGTTAAATCGCTAATCATTAAATCTCAAATTCCTAGTGACACTTTCCTTGGACACTTAGGATGGCAGAGGAAAAGTTAAAACTGCATTAGCCAGTAGCGCTGCAATGTACAGTAATACAGACTCTCTTGGTCCCAGCCTGGACCCTTCATTTAATAAGCTTTTAAATTTTGAATAGTCATATGTGGTGATATCCTGTTTGTTCTCTAACAAATAAAGCTTGCCTGAAGATCAGATTAGAGGCCAGGCAGTGGTGGCACACACCCTTGATCTCAGCACTTGGGGGGTCACATGCCTTTAATCCTAGCACTAGGGAGGTGGAGACAGGAAGTGATATGGCTTGGCAGAGAGGGGAATGTAAGGCTGGAGGAGACAGCTCAGCCCTTTGGTCTACTCTTTAGTGGCTGGCTCCTTTACTTTTCTCATCTTTTAGCATTTACCCCAATACCTGACTCTGGATTTTTACTGTTAAGACCAATTAGATTCAAGCTTCAGTGTATTACAATGTAAGTGATGGGGATGTCTTCTGTACATATTTCTCTTATTGGCTGATGAATAAAACACTGTGGCCAACAGGGCAGCATGATAGGTGGGTCTAGGAGATGTGGAAGATTCTGGGAAGTTTAGGTGGGTCTAGGAGATGTGGAAGATTCTGGGAAGTTTAGGCGGACAGTAGTCATGATGTGATTCTGGGAATGGAGGACGCAGCCAGGCGTTCCCAGGTAAGATAAGACCACATGGAGATACATAGATTAATAGAAATGGGTTAATAATTAAGACAGAGCTAGCAAATAAGACACCCTAGTCATTGACCAACAGTTTCATAATTAATATAAGTCTCTGAGAGTTCATTTGGGACTGACACAATTGTGGGACCAGTCTAGCAGGAAAGAGTTATTGTAACATATACGAAACTGGCTTTCTATTGAAATAGATCCATAAGAGACTTTACATTAAAAAATTATTTATTATTTGTTATATATATATATGTGGGTGTTTTTTCTGCATGTCTATGCGCTTGTGCATTGCCTATGGCACACTGAATTCCATGGAAATGAAATTACAGACAGTTGTTAGATGTTATCATTTCTATAATGGTATAATGCCTCTCAAATTCTATAATATTCAATGTCAGCTATAAAATTCTGACAGTCAGTTTATATAATCCCTCCAACTTTTTCACAGAGGAAGAGCTCTTAGGATTGTGAGTCCACAGTATTATGAAGCACTTTATCGGCATGTGATATCTCAGACAGCTCCCATAACTTTGCAAAAATGCCAAGGCAGGCATCATCCCATCCCAACCAACAATATAATAAATATCTAGTGTGCTCATTTGCTCAGGATAGGGAAACCTGAGCTAGGACATGACTTCTGACTTTAGCTCTCTTTCTACTCAAGTTGCCTCATGGTCAAACATTCACTATTAGATCACTATAAGTAGCAATCTATCATTAAAAAATTAACAAAATACCATATTCATTAAATGAACAGAAAGAAAACAAGCTAGGCACCAAGCCCTTTTTAGGGCAGAAGTGCATGCATGCGTGTGAGTGTGTGTGTGTGTGTGTGTGTTTAAGTGTGTGTGTATAAGTACCAGACAGCAATGCATTTGATTTGAAGAGAATCACATAAACATCTGAACTCTTAGTGCAGTCAGTTTTAGCAAGATGACATGCCAAACAACACATATGAAATAGGCTATGATGGCCTACCTTAAGAAACTCCTTCAGGAGAATTTCAGACCTTTCCTCAAATTCTTCTTGAATTTGCATTTGATAATCCATTTCCAGATAAGCAGGGTTGATCCACTCATACAGAATTTCATGCTTATGAAAAAGTAACAGATACAAGAGATCCATTAATATCTATATCTTCTGTTCTTACATCATTCCACAATCTTCACTTTTTACATTTCTCCTATCCAGTCCAAATACTAGAAAACTCTGAGAAAAATATTATCAAAATGTATTTAAGAAAAAAAAAAAAAAAAGGAAGTTCAAAGTCTAGTTTCAGCACTTGCAAGATCAAATTTTAAGATCAGAAAAACAGATTATGTATATAGTTCATCAATAGAATGCTTTGTTAGCATATGCAAGGTCCTTGGTTTAATTTCTAGTACTGTACAATACATGTCAGCTCACATGGTCCTCACAATAGTAAAATCAGAAAAACCACTAATATACTCTAGTACATAAGATAAGAATCCAATTAATTTATGCTTACATCTTGTGGGATATGAGGGTTTCGAGGGATTGGAGGTTCACAGTAGGTGGGAGGCCTGGTTAATGAAGGACCATGAAACCAGCCACTTAGAGATAAACGTGATTTATCTTCAGACAGGACTTCAGACACCTGCAAGAGCAAGACCAGCAGCATATCAACACAAAGGATGCAAAGTGAAGACACTGTCTAAAAGCACATTAACTTGAGACTCCATGAAGCTAGTGAGTAGCAACTTAGTGAGATGGTAAGTCCAGCAGGAAGTGGACAGTGGGCGATCGGGAAAGCAAGATCCTTGACCCTTCGTGCCTATAAATTTGTCCTACAATATATACCTGGTGAAAGGATATTGGAGATACTTCAAAGAAAACCAGTTTGTTCCACGAAGGGAGAAGGGACTTGACAATCTTCTTTGGCTGAAAGTGTTCTGCATCAAGAAAGAAGACTCTATAAATGGGCTTGTTATCATCAACAATTTCAGGCTTCTTCATCCAGCTCTTGACATTCTCAAATTCTCCCTTCTGTTTCACTCAAACTTGCTACTCTGATATATGACAAGTGCTTCCACCACTGTCCACTATTATTATGATGATGATGCTTTTGGAATTTTATTTTTTTTTAAACAAAATCCAGAATAAATTCAAAGAACCATCATCAAGGATATAGGTGCCAGATATAGACCAACCAAGAGGATAGCTAGGAAAGTATGCCTTAGAACCACGAGAGACTTCATCACTTTCCTGTATCTCTTTAAACTATGGCTAGCACAGCTGTTATTCATTGACCTAGCTACTGCACCTAAAAACCATGGCACAGGTAGCTCAGTCATGCAAAGCCTCGGTTGAAGGACCACCCCATATATACATGGACCATTCTATGTCCATCAATTAATGATGAGAGCTGAATTAACTTCTCATTTTCCTATTCAACCTGTGGTGAGTTACTCACAAAACTGAGCTCATGTCAGACAGGCTGCTGTGGGCAGATTCACAGGCACAAGTAGCTTGGTATACTTATGCCCTTCCACTGTCAGTACACAGAACAAGATCTACTTCTTATCTTAATCAGCTTTGTCCCTGGAACAAATATTTGAAATATAATTTCAAGAGATGGTTGTTAGGGATAGCCTTAATTCTACCTGTGGTAGTCACTGTGACAAATACATGTTTGTTTGTTTGAGACAGTGTTTCTCTGTGTAATATCTCTGGTTGTCCTGGAACTCACTTTGTAGACCAGGCTGGCCTGGAACTCACAGTGACCTGCCTGCTTCTGCCACCTGAGTGCTGGGTAGGATTAAAGGCATGTGCCACCACCACCCAGCTAAATACATGGTTCCTATCTCCTTTGACACATTATATGTTAGAATGGTGATCCTGAGGCTGGAATTCAGCTGGCTACTGAAGGTGGTAAATGTGCATTTTACCATCAGTGTTGTAAAGGTCCAGGGTGCCCCCCAAGTTCCTGTCCCAGGATGGGACCAGGTACAGAATGAAAGCAATCCGGCGCCCTTCCAGCTCATCATCATGGCATAGCAGAGCATCTGCAATCAGTTAAAGCATAATTTAGATCACTGTTCAGAGTAGCTGTTCTCTGCTTCTCATTCAATCAGTCCCCCGATATTCATCTGTAACATCAACTCCAGCTTTAACTGTCTTGCAATTTTAAAATGACACGTTTTTTCTTTTGTAAACATAGCAATAAAACCCATACAATACAGAAAGCTTTATAAATAATGAATACTCACAGATCTACAATAGTTACTAACACTATTTTTCCACATTTTAAAAATATTTTTCTCTCATATGTGTATTCACTTAAAGAAATTGTATGTTACAGTTGTGGGTTATAGGCTGACTTCTTTAAAATTACAGAGCAAGTGCTTTCCCATATCAATATGCACCCTAGACATCACTTTTCAATGGCTGCACAGTTACTGCATTATACCGACTGTAAATTTACCTTTTCTAATTGTATTTCTATTAGTCATTAAATTTTTTATATTTCTTGGCAATTCCAAAGAATGCCTTAACAAATCTTACTGTTCTAGGTTCCATGAATAAAACTCAGATTTCAGGATTGGGGGTAAAGCACCTTTATTTAACCCACTGAACCAAGCCCTCACACTGTCCTGATGCCTTTGTTCTTGTTCTCATTAACTGCCTAATTTAATTTTCTAAAGTCATTTGGTGGGGTTGAACAAAGTAGGCATCTATGCAGGATGGTACAGGGAAAAAGGTTACAGTGAACTGTAACCATTTATACATGATGGGATTGATCCAAGAAGTAAATATGTTGAAGATAATGGGAGCTAGGTGCTGCACAATTGAAGAAGGTTTACAGTTAAGGAAAAGGAATGTAGAATAAACCTTGTGGTATTCAACTAGTACCGGAGAAAGCAATATGAATTCAGTTATGTGTATATATTTGTGCATATGTAGAGGTACATATTCTGGCATTTTCACTGGAAGAGTCCAGGTGACACCTTAGTGACACAGACTGATTCCAGTTCTTGACTTTCAAGTATCATTCTTTACTAAAAGGAACCAGGATGCACTCTAGGTCATTCTAGACCTGGCATGGGAAAGAAGAGACACACCTTGAAAATCCTGCTTTGCAGAAATTAGGAAATTGAGGCTACAGCTTGGAAGTATTATTTGTCTAGCAAGTTGAAACCCTAGGTTCAATTCCAGCAGCAAAACCAACAGCATGTACAAACATAATATGTACACACAAATCTGACACTAGTGTCACGTATGTCATCCAAGGCAACATCACTAATAATGTGAGTCACTTTGAACCATCTAGCAGAACTAGGAAAAAAGAAAGCTCAGCATTAGCTACTATACTCCTTCCAAATGTACGCCTCAAGAAAGATCACCCAATCACAAGGAACACCAGATAAGCCCAGACTGAAGGAACTGTTAAATATAAAAGTCTTCTGAAGCATCAAGGTCCTGGAAGTCCTGGAGAGGCCAAGAGGCTATTTTAAAGGGGGCTCAACAGGCAGGACAACTAAATGAAGTGTGCCATCCTCAACTAGTTCCTTTTGCATCAAGGACCAAATAGTGACAGATGAACAAGGCCTATAAATTAGATGGGAACAACACTGGGCTGTTAATTTTCTTACTCTGAAAGTTCATTACTGTCATGGAGGAAGAATGAGTGAAATGTTCAGGCCTATGGAATCCCAGGACTGCAACTGTCTTTCAAATAAAGCAGGAAAACAAATGATGTGTGCTATGCCTGCCACTTCTATTTAAGTTTGAAATGACTTCAAATTGAAAAAGAAAACAGGATGGGGTGGCTCACACTTGTAATCATAGTATTCAAGAGATTAGGCAAATGATCTCTGTGAGACAGAGACCAGCCTGAATTAAAGAGGGAGACACTGTCTCAAATAAAAGAAAGAGTAGTAATGATACATAGTAGTTTTTCTTATGTATTACTAAATTTATCTCTAAAATGTTTTACCAGTTTAGATTTTGCCAAGATAGCTATTTCTGCATAGGAGCTGAGCCCTTACTAGGAAGACCCCGATGCTACCTGGTACACTGGTGTTATTTTTTCATCACTGTGGAGTTAAAGCCTTGAAATCTTTAGCTAGCAGGGCTTTATCCTCCTTACCAGTGAACTCATATTTAGCACAGGACATGTCAACGGTTGGTTCTAGGTCAATGCTGGAAACCTTGGAAAGCCAGTCCCGAAAATCTTCAAACATAAGTTTCCTAGAAGTGTGAACAAAAGACAACTTGTTAAGCCACAACATGGACTTGATCTGGAGCCATGCCACTCCTATGCTCATTCAAGAGACCTGTCCTCAAATTTCATTCCCGACCTTGAGAGATGCTCCAGTTTAAGCTTGCAAGGTGGCTAGTTCCCAGAGAAATAATGTAACTCTCCATTTACCACGGTGAGCTTGCTCCAAGTCTCCTGCATTTCATTCCCTAGCTAGCAGTTTTGCCTTTGGTATATTCTCTTATACCAGCACTTTGACCTTTGTTGTCAGTCACTACATCATTGTTACACTAAAAATCACCCATTCTCAGACAGGCTTTTCAGCAATAAATGAGAAAAAAAAATTGCTTTATTTTTACACATTTTGCTTCTGAAACCAAATATGTGGGCCTTTCCCTGATACCTACCTATTTTTGGAAACAATCAGGACACCTTAAAACTCAGTTCAATTCCTACACTATCCATAGGATTAAGGGACCAGTTTCACAGGATTGGCCCACCCTCAGACCCAGTGAGAAGACCAGCTGATGAGTTGGACTGATGGGTATAAATAGGAGGTCCCTACAACACCCTCCTCACAATGATCACTGGATATGTAATTTTTTTACTTACTGTATTACCAGTTTATTATAAAATGGCACAACTCAGGGACTGGAGAAATGGCTCATTGCTTAATAGCACTTCCTCTTCTTGTATAGAACCTGGGTTTAGTTCCCAACATCAGTATCAGGAAGATCACGACTATTTATAACTCCAGTTCCAGGGATCTAATGTACCTCTGGCCTGCAAGAGCACCTACACACATGAACTCAACTCAGGTATACACACACAAACAATACTTTTTTTTAAGTGACAATTCAAGAACAGTCAAATATAAAAGATTCACAGCATAAAGAAACAGAACCTCTTTTCCATCTCCAGGGCATCTCAGGAACTTATGGACGCTTTGCTACATAGGCATGATTGACTAAATAAACCACTGGCCCCTGGGGATGTTTGAAATAAGGTCCTGTTTTGTAGCCCAGGCATTGCCTACAATGTACTATGTAGCCCAGACTAGACTCAAACTTGTAGCAATCCTCCTATGTCACCTACCACCCTCCTCATTTTTTCTGGAGGCTGGAATGGTTAGAGCTGAGAGCTGTAACACTCTTAGTTATCTTCCTGGCAACTGTTCCTTCTTCCCTAACCCGTTGAAGGCTGTCCATTACTGTAAGCTCAGGTGTGGTAGAAAACTTTTTTTCCTAACAAAAAATTCTCCATTTATCTTTATTAATCTCAACACTTAAAATGCTAAATTTTAGGAGGTTGCTGCCAAGAATGGGGACTAAGATCAAATATGCATTTCCTGTTATAAATCTCAGTATCATATGCACTAATACATAAATTGGTACGAAATATGAGTTGCAGTTAACACATACGCAATATTTCTAGATAGAAAGAAATAACTTGTACAGGCTGCTGTCATATATGGGAGTGTCTCAGAGAGAAAAAAGAGGGAAAAAACCACTCTGTAGATAGATGAAAAACAGCTATTATAAAGCATGTGCTCATTATGGAAGAAAAAAAAAAGTTCCAAAGAAGTAAAAGGAAAATGTTTTTAAAACCTCTGTAATCCTGTTAGTCTATTCCAAGTGGTTCAGTTTGTACAAGGACATACAGCTTATGTCTGTAGCCTTTGATTGTAATAACTATCCTCTTACATATTCCCCAAGGGGAGAAAATATTGCTAATTAAGCTAGAACAAAACTGCAACTTTAGAGGACAGTAGATTTTAGAGATTTTTAAAAAGTATCATTGAATTGAGAAAATAAAGTGTGACTATTTTGTTTATTAAAATTCATACATATAGTAATAGTTGCATAGATTCTTATATGGAATCTTTGAATACTTCTTTGTTTTGCCACAATCAATTACTTTATAAAATGTGCATCCTTCCAGGTTTGGAGAGATGGCTCTGGTTAAGAGCACCAGTTGTTTTTGCAGAGAACCTGGGCTCAGTCTCCAGAACCCACCTGCTAGGTACCATAATCTGTAACTCCAGTTCCAGGAGTTCCAACATCCTCTGATGTCCAGGGGTTCTGCCCACATGTGGGGCATGTGCATACATGAGGCAAAACACCCATAAGCACAATCATTTTTTAATGCATACTTTTAAGGGATTGGTACACCATCTTCTAAAGGATGGCAGTAGTATGCAAATGTATCTAACTTGTCTACACTTGAGTTTTAATTTTTAGTACTTCTTAGGTTTATGAGCAAAAATACAACCTCCGTTGTTACTTTGTTTCCATCATAACAAAGTAAAACATTTATTATTAAGAACATGTAGCCAGGCATGGTGACTTATGTTTGTAAAATCATAGTACTTGGTAATCTGAGGCAGGAGGATTTCTGTGACTTTCAGGCCAATGTGAGCTACATACATACCTGAGCTAGACCTGCCTGAGACCCTGTCCATAAGGAAGGGAAAAAAGAAAGGAGGAAAGGGAGGAGGAAGGAGGAAAGAAGAGTAATTTAGCCATCAAATAAGTGATCCAAGGCTTGGATTTCTACCTTAGCTCTCTCAATTTTTGTTGGGTTGTCTTGAAGAAGTTATTTAGTTTCTTAGGGTTTGTTTCTTCTTTACCAAATGCAATAATATCAACAAGGACTATGTGAACTAACAAATTACTCAGTGCTCTGCCCAACATACTTGCTTACCTTAAAGCTGAGATATGAGGCTCTTTTCTCTTCTTCAAATCATCAGACTTGATCATAAAGAAAAAAGAAATTTCCTTGTTACAGCATATTGGATGCAAAGAACAGTGAGAACTCTGATAGTTCTGTTAGTGCTCTAGTAGCATGCCTGCCTGCTTACTGCCATGATGGTCATGGACTCTAACCCTCTGGACCCATAAGACCCAACTAAATGCTTTCTTCTATAAATTGCCTTGCTCATGGTGTCCCTTCACAGCAATAGAGGAATAACTAAGACAGCATGGTATCTTGAAAGGAAAGTGAAAATACATCTCTAGGAAGGAGGAATACAAATGCTTCTAAAAGATCAAGGATTATCTGCCTTTGTAGCATAGTAGGTATTGTGTTAGTCTCATAAAACGTCAAAGAATGACAAGTGAAGGCATTATTTACTAACGTGGGGGCTAAAAGTGACCTTGATAAGTGTAGTGGTAGAGCTAAAAGATAAAGCATGCTTACAAGAGGGTGAAAGGAAAGGATGAAGCTGTTTGGACAGCCCTTAAAAGAGCGGTCCTATTGGGTGTGTTGTCACAGGCCAGTAATCCCAGCACCCAGGAGGAAGAGGCAGGAAGAGTTTCAGTTTGAGGCTGGCCTAGGCTGTATCTAGAAACCTAGTCTCATTAAAAACAAACAAACAAGCAAACAAAAATCAAACTAAATAAAAAAATAAGCGAGCAAGTGAACAACAGGACGGAAGCTAAAGGGGAGAGTTAGAGAAAGAACTTTTAAATTTTTATTTAATTGAAAAAATTTTAATATAAAAAACAAAAACACCCCCAAAACTTAATAAGGCTTTGTTATTGTTGCCATATTAAACTGAATGATCCAAAAGGGAAGGAAAAGTTTACGCAGTTTCCTATTTGTAAAACAGGAACATTACACTCCTTTACAGGACTCTGTTGAGGACTTAATAATTGAAATATTTAGACTGTCATATAGTATGCGCTAGTAATGCTTAAAAAAATATAGCCATATGGTGTGGCTAACACCTTTAATCCCAGCACTCAACAGGCAGAGACAGGCAGATCTCTGTGAGTTCAAGGCTAGCCTGGTCTATAGAGTGAGTTCTAGGACAGATGGGTTTACACAGAGAAACCATGTCTCAAAAAAAAAAAAAAAAAAAAAAAAAACAACAATACATATATCAATATATATCCATGTGATATATATTATATTTGTACATATATTTCACAAATCCTAATGTCAGATTATTACATGGTTAGAATATGCCAGAGATCCAATTATCTGTTAAATTTACAGCAAATGCAAAGAAAAAGTATACATGTGAAGAGATCATGTCTAAAAGTGAGCAAGGTAAAAATTATTCACAATAGGTAATGGCTTTCCTCTTTTCTTCATCAATCACTCAGAGTCAGTTTTTGCTTTTTCCTCATGCTTACTTCACATTAACAAAATCCCTTCACTTGTCAAATAGCATCAAATAAAAACCATTCTGGGGTTGAGATGGCTCAGACTTTGCAATGTTTGCCTTGTGAGCACAATGACTTAGGTTTAATACCCAGAACCCACAGAGAAAAAGCTGGGTGGTATGTGCTTTTAATTTCAGTGCTAGGCTCACTAGTCAGCCAGCCTAGCCTATTTGATGAGCTTTAGGCTAACGAGAAACCCTGATTCAAAATAAAGATGGATGGAGCCTGAGGAATGGCACACATGTATATCCATCCACATTGCCGAATGAACCAACACACACACACACACACACACACACACACACACACACACACACACCTACCTCAATTTAGTAATCAAAGGTTGCTTAGGATTGAAAAGTTGATATAATTATAAAAGTAGTTAACTGTGTTTCTTTCATTAACCTGGTAAACTTTACTGGAATAAAATTTGATTTGCATTTATCTTCTAAGCTTTTCATCACTCATATATTTAGTATGGATAATTCAATCATATGTACAAGGTCTACAAATTGGATTGGGGTAGGATACCAAGCTAACCAGATGATCAGCTCTAGTGGAAAAAAATGAGATGTCAGTCACTCTCTTATTCCAGATAAAATCAAAGGGGAAATGCAAAGAGAATTCTTCATCTGCTTCATCTTTTCTGAATTTTCAAAATACTTCAATCTTATTTTATGTGTATGGGTGTTTTGTCTGCATGTATGTCTGTGTAAAATGGTGTCCTTGGAGGCCAGCAGAGGGTGGTGGATTCCCTGGAACTGGAATTATAGATGGGTGTGGGCAATCGTGTGTGCACTGTGACTAGAAGGAAGGTCCACAGGAAGGGCTGCCAGTACTGGTAACTGCTGAGCTATCTTTCCAGCCCTTTAAAAAAATTTTAAGCCCTATATTAAAAAAACAGTGATTGCTATATATTGAAGATGACCCCACAATGGGGACACCAATGGCGTGTATTTCTGTGCTAGACCAGGCTATCTCACCTCTCCCCGGCAACAAGGTTTCTCTGTATGTAGCCATGGCTGTACTGAAACTTGTTCTGTAGACCAGGCTGGTCTTGAACTCCCAGAGATTTGCCTGCCTCTGCCTCCTGAGTGCTGGGATTAAAGGTGTATGCTGTCTTCTAAGAGCAGGAATAAAAAAAATTCTGGTTTCAAGATAGCCTTTTGGAAACTAAATTATACTGTCTACCAAAAAAAGAAAAAAGAAAAAGGAGAGTTGGGGGTACAGTGACAGTGTGTTTAATGTACTCAAGGTTTTTTGGGTTCAAAACAGCACTCCTACTCCTACTCCTCAAAGGAAAAATAGTTTCCCTTTCTGCTTGATATATTGTAATGCAGAATATTGTAACTACAATACATCAAGTCATAAAAGCAAAGGCATGAACTCAAATTTTTACGGTTATTATCTTCAAATAAAGACTTCACCATGCCACCCACTCCTACATATACTTCACCCCTTTATGATATACTCACTAGCCTAAAGCTAGCTAAAGCATTTCTTGACTTCTATCATCTCTCAAATACCCACCCCCTTTGGGGGTTTTTCCAGACAGGGTTTTTCCATGTAGCTTTGGCTGTCCTGGAACTCTATATGACTAGCTCTATAGACTAGGCTGGCCTCAAACTCACTCTTGCCACCATCTCCAGGCACTATCATATCTATTATTGTAGACATTAGAGGGTAGAAATTACTGAAATCCTTCCTTATAGCAATTACAACAACTAACACTGGATACACTGCTTATGTTAAAGGAAGCAATACTAAACAATGGCAAGGTGAGCTGGGTGGTGGTGGCACACACTTTTAATCCCAGCACTTGGGAGGCAAAGGCAGGAGGACCTCTTTGAGTTCGAGGCCAGCCTGGTCTACAAAGCTAAACAGAAAAACCCTGTCTGGGGGGAGAAAAAAAAGGGCAAGGTGAAGAATCTTCAAAACAAACTTAATCTACAACTTTGAATGTTTTAAAAATAATGAATTTTAAAAATTAATTATATGTATGTATGTGTATTTGTCTGTAGGTGTGTGCATATAGGTGCTCTTGGAGGTTCGTTAACCACCTGATGAGGTTCCAGGAACTATACCTGGGTCCTCTGGAAGAGCAGTAAACACTCTTAACCCAACTCTTAAGCTATCTCTCTAGCCACCAGTAATGAAAGATTTTATAGGAATTTCTGAGCAGGAAGAGCTAAAGTAATAGGAATAAATACCTGGTGGAACTTATATAAATCATTATACTTTTCATGGAAGTCCAGACTTAAAAGTTCCTTCTGAAGTCCTTCTAGGAAGTCTTGGCTTTGGATGAAGTTCGGAATTATACAGTGAGGAAAAGGATCCATGTCCAAGACAATAGCTTCTGTTAGGAGAAAAATATTACTTGTGTCATCTTCTGTGTTATACCAAGTAGCATAACAGAATACAAAAGAAGACAATCATGAATTTTTGGAAACCTAATATTTAAAGTTTAAGATTCTGAGAAAAGCCAGGCTGTGGTATCAAACTCCTTTAATCCTAGCACTTGGGAAGCAGAAGCAGGAGGATCTCTATGAGTTCAAAGCCAGCCTGGCCTACAGAGCTAGTTCTAGGGCAACCAGTGCTATACAAAGAAAGCCTGATTTGTGAAGAAAAAATAAAATAAAATAAAATTGTAAGCTGTGTAATTCCTGTATCCATTCAAGACTACCTTTCTCAGATACTGTGCTTAAATGCTAGTCTTTAATGAGTGGAGGGAATATAACTAAAGGAAGCTCTTGTTTATTTTAAAGTTCATTATGTTACTGATTCTTGCATCAATGCATTTTAGACTCTTAACTCATTTTCTCCAGAGCAAAGTAAAACCAGAATAGCAAATTAAACGAGAGTGGCAAAACTGGCTGGCCATTTTCTCTTCAATCCTGCCCTTCCCCCACCTTTTTTTTTCTGTGGGGAAGAAATGACTACATTAATACATATACATATGTGTGTATGTATATACATATGTACATACATACATACATACATACACACATATATATATATATACACATATCAGTTGGTTTATAACCTTCTAATTGATTTCTCTTCCACTAGATTATCAACCTATGTCTACAACCAATTCTGATCTAGTAAGAGCCTGACCCAGGGGTGCCTCATTTACTTTCTCAACAACTGAGGAATAGATAATTCTGTCACTTTGCCTATGCAACAGATGAGGAAGCGGAGAACTCTCTGTGTCCAGAGAGCTCATGATTTGCCTTTTTAAAAACACGCAAACGAAACAAAAAAACAAAACAAACAAACAAACAAACAAAAAACAAACAACAACCAAAAACTCCCCAAACCTAGCAAACTTGGGAAGAAAGTTCAAGACGCACTCAGCCAGATTCACGTTGTTTAAGGTAATAACTTGTAGCTAAGTCTGGAATGATGGTTCCTTTCAAGATATTTTCGTCTCATGCCTCACGTAGTCAAATTACAAGGCACGTGAAAATCGGTATCTCCAGGTGTTAGCTCTCAACATCTGTGCTGGTTAGACGACTATTCGACACTTGCCAGTTATTTACTTGGTCTCAAGGAAACACTTACAAATGCCTACGAGCACTAGTTTGTCAATTCTACCTTCCCGAGGGGGAATATTATTAATTACGTTTTATAAAAGAAACTGACGCTTTAGCAAAGTTAAATGCATTGCCCAATGACGTACAATCAGCAGAGAGATTCTATAAGTGATCTCTGATTCTAGAACTCGACCCTCAGTTTACATATCTTCTACTTCCCCATACTCCCGAACTTATATTTTCCTTCCCAGGCTTGACAAATCAAGTAGAGTTTGGAAAGAACCGAGCAGCAATCGGGCCGGAATTGGAATGGCTATGGTCCTTCCCACGCCTCTTCTCCCGGCCGCTCCTCCCTCACCGCACCCCATTACCATGGCTGAATGGCTTCCGGCAGCTCCAGGCTTCAGCCACCTGCTTCCTCACTGTTTCTTCCGTGACAGCGTCCGAAAACTCCGCCGCTACCTGCTTCTTTCCCTTCTTCATTGGCCGCGCTGAGCCCGGATCCGCGGGCCGCTTCCCGTTCATCTCCTCACCATGCACACAGACCCATGCCAAGGAAGTCAGTTCACTACTTCCCTCCAGAAACTACAGTTCCCGAAATGCCCCATTCCTTAGTCCCAGCATCACCCAATGGGAAGGCAGCAAAGAATGAGGAGGCTGGATCTAGCCATAATTAACCAATGGTAGATCAACATACTGCACCACCCTGCCAGCAACTAGCCGAATGGTCGCGGTAGAATACCTTCCACTTCCTGCCGCCAGAGCCTATTCACTTCCGGCGTGCTTTTGCCTCCTCTTGCTCTCGACTGTTAATGGCGGGCGGCGGCTGCTGAGCGGGACGCAGATAACCGCTGCCCGCTCTGCGGACGTCTCCGCTGGTCCCCGCTTTCTGCACGTCGCCTGTGTCGGAGCTGTTCAGTATGTCTGTGGTGCCGCCGAATCGCTCGCAGACGGGCTGGCCCCGGGGGGTCAACCAGTTCGGCAACAAGTACATCCAGCAGACCAAGCCCCTCACCCTGGAGCGCACCATTAACCTGTAAGTGCAGTAAGGCCTCGGCGAGCAAACCAGTCCCCGAACGCCCTTCCTCACTCCGGATGCGGGATGTCTCTTCCGGGATGCGCGCTTTTTTCTCTCCCAGACTGCTTTCTCGCCCCCGATTTGGCAGTGTTCCTATTTTGAAGAGAGATTTGTTCTGCTTTCCCTTTATTCAATCATGGTTAAAACCCATGTTTGCTTTGAATTCATTTTAATGTGTATGTTCTTTCAACCCATTTTTTCATTGCACATTTATTTGTTTTTATTTGAAATGAGTAGCTATAATTTTTGCAGGGTGTATATTTCTTTTAGAGTAAGTTATCCATATTTACCTTTAACGGCCTAGGTTTGTTTTCTTTAAGTGTTGTGTAGTATTCCATCAAATGACTATGTTTTATTCATTTTCGTGCTATCCGGCTACCTCCTGCATTCGTATGTCTTGTCTACCGAAGTGACACTATCATCGCATGCACCCAATAGACCTAAATTGATAGCACACAACTCTGTTGTTTGTTGTTCTTTTAGACTGTTGGAGGTAGTTTACATGTTGCTCAGAAAGCCTGTTTGTGGGCTGGTTTTGTTTTCAACACACCTTTCTCTTTTGTTTTTAACACACCTTTCTCTTAAGCAAATCATTCCTTTTTGAGATCTCTCTCAAAATTTTGCTGTACCAAGAAGTTGGGATTGGGGTATAGCTTTATAGCTCACTCAGTACTTGGTGTCTCACTGCCCAGTGTGGAGCTGATTCTAATGGAAGAAGGTGGCCAGTTCAGGCCAGTTATGTGTTTAAAAATTGCAAGACTTTGCTGATGGTGTTTTGGTAAGTTATCATTGTGTTCTTTGTTTTCATATTCAAATAAATGAACCTTTCCTTCTAAAACCAAATGTGACATGAAATTGAAAAGATTACTACTTATTATTTGACAAAACAACTGCTGGCCTGGAGACGTAGGTAATAAAAAGAGGTCAAATCTGGAAGTAGCTAATAAGAGTGTCTATGCAAATTAACTTTTGTACCAAAATACCTGGTAGCGCTTTAATTCCCTGTTACAAAAATGCTTATAAGATTCCTGTGAGTCGGGTGGTAGTGGCACACACCTTTAATCCCAGCACTTGGAAGGCAGAGGCAGGCGGATCTCTGAGTTCGAGGCCAGCCTAGTCTACAGATTGAGTTCCAGGACAGGCCCCAAAAGCTATGGAGAAACTTGTCTCTAAAAATCAAAGATTCCTAGGAAATGGAGAAAGCAGGTGCTCTTTTAAAAAATGTATGAGGGTGTTGCCTAGAGTATGCAAGCCCCCCCCCCTTCCCCACCTCCACCCACTCCCGTTCCATCTCCAGCATCTCAAAAATTAAAAACTGAAAGCACAAGTTCTACATTACTTCAGTGATGAGCAAGGAACACAGGTTTTATATTTACTTTCCTTGATTCCTGGATCTGTTGACATTGGGCCATTGTGTAGAATTGTTGAAATAGATGTGCTTTCAGAGATGTTTTACAGGTAAGCATGTTGCTTTTCACTTCCTATGTAATGCAGTATTGAGAAATAAACTGCTATGAACTTGAGTTCACCTGGGTGAACCATCTACTAAATGGGAATAGGTCTTTGTTTCTGCAGTATATTTTCATTCAGGGAAAACTGGATGGGTGTTTTTGTAACACATAGTGTGTATACAAATGGCTAGGTGTTCAGATGGGCGAGTAAGATGCACACTGTACTTTGAGATGCCCACAGTATGATGTAGAGAATATGCTCTGTGTGTCTGATGTTCAGATTGCACAGCCAGAAGTCCTAATGTTTCATTCGGCTCCTATGATGTAGGAGATAGTCCTTGCAATAGAAATGTATTGTGGCTGGTCATAATTCTTTCTAACACAGGTTGGGAAAACCAGATGTTAACACATTGTAAAGCATTGTGCAGTACATAAAGCTATGTGTAGTAACTTCTTCCTAATAATGATGGTACTAGGTGGATTGTTGGATCTATTGCAAGATTATTTGTAATTGTTAAAGACCCCTGAAAATGGTATATTTTCATTATCTTAGAGCTACTTTGTTTATGCTTAGAAATTGACTTCTGGAATTAGTGTTTTCTTTTGGTTACCTTGATTTTCCTTCTCAAGAACATTGAGTGTATGTAGTTGTCTATTAATGTCAAGAGTTTTGTGTGTGATGCACGTGTACTATATGCATTCATTCAAATGTGTGCAGTTGTGTATGTGAGGGTGTGTAGGTGTGTGTTCACAGCATTTGTGACTGTATGGGTGTGCCTGTGCCACACACACAGGACATGTACAGAAGTCAGGTCAGTCTCAGGTGTCAATTCTTACCTTCCACCTTGTTTGAGAACAGGATCTCTCACAGGATTACCATGGGATCTTGTGGAGCTATCATGCTCTGTTAGGTTTGTTTAGTGCTGGCTGGGTTTTTGTTTGTTTTTGTGGGTCCTGGAGATTGAATTTAGGATCTCATGCTTGCTTAATAAGCACTTTACTGACTATCTTCTCAGACCATTATCAAGGGTTTTGTTGTTGTTTTTGGTAGATGAGATACTTTGGAATTAGCTATGTTCCAGCCAAAACATTCTTACTGGGGGGGGGGGGGGACTTATACTCTAGGGGCTGCAAGGTAGAATGTGATAAAATATAAATGTAGGTTTTAAACTTTAAGGAAAATTTGATCTTTACTAAGCAAGATGAAGTCTTTAGTACTTTAAATCATACTTTGGGTTCTAGATAGGGAAAAGAGGCTATTCAGCTTAGATATTTGTGAGAAGAGTAAGCATACTAGATAGGGTAAATGCTGAACTCAGGGGAAAAGAAAACGGTCTAAGCCATTGTGGTGGTGCATGCCCTTAATCCCAGCACTTGAGAGGAAAAGGCAGGCTGGTCTCTGTGTTCAAGGCCAGCCTGGTCTAAGTTCCAGGACAACTCTGTTTCAAAAAAACAAGCAAGGGGATGGAAAGATGGCTCAGAGGTTAAGAGCACTTGCTGTTCTTCCAGAGGTCCTGAGTTCAATTCCCAGCAATCAATCACATGGTTGCTCACAACCATGTGTAATAAGATCTGGTGCTGGCTTCTGGCCTGCAGGCATATATGCAGGCAGAACATTGTATACATAATAAATATACATAAATCTAAAAAAAAAACAAGCAAAATCTGGGTATTGCTGGGAGAGAAAATAGTTGGAGAGGGACTAGTGAGGTGGCTCTTCAGGTAAGAGGTGCTTGCTGCCAATGGTGATGTGAGGCTCAGTCCCCAGAACCCATATGGTGAAAGAGCACACTCACACAAGTTATCCTTTGTCTGTACATGTCATAGAACACCATGTGTAGATGTGTACAGAAACACATTTTTTAAAAAACTTAAAAAGCAGGAGATGTTGATAGATAGTGGTGGCTCAGCATATACGAGGAAAGAGATTAGCTGTAGTGCCATTTAGTTAAATAGAAGTTATAACTAGGTTAATCAGAAGAACCAGGCTGGTCATTTGGTATTAGTGCAGTGAAATGATTAAAAATCAGTGTGGATATCTGTTTCAATAAGTATTTCAGTGACCTTTTGACAATGCTGTCTGTGCTTGATTCATGCAAGTTCTGGCTTTGAGAGTCCAGACAGCAACAGTATTCTCATCTTTGCTATCTCATAGCTGGTTGTGAAGCTTTGGGCCGGTTGTCTTTGAGCACAATGTAGCTTTGACCACAGTTTTATGTATGCTTTGAACTGTCCTGGTAAATAAGCTTGGGCTAATCTAGCTCTCATACTAACTCATAATCTGTTCTCATACTAAATGCTTGTCTTTGGTTCACAGGTACCCACTTACCAATTATACCTTTGGTACAAAAGAGCCCCTCTATGAGAAGGATAGCTCTGTTGCAGCCAGATTTCAGCGTATGCGGGAAGAATTTGATAAAATTGGGATGAGAAGGACTGTTGAAGGGGTCCTGATTGTACATGAGCACCGGCTACCCCATGTGTTACTGCTACAGCTGGGAACAACTTTCTTCAAATTGTAAGTAGTGTTGGAAATTAACAGCAAGACAACTTGTAATAGAATGGCTCTTTTAATGTAGCTTGAAATATAGTTATTTATTTAAATATGCCATGGAAGAGTCTTGAAAGAAAACAGTCATGTTTTTTTCCCTTTCCAAAGTATAAATCTGCATGTTTTTATATATTGTTGATAGCCTTGAGCTAGATTAGCCCAAGCTTAATTTCTAGGAGTGATAGAAACATTACTGAGTGCAGTTGTTTTCGTGTAATTTAATCACTTGAACCCATAACTCTTAAATATTTACTTGCCTACTGATAAGATTATGTCAAAAAGAAAATCCTCAAAACTAAATTGATATTTTTGACAAATGGACTATTCCTCAGACCTAAAGAACGTAGTCTGTTCTCTGAGTATTTGCTAGACTCCATTGTATATAACTTTCCTGTGATGAGGCTGTGAGGGATTGCTGGCCAGTGGTTACATTTGTTATCTATATTGGCTTTTCTGTTTAAACTAGATTGTATATGATTGTCTGGCACTTAACATTATGTGTTCAACTTTACAGCACATCTCTCTCCCACTTTCAGTCCTTGCTTGATTGCTTATCAGATAGTACTGAAATAGGCCTTACTCAGTTACTTGATAGAAGCGATGATTATTGTGTTCATGCTACATTATCACCAAATGTATTAAATTCTTAACCTTTATACAGACCTGGTGGTGAACTTAATCCAGGAGAAGATGAAGTTGAAGGACTAAAACGCTTAATGACAGAGGTATTTTTCTGTTTAATCACTTCAACAATTTTATTGTCCATTTGAATACCACCAACTTAATGATTGAGTTTTCATATGCCTGTGAAGATTTATGTTTAATTTGAATAGTTAGTAGTCAGCAAATACAACTTAAACTTTAATTGGTATATTTGTTTTTCTGCAAAATAAGCATCTCTAATTTTAGTGCTTGGGAAACTAAGATAGAAAGATTACCTTCAGTTTGAGACCACATAGGCTACATAGTGAGTTCTGTGCCAGCTGGGCCACAGAATGAGACCCTGTTGCTAAATAAAATAAAACAAAATTATTGATAAAACAGTAACGATAAATTGCCTTTTTGTAGTTTTCAGAAGAACCAGAGGAAATCTACTCACTTTTTCACTGGTTCTTCGGAAAACTTTACCAAAAAGTCAAGAGAAAGGCAGCCTTTAAAAGGTACAAATTTAGTAGTATTTAAGGCAGGCAAAATAAGGCATTAGCAAAATAATAAATAGTAACAATAAGTTGGAAAGATGGAAGGTAGCTGGGCTCATAACAAAGTTAGCAGAAACGGTGGCTCAGCAGGAGGACAGCATGGAATGCAGCACTAAAGAAGGGCTAAGGAATTGCAGGTGCCAGGGCCAGTGAGCCCATCCATGAGCTAGACTGGTTGAATCTATAAAGGTTATATTTATCTATCTTTGTTGTTTTCCCCAGTCTGTTCAGTTGACCAGTGACTGGCTTATTCTGTAGGAATTGAGTAAGCCTACACCTGTAAAAGTTTAGGCAGTGGGGAGAACATTTGAAAGCTTTCATCCTAAATAATGAGTGGTCTTTGAGTCCAGCTGTGAAGGGGAGTGAGAGCATCTGTGCAGAGTAGAACAAAACAGTGGAGCAGAGAAAGTTACTCTGCACAGAAGGCTGCAGATTTCTGCTCTGAAGAGAGTGACCAGTCCAAGATCTCCCAGAAGTAATACAGGAAATTCAAAAATCTGAAACATGCCTTCATAATTATGAAAGAATATGATTTACATACCAGAACTCTAATATAACTATAAAGCAACAGTGAGAGGAGTAATTATTTTAACATTTGCAGAAATTTCAAAACTGTATTATCTCTTGTGGCCTTTCTCAGGAAACAGTAGAGAAAGTTTGCTTCCAAGGGGAAGGGATAAGTAGGAAAGATGATGTAATAATCAGAACATTAAGATGCCACTCTATAGGAGGTGAGCCAAAGAAAGCTCTAATACCCAGCCATGAAGCTAGGCTATGCACAGAGCAGAGCAGACAATACAGGAAAGTGAAGACAGATAATGATTGTAAGTCGAAGCTCTCAGATGGTGATAGCAAACAAAATGCAGTAGTAACTAGGGAATAGTTGTCCAATTTAATTATAGTTTACTAGTTGTTCTTTACTGAAGATAGTCATTAATTTAAATACTGAATGCTTAATCAGATACTGATAATGAGAGGGTGATGAGGAAAGGCATGAATGAGCACTATGATTTTAATATCTAAATTCTAATCTACAGTTGAGGGAGGTGAATATGGCAAACATTACCTCAGCCACGTAATCATGGTTCACATTAATGGCAAGTCATGTTGATAGCTGATAGATATGATTCGATTTGATATTAGAATGGCATTTTACCTCTACTGCCTTCCTTGCTAGACTCTGTAACCTCAGTCTCACTGAGAAATACTCTACAATACTCCTGACCAGTATTCCTCAAGATAGTCAAATCATTAAGCTGCAGAACTATACTGTCTAAAGCAGCTCAGGGGAAGTGATGACCACATGTATTGTATCTTAGATGGGATCCCGGGCCTGAAATGTGGCATTAGGTGCAGAATTAAAGAGACCTAAAAACTGTATGGG
The DNA here is from genome assembly GCF_943737965.1 of Phodopus roborovskii. NCBI lineage: Eukaryota > Metazoa > Chordata > Mammalia > Rodentia > Cricetidae > Phodopus > Phodopus roborovskii. The sequence goes on along the minus strand of NW_026126487.1, from coordinate 5,100,227 downwards.
TTTCCTTGGTATAGTATTTACTTGTTTTAATTTGTTTAATAGATAAAAATGCTACACTCATATAGTAGAGGAAAGGTGTGGTCATTATGGAGAGTTCCTAGTCCATCTTTGGAAGGTTTCTTAATGTGAAAACTATTCTAAAATAATTGAAACATAAAAGAATAGTTTTAAACATAGAGACAAATGCTGGGGAAAGCAACTAGGAGCTGAGTGTTATAGCCAGTTGGGAGTGAGTGAAATCGGACTGGGGATTGCTTTCTTATTCTGAACTTTGTAGAACCATTTTGACCAGTGAAATGAGTAGAGTTTAATTTTAAGTTAACCTCAGATGCTAGAAATGTGGGGTTAGATTTCTAGAACTGGAGGTACAGACTGTTGTGAGTTACTATGTGGGTGCTGGGAACCAAACCCATGTCTTCTGAAATAAATAGCAGTCACTGCTCTTAATCACTGAGCCATCTCTCCAGCCTGAGTCTAACTTGAAAACAAGTTCATGTTATGTTACAAAGAGTAATAATGGAATTTTGTGAGAATGAAATATTTATATTTTTTGTAACTTTAGGTAGATGATTTGTAGAAATTGTAGTTGATTCTAGAAAAAACCTTTTGTATGCTATTTTGCTGATGTTAACTGGTCATCTTTGGTTTTCCAAGGACAGAGCAAAAGGACAGATTTTTTGAGACAGTGTCTCACCATGTAGCCCTGTAGAGATTCACTTTCCTCTGTGTTCTGAATGTAGGACTAAAGGTTTATGCTACCACATCAGCTTTGTTGGTTCTTTTGCTAGATTGATACTAGATTTTGAACTAATTGTATATATCTTGATAGATTGAAATGGGTATTAAATTGCAGAGAGGAAATCTATCAGGAAGACAATAGCTGCCTGATGACTCTGTTAGGAGTATCACTGAAAATAATTCACCACCACAGAAAGGTATTCTTATGTGTATGTATTCAGTTTGCTCACTATGCTATTTTTCACAGATACTGGGTCGTCAAGATGGAGTCCTACAAGACTGGGTCATCGATGACTGCATTGGTAACTGGTGGAGACCAAATTTTGAACCTCCTCAGGTCAGTATTCAGTTGTGTTTACCAGACATTAAAAAAGATCAGGGCCAGTGAGCAGTGGTGGCACATGCCTTTATTCCCAGCACTCAGGAGATAGAGGCAGGCAGATCTCTGTGAGTTCAAGGCCATCCTGTTCTACAATAGCTAGTTGTAGGACAGGCCTCAAAGCTACAGAGAAACCATGTCTCAAAAAACCAAAACTACTGGAAGACCTGCAGAGTGTGGACCTTCACGCTCCCACTCAGGAAAGGTGACAGCCCAAATCACTCATAAGAAGCAGTCTCGATGCAAATAGCATGAGGAGTTATTCCATGTGCACTGGGGTCCACAGTCATACACCACGCAGGAGTAGAGGACTGAGGACCTCGAGGGCAGAATTGAGATAGCTTTTATAGGATTTACATCAAAGCTAACAAGGCCAGTTTCAAAGCTAGCCTGTTATTTTCACTAGGCCTAAAAGCAAGGTCATGGGATAGTTCAAAACTTGGAATGGTTAATAAGGTTTCCTAGGTTACAGAGATTTCATAAAGTACACAGTTTTTACAAGGCGGGATTGTTTAGTGCACCTGCAAGGTTAGGGGGTTTTCTTTCTCTAGGATGAGTGGGCTCAGTGGCCTTGTCCTTAAGCAGTCAGGGAGTTACTATATCTATTGGCAGAGGCTCTTGTTCTTTCTAATTTTCCCTTGCCATGAGTCCCGTCTCTTTTAGATATTAATTTTCTTTGTAGACAGGATGGCCCATAACAATTCCCAGACTGTTGTGGATAACAACATTCTTCAGAAACTAGGTGGTTATGAATAATAATAATAATTTCCAGAAACCGGTGATCGTGACCAAGCTATTTCATGTGTTTTTCTTTTTTCCTGAGCTTTGCATGCAGCTAGGGTGATTTTTAAATACATGCTGATGTACTTTTTTTAAATTTCTAACTTTTAGTGGTCATTAGAGAGTTAGGCTGTATTTTCATCCTTTCAGTAGATACTCATGAGTATAAATATTCCAGAGTTTACAAAATTCCAGAATTGGAAGCACTTTGATCTTGTGCATTTCTAATAAGGGATAGTTAATCTACCTCCAAATTTAGTAGCCTAAAGCAACAGATATTTATTACCTTGGAATTTTCTGGGCTTCATGAAGTCACAGATTCTCAGCAGGTACTGCATCATAAATCAGAGCGGGACATGGATCTAATTCCTAGTTCACATGCATGCAGACCTTCTTAGCTATTAGAGTGGAGTCTTCAGTTTTTTGCCAGTTGTTGACATAGGCTTCCCTCTTTTTTTGTCATCTGCGAAGAATAACTCCTTCTAAGACAGCTACCTTCTCTCGAGGATATAAGAAATGATGTCAGGGAGTACCCAAGTGAGAAGTTGTGGTCAGTTAGCTTCCTGGTCTTGGCAGTGGCATATGATCACTTCTGTATTCTATTTGTCACACTCTGGTCCATAATGGGAGAGAGTCCATCAAGGTGTAAATGCAGAGATGTTTGGGACATGGTTTGTCCTTCTGTTTTTTGAGACAGGGTTTCTATGTGTAACAGCTCTGGCTGTCCTGAAACTTGCTTTGTAGATCAGGTTGGCCTTGAACTCACAGTGATCCGCCTTCCCAGTGCTAGAATTACAAGTATGTGCCACAATAGCCTGGCTGGTTTGTCCTTCTGTTAAGGGTATGAAGGCCCATGCTTGTTTAAATCCTGTCACTCAGGTGGCAGAGGCAGGTGGATCTCTGAGTTCAAGGCTAGCCAGGAACGCACAAGGAATGCTAGGACAGCTAGTGCTTATACCAGTGAGACTTTGTCTCAAAGGAGGTATAAACATCTTTTTTTTTTATACTATTTGGTTGATTTTGTAATAACAGCTCCTTGATGATGATTTCCTACAGTCCTGAAGTTACTCCGCAACTCTTTGGTTACTGTGGGGTATATGGTTCTATAGGAAATAGTAGCTGTTGCTTTCCCTTACTTAAGTTTTCAGAAGAATGCATTCATTCTTCAAAGATATATTGTGGGTGAGTAGGACAGATGTGAATACAGATTGCTTGAGAGGTGAAACAAGTAGCAAAGTATAGGGAGAGGGGGACCAGAAGTAGCCAGTGTTAAAAATAAAAGCCAGGCATGGTGGTACATACCTATAACCTCAGTACTCTGGTGGTAGAGGGAGAAAGCTAAGGAGTTCAGGCCAGTCATAGCTACATACTGAGTCCAAGGCCAGCTCCAGCACCATGAGACCCTGTCTCAGTAAAACAAAACCTCAACAAAACCAGAGCAAAGCCAAATAAAATCCCACATAATAGTATTGATCTTACTATAGCCATAAGCAGTTAATAGTGCTAAGGGTTGTCAAGGAACCAATGTCGAACATCTCTTCAAGTTGTCAGAAAGTTGGAAATCCAGGGACTCCTCTCCCTTGGGATAAGATTTGAATGAATTCCCCTATAATTTCATGAGTTGAGAAACTCCCGGAAAAGCTTGGAGGGTTTTGGAAAGCAGAGTCAAACTATGAGAGCAAGGAGTGCATTTTCTGATACTTCCAAATATGCCTGTCCTAACACCTGAGGGTGATTCTTTGATACAGACATGAATACCTCATTCCAGTTTTGGTATAACCATATGAACTTAAGTATATTTTCAGATTTTCATACTTTGGCTAGTAAGGCAGCATCTTAAAGTTGGACCTTAATTCTTTCAACAGATCAAAAGTCCTATTATTGGAGAGCTTCTTTTCCTGACAGTATGTTCTAGGTCAAGTGTTACACAACATTGGCCAGCAAAAGATGTTCTGTCCTCTCCTGACTACCTCATGTATATGTAGCTAGGGATGAGGAGCTCCGTAGACTTGGTGTTCCGAGAGTTGTCACAATACATTTGTATCCTGGCTTTAAGAAGCAAATTTTCATACACAGATGGTGAAATTGCTATATCAAAGATATGTACGATTATTCCAAAAAAGGCTTTGGTTTCTTGGACATTCCTGTATCTAATGGGAAGGAAAGAACTCAGTGATAACTCAGAAGTCTTTAGGCTGTTTTCTGAATAGCCTCCTTTGTCTCCTACTGTGGCTGTTTGGCTGTTCCTTTACTTCACTGAAGCCTAAGGTTGGCCCTGGAAGTAAGGATATAAATGAAGTGCTGTTTATTCAGTGTTAGCCAACTTGCCTGTTTTTACTGGGTGTCACTATAGAATGGCATTTTATCTCCTTATTTCAGTTTTTTTCCTATAAAATGCAGGACTGGAGGAGAATAGCCTTTAGAATGGGGCAGCTGCAAGTAGAAGGAAATTATTTTGTTTAGCAATGCTTTGTTGAATGTGAAGCAGTGGTGTTTTTTTTTTTTTTTTTTTTTTTTCAGGTGTGTTTGAACTCTTTCTCACCTCTTTATCCCTCCATTGTTTATTAATATTCTGGTTTTCATATAGATCTCTAAATCCTGGGATAGTTGCTTCATTTTATTTGTACTTCAGGGAATTGAGATGTGTAACTATCCTAATTCCAGTAGTGGTTGGATGCCTGTGCGGAATAGAGACTATGGAGTAAGCAGTAGGCTTTTGTAATGACTTAAGAATTGCATAGATGTAGTGTCAGTGTGGCTTCACTAAACTGGGTAATCTTGGGGAAGTTTCTATGTAAAGTGAGTGTGAATGTTCTCCCTCTTTTGGCAGCCATGGCCTTTAGCCCAATCACCCTATATGTCTCTTTTCAGCACTTTGTAAATCCTCTGCCCTCAAATACAACCCCAAAAGGAAACAGATTTCTGAATATATTGGTGAAGACCAAAGGAGAGATTTGTATAATGCAGACATGATAAAGGAAGGGAAAAAAATCTTAACCGCCCCCCCCCCATGTCAAATTGTTCTTAAGCAGTAGTTTCTCTAATTATTTTCTGCATTTTACCCAGCAGTTAGACTCTGCCCAGCTGGCAGAACTCCACTTAGCTCATCTTGTGCCATGTGTATGGATGGGGGCAGGGATAGGAGGAAGGGGTAAAGAGCATCTTGTCGAATAACTCAGAGGCTTTAAGGTTTTCATGGCAAAACATGAAACAGCAGCAACTTTTGTTAAAACCAAAGGTGGTTGTGTTGTAAATTTCTCCAGTCATACATTCTTTGACTGTTTTACTTGAATGGCTGATGGTTTTCCTGCTTGTTATTTAATGTGTTTGTTATGTAGGTATTCAGTCCAGTGAAGGGAAACGAGACGCTAGCATACTACTAGCACTAAGTGTATAGGCAGAGAACTAAAAAGCTATGGCATATGTGTTACAGTAAGACTGAGGATACAAGGATAGTTGAGTTTTGTCTCATTGGAAAACTTGATAACTAAGACATGAAGTATAAAGAATAGTGATGCTTGAAACCTATGTTCTTCTCACTTTTTGTTTTAGTATCCATATATTCCTGCACATATTACAAAGCCGAAGGAACATAAGAAGTTGTTTCTGGTTCAGCTTCAAGAAAAAGGTAAGGCATTTGTCTGGAAGACAAAGCTCTTGCAACTCGCCCCTCAGAGGTTCCCTCCCTCCTTGTCTCCTCCAGCTTCCTTGAATACCTATAGATTCACTATAAGGCAGAAAACACCTCTCACACTTAGGCAAAATCATGCAGTTTCTCTTTGTGCCAGTCCAAGGGGGCAATGAGATCTAACTAGAGCTTGAAGTATGAGGTTATTATACTTTTAGTAATTTTTTGTAGTTGTTCAGCTGTTAGTATTGATTTTTACATGGTGGTAAGGTTAAAAAAACTCAAGATTGACTTTTAAAAAGTCTTCAGACCTGTTAGGTTTTAACAAGTAACTGTTCCACCCCAACATCCTGTCCCCCCAAAAACTTTGAACTCCTGATCTTAACACCTTCCCTCTCAAGTTCTGAGATCAGAGGCTTTCACTACCACCCTTGACTTTTGAATTATTATTTTACATATCAATCCCCGTTCCTTCCCCCTCCTCCCATGCCCCCAAACCCCTTCCATCTCATCTTCCCCACACACCCTCCACAGAGAGGGTGATGCCTTCCAGGAGGGATCATCAAAATCTGTGGAGTCATTTGGAGTAGGGACTAGGCCCTCTCTCCTGCCTCTAGGCTAAGGGAGTATCCTTCCATGGGGAATGTGCTCCCAAAGTCTTTGTGCACCAGCGATACATCCTGGTTCCACTGTCAGAAGTCCCTTAGACTGCCCAGGCCTTCTAACTGAGACCCATGTTCAGGGAGGCTGAATTGTCCAGTGCTGGTTTCCCAGCTATCAGTGGGGGTCCATGAGCTCCCCCTTGTTCAGGTCAGCTGTCTCTGTCACCCTTGGCTTTTGTTTTTTGTTTGTTCTTGTTTTTGTTGTTCTTTCATATTGAGACAGCCTAGGCTTGGCTCAAAATCAGTCAGGTCAATCTTTCACTCTTTAATTTGGGGGGTGGGGTGGGTGTGCACTCAAGCACGAGCCCACATGCGCCATACACATACATACTCACTAGTGCCAATGGTGGGAACTAAACGCCAGTCCTCTGGAAGAACAGCAATTGCTCTTAACTGCTGAGTCATTTTTCAGCCAGTCTGCTTGCCTGCCTCCTCGCTCACCCTTTCTCTCCCTCCTGTCCTCTCTGACTGAATATCCTTAGGATTGCAGTCATTGACCTGGAGCTCATCAATTATGCTAAACTGCTGGCCACTTGTCTCCACTTTACTGGCACCAGGATTACAAGCACACACGTTGAATGGGTTTGGTTTGGGGGATTAAACTCTGTTCCTCGTTCTTGGAAGGCAAGCCTCCAAATATTTATTTATTTATTTATTTATTTATTTATTTATTTATTTATTTATGGTTTTTCCAGGCAGGGTTTCTCTGTAGCTTTGGAGCCTGTCCTGGAACTCTGTAGACCAGGCTGGCCTCGCACTCAGAGATCCGCCTGCCTCTGCCCCCTGAGTGCTGGGATTAAAGGTGTGTGTGCCACCAACACCTGACCCCTCCAAATCTTGATCCTCTTGCTTTAGCCTTTGGAGTGCTGGAATTGTCACAATGCCTAGCTCCATTTCTTGTAATAGTTTTATATTAGAATACAATCTCAGGACAATTCTCATCTTGCTTTTTAAGGTGTTTATTGGCATTTCTCTCTTGAGAGGTTAAGTTTCAATTATATTTCTGTAATCTCTAGAAGACATAGACAGCCCAAAATGTTAAATGAGAATTGCCATTTTCCTGAAACGTTTTTTCAGGCCTGGGGAGATGGCTCTGGTAAAGTGCTCACTGTGCAAGATTCAGAACCTGAGTTTGGCTCTTCAGCACCCATGTCAGAAGAGGAGCATGGTGGTATACCTCTGTAAGCCTAGACCACTAGGCAGAGATAGGTAGAATCTGGGGGTTCCTGCTGGCCAGCAAGTCTAGCCAAAACAGTGAAGTCCAGGCTCACTGAGAAACGAAGAAAACAAGGTGGGAAGGGTTGAGAAGACCCCCGTGATGCCACCTCTGGCCTTCACATGTACTTGCATGGGCGAATTACACATCACAGCTTTTCTTAAATGTAAAATTGATTAGTTACAAAGAGGGAGTAAACATCGTGTGGAAGATTAAGGAAATTGAATTTTTTTTTTTTTATAGCCTTGTTTGCAGTCCCGAAAAATTATAAGCTGGTAGCTGCACCATTGTTTGAATTGTACGACAATGCACCAGGATACGGACCTATCATTTCTAGTCTTCCTCAGCTGTTGAGCAGGTATGGAAAGTTGAATATTTTCATAGAACTATGTAAAATGTCTAATTAAAAATATTGGAGCCACTTGAGAAGTGATAGTTCCAAATTTTAGGGTTTAAGGAATAAAGGCAGTTAATGTTTTCCCCCTCTTTCTGAGACATGGTTTCTCTATATAGCCTTGGCTGTTCTGGAACTAATGTCTGGCCTCAAATTCATAAGAGATCTGCCTGCCTCTACCTGCCAAATGCTGGGATTAAAGGCGTATGCCACCACTGCTCAGTCAGTCAATATGTTCTATGTAATCGATAGATTAAAATACTACTAAAAATATCCCAAGACTGAAATTATGGAATGATGTTCTGATACTCTTGTACAGTTCTTCCTCAGATCTGGCATCTTCCACAGTTAAGTTTGAGGTATATTCAAAGAAGAGATAGTAAAACAGTCAATATTTAAAATAGGAACTGCTTTACATAAAATGGGAGCTGGCGCATGTCTTTAATCCCAGCACTTGGGAGGCAGAGGCAGGTGGATTTCTGAGTTCCAGGCCAGCCTGGTCTACAGAGTGAGTGCAAGGACAGGCTCCAAAGCTATACAGAGAAATCCTGTCTAGGAAAACTGAAAAGGGAGAGAAGGGATAAAATTTTTAAATATAGTTCTCTTTCTGATTTTGGAACTTACTATACTTAAGCCTAAATTTGCAAATGGGGTGCAGTCCTATAGTTTTATATGGAATCTGAATTTTGAGGCAAATAGGGAGTGTGTGTGTGTGTGTGTTTTCATTCTTGAACTCTTGCACTTGCTTTCAGTATAATTTTATGGATTGTGCAGTTAGTGTTTGGATTTGAATCCCACTTTTTTGTGATTTATTTTTTTGTGCTTATTGGTGTTTTACCTGCATGTAGGTCTGTGTGAGGGTGTCAGAGTCCCTGGAGCTGGAGTTATAGAGAGTTGTGAGCTTCCAGGTGTGGCTGGAACTTGAACCCAGGTCCTTTGGAAGAGCAGCCAATGCTCTTAACCACAGAGCCATCTCTTCTGCCCTCTTTTAATACTTGTTGGTAGTAAAACTTTGGACAAACTCTTACACTTGTTTGCCAGATACTTCAAATGCAAATGAGGATCATAGTTCCTTCATAGGACTGTGGGGACCACGTCAGTTAGATAACACATAGCATTGTACCTGGAAGTACTTAATACATATTAGGTAACAGTCATGGAATTAGTTTCTGTGAAGCTTGGGATTATAGAACTGGCCTTTTTTATTTGTCAATAATCATCCTTCAGCCTTTGCTCCTCTGCCTTGGTCTCTTGCTGTGTCAGATATACGTGAGCATACGTATGCACAAGAACAGGGGACCTGTAGCAACTCTTTATGCCTTGAAGGAACTTTTCAAGTTCATAATTAACCAAATTTACACTGTTAATGTTTCTACAGTAAGTATTCAGCTGTACTTCTGTAGTATGTAAGCATGGCCAATGAAGGCAAACTTGGTATAGAAATGCCAAACATGTCCAAGGGGGAGAAATACCCGGGTAATTCTTTTGTTGTTTAAGGTGGAAACTGTAAAATTAATAGTGTCTTTAAAATATTTTTCTGTTTTTTAAACTCAGGTTCAATTTTATATACAACTGAATCCCTGCACAGAAGTAATGAAGCCGTCTCTGTGAGCACAGCTAACGTAGAAGAATTGTAGAGAATTGTTGGTTTTCTCTTGTTCCCTAAATTGTCACCTCCTTCCTGTTTGAAGAGTAAATTAATATGAACTGGATAGTGGTGTAAACATGTGACAGTGTTCATTAATTGTTTGTTCTACTCATACATTTTTGTACAACATTAAAAAAGGTGAACTTCCTATTTGTATTATTATTTTTTTAAGTTTCTCATTAAACTCTGAAAAATCTTACAGTTGAGGATCCTTTTTTCCCTGTTTTAGACTGGGGAATGTTAAAACATGCTTGAGGTGAGCTTAATGGGCTTTTTGTTCCAGTACTTTTGTAGGCATATAGTCCGAGACTGTTAAAGGTGTTTCCATTTCTCTGGGGAACTAAATTTATCTGATTAAGTTCAAGGCTCAGTGTGTACCAAACTAAACTGTAATGAGTTCTGTCACAAAGAATCTCCAGTATATTCCATGACAAGTATATTTTATAACTGTCGAGGCCTTACTTCACAAATCAAAAGACATTACACATTTGGGAAACCATTAAGATGATGTAAGCCAAAACCACTGGGATTGGCTTAAAAAGATCCATTTAGAACCTATTGCAGTATTTTTCTTTGTATAATGGGATAGTGACTGTTTGCTCTGCTGTGAATTGCTTATTGAGCCAAGACAAAAAGATCAGGTTTTAGACTCTTAGATTACAAAGTTAAAAGTTATGGGAATCTAGGGTGTTGTATACATAATGATAAAAATTTTGATTTTAGCAAGCAGTAAAGTTTTTTCAGAAATATTTTAGAATAGGCTGAGTATGGTGGTACATACACTTGGGAGCCTAATGTTGGAGGATCAAGAATTCCCACATAGATGAGTTACCTAATAAGTCCCTTCTTTAAACAGTACAGAGGAATAGTTTGAATTATCTAGATTCTAGCAGTCAGGATAGGTTTTGTCAGCTTAAGAGAAAATAGTAAACTTAAACTTGTACACTGCCCAATTAGGATGAAATTAGGGTGAATAAAGCTTTAGGACAAAGATTGTTGGGTGGGAAGCAAAGCACACACCTTTAATCTCAGCACTCCAGAGGCAAGGAATACAGATCTCTGAGTTCCAGGCCAGCCATGTATATACACAGACCTTACCTCAAAAAGAAGGTTCAAGGGCCGGGGAGCTGACTACTGGTTCAGAGCACTCACTGCTTTTGTACAGTACTTAAATTTGGTTCCCAGTACCACATGGTGGCTCACAGCCATCTGTAACTCCAGACCCAGAGGACCTGACCTTGGGACCTGAGCATGCATGTGGTCCATATACATACATGTATGCAAAAAAAAAAAAAAAAAAAAAAAAACCACAAAGAATTTGACTGTGTCATTACCATGGTCTGCATAGTTGCTTATTGCAGACTTGTTGCCTATAGGCTTACTATAATGAAAAAAATGTTACAAGGTGTAGCAAGTTGTTAATAGGCAGAGATAAGCTTGACTAGTTCTCAAATTTTCATGGTTTCTACCACAAGGCCTGTCTCCTGAATGAATGTTGGGTAATAGCAAATGAATGTCAATACAGTCTGTATAGTTTTGACAGTCTGGTCAAGAGTGGTTGAGGAATTAAACTCATTCAAGTTTATTTAGAATCATGTTAGCCCTTTGTGTGGTTATGGCAAGGACTAACCATGCCCACACTAATGAAATGTGGTAAGTACTAGCCTACATGACCAAGAGTTGTAGTGGCATCTTGCCTTGCCGGTGAAATTGATTTCTTCAAAAAGCTACTAGTTCCTTGAATACTCCTTTTCCTCAGGGACCAACAGTCTTGCCCCAGTGGTTTATGTTAGCATATTCCTAGTTTAGCATGGTTTTATTGATTAGAGTCCAGCTAGTCCTTCAGATTGGGGAAAGTAGACAAAGATAAGTTGACTAGGCTCATCTTCCATGATTGGGCACTCAACCAAGGTGCTGCAATACCTCAGGTGTCATTGTTGTAGTCCTAGGAAAGCAGAAAGAGGAACTTTTTTCTATCTGTGATTTAGAGTGCAAATAGCAGCTCTTGAGTTGGAGTCATCTGATTCAAATCCACTCTTGTCCCTTGTAACTTAAGCTTTGACCCAGAAATCTTTTGGTCACTCCTTCCTAAGTGCTTGAGCCAGACATTCATATTCTGAGACCTTTGATTTAAGTTGCCCAGTGTTCTAACTTTGGGGTGTAAGAGAGTGGACTTTAAACTGAAAATTCCCTTCACATAAACACAAAGTTTTAAAGCCTTTGGTCAATTATAGTTGTATCCCAAATACCCTTGTTTCCTGATGAACAGAGACTAACCAGGTTCAAATTTCATGTGTTCTTTCAAGTATTCAAAAAAACACAAGTGTTAAGATCACCCTCAGGATATAAGTCTTAGAGTGTCATTACACAGACACACACACTAAATTTTGGAGATTATTAGAATTTGACCAACCTACTTTTTTTTTAAAAAAAAAATAATTTACAAATGAAAGCACTCTTGCATAGATTTTCTCACTAATGCTAGTAGTACATACTATATACAAAATGTAGTGACCCTAGAACATGTTTAAATGAGTAAAGGGAGAAGGTGAAAAAGTTTAACTCAATTGCTTAAAATCCTATTTAGGATTGATCTACCCTTTTGGAGAATTGGAAAAAAAAAAATTCCCAATAGATCATTGTGATAGACACACAAACACACAATTTAAGAGTAGGCAACATCTTCGAGTTCAAGGCCAGCCGGGTCTACTGAGTTCCAGAGCAGCCTCCAAGGCTACAGAGAAACAGAAAACTGAAAAACTCAGACAAAATTTGAGGCAACACTTAAATGGCACAGATTCTGTACATTAATTTGTATTCTCTTTTTAAAGTGTATGGGTATGATGCCTGTGTTTGTATCTATGCGCCATATGCGTATAGTGTCTTCAGAGGTCAGAAGAGGGTATGAGATCTCCTGGGACTGGAGTTAGACATTGTTGTGAGCTGTCATGTGGGTGCTGGCAATCTAATTGTCCTCTGGGAAGAGCAGCCAGTACTCTTAACCACTGAGCCATCTCCAGCCCTCCCTTCTGTTTCTTCTAAAGGTCTGCTAGAGTCCCTCTTGTGTTGGAGCACTCCTCATTGTACAAGGGAGTTATGACATTTAGTACTTCATTTTGAAAGTACCTGCTTAGTGAGTTGGTGAAATACTTGAGTAGCCTCTCCTCCATATTTAAGTTCCCCAAACTCAAAGGTTTTTACTAATTTAGTGTTTGGAACAGTATGTGGATTGCTGATTGATGCAAAGAATTTTTCAGTTTTTTGTGTTACACTGTTAAAGAACTTAGCTTCTGTAGCTTAGATTTTATTTTACAACACATCTGCGTGTTTGCTATCACTTACTTGGGTTAAACTGACCTCACTCAGGTTTGCCTCTGTGTAAATATAACCTCTAATTCAGCTTGAGCCATTAAATTCACCTTAATATTTACCCACATATATATCCTATTTTAAGAAAATAATTAACAACCAGAACAAAACCCCAGACATATCAAGATTAAGCCAGTTAAATATATTTTGTATTTTAGTGAGAAATTAAGGCTAGAGCTAAATTGGAGAATGCATAAATTATACTGTTCTGTTGAAAGAGCAATGTGTTAAAGAAAAAAAAAACTTGAACTTAGGGATATTGTTCAGTGGTTGAGTGCTTGCCTAGAAAGCTCTTGTGTTTAATCCATGTTTCCCCCTGAAACAGAAAAGCTGTTCATATAGATTATATAAGTACCATTTATGGTTGTGGCTTTGAACACTTTCTTGGTTTGTTTATAGGAATGTATAAAGGAAATGGAGTTTTGGTTATATTTTTATACTTATAAAGCAAGAGATTGACTAAAATAGTCATTGTTCTTTTTTAAAATTTTATTTCAATAAAAGCATTTAACATGGAACAACTAATTGTTTGGGATAGTCCTCTGTGTGGTGGAGGGTTGCTAAACTCAATGTACCAGGAGTGATCCTGCACAATTCTGTTTCCTTGTCTGTGGTCAGGTCCATGGAGTAAGGGGCCATTTTGGCATAGTGGCAAAGACCTGATTGGTGGCCTGGACTATGGATGCTTCCTTTCCCTATTCTTGTCCCTTAGCATGTCCTTAGATTCAGTTGCCTGCAGCTGATGGAGTCACTTTTAGAGCATCAAGACTGGGATACTTAAAGTTGCAACACAGTTGTGTTAACCACATATTGTTCATATCTTTAGCAGCTGTTTCTTCATCTACAGGATTACAAGTGTGAGCTACTTTAATTTGGCTTCTGATTAAGACTTTAGAGGGGGTGCTGGAACGATGGCTCAGCAGGCTCAGAGCACTGGCTACTCTAATAGAAGACCCAGGTTTGATTCTCAGTGCCCACACGGCAGCTCACAACTGACAGTGAGTGCAGTTCCAGAGGGTCTGACACCTGGTAGGCACCTGCACAGGTGTTTCACATAAATTCACAAAGGCACACACACGCATAATAAATCAAAAGACTTTAGCAGGTTTGTTTAGTTCTTGAAGAAGAAAAAAAATACAAAACAAAACCCATCTTGAGACAAGTACTCACACTGTGGCATGCTCCACAGTCTTAGCTCCTTAGGAGGTTGAGGTAGGCTGATCATTTCAGCTCACGAGTTCAAGACCATCCAGTCCCTACTCAAACAACTGTTCAGTAGTGCAAGGGATCAGGGAGGGAGGGAGAACAGGAGGCAGACACAAGATAGATGGGAGCTTGTTGGGTTTGTTGGCTCATGCCTGTAATCCTCTAACATTTAGGAGATTCTGGCAGGAGAATTACTTCAAGCTGGAGGCCATACTGGGCTAGAGTGAGAACAAGTGTCTCAAATAGGCCCTCGAGAGGAGGATGAGGGGTAAAGCATTTTTTGGAGGAGAAAGGGAATAGAATGACTGTTGTAGTAAAAAACAAACAAACAAACAAAAAACCCAAAAAAGACACACACACACACACACACACACAAACCCAAAAATCATTCAAAATCTTTTTCATTTTTTAAAAATGCATCTGGGTTGGATTAATTTACCTGTTATACATGTTTGATTTTTTTTTTTCAGAAAGCTCAAGCTTTGGAGATTAAAAAAAAGGCAGCTCTGTTATCAGAAATATGAAAGGACAAGAAGTTTGGTATCTAATATTACTGTTTTGTGGCTTAGATTGGATGTGAATCACAAATCAGTATGATTTAAAAGTCATGGTGACTCAGATCTGACCTTGTGAAGGAGAACATTTCCCTGGAAAATTACCATCCTCATTTCTTCTTCCATTATTTGTACAATAGTGTTAAGTCTCAGTTGTAGTGGAGTTTTTTGTTTTGTTTTAATTATTTGGTTGGGGGAGGGTACCACCCAGCTCCCAAATAAATACATGGAGACTTATTCTTATGAATGCCTGGCCTTAGCTTGGCTTGTTCCTAGTCAGCTTTTCTAACAAAATATCCTGTTTCTCTTTAATTATGTTTTGCCTCCGGGATTTTTACCTTTCTTTTTCTATATATCTTTCTTTGCTACTTATTGGGCGGCTGGGTGGCTGGCCCCTGGCATCCACACTCCTTGCTCTCATCCCTATTTATTCTCTCTGCCTAGAAGCACTGCCTGGTTCTCTCTCCTGCCTAGTTATTGGTCATTCAGTTCTTTATTAGACTAATCAGGTATTTTAGGCAGGCAAAGTAACACAGCTTTACAGAGTTAAACAAATGCAACATAAAATAATGCAACATATTTTTTGCATCATTAAACAAATATTCCACAGCATTTGGTACTATTTTATGTGCATGTGTTTGTGTGTGCACATGATACAGAAGTCAGAGAATAACTTGGGAGTGGTGGGAATCAAAGCCAGGTCATCACATTTTGTAGCAAATGCTTTATCCAATGCTGAGTCATCTTGCAAATGACTGGGGAGAGATCCAAAGAGAATTTAAGCACATGAAGACTTTTCATAAGGTGTTTTTCAGAATTACTACAAAGTGGCTATTAATTTTTCAGATTAAAAATAAAATCTATGAACTGCTACTTCTGTAAGTAGAAGAAGTACAGAGCTGGGAGATGGGTGCACACCTTTAATTCCAGTACTTGGGAGGCAGAGGCACCAGCCTGCTGTACAGAGTGAGTTTTAGGACAGCCAAGGCTACATAGAGAAACCTTGTCTTGAAAAGCAAAACAAAATCTATGGACTTAGACTATTTGGCATGAAAAATACTTTAAGGTAATTTAGCCCCTTTAGTAAATTTGGAAAAATCCACCAGCTATTTACAGAACATAAATTCTGGAATGGGCACTACTGCATGGCTTGGAAATATAATGACTAAAAAGAGTGTACCCCCTGTTATTTTATGTACTTCACATATAGCGATGTAGGTCATTGTTTATAGTGTGTAATTCAATGTCCTTTAGAGCACCATCACTTCAGGAAATGTACCACAACCTGTCTTTAGCTGCCGCCTCCAGCTCTCGTGCTCGTCATCACTCTACATTCTATGTATTTGCCTTATCAGTGGAGTCACACGGTGTTTAGACACTCGTGTGTGGCTTACTCAGGCATGTCTTCAATGTTCTCATACTGTAGCATGTATCCGTACTTCATTTTCAAACACTATTCCATTGGAGCTTTTCCCCTCTGGGTAACTGCTAATAATGCCACTGTCAACCTCTGTGTAGTTGTGTTTTGTGTGTGTGTGTGTGTGTGTGTGTGTGTTTTCATTTCTCTTAGATGTGTAAGCCAGGTAACTGTCGCATCAAATGGTCACTCTTTGGTGTACCTTTGAGGAACAGGCATTTTCCAAGAAGCTCCCTGTACCATTTTTACATTCTACTTGTAGCATAAAAGGGAACATATTTTTATTTCCTGTTAAATTGGCTCCGTTAAAAAAAAAAAAAGTCTACTCACTTATTTGTAAACAGAGACTTAAGACTTGGTTAAAGAAGTGGCCAGGGCTTCTATTATTTCCTAAACATCATGTCCTCCTTTAGGACACCATGAAAGCTGCTATTCCACAGGGTGGTGGGACGGGTTTACCTGCTTTACCTGGGAGGAACAAGGGACCAGAGGCCGGGGCCTGCGTACCGGACCCTGCCGCATGGCCACGCACACAGGCCTGCCGTCATTGCCCACGGGCCGGGCTCACTCGAGAGCCCAGCTGGGGCGCGTCCGCGGCGTCAGTGGGCCCAGGGTCGCCAAGGATGCTGCAGGGGGCCGGGACGCGGGGCCCTAGGCCCGGTCCTGTGCCCGTGGGGCTGCGGCGCGCCCGCTGGGGGCGGGGGAGCAAGGCCGCGCCCCCGCGCCCGTCCCGCCCGCGTCCCGCTAGGGGCGGCGGCCCGCCCCGATTCCGCCGAGGCTCTTCCGCGCCGGCAGGGGCAGCAGCGGGAGCGGCGCGGGGCGGAGCGGCGCGAGCAGTCAGGAGTGGCCCGGCGCGGCCCGGAGCGGCGGCGGCGGCAGCGACGCCAGAGCCCGTGGGCGCCGTTCGCGAGGCCGCCGCAGGCGCCTGGCCGCAGCGCGGGGAGCCCCGGGTGTCAGAGCTCGCCGCCGCCGCCATGCCGCTGCTCTTCCTCGAGCGCTTCCCGTGGCCCAGCCTCCGCACCTACACGGGCCTCAGCGGCCTGGCCTTGCTGGGCACCATCGTCAGCGCCTACCGCGCCCTCAGCCAGTCGATGGCCGGGTCAGGCGAGCAGGAGCCGCTAACGGCCCCGCTGCAGCCCGAGGCGCTCGTGCCGTCGCGCTTGGCCGCCGGCGGCCCCCGGGCCCGCGACGTGGCCCAGTACCTGCTGTCCGACAGCCTGTTCGTGTGGGTGAGCGAGGCTGCGGGCCGGGCGCGGGGGCGGGCGGGCGGGCGAGCGGGGGCCGCCATGTCACCCTTTATCCGCGGGGGGCGTGGCCGGGCCCTGACCGGGCTGACGAGGCCGGGCGGCTGCCCCTCGCGTGGGGCTGGAGGCCGAGCGGCGCTGCGAGCTGGGCGAGCCGCGGAGGGAAGGGGTCGAGCCGCCCGGAAGAAGGGCCAAGGGAAGGGCGGTCGGGCCGCGGACTCCCAGGGCAGTGGGGCGCGACCCGAGGCCGGGAGGAGCCGGGGCAAGTCACGTCCAGCTCGGCGATGTTGTGGGCGCGTTCTTGATGAAGAGAGGGCCGAGAGTTTGGGGGACATTTTAAGCATCTGAACGGGTTGGGACAGTTATTCTCTAAACAGGACAACTTTGAAATGTTGCTATTTGGTAATGGATTACCCTCCCGTGGGCGCTATTTAACAAGCAAACAAACCAGCTGCGTCCTTTTTCTTCTACCCCATGTTGGTGATTGTTCCCTTTGATGACTAAAGGCAGCAAAACATTCTGATCCCTGTGGCAGCGCCTCCTTGGAACTCGTTTTCTCCGTTTAGCGATCCATTTTAAAACAAGGTTTC
The DNA here is from genome assembly GCF_943737965.1 of Phodopus roborovskii. Taxonomy (NCBI): domain Eukaryota; kingdom Metazoa; phylum Chordata; class Mammalia; order Rodentia; family Cricetidae; genus Phodopus; species Phodopus roborovskii. The sequence continues at coordinate 5,082,402 of NW_026126487.1, read as the reverse complement.
TAGTTTTTCTGCCCGTGCGAGATAAGCAACGTTACAAGGCACAAGTACTGTCTTCGTTTATTACATCATTTCAGGCTGGGCAGCTGTGAGAAAATTTTGCTTTCACCTTGCACTTGAATGCCTCTTCTATAAACCCTCAGAAATATGGAAGGTTGCTCCAGGATTTAAAATTTGTCACTTGGATTTACTATGGGATTCTTATTTCCTCCGAGTTTGTCGCCTACAGTAGGCTGTAAATGACTGAGGGGTTAATATTCTGCATTTGTAGAATATATGCAACTCATTTGTTATAATTATTCCCACTGTGCTTCATCAGGAAGCAGTGAGATTTGTGAACTCAGGGGGCTGTAGATTAAGCCTCCTGGTCCTTTGATGAATAGCTTAATAGAAGACAGTGAAGGTGAGGTTCACATTTCCCTACTCCTGTGTGAAGACCAAAGAAGGGAGGAAAGAATTCAATTCACATCTTGTTTAATTTCAGATCTCTTTGCATTTGAGTCAAAGGGAAACAACTTAGAATTATGTGACAGATGTTTTTGACAAAAGTGAAGGCTGTAGCGTAGTCCTTGGCGCATTTTTAAGTCTGAGCAGGATTTTAAAAGGAAACACCATTGAATCCATAGAACAGTTTAATGATTTTTCTTTTTGTTAAAAAAAAAAAAAAGTTTCTTCTTGCAAAACTCATGTTCAAGTTCCAAGGTTAATACTACTTCATGAAACATTACCTAAGACCTTTTGGGTTTTCTGAGAATTGTTTTTAAGAAAAAAATTTTTTTCCCTTCCTACAGTCTTGTCAAATGCAAATTGATCATTTCACTCCTCCTCCTTTATTAGTTGAATTTCATGCAGTTTTTCGTTCATCCCTTTTGGAGTTATGGCATGCTCATTTTGGTTGCACTGTGGCTGCCCAGACTTTTCTGTGTGTACTGAATTTTCTTCCTTTATCACCTAGTGCTTACTTTGTGGTTTAGCCATTTGCTTCAGCAACCCCTCTCCCCCCAACATGGCATGACAGGCAACTTTATTGAGCGACTGTGTGGTGGGCCTTGAGCTCCATTCACAGGAATTTATTTATTCCCCCCCCAATAAAAACAAAAATGCAACACTGCCAAGGTCAAGCTAGATAGACAAGAAGCCGCCCTTTGTCAGTTGCAACTCTTACTAGTGAGCTTGTTTATTAGGCTCTCCAGAATGTCTTTTCAGAACACAATTTAGTATTACAGGAGGTTTTGTATTAGCACACTCCGTTCAGACCTTTCAGAGATCTATTTCCAGCACTCTGGAAGACACAGCTGTGAAGAGCACTTTCCCCCAACCCTCAAATGACTCATATGTAAATAAGGCAAAATACGCTAGGTGATGATAGATACACACATAAAACCCAGTGGGGTTTGGAGGTAGGGGAAATGACTGCTGTGTGGGGAAGGATTGATAGCAGGTGGTGTGGACACAGCCCTGGGAGGTGGTAAGGGTCCTAAGAGTGAAGTGGGGGAAAGGTTTGTAAGGTGGTTTGGGGAGGCGTGCTCCCTGCCCTGGGCAACTCTGGTGACTTAAAAGGGAGATGGAAAGGAGAGGTAACAGGAGGTGACCCTGCTTGGGAAAGGAGGTGAGAAACTTTGAAGCTCTTACTGCTCCAGCGGTGGGACCCAGGCTAACTTGGAGCTGATTATAGCCATCATTGGTTTGCCACTCCTCTGCCATATGTGCTGAGAAAAGTAGGTGGAAGTTTTGGTCAGGTTAGTTCTAAACTTAAAAATTTAAAGGGCAGATTCTACAAGTTCATATTTCAAAGGTCAAAGGAAACAAAAGTGATAGACAGTGAAAGTAACTGTCCCTCTACCAGTTTCCTACTGCCAGCTTCTTGTAACTGGTGTGGGAACTTCTGAAACATCCAGGTGGTCTCAAATCCGTCACATTTCTATGGATTACACATGCATACATGTGAACATATTCTTTCTGCTTCACACTTGCCCCTCTCTCTCTCTCTCTCTCTCTCTCTCTCTCTCTCTCTTTCTCTGTGTGTGTGTGTGAGAGAGAGATCTGGATGCTCCTTTGCACTTTGTTTAAAGTTAACTGTCACATACCAATTCCATATCCCTTCCTTGGCCAGTATTAGTGCCTCCCTCATGTGGATCCACTGGAATGGTGTTTATCCAGTGAAGTCTTCAGTGGTGGTCAGGAGCGCACCATTTCTCTGCTAGCATGCAGGCAAACCCTTTTAGCTTGTTTGGATGCTGCCTATGAGAAAAAATTAGTAAAAAAAAAAAAAAAGTAGATAAAATATTACAACAGTGTAGGAAGCAGTTGCTTATACCAGGATTGCTGCAACTGAGTTTCCTGGGGTTTTGCTTTTTGTTTTTAAGACATGGTTTCTCTGTGTAACCCTTCCTCTCCTGGAACTCTCTCTGTACCAGGCTGGCCTGGAACTCAGAGAGCCATCTGCCTCTTCCTCCTGAGTGCTGACTAAGCTTTGGTTTTATGGTTCTTGGAGACTGTTTGTTCCATAGTTCTGGGGCTTGAAGTCTAGGCTGAAGTGTCAATTCTGCAGGAGTGTCATAGGTCCCTAGAGACCTATGGTGTTTACTTTAAAGCAGGAATGCTCCAGTTAGGGTCATTTGAGTACCTGAATGAAACTTGTGTTGTTGCTTTTTCTTCTCTAGTTTTGGAGACCAAGTCTGGCTGCTTAGGACCGACTTCGTGCTGCCTACTCTCAATACCAGTGTTTGTACCGCAGCCTCCCTCTCCAGTGATAGGAGTTTAAGCCTGGGCCACCATGCTTGGCTCAATATTTATATTTTCAGCTGAGATGGAGAAGTTACTGTGTTTACTGGAATGGCACAATACTTGTGAAGTAAAGGCTTTTTTCTTTTAAAATTTTAAGACTTATTTTATAGGTGTAAATTTTTTGCCAGCATATATAAAAGTGTACCACATGCATGCCTGGTGTGTTTGGAGAATAGAAGAAGGCATTAGATTCTCTGGAAGTTCTGGGTGGCTGTGAGCCATTATATGGGTGCTGGGATCTAAATAGGTGCTCTGTAAGAGCAACAAGTGCTTTTAACCACTGAACCATCTTTCCAGCCTAAGACTTTTTCCTATAACTAGATATAGAATAGTTCACTAAAGGGCTTTTCAGAACCTTTAGGTGATATTAGTTCTTCCAATCCTTTGTTGGTTTTGTTTTCTTGTAAAGGGTATTTCTTTTTAAATACATTTTCTTTCCAGTCTGGTTAAGTAGCCCAGGCCAGCCTTGAACTTGCATCCCTCCTGCCACAGCCTCTCATGTAGCTTTTATTATATAGGTCTGTCACCATGAATGCTCCATATGCCTTTTCAAGTCCGATTTACTTAAAAGACATGCTGATTTTTTTCAAATCTCCCATTTAGATTAAAATAGAAATGTTTGTCTATGGGTGATGAGATTCTGAGAGACTTTTGCTGTTGGAGGTGGGAGAGGGTAAATTGTGTGTGTGTGTGTGTGTGTGTGTGTGTGTGTGTGTGTGTGTGTGTGTGTAAGGGTGGAGGAGTACAGGTGCCTATGGAGGCCAGAAGTAGGTATTAGATCCCCTGAACCTGAAGTTACAAGTGGTTGTGAACCACCACGTGGTTGCTGGGAATTGAACTAGGACCTTGTGGTAGAGCAGGAAGTGCTCTTTTAACTGCTGAACCATCTTTTCAGCCCTTTGAAGAAACTTTTTATACATATTTTTTTAAGTCAAAAAACTTTAAAAGGTTTAACTGAAAAGGTAAAACTAAGTTTTGTTTTATGGCTGAGGTGCAGTGGTGCAGTTTGGGATAGAGAACTAATGATAGACTCTAAGTTTGATTTCTGAGTTCAGGGTCAAGATCTGCATTTTTCTACCTTTCTCCCATTTCCTGAGCAGTTACTGAATGTATTTATTACATTTGTGTTTTTAACTCATATGAAGATGTGTAAACCAGGAAGAACCCTTAAAAAAAAAAAGTTGCAATTTAGCTGGGGGTTAGTTGATTTTAAAAATACCCTGTTGGCCTGGTGAAGAGAGATTTGGTATGAGGATTTTGGTTTTGGGTGACATTTCTTCTAATTTAGATGGCTGAGGGTCTCATTGACTTGCAAAATACAAGGGAAGTGCAACTTTTACTAGTCTACTCAGTACCTTAAAAAATGAGTATTGTCAGGTCTCTGAAAAAAAAATTTTTTTGAGATTTTACTTATTCTTGTTTTATGTGTATGGGTGTTGTACCTGCATGTATGGTGTGTCTGTGTACTCTGTGTGTGTGTGCAATAGAGGGTCTTGGTTATGAGACTGACAGTTGTAGGACACCAGATGCATGCTGGGAACTGAACCCAGGTCCTCTAGAAGAACAGCCAGTGCTCTTAACTGCTGAGCCATCTTTCCAGCTTTCCTTTGCACGTGTGCCTGTGTACTAGGACAGTGCCCATAGAGGTCAGGCAAAATAGATCTTTCTGACCTAGAGTTATAGGCAGTTGTGAACTGCCTCACATATGCTGGGACCAACTGGAAGTTCCTTATAATCTAGGGTTTGTTTTGTTTGTGACTAGCTCTCACTTTGTGGCCATGGCTGGCCTATAAATCAGCTATGTATAGCAGACAGACTGAAAACTCACCGAGATCTGCCTGCCTCTGCTTCCTAAGTGCTGGGGTCCAACGTGTGTACTGAGATGTTTTGAACTGGGTTCATATTATATAAGGAGTCAAAAGGCTGTAGGACTATTTGACCCCACCTGATTAATTGAAGGATTTAAATACCAGCTTGTCCCCCAATGGAACTATTTTTATTTAAATCCTTTAAAAATATCTTCTTGGCCCTATTAGGCAACAGAATAGAACTAAACATGTTTTAATCTTTTTGTACTGAGTTAGGGATGCCAGTATGTATTCTTTCTATCACAGGAGTATGTGGTGAGAGGGTGCCCATTAGTCAGGGGTGTGAGGAAGGTGGCCTGCTGGAGGGTGCTCACTGGGCAGGGGTGTGAGGAAGGTGGCCTGCTGGAGGGTGCTCACTGGGCAGGGGTGTGAGGAAGGTGGCCTGCAGGAGGGTGCTCACTGGGCAGGGGTGTGAGGAAGGTGGCCTGCAGGAGGGTGCTCACTGGGCAGGGGTGTGACTCAGTGAGCTGTGGATCTGGTGCTTCCCCTCCCCATGCCTCATCTCTGTTTAGCTTTGGTAGCACTTAGTTTGCACAGGTAGAAACCAGAAAGGCTTGGGATTAATGGCCTAATTCCTGATAGGAAATATTGCACTGTATTTGTTTTTCACCAGAACTAACCTTTCTTTCTTTGATGTGTGGACAGGTTCTGGTGAATACTGCTTGCTGTGTTTTGATGTTGGTGGCTAAGCTTATCCAGTGTATTGTGTTTGGTCCTCTTAGAGTGAGTGAGAGACAGGTAAGTGAACAGATTCTTGTAAAAAAAAATTAAAAAAAAAACAATCACTATATAAAAAAATGTATATATAAACACATTTGTCATAATTTCAAGAATATAGAAATGTTCCATGAATACTATAAAGAACTCTTAGATGTACTTTATCCAGATTCACTTTTAGTTTTGTGTGTGTGTGTGTGTGTGTGTGTGTGTGTGTATGTGTGTTGCTTATGTGAGAAGTGCACTTGCCTATGCTTGGCTCATATGGAGGTCAGAGGAGAATTCTAAGTGCCTTCTCCTATTTCTCCACCTTAGCTTTTCAGCTGAGGCCTCTTACTGAACTGGAGGCTTAGTCATACATGCTTATAGTGATGATCCATCTTCCTAGTCCTCAGAGTCACTTCTTATTTACACAGATTTTCTAATCTATTTGGAATTTAGTGAGCATCATACAGTTTTATCCCAGATACTTCAGGATGTTTTCCAAAGAGCAAGGATATCTTCTTGAGTAGGCACAGCACAGTGATAAAAATCAGAAAAGTTAACCTTGATAAAATACTTTGTTTAATCGTACTCAGGGTAGCCAGTCTACCCCATTATGACTATTTCTTCATGATTTTGTTTTGTTGAGACAGGACTTGGATGTGTGGTTCTGCAGGCCTGGAACTTGCTCTGTAGACCAGGCTGCCCTTGAACTCAGCAGGCCTCATGTCTCAGCCACCTAGTCCTGCAATTATTGTTACTTCTGGCTTTGAAACTCCTTCTGACTCTTCCATTCTTCAAAATTTTCTTTACAATTTCTTCTTAAAAGCTTTGGTTCTTTCTGAGCTGGAAATGGACCAAGCTGTGGCAAGCTGTCTGAGTGGCAGCAGTGGGCCTCCGATGCTTTGTACCAGGTCAACATTTATAGGAAACATTGCCTCAAGTATTTGAAACTTTTGGTATTAACCCAATTCAGTCTTTTCAGTGTTAAACATATCTTACCTATGCAAGTGTTTTACCTACATCTATGTAAATGTACCATTTTCCTGCCTGGTGCCCGTGGAAGCTAGAAGAAGAAATTGGATCTCCTAGAACTGGAGTTACAGATTAGAGATGGTTGGTAGCTACCATGTGGGTGCTGGAAAGCAAAATTGTGTCCTCTATAAGGGCAGCTTGTAAGCACTGAGCATCTCTCCAGCCAGAGAGAGTTTTATTTTAAAAATACTTAAAACATTTAGTGCCTTTTAGGGCATTTTAAAAAAACACTTTACAGGCAAGGGCAGTGGTGATCCATGCCTTTAATCCCAGCACTCAGGAGGCAGAGACAGAAGGATCTCTGTGAGTTGAAGGCCAGTCTGGTCTACAGAGTGAGTTCCATGACAGGCTCTAAAGCTACAGAGAAACCCTGTCTCGAAAAAACAAAAGCCAAAACCAAACCAAAAACCCAGCACCTTACATGTACTAAAGTCACTTATTTCTTCACTTATTCTGTGAGACATAGGCTATTGTAATAAGACCTATTTTACAGGTTGGGAAGCTGAAGCATGAAATGTCAAGGACCTCACAGTTATACAGTAGCAGAGCCAGGAATCACCACCAGTGATACTTAAGTCCTATTTTCCCTGCCCAGGAAACAGACATTTGCCCAGGATTCCAAGCTTACTCTGTTGGGGCATGGTGTTCAGAACCAGGGTCCACACTGTGTAAGGGCAGTGATACCGTTGCTGCTGAGTGTCTGCCTTTGGGGTGGATAGATATTCTTTTGTTTTTATTTTTCCAAGTTAACTTTGTTCTCTGAACACAAGGTATCGAGTCAGAGTTGTATTCACACTCTCAAAGTAATTCTATTCTTTGTGTTGGGGTCTTGCTGACCTCAAACTCAAGACTCTTTTGCCTCTGCTTTCCAGTTCTATGTGATGGGATTATTGGGGCAACACAACCATGCTCTCCTAGCTTTAATTTTATTTTAAATTTGTAAATGTTTACAATCTTTAAAAATCATATAAAAGTCTCATTAGAAGTCATGTTTTTACTGGGCATGGTGGCATATGCCTTTAATTCCAGCACTTGGAAGGTAGAGACAGGCAGATCTCTGAATTTGAGGTCAGTCTAGTCTACAGAATAGTCAGAGCTCCATAAAGACTGCTTGTCTTAAAAAAAAAAAAAAAAGTGCATTCTTTTTTATCTTTACCCAGATTCTTACCACCCCCATCAGTAGCTGGGGCAATAAAATATTTTAATATCTGTAAGAAATGGAACTCATTTGTTGTTCCCTTGCCTTTTCCCCTGCCCCAGGAAAGTGAAAATTTTTAAAACTGAAAGATTTTGGTTTAAAAAAAGATTATAAGGATTGGAGAAATGGAGAGGTTTGATTCCCAGAACCCACATGGTGACTCACAACTATCTGTGACTCTAGTGTTGGGTGTCCCAACACTTCTGATCTGTGGAAGCACCAGGCACTCATGGTACAGATATAACAAGTAGGCAAGACATTTGTATATAATAACAATACTGCTTATGGAACACCTTAGCATTTATTTACAAAGCAGGTGACTATTACTAGAAATAATAAGACTGTTGTAATCTTCCTTTGAATAGTGCTGAAGTAGGAACTTGTTCAATTATATGTAATTTCATAAGATATTCTTTGGATAGGAGAAAATTTAAAAAAAATTGATTCTATCTGTTACCATTAAGTCAGTATGATGATATATCTAGAGAATATTTAACTACATTAATAAAATTCTCACATTAATAGGTGAGAAAAAACAGTGTTCAAAATTAAAATATTTGCCTATTGGATGAAGAAAGATAGATAAATATTAAGGTCATTATTTTATTTTTAATCTTGATTTGGTTTTAGCTTTTTTGTTTGTTTGTTTTTGAGACAGGGTCCTATGTAGCTCAGGCTGGCTTCCCAAGTGCTGGGATTGCAGGCAGACACAACCATACTTACCTGTGTGGATAGGCATAATGTTAAATAATTTATTGATTCTATATTAGCAAGTGGCCTTTTAATTTATTATTGTGTGGAATGTGTGTGTGTGCATATTGTATACATTGTGGGTGTATGTACATGTGTATGTATTGTGGATGTGTGTGCATGTATTTGCATGTATCTGCATGTATCTGGAGACCAGAGGTTGACTTTGAGGACTTCCTCAATTGCGTTCTACATTTTTCCCCTTAAGATTTAAAACTGCATTATTTTTGTTTATATATGTCTGCATCAGTTTATTGCACCATGTGCTGTGTGAGCTGCCTGATCTGGGTGCTGGGAATGGAGCCCAGTCAGATGCTCTCTCTATCCCTTTTTTTTGGTTTTTTTTTTCTAGACAGGGTTTCTCTGTGTAACAGCCCAAGCTGTCCTGGAACTTGATCTGTAGTCCAACGTGGCCTTGGACTCACAGAGATCCACCTGCCTCTGCTTCCCGAGTGCTGGGATTAAAAGTGTGTACCAATATTGCCCAGCGCCCAATTCCATCTTACTTTCTGAGACAGGTTTTCCCTAAACCTGGAACTCTTCAATTTAGCTGGACTGGCCAATGAGCTGCAAGGATCTGCTTGTCCCTGTTTGTCAGTACTGGGGTTACAGACAAGTGTACTTCTCCATTGGCTTTTACTTAGGTACGAGGGTTCCAAACTCAGGTCTTCATGATGCTTGACAAGTACTGTACTCACTTAACCATCTCCCCAGCCCTGCTTAATAATACTGTATTTAGAAAGTCTAATCTTTTCTATTGTTTAAGAAGGATTGCAGAAGTATTAAAATAATACTGATGACCTTTGATCTTTTCTACTGTACATGTAAATATAAAATACTTCTTACTACATAAGGACTAGACTAATACAACTATTTTAATAGCTGAAACTTCCTAGCTGTTCCAATTTCAGTTCAGAGATCACTTTGTAGCTGTCTTACCTCTCTTCTGTTTTCTTTGTCTTTCATACAGAGTGCTCAGTAAGCTTGCTTTTGTTATGTTAATGTCTCATAAGTAAACTTGGTATGATGGAACTCACCTTACACACTCTTTTCTTTTTAGCATCTCAAAGACAAGTTTTGGAATTTTATTTTCTACAAGTTCATTTTCATTTTTGGTGTGCTGAATGTCCAGACTGTGGAGGAGGTGGTGATGTGGTGCCTCTGGTTTGCTGGACTTGTTTTTCTGCATTTGATGGTTCAGCTCTGCAAAGACCGGTTTGAATACGTGAGTTTTTTAGCAACCCTCTTTCATTGCTCAGTCACTTGTGTGTGCCAGGTTTGATGTAAGAAGTAATGTGAGAAAGTCACAGGTTGCATGCTTGGGATGACTCTGAGAGGGGACTTCTAGGTCATCTATCACGCCCTGTTTCTTGAGGAGCTTCTGCCACAGCTGTAAGACACCTGTTTTCTAGGGCTCCTCCCACCTCCCTCACCCCCTTCCCCCAAGGACTATAGTCACTCCCTACTTACATTAGGTCAGAGTGTGAAGGAGCTGTGATATATACATTATATACAACCCGAACTCGTGTGTGTTTTCTGTTCTTGTCTCCTGCTTTTTTCCTTCTTTTGCCTCATATTAACATATACCATTATGAGTTGTAATTCTGTAATTCCTTTTCCTATCCCTAATAGGTTAGGCCTCCAAGGGAATTCTGATGTGGAAGATTAGAACAAGTCAAACAGAAACACAGCAGAACAGGACACTGTTCTGAGTCCTATATATGAGATGAAAATATAGTGTATACTGTATCTGGTAAATTAATGATAGAGATTTATCTCAACTCATGCATTTAGGTCATGGTAGAGTTTGGGCTTTTCTGTGTTAGTTTAGTGCCCCAAGCAAAGATAGCAAGCTTGATCTTGAATTCTGAAGGTAGTTGCCATGGTGGGGGAATGAACTGTGTATCTGTTTTGTCTCTTTCAGCTTTCCTTTTCTCCCACTACACCAATGAGCAGCCATGGGAGAGTCCTGTCTCTTTTGATTGCTATGCTGCTCTCCTGCTGTGGATTGGCAGTTGTCTGTTGTGTCACAGGCTATACTCATGGCATGCACACTTTGGCTTTCATGGCTGCAGAGGTAAGGTGCTGGGCACAGTCGTTGGATTCCTAAACATTTTTAAGACCAGATGATTTATGACAGACTATTGTAAAAGGTATTTGGTTGTTGTCTTTAACAGGCTGTCCCTCCCCCCCACCTCCACCACCAAAGGGTTTCTCTGGGTAGCTCTAGATGTCCTGGAACTCATTCTGTAGACCAGGCAATCCTTGAACTCAACAGATCTGTCTCCCTAGTTCTGGGATTAAAGGCGTGTGCCACCACCACCAGGCTTTAATAGGCATTTACTATGTTCCTGCTTTTGTTGGATGCTGGTACTGAATACTTTTATATGCGGTATTTCATATAATCCTGCTGTAACCTAGTGAAAGAATTCTTTTTCTCAACAATTCATCAACTAGGGAGCTGGGTTGGCAGGTAAGAGCATGTGCTGTGCAAGCACGAGGACCTGAGTGTGGATCCCAGCACCAATGTGAAAAGCTGGGCATGGTTGTGTGTACACATTTGTAACCCCAGGGCTGTGTGGGGCAGAGGCAGGATGATTGCTGGGGCTTGTTGGTCACCAGCCTCGCTCTAGAGAGAAACTGTGTTTCAGTATAATAAGACAAAGACTGACAGAGCAGAATACCTGACGTCCTCCTCTGGCCCATGTGCACACATGTGTCATGCCAGGGGTTGTTGTGGAAACTTTTTTTCTCCTGTGCTAGGGTTTTGTACATCCTGGGCAAGGGCTTTACTACCACAGGGCCACAGCCCCCCAAGAATAATTTTAAATTTTTTACTGTTGACTCATTAAGAGCTATTTGAGGTTTCAGAATAACAAATGCAGTTCAAATCCTCTTACTCCAAATTAGGGAATACATTCTCCTTAAGATATAACAAAATACCAGGCAGTGGTGAATATTAATGAAATATATCATTTTTAAAGCTGAATTAAAAGTGTATATAATAATCATTTAAATGCTGTTCATTATTTTATTTTAAAGGCATTTTACTGTGTGTATGCGTGTTGCTGGAAGACTTTCAGTTATGCTAGGCAAGAGTTCTACCACTGAATTGTCTCCAACTCTCTATGGGTTTTTTGTTTGTTTGTTTGTTTTAGAAAGGGCCTCCCCATGCAGCTCTGGCTGGTTTGGAACTCTATAGACGCTGCTGGCCTTGGCCTCAAATTCCCAGAGATCCACCTGTCTCTGCTTCCTGAGTGCTGAGATTAAAGGCATGTGCCATCATGGCCTAGCCCCCCCCCAAAAAAAAAAAGTTTTAATGGCAGTTGGCAGAGAGAGATGCATGGTAGTAGGAACAGGAAGCAGGTTATCTGATTGTATCTGTACTGACAAGCAGACAGCAATGAATGCATGCTGCTGCTAAGTTCTCCTCCTCTATCTGTACAGTCTAGGATTCCTCCTGGTCAGGAGAGGGTTTCAGAGCCCCTGGGTCTTTCTGCCTCAGTTAAGGTAATTAGGATATTCCCATAGGCATGCTTAGAGGCCCAGGTGGTTCCAGAGTCTGTCAAGTTGACAACCAGTACTAAGTACCACTAATAACCTTTTTTATCTGCTTAATAATGACCATAGTGTACAAGAATAATGAATCAAAGGAAGCACAGGTATAAGCCAGGACAGGTTACCTTTAATATTATCTGGTAATGCATTAGGGCATATAGGAAAAATCAGTCTATATAGCACACCTTTAATCCCAGTGCTTGGGAGGCAGAGGCAGGGATGATCTTTGAGTTGGATGCCAGCCTGGTCTATATAGTGAGTTCCAGGACAGCCAGAGCTATAGTGAGACTCAGTCTCAAAAAAAGAAAGAAATGGCATGCCTACAGTGGATAAGAGAGATCTCTGTAGTGGCTATACAGAAGCTAGTTATTTATCGTCAAAACAGATTAGGTGTAAATATTTAGGAATTTGTTAGAAGCTAGGTTAAAGTTTATTTTTGCCCAGTCGTATTTATTTCAGAGTATAATGTAGTGCCAATAAAATTAGGAAAAGGGGTAGGGATGAAGAGATGACTCAGCAGCTAAGAGTACTTACAGTTCTTGCTGTGGACCCAGGTTATGTTCCCAACCACCCTCATAGAACCCAATTATCCTTAACTCTCTTCCCAGGGGACCTGACACCCTCTTTTGATGTCTGAGGGTACTAGGCATGCACATGGTGTACATAATGAATATTAATTTTTAAATTAGAATAACATTTAAGTACTTAGTAAAAATATTTGTAATTCCAGTTAAATATGTATCTGTGAAAGTATGTAGTAATGTTCCCTGTTAAAAAGACCTGTTTAAAACCATATAGGCATAGTAATTACTTTGCTTTAAATAAAAGTATTATTTGAATGATACTTTCATTTTGCTTTTAGTTGTTGTTGCTATTAACTTTCAGTTTAATATTCTGCCAAACCGAGGAAAAGATATACATAAAAGTAAACACACTTAAAATAGGCTGAGTGGCTAGGTTTGGTGGTATAGCCACATTTGCAGAACCCAGGAGGATCTCTGAGCTTGAGGCCACCTTGTTCTACATACCTAGCTTCAGGGCAACTAAAACTTCACAGTGAGACCTTGTTTCAGAAAAAAAAACAAAGCCAAACAACAAACAAACAGACCACCCCACCTTTCTTAGTCAAGATTCAGTATACTATGACCTTGAATGGATTCTTCCTATGCTGGGGTTATTGGTGTGTGTGATCATGTATAGCTTGAAGAAATGTTTATTAAGGTCAGTTTGTATTTAAAAAAAATGCCATGAGAGTCTTATTTTGGGTTTGATTCCTTTGTTCTCCTTTGTTCTGGTAAATGCAGAAGCTTCAGGATAGAGCTGCTGCTCCTGTAGGGCACTTGTAGGTGGTGTGTAGTTGGCATTACAATCACCCTAGTGACATATCTTGTTAGGTAACCAATCATGGTGACTTAGTGATGTGTCAGTAGAGGTGGTTGTTAGACAGTGAAGAGAACCTCTCGTCATTGCAGAAGGCATTCCTTGGAGATGGGCAGGGACAGCTGTTCATCACTGTCAACTGGAAAGCCTTAACAAAAGTGGGGCTCCTGCATGGTGACAATACTCTATGGAAACAGGGCAGAGGAAGTGAAAGTGTGATAAACTTAACCAACCTACTTTTTATCTTGTTTGTTTTTGTTTTGTTTTATAGAAATCTGCTTTTCAATTAAACTAAGAAGTATTTCTCTTTTTCAGTCTCTTTTGGTAACAGTGAGGACAGCTCATGTGATTTTAAGGTGAGTAGAAATTTTTGGAGAGATGATTGACATTTACTTGTTCAGTTGACTTTGAGATGTAATAGTTTGAAATATATAAAAATGTGACTAAACTGTAACACGTTCAAGTTAAATTTCCTTATAATGGTAAGTTAACATATTTTTCTCTTCCTGCCTAAATTGCAGATATATAATTCACCTCTGGGACCTTAACCATGAAGGGACTTGGGAAGGAAAGGGAACCTATGTGTATTACACTGATTTTGTCATGGAGCTCACTCTCTTGTCCCTGGACCTCATGCACCACATTCACATGCTGGTGAGTTCCCCTGGAAAGAGCTCTGGCAGAGGGCTGAGATTTTCAAGACAAGAACCCTGGTTTGTACATTAAAAAAGTGAAATACTCAGTAGATGTGGATGAACCACTTAAAAGACTGGAGTGTGGCTGGGCAGCCTTCATCTTTGGCAGTTGGGTGTAAAGCAGTGCTGTGGACTGCTTTGGTTGGTGCCAGCTTAGGAGGTGATTGCTGTACTAGGAGACTCAGAGCATTATTTAAGCATGATAAAAGGGGTTTCCCTACTGAACAGTTGCTTTATAGTGGGAATGGGAATTCTTGCTGCGTTTACCTCCTTATAGATTTATTTATAGTTTTTTTGGCCTTTGTAATTAAAAATAAAGTGCTTATACTTAGTATCTTAATTAAGTGCCTTTAATTGGTGTGTCAGACATTTCAGTGTTGAAGCAGGGTCTGTCAGTCTTACCCACCTATAATTCTAGCACTTGTGATGCAAAGGCAGGAGAATCATCAAGGCCAAGGCCAGTCTAGGTATATCCTGAGACCCTATCTCAGACACTAAGGACTGGCTGGAGATGTACCTGAGGTAGAACACTCACTTGCATATTCAGTGCCCTGGTTTAGTGGTCCCCAGCACCACAAGAGGGAAATATAAGTCTCCTTGACAGGTGAGCATTTAAAAAAATCTAACTGATGGACTGGAGAGATGGATCAGCAGTTAAGAGCACTGGCTGCTCTTTCATGGGACTCAGGTTCAGTTCCACATGGCAGCTCACAAATGTAATTCCAGTTTGTGGAGATCCGATACCCTCACACAGACAAATGTGCACATACAAAAAGAAAAAAAAAAAGTCTTAATTAATGATGTTAAGACCCAGTGTAGTCATGGGGATTTATTTATAATGTCATCACAGTAACGTTTAAGTTACTGGGCAGAGTGAGCAGTGCACATTTATGAGTGCACTTTCTGAAAATGAAGAAAATAAAATTTTGTATTTTTTAATTTTATAATAAAAGCCTTGTAAGTAAATAATATTACACATCAAATTAAACAGACCCAAAGTCTATACAATGTAATGAAATTATATATAGTTAGAATTTGACATGGAAGCTTGGTGTTTTGTTGTATGTAACTGCTTTTTTAAAGCTCTGTTACATTTAGTGTGTGCATGTGTACATGTGTGTATGGGTGTTCAAGCCACAGTGTATGTGTGGAAGTTAGAGGACTACTTGCTGGAGTTGCTTCAGTTCTTCAGGTGGGTCTTCAGGATCAAATATGTTGTCAGGTTTGGCAGGAGGCACCCACCTTTACCTTCTGAGCCCATTTCACTGGCCCTCTAGCTTATATATTTAAATACATAGGTTCATAAATTGATTCGTATTTTGGACATACAACTTTTTTTTATAATTTTTTAAATTTTATATAACAAAGTCCAATTAAATGAAAACAAACATTTATACACAATATTTGGGAATTTGGGTATCGTTCTTTCCAAACTACTTCCTGCTGGTAAGGGGCGCTGTCTTGGGGGATTCGAAGAAGATTCAGATATCCTAGCTGTAGTCTGTAGGGCTGTTTTGTCCAGCTTGGACATACAACTTTTGTGTGTGTTTGCTTGTGCAATACTGGGTGTCAAACTTAGGGATTCATGCATGATAAATAAGCATTCTACTTCTGAGCTACATTCCCAGCCAATTTTTAAAAATTACTATGTTATAAACATAGTAATGCTATCAGCAGTTCTTCCAAACCATCCTAATATCTTCAAATAAAACTTTTAACACATAGCTACACTATGATTTAATTATGTCTACCCTGAAATGGTCTATTTAAATTACATTTATTTCCTTGTTCTTTCAAGATTTAATATAATTTAAAATATGTTAGTGTATTTAAGGTAGTTATATCCTGCCCTTTTTACTCAAAAATATTATTTTCTTAGTTAATTAACATTCAAACCTTCTTTGTATAAAATATAGTATTAAAATATAAAAAAATCATTCCAATAAATCAAATAAACTATATAAATTTTGTAACCTACTTGTTCTTCTGTTTGGCATCTTGTTCATTTCCATATTTCTTCTTTTATAATTGCATGGATGCTTGGGCTGGAGATATAGTTCAGCTGGTGGAGTGTTTGCTTAGCATGAATAAGCCCTGGGTTTGATCCTGGTACTGCATAAACTGGGGGTCATGAGACATGGCTATAATACCAGAATCTAAGAGGAAGAAGCAGGAAGACTGGGAGTTCAAGGTAATCATGTTTGACTACTCAATGACTACTCAATGAGTTCCAGGACAGTCTGGGGTACAGAAGATCCTGCTCCAGAGTCCTCCAGAAATGTGTGTGTGTTTATGTATATATAAGTCTGCATGGCTAGATAACTTTTTGCATTAAGCTTTTAAATTTCTGGTTAATTACTCAGGAAAGATTGCTGGCAGTGGGATACCTAGGCTGAAGAGCTAAATGTATTGTTTAGGGCAATCAAATAAATATATGCATTTACTCACTGAAAGATTGTTCCAGTTCCCTTTCACCTTAAAGAGTTTCTGTTGTTCATGCACCTTCATCACTAGCAAATTTGCTTGCATGTGCATCTGTTTGTGTGTGTGTTTGAGAGTGCATGTATGTTTATGTACATGTTGTGTGCATGTGCTCACCAGCACACAGATGTGAGTATGGATACATGTGTAGAGACCGGAAGTTGATGCAAGGTGGTTTCCTCTGTTGTTCTCCACCATATTTTTTGAAAAAGGTTTTCTTCCCTGAGTCTGGAATTCACTTATGAACCAGACTGTTAGTTTCAGAAGCCTTCTGTCTCTAGGGTTACAAATGTGCATGGCCATGCCTGGCTTTTTATATGGGTGCTGGACATCATAACACAGCATTCTACCCTTCTGAGCTATGTCTTTAGCCCCTCACACTTGTTTTTATTGTATATTTTACTTTCTCCCATCTCTGTTTAGTTGTTTGGCAACATCTGGTTATCTATGGCTAGCCTGGTCATCTTTATGCAGCTTCGTTACTTGTTCCATGAGGTGCAGCGGCGAATCCGTCGACACAAGAACTATTTGCGTGTGGTAGGAAAC
Organism: Phodopus roborovskii; assembly: GCF_943737965.1. Taxonomy (NCBI): domain Eukaryota; kingdom Metazoa; phylum Chordata; class Mammalia; order Rodentia; family Cricetidae; genus Phodopus; species Phodopus roborovskii. The sequence continues at coordinate 5,065,408 of NW_026126487.1, read as the reverse complement.
ATGGAAGCCAGGTAAGACAGTATGGCTCGATGTTGCCCGAGTTCCTCATTTTAACTTGTGTGTGTGGTATTGAGACAGGATCGATCTCACTGTAGCTTAGGCTGACCCTCTACTCACTCCCGCTATACTCATCTTCTAGGCCAGCTTTAAATTCATAATCTGGTTACTTCAGTCACTACTCCCAGCTTCATTTGAGTTCATTTAATAGCAATAATTCCTACATTCCACCATAACTTGCTTTTGTATTCCTATAAAGAGCCAGAAGAGTACAGGCTGTCATTTCAGACTGCTTGAGTGTTTATCCCACTTAGTTGCAGGGTGGTTTGGGGCAATTTATTAACTCCATGTACTCCAGTGACCTTATCTTTTAAAGAGACATAGAACCTTCTTTTTTTGTTCTTATTTTTAGTTATTGTCTCTTGTCGCTACTGAGGGGAAGCACCAGTGGTCTTCCACCATCTTTATTTTGGGGAGGTGTATCTTTATTACACTCTATACATGCATGTTTATGGGCATCACTCACTCACTGAAGACATTCACTTGCCAACCTGAGGCTAACCCAAACCAGAAAGTGCAGTAGTGGGTACCCTTTTTGTTTCTCAGGGGCAGTCTGGATCTGTGGGGGCCTGGTTCCTTTGATATGTCTGTAAATATTCTGAATATGTCACTAACAGGTGCCACTGTTACTGCAGAGTCAGTTTTTGTGCTGAAGTTTCTCTCATGGTTTTCTAAGGGCTATGAAGAAAAAAAAATACTTTTTTAATTTATCAAATTTGTTATGTACTTGTGCTATTATAGTGGTTAGGTGTATAATATAATATCCAATATATAGGATGTGTGTGAAACTAAGAGTTCCTGCTGGACCTGTTAATGTTTTACAGGTTTGCAGTTGCAACTCCAGAGGAGCTAGCAGTCAATAATGATGACTGTGCAATCTGCTGGGACTCCATGCAGGCTGCAAGGAAACTTCCCTGTGGACATCTTTTTCACAAGTAGGAGCTTTGTACAGGGTATTTGGGAGTGGCCTTCTGTTCTGGGGCTTCCGGGGCTTTACGTGCTTTTTACGTGGATTTGACCATAATCTCAGCAGTGGAGCAACGATGTTACCTCAGCTTGGCCTTGTTATTGATGTTACTTGGAGCCTGTGACAGGCTTTCTGTTTTTTTAAGGTCCTGAACCTCCTCTTTTGTCCTTAGACTATATTCTTTACCCCTACTTGCCAATTTAACTTCTATTTATTATCTTCCTTTCATAATTTTTCTTTTTTTTTCTCCATTTAAGTTGTAAAGTAACAAATAAGTCTATAGTATTTTTTAAAAGGGGTTTCATTTTTCCAGGGAGAGAAAAAAAATTCTAGGTTTTTTTTTTTTTTTTTTTTTTTTTTGTACACTTTGCACATGCTCAGAAGTAGTGTGAAAAATACTACAGGATTGAAATAAGACTAGACCAAGGCCATTTAAGTAATCCATCTGCATCTCTCACAGCTAGGCCTTATATCAACTTCCTGGATTGGAGAAGGTCTCATATTTCAGAGATGTCATCAAGGTTATTTAAGCTAAATAATTATGTACATGGACTTAGTGTTTTGCTATTTATAAATTTAGAGGTATCTTTTGGTCTCTTGACTATTGAATTGTTTTTTTATCTTAACACCTTCAGTCTTCCTCTTTTTAATATCAGAAAGGCTTTGGAGCTGAAGTTAGCTACTGAACAAATGTCTTGACAACAGACTGTTTTATATGATAGAATTAGGGTAATGTGTTGGGCTGTGGGGGTAAAATGGAAATAACAAGTGAGGTCTTTGTGGTGCCTGCAGTTTAATTAACCAGCACATTTAGGATGTGCCCTGCATGCTTTATAGGAAAGAAACAGGGCTCTGAAGTAGTGGCACACACCTTTAATCCCAGCACTCAGGAGAGAGTCAGGAGATCTCTGAAGAGTAGTGACAAAGGAATTGGATTCAGATTTGGAGGGAGGGACTTGAGGATGAGCAGAAGTGAGATCGGCAAAAAAAGAGCAAGTTGGAGAGGGTGCAGGGAGTTGCTACAGCAGTGGGGAGTTGGTGTAGATGCAACTAGGTTGAAGCAGGTGTGTGACCTCACCGAAGACGAAGGTGTGTGTCTGGCCGAGGTAGGAGTAGTAGGCAGGGTCCAGAGGGCCCCTGGCTGGGTGGACTGTAAGGTGTATGGTTTTTCCGCCCGCCGCCTGGTCTGGTCCAGCTGCCGTGCCAGCCCCAATTAAAACACAGAGACTCTGTATTAAATATAATTCTGTTGGCCCGGTACTAGTTTCTTATTGGCTAGCTCTGTCTTAAGTATTAACCCATTTCTGCTGATCTATGTATTTTCACGTGGCCTTCTCTTATCGGGGAGGCGGCTGGCGTCCAGCTCTCTCCAGACTCTCCATCTTGATTCTCCTTATTACTTCCAATTTCCTCCTTGTCTCCTAGTCCCTCCTATCTTCCTTTCCTATTGGCCAACAGTGCTTTATTCATTAACCATTATGAGAAACATATACAGAATGACATCTCCCATCATCTCCTCTTTCTGTCTAAATAAAAAGAAGGGTTTTAACCTTAACATAGCAAAATATATCACACAACAGTTATGAAATAAGAATCACAGTTAACAATATTTAGTCCATTAACATTTAGCAAGATTAAAAGAAACTATCATCTGTCCTATATTTGTGAATCTAAAGTCCTATATGTAACTTATCTTTAAACCTAACTAAGGAAAACTATAACCATAACTATTTGTCTTCAACTCCATCAAAGACCACAAAAGGTTAATATATAAACTCTAGAAATGACAGAGACATCTTGCCTTGTCAGTCACCTGAAGTTCTTTTGTAATCTTCCATCTTCAGCCCATAGGCCATAGTGTGTCTGGCAGACTCTTCAGCAAAGCAGGAAACTTTAAACTGTCTTCTTGTATTGGCAATTTGTCAGTCACTTTTCTCTGTGTCCTGCAGACTGTCTGGCAGACTCTTCCATGAAGCAGGAACGCTGTTGCAATGTCCATCTTGAATCAGCAGTCACTTTTCTGTGGGTCCTGCATGTCCATTTTATACAGCATAAAGTCAAACAGTCCAAACAAGACCAGTATCTTGTCCAAATGGCTAGTCTTGACATATTGGAAGTCAACTCCATAACGAATTTCTTTGATGTCCATCTTCCTTTTTGACGAAGGTGTTGTTGCCAGGAGCAGTTGTGCCTCATTGTCAAGAAAAACCCTAAACCATTTTAAATGCCATATTCTGTAGGTCTTTGAAAGGTTTGAAGAATGCCTATCCATCTCAAATACATCTCTGTATATCTAGAAAACCTAACTAACTTAACTATAAGTTTTGACTATTATAGGTAACTACCTATAATCTGTACTAAATTATACATTACATTTCTAAATGAGCTATATAAACACAATACCTAAACAAAAGGAGAAATATACACATCACAAAATTGACCTTAAATTGTATCAATAAATGAAAATCCATTCCAAAACAAAGTATTCATATCTATACCATAATCCCTTTTTTACCTTTAAAAAGATATTGGTTGTGATCATTAACCATTTATAACCAACCCCATATAAATGAAAACAAACATTTATAAACAATATTTGGGAATTTGAGCATCGTTCTTTCCAAACTACTTCTTGCTGGTAAAGGGAGCTGTCATGGGGGAATCCTAAGAAGACGCAGAAATCTTGGCTGTAGTCTACAAGGCTGCTTTGTTCAGCTGTTTTGAATGTAGGATCACCAGGAACTCTGTTTCAGGGGGTCTGGCTTGATCAAACCATATTAGTCTGAAAGGAATCCACAGCTTTTCATTTTCTGTGGAAACAAAAGTAGAAATCCTTTTCCCCAGTAACTTGTCCTTAGACTTAAATTTTGGAGTCAAAGCATTTTTAAAATACATAAATTGAATTAATGCATCAGTATTTCTTTTATCAGTTGTTTCCTCAGCAGTCAAATGATATAAAGACAATATAATGCCATACAGTATACAGATTCTCTCTGAGCTTTTCATTTTTACGGGGCTTTATTATTACTCTCTTCTATTATTTTCATTTTTTGAGACAGGGTTTCACTGTGTAACTCTTATCTGTCCTGGAATTCACTCTGCCTACCAGGTTTACTTGGAATCACAGAGATCTGCTTGCCTCTGTCTCCTGAGTGCTGGGATTAAAGGCGAGTGCTGCCACACCCAGCTGTTCTCTGCTTTTTAAAACCATGTTGGTTTTTTTTTTTGTTTTGTTTTGTTTTTGTTTTTTCCAAGCCTACGTATTTTTTAAAACACACTGTAAACCTTTAGAGGTTTTTCTTCATATGAATCTGTCTTTACTGTAAATCTTTATCTTTTTCTGGCCATGAGTCTTTATCTGTTAAACAACAACATTGCTGAAATTAAAGTCATAGTTGTTTTTGCTGCGGATTACCAAAGATGGCGGCAGGTACCTTTACCGCCAGCAATGAAAGCTGTGGTCACTGCCCTGGTCAACGCTGCCATCCAGCAGGCATGCTGCCTGCTTGGAGATGTGGTCACTGCCATTGCCATCTCTCATGCACACCAATAAATTGTTAGTAGTGCTTTTTTAAAGCCTTGCGGTTTTTTGCCGCTTATGCTGAGTCAGGAACCTTCCCCTTTAAGGAGCCGCGCAAATATCTGCTTGTCTCTCGCAAAGCAGAGTTCAACCGAGAAAAATACTGCTACCAAGAAACCTTGCTTGTCTCTGTTCTTTTGTTTCTAAAACCCTTTTCTAAGCTTTTGTTAAATTTTAAGTGGAAGTTCTTATTAGCCACGTTGGGCGCCATTTATAAGGTGTATGGTTTTTCCGCCTAGCTGCCACGCCAGCCCAATTAAAACACAGAGACTCTGTATTAGATATAATTCTGTTCGCCCGGTACTAGTTTCTTATCGGCTAGCTCTGTCTTAAGTATTAACCCATTTCTGCTGATCTATGTATTTTCACGTGGCCTTCTCTTACCGGGGAGGCTGCTGGCGTCCAGCTCTCTCCAGACTCTCCATCTTGACTCTCCTTACTACTTCCTATTTCCTCCTTGTCTCCTAGTCCCTCCTATCTTCCTTTCCTATTGGCCAACAGTGCTTTATTCATAACCATTATGAGAAACATGTACAGAATGACATCTCCCATCAGTGGACCACCATGGAAGGGTTTTAAGTGAGGTTGGAGGATAGAGAGGAGTGGGTTAGTAGATCTCCAAAGTCATTGTTTTGAAGACAAGGCCTCGGTCAATAGCTAAAGTAGTAAAAAGAAAGACCATTGAGTAGAGGACTCAAGGATGGAAGAGGCTGAATATTAGATGATTAAGCCACGTGGATTCTGAAGTAACTGAATTGAGTTGGGGAGATGAGAAGCCATGCTGGGAAGTGATTGAGGATGTGCCATTACCAGGAGTGTGTTACATGTCTGTGTGTTAGAGTGAGGGAGGCTAGAGAGGTATCTACAAATGTTTCTCAGCATTTAGATCAGGTTAGTAGTAGAAGTAAAGTAAAATTAGAAAAATCAGTAATTCTGAAAAATTCTCACAAAATATGTTATAGAGCAATTGAATATGTTCATATCTTTTCCTTTCAACTTTTGACAGCTCCTGCCTTCGTTCTTGGCTAGAACAAGACACCTCTTGTCCAACATGCAGGATGTCTCTTAATATTGCTGATAGCAGTCGTGCCAGGGAAGACCATCAAGGAGAGAACTTGGATGAGAACTTGGTCCCTGTGGCAGCTGCAGAAGGCAGGCCTCGTTTAAACCAACACAATCACTTCTTCCACTTTGATGGTAAATTGTCTCCAATCGCTACACCGTCTGTGGGATTTTCTTTCTTAAAATGAAATTGTTAGAATTTTAACTGCCCTGTTTAGTATTATACAAGTATATATTATGTTTATACTATTACAAACTATCCTAATACTAGACATGTTTAGTATTACTTTTTAAAAATCTTTTTATGGCATTCATTATTACATTCATTTATTCTGTATGTGTATATTTGTAGCACATGTGTACTGATACTCCATGACCTGTGGAGGTCAGGGCAGTTAGTGAATATGTTGGTTCTTTTCTTGTATCTTATGGATCCTGGGTATTACATTTGGGTTGTCAAGCTTAGCACTGAGTGCTTTTATCTATCTATAGGGTTATCTTGCCATCTTAGTAAGACATTTTGACTTTTTTTTTTTTTTTTGATTATTAATACAAGTGTGTTCTCTGTGTATCCCAAACTGGCCTTGGACTGCCTCAACCTACCTGGAGCTAGGATTAAAGGCTTTTCCTACCCTGTCTGATTTATACCTGAATTCTAAAAGTGTTCAGGGTGAATGGGTAGGTAGGTAGAACTGAGGAGTAATTCTGTGTCATTAAGAAGTGGGGTGAGGTGGAGGTAATAAAATTGAATTAAGTTTACCTTCAAGGAACCCAAATAACCAGTTTAATAGTTAGCCTTGGCTAATAATTGGTTGTATTGGTGTGGCATATAAGCATGTGATGAAGGCTCCTTAAGTTAGCTTCTCAGGAAGTATGGTGGGTGGAATCAGAACTGGAGCCCTGGTCCTTCGTCCGTAAAGCATGACTGTCCCTGTAGTTTGCACTCTAAGGTCATGGACATTGTAGCCAGGAGCTGCTTATCTTCCCTGGATTCACATGTACCCAGTGGATATATTGCCCATCAGTTCCAGGGCCATTCTGGAATTTTGGAGGAGGCTATGTAAGGGGCTATGTAAACAGAGGTGGAGCTTTGTTTTTGTCCCAACTGCCTGGTCCCAAATAAACACACAAAAGCTTATATATTAATTGCAGAATGCTCAGCCTATAGCTTAGGCTTATTATTAACTAGCTCTTAAAACTTAAATCAACCCATTTTTACTAATCTATATTTTGGCACATGGCTCGTGGCTTTACCTGTCCTCTAGCTTCTTGCTTCCCTGGCGGCTGCTTGCATCACCTGCCCCTCTTCTCTGTATTTTCAGTTTGGGTTTTCCATCTAGCCTTATTCTGCCTTGCAATAAGCCAAATCAGTTTTATTATCAACCAATAAGAGTAATACATATTCACATCATGTGGAAGGATTATTCCACAGCAGGGCTGGCTTGATTCTGTTAGTTAAAAAGGTATAGTAGGCTCACGCCTTTAGTCCCAGTACTTGGGAGATAATTCCCTTGTCTCAGCCTCCCAAGCAGCTAGACTCACAGGCCTGCACCACCAGACCTGGGTTCTATAAGCTGTCATTTTATTAATTGCTATTCCTACAAATGGAGTCAGACAGTCACTTTGTCCTTTGTGTATTCTTGAAATAAACAACCTTTTCATATTAAGTACATTTTATTTGGTAAGACCTCTTATATTCCATGTTGCTACTTAATGGTTGTAAAGGATTGAAGCAACCCCTACACATGAAGCTTGATATTGAATTGTTTCATAGCTGTCACACAATGGCTTTGTATTTTGAACTCCCCTTTTCTAAAATAACAGAAGCAGCAACATCATTATTGTATTACCCCACAAACCTAGTATTAAAGATTTTTTGAATTTTTTATTCTGCCTCTGTCCCCCAAGGCATAGTCTCATTGTGTAGTGCTTGCTGGCCTGGAAGCCACTGTGTAGATCAGGCTGACCTCGTATTCACAGAGATACACCTGCCTCTCTCTTCCAAGTGCTGGGATTAAAGGGACCAGAAAGATGACTCTCCATAGTGGTTAAGAGCACTGGCTGTTTTCCCAGAGGACTCGGGTTTGATTCCCAGCACCCATCTGTAACTCTAGTCCTAGGGAATCAAACACCCTCTTTCTGGCCTCTGCAGGCACTGCATACCCACAATGTACATACATAAATGGAGGCAAAACACTCATATACCTATTTAAAAAAAATAAAATAAGGCATGCATCACAACACTCAGACCAAGGTCAAATCTTTACATTGTATTAAGCAGAAAATACTTCATGAAGGTCGTTGTGAAATGACTCCTCTATATTAGGAGTAATTTGTACTGGCTGTAAGAAGAGTGAAACTCAGCTGTTGTAGCAGTTAGAGTCATGGGAATCTTCCTCAGGCTCTTTGCTGAGAGAATGGATTAAAGTAGAATGGCTATTTAGCTTCACATCCTGCCGTATCATTAACCTGTGTGATCTGGACATGTTACCTAACTTCTCAGTGCCTCAGGGATCGAAAACCAAGATTGCGACCTACAGTCATATCTCTGAGAGGAATGGGAGACACGTGTAGGTTTCAGTGAGGACAAAATAAACTAATAAGGGTACAAACCATGGCAAAGAGGCCTGGTGTAAAGGAAGCCTTCAGTGAACCCCAGCTGTAGTAGACTGCTGAGTACATAGATGACACTGGGGAAGGGAGCAGGGCACTAATCTTGTGTTGGATTCTGGTTTGCTTTAGGGTCCCGGATTGCGAGCTGGCTGCCGAGTTTTTCGGTTGAAGTGATGCACACTACCAACATTCTTGGCATTACACAGGCAAGCAACTCCCAGCTAAATGCCATGGTAAGAAGCGCTAACTGCTTAATATGAGAATTGGTGAGGACATGAAGACTTCTGGGACATGTGTATAGTGTGTATGACCCTGCTGGTTTCTCTTTCCCTTTCCTTCTCTCTCTTCTATTTCTTGTTCCTTCCCCTTCCCCCTCCCTCTCTCTCTCTCTCTTTTTTTTTTTATTATTTTTTATTTTTTTTTATTTTACATGTCGATCCCAGTTCCGCCTCCCTTCTTTCCTCCCTCCCTCCCTTCCTGCCTCCTTCTCTCCCTTTCCCTCCCTCTTACCCTTTTTCCCCCCTCACATGCACCCTGACCACCCTCCCCTCCCATCTTCCCACCCCAATTCCACGTGTAGGGATCAACAACTAACTTACCCACCATCATGGAGCCCTCATCTAGTACCTGTTGGAAACAGAAGCAAACACCCATAACTAAACACTGAGTCGAACTAGAATCCCTCCCTCTCTTTACAGGAAGTTGGATCCAGGGCCTTGCATTTGCTCATCATGCGTGCTACCACTGAACTGTACACTTGTGTGTCTTTCTGGTTGGGGAGGCAGTTTATAGACATAATAAAATAGTATGTTGTTGATGACTAATGAGGCAGCTGAAACTACTCTGAAAACTTGCTGTCATTTTACTTTTGTGGCAAATAATCTAACTTTCAGTGTGTACTACTAGATTTACTTAACTGTGACCTAAGCCTACATTGAACTCTGGTCCTTCTGGAAAAGTAAGGCGTGTTCCCAATCACTGAGATATCTCTCCAGCCCTGTCTTGATTTCTTTTCTTTTAAAATTTTTTTTACTAATTTATATTTTACATTCCAATCCCAGTTCCCCCTCCCTCCTCTCCTCCTGCTCTCCCCACTCTGCCCCCCCATCTCCTATCTGCTCCTCCAGGGGGAGGGTAAGGCTGCCCCCCTAGGAAGCCTACTAAGTCTGTCCCATCATCTCGTTGAGGCAGGACCAAGGCACCTCTCTACCTCCCACACTCCTGTGTCTAGACTGAGCAAGGTATTTCTCCATACAGAGTCAGTTTGTGCATTAGTATTAGCTCTTGGACCCACTGCCAGTGGCCTCATATATTGTCCCACCTGCATTATTGTCACCTATATTAAGGGAGTCTAGTTCAGTCTTATGCAGGTTCCCCATTTGTTAGACAGGAGTCAGTGATCTCTCACTAGCTCAGGTCAGCTGATTCTGTGGGTTTCCCCATCATGGTCTTGACTCCTTTGTTCATATTATCACTCCTCCCTCACTTTGATTGCACTCCAGGAGTTTTGCCTAATGGTTAGTTGTGGATTTCTGCATCTGCTTCCATCTGTTTTTGGAAGAGGGCTCTAGCTTCTCAGGGGTTGTGGATTATAGGTTGGATATCTTGCTTTATGTCTGGTATCCACTTCGGAGTGAGTACATACTATATTTGTCTTCCTGGATCTGGGTTACCCCACTCCGGATGTTTTTTTCTAGTTCTACCCATTTGCCTGCAAATTTTAAGATGTCATTGTTTCTTCCCACTGACTAGTACTCCATTGTGTAATTGTACCACATTTTCTTTATACATTCTTCAGTTGAAGGGCATCTAGATTGATTCCAGGTTCTGGCTATTATGAATAACGAACATTGCTATGAACATAGTTGAACAAATGTCCTTGTGGTATGAATGTGCCTCCTTTGGATATGTGCCCAAAAGTGGTATTGCAGGGTCTTGAGGTAGTTGATCCCTAATTTTCTAAGAAATTGACATACTGATTTCTACAGCTGCTGTACAAGTTTGCAGTTCCCCTTTCTCCACATCCTCTCCAGCATAAGCTGTCATTTTGATTGGTGTAAGTTGGAATCTCAGGGTTGTTTTGATTTGCATTTCCCTTATGACTAAGGATGTTGAGCATTTCTTTAGTCTCATTGATTCTTTGTATTGTTCTCTTTGTTTCTATTTTATTGATTTCAGCCCTCAATTTGACTATTTTTTGCTGTCTACTTCTTTTGGGTAAGTTTGCTTCTCTTTGTTTTAGTGCTTTCGGTTGTACTATTAATTCACTAGTGTGGGATATTTCCAGCTTCTTTATGTAGGCATTTAGTGCTATGAACTTTTTTCTTTGAACTGCTTTCATTGTGTCCCACAAGTTTGGGTATGTTGTAAGGTCATTTTCATTAAATTTTAGAAAGTCTTTAATTTCTTCCTTTATTTCTTCCTTGACCCATTGGTAGTTCAGTTGATCATTGTTTCATTTCCATGTGTTTGTGGGTTTTCTGAAATTAATTGCTGTTGAAATTCTAACTTTAAGCTGTGATGATCCAATAGGATACAGGGGGTTATTCCATTTTTTTCTTTTCTTTTCTTTCTTTCTTTCTTTCTTTCTTTTTTTTTTTTTTCTTTTTCTTTTTTTGTATCTGTTGAGGTTTGCTTTGTTACTGAGTATGTAGTCTATTTTTGAGAAGGTTCCATGAGGTGCTGAAAAGAAAGTATATTCTTTTTGTGTTTGGGTAGAATGTTCTATAGATGTCTACTAAGTCCATTTGAGTCATAGCATCTGTTTGTTCCCTTATTTCTCTGTCTGGCAGACCTGTCCAGTGGCGAGAGTGGGGTGTTGAAGTCTCTCACTATTAGTCTGTGGGGCTTGATTTGTGATTTACACTTTAGTAATGTTTCTTTTACAAATTCAGGAGACCTTGTGTTTGGGGCATAGATGTTCAGAATTGAGATTTCCTCTTGATGGCTTTTTCCTGTAATGAATATGAAATGCTCTTCTTTATCTTTTTTATTGATTTTAGTTTGAATTCTATTTTGTTAAATATTAGAATAGCTACACCAGCTTGTTTCTTAGGTCCATTTGATTGGAAAATTTTTTCCCCAACCCTTTATTCTGAGGTAATGTCTGTCTGTGAGTTTGAGGTGTGTCTTTTATATGTAGCAGAAGGATGGATTCTGTTTTCATATCCAATATATTAGTCAGTGTCTTTTTATAGGTGCATTGAAACCATTTATATTAATGGATATTAATGACCAGTGATTGCTAGTTCCTGTTATTTTTGGTTTTGGTGATGGCATTGTATGTTCATAGTATCCCTTCTTTGGGATTTGCTGTTGTAACCTTATATGTTTCCTGTGTTCTTGTGGATATAGCTGACTTCCTTGGGTTGGCATTTCCTTCTAGTACTTTCTGTAGGGCTGGATTTGTGGATAGGTATTGTTAAGTTTGGTTTTATCATGGAATTTGTTGTTTTCTCCATCTGTGGTTATTGAAAGCTTTGCTGGGTAAAGTAGTCTGGGCCAGAATCCATGGTCCCTTAGTATATGAATAACATCTGTCCAGGACCTTCTAGCTTTTACTGTTTCTGTTGAAAAGTCAGGTGTAATTCTGATAGGTCTACATTTATATGTTATCTGTCCTATATCCTTTGCAGCTCTTAATATTCTTTCTTTATTCTGTATGCTTATTGTTTTGATTATTATGTGGTAAGGGGACTTTTTAGCTTTTTATTATTTATTTATTTATTGGTCCAGTCTATTTGGTGTGCTCTATAAGCCTCTTGTATTTTCATAGGCATGCCCTTCTTTAGGTTGGGAAAGTTTTCTTCTGTGATTTTGCTGAATATATTTTCTGTTGGATTTCTTCAGTCCCTATTATTCTTAGGTTCCGTCTTTTCATGGTGTTCCAGATTTCCCACATATTTTGTTTTAAGGATTTGTTGGATTTAAAGTTTTCTTTGACCAGTGAATTTATCTCCTCTGTTCTATCTACAATTCTTGAAATTGTATTCCGTTACGTATTTGTAGTTCCTGATCGTTTACCCGGATTTTCCATTTCCATAAATCCCTCAGTTTGTGTTTTCTTTATTGCCTCTATTTCAGACTTCATGTCTTGAATCATTTCCTTCACTTGTCTGTCTGATTGCTTTTGCTTTTGGTTTTCTTTAAGGGATTCTTCTATTTCTTCCAATTTTTTTGTTTGTTTTTTCCTTTATTTCTTCCCTTTTTTTCTGTTTGTTTGTTTTTTTATTTTTTGAGACAGGATTTCTCTGTGGCTTTGGAGTCTGGAACTAGCTCTATAGACCAGGCTGACCTTAAACTCACAGAGATCCGCCTGCCTCTGCCTCCTGAGTGCTGGGACTAAAGGCGTGCTCCACCAATGCCTGGCTTCCTCCATTTCTTTAAGGGAATTTTTCATTTCCTCTTTAAGGTCCTCAATCATCCTCATAAAGTTATTTTTTTAGGTGGTTTTCTTCTGCTTCATCTGTGTTGGGATGTTCAGGTCTTGCTATTGTAGCACACTAGTGCCTAGTGATGCCATATTGCTCTTTAGATTGTTGAGTCTGTTCTTACCTTGTTGTCTATGCATCTCTTCCTCTGATCAGTATAGGTGGAGCTTGTGCTTCAGGGAGTCTCTCTTTCTCCAATTGGTATATTTGAGGGCTGTGGCTCTGTTGACAGCTCCTTCAGGTACAAGTTGAGCAGTGCTTTTGGTGAACGCTCATCCTGGTGGTAGAAGTGGGCCCAATGCTCAGGTGCAGGTGGGGCTACAGCTCCAGTGAACGCTCCTCCTATTGGAGGTGTAGGTGGGGCTGAGGGTCCAGTGGTCGATGTAGTAGCTGGGGGTCTCCAACCGAGATGTGGCAGTGGATGCTAGCTGGGACACAGGTGCTCTTTCCCAGAGGAACTTCTTTCGATAGTTTCTGGAAGCTACTGCTGGAAACCACTACTGTTGTCTCACCCAGTGGTTGCTCCTTGCTCCTGGGCCTGAGGCTCTTGGCTCCCTCTGAGGGTGCTCCTGGGCTGCTGATTTGGGCCTAACTCTGATGCAGCTCAGGCCATCCTCTGCTACTTCTTCCAGGCTAGGGGTCAGGCCTCACATTGAAGCTGCTTGATCCTGAGGCTCAGGCCCTCCTCTGGCGCTCCTTTCAGACTGATGGTTCAAGCTCTCCCTCTAACAGTGCATCTGGACCTAAGGCTCAGGCCTCCCCAACAGGAAACCTTTACAAGTGGTTGTCTTAGTTATTGCATGAAATTGAGGCAAGGAATGAGATGATGAGCTGGTCAGTCAAATTGGCCCAGCCAGGAGGTATCCAGCACCCCATCTCAATTCCACTGGTCCTGAGTGTAGCCCCTAAGCACTGTGCTCGTGAGAAGAAGAGTTAAGGAGGAAACAGAAACCTGAACTCTTCTGCTATTTCTGGCTTCTAGCAAACACATTTTATACCTGCTTACCAGTTGCTATCTTCTGTGTTCACCAGCTCTTCCTTCCTTCAGAGTTTTAGAGGTTTAATCCATTGTCAGCTTGATGGCACACAAGCAGACATGGTGATGGCTAAGGTCACAGTTCTATATCTGCATCTCTACCTCAGGCTGAAGGGACTGATTTCTCCTTAGCATGGCTGGAAAATAATTCTCTCCACCAAACCTCAAACCACAGTCCTTTCTCTACCAAGCCTCAGATTGCCTGTCTTGATTTCTTTAGGATGTAGTCTTAAAGTCCTACGGCATAAGTCTTCTAGTTCTTCTTTAATGGTGTATTGGCTATCATGGGTCTGGGTTTTTCCATATACCCTTTGGAATCACTTTGTATGTATCTATAAAGTAGCTTGCTGGGGTTTTAACTGAGATTGTATTAATTCTGTAAATCAAGTTGGGAGGAACTGACACAGATATCCACCTGCCTCTGCTGATATTAAGAGTGTAGCCCACCATGCCTGGCTACCTTATTTTTGTTTGTCAAAGGAAGTTCTTTTCTGCTCTTTTCTCCTCCCTCCCTCCCTCCCTCCCTCCCTCCCTCTCTCTCTACCTCCTTACTTCCCTCTCTTCTTCCCTTCCCCCTCCCTTCCCTTCCTTTTGAAACAGGGTCTCTCAATTTAGTCCTGGCTCTTCTGGAATTTGCTATGTAGACTAGGCTGGTCTCAAACTCACAGAGATCCTCTTACTTCTATCTCTTAGATGCTATAATTAAAGGTGTGTACTACTATGCCAGGCCAAAGGAAGTTATTATTTATGCTTTGTGTGTGTGTGGGGGGGTGTGGTGTATGTACACATGTGTTCAGGTGGTTATGCTATCACTGTCTTCTTCCCTGAGGCAGGATCTCTAAACCTAGAGTTAGGCTTGCAGGTAACAAGCACTAGTGAGCCTTCTACCCCTGCCCCCATGTAGTGCTGGGATTATAAGTACACACTTGGCCGTACCTGGCTATTTTAACAATTTACTATTTTTTTTACCTTTTTGATTTTTTTTTTTTTTTTTTTTTGTGGATTTCACATCATACATTCTGATCCCATTTATCTCCCCATCTCCTCCTCGAATCCTCCTTCTGCCCTTGTAACCTCCCCCCACCAAACAAAATGAAATTTATAAGAAAAATCAAAACCTAAACAGAAAAAAAAAAGGAAAGATCTCATCATGGATGCTGTAGTATAGCCTATTGAACCTCACAGTTTACTCTTTAGTCCATCTTTAATTGTGAGTGTTCACTGCCAGTTATTGGTCTGGCTTGATGCCTCTGGCTTCTGCTACTCCGCTGGTAATGTGCCATCACTGGAGTTCCTCTTGGCTATCTTGTTGTTGTCCTGTGCTGTGAAGATCCTGCTGTTTTGGATCCATAGGTTTGTCCCCTTCACTTGCTCCAACAGGTAATAAATAGATGAGGAGGATGCCATAGATGGGGAGGATGCCAGCCTTGGTTCTGGGCCTGAGTGGTATCTGGGTTGGTCAGCCAGCCAGCTTTCCCTCATTATCACAACCTGGGCTAGCTTTTCAGCATTGCCTCAGGCTAGTGCACCCAATGTAGCTTGCAGTAAGGCACTGGGCCAGTTCTCCTGCTCTGGGGCCCTCAGATCTGGGTCACCCATACTCACACCACTAGGGCCAGCTCTACTGTTTTGTCCAGGCCAGGTGCAGGGCCCTCTTTCCCAATTGCTGTAGGGGGCATATGAGAGGGTGTTATGTGTGTGGGCTCAGCTGTGCTGCTCTTATGCCCTTAGGGACAGCTCAATGATCCCTGACAACAGGGTCAGTGTTAGTGTTCTTGGCTGGGGAGTTGTGAGGGATAAGGTGTGTATCACCCATGCCATCCTATGGCAGACGAGGGTCAGTTCTCCTGCTCTCTGCTCTCATACCCTCAGGGTTGGCTTACTTGTCTCTGACCCTAGTGTGCTGCCCAGGTCATATGCACGTCTGTGGTGAGGGGTAGAGCCATCCTTTCCTGAGTGTGTATGTTGGAGGAGGGTGGCTCAGAGGCAGCTCTTCCCTAAGGGTCAGGGCCAACTCTCCTGATACAGTATACAGTAAGGGGCAGGGCCAGCTATCCCAGGACCAGTGAAGGGCCAGGCTGGCTCAGTACAGCATGGTTCCAGTGACCCCCTATGCTAACATGGACCATTGACATCATCACAGAACCCCAGCTACAGCAGGAGCAGGGACCCAGACATGGCCCTCCATAGCAACTTGGATCCAGACCACACCATGGCCCCCTGTTGGCAGCACAGGCCACCCAGATCTGTATGACCCTGGTGGCATTGTGGCTCTTAGACAACAATACGGTCTTAGGGGTCTTAGGTGGCTGACCAGAAGACCCTGGTCATCTGCACAACCCTTGGTGGTAACCGAAGCCATGGACATCACCTTAGACCCTGGCTGCAGCAGGGCCATGGACCTAGACATGGCCCTAGGCTCAGATAGCAGCACAGTCCACCCAGATCAACAACATGCCACACGCCTGGCCTTTGATGTGGTTGTTAGGATCGGTGATCTACATGCTTGTACAGCAGGCACTTTTACCCTCTACGTCTTCTCTCCAGCTCCCCTACTTCAGTTTTGAGGTATAACTTGAGGTAATTCTAGGTTGCTTTTGTTTGTTTCTTAGATTTTTTTTGTTTTTGTTTGCTTCCTTTTCTTGTTGGCGTTTCCTTCTACTATGTCACTTATTCTGGTGGTTAGTTGCTGAGGAGACGTTGGATACAGTTCTTATCTTTGTCTCTCTGTAGGGAAGCTGTTTTTCCCTTTGGCTTCTTACAAGGTTTTTGCCCCCACCTCTTGATTTTCCATAGCTTTGCCTGGATAGTTTTTTTTTTTTTTTAATTTATTTTACCATTTTGCTTAATTTGGGGCAAATTTCTCTGGCTTTGTGTCCTGAGAGCTCCTGGGCTGTGACTTGGTATCTGACATTGACTTGGGGGAAGTTCTCCTTCATTGTCTGAGTACATCTCTGTTCCTTGCTTTTTTCCCCCTTGGGTGTTATCCTGCATGTTTTCACCCTTTGTACTTGTCTCTGTCTTCAGATATTCTGCTGTTATTTCCAGTTTTGATTCTTTGTCTTTGGTCTGGCAGTACCTTCTAGCCCATAGGTTCTTCCTGGAGTCAAGATAGGCATGCATTTCTGTTGGAGTGGGCTCACTTGATAGCTTTGCATTTGTCTTTTCTGCAGGACTTCTGGCTGTTTGGCCTCACATTGTTCATCTGGTTTTTTTTTTTTTTCCTTCAAGCTGTCTAGTAGCATATATACAAAGGGCTCTACTGGGTAAAGTATAGACTTTAATTCCCAATCAGGACATCCCTGTCATGTCTCTTCAGATTGTGTAGTTTATATTTTTTTCCCATGATGCTCTGTGCTACTGTGGAAAATTGAACTTCATGAAAGTATCTAGGGATCAGGTCTTAGCTGCTGAGCCAAAGGCCTGGGAAATGGATCTTTCAAATGCTTCTCAGCCTCTTGTCCACTCTTAGGAGAGACAGTGACTAGAGAGGCCTGAAGTTAGAGTTAAAATTAGGAAGGTAGAGCCAGGTAGATGGAGTTGGGTAGATGGAGTTCTGGACTTTCACCAGCCTAACCCAGCAGATTAGGCCTTGGTTAACAGAGTTTTCCTGGGAGCTGACCTTGTTAAGAAAGAGGTGCCCTGGTGACTTTCTTCGTTCTGCTAGAGGCAAAAGAGATAATTTCTCAGCTATTTCCTGCAGGACCCTGTCAGAACTCCTGGGGGTTAAGCCTGGTTATTACTTATGTGTGAGGATTCCTTCAGTCCACCATGCCTCTGTTCCCCTCTCTTCTAATCCCTCCATCTTTATTGCTGGAGGGCCTTGTACCTGCTATGCAAATATTTTGCTAATACACTACACCCCTGGCCCTTGCTTCCCTTCTTTTGAAGATAAGGTCTCTAGTCCAAGTTTGCTTGAATTCATGATCTTCCTGTTTCAGCTTCCTTAGAATGTATGACTAGGGATGATCTTTGAATAAGCAGAGGTTGAGGGTACAAGACCTGTACAAATACTAAAAGGGTAACATCCTTCAGGTGGAGGGTGGGATTAGAGTGGAGCAGGGAAGAGGGCTGTATTGATAGAAGGAGTTGTGGCTAGAGCTGCAGGCAAGGTGTACTGGGGTTTGGGTGAAAAAGAAAAGATTGATTGGCTCACAGATCCTATCAAATGGTAGAAACAATTTGAATGTGTACCAAGATGTACAGGGAGAAGACATGTATTGTGAGATAATGTTTTTTGCCTTAAACAAATTAGTGGTGATTCTGGCTGGTTACACTATGGACAGATTTGAGGCCAGTGTGCTAAGGGAAAAAGCCAGGGACAAAAAGACAGGTTGTAAGAGGTTTTTGCTTACAGCCAACATAGAAAACGGAGGGGATGTGGCTCCTGCTGCCTCCTCTTGTTCCTGCTCTCTCTCTCTCTCTCTCTCTCTCTCTCTCTCTCCTCTCTCTCTCTCTCTCTCTCTCTCTGTTTCTTTCTCTCTTTCATCATCATCACCATGGTAGGTATGGGTGCTCTGGAATGGATGGCCTAGTGTGACCTCTGGGGGACTTTTGGCAGGCTCCAGCCTGCATTAGCTACAAGTCATTGGTTGTAAACCTGAGAGGGAGTGGAGTTGCTTAAAAGCTTAGGCAGGCCCTATCCTTAATTCTTTGAATGGTCTGAAATAGACCGACTTAGCACAACTAATTTACTGGAACTACAAATTTTTAATTAAAACTCAGTATTTAACTGATTAGATTTTCTGGTAGAAAGCTTCAGTCTAAAAAAAAAAAAAAAAAAAAAAAAAAAATGAATCCAGCTTTGTTTCTCCTTCCTACCTACCTACCTACCTACCTACCTACCTACCTACCTACCTACCTCCCTACCTCTCTATCTATGTATGTATCTCTATCTAGTTTTGTTTTTAATTGAGGGCGGAAGTCCAGGTGAGGACAGAATAATTTAATCTGCTTGTAGAGACCCTTCCCACTTGCCTTTTGTTTGATTGAGGTAAAAGTACTCCACTCCACAAACAGTAAGCAGTCTGCAATGATATAGAGTCTTAGGCCCTTTTGGGCACTGAACATCTTGCCATTGTCTATCCCCAGTGACTCAGCAAAGTTCTGGACAGTTTATTCTGACCTATTTTTTCTAGTCTTAGTGTTGAAATACCGACCTCACTGCAGTTTGTGGTGGTGTGTTCCTTGGCGCTGATACTCCCAAAGCAATTGTCTTTCTGCCTCCTTCCTTCTCACTTTCTCTTTTTTTTGTTTTCTTTTCTCTTTCTTGTTTTTTTCCTCTCTCTTACTCTGTAAATTATGGAGATGTTTCTATAATCAAACCTAGAATGTAAACATTTCTAAATTATATATGTATAAAATACACAGCCACAAGTTTTGGGGTGCTTGGGTTGCAGTATGGGCAGTGCTTGGGCCTTTGTCTGCTCTTCTGATACACACATGCCTAAAATCCTAGTGCACTCTGAGATGGGTCTAGATTATAGTTTGAAAATTAAAGTTCTAAGGTAGCACTAGATATTTTCATAATCCTACTATGTACTGGGTTGGTCTTGAAATTGTAGATCCTCTTGCTAGGGTTATAGTGGCATGTCACCAAGCCTGGCCACTCTAAACAGATTTTTAAAATTATTTTAGAATTTCATATGTGAATACTCATTTAAAAAATTATATTCTTTAATTGAATTTTTCTAAGTTACAGTAAACATGTGCTCCGGTTAATCCCGGACTTAGCTTACACACTGTGAAGGCCTTACCTAATCAAGGTTCTGATCTAGCCCTCTTTCCATGGTTCCAGGGCCTTTGTGGAGTCACTTTCTTCCCTTCCAGGGCCTCTTGCATGCTAGACAAGTGCTCCCCTTAGCAGCACCCCCAGCCTTATGCATTGATTTCCTTTTCCTCTGCTTCTGTTTATTCCCAGATGTCATCTAAATAGAGTGATAGTCTGACTTTCAAGTCAGGTTTCTTTCACTTTGCAAATGGACATGAATACTATACATGCTGTATCTGAATATCGAACTTTAACATGATCCTTTTTACATACAATACAATACAATACTGGACACCTAAAATAAAAATAAATCTTTTAAATGATTCCCCTTTAAACCAGAAGATTCTACTTGTGCCTTTTTTGGGATCCCACTAGGTTTCTCTCTGTTCTTTATTTTGAAATTGATGCTGTTCCAGAGCTCTGGAAGCCTGGAACAACAAAGAGACAGTGCTGTGCAGGTAATCTGCTGAGCCAAAGTGGCCTTTCCCTGTGTCCAGGGCCTGCCATGCACACTGACCGTTGAATGCTGCTCAGAGTGACCTTTGTTGTGGGTTCTCTGTATTCCTCCAGGCTCATCAAATTCAAGAGATGTTCCCCCAGGTTCCATACCACCTTGTGCTCCAGGACCTCCAGATGACACGCTCTGTGGAAATAACAACAGACAACATCTTAGAAGGACGGATTCAAGTACCTTTTCCCACACAGGTAGAACTGGGGATTTATACATGACAAATGTATTTTTTTAAACCAAGATTTAATTCTAATACCTAGATATTACTTAACTATTTGAGGAAGGGTTTCTATAACCTTCATTTTTAAAACTTGGTGTTGTTCAAATCCTGCATGAGAACAAACCCACTAACGATAAATACAGATAATGTGAATAATTTTTGTACAGATCAGCCTGCCCTTGCTGCACACCTGGAAGGAGTTGCATTGTCTTCTGTCAGATTGATATCTGTTTCTGTCAAGAGCAAAGAATGAATATGTAGTCTCCACTTGTTCCAGTTTGCAACTAAAGCAGCCACTGGCTACGAGTATGAGAATGAGCAAGGTTGTCATCCAGAGTGAAGATTGTGGTCCAGTAAAACATTATTGTAGAAATAGATGGGAGGGGTGAACATGAGCCTCAGGCTGTGGTTTATGGATCCCTGGACTGGGGAGTGAGGCTGATTTTGTACATTGTATTGCCGGTGTCTATCAGGTATAGTTCACATCCCTCTGAAGCTTGGATTTTGGACTCAGAGTTCCTGCCTCATCATTTGGCTTCTGATGGGCACAAAAAGGGATGTATATGGACAAGACCCAGAGCAACCCTGGAGACTGGAGCTTAACTGTAGTGCCTGCATCATAGCTCATTAAGAAAGTTAATGAGAAAACCAAAAACAGGGCTTACTTGGCACAGTTGACTTTTGGCCATTGCTATTATTGAATGGGAAGCTGAATATGGAACACTTTGCTAACCACTCTCAAACATGGAACTCTTATGTGAGCCTCTGAGTCCTTGTGTCACCTTCCAAGCTGTGAGCTGTGTTGAGAACTGTTGTGCCTTCCGTTCTTGGGTTTTCCTATGCCTGTTCCTTCTTTCTGACTGATTGCTGTGTTTGCTTTCAGCGGTCAGATAGCCTGAGGCCTGCACTGAACAGCCCAGTGGAAAGACCAGGAACTGATCAGGAGGAGGGAGCAGCTTCTGTTCAGGTGAGGTCAGCTCACTAGGAGCTATAGACCTTAGTGTGGCCCTGGGTGGTAGTTCCATTTACCCTGCTGTTGGCAGCAACAGCTTAAGGGAGAAGCTGGTTATTTTTTGGCTGATGGTTTGAGAGGGTTTCAGTCTATCATAGTGGAGAAGGTGGGGTTGGAGTGGTTGAGCGACAGAATCTTGTGATGGAGGAAATTGATATTACCACAGGCTAGGAAGCAGTGAGCAAGGCAGAAATGGGCTAGATATCATCTGCTAATTTACCTGCTAGGCCCCACTGTTAGAGTTAACATTTTCATATCCACATCTGTGACTGGAGCAGGCCATAGTAGTGCATTATAACCTCAGTCCTTAGGACCCTGTGGCTGGAGTTAGCATAAAAGGTTCTGAAAATATATTTTTTAATGTAATGAAAGCAAAGAGTTTATAGGAACTTTACCATGCACAAGGAAATGCAAAGTCCTTGGCTAATAGTTCATTAAAATGTCAATCTGATAGGTGGCTATGACCATAACTTGACCAGATTAATTATACTTGCTTAATTATACATTACCTTTTGCCTTCTGTTTAAACCTAAAACTCACATATTATCAATATTTTTAGTTTAAATAAAGAAGCTACTCTGACTACTGCTGAATTTCACCTGAAGTAAAAACTATTCTGTAATAACTGTATCTATTGTAGTGTATCACTGTAGCTTCATGTGTCATGAAGTATTCTGTATCTGGCCAGGATAATGTAGAGGCAACACTTTTTTAATGATAACATAAGTCTAATGGATATAAACTCTCAAATAAACTTATTTTTCCCCATCACACCCCCCAAAAAAAACCCCTAAAACTCAGTACTGCAAAGGTGGGTGTGGGGTTACTGAGCCCCTTCTTGGTCAGTTCCTCTTTCCAGTGTAGCTAACCAAACCACTAAAACAAAATCAAAAGCAAGATGACCCCTCCAGCCTGCCTTAGTAGTAGTAGTTATTTGCTTTGTGGGTGGTGGCGAGTCTGTCCGAATGTCCCAGCATCGAGTGAGACTTGGAGGACACAACAGGGCAGGGCTGAAGCAAACTAGATGGGCTTTGCCTTGTTTTCTTTTCTCTTGACCCCTAGTGACTAGCTGCTCTCTTTAGCCCTCTTGAAGGGTTAGAGTGAGCTTTGTGACTGTCTCTGTATTGATGTTAATTCTCACTGCCCTAGATAGGCCAGAACCCTCAAACATACTTGGTTTGCATTTGTGTTAGCCCTTTATGAACATCTCTGCCTCTGCCCTGAGCAGTTCACCCCTCCAGAGATCCTTCTGGGCAAGCTGGTTCCCTTCTGGAGAGCTGTCACCTGAACTCTGAGATGTGTGTTGCCTGTTGTCATCAGGTGTTACACTTGCTCCCATCATAACCCCCAGCCGTTTGCTGCAGCCAGTTCCCTTTAGATTGTAGCTGTCAACTTCCAGTGGGTATGATTGAGGCTGCCCTCATGGCACTTTCATCTTACAGTTGAATAATACCCTTTGTTTATTCCTTTATCTGTTAATGGGTATCTAGGCTCCCTCTCTCTCTCTCTAGTCTCTCCCTCTCGCTCCCTCCCTCCCTCACCTCCCCCCAATCTTGTATTCTTGGTGATGAAACTCAAGGCCTCCCACATGCTAGCTAAGCCCTCCTCTGACTTCCACCCTCAGCTGTTTTTCCCCTATGTGGAGACAGAGATTCAGACTTACCATGTGAGTCATGTTCCATATGGCTGTCTTCAGATCTACTCTTGGGCTTGGCTGAAGGCATAGAGAAGCATAAGGGTGGGAGACAAACATGTACTCACAGTGGAAACACATGAAATAGACTTTCACCTCTGTTGTGGCCTAGAGGTGGGTGGTGGGCTGGCTCTGGCCATATAAGTCTTAAGTCTGGGGCAGTGTAGGTGGATTGTACCTGCTTAAGGATGGTTGGATATCTGGGCAGTGTCTTGGCTTTTGGAGCTTCAGCCCAAACCAGGAAAGTACTTTGTTACCCTTCAATCTGCTGGATCTGTTTCCACAAAAGATCTTAATGTGACTATTTTCAACTCAAGGATACAAATTTCATGCAGCAGATAAGACTGGTTATAAATGGTTAATGACCACAATCAATTTTTTTAAAGGTAAAAAGGGGATTATGTATAGATATGAATACTTTGCTTTGGAATGGATTTTCATTTATTGATACAATTTAAGGTCAATTTTTGGATATGTATATTTCTCTTGTTTAGGTATTGTGTTTATTGGCTCATTTAGAAATGTAATGTATAATTTAGTACAGATTTTAGATAGTTACCTATATTAGTCAAAACTTATAGTTAAGTTAGGTTTTTAAGATATACAGAGATGTATTTGAGATGGATAGGCATTCTTCAAATCTTTCAAAGACCTACAGAATATGGCATGTAAAATGGTTTAGGGTTTTTCTTAACAGTGAGGCACAACTCCTCCTGGCAACACCACCTTCATCAGAAAGGAAGATGGACATTGAAGAAACGTGTTATGGAGTTGACTTCCAATATGTCAAGACTAGCAATTTGGACAAGATACTGCTCTTGTCTGGACTGTTTGACTTTATGCTGTATAAACTGGACATGCAGAACCCACAAGAAAGTGACTGCTAATACAAGATGGACATTGCAACAGGGTTCCTGCTTCATGGAAGAATCTGCCAGACATTCTACAGGACACAGAGAAAAATGACTGACAAACTGCCAATACAGGTAGACAGTTTAAAGTTGCCTGCTTTTCTGAGGAGTCTGCCAGACACACTATGGCCTATAGGCTGAAGATGGAACATTACAGAACTTTGGGTGACTGACCAAGCAGTGAGTTGTCTCTGTCATTTCTAGAGTTTATATATTATCCTTCTGTGGTCTTTGAAGGAGTTGAAGACAAATAGTTATGGTTATAGTTTTCCTCAGTTAGGATTAAAGATAAGTTACTTATAGGATTTTAGACTTACAAGATAGGATAGATGATGAAATATTTTCTTTAAATCTTACTAAATGTTAATGGACTGGACATTGTTAACTATGGTTCTCATTTGTTAACTGTTTTGTTATATATTTTACTATGTTAAAGTTAAAACCCTTCTTTATATTTTAGACAGAAAAGAGGAGATGATGGGAGATGTCATTCTGTAAATATGTTTCTCATATTGGTTAATGAATAAAGCACTGTTGGCCAATAGGAAAGCAAGATAGGTGGAACTAGGAGACAAGGAGGATTCCAGGAAGTAGTAGGGAGGAGTCAACATGGAGAGACTGGAGAGAGCAGAATGCCAGCCCCTCTCTCCGGTAAGATGAGACCACGTGGAAATAGATTAATAGACATAGGTTAATATTTAAGACAGAGCTAGCCAATAAGAAACTAGTAACTGGCCTACAGCTTTATATTAAAAAAAAAAAAAAAAAAAAAAAAAGACTTGTTTAAATTCTTTGGGTGGTGCTGATACACGCCCAGCACGACAGGCAGGCAGATCTCAGTTCAAGGCCAGCCTGGACTACAAAAGGGAGTTCCAGGACAACCAGAACCACACAGAAAAACTCTGTCATGAAAAAAACAAAGCAAAACAACCCCCTCCCCAAAATACTTGTTTAAATTCTTAAGCACTTGGGAGAACTGAAAAGAAAAATTTTAGAATGGTAACTAGTGGTTTGTTTATATTGTTCTGTTCCAAGAGTGCAGGTTGGAAGTGCATATTGTATTTCTCATAATGGCCTCCATTTACTTACTCCACTCACATGAGTTGTCATGTGAGCGATGACAGCTGGCATCCCTCCCCAGAGCCCAAGTCTCCTGCTTGGGATTCCTGTCTGGCAGAAGGCCCCAGTGGTCCAGCAGAGTCTTGGGCTGAGATGCCCTGGCAAGGGAGGAAGCTGCCTGGAAGGGAAAGGCCTGTGCTCACAGCTCCCTCTCTGTCCAGACGGAGCGTGTACCACTGGACCTCAGTCCTCGACTAGAGGAGACCTTGGACTTCAGTGAGGTAGAAGTGGAGCCCAGTGAGGTGGAAGACTTTGAAGCCCGGGGGAGCCGCTTCTCCAAGTCTGCTGACGAGAGACAGCGCATGTTAGTCCAGCGCAAGGATGACCTCCTGCAGCAAGCTCGGAAGTGAGTTTACTCCCCAATCCTAGTCAGCATACATGAATTACAGCTGAGATGGCAACTTGGTGCCAATGTTCTCGGCCCTACACGTGAATCAGCCTTTCTTCTTTCTGGTTCTGAGAAGGGGCACTATTGATCCATGTGACAGACGTACAGATAAGAAACCGACACCCAGGGTGGTAATCCTGTCAGGACCTGGGGTCTGCCTGTAGGATTCCTTGGCTGCTCTGCCTCAGCCAGCATTGAGAACAGAGCACCTGTGTTCCATGAGTTCCCCCACAGTTGGTGGCAGCTGGGGCACAGTCTTCCTTTGGGTCAGTAGAATCTTAGTTCAGTTCTTGAGGACAGGGCCAGCATTATTCAACCAGGTGGGTTTGTGCCTTGCACAGACCTGTCCCTCTAAGACTCCATGCTGTGTCTATGGGAAGGGACTAGGCAGACGAGAGATAGACCTTTCCCTGGGAATTAGCCTCATCCTTTGAAGAGTCTGCTCTGTCCTCCCCTCCCTGCTTCTCCCCTGTTCATTCAGGTTGGCCCTTCTTTCTCTCTTTTCTCCTTTTACAGCTTTGGAAGAGTCTGCTCTGTCCTCCCCTCCCTGCATCTCCCCTGTTCATTCAGGTTGGCCCTTCTTTCTCTCTGTTCTCCTTTTACAGCTTTGGGTTGAGCCCAAGGCCTCACACATATTGAGCAAGTACCTGCTGCTGAGCTGCCCTGCCCTCAGCCCACAGGCAAGGGCATTTTCATCATGGGATGATCTTGAGTGACAACTTTGTGAAGGTTCCTGTGGAGAAGGGGAAACTGACAGCAGTGTTCTGCAGATCTTCCCATTTCTTATCTTTCTCTTGTGTCTTTTTCACTTCTTACAGGCGGTTCCTGAACAAAAGTTCTGAAGATGACATGGCCTCAGAGAGACTCTTCCCCTCTGAAGGCACATCCTCTGACCCAGTGACCCTGCGCCGGAGGATGCTGGCAGCTGCTGCTGAGCGGAGACTTCAGAGGCAGCAGACGACCTAGTGCTTCCTCATCTTCCTCAGCCTCCTGTCCAGCCCTACATACCGGAAGAGGCCTGTCCTGGTTTTGCCTGCTGTGTGGAGATCCGCGACTGCATCGGCGCTGCATAAAGCATGTGGTCTTCATAGTGTGTGGACAGCTGACAACTTTAATCCTTGTAATACTTTCTATGTGGCATTTCTCTTCCCCTTAGAAACACTGCACATTTGAACTCTAGGCATGACCTCTTCTGGTGTTGACTGGACTTCTTGGGAGTGGGGACAAGCAAAAGGAAGTGGGCACTTGGGCACTCACTTGCCTGCAGCAGGTAGTTTTAATTTCTGCTTTGGTATAAGCCATGGCAGATGTTAGTGTCTTTAGAGCCACAACTGGAAGGAAGTGTGGGTCCTGGGGAGGGTGTATCACAGCAGCCAGGAGGTGTACAACAGGAGTCTGACTACATCTTGACAAACTATCGTGTTGTAAATGCTGTGCTAAGGGAGGAAGCATCCACAGTGTTGCAGAGGTCAGTCCCACAGGCTCCTGGACCTCTAGACCAGCAGGGCATCATGTATAAAGAACTAATTGGTACCTGGAGCAGAAAGGGAAAGTTCAGGGCTGCCGAAGGAGGAGACCCTTTTCTGCCCTTCCTATTGAGGACCGACCTGAGCCCCGATCCACACCTGGCTTCATTTCTGTTCACTCTGGTGCTCCCGCATCACATGAGCTTGCCCCTCCTTTTTCTTCCTACTCCCTGCTTACCCTAGGCATGGGAAGGGGTGAGCAGCAAGCTTGGTTATGGTTTTAATTCCTTGGTCAACCCTGTTAGGCTATGCTAAACATGTATGGGTTTGATCCTTGGATAGGTGTGCACCTGCAAGGCAGGGATGTTTTAGAGGGCATTGCTGAAGAAGTACCATATGTATCTTTCTCCCCCAGAGCCCTTCATTTCCCTGCTTTTGTTCCTGTGGGTCTCATTAAACAGAAAGGGAAGATGTTGGATAATCCACATGCCTCAAGCAGACTTGGTCCTGGATTTTCTCAAATTCTCCACGTATTTAAGGATTTGAAACACGCAATCATAGGTTACATAGTTTTATGTCCCATTGAATTTTTTTTTAATGTTTCAAAACATAGTTTTATGGTAGTCCTTTTGGGAAGAATCCAGTATTATCTAAAATTATTGGCAAAGTTAAATGTATTTTACATACCTGAAAGTTTTTAGAATGTTGACAAGTAATGGAAGAAAGGGTAATAGGTGAATAGGCAAAGTAATTTATTTCAATAAATCTTCCAAAAGCCTTACCTCGAACTGCTGTTAGTTCAATTCCTGTTTTTTTTTTTAATCTGTTTTGCTGAGAGCATAGCGATTTGTTTTTATTGTAAAGCAACAATAATAAAAAGCAACCTCTTGTAGTGTGTTGTGTATGGTTGGAAGCTGTGGTAGCACTCTTCCAAGGGGCCACACAAATCCCATTCTGCTTTTGTGTCTAGTCTACTCTTGGGGGTTTGGGTGTTTTATAATCCTTTTGAACTTGGTGGAGTTGGGCTGTTTCTCCTAGTGTTTTATTTGGAGAAGACAGCACTGAGCTTCTCTCTGCCTGGTTTCATGCTATCTTTCCATGCTGCACGTGAAAATAAAAGGGGAAGCAAATCCTACATACTACATTATAGTGTGTGAAGGTGGAAACTAAGGATAGTCAGTTTCAGAGGGTCTTGAATGTCGTAAACAGTAGTGATAATAAGCAGAAGTGCTTTCATATAGCTTAAGATGATCCAGAGAAGTCCCAAGTACGTGCTTGACTTGTCCCCTCTGTAGATAGCGTGATCAAAGGGAAGTTGGTAGAGAACTATCTGGTTAGTCAAGGATTCTGGGTGCTATAGAAAGCTTCTGGTTTTTATCACTTGGGAACATTAGACAGGTGCTAAGCAAAGGCACTGGTGGTGAGACTGGGTAGCTCTCCATTGCTTTCACTGTCCTCTAGCAGCCAGGTCATTGGCCCTGCAGCTCAGCTCTGGAGCAGCAAACCTCCAAGGAGCTGGGAAGTTTTGGAACTAGTCTTTAGTCCTCTGTTTTCCTCATTGGTCATATTTGATTTTTATCTTCTTGGGTCCTTAATTTTTTTTTCCTTTAAAATGTGAGGCTTTTATGTAGCAGAGAGAATGATTGTGCAAATTTAACGGTGTTGGTGTGACCCTTGAGTGCTCTGGTAACCTGAACCTGACCTTCCCTAGAGCAGTGTAGAGAATGCTCTTCAGTTTGCAGCTAGTTTGAGATTTTAGGCAACTGATTCTGTGAGCTCTTTGGGAGCTGGGCACACACAAATGGGAGGCTTGTTAAGGAGCTGTGTCTGTCCGCCTGGGAAGGCTCCCTTCCAACCTTAAGGTCTGTTTCCCACCTTTGCTTTCCATTGGGTTTGAAGTGGTTCTGGCCCTGCCTGTACATGGAGTTTGTATGTTTTTGTTTTGTTTTGAAGGTGTATAGGTTCTGCCCCCATATTTCTTATACTAAACCTTTCTGTCCCTATCCTTTCCAAAAACTGCTTTCTGGCCCTTCTCTTAAGAAAGAGGACTGTGTTGGGGTGTAGCATACTGAGGAGAGACTTGTCTAGCATGCATGACATCCTGGATTCCATGTGCAGCACTAGGGAAAATAGAAAAATACTGTTAAGTTTAAAACAATGGCTCTTTTATCTCTCTGCAAAATCCACCTGCAGGTTGGAAAGCTGGTAGAGAACATAGTAGAATGAAACTCATTTGGAGAGAAATTGAGACCTGTCAGGATCAGGGCTTGTTTTTCTTCAACCTTTCATTGGGATCTTGGTTTATCCTCTGGTATAGCAGTTAAGGTGTAGATTGGGTGTAGGTTGTTTGGGGCCCTCTGTAGACAGCAACCTGGGATGAATGGAATTGGTAAGGAAAGCACTGGAAATGAGGTGTGGCTTGGCAGAAGGAGTTTCAGGGGGTGTCTGCATTTACTAAGTATTCAGTATGATGACAGGAGACAGGACTGTTAGCCTTGGCCTGAAACAGTATCACAATGCTGGATCCAAACAACCAAAGGCATGCACTGTGTGTCAGGGAGAGGCTTTTCTGAGCTGAGGATTTCCATGTGGGGTGCTGTTAGGAGATGTGACTAAGCAGACCCCTGTAAGCACCCCCCCCACACACACACACACACTGCATTACAGACACAGAGCCTGCTATTAACTGCTGGCTTAATGGCTGGCCTGCCATGTGAGGCATTTTGGTAGGTCCAGACTCAATCTATTTGCTAGTTCTTATGCAAAGCCACGGTTGTTAAGAGGGTATAGTGAGAGTAACAGCTGAAGAGCTCAGACTCTGAGAGCCAGGCTGTGTTGTCTTGCTTCTCATGTGTTCCATGCGCTGAGTGTCCTGTGCCCAGCTGCAGTAGGACAAGCAAAGCAAAAGGAACCCTCCCAAGAGGCTTTGGTATGGAAGGCTGTGGCGGTTTGGCCTTCTTGGAGGGAAAGCCCTGGGCACAGGAGACAGGAGAAGGGTGTGGCTTGTTTTTTCCCTCCAATTTTCCTGCCCAGTCTCAGGCCCATCAGAAGCACAAAAAAAGCAGCTAAACTGAAGGCATTGCAGCCAGAAAGAAGCTGCCCAACTCCCTGCTCTCATTCCTCTGTGTGTGTGGGTGGCGGGGAGGGGTGGGAGGAAAGACAGGCAGGCAGCTTTCCCAATCACTGCTCTGAACTGGCTGCCCTTGGTGACAAAATGTTGAGGGACCTGGAAGATCATGTGGAAAGATTCCTTACCACCCCTCCCCCCAGGGTGTGTGGCCAAGTGTCTCCTTTGCTTTCAGAGCCAAGCTCGCCCTGGGAACCGTCGTCTGGAAGGCAGAAGGTGAGACTCAGTACAGACAAACATTCTCTTTATTGAGCTACACATGAATTTCCATTAGAGAAGTAGGCTGGCAGTGTCAGGTGTCACAGAGACCCCACCGATTGGGAATAGAAAGGCTTACAAAGACCCGCGGGCTTTTGATTTATTTTTTTTAACTTTTTTTCCTTTTTTCAGGTTTTTTTTCTGTATTTTTAATTTTTTTGTGTTTTGTCTTTTTGCCTCCTTTACTGAAATGGCTGTGACTGGTCTTCAGCAAATATTGTCTTAAAAGTGAAACTGTGAACAGGTCTGGGATTTAGATACTAGTCAAGTAGAAATGACATAGGACTGATCATGAAAACTGGC
Source organism: Phodopus roborovskii (assembly GCF_943737965.1). Taxonomy (NCBI): domain Eukaryota; kingdom Metazoa; phylum Chordata; class Mammalia; order Rodentia; family Cricetidae; genus Phodopus; species Phodopus roborovskii. Next base: position 5,034,885 of record NW_026126487.1, on the reverse strand, counting down.
TTTAATGTAAACACTACATTCCATCTTAATTTTTTTTTTGTTTTTCTTCCATCTTGTGGTATTTAAAAACTTTTTTATTTATTCATTTTTTTTTGTTCTTTTTATCTGCATCACAAACATCCCAACATGAGAGAGAGAGCGAACACAGGTCACTGGGACAGAGAGAGGAAAGGTAGAGAGGGTACACATGAGGGAGGGCTTCTGCCCAAGGCTGGAGGCTGTGGTGTTAAAGGAAAAAAAAAAAAGAAAACTCCGAAAACCACACAACCCCATTCCCCAGGTACCGTCATATATTTCATGGGAAGTATTCATTAGGACAAAAAAAAAAAAAAAAAAAAAAACCCAGAACGTAATCACACAAAGGGAGTGTGGGAAGGGGCGGGGTTGCTTGCTTACATAGGGCTCGGTTTCCATAGATGATGGGTGTTCTCTGTGGCAGCTACCCGCCAGAGCTGTGCTTTTGCTATGCGACTTGGAGTGAGTGTGTTTGAAGTTGCGTGGGTGGGCAGGGCAGAGCTGCCACTGCCTGGTGGCATAGGAGGTGTTGGGGCAGCCAACAGGCATGGGGTGTACAGCGGCCAGCTGCTTTCTAGAAAGCCTGGCCTGGCTTTTCCCACCAGTCATGGGCTGCACAGAAGCCCTGGGAGGTGCCAGGCCCAGCACTGCTGCTAAATGCCGGCCTCAATCGGAGCTGGGATGGGGAGGGTATGGGTGCTGATGTGTTTGGTTTTTTATTTCAAAATAAAAGGAAATATGGATGAAATGATGAGTTTTCCATTTTTCTTGTTTAAAGCTACAAAGCACATGAGAAATGTTCTTTTTAAAATCCTTTCAAGTTCTAAATGTAAAGACTCAACTAAAACCGGATTCTACAGCATTCTACAGAAATACACAGCCGTCAGTCACTCTGGGGTCGTAGGTTAGACAGGGGCTTGGTACAGAAAGGCTGTGTGTCTTACAAAGGCCAAAGGTCATGCTACCAGGAGATCAACATCAACAGCAAAGAGTCCATGAAGCAGTCTGTAGAGAGAGAGATAGGGCCGGTCTGACCATTTTCTTCGACTTAAGAACCAATCAACCAACAAACCCTAGAACACTTTAACTAATACGGAGGGGGGTAGGGTGCCCTGTGTCTGGCCCCGCCTGCCAGTCCAGCCCCCACCCCAGCCACTCTCATCTCGTCCACCAGCCCTCTTTGAGGGAATCTGACTTTCATTCTGTTAGGTGGGTCTGGGCAATGGCTTGTGTTTCCTCCCATTAGCTATTTGAAAAAGCAGACCAGGCCTCCCATGTCTCTAATATTTCTCTGTTCCCATAAATAAAGAAATCTCAGGAGCCAGTGGATTGATTGGAGCAATGATTCTTCTAAATTCTTGAAATAAACAACCCCCCCCCAAAAGATAAGGGTCTTTAGAGTTCTCTGTTGTGGCTGGAGGGTAGGGGGATGTTTAAAGTGCTGACCATTTCTTAAAGGGTTTTGCAAATTGAGCCAGGGGCAGGGCAGAGCTGAACAGGCAGCCTCATGGTAGGATGTAGAGTGGGGCAGGGCAGGATGGACAGAACCAGGCCTCCCTCTGCCTGCCCTGCTCGGAGTGGGTCTTGGAAAGTAAAACCCTGGGCTGTCCGGAGGATTCCCAACCCAGACTTCCACCATGCCGTGTGTGTGTGTGTGAGTGTGTGCACACACACATGTGCACACACATGTGCTCCCAGGCTTCTACCTTACCCTCTCTGTGCATGCACATGTGTGCACACACACATGCACCCAGGCTCCCACCATGTCCTGTGTGTGTGCACACATGTGTGCATGCTCGTGTGATGTCCCAGGAAAACTGATGAGCTAGGGATGGTGGTCAATTCTGTCCATAGCTCTTCTGAGTATTAACTAAAAACATTTTTCTAATATATACTTGTATATAGATAAGGTTTTTGTTATGCCTCTGTTTATTTACCAACTTGCACTGGTTAGTGGTATGTGTGTGTCTGTGTGTTTGTGTGTGTACGCAAGCTGTTCTGTGAGTGCTGGAATCATTACCAAATAGGTTGCTATACAGGACAAGAGGTCAGTACAAGCCGCAGCCCCGGAGATTGTTGGCAATGATGATGTCGGTGACAGCGTCGAATACCACCTGGATATTATTCGTGTCTGTGGCACAAGTCATGTGACAATAGATTTCTTTGTTAGGTGAGCGGTTTTTGCTTTCAAACTGTGTTTGGATGTAGGCAGCTGCATCTTCATAGGTGTTGGAGCCTGTAGGAAGATAGAGAGGAACAGGCGAGAGGCCTTGGTGAGCTGGAGGTGCACTGGGGAGTGGTCAGGAGGCAAATTCGGGGTTGGGGGTGAGACAGGAATAATGCCACACCCTCTTTCCCCAAGGTAAGGCAGCACTGGAAGGAAAAAAACCATGAAAGGCCTGGTACTGCCCGGCTCCTGCTTCCTCGGGCTTTTACTTACTGTTTGTTTAAGTGTGCATGAGGGTTCTGGGAATAGCAAGCCACAGATGATCTCATTTGTTCTAGACTAACAAATCTAGATGAAGCCCCTCTCCATAGCCTAAAGTTGAAATCTAAACCAATTCCATGGCTCTATTTTTGTTTTTCTTTTTAAATTTAGATTTCTGTGTGCCTGCATATGTGTCTGTGCAGCACACGTGTGCTTATCCTGCAGCAGCCAGAAGAGGGTGTCAGCTCTCCTGGAACTGGAGTTACAGACAGTTGTGAGCTGCCATGTGGATGCTGGGACCCAAACCAGGGGTTCCAGGTCCTCTGGAAGAGTAGCAGGTGCTCTGAACCACCTCCTCAGCCTGCTGGAGTCTTTTTAAGTTTTATTTTTATGTGTATGCATATGCATCTGTGTGAATATATGTACATGTGGGCACAAGTGTCCACAGACGCCAGAAGAGGGCTTTGGATCCCCTGGAGATGGAATTACAGGTAGTGTTGAGCCACCTGGTGTGTGTTAAGAACTGAACTTGGATCATCTGGAGGAGCAGGAAACACTCGTAATCACTGAGCTATATCCAACCCTGCAATTCTAACAGACCTGTAACTGAAGCCTAAGGAGGAGTGCCGAAAGGGTCTTGTGCTGCTTTAGATATGGTGGGCACCAAGCTGGCCTGTGCTGTGTGCACAGCCTCTGGGAGGTCCTTCCGTGGCCTGGGCCATTATTAAGCAGTCTCAGTTCTTAGGTGAGAGAGACATCCCCTGGGCTCCTTCAATACCCCTAACAATTCCTTAGGTGTTCCCTTGATTCTGTCAGGCTGGGTGGTGATGACAGGGGCACATTTGTGGGTGATACAAGGAGTTTTCCAACCAGCTACAGTCTAAGAATGAGCAGGTATGCCCCTAGCCACCTTTTATTGAATACCATATAATATGGACCATGACGAAAGTATGGAAAAGCCCAGAACACAGATGCTTCATTTCCTTCAGTCTGTTAGGATGTGGCCCAATACAGGAACAATGCAATGGCATTCTGGGAGAGTGTGGGCACAAGCTCATTGGCCAGGGGTGTGGGCCACAGGAGGCACTGACTGCCAAGGACTCTCCGTCTGAAATAAAAGATAGTTCCAGACTAGTGTGTGCCAGTGTGAAGGCTGAGGGGTGGGGCATCCCTCAGGTGGGGTCAGGGTTAGCCTTGTCCACCCATCATCACAGAGCTACTGAGAGCAGAAGGTCATTCATCCAGTGCAGAGCGACTGGAAAGCCTTCAGAGACCGGAGAGAGGCACAGGCTTCCCTGTCAAGGGGCTTCCTGGCTGGAAAGTTCCAGATGAGGGGCTGCCTCACTGTGCCACTTCTGCTGAACTGAGTGTTTCCACACAGTCCCACTGCTACCCGGAACACACTGGCCCACCTAGTCTCTCGGGCGGCCACCTCTTAACCCTCCTCCTCCTACTTGTTCAGTGTCCTCATAACCCATGGTGGCATGACATTTGTGACTATTCATTGTCCTCCATGCTGTTTGAACTCAAACCATACATATCCTGTGCAGGCCCTGGAGAACTGGGGACAGCCAGCAGCTACTCCATAACAGAGAGACTGACCACTCAGGCCACATTCCTGATGAGCCTAAAGACAGTACCTAAGACAGTCACCTCCTTACATAGCCACGGTTTTATAAAAAGCCCTGGGATTTGGAAAATTCTTGCAGACGCTGAGGAATCAGAGAACTATACCTACAGGCACAGCCTCCTGGGCTTTTGGTGGGCTTTGGCATTTGCTGTGTCTACAGAAGGCACTTCTTGGTTCCCTTAGACTTCACTCTCCCAGTACTGTGACAGCACCAAACACCAGTCTCTCTCCCTCTAGCCAACCTGAAGTACCATCATGGTCTGCTATGACACCCAGATAAAAATGGGATGCCACAGACTAAGTAACTGACTCCCTCTGGACCTTGCAATTTGCCCAGCATCACAGTGCATTCAGTATAAGCCGGAAGGTCGTCTCCTTCACACAGCTATTTTTGGTAGTGGGGAAGCTTAGAGGGATTGTCGTCCACCTGTGCTATAGTTTAGGGTCTCTTTGGCTGGTTTTAAAGACCTTCGTGGCCCTAGGACCTGAATCCAGTACTATAGGCCAACTCCAGGGCCATATCCGTGAGTTCTAGGTCCATGCAACATGTGCCTAGACCTGAAGGACAGGGGACATCTCTGCCTTTGCAAAGTGTTGGTCTTGTCCTCAATTCTGCCCCAAGAAGACCTGAAAACTGTCTAGTCTCTAGAGGGCTGGGATGGGCATTGAATCAACCCTGCCTTTAGCCTTTCCCTCCTGTACCCGTTTAGAAAGAGCTTTGTTGGCATGAGGCAGGGGGCTGTCTGTAATCCATTTACATGAGAACTACACAAAGTGGGGGAAAAGATCCCAAAAGGGCAGAAGAGAAGCAGAAGGTATGGAGGAAGCCTGCAATACAGGAGTGGTTTGGTCTGGGGGAAGAAAGCAGCCATCACGTGGTTGGGCGAAGGTTGGGGAGCTGGCATGACGGGAAAGGTGTGGCATGTTCAAAGCAGGCTGGTGGCAGAGGACAGGTCTCCAGCCCACCTATGCCCGAGGTGGCTGTGCTGGGCCAGGGTGAGGACAGGAACATCATGAGAATTTGGGAGGCTTTCTTAAGTCTTGAGACATCAGGGAAGAAAGCAAAGAACACCAGTGGTCCTGTCCTGATCCCTAAATCATTCACTATGACACCTGTGGCTTCGGAAAGGCCACTGCCTACTGAGGGACATATCCACAGCTGGTAATGCCTCAGTGCTTCTGCACTGGCCCTTGCTTTCTAGCTGGCATGCACAGCCTGTCCCTGGAGCCCACAGGCTGTGGGATTCCAGTTTGTGTCTTGTGTGTGTGTGTGTGTGGGGGGGGGGAGGGAGCAGGTCCACAACCACGACTGACTGGGGCTTTCTCTCGTCCAGGGCCACGGTAACACCCACCTGGGTATTCAGGGAAGCAGATGGTCAAGGGTGACTTCTTAATCTTCTCTCCAAAGAGGTCTTTCTTGTTGAGGAAGAGAATGATGGAGGTATCGATGAAAAACTTGTTGTTACAGATGGAGTCGAAGAGCATGAGAGACTCGTGCATGCGGTTCTGCAGCCCCGGTTGGGGGGGGGGGGAGAGCAAGACAGAGAGAGACACACACACAGACAGGGAAGAGAAGAACAGAGTTAGGTGTAAAGAGAGACTGGGCTGTTCAGCACCCAGGAGGCCCTGGGCTCCAGGCTCCTCCATGAGAATGTGTAAAGCCTGCAATTGGGAACTCATCACAGTGCATCTGATTCTACCATGCCAAGTACCCACCATTCTGGGCCAATGAGCCTGCTGTGGCTCCCTGGATGAGGCTGAGGTTAGGAGACCCAGGATCAGAATGGCAGAATCCCCAGCCATGTGATAGTCTCCCTAGAATGTGTGTGAGAACAGTACTGGGCTGGAGTCAGGGAGCTGGGATTTCTTTGTCTGGATCCTTTTTCTTTGTCCCAGTCAGACCTTTCTTACAGGGTAACAAGTGGGAGGGCATATGCCAGGAAGACGATGGAGTGACTGCTACTAGCATCCTTGAGGGTGTCTACTCAAGAAGTGTGCAGGACCATTTTCATGGATGGGGGCAAGGGATGCCTCCTCCTGCTGGTCCTAAACCATCTATACAACCAGACGGACAAGATCTTAAGCATGGCAGGTATGAATTACTACCTTGTACACAGAAATCTGTTTAGTAAATGGCTGGATGCGATGGGCACCCAGGATAAAGTCCAGGAGAATAAGGTTTCAAGAGAATAGCTTTCGCCCTGGGTAAAGGTCAATACTTTCACTTTGGAAGCCAAGCACATTCACCTGTTTGCTGCTATCGGTGAGCCTCACTCTGCAGAGAGGTGTGGGAAGAGATGCCGCTCTTAAAGTGTCCCAAAGTGTTCTAGCTTTGGGGCGCTCATCACCTGGATCTGAACTCTGAGCATTTCACACTAGATTTCTGGCAAGTTACAGGAGGACAGAGCGAGTGTGGACATTGTTGGACACCGAGGAAGCTCATGGACCCGGGACAAAGAGTAGGAGCTGGGTTAACTGCAGGCCTACTGGCCATTCTGCCTTCCTGTTCATGAGACCCACCTTGTGCCAGCACCACTCAGCACTCTACCTGCCTAAAGTCATTTAGCCTCATCAACCTTTAGGGGACAATAAGGTGATATAATTGTGACCCTAAAGAGCAAAGGGTAGTCCTGGGAGGCATGGCTCAGGTGGTAGAGTGCTTGCCTAGCATTCTGGCAGCTCTGGGTTCCACCCCCTGCTCTGCAAGAAAACAAAAATAAACCAAAGCAGACATGCCCTGGGCCGAGCTCCACCCATAACTTCCTTGGGCTGTTTTTCCAGTTAGTGTGGCAATCCGGGCCTTTCAAAAGGAAATCAGTGTCATGTCCATGCCTTGGGGCCAGCCCTGACTTCCATCAGCTCTCCCAGCCTGCCAGCTCTGTTCTTATTGCTGAAGGTAATGTGGGGAGCTGTGCACAGCCCCAGTTCTCAGCTGCTTCCCACGTCCCCTGGACAATAAAATACTACAGTGCCCCCTTGTATCTGTAGTGAATTTCTGCCCTTTGATTCTGCTAAGCAAAACTAGTGACCTTCATTATTTCTCTCCAATAAGTCATCCCCCCCCCCTCCACTCCTCATCCTTAGCACAGGACTCACTTGCCTGTGCCATCTTGGTGGAATGTGTTTGGAGAGGTATCACCACATGAACCTACATTCAGGACCTAGCACCTGGACACTGGCGACCAATGTAAGTCTAGAAAGGAAGCTCTGAGTCTCCAAGTAGTCAACAGGAAAAGGCATTTCATCCCACAGGGCACCATGTCCTATGGCTGGCATTGCAAAACCTCAGCCAGAAGCAAGCTCTCATTCTCAGCTGCACTGCACACTGTCCCAAGAGCTACTGAGTCTCTAGATGGTAGTGAACACAGAGGGAAATCTCAGAGGGGTCACCGGTTAGGGACCAATTCCTATGGATGGGGCTGAAGTACTTTCAAGCGTCCCTAAAGCTTAGGTTTGGATGACTGAAGAGCAGTTCACCACGGCTGCTGGACCCCTGCCTTCTGAGTCTTGACCCACCGTTCCCTACCCCCACACTGCAGTCCACTCACAGGCCAGTGGTATGGCAACCACGTGCATTAACAAGGTCTGAGGTCCTGGGAGCAACACGGATTAGCAGAGGTTCTGGGGTCAGAGATGTACACAGACCTGCATGCAGCAGGCCTGGGCAGAACTCTGGGAGGGCAGTGAGAAGGGGGAGCGCCGGCACTGAGACCCTCTCCATGCTCAGCCTGACAGCCACCCATCAGGAGCCCATTACCCATCTCCCCAGAGCAGAGCTTGTATCTGCATAGCAGACATCACCATTTGAGACGAGAAGTCAGGGATCACAGATACCTGCCACTGCCTTTGCACAGAGCCACGGGAGTCCTCCTGAGGCTCAATCGCTCCTGTCCTCTACCTGCCCAGGTGGCAGCAGAGCTGAGAACAGCCGGAAACCATGTTACCATGACCAGCATCCAGCACCAGAGCATGTACCAGGTCCCAGGTATCTTGAGATACCAGGTGCTAGGGGCCTGAGAAGCAGCTCAGCACAGGACAGACACACCTTCCCCCTCACAGCAAGCCTGGAGGGAGCACTGGCCTGAACCCTGTCCTACTCTGCTAGGCTGCCCCCAGTCCTGAGACCGGGGGAAATAGAAGAACCTGTCGTGTGGGTTTATCTGGCAGAAGCTCTTTGGCACCGACACAACACATCACACTCATGCTAGAAAGAGCTGGCACTTTTTATTAGTGGTGGGTGACTAATAAATACATTATGGCAGCCAATAAATTATTACAATAACTAGGTATTTATTAAACTAGCAAGTCACTCTTCTTACAAAATTACAGTTAATGAGGGTGGGTGATGGCAATGGGTCAGGAGGGGGCACTGCACCTAAGAAGGCTCTGCTAAGGGGAACATGGGGTGCCTAGCCTCTGGCCTGGGACTAGAAGGTACGCATAGGCCACAGGGGTCAAGTCAGAAGTCGGGGAGAAGACCAGGAAGTGGAAGGATGCTGTCTGAGCACGGCAGGCATCTGTGGCTGGTGCAGGAAGCTGAACAGGGGAGGAGGAGTAGGCCGATTGCTGCTGGGAAGGGCACTGTTTCTGTCGGTGGCCTTCACAGGGTACCCTGCTGCGACTAGTGGGCCCAGGACTTTGGATGGAGCCCATTACTTCTGGTTTTCTTCCTACTTGACATGGCCATCATCTGGCACGGCAGAGTGTCTGTAAGCCCAGGGCAGTCTCCAAGCAGGTGTGTACAAGGCTTTTCTTACTGAGGCGTGGGCTGTGGGGAGGCCTGCTTACATGCCTGGCCCTGTCCTTTGGGATGCTGTGCCTTTCTTTCTCTAGCTTGTAGCTTGATAGGATCAATAGCCTGGAAGGTGCTCGCCTGCAGCTGTTCAGACTGAGTCTCTGGTGACAGGAGCTGGAACCTCTGGACGGAGTCCCTGAGAGACCTGGGGCTGCACCTGGAGCTCACCAGGAGGCTCAGAGAAAAGCAGCGGCAGCCAGAAGACACTCTGTGCCTTCAGAATCCTTAGAAGAGGATTCTTCTTGCCTACTGGGCAAGGAGCAAAGAGCTGGAGGCTTTACGAGTCTCTCCTGGGTGTGGCAGACCCCCCTGTCAAGAGGCTGGATTGGATGGAGAGGGAGAGAACCCTGCCCACAGGGCACAGGCTGTAGCATGTTGTGTGTGGGAACCACAGGTGCATCTCTTGCAGAGGTGCTTTCTGCAGAAGGCAAGGGTTGGGGTGAAGCAATGTCAGCTTTCTCTGTGAGGGCCTGTGGATAGCCAGGTTATGAGGAGGACATTCAGTGATATCCAGTGCAGCCTACACAGGTCAGGTGCCTTCAGTTCCTAACAGGAGGTGTGGGCCTGGACTGGGAGGCTGAGATGATGGAGGTCTTTTGCCTGGTCCAAGAGCATCCAAAAGGACAGGGACCAGGACCTCGGGGCTCCACACAAAGGATCGTGAGAGGCTGAAGGCCAGAGCTACTGGTGAGTGGCTCAGACAGGGAAGATTCTTATCTTCCTCACCAAACCAGAGTTCAACAGCACCCTCCACAATCCAGACCAAAGACTTGGGGCTCTACCCATGCTTAGAGGGAAGATTCTTGGAATGATCATTGGGACAGGGCACAGGACTTGCCCACAGGCATCTAGGCAACAGGCATGGTTCCACGAATGTGGTAAAGGCACTCTTCCTGGAATCTGGCTCCTGGCCTGCTGAGTTGGACCATTTAGAAACCGCAGGATGGCCACTGGCATGGCCACCACAGATATGAGACAATCCCTTGGTCTGGTCACTTACAACATTTTCTCTATACCCAAAGCCACGACGGAGCCAAGCCTCATCTATTATGTACATTTGCTCCCCCGTGCCCCCTCATAGTAGAGCTGCTGGTGATGACACAGATGGCAGATGGGACCTATGGATCTATGGACCAGTTTCTTGAGGGCTTATAGTAGATAGCCTAAAACCTCCCTCCCTCAGATGGGAGGGCCGAGAGGGATGCAAGACACGAGGCAGAACACAGTCGGTCCAACGGAAGTAGGGAGGCTGGGTGCAGGCCCTGGTCTAGCTGAGGGCTCTGGCTACTGCGCTGCAGTGACTTGAAGGGGTTACTTGGGGAGTGGGAGCTGAATGGTTATAGGAATGGTGACTTCTACCTCCCTGGAAATGGTCTGAAAAGATGGGGCTCGGCCAACATCCCTTGACTGCAGGTGCTCTTAAATTTGGGGCTAGTCTGGGGAAACAGGTGGCCACACACAGTGGGTGATGCTGAGAAATAACTGCTGTATCTTCAGTGTGGGGCCAATTACTTAACTGGCCTTAGCCAGCACATCAGGTCACTGAGACTGTGGGCTCTAGGAGTCTGCTCTCTGCCACTACCCAGTATCTGGCACAAAGTCCTAAAACAATGGAGGTGCACACAATGTTGGTTGAAGGGGAAGTGGCAAGGTAGCCAGACTGGAGTGGTTTTCCCAGAGGGTCACCCCTGCAAGCATTTGGCACTGGGGAAGGTCCCCATGTCTTCCTGGACCACCTATAGTTCTGTTCTTGTTGGAACCAACAAGCCCAGAGCTATGGGCATGGCTGGATTGGGGGTGGGGAACACTATGAAAGAGAGCCAGGGTCCTGCCTGGCTTGGGGCTGAGCATTGTTCAGAGTGGAAGTCAGGAGAACACAGGACTCAAGGAAAGCAGAGACCCCTCTAGATGTTGACCTGTCCCACTGCCCTGTAGACACATCTGCATCCCTAGGTACCAGCCTACACCATGAACACACAGCCTGTCTGAACCATCGGCCATAGTAGCAGCTGAGTGGACATGTCTAGGAATGACAGGGAATGTTCTGACAGTTCAAAGTCTGCTGAAGCTAGTAGGGGGTAACAAAAACCATCCCACTCCTTTTGTGCTTAGGAACCTCTGCAGCAAGGTCCCTCCTTGGGTTCCTAGGGCTCTTCCCCCCTAAGGGGGCTAGGGAGTATGTCTGAGTTGGTTTATACTCCTCCTAAGCTCACACTTGAGGAAGCTGCTGGCTCATCGCTTGCTCTCTGCCCTGAGACCAGAAATATACCAAGGGCTTCTTGACTTCTTGACTAATGGAGTAAAGCTGGGCACTGGCTTCAGGGCTTGCCTCGTGCGTCTCCTGTGCTTGTCTCCAGTCCCAAGGCCTCTCCTACTCTGGCTGTGACTTGAAGAAAAACCTATCTATTCATGCACACCCAGGGCAGCTGAGCCTGTGTGAATAGAACCAGCAGACGTGGGAAAGACCTGCCCGCTCGCTCAGCTTTCCTTCCTACCCTAACTTCTATGGAACAGGACTTATTTCCCCACAATGCACCTTTGCAGTCAGACAGTCTTAATTAATATTCCCAGGTCCATGGGAGTCAGGGCTGAATTTCCTGGGGAGTCCGGGCAAGGGAAGATGGTCAGAGAAGGACTAAGATCCAAGGTGAAGAAATAGGGAAGCCCTCCCCAAGGTCCGAGTCTTTGCACCCCCAAATTGGCCTGATTCCATGTTGGTGTTTGACGACGGAACTGCCCTCTACCAAACAGACCCTAAGGAAAGCTGAGAAATGGCATCTACTATTCCCTAGTCAGCCAGCACCTGCCACAGGGCCATCCTGCCAGCCACCCTATCACCCCAGCTGAGAAAGAGACACCAGGACTCTGAGAAGGAGGCACAGAGCACAGGGCATCCCCATCGCAACCAGATGGCAATGTTGCCCACAGTTGGCCAGCCAGCGAGCGGCACCCAGATGGTATGCAATGAGTGGTCTCTGGCCACGTGTGCGGCACTCCACACTTCTGCCCAACCCTGCTCCCATGTGTCATGCAGCTGGAGTGGGGTAGGGTGGGGATGCTCAAAGGATGCCTTCTCCCTCCCCCGGGCCAGCCTCTGGGTTTTTCTTCAGTGCACAGAGCATCCGAGTGGTAGCAGAGCCCTGGATCCAGGGGAGAAGTGATCAGCAGGCTGGGCAGGAGGCCAGGGCTCAGTAGAGTCCACAGCCCCGCAGATTTTTGGCGATGATGACGTCCGTCACAGCATCAAAGACAAACTGGATATTGTTGGTGTCTGTGGCACAGGTGACATGGGTGTAGATTTCCTTGTGAGCTGATTTATTCTTACTCTCATACTGCCCCTGGATGTGAGCCACAGCTTCTGTGAAGGCACTCGGGCCTGCAAGATGAAACAGTCAGTGAGGGGAGTCAGTGAGGGCAGGTACCCTGGAGCAGCTCAGTTCGGGATCCCTGGGCTGGCCATGACCAGTGGCCATGGAGCAGGTGCCAAAATCCTCCTCAGGACTACTAGAAAGCCACGGGCAGAAGGAGGAGGAGGAAGCTTTAGCGCTTGACTCCAGCAACAGTGGCTCATGACGGCCACCTGGTGGTTGCAACCTAGTGCAGCCACCACCCTAAGAAGTAATAGAACACCCGGTGACTGGCTGACTGAGGGTGGAGTCTGCCTGTGAAGATGCTGGTTTCTCCCCACAGGCCTGCTGACTCCAGATGCAAACTCTTTCCACAAGCTGCAGGTGGGGATGAGAGCTGCTTTTAAGCAGGTACTGCCTCTCTGTGTGCCCGTGAAACTGCAGAGAGGACCCGCCTCACACTGGGGTAAGGTAGGAGGACCATATGTTCTGCCTGACATTCATGAGCTGCTGTGGGCTCCTTCCCCATGAATCCCCCTCTTCCCTCTTAGAACAGTTGAGAACTGACTTGTTCACATCCCCACAAGGTGGCCACACACTGATCTGGTTCCCTGGTAAGTCCAGGGAGAGGATGTCTAGCTTCTCCGTGCACTGGTTTGGAGAAGAATAGAAAGAAAGGCAGCCCCCACCCTGCACTGCCTCATCTTTCAAGAATTCAAGGCTAGCCTAGACCAGACTGGTGTCTGAACCACAGTGCGCGGCTAGGGGCCGCATACCTGAAGGAGGACTCCCAGGAATCTCAGGCACATGTGTGTAGACCACAGCCTGGCAGTGAGCATCTTCCAAACCATAGCTGTTTGCTAAACCAGGACTGGAAGTAAGGCTAGTCTCCCCTCCTGCTTTGACTCAGTTCCAAACTGAACTTGGTGGCCAGTCCACAAGGGTGTCTCACAAGCCATCTTGAGCTGGAGAAGAGTCTGGCTGGTGGGTGAGGTGGGCTAAGCCTTGTTCTCCTCGGTTGAAAGCTCTTGGGGGTCCTTGCCTACAGAACCACCAGCCTGAATTTGAGAAATGAGGGGCAGGATGTAGAGTCCTATGCTGCTTGCCTGACTTCAGGCCATGACTCCACAGGCCCATGCTGCTGCAATCTGGATCTTCTGCTCTATGTCCTCCAGGACCTGGTCCACTGACAACAGCTCACAGAGCCTGGGTTGTTCTGGGCTTCAACAGCCCACCTGACAGGGCTGCCATTCTTGAAGCTGGTTGGGGGCCCTGCTTAGGCTACATATCTGGCTGTCCAGCTCAGACCACTGTCTCACTGACACCTGGCCTCTTGTCCCTGTACTTTCTGCAGTGAAGGCAAGGCCTTGCTGCTTGCAGGTTCTGTCCCAGTCAATGCACTATGACAATCTTGTGGCCGCCTGTGTGGGAGGTGCCGTTACAATGGCTGTTGCTCATCGTGATCACAGCAGTGACAACAGAGTTGTAGTGATCACAGACTTGTAGCAAGCACCACACTTTGCATAGTCATGTGCAGCTTCATCGTTACAGTGAATCTACTGGGGGTGGGGGAGATAGCCACTGTGACGGCCTCCATCTCACGGATGGAGAAGCCAAGCTGGAGAGGCTATGTGACCTGCATAGGCCACTCTCCAGGGCTAAATTGAGGCTGGACCCTGCTGGGCTACCTTACTCGAAGATCAGGTTTATTGTCTGTTTGACACTGTGGATTTCTACTCTGCATGCACCCTCTGCTTACAGAGGACCGACTGGAACTCCCTAGGGTTGCTAATATCATACTGGAGACTCTAGTCCAGGCCCTAGCTGCCCAGGGCTTCTTGCCATAGTTGGCTCTAGTACAGTTCTTTGGGGGTGGAGTCTGCAGGATGAGCTGGATACACCCAAGCATGGTAAAGGACCAGAGACCTGGTTCGTTGGCTGGCCTGTAGCTGCAAGGGGCTGTGTGAGATGAGGAGGGTTCTACCTGTGTATTCAGGAAAGCAGATGGTCAATGGGGACTTGGTGATCTTCTCCTCAAATATGTCCTTCTTGTTGAGAAACAGGATGATAGATGTGTCTGTGAACCACTTGTTGTTGCAGATGCTGTCAAAAAGCTTCAGGGACTCATGCATTCGGTTCTGCAACAGAGTGGAGAGGCAGGTGAGGGCTAGAGGTACCCAGCACCCTGACCTATTGTGGCTATGACATAGCGAGACAAGCAGAGGGATGGGCCACCAATGCTCTTAATGCATTATGGGGACAGAGACAAAGGGCCCACGTGGACAAACAGGACATGTCCCTGCTTCATTCCACAGACAGGCAGGTTTGGGTGGAGCTGGGGTAGGTCAGGAGTGCTGTCCCTTCCAGAGAGAGCTGGCCTGGGCTGGGCACTGAGATCACTGCAGAGGCTGCAGTCCCTGGAGAGGACATGCACCATGCACGTGGAGGGCAGGGATGCAACCACCATCCAACATGTCTACACGAAACCGTGGATCATGCAGACTTCTCTACCAGGCTCTCATTCATTTTCGCCAGCGAGGTCAGGAGGGTGCACGCATTCATTCAGTTGGATAACATTAACCGAGGACTGAGATCCTCGAATTAATCCCGAGTTGGAAGCAGATACCAGGGGACAGCGTCTCGGGGGTGATGTTGCTGTGGCCTTGGTTGGTTGGGTGACTTTGTTGGTTGACTGGGCTATGCCTGGGCTGAGGGAAGCTCTCTCTGGGAAAGCTGGGAGATGGGGCTGGTTTCTTAGAAGAGGGGTCAGGAGAACCCCAAGAAGAAACTCAGCAAACCAGATTAAAACTGAGAGGAAGCTAAAAACCCAGCAGCAAACATCAGAGAAGGAAAAAGTAAAACCCTGAAAAATTGATCCAATCAGTCTTAGACCCAGGACATCCATGGCAGCTAGCTGTGAGAGGCATCTACACAGGCCTCAGCTGCCTCGTGATGGGCGCTATGCAGCTGGGGTGGAAGGCTGTGTAGGGAGGGCAGCCTCAGCTCAGAAGCCGGCATGGAGCGAGCATAGGCCTGGGGCCGGCATTCACAGCAAAGTCACCCAGCGGGGCCCTGAGAACCTGCTGCTTTCAACTCTTAGCTCATGTTTGATCAGAGGGAGGTGGCTTCATACCTGCCAGGCTTGGAGGGTCTCTCAGAATCTGCCCATGGTTTTGGCCTTGCTTTGGTAAGAAAAGGCCCTGCAGGCGCTGGTGGCAGTGGTGGTGAAGTTGTGGCAGCCTGTGGCCTGGCTGAGTGGCGCTGAGAGCAGGTACGAGGACAAGATGAGCCCGTGGGGTCCCAGGGTGCAGCGGGCGGGGTGGCTGGTCCGGTGTTGGGCAGCCACTAGCTCCTGGCCTAGCTCCAGGAGCTGCCTCCACACATCTTTGTCTCTGTGGCCCCCATTTTCCTCCCCAGGCCAGGGAGGGAAGTGCAGAATTGGCTAGAGGGGAAGACTGAGGACCAAGGACTGGGCCATTGGTGCCTACATCTCGCCTCTCTAGGGAAGAGCATCCATACTCTACCACCTGTCCCCTGGCTACATCATCTAGACAGAGGAGTAGAGCTGCCCCTTACTGAGTGGTATCTGTGCAGACACTATTTCAGCTCTTAGCCCTTGAGGCTGCTTTACCATCATCACCCTACAGCACATGCCTGAGGAAGGTGTGGCGATTATGCATGATCACAAAACTGGTAGAAGTGATGCCAGCCTTGGATTCCATCCGACTCCCAAGCTGTTCAATTCACACACATGTCCCCCACACACCGACGATTGCTAGTTCCACTGTATTCTTTCACTATAGCTAGGAGCCACTGCTGTGGGCTGCTGGCAAGTTGGAAGGCAACCCCTATCCTCTGGAGGCTTGGTGCTTTCCCCTGGCTGTTGGGCGGCCAGCCTTGGGGAGGGAGAACCCTAGGAAGAGCTTGTTTCTGATTTTGACCCATGGGTTTTTCCTTCCTCAAAGCTCTTGCCTCCAGCCCTTGTGGAGGGATGAAAGGGAAAGGGGAGTGAGCTGGAGGCAGGGGAAGGGCTCAGAGAGCAGTAGGTCAGGAAGGACACTAAAGGGAGAGTGCTTCAGAGCCTGGGTGCATAGCAGCAATGCTAGTGAGGAGGGACGTAGGGAGGGTCAGCCATCCCTGACTTGGAGATCTGAGGCTACGGAGCTTGGTACCCACTGGACATTCCTTGTGTCTAATCTGCGCTCTGGGGATTACTGAGGGCCTGTCCCCATAGCTGAAGGTCCTGGGCCTTCACTCTGGCAGGGCAGGTTCAGAGAGGCCATGTTCTAGTGTGAAGGATCTCCCTCTATCCACTATCCACTCCTTGACTTTTTTTCTTTTTCAAACCCATCTACTCCCAGGAAAAAAAAAAAAAAAAAAAAAAAAAAGGCCAAAGGGAGCAGGCACGATGGCTCTTATAGCACAGAGGCAACCCATAGTTGCAAAGAGTGTATTGGGCCAGTCATTCTGATGGGTACACTAACAGGAGAATATTCGGCACTTTTGGTGGTCAGAGTCTGGGGTTGAACAGCAGTCCACGACACGTTTTCCCCACCCCACACTGAGGCTTGAGACTAGACCATTGTCTGCCACAGCCACTGAGAGTGACAGCACTGAAATCCAGCCATCACATGATGCCAAGTCTGGACCACCCCACCTTCCAGCAGCTTGGCTTCCATCTGCCAAAAGCCCCATCACTCAGTGTGAACTACTCAGGACGGCGGGTCCTCCTCTCCCAGCACTGTACCCTCCCTCCAAAGACACCAGTAATGACTGGGCTTGGACTAGTAAACAAACTGGCCAGCATGACCACAAGCCCCTCCTCTGGCCCTTGGTGCAGATCCCAAAGGCTCAGGGTGAGGCATTCTGACCGTATTCCCGATAAGATTGTATTCCAGATGCCAACGTGTGAGTCCACAGCCATGAACCCTGCTCTCAGAACAGTAGAACATATTTGAGGCCTGGATCCCTTTCCAGGCTTTGTGAACAGGACCACAGACTTGTGAGCTGAAACTCCAAATGGGCAAAGCTCAGTGAATGTACCTAGCTTAGGGCAATCACCAGCAATAATATACCAGTTGGCTGGGCAATGTTAATGCAA
This sequence comes from Phodopus roborovskii, assembly GCF_943737965.1. NCBI lineage: Eukaryota > Metazoa > Chordata > Mammalia > Rodentia > Cricetidae > Phodopus > Phodopus roborovskii. The sequence goes on along the minus strand of NW_026126487.1, from coordinate 5,017,569 downwards.
AACCATTTCCATGACCAGCAGCCTTAGACAAGGTGGGTGGTACTATTGCCCCTGCTTTTCAGATGGCTGGAACCTAGGAAGAAAGGGTGCTGCCTGAATTTATCTCATATCAATGAGCAGCAGAGCCCGGATGAGGTCAAGGGGAAGGCTGGCAAGGGCCCTCTCAGGCCAGGTGGCAAGTCTCAGAAACTGAGTTTGATGGAGGGCTCAAAGCCATGCCCGACACACACCAGTATGCCTGTTTCTTGGTGCTTCTCTTGGCCAGGTAGCCCCACACCTCTCCAGCTAGCCAGTAACGCAGGAAGGGTAGAAGCAGCTTTGCTTGGCTGCCACCTGGCTTTGTAGGATTTGCTTAATTTTTTTCCCTGTGACTCTCCTCTTTACTGATAAGGTGCTTACTGGCCAAGACCCCAACTCTGTTACGTTATTTGTAGCAAGTGTGATACAAACTGCACCAGGAGCCCCCAGCTGCTCCTGTTGTACTGGCCTCACTGGCATTTGCCTTGATGGCACAGAATGGGCGAGGGTGCCTGGCAGAGGCCATCTGTAGGCCTGAGGACTCTGAACGTTGGCTTGTTCTGTGGCCAGCTTTCACTTCAAGTCACTCACCGTGGTTTCGTCCTCGTGGAGCACCTGGTCATAGCCGCTGAGTGCGACACAGAAGATGATGGCCGTGACATCCTCAAAGCAGTGGATCCACTTCTTGCGTTCAGATCGTTGGCCCCCAACGTCAAACAGCCTGCAGGAAGTCAGGGAAAGCTAGCTGTGAGCGTAGAGATACCTGTGGTCTAGCAGCGAAGGTGCTGAGCAGTGGGAGCACCCTTCCTCACTCTGAGTAACAACAGACTGATACACAAACCACTGCCACCCCTGAGCCTGAAGGCAGCTCTCATCACCCCTGAAACCTGTCCCAGGACTGACTCGGTACAAGTAGAGTGACTCAAAGTCCTGCCTCTCCTCTTGTCTAGTTTCACCTGCTATCAAGAAACTACACCTGGGGTCGCCAGGCTTTAGCCTATGAAGGTTACTCTTGGGAGACAAAATCGTCCAGTAGGGCTCCACAAACCAGGCAGCACAGTTCAGGCTCCTATTCTTAGGTCCCCAGAGCTCCGGGGTCCTGTGTATGTTCTGCAAATCAGAAAATGCCACTTTTAAAGGTCCTGTAGGTTCTCCTATCCTCTCTAGCTTCGAGGTTGTAGTGATGTTTGGGGTCTTCCTGGCATTGTGTGGGCCTACTAATTGGTTCAGGCTTACCTATCCTGTCCCCTTCCAGGGGCCTCTGAACTAAGCCACCTGCTATTTTTAGCCTTTAAGCTTGGCAGAAAACAAGTTCTCAGATGGACTTCTTCTGGTATCTAGCTGTCTTGACCAAACAAGAAAGATCTTTGAGGCAAGACACTATCTGGCTATCTAGATGAGGTGAGCCAGGACATGGACATTCCCCCATCTCTGGCGCATCACCAGGCCCATTGTTAGGGCCTGTCAGCAGGCCCCATCTCCTCAGGCCTCACCTGAAGTGGAGGTTCTTGAATGTGAAGTGGGTTTCTACGATGCCGGTGGTTTTGACCCTGGTTCGGAGGATATCCTGCTCAGTGGGCTGGTAGTCAGCGGCTCCAATCCGATCCAGGCTGTCCAGGTAGCTGGGGATGACATCATACAAGAGTTCATGGGTCTGGGCCTTTCTCACTATGTTTGGAGTCCAGTATCAGCCATAGCTTTTGCAAGGCTGACTGTGGGACCATTAGTGAATGTGGGGACAATCAAGAGAGAACTTGAGGGTCTTAGACTTGCAGTCTCTAAGGTCCTCCAATACAGACTCAGTTACACTGGGATGAGACTTGCAAATGAGACTGCCAGGTTCACAGAACAGTTCTGTTATGTCTTCATCTAAAAATAATAATGGCCAGTAGGTAGCATCTATTCTTTTTAAAAACATGTTTATTTACTTTTAAATTATGTGCGTGGGTGTTTTGTCTGTATGTGTGTTTGTGAATCATATGCTATGCATGTTCACCACAGAGGTCAGAAGATGGTTTCAGATCCCCTGGAACTGGAGTTACAGACAGGTGTGAGCTGCCATATAGGTACTAGGAATTGAACTCATGTCCTCTGGAAGAAGAGCCAGTACTCTTAACTGCTGAGCCACCTCTCCAGTCCAAGGCTTGGTTCAGTTTGGTTCTGTTTCTCTCTCTCTTTCTCTCCTTCCTCCCTCCCTCCCTTCCTTCTTTCCTTCCTTCCTTTCTTCTGATTTATTTATGTCCTAGGGAAACCCACAGGAACAGCTGACCTGAGCAAGTGGGAGCTCACAGATTCCAGACTGACAGCTTGGGAAACCTGCATATGATTGAACTAGGCCTCCTGAATGTGTGTATCAGCTGGGGGTGGGGCTTGGGCAGTCTACCAGGCTGCTGGCAGTGGAACCAGAATTTATCCCTAGTGCATAAATGGGTTTTTGGTGCTCATTCCCTATGGAGGGTTACTCTCTAAGCCTAGATACAGGGAGAAGGGCCTAGGTCCTACCTCAAATGATGTGACAGACTTTGATATCCCATGGGAGGACTCACCTTCTCTGAGGAGTGGATGGGGGGGTGGGATGGGGAGATGGTGGGGGGAATGGGAGGATGGGAGGGAGAGGGAACTGGGACTGGTATGTAAAATAGGATTGTTTTTAATTTAAATAAAATTAATTAAAAAATAAAATATTTACTTATTATGTATAGTGTTCTATCTGCCTGCATGCCTGCAGGCCAGAAGAGGACACCAGATCTCATTACAGATGGTTGTGAGTTGAACTCAGGACCTCTGGAAAAACAGCCAGTGCTCTTAACTGCTGAGCCACCTCTCTAGCCCCTCCAGGTTCTGTTCTTTACATATATTCATGTTCGGTCTTTAATTTCCCTGTGCCAAATCTACTGTTTTAAACATTTAAAAACCGAGGCTCAATACAGGTAAGTCCAGAGTCTTCATTCTTGGTGTGAGAGGCTCTGAGCATCGTCTGTCATTCTATATGTCCTCTTGTTTACCAAGAGGTCTGCATGTCTTTTTTCATTTGATGCTCTTATAAGTGGGGACCAGGGGTTCCATCTCAGCCGAGCAATGGTAGGGCCTCTCTGGAACCTAGATCTTTGGAGTCAGTTCCCCAGGTGCTCTCAATGGAAGGCAAACTGAGGAAGTAGCTGAGGGAGTAGAGTAGCTCAGGGATATTGGACCCATCCCACGGGTATCCTAGGAGGCCTTTATGTACCTGAGAAGGCTCTGTTTTCAGTCCTCTGTGCCCAACTCTCCTCGTTCACAGCTACTAATGGCCCCTTCTTCTGGCTAATATCCTTGACACTGCTGGACACCAGGCCTGGGGAACCCTTTGTCTTGCTATTCCTACCTCAGCTGGGCAATGCTCTGAACATACAAGCTGGCCCCTAGTCTCACTTTATGTTGGCTGAGTCTCACCAAATCCTTTTTTTTTTTTTTTCCAACTTGACACAAACCTAGACATATTTGGGAAGAGGGAATCTTAGTCAAGAAAATGGCTTTGTAATAAGATTGGCCTGTAGGCAAATCTGTATGGAATTTTCTTGATTGATGATTGAAGTGGAAAGGCCTCACCTGAGATGAGGAAGTGTTATGGCCCACCAAGGCAGGGAAGACCAGGGCAGAAGTCTAGCAAAAGACCAGGTCCTTTTCTCTCTAAGCTCAGGATCCACAAGGGGCAGGGTTGGGGTGGGGTGGTATGGTTATTAATTGGGATTTTTGGGTGTTAATGGTTCCTTCTAAAGCAGTGCAATTTCCCAGATCTATCAGGGCCAGTTTAACTCCTAAAAGAGCATAACTCTGAACCAGAAATAGCACTTAGGAAAGCAAGGCATCGTGGCGTGTACCTGTAATCAGAGCACTCGAGAGGGTGGGGTGGGAAGGATGGGGAGGTTTGAAGCCAGTCTGAGCTATTAAACAAGTTCCAGGTAAATGTGAGTGGGATACACAGTGAGACCCCATCTCAAGATGAGACAGGCAAAACGACACTCCTGCTCCTTCTACCTGTAATCCTCTCCATCTCTTGTTGCCTTTCTCTTAGAGAAGCAGCACGGAGACATGACTAGAATGCCATTCCATCTGGCAACACTAGAAGGTGGTAGAGGAGAGCTACCAGAGAGTGAGATTCTGAGGGAGTGGAGGGACAGGGATTGCAAATACTGACTCAAATTATAATGGTGACTGTGGGGAGAATGAAAGACAACCTTGAAACCAGCAGAAAACTGGGGGTGGCGAGACAGCATGGGGAGAAGGAAGGTGAACTGTATCCCATATTTCAAGGTAAGGGTCAGGAAATACTGAGTAAATGGGAACAGTGGAAGGGAGGAGTCAGGCGGTGGGGGGTGGGGTGGGGGGTGGGGGTGAGGGGTGGGGCGGCAACAGCACTGCTGTTCGGTTTATATCCTGGTCTGCTGTTGAGATGCTTTTGTAAGGGATTCGTTTTCATAAAATGGATAAAACTTGAGAGGAATATTTGATGGACATCCAGAAGACAGACTGAAGCCAGCAGGCTCTCTGGGGTCCCTGAAAGTCCTTCTGGGAAGAGGACAGCCTTAGACTGAGACCAGCAGGGGGCAGGGAGGAAGTGTAGCTCTAGCTTTCATGGCCACTTAGTGGGGAGCTGACTGACAGTTGCTCTGTTTGCTCTCAGGCCTGGGAGCTGAGTGTGCATAGGGAGTTTGGAACTCTGCTCATCAAGGTGTCCCTGAGAGCTCATAGATCTCGGTGGCCTGGGTGACCACGACCTGCTTGGGGCCACCACAACCTACCTTAGGCATCTGCCTATGCACAATCCCACCCGGGTGTGAGACATGGGAAGAGGTCCTTGGCCTTACTCGGGTTCCTAGTTTGTTAGAGGACATCACAGTCAATGAGACACCCACATGTCACTAGTGAGTGCTGTTCTGTTGGGTCCAGCTGGCTATACTAGCATAGTGGAGATTGCAATTTTTAAATCCTTACTTTGAGTCAGGAGCTCACTATATATCCCAGGCTGGCTTCAAACTTGCCACACTGCTGCCTCCATCTCCTGTGCCCTAGGATTACATATCCTTGGACAGTGGGTAAAATCCTGCAGCACCCACTGCAAGCTCTTCTTGAAAGCCTGGGTACCAGATTACAAAAACTAGGGGCATTCTTCAACGCCAAGATACACCCCCAGAGCTGCCATCCACTCCAGGACTCTGGAGCCACCCCTCTGAGAGAGAGAGGGAGAGTGGCAAAGTCCAGCAGGTCTGTCACCTTGGTGTCACAGGAAGGGTCCCAGACACTTCCTTGGCTGTGGTTTTCACTGTTTCTCACTTCTCTCCATTTCTCTGGCCCACACTCCCTCTTTTCTTCCTCCGTATCTAGTTACAGCATGATACTGAAAGCTGTGCTTGCTTATTTCTTCTATTTCTCCACCGAGAACTACTTATTTCCTGTACTTTAACTTTAAAGCCAGAGGAAAACTTAGCACTTGGGAGGCAGAGTTGGAACCACTGTAAGTTCAAGGTCATCAAAACCTACAGAGTGAGTTTGTGTTACATATGACCCTGTCCCACAAAACAAAACAAAAACAGTTTTCAAAAACACAAAAGGTAATGGATTTCATTGTGACATTTTCACACATATTTCAGAAGTCTGTTTTGGTGGTGGTAAATATTGTTCAGGGCCTAGCATGTGCTAAGCAGGTACTCAAGTTAAACCTCAGCCCTATGCCTATTGTTTTCTTAAAAACAGCGTAAGATGGTGGCGTCTGAGTTGTTTTCTGCCTGCATATTTTTGTTGTTGTTGTTACTTGTTTTCATTTTTTGTGAATGTGTTTTTGAGATAGGATTTGTCTATGTAGCCCTGGCTGGCTTGGAATTCTCTATGTAGACCAGATTGGCCTTTGGTTCACAAAAACCTACCTGCTTCTGAGGGACTAATTCAGGGATTAAAGGTGTGTTCCATCATACCTGACTCCTGTATGGTTCTTGATTCATACTTGTGGTCTGAGGCTTTCTAGAAGACACAAACCCTACCTGCTAGCCTGGAACCTTCCCTGCGGGTACAGATGTGGTCCTGGAGATACGGACCAGGTCCTGCCCTGCAGACACTTGCTTCTTCCCATCCTGGGCACAAGAAGTAAAGCCCTCCTTGTCCCTCCCTGATGCTACTACCTGAGTTTGTATCTCATCTCACCAGCTCCCAGCCTCCCATCCCTGTGCCTGCCCCATGCTCCAGCCCCCAGGCTGCCTGAGTACTTACTATTTGGCAGAATCGTTGAGCTGATACTCCCGAGATCGGTTGAAGCACTCTTGGATCCCTGAGTCGCCCCAGAGTCGCATCATGGCAGAAAGCAGTTCTGCAGAGAAGGGTTCAGTGTCTTCCATACGGCTTACCACATCGCACACCATCTTGGAGTCCGCCTGCAAGGACAGAGGGACAAACTGCTCTGAGACCTTGGTTGGACTTCTCATGTAGTCTCTACCAGGATAGGAGGTCCATGCCAAGATAACACTCAGTTTCTGCCTGCTCAGAAGATGTGGGTGGTTCTTGGAGCCTAAGGCCTTGGGCCTCACTTTCCTTTGAAGCTATTTTGCCTCAGGAAAGTTCTAGAGCAACATACTCCATGGTCAGGCTTAGCTCTCTGCCCTTCCACTCCCCCAGAGCAGCTCTACTTCCAGCTGTCTGAGAATGGGGCTTTTATGCAGGAATTGTGTGTGTGTGTGTGTGTGTGTGTGTGTGTGTGTGTGTGTGTATGGGGGGGGGCACTCATTTTTATAGCCTTGTTCTTGGACTAGAGTTGTAATTTTCTATCTTCTTACCTGAGGGAGCAAGCCCCTGGAATGAGTCTCTGTCTGGAAGCGGGTCTGGTTATTTGAGAACACTGGCTGGCTGAGGGACTGGATGCAGGTGGAACTCTACTGTATAGGTAAGTGAAGTTAATATAGATGCTTAAAACTCATGTCAATACTGACTGAAGCACAAGAACTCAGGACCTTAAGTTAAACGTTTTATTTGGGCTTTGCTGTGTAGCTCAAGCTGGCCTTGATCTCATGATTTTCCTATGTTACACCCTAAATTAACCTGTAATCCTCACCTGCCCAAGGAGTAGGTAAGTTCTTGGGATTTTGGGAATTGTAGTTCTTGAAAAATAACAGGTCTCATGGGAAAGTATGGTGGCTTATGGGTTTTGTCTTTATAAGCCCCAGTACAGGTACTTTAGGGCCACTCAGATGGACATTCCAGGGAGTAGTCCTGACCAAAGTCCATCTTGGTTAGTATTTAAACTTTAATAAAAACTCATCTTAAATTTGACCCAATATGGTGGAACTGGTTTTTCTCCCTCAAATCTCCCTCCTACCTCAGCTCAGAGCTGATATTACATGAGTGTGCCACCATGCCCAGCTTAAAATTTGATTTTCTTCATTTGTACTTAATTGTCTGTGACCTGTGGCTATCAGGGCTGCTAAGTAATCCAGGAGAGGGAAAGGAGACGATGGTGCGGAAGCCCCCCACCCCCACATAGCTGAATGCGCATAGGGCCCATGAGGTGAATGAAGAGACAGACTCTTGAGAGCTGTAGGAAAAGTGCTGGGTAATTCACAGGTTCTTCCAGCCCACTCCTCACCCAGGGTAACAAGCAGCACTCACTCAGCTTTGGAACTGAGAACACAGAACAAGAGCAGGGACAATGTGGTCTCAAAGGCTCCTGGGGAAGTCACAGGGCTGTACCGTTGCAGCCACCATGCACGTCCCAGCAGCACTTTACAGCTTATGTAGGGCTGTTGTGCACACACTGCCTGTGTAGACCTTGACAATCACCTGTGAGGGAGTGGCCTCTGCTTCTTTGCTTTCTGTCTTCAGCTTTCCTGGGTGCTATCCATTCCCCTTGCCCCCCTCCCCTAGGGCAGAATACAGTTCCTGTCTCCCGAACCTGTGGCTACAATGTTAGTTAGCTAGTTAGGAATTAGCAGGCTTGAAGAGTCTCTGGGGGTGGCCTTTCTTTACCAGAAGCAGGCAAACCAGGGTGTCACTGGGGCTCTTGAGCATTGGCAGGACAATGGGATCTAAGTTGATTCACTGGCCCCAGGTGGAAGAGATGCAGCCTTCTCAACTGTCTAACAGTCATTAATAGCAACCTGCCTATCTGTTAGCCCAGCGCATGTGAGACAGGCAGGTGGGGGGGGGGTTGGAAAAGAGGGAGAGAGAGAGACAGACATGTATGGGACCCAGTAGAGGGGAATCTAACCTTGTAAGATTTATAAGATTCCTATCAGGAAGGCTTTTTGGTGAAGAACAAAGGCCACTGTTTCCTCCCTTTGGAGTTACTCAAATGGGCCTGCTCATCATCTGGGAAGGCAGGACAATGCCCTTCAGGGGAGGCAGTCAGTTTAGAGACATCAGGAATAGTATGAAGCTTATCTAGAATGTGGGTTGGTACAACAGGCCCTATGGTCACTGCCCACTCATAATGAGAGTGTTTCATTTTACTCTAGAATGAACCCCAATGGCCTGATTCACTTCTACACTTTATGTGTAAAGGTGTTTTGCCTGCATGTACATCTGAACCATGGGCATGCCTGGTGCCTATGGAGGCCAGAAGAGGGACATTGGATCCCCTGGAAGAACAGCCAGTGCTCCTAACTGCTGAGCCATCTTACCAGCCCCCCCACCCCCTTCTGTCTTGCCTACTATGCTCTGGGTACCTCATTTGAGTTCTTTCAACAGAGTGAAATTCAGATAACAGGAATTTCCTTTGGCTCACAGAATGACATGGGGGTGGCAGTGTATGGATTCACAGAGTGGCCTTGCCTGCTTCGGTTGGCTGCTGTGGGCCTCTGTCATCACCATGAATGTGCCTGGGCTCCCAATCGTCCCAGCAGAGGACTTGGGATACATGCACAGAGTTGAGCTCAAACTGGGTCCCTGAGCCAAGTATCTGAGTTTAGGGGAGCACTGTTCCATGTGTTGTTGGGGCACTTGGCAACATAGTACTTATGGGTATTAGTCAGGACTACAGAGGTTAAGGGATCCAGGGCCATCACTCCCTAGCTTCTTTCTCAAGGTTGTATTCTTAGAGGCTTCACCACAGGCTGGGGGAGACAGGTCTTAGGGGATACACCCTTATAAGCTTATTCCATTTGAAAAATCCTGGACTAATGATACATGTCTCTAGAGGGTTGGGATGGGAGCTAATGGGTTCATCTAGGCTGTGTAGACTGTCCAGACCTTGCCTTCTTTTACTTCAGCCTGCAGAGCTCTGCTCTGAGCCCTTTCAACACTAGCCTACCAAAGTCCATGGAGAGAGACTCTGTCCTGTTGGCTACTTCAGGAAGTAAGTGGGAGGTGCTAGCCCTAGGCATCCTAGGGTGGGACAGACAAGGAAATAGGTCAACACCTGGAGGGGTTATGGCAAACAGAGGTTCTGCACAAAGGGTAAGTGAGACTTCTGCTACCTGGAGGTTTCTCCAGGCCCTGCTGTCTGACTAGGTAGCTGTTTACTTGTGAGGGCCTGCTCTCCCCACTGCCTACCTCAGTAAGGAAGTTGACTCCTGTCCTGGCAGGAAACTGGAAGGCCATGCCCACTATGCTAATCCAGACACTACTCCTTGAGGACAATGTTCCAAACACCTAGGCCCTTGGGTTTCTAAGGCCCCTCACCTGACAGAGAGGGCTGCCCACTAAGGCAGCCTGGTTTTCCAGGGTCCACCTGGAAAGTGGGGTGAGTCTGGACTTTTGGTGCCCCAGGCAGCCAGAATGACTCAAGGAGGGGTAGGTGGAGAATGGGGGAAGGCAGCCTCCACCTGCAGCTAAAAACAGCTGTGGACCCTGTGAGTCAGGACCATGCTTCTGCTTGCTTGCTCTACCTAGCCTGGCTGCCCTTGGGGCATCTGAGTTCCCTGGGTCTGCCTTCCAACTTGTGGGAAGGCCAGGCAAAACTTCTGGTGGGTCAGAATAGTGCTCCAATCTGATTGTCCAGCTCCAATCTGATTGTCCAGATGACAGAGGATGTGAAGGACACATAGTGGCTGTGTATAGATAAGCTGTGGGCCCCCATGAGGTCACCTTGTCCTCAGTGTGAGACATGGAATTTTATGGTTTCTGTCCTAGGAGGCTTACTTGTAGAGCTGCTGTGCTAGAGGTGGTCTTGGGTTCTCAGCACATGGCTCAGGGTTCCAGACCTCTCCCTCTTCCCCAAGCAAGCTGAGAGAGAAGAGCCCATGCTAGTCCCTGTCTGCCAGTGGTCCCTTTTCCCCTCCCCTAGCTTTGATATTACCTCTCATGCTGCTCACCTGGCAGAGAAGCCAGACTGAGGTCACAGACAGCTACTCCCATTCATTTCCTGGGTCCTCACCAGCTGTCTGTGGCCTCAGTCTGGCTTTTCTGCAGCCCGTCTACCACACAGTCGGTGATCATTAGTTTCCTAATACCGAGAGTCCCTTCTTCTTTAGAAAACAACCCACAGTTTTAGCTGGACACAATGACATACAACTAAAAGGCTGTACATCTAAATGATTCTAGTAGTTAGGGTGATCACTTGACAAATTACACAACAGAAGTAGGCTCAAGTATAACAAAGAAATACCATTTTAAAGCAAAGACCCAGGGCTGACGCTGTGGGTAAGTGGGTAAAGGTCCAATCCTGAGGACCTGATTTTAATCCCCGGGAGTCACACTTTGCAAGGGCACTGCTATATATTGTTTTTTCATCTCTACACCCCCCTTCCCTGCACACAAGATAAATAAATACTTCTTTTTAAAAATAAAATAAAGATAATGTCCATGAGGTCAAGGATATAGCTCAGTGGCAGAATGCTTGACTAGTGACCATGAGACCCTGGGTTCAATTCCTGTTACTGTAGATGAATGAATGAGTGAATGAATGAATGCTTGCATGAATAAAGGGATGCCTTTTTCCTCACCTCTTTTCTCCTTCTTTTGCTCAGAACTTAGATATGATGGCTGTAGCTCCAGCAGCTGGGTTGGATTGCCACCTTAGGTATGGTGGTACAATGACCTGAAAGTAGCCCAGGGCGACTGCATGCAAGTATGCCATTCAGAGTTGTGCTAACTGAAAAGTTTCTGCACCCCGATAAGCCTCTCTGTTGACCCAGCAATCCAAACTAGACCAAATCAAACTGAATTAGAAAAAGCCCAGGTTTAATGGATAATATGCTCCCAGATGATTTTCCAGGCCCCCAGAGAGGAGACAGGGGAGAGGGGCTGGAAAGCCATGCATCTGCTTTCTGGGTGACACTCCTTGTGGGAGTGGTCTTGGGCATCTCTGCGGGAGGGGTCATCCTTTGGCGGGCTTTTTGAGATGCAGCAGGGTTTGGAGAGAGATAGGGGAGGGAGTTTGAGGTGGAACTTCCACCAGAACATCCCAGACTCTTTGGGTCTATGGATGCCAAGGGGGTGAGGTGGAGCTTCCACCAGAACAGAAACATGACTTCAACAGTTCAGTTATTATAAAACAAAGTTTCTGTCATATTCAAACAATTGTTTTCATAACATTCACAATGTTATGTTCTTTGAATAGTTTCCCATTATTCCTAAGTTCAGAAATCATTCCCATGCCCCACTAAGCCTGCCCACCTGCCTGTCTTCAGACTCTGTGTGTGACCCACTGATGGGACCTAGCCACTCCCAGTCCTTTCCTCCTATCTGTGCTCCATTTGTGTAGGGTAGTTTTGCTCTGGCCATGCCTGCCTTGAATGTCCCTCATCCCCCTGTGTTGTAGCTGGTGCTGAATGTGCCTGCTCCTTGGGGCAGGAAGATGTCCCGACTTCTCATGGTACTCTGGATCTCACAGAGTGCCATATCTATCTATAGCTCTTTCACAGTTCAATACCATCACATGACTTGGCCCCTAGCATGTATTATGCTGTAGCTGACAGTCCAGGATGCTCATCTCGGTCAGTCAGGTCACCGGAGGCCAGAGCTGAGGCCATACTAGTGCCTAGTCCATACCCCGGAGCACAGTTCTGGAGGGCAAGAAGAACTTCACCATCATCCCTGAAAGCCTGTAAAGGGTACCAAGAAATTAACAGGAAGACTCCATCTTGTCCCTTTGCCTGATTGCCCTCAGGCCTGGGGACCTTGACCTTTCTGTCTAGGCTTCCTCCCATGCCAGAGGTGCAGCTCATATTCAGGCACCTTTTTGTTCAATATGGCTCCACAGCACTCTGCCCCCTGCTGTTCACAGGATGCTCAAACCATATTAGGCCTGGCAGAGCACAAGCCTATCCTTGGGGTAGACTGATGAGGTGCTCTAGTCCAAATCTTCCCCTCAGTTCCTATAGTGAAACCTCAACTCCCAGGGTGTAGGAGTCACCATATTGATGACTAGGTTGTGAGGGCAGAGTTGTCATGAATGGGATTAATGTTCTCCTAAGAGACCCCAAAAGAGACCCTTAACACCTTCTACCATATGGGACAAAGATACAGCAAGAAGACAGTGTCTGTCAACCAGTGGCCTCAGAGATTGAGAAACCTGCAGGAGGCTTGGCCTTGGACTTCCCAGCCTCTGGAATTGTGAGAAAATCATTTCTGGTACATAAGGTTACCCAGTCTGCAGCAAAGATACCAAGAGTCCAAGAAGACGGACGGAGATACCAGGTCTGACCTTTTAGAGGCTATGAGTAGACACTGCTGGAGCTACCATCTCTAGAAAGCCTGACATGGGATCCTGCCTTGGCCGGGATGCAGGGAGCATAGTAAGGGCCCCCCTCCAGCTGGGAGCCAGGCCTTTCCTGCTGGGTGCTGCCCTCTCCACCTCTTAGACTTCCACTCTTGCCCACTGGCGGCAGAACCCCAGGTTCCCAGAAGGAAGACAGCAGCCTTCCTTGAACCAGTCTGAGTGTGGATGGGGCTGACACTATCTCTTATTTGGGGACACACACATACTCTATACAATTCTACTGGCCTGTGTACAGTTTGTGATGGACACAGACCCCATATTTGTCAAATTAAGCTTACAACCAACTCCAGCACCTCAACCAGACCTCAGGTCATTTGTAGAAAATATACATAAAGAATTCCAAAGCCTGTGGGAGTGTGGAGTGACAGATAGACCAATGTTAAAAAAGAAGTCAATGCCTGGATTCTATCACACCTGCAGCCATATATACCACTGGGTTTCCTGGAGACTCACCTGATTCCCTCTGTCATTAAAGTTAACAGAGGATACGCTGCTTGGGTGATCATTTTATGTTTGTACTTGTATCTCAGTAGTCCTGACTGTTCTACCTCCTAGCCAACCAGGCTCAGGTGAAGATCCTTTTCCTATAGCTGCAGCCCACAGGGCTCCTCTTACTGTGGACAGCATCCTGGATTTGGTGCCTACATTCTGTAAAGTTTCGTGCATGAGTGGTTCTCACTCTCCAGAGGGCTGGCGTGACACTCATGTGTTGTGGGTACTGACTATGGGCTGGACTGGAGAGAATGTACAGTGACACACAGTGACACTCGGTTGGTAGTCCAGGAAGGTGTCTGTAGATACATATGCCTTCCTGGGTATGAGGGCATGAGCCCCTTTCTGTTCTACTGTCCTGTGGCTGGCTGGAGAGCAGAAACAAAAAGGAAGTGTTTTCTCCTGCCAGGGAGAGAATGGAACCACACTTTCTCCACATACAGGCCTGGATAGGTGGGGCCAGACTTGGTCTCAACCTGGGCTTCCAGTGTAAGCAGGGATCCAGTGTCCTTGCTGTGAATGGGGGGGGGGTGACGATATTCTTGCTTTCTCCACAAGGTCATCATAAAAAACAACAGGACGCACAGCATAGGATGGATGGACATGCCCTTTCCCACCCCTCTAGCCGCTGTGATCACATAGCAGTGAAAAGGACAAATACAGTGACGGGGCCTAGGAGGTCAGGACTGGACCACAGCTGGGACAGCAGGTCTGAATGTCAGTAGTCAAGCACTTATGATCACGAGGCTTGGAGAAGTTGTGACTTCTAGATGTCAACCAGCAAGATAATTATCACATCAATGACCAAGAAACAGCATGGACACTCTTAACTATTTTAAATGGCACAGCCTTTTTGGCTGACAGAATCTTCACCCTAATATAGACAGACAAATTGACCCTATGCCATTCAGAGAATCATTTGGAGAACCCCAGGGCTCTAGAGGACCCCTTGTGTAGACCTATGCATGGCATCTAGGATGACAGGAGGTGGGCAGGGAGAAAGAGGAGCAGCTTGGTCCTGGTTCCCCCTAGAAGTAGGCTGTCTTAGGCCCCTGCTGGTATTAGGGTAGTGATGCCCTTAAACTGGAGGCACACAATAGATCCCCTGCTATGAAGGATAGGCCACAAGACCATGCACTGCTGGGCAGACCCTGAGCAAGTATTCAAGTAGTACTTGGATCTGGTGTCAGCTCCCTCAGTGGGACCACCCATTGGTATCCATCAGGGAGGCTGTTGCTCCAGAAAGCCATCTCCTGCTCATCCACAGAGCTAGAATCCATTAGAAGAGTGCTGTCAACTCCTGGGCCCTATCCACTGCTCATATAGGCTCCCACTTCTAGGCCACAAGCAGGCCCTATGCCAACTGCCCCGATGTCTCAGAGATGTAGCTGATGCCTGTCTGTACTGTACTGTGCTATGTCCCGGGGTGAGCTTGAGTAGATTTGGTGAAGACAACACTAGCCACATGTCTTCCACCCCAACACCATATGCAGCAGGAGCTTGCAGGGTGCCTTCGTGTGAAGGCAGCGGGGCAAGCTTGGTCTTCTAACCCCTTCCCTGTTCCTGATCTTTCTAGACTAACTGGCAGCAAAGAATGCTCGAGCTAGAGAATCACAAAAGACCCAGGTCCTCTCAAGAGAGGAGATCCAAAAGGACAATAGGGGAGAGGAGTATGTTGGTGACCCAGGTTCAAGTCCTGGCTCTGTACCTGTTTGCCCCGTATCCTGGACAGATGGCTCACCCCCTCAGAGCCTCTGCTGTCTCCGGGTCACCTGGTACACAAGACTGTGTGAGGAGATGGGCTGAAGATGTGACACAGCTCTGCAGCATGAAAGAGCCCTGCAAATGCTAGTTATTATGAGCAAAGATGAAGTTTCTTAGACACAAACAGCAAGCTGACATAAATAAGCCTGCTTTGTACAAGACTTCCCAGGCAAGCATGATAATCTTGATAACAATAATCATAGTAATTATAATAATAACCCCTTCCATCTGAGTAGCTACTTTGGATGGCTCAGAGTTTTCCTCCATCTCTAATCTTTGAGGCCAAGTGAAATGAAAGTGTGAGTATGGGCGTGTATCCCCATCCCCCTACCCCCCCCCCCAGCTCTCCAGCTGCAGCAAAGGCCTTCATTGGCCCCACCTTGCCCCCTGTGCTGCAGTTGTCTCTATCCCCACCAGAGGGCAGGAGAGCACAGACCAACAAGAGGAACCAGGTGCTACAGACCAGGCCGGGCAGCCCAGTATACCAAGGCTGTTATTGGGTGCTGACTAGAAGCTCTGGGGGGAAGACCCCAGATGATGAGGCCTACTGAGGTACTGCAGTTCCAGCAGGAGGAGAGTCAGACACACCTGGCTGAAGCCTGTCTATGAGGGAAAGCAATCTTCATCTCCTTACTCACAGAGAGCCTTCTGCTTTATGCTGGGGCCTTAGAACCCTGAACTTCTAGGGTAATCAGTTGCCCTGATCCATCGAAGCTCTATCAGGGTCTGTTTTCCTGGTCCCTGCTCTAATTGTGGCCCTCTGTAGAAGTGGCACCGACCTACCACCCATTTTAGACATGGTGGCATGTCTTTGGCAGGCACACTTGGTGACTGGGACCACATGTGCTAGGCTCCTCCCTGCTTTGAGCTTAAGGCCCAAGCAGGACTTCTGCCTGCAGCACACTGTCAGCACTGGGGCTCTGGAGTGTGGAGCCTTGTGTGTCCACCCTTGCTTTGGGGGAGAGATCTTTTATGATTCCCTCCAAAGATCCTGCGGCAAAAGTGAGCGTTTGGCACAGTTTATAGCCTGCCTTCTCTCTCTCCCCATCTAGACAATGCCCCTGCTCTTTAAGCTTGACACTCTTCCATACACCTGCCCTCCACCCAGCCCTGTGCCTCTTTTATATCTCAATGGGCCCTGTGACAAGGATAGCCTGTGTTGGAGCAGCCTGTGGTTGTTTCTCTGGCACATGGATGGGTCAGGGTTCACACAAGGTCCTGGTCCTCCCTCATGAGGCAGTGTGGAGTTCTGTGGTGGAGCAGTGATGGCAGTGGGAAATGCTTCCTGCAGAGTCTCTCACAACAAATGCTGAACCCCAAGGCATGGAGCTTGAGGCTCTGACCCCACTAGACCTGTGTCAAACAGGCACGCAGGACCTGGAGGAATGGGAGGTCCGTGGGGCCAGGCTAGGATCACCCGATGTAGAACAAAGGCCCTGCTCACTTTGTTCAGCAACATTACACTGTCCAACTTTCAAGGGCACTGGTTTGTTTGTCACCCAGCCTTGACAGGTCCTAAGTATGGCAGGTAATGACATATACTCAAGCTCCAACCGTCTATCCTTTAGGATAGTTTCACCTGGCATGCCCTTCTCTCCTGGGTGGGTGCAGACCTACTCTGAACAGCCGAGGCATCAAGCAGGCTATTTACATTCTCAAATTAGCTTTGGTGAACGTGATAGAAATTTTCAAATTCATGCTGTCCTCCTCACCCCCTGAATCCTTTCTTCTGAGTTCAGAAAGGAGAAAAAGAACTCAAATTGGATAGACCGAATTTCTAAGAAATGAACAAGAGCAGATTCAGATCATTCACACAGAGTTTGGTCAAAGGGAAAGAAAAGTGATAATGGCCAGCCTCAGATCCCCAGAATACAGAGTAACAATGATGAATGGTTTAATTAGGGCTGCCTTGCCAGCAGATATTAGCAACCCAATTAGGGAAGAGGAGGGATGGATGCTGGGGCTCCACAGACACGTCAGGGTGGGAGGAGGCAGGATGTAAGGCTGACAGTTTGGCAGAATGGTACCTCTCTCCAGATTATTCACTGACAGCCTTTCAGACTCAGCTCCGGCACTACCATCAAGAGGTCGGAAACTTCCATGCTGGACCAGTGAGATGGCTCAGTGGGTAAAACTCTTGCCTGAGGACCTGAGTTTGATCCCTGGGACCCACTTGGTACAAGGGGAAATCACTTCCAAAAACTGTCCTCTGGCCTCCACATGTGAAAATACTTTCACTCTCTTTCAATAAATAAAGAAATAACGAATGAATGAATAAATAGATGGAATAAGAAAAAGAAAAAAGAGAGTCGGGGCTGGAGGACCTAGACTGCTGAGCCTGCAACAGAGTGAAGAATGGCATGGGATACAGCTTAATGGGGGAAGAGCTTTCCCTAGTGCATGCGAGACCCCCCAAAACAGCACGGAAACACAGAGCTACATATGAGACCCCAAACAACAGCATTACACACAGAGCTACATACGAGACCCCAAACACAGCATGTGCACACAGAGCTACTTCTTATTTTTTTTTTTTGAATTTTAAAGAATATTGAAAATATTCCTTCCCTTTTAAATGAAGAAATTGTGTGAGGGACACAGTTTTCTATAGCAAAACAACACATCACATTAGATCAAGTACAAAGCCACACCGGATAGAGTCATCTTCTGTGAGACAAAATTTTATAGACAGTAGTGAAGATAATGAACTATGGAATTCCTTGTACTAAAATATTTTTGGAAAATTTCAGAAAACTGTTATTTATATTAGCACTTGATGAGTTTTCCATATTGATTATTGCTTTGGAGCTCTGGAGTAAAACCCAGGCCTGGCTCATGCACTGGGTTATCCCCCAGTTTCCCTACCTCACTGTGCTGCCTAAGCTGCTCATGAACCCCGCCCCCACCCACAGGCTCCTGTGAGCTTCTCACCTCCATCTCCTAAGCAGAGAAAACTATGCACAGGAATTACTGGTATTTTAAATGAAGGAATGTTTGAAACTTCCCTGGTTCTAACTTTTTTATGTGTATGGGTGTTTTGTCTGGATGTCTGTCTGTGCACCATGTGCATGCCTGGTGCCTGTGGAAACTGGAAGGACATGTTGGATCCCTAGAACAGGAGTTACAGATGATTGTGGATGCTTGGAATTGAACCTTGATCCTATGGAAGAGCTGTCAGTGTTCTTAACTGTTGAGCCATCTCTCCAGCCCCCTAGCTCTAATTTTTAGTGCAATTGCATATAAAAATCAAATTCACACAAGCACAAAATGAAAAGTTTGAAAACTAGTTGAGCAGACTGTTCTTTTCCAGACATCATTCATTCCTCAACACCTTCATACCTTCTGCTCCAGTCCTGCGTCAGCTGATGACTAATACTAGCTTTCTTATACACATCTTTGTATTTTATAAATGTCATATTCCTATGGAAAGTGAAGAATCTGTATAAAGCAGTCTAAATAGAAGGCACCCATAAAAATAACTATGGTGACAGCAGAGCTCTATTTTAATTCTAGCAGGACGCTATGGTCTGGCGCAGGCTCCCAGCCCTAGGCCTTTCATTGTGTCAGGGACACAAGGTCCCAGGTGGTAGGGGTGTGCTGACCCGCCTGAGACTCAACCTGTACTAAGCTGAAGGAGAGCTGCTCTCTCACTTAGAACCCTGCTACTAAACCCTCTGGTCCCATCCCATCTTACAGACCGGTGGCATGTGCCTCAAGGGGCCCTGAGTAGGTCTTCCGGGATGTCCAGTCGGCAATGGAAAGTACAGCTGCTGAGGTGTGGCCGGTGGTCTCCTGGGTTGAGGGGATGATGGGTGGTCTCCTGGGTTGAGGGGATGATGGGTGGTCTCCTGGGTTGATGGGAGTGGCTCTAAGCTACAACCAGCACTCGGTGAGAATCAGGCTGTGCGTATGGATGCCAGATGTGGATATCAAGTGTTTTCCTCAGTGATTTCTTTGAGACAGGGTCCCTCACTGAACCGGAGGCTCACTGGTTGGCTAGGTTGGCTAACTAGTGAGTTCAAGGACCTGCACCCTGCCCAGTGCCTTCTCCTAGTGCTAGGTCACAGATGCACCTCAGAGCCTGGCCTTTCACATGCATGCTAGTGAGCTGATCTCAGGCTTGCACAGGTGTGTAGCAAGCACGTTACTGATGGAGTAATCTCCCCAGTCTGTGGGCTCCATTTCTTCACCAAATGTTGTCACTTCCTCTACTTTATTATCAGAAACTGAAGTTCAGTTGGGTTCCAAGACTTGAATGTCACTTGGCTAGTAGGGGTCAGAAGCCCAACCCTTGGCCCCAGAGTCAACACCACTGACCACAAACAAACAGCACTGCTTTCCTCTGTGGTATTTCTTGTCTTTCCAGGTCTGGTGGAGGAGGTGGGGCCATGTTCCAGGAGAGGGGGTGGATGGGAGCCTGCCTACCCCAATGCCCTCTGAACAGGTCTTTTGAAGGAAACGCTGGCACCTGGGACACTGTCTTGCTGTCACCGCCTGCTCTCCTCCACCCTGCCTGAAGAGAACAGAACTCCTAGAGCTTGGGTGGCACCTGCCCTGGGGACCCAGGGTTAGCATGTTGGTTCCAGCAGTGTTTACACGGGGCCAGTGTGGCAGTGACAGGTGTGAAAAAACAAAGAAGCCAGAGGTAAGGTAGAGAGAGCTGTGGCTGAGCCCCAGCTGCATCAGACAGAGGTCCCAGCCTGTTGCCCTGGGTGAGGTAGGAGGTGGAAGTCACAGAGGTGCCCAGGTTGGATGCTCACTCCCTGGGCTCTTGATACTTTGCCTTTCCAGAAGAAAGGAGGAAGAGGAGGAGGAGAAGCAGAAGCAGCAGCATGGGAGACTTGGGAGCTAAGAATGCTCCTACATGCCACAAAGGCAAAGAGGAAGGAGGGACAGAGTCTGGGCCAGCTCAGGGACAGGTGGGAAGAGCTGTTTCATCCTGAATGCCCCTGGCATGGCAACTTTCTCTGGTATGAGAGTGCATTGCTTCTTCCCTACTTGGCCCCTCTCACGCTGATTCTCCCTGACATTGGCACTGGATGGAGAAGGGCCTGGGTCCAGAACTGGATAGTAAGGACAATGGACTCTGCTTCAAAAGAACAGCTTGGAGCTCCAGGAGCACAAGCATCTGCAATGGTGCTCCCTTCCCACTCTGGGGAGATTAGCCTTGGCTCAGGCAGGCATTCATTCACAGAGACTGCAGGACCACTCAGCAGGCCACCAGATGCCACCTGGTTTTACCCTGCCCCCACCCCTCTTGCGTTCCCCTCCCTCTCCCAGCTCCTCTGTTCAGCAGGTTACAAGGATTGCTGACTGGCAACTGGTGGCTACCAGAAGTCCATCCCCTGGCTCCAGAGACAACTCTATAGTCCACAAACAGCATTACTCCGAGCACTGTGGTCTGTCGTGTCTTCCCAGGGCTGCAGGAGATGTGGGGCCCTGTCCCAGGAGACATGTAGAACTCTGCCACTAAACCCTGCTGCTGTGATTCTGCTCCTTCGGCCCCATCCCATCTGTCCCCTGCATGCAATCCATCCTCTGCTTAGATTTTAGATTATTGGGTACAACCAACCCCCTGCCTCCTATCACTTTAAAGAGAAACACACAAAATAACATGTCAACTGGTGAGGATAGAGTTAAGTTTTCTGGAGTCTCAAAGTACACCATGCCATCCATGCTCTCCATTCCCCAAAGGGAAAAAGTCATGTTCCACACAGAATAGTACATGGCATACAGTAGGCTTGCAATAAATAACTGCTAAGTTTCTGCTGTGTTTTATACACTCTAACTGTAATTGAGTTAGTATCTACAATTAAATGCTTTTCTACTTATACTTACTTTGAACAAAAGGAAACGTAGTACGACCTATAAAATCAATCAGAGATTTTTTTTTGGGGGGGTAGCGGTGTTAAGGATTGAACCTGGAGACTGGAACATGCTAGGCAAGCATTCTACTGCTGTTCCAGCCCCCGAAAGATGTTTGACACATTAAAATGAATAAGTTGAAATAAAAACCGTAAGTAACCTCATGTTCATCCATCTTACTAAAAGCGCCCATTTCCGTCGCATTAGGGAGCACTACCCCAGCACCCAGCATGGTCCAGACACGCGGAGTGTATCCCTGGCACTCAGGGACAAGTGCAGGAGCAAGAAGGTGGGTGCCCACTGGGCTGCAATCTGAGAGGAACTTAGGCTTTCTTCTGCCTGCACTGACTTCCTTGCCCATTCTCACTTGCCACTCTTCATGCCGCTTCCTCCCCTGTGGAGGAGTTGGGTGGGGCCAGACCAAAACAGGGTAAGATGGTGACTGAAGGGAATCATGGGGCAGATACCTTAGGAGTGGGTCAGGAGCCAGATGGTCAGCAGGCCAGGTAGAAAGTAGTGGGGAGAGTAATTTTCAAAAACTTGTGGGAAATTGTAGAATTTGACCTTGCAGGACCTGGGCAAGTCACTGTGACAGTGCATGACTGTGCCCTTAGCTGTAAAACTGTGCTGCTTTCCATGAATGAACTCCCCTATAGGAACCCAGGGTCTGGAAGGGTGTTCTCCAGTGCGTGCATGTGTGCGTGCATGTGTGTGTAGGCAGACACCGGGGTCGGCAGTGTGAGGAGCAATAATGGTAACTGCAGAACCTGCTGCAATGAGTGTCTCTGTGTAATACACAAAAGTAGACAAGAGAGGATGTTCAGGAGTCCCTGAAGGCAGATGGCTGCTCACATCCCTCTGCTTCCCACCATATCTTTGTACACACTGGGAAAGAAAACCAGGTCATCTTTCCCAGAATTCTGGAAGTAGGGAGCAGGCCTTCTATACCTGGTAAGCCTTGGGGGCCATCAGGAGAAAGCCCTTCAAGAGCAATGTTCCCCCTTCCCATGCTACACACAAGAACTACAGGAAGACTGGAGTGGGGCGCCAGCCTGGGTCACTCTGTCTAGTGAGTAGTCCCAAAGTGGCCTTGGCTGGACAAATGCTTGTTGCTCTCAAGGATGAGGCTTGATTAGTTCTCCCAGTTGTGGCTTGAATGATTCCCAGCAGGCCCCCAAGAGGGCTGCAGCCCCCTGCAGTCCCTAGCCTTTGCCTAGCCTGTAGGCCACATTGTGCCCAGGGCCCCATGCTGCTCCTTTTACCCAGTTTGCATGGCCAGGGGTAGGCAGTGTCTTTGAAGTCCTGTTTTCTGTTCCAGTTGGAAACTTTGCTCAAGACCAAAATTAGAGAGGCTGTACAATCAGTGTGCAATTTAAAATGCCACCCAGGCCTCTTCTCCCCTCCCCCTTTCAAAATGCCATCTTAATTAGACGGCACCTGGCTTCATGTTTTCTGGATTTCAAGGTAATTTCCTGAAGGCCTTTTATTCCTTGTAGTTATTTTTATCTCCAGTGTATGGTGGAAGGAGCCTGTCCTGTGGCTTAACAGTTGGGGTGGGCTGGCCACTAGTGCTGGAGATTGGAGAAACCCAGTTGGAGGGGTTGCCAGGCCATTCCACGTAACTCAGTACACATTCTATGAATTTCTTGGACACAGGGCCATGCCAGGGGTGGGAAGGGAAGAAACAGGTAGCTGGGAGCAGGTGTCCTGTCCTTCCCCTGCCCTCTCATCTTACTCATGAGGACAGTCATTTACTTTCTTTGTTAATCACTCTCCTCAAGCATAGGGGCTGGTCTTCTATGGCCTCCTGAAGAACTATGGACACTTCTCTGCCTCATCTTCCATGGGTGCACTAGGGGAGACCTGTTAGAACCTGATTCAGGCTTTCCTAAAATTCCAATCTGTGATGCCAACCCTCAGTCATGCAGAATACAGCCCTATTCCAGGGTACGATCTTTAAAGAGGTGCTCAAGCTGAGATAAGATCATGAAGGCCCTCACCATCATGACTGTAAAAGATTAAGGCACAGACCCACAGGGAAGGGAGACCATGTCAAAAGAGAGGGACAAGATGATCATAAGACCACAGAAGAAACCAGCCCTGTGCCACCCTGACCTCTGACTTCCAGCCTCTACAACGATGAGACAATAAATGTCTGTCATCCAAGTCCCCAGTCTGTGTGTGTGTGGGGGGGGGCAGCTCCCAAGCTTCCGCCCTGGGCTGTAGCACACGGATCTCTTCAGCATCCTGCACTCTACCTACAGGCTAGGTAGGCTGTGGAGCCCACCTCCCGTGTCTCATGCACAGCCATTTTTGCTCTTATCACCTAAATACCCCACCCCCACCCCGCCCGCACTTCCAGGCTTTGCACAGGCCCCTGATGCCAGTTCCAGACAGCCCCAGGCTTTTGCACTGGCTCTTCCCAGACCTCCAGGCTGTAAGATTCTCTTCCTCCTCCTCTTCGTTGCAGTCTAAACATAACCCAAAAGAGAAGAGTAATTCTGGCCTCCTCTGTCCCCACTTCCCAAACTATCAAAAGCAGACATTTCTGCTCTTATTTCAACATTCTTTTTATTTCTTTAATTGAGCCATCGCAGCATGTAAGCAGACAGTTTATCTCCTTGTGGACCTTTCTCTTTTCAGGGAGCTGGTAAGCTCTGAGAGGGCAGGGCCCACTTCAGCTATGTTCCCTGCTTTTAGTTATGAGGTACTGCTTGTAGAATGGATGTATTCCAGGCCATAAGCTGAGATGGGTGCCAAATGCTAGTACTTTGTCCTGAGAGGGCCACACATCGACAGGGTGAACTGAAGGTGGGATTAAGGAGGCAGAGGAGGAACTGCCCAGTTCATTCTCAAGGTTTGTGCTCACTACAACCGGGAACCCAGAATAGCGGGTAAGCCACCAGAGGAGCTGATGCCACAGGGAAACAGAACCAGGATTCTAGGACTTCTGGTTTTCCGGATGCCTCCAGAGCACTTGGAGAAGTGTGCTGGCTGTGTTCCAGCAGAGGTGGCAGGTTCTCCCTTGGCATCTACCTGTGAGTGGCTAGTGGTACAACCACATGGGTGCAGCCTACATGTGTGGGCAGACTAGGTCATTAGCTTGTGGTAAGTCTGAAGTGGGTGGCAAGTGACACTATAGAAGTGAGTCATGTATGGCACAAGACAGTCTGCAGGGAGCTTCTGAATTTACTCTCTAAATTCCAGATCCTTTAGTATTCCTCCCAAGTTATCTAGAGTGGAATATCGCAAATGAAAACTAAAGAAATGGTGTGTGAAAAGGAAAGTGTAAAATGTTTGCCTATATCTGCTTTCCCCTAGAGGAACTTACAAATGACCTTGGAGTCTAATTGTGTATTTAATCCCGAGGGGCTCCTCTCTCAAAAGTTAAAACATAATGTCAAGTTCAATCATCTAAAATACCCTTGTCTTGACCACAGGGGGGGGGTGAGTTTCACTGCTGACCGTGTCCCCCTGGGGTCAGCACTATTACAAGAGGAGCAGCTCCAGGAAGGACCAGCCAAACACTTGTCTCAGGTCTTTGCCAGGCCTCGAGAGAAGCCTGGGATTCAGCACAGAACTCTAGGCAAAGCCACTGAGAATCAAGGAAATTCCAGATGGGCTCACAGATGTCTGGGCAAGGACTTCTGTTTTTCTCTGTTGAGGTGGCACCGAGTGTGGCCTTTACCTTCGGTGTATATAGGTACACAAATATCTATACTTTATTCTCCTCTACCAGAATGTCCATGCCAGGCATCCTCTTGTAATTCATTAAAGCAGGCATAGAGTGAGTGACGAATAAACATTTGTTGAGTAAATTTGGTAAAGAAAGATTGAAAAGCTGGGTGATAGTGGCACACACCTTTAATCCCGGCACTTTGGAGGCAGAAGTAGGCATACCTCTGAGTTTGAGGCCAGGCTCATCTATAGAGCAAATTCTAGGACAAGCAGGACTACACAAAGAAACCCTGTCTCAAAAAACCAAAACCCAAACAAACAAACAGAAAGAAAAAGAAAAGACTGAAAACAAAACAAAACAAAACAAAACACTGAACCTAAGAATCAGGAAACTTGGGGTTCCTATCACACCCCCGCCTTGTCAGGCTCTACAGAATGAAGGGGTTGCACTAGACAGACAGAGCTCCTTCAGCCGAGGGCCAATCCGCTCAAGTTGAGGGCAAGCTCAACAGCTTGATAAACAGCAAGTCTCAGGGATGGAAGGTAGTGGACAGAGGGAACACAGAAGCCATATCACACCACTCTGAGTTTAGTCATGCTGGATCATCTCTGAGGTGGCTGTGCATCGTCACTGTGCCCTTGCAGCTGGCATGCAGGTGCTTTAGATATCTGTGTGTCAGAGGAGCTTCCTGCTCTAGAGAGTGAGGCTCCTGCCCAAGGCCTCACCACCAAGATGCAGGCTCAAGCTCTGCCCCTTCTTGCATGATGCTTCTCAGTCTTCTCCTCATCAGGGTCTTTCACTCAGAAAATGACGGGAGGGAATTCCTTAGGCACACTGGTGACACTCTGCGAGGGTGCACTCACAGGGGGTGTCTGTTTCAAGAATGCTTCTCTCTCCTCTAGCATCACATTGAGCCCTGGATCATACTCCTTGGTTGGGGATGGGTTTCTGTGTGTATTGGCCTTGAAAAGACTGAGAAGGGTCTGTGTCTTTCTGATGCCTGGAGCTGGCACACCAAAAGCATGGAGAAGTCATAGAAGTAGCAAGGCAGGCTATCTGGGACTCTGGTAAGGCCGTCTCTACTCACCTCATCCCAACTGACCTTGGAAGTCCCATTTCAGGTCAGAAAACTCCCTGATATCCCAGAGGCACCCAAGTCCAGGCAGAATAAATAGGCTGCATGTCTTGGGTACATTCTGGGTGCTGAGACAGCATTTGATCTTTGTATAAATTTTGGGTGGCATTATTTATAGGCAGAAAAAGTATTTTCTTCCTATGAATCATTCAATTAATTATAAAGCAGTTGTTTGTAATAATTTGGGCTATGTAAGAACAAAGAAATGTCAGGGCAAGACATAATTATAAAGCTTAGGACACTGGGTCAAGCAAGGAACCAGTTACGTTGTAGAGAAACCAGCAGCACAATAAGAGTCCTCACAACTGGCAGGTCAGGGGTGAGTTGTGTTCAAAGCACCTTCAGAGATGTAGCTGCTCATGAGCCCTAAACATACAAGGCACTGTCCATCACAGAAAAGAACATATAGGCAAAACACCCATATACATAAAACAAAAACCCTAAAAATTCGCAAAAAGAAAGAAAAGGAAGGAGGAAAGACGCTGCCAGCATTTCCTGACACAAGTTGAGAAACTGAGGCAGGAAGGAAGTAGCCAGCTCTAGGTTCTAGGGCACTGGCATTTGCCAATAGAACTCAGCAGGAACGTAGGTAGGAACAAGCTCAGATTGACCAGGGCCTGGGGAAGAAGGGGAGTGGTGGTAGATGCTCTCCAGGAAAGGCACAGGGATCCTGGGCTGGTACAGAGTGCTTGAAAAACAGAACTCCAGAGTGAGCATGGGAGTCTGGAGGCTGGAAGGAAGGATGTGAGACACAGGTGTCACTGCAGAAAGACCCACTGGGAGACCCAAGGATGGGGCACTCGGGCTCTCATGTTTTCCTGTTCATACCTCCATGTGAACCAGCAACTCAGAGCACTACCTGGGTTTGGAAACCAGGTATTTTAGCCTATCTGAGTCTAAACCATCTTCACTGCAATGTTACAAGTAGTCCGGGCTAGGAGATGTCAATGAGTTAGTGCAGCCAGGTGCTCGACACGCAGAGTCCCTCCGAGCAAGACTTCATGACAGACCAGCACACTGAGCTTCACAGAGATGGCACAGGGACAAGTAAGTGCCAGATGGTCATTGGGTGACTCTGTGACTCCCTGAGGAAAAGCAACAAAACACAGGCAAAGGCTATCCTAAGAAGCTGAGAGGCAAAATGTCATTACATGAATTCTTCGTGCAAACTTGCCAGGATGAATGCAGGAAGTAGCATCAGATGCTCCAGTCAGCTTCCCAGAGTTTCCCAAGAAGCACTCGGGCAGATGACAAAGGAAGGCTGAAGACACGGTAAAGACACATGATTCTTGTTAGGAAAGAGAAATGACAACTTAGATCTCTTCCAAAGGAGAAACAAAAAAGCTTGAGGCCCCAAAGCGCCCTAGAGGCCTCCTCTTCAGAGCGTCACCCCCAGATCAAAGGGAACATTTCAGCTTAGCCACTGGTGATGTGAAGAAACTGGGAGAGGTGTGGAACAAAATGGCTGCAGAGGACAATCAGCCCTAAGAAAAGAAGGCTGCTAAGTGCAAGGAAAACTCAGAAAAGGATATTGCTGCCTACAGACATAAAGGGACCCTGATGCGGGGAGGGAAGGGAGGAAGGGGGTTGCCAAGTCTGAAAGGAGCCAGGAAAAGAAAAAGAGGATGAGGAAGATGGAGAGGATGATGATGAATATGTTGGTTCTAGTATTTTCTTATCTATAAAACATTCAACCCACCAGGCGTTGGTAGTGCACGCCTTTAATCCCAGCACTCAGGAGGCAGAAGCAGGGAGTTCAAGGCCAGCCTGGTCTACATAGCAAGTTCCAGGACAGGCCCCAACGCAATACAGAGAAACCCTGCTTGAAAAAACAAACAAACAAACAAACAAAAAAAACCAAACAACAACACAACAACAAAAAACCCCAAACCAAACCAAAAAACAAAAACAACAAAAATCCCCACAAAAAACCACCACCTCTGATACAGCTCATATGGAATAAACTCTTGTAAAATGAATACTACTCTATTACAAGAAAGACACACACACACACACACACACACACACACACAGAGAGAGAGAGAGAGAGAGAGAGAGAGAGAGAGAGAGAGAGAGAGAGAGAGGAATACTTTTAGGTAAATACCATTTTTTTTTTTAAAGAGTTCACTACAATGGCCACTGCCTTACAAATTTCAGACACCTAATGTCTCAGCCAACACCAAATCTTAGCTGTGTTCTATATGGAAGGGAAGGACAAAGGAGCAAGTACAGTTGGAGTCTGGGTAAAAATAACTCCTCAAAACAACAACAACAATAAGAAAAATTAAATATCACTCTCCCCACTCACAACTCAGGACAAGTAATTCTGTTTCTGAGCTAAGTGCTTAGAGAACAAATAGAGAAAACCTAGTTTCTAGCTATCTTATTCCCAGGGCACTGAGACCATGGTGCAGAACACCTATAAGCTAGAGAAAAGCTGTAAGCTAGACTTAGGGCTTGGGCCCAGATCTTGTTGACTTCCACAACCTGTGCTTTGGGCTCCCCAATTCCTCCTCTGGGTGAGGCTGACTCCTCAAAAGAAAACCCAGATCACTGTGATATCCTCACTGAGGATCCATTGATACTGGAGGCAGAGGCAACTCCTATGCAGCATTCTATCGAGCACCCAAGCTCTGCTGCCTGGAACTCTGTGCTGCTTTCTCTGTTCCTTGTCCACCAATGTCAGCTGTACTCATACAACTTGGGCTAACAATAGAGTACTTGGAAACCTGAGGGGATGTGCCCTTACACTGGCCGGACAGAGGTGAGACTGTGGCCTCTTGGGAGAGGGCAGGAAAACACCAGCATGTCATGGAACTAGAGCATGCCTGGCTTCTCCAACTAAAACTGTGGGTTGTAGCAAGGATGAAATTAGTAGGAGACATGTCAAACTCATTTGCAAGAAAAATTCCTCTTGTTGGTTGAGTTGGCATTTCTGAAGGAGGCTACACAAAAGGCTGGTGGTCTCAAGCTCCTGGTCTCAAGTACTCCACCTACCTCAGCCCCCAATATCTGGGGCTTCAGGCACACACTACTACCTACACAGCCAAGTTGCAAGGATTTTCATTTGCTTCTCAGGGATAAACTCAAAGGCATCAACCCATTTTGCTGATAATTGTATCTTATAGCTTGCATAGGCATGACAGACCAGCTTCCCTGACCTTTATTCCTTTCTGTTCTGTCATCAGAATGTCCAATTCATAGGATATCCCTGTCATTATGTTCCTAATATGTCTCACATATCAAACTCACCCAGTGAGAAAGCTGGAAGTATATAATCTTAAGATTTTCGCCCTGACCCTGACAAAGATTTTGTGACTCTCCAAATGCCAGCATCCCCACTGTTAAGCCCTCAACTTTTCTAGGTGCTATGAGGGATAAAGGAAGGGAAGAAGCCACTGAGGATGGGGTCTGGAGCCTGGTGAGCAGTCAGTGGGTGTCAGCTTCTGTATGTTACAGTTGGCTAAGAGTGTGCCATAGCTAAGAGCCAGGTGGGGAACTCAGGGCAGCCACTGCCTGGCACTTCTCTCTGCTCTAAACTTCAGGATGGGAGGGAGAGGAAACTGGGATTCACATGCAAAACAAGAAAAAATATTAAAGCTAATGATTAAAAAGAAGTAGTAGAAGAAGAAAATGTGGGCATCTAAATGGTTTCTGGACTTGGGCTAATGCTCTTTCCCAGTGAATTGTGCAGATCTCTCCCAGCAGGGCCATAAACCTGGCTGAGCTGCTTGTGCACCAACTGATTTCCATCCTGCTGAAGATGCCCCTTTTGGCACCCGCTGCTCTGTGCAGACCAGCCTCTTTGCTAGAGCCCTGCACATACTTAATAATGTGCCCAGTCTCAGGCCTGTGTAAGTCAGGTGAGTGTAGCTTCAAGGTTTCAGTTTATAGAAAGGCTTTCAAAATCCCTGAGTTATTTGATAGATCAAGTCAATACCTCATTATAAGAAGCCATTCAGAGACGAGAGAGAGAGAGAGAGAGAGAGAGAGAGAGAGAGAGAGAGAGAGAGAGAGAGAGAGAGAATAAGAGTTGTAGAGAATAGTACTAAAAGAAAGGCCCCTTTGGGTTGAGTGGAGCTGGGGACCATGGTGGCTCTGCCAGTCACATGCAGCATCACACCAGCCCCTTCTGAAAGGGCTTCTCAGGGGATTCTGTGCATTGGATCAGAGAAAGCACAGCTCAGGCCCTAATTCCCCAGAACATGGTTTGTGTCATAGGCAAAAGAAAGAAAGAAAGAAAGAAAGAAAGAAAGAAAGAAAGAAAGAAAGAAAGAAAGAAAGAAAGAAAAGGCTCTGCAGTGGGTGGCTCTGGGAAGGCTTAGGTCAGAGCTGGAGACCTGGGCTGTGCGCTCTCATCCTGCCTGTAGAGTCAAGTGCTGGCTCTGCCAGCTATCAGCTGTGGGACATGGGGATGTCTCTTTCTGAGCTCTGCTTTCCTTCTTTGGAACAGGTGTGAATACAGTGAGCTTCCTCAGCCTCTGAGTCCTTTCTGTCCCTATGTCAGGTTATCTGCTCAGTCTGTGAGATGCCCACCTTTATGTTCTTAACATGTTTCATTTATTTAATTAATTCCCTTTTAACAAAGTTAAAGCCCTCACGTTAGCCTTCCTTTTAGGGCAGCACAATTATTACTTCTTAGATTCGCATTAAGATACTGCTATTAAATGGAGCATGCTGGCTGGGACAGAAATGGAGTATCTGGCACACCACCTGGCATATACATGCTCAGCGTGTGCCTTTGCTGTCACCGCTGACACTGGTGTGCGGGCAGGGAGGTGATGTGAGGGGTCTCCGCAGGTACTTATATCCCTTCTGGCTCTCTAATTCCTTCCTGACAGAGGCCAGGCCTCCTCGGTCCCTCCTCACCTCGCCTCTTGTTTACACATATAGAGAGAGCACCCTATACAACTGTTACTGTTGCTTTCCAATTCTATACAGAGCAGGAGCACACCCTCCCCGGTCCTGCTCAGCTGCACACATCTTCCCTCCCTTCACAACTCCCTCTCCCCCAGTGTGGCAAAACTGGAATTTTGAAGGAGGGGGAGAACACTCCATCCAGCACTGCCTGGTTATTTTTCAATTCTGCCTTGCTGACTAACACAGCATTTCCTAATTACAACTCTACTAGGAAGCTGTACAGTTTCATTAAAAGAGAGAGAGAGAGAGAAAAAAAAACCCACCCAAATTCAGACCTTATAAAAATTCTCACCTTATCAAAACAAACACATGCATAAACAGGCCAAGCCAATCCAACCAAGTAGGTGTGCTGTGCCCAAACCATCCATGCAGCCGGAGGCAGTGTACCAGCAAAACAGGACAGGGTTTAGATCCAGGACCACATCTAGAATCTGTATCCATCAGCTGTGTGATGCTGGCCAAGGGGATTGGCCACTCTGAGCCATGACTTCCTTGTCCGTACTGAATATTCTGGGTCATGAGGATTCTGTATGCATGAGGGGTGTGGGTGGGTGTGGGTGCTTTGTAAGATTAGTAGCACTGCCAATGCCATCTGTGGGAAGAGATTGTAAATTTAAGATATGATGGAGCTTGGAGGCAGGTGAGGTTTATCTTACCCTCCTTGGGCTTTGTCCCTAGTGCCCATTAGCTGAGGGTTAATCTCTATGAGCAGATGTTTCTTCTTCCAGGGGTACTAGGACTTTAACCAGGGCTATAGAACCCTAAAAGCCAAGGAAATAGAAAGGGCTTTATCTCTGTGTGGGGATTTTAGGCATGGGGGGGGTAGTTTTGAGTTTCTTAGATGATGCACACCTTTCAAGAAGAGGTCTAGGATGGCAACAGATTCTGGAAAACTGGGGATATTTCATTTTATTCCTAGGGGAAGAAACGGTACCCCAGATGCAACTCAGACACTGACTTGAAGCCCCAGTCTGCTCTCATCACAGGCCAGTTCTATTTCCTGAAATAGCTAGGTGACAGGGTGGCTCCCCAGCTCCACCTACCCCAGGCCTTAGTGTTGGCACCTAGCAGCTGGTCACTGGCTGTGGGCCATCACTGCAGGTACTTGGGCGAGGTAACCATCTGCTCAGAGGCACCCTGAGAAGCCATGCTCTGTGGCCTGGGCATCTGTGTATCCTTTGTGTAGGGTGGGAAGCAGCCAGAGCCCAGCCACACTGCTGTAGATACACAGAGGAGACCGGTGAGTTGCTTTTGTGCCCCTGTTCATGCAGGCAGGCGTCCTTGAACACAGCCTTGTGGCAGGCCGCTGGAGCTTGCTTCTGCATGGGAAATAAACACTGCTCCCTTCAAATCTGAAGGACTTTGTTTAGCTGAGCTCAATTCCGGAGACGGTCACCCTGGCAACGAGTCTTTGGGGGATTTACATCTCATGCATCACAACAGAGGAAGAGCCTTTCAGCAAGGAAGGAGGGCACAAAGACCATAACACAACCTTGCCCCATCCTGGGAACATTGCCACAAAACAAAATACAGAATCAAGAACAAAAATCTCCCACAGCCTATTTGGCCTCGGCTGGCAATTAGCCAAAGAGGAATTCAAACTTAATCAAACTTTCATGTCTTTTTGTAAAGCCCAGGAAATCAGTAATTGGCTTTATAATTGAATTTTCTGATCACGTATCAAAGAACTGGGCCCTGCCAAAGGCAAAGGAGTGGCCTGTCTTCGCTAAGGACAGCCAGAGACCCAATGGAGGCTCTTGGAGGCAGGGCAGCAGGAACTGCTGATTGGCTAAGAATAGAGCCTGTTATTTATAACTAGGAGTGAGACCATTGATAACCAAGCCTTCCCCTGCAAAGTGGTCTCCCCAAACACCCACTCAGGAACTCCAGGTTTCTAGCTTAGAAAGGCAGCTTTTGGTAAGTGTAGCAGCACACACAGGGCAGACAATAGGGAAGCAGAGGCAGGGGGATATGCTGGAACAGTTCCAGAGCATCAGGAGAAGAAAGACTACTGAATAGTAGTTATCTGGGCAGACAGAGGAATAGGCGGGCTCAGGAGCTGTTCTGGACCAGTAACTGGGATGTAGAAGAGGCAGCCAAAGTTTCACTTACATAATGGAAGGAAGCTGATGCTTCCTCTATATATACATACTGAGGAAGATAGAAGGAACCCAGGAAGAGCAGCCTGGGGCACTGGTAGCCTCAGCAAGGGTATCAACAGCCCCAGTTCAGCTCTGATATACTTTGCTAGGTGCTGAGTCCTGAAGACAACTGTTACCATCACTATCTAAGGCATCTTCACAACAGCCCAAACAGGAGGGTGACTTGCTATCCCCATTTCACCCTTCATAAAACTAAGGTTCAGAGGGCAGAAGTGATTGTCATGGGAGCTGGGACTGTCTGTGATACTCTCCCAACACTCAAAAGCAGGGTGAGGGTCGACAATTCAACATTCACCAATTAATGCATTTACAAACATTTCCTTTCCTAAAGGCAAGCTACAGTCTCCATATACCTGACACAGAACTTGTGTTCGGGATATAAAAATTCCGAATGGCAGGCAAGGTTGCTCAGTCAGTAAAGGGGCCTGTCTACCACCAAGACTGATGACCTGAGTTGGTCATCCCTGAGACCCACACAGGGGAAGGAGAGAACTGACTCTTGAAGTTGTCCTCTGACCTCCCATGTCCGTGCATGACACCGCTGGCCCCGATACTTACTTAAAATTTAAAATATACCTTTATAATCCATTAATAAAGCTCGATAAATGGTGAGAATAAAAAATTAAAACAGATATCTTACAACAGAATGACCAGATGGCATATTAAAAGGTGTCAAATTTTCTGAGTCACCAGGGAATAGGAAAACAAAAGTGAAAAGAATAACAACCCAAATGTCAGTGAGAGTGTCTCAGAACAGAACCACACACATTTCTTGTGTAGCCATTCTGGAAAGTGCTTTTGGGATTTTATACAATTGTCATACTCTGTCTTATGACCTAGAAGAATATTCCAGCAGCAGTATGGAAGGTGTGAGGCTCAAAGACAGATGGGGCCCTCCAGAGGTGGCCTCCTTAAGTTATAGCCAGAGCCAGAGGAACAGGCACACCTGCGGTTAGAATGCGGTTCTGCTACTAGCCAGACAAGCCGCTTGGCTCACTGATAAAAATGGCAGTAATAACACCTATCACAGGGTTGTCGGCACAATTAAACAATATGATACGGTGTTCCCTAATGACCAAAGTAGCTAACGTGCATCAAACACATAACATATGCCAGGCTCTATGGTCAAACATTTGACATACCAACTGCCATATACTTGGCTTGTGGTGTAAGGACGTGACCAAGAAGGAAGCAGACATAGAGAGGCCATATAGGTAGCACACACTGGGACCATACATCAAACAAGGTGGTCTTGCATTTGAGCCTTTTAATCCTATACAATGCCTCCCAAATTGAGACTCATGTACCACTTTTTTCTTTTTTTCTTTTTTCTTTTTTGGTTTTTCGAGACAGTTTCTCTGTAGCTTTGGAGCCTGTTCTAGAACTTGCTCTGTAGTCCGGGCTGGCCTTGAACCTACAGAGTTCCACCTGTCTCTACTTCTACCACCCAACTCTCATGTACCACTTTTATTCATCCATATCTGTATAGCCTAGAAATTAGTCTTATATGAACTATATGTGAAATTATACATTTGATATGCTGGTGTTTTGTTTTCAATAGACATTAAATATGTATACAACTGCAAAAGTTTAAGTAAAAGGCTGACCTTCTACCACCGAAGCTTGTACTTCACCAAAGTATATATGCACAGACGAGGGAGCTGCTGTGATCACCTGTGAGATGTCCCCAGACTTCTGCCTGGCACATAGAACAAGGAGGGATGCTCCAGAGCAACTCCACATGGCATACTCATCCCAGGGCCAGCATATTCAGAGCTGGAGATGCTCTGTCACAACGTGGCTGACAAGGTGAGTCTTAAGCTTCATTCCATGCCACAAGAAGAGGGAAGCTCTCCAAGTCAGCCAGGTCCACGTACAGATTAGCAACAGACAAGAGCCAAGAGACCAGGCCTCTAACTATACTGGAGCCGTTTTTTTCCAGGAGTTGCAGCAATCTGGTTAAAATACACACCACAGATACCTGTCTACAGCATGTTGTGTTATTTTCTTCAGGAACAGCTAGGCATTTCTGAAAAGTGACTCTGAGAACAGGTTTTGATGAAAGGAATGAATGTATCCTGGTTCAGACAAAAGCCTGTAGCTTTCCTTGTCTGCTGGTTTGTGACAGGAGTCTAACAGAGGACTGAGTGGAGCTGAAAGCCACTCTCCACAGAGAAGTGGCTACTGCCTGCATGGAACAGTGGTTCCATCCCACACCCTCCCCCCCCCCCCACTACCAGCCACACTTTAACACTTGGACTGCCATGGTAGGAGCCTAAGTCTAGGAGGAAAAGGGGGTCCAGTCCTCAGAGGGCTTCCTACAGGGCTATATGATAATTAAATCTTTTGTAATCCTGACTTACCATACAACCTCATCTCTTCTAAGGCCTCAGTTTGGGAGGACTGGCTTGTCTGGGCATCTGAGTCCTTTGATAGCACAAGCCTGCAGGGTTCTCAGTTCTCTGGAGTTGGCTTTGGGAGGCTAGGGCACCTAGGCACCACTAGACCTGCAATCTGAGAAGACAAGGTAGGTCTGCAGGAAGGCTGCTCTTCCCTGGGCTGAAGAAACAAGAGGAGGAGGGACCTTTCCGGGGTGGAGAATGGATTGGAGAGGCATACACTGTATGCTGGGGACAGTTTGACAATGACTGTTCAGAGCACTCTCCTTCAAGCTCTAATAAGTCATAAGGATCCTTCCTCTGCATCTCATGCCCTGCCAAGGACACAACCAGTGATCTCTCTCTAACACACACACATACACACAAACACAGACAGACACACACACACCACATAGACACAGACAGGCAGACACACATCACAAAGACAGGCATACATGCATGCAACGCGCGCGCGCACACACACACACACACACACACACACACACACACACACACACACACACACACACGAGTGCAATAAGGCCTTGAAGGAAATAGCTCCCAGACGTCTGAGTGTCAGGGAGCCAGGAAGGTTAAGAGGAGACAGCTCAGACAAGTGCCCCAAGGCCAAGTCTTAGGTCTCAGAAGAACCTGTGAGGGCAGGGTACTGCAGAGGGGCAGGATACTGGCTAATGATTTGCAGTTCATTTTGGCTTTTGATTGGAACAGATTCCGGATTCTGGACTGGGGGCTGGTGAGGCAGTGGGAGTTGGAGGGTAGTGGCAGGGGTGTTGCTGCTTCAGATGTCTGGTGAATGGTGTCACGGAATATGGGCCACATGCTTGGTGTTGAAGGTGTGGGCTAATCAATAAGCTATGTGAAAATTGTTTGTGACAATGCCCTCATCCAGTTGCCCACAGGCCTCTCTGATCTTGGCATCCTCTGTTCTGAGCCTGCTCTGTAAGTTTGGCCATCTCACTCATCAAGCAGGGTTCTTGAAAACCACCTCCAGCCCTCAGCCACTCAGGGAGCTGTGTGGCTGATCAGACTGCAACTGACAGCTTGGATGGTCCTTCTTCTCTGCTTCTATCCCCAAGACATGGCTGCCCTTGACACAAAGACAGTGATAGTAGCAATTGGTGTGTTCTATTGCCCGACTAGTGGCTCCAACTCATGGGTTGGTGGCTTATTTGTAGAAGGGCAGAAGACACATCCTGAACATATTTCTTCGGCATACTCTAAACTTGTATTGAGAGCCAATAGAAACTCTGGATGGCTCTGAAAGTTGGTCTTTTATAAAGAAATTTACAGACATCTATCTTCATAAGCTACTGACAAATGTGGACAGAGACTTCTCTCTGAGAAGCCACTCCTGCCTGGGAGGCATCATCCCACAGGTGAAGAGATTGTGGACCACAGGGGCGTTACCTGAGAGAATCTTACCATCACACAACCAGCCTCATTTCCTATGCCAAACCTCCCCTCAACCTTCTTGGGCCTATGGCTGCTTCTCTCCTCAGAAGCCCTTGTCAAAGGCCTATAGAGATGGTCCTCTTTGAGTCTCAGGCTCCTATGCTTTAGCTCTTAGTAAAGTGGCTCCTTTCTTTCTCATCTATTGTTGATTAACGTCATCGACTAAGAGGGAAAGGGTTGATTTCCAACTCTGGACAGCACTCACATGAGTGCTCCCACTGGACAAGGACACCTTTTCCTACGGGCCCCTTTGGGGTGCCACACACACTAGGCTCCCGTCCCGGCTGGCTGCACTGGCTCTGCCCCTGGAAAAAGTCGTTTTCGATTCACTATGTCCCCTGCATTTGGAGCTTGCGTTTTCTTTCCCCTTTGGACACAAAGGAAGAGCTTTGTGCTTAGGTATCACCTAAACTTAGTTACTGACTTTTTCTGGGAGAATCAACAGAGCATTTTTGGATTTCAGTCACTGCAGTGGGGGCAGGTGGAATGGGGAATCTTTGATCTGTTTCCTAAGCTTTAATGACCAGAGTTTTAAAAACCAGAGGCTGCAGGGCAAGGGACATGTTTGTAGTTGAGCAGGTGGCTGGGGGCCGGGCTGGGCTCTGCTTTTCTGTGAAGGGCCAGTGTTTTTTCTTTGTTCACTGAGCTCAGGCTTGGTGAATGCCTGGGCCAGGAGGGATTACACCAAACCAAGAGAGTTTGGGGTCCAGGCAGTCTGTGCTCCTGATCCTCCTAAGGGACACCAGAAAGACACACTTGAGGCGTGTATGGGTAGTTCATGCCTGCACTGACAGCACTTGGGAGGCTGAGGCATAAGTACTGTCAAATGAGGCCATCTGAGGGGTGCACCATGAGACCCTGTCTTTAAAAAGAAAGAAATCACATCTATGGGAAACAACCATCTATACTGGCTGCTCTCACCACCAGGGCTGGCGCCTTAAGAGATAAGGATGGTTTTCCAATTACTCTCCCACTCCCTAACACATACTTATCCTCAAGAAAGAAGGTACAGAACAGAGGCTGGGCTTGGTCCTCCTTCTTCAGTATAGGTTGGACCTAGGGCCCTGGGCCCAAGGGCATGCTTGGGTTCACGGTTCTTGCATGGGCAAGATGGAGACACATGGCCAGTCTTTCTTCTTCTCATTCCCGCTGTCAGAACCCTAGAAATGGAGGTGGGGGAGCTCTACTGTTCTACAGGCACCTTGGCCTCATCTGTCAGGGGTTAGGCATGACCTTGGTGCTGTCAGCCAGCTGGGGCATAGCTGACATTAGAGTTGCGATGGCACTGGCCTTTCCCTAGTCTTTCAACACTTGATGATTCTTGGATGTGAGGGGCACAGCCCAGCACCTGGCCTAAAGCTGGATGACCTGGACTCACATCCTCACTAACAGTGAGCCATGTTGCCTGGGTTTGATCACTGACTAGTGGAGTGCCCTTTGACCAGTACTTCTGAATTACAGACCTGTCACCTGTAAAATGAGAGCAGTAACAGAACTGACATATCACTCATGGTCCTGTCAACAAACATAGTGTTCTTATGGAGGCAAGAGAGAAGGCATATATAAGGTAACATATGGAAACCGCTAGAAACAGGGCCAAGCACACACACAGCTGTCCAGGACTGCTCCTTCCTGTTATTCCTTCCTGTGATTCCTGGAGGCAAACAGAGTGCAAAGGAGGCCCTGAGTCTTATGAAGCTTTCAAACACACTGAAGGATGATGGCAGGAGAGATTGTGGCTAAACCTGGGCTTCTTAACCACAGCCTGATGAGTCCACCAGGGCTTTATGCTGTGGGACAAAGGAGCGGCAAGATAAGCAGCTGCCAGTGGCCCTGGAAGGATGCATGGGTACGCGAAGACCACGGGGCAGGTGGCATGGGAATGTGGGAGCATCAGAGCTGGGGAGAAGTTCACAGGCAGGAAATCTCTGGGCCAGATCCATACACCTGGTTTCATCCCAGCTCTGCTGTCACCTGGCATCACTAATTTGAGTGCATCTCTTTACACTGAGTCCCCTTGTACAAAAGGAGGGGCCTGGCTATGACGGTGTGGGAAACATGGTGCCATAAGGCAACAGGCCTCCTTGCTATGGAATTCTGGGTGCTTACCACAGGGAATGTGTGCTGTGGTCCCCCCAAACATCAGTTTCTGTCCTGACTGGCTCCATGAGGGGTGAGATGCACTCACGCTGGAGGCAGCCTGACTCAGCACAGGACCACAGCAACGTGCTATTCTTGGGGCTGCCACAGACAGTGAGGAACACCCCATCAAAGGAAGAGCTATGCAGCTGCTGAACCTCCTTTGATAAGGTATGAAGAATGCTGTGTCTCTGAGGTCCTTGCCCTACAAGGAAAGGCTGGCCTTCAGTGGCCAGTGAGGGTAAAGAACTTGACATTTGGACAGGAGAGAGTCCTGGGTCTTGGATTTAAGTCTGAAGCAAATTGACATGATGAGAGCATATCCAGCCAGAAGAACTGTGACTCTACTGCACACCAAGTCAGTCTCTCTAAACGCTGGGTCTTTCCTTAACTTAGACACCCAGAGCCCACGCTTTAGAGTCTGTACTCCTTGGCCTAGTACGCAAGGTCTTCTACAGTCTAATGGCCTTTGTATGGCCTGGGCTCACATCCTCACTAATGGGTGAACCATGCTGTCTGTGTTTGACTGCTGGCTAGTAGGGTGCCCTGTGGCAAACCACAGCCTCCTGTGTAACCTTCCCGCCTCTGTGGCTGCTGGTTAGCAGGGGTGGTTAGAGTTGTTTTACACT
This sequence comes from Phodopus roborovskii, assembly GCF_943737965.1. Classification (NCBI taxonomy): domain Eukaryota; kingdom Metazoa; phylum Chordata; class Mammalia; order Rodentia; family Cricetidae; genus Phodopus; species Phodopus roborovskii. The sequence continues at coordinate 4,978,236 of NW_026126487.1, read as the reverse complement.
ACCGTGGGAGTAGAAACCCTGCAAGTAAGAAAAGAATTTCTACTTTGCATATGCTGTATGATTTGGGGCATCTTCATTATGGCAGATGAGTCTACACCCTGCCTGAAAAACTGGTATTATGTATATCTTACCGATGAAGAAACTGAGGTCTAAGGTTGTTAAAAATCCTGCCGGAGATCATAAAGCTAGGACATGGGGAGCCCTGTCTGACTGCAAAGGCTGTGCTCTGTAGTTCTTCATGAGAAGATACACTATTTTGTGACCTCAGCATTAGCTTCTTGTTGCAGAGTAGAATGCCTGGGCTCAGTCACAGGAGGGAAGTGTCAAGGACATCATCTTTTAGGTCAGAGGTTCTCAATAATCCTAATGTTGTGATCCTTGAATACAGTTCCTCATGTTGCGGTGACCCCCAATCATAAAATTATTTTCATTGCTACTTTATAACTATATTTTTTCTACTGTTATAAACCATAATGTAAATGTCTGTGTTTTCTGATGGTTTTAGGTAACCTCTGTGAAAGGTCATGACCCAAAGGGGTCATGGCCTACAGGTTGATAACCACTGGTTTAGGTTCACAACCACAGACTGAAAACAGACTGAGCCCTTAGTAAGAGCCTTGACCTACAGGTCGTTTGTTCCCAGACAGCCACCCTAGGCCCAGGGAACCACCTTTCCATTCCTTGGCCAGTTGTCATCAGGAGAACCAGCTGGTCTGGGCTCTGGGTAGCAAGTGGGGTTGCCATGGGAAGTACAGCAGGAAGGTGGAAGACAGAAGGCCAGAGAAGCAGTAGGGCCCTCATAGAGCTGGAAGAGAGACTGAGTTCAGCACTGAGCTATTTCAGGACTCTGCCCTGGGGACCTCTGGCCAGAGATCCTGGGGGAGGGGAGTTTGTCTGTGCAAAGGATCCTAGTCCACATGTCTGCAGGAAGTCATGGCTGCTTGTGGGCTGCAGAGGAAGGAGGAGGAAGAGCCAGGCCTGCTCACACATGGGCTCAGTGATGAAGCCAGGCCAGAAAGGGTCTGTGGGCACCAGTGGTGGAGTGTGTTACTGTAGCATTTGCTGGAGCCTTTGCATTACAGGAACTGCCTTTGGTTATTTATCACAATTGTATTGTCTACCCCTGACTTATAGATGAGGAAATTGAGGCCAGGGGTGCGGCTGAGGCAGGTGGACGCTGAAGAGGAAGTGGCGGCATTTTGGTTGCATAAGCTGGAATGGTTTCTCCTGGGATGCCCAGTGCAGGGAGGGCAGGGCTGGGGCAGCAGGGTCTCCAACAGACATCTGCAGGGCTTAGCACCCTTTGCCAGGCTATACCATGGGAAACCAGGAGGGGTACCCTGTCAGGCAGGCTGCAGGCAGGCTCAGGACAAGGCCAGTTCTCTGGTCTGACAGTGCTCCTCTCCATCCCAGGATGCCTGTAGGGGCCTCATAGCTCTCACCTGTTGTCACCTGTTCAACTGCTCTGTGTACTCTTCCCCAGCCATGGTAAGCCTCCAAAGCAAGCCACACTTGTTCTTGTTTATAACCTCAAGTGGCTGAGCCAGGAATAAAGCTATACAGGCCTTCCATGCCTGCTCCTGCTGCCTTACCCTCTGTTCTTGTCATTCTTGACTCTTGGGTGCCACTAACACTGGGATTCTAGAATCTCACACTGGGTTAAACCCCCTGCTTTTATAGCCTTTGCAAATGCTATCCCACCTCCCTCAAACCCTCTTTTCCCTCCCCTCCCCTCCCTTCATGTATCTCTCTACTGCTAGTCCCTCCTACTTTTTATCAAATAGTTTGTTGCAGAGATCAGGTAAAGCAGCTTCCTAGAACTCGTTTGTGCGTGTGTGTGCGCGTGCGTGCATGCATGCCTGAGTGAGTGTGCGCGCGTTCGTGCATGCCTGAGTGAGTGTGCGCGCGCACGTGTGTGTGTGTGTGTGTGTGTGTGTGTGTACATGCCTCCATGCACACACTTCTATTTACCAGCTGAGTTTGGGGCCCAGACACCTGTTTGCTCTTGGTTCACCACTGTGTCCATGCTTATAATCCAGTTGGCATAGCAAATACTTCTCAAATTAATGAGTGAATGAATGAATTAGTGAATCAATTGGATGCTGTCAAGAGAGGGGAAGATATCTTTAGTTGGAGGGGTGGGGAATGACATTCCTAGAAATAAAGTAGCTGCCATTTCAGGAGTGTTTGCATTGGGCCAGGACCTTCCAAGATTAAGACACCTGACAGGGTGACTCTAATCCAGTGTGGGGACATGGCAGTCATGCAACCTTGTTTGCTATTCTCCTTCCTGAGTCTTTTCCTTCCTTATATCCATGTTTGCTAGGCCTGGGTTAGAAGAAGGCCCTTGTGCTCCTCTTTGCAAGGTGAAGAAAGAGACAAATGGTTAGACTCCCCATTTCCTGGATTCCCTGAGGAGATGGCACAATTTTTTCCCCATGGTAGCTGTGACACTTGGACTTTTGGGCCACGCTTGTCACTATATGCATGGTAAGGTAGGCAGTAGAGTCACAACCGTCTTTATGGAGCACTTAGGAGGAGTGGACATTGCTCTTAATCTTTGTCACGTGTTAAGTCATTAGTCAGGGCAATCCTGTGAGTTGCTGTCATTATCTGTTCTGCTTTTTGAATGAGAAGCCCAGCTACTTGGTCAGCCTGAAGTACAAAGGTTACCAGTGGCAGGGCCAGAATTCCCAGCCTGTCTGGTTTGGAAGCCTGGCCCTAGTCTTGATGGATGACCTCACCACTCCCAGAAGATCTAAAATGAGGCTCATCATGGCAGCTCCAGCTGTCTCAGGCAGGTTGGGAAAGATCTCAGTCCCTTGACAACTGCCTATCTACCCCTCCCCCTTTATCTCCAACCTTACCACTTCCCCTTCAATGACCCCAATGGGAAGGAAGGTAAGGCCAGCAGAGTGGGAGGTGGGCTGAGTGTCCACGAATTCCGTCACCTGGGTTCCTGGAGGGCCCTGGCTGTTCACTGTGGGAATAGGAATACTGTCTCCAGGATAGCTTGGTCATCATGTACATACTACACGTAGCCTGGTACATCTTCCATTACCACGCGAATCCCTCTCCACACATAGGCACAGATGTCAGGGCCAAAGTCAAGGAAAGACTTAACATGGCTTACAATGGCCTCCTCGGCATCTACTTCTGTTTCATCTCTTTTATTGTGACTTTCTGGTTTTCCTATGGGAAATTCACTCACCCTAGGAACCTCTCAGCCAATCAGAATCTCATCCCTTTGTCACAGCAATTGATTCAGTGCCAGGTTTTCAGTACTAATTGGGCCAATAAAATGGCAGAGCTCCCAGACAGTCCTGGTGCTCTGGCTTAGGACAACTGCTGCAGCCAGTCTCCGGACTGATGGGGAAGCCCTGTAGTGGAGTCTGTGGTTGGAGACACAGTCAGACAGAATCCAGGTGAACCAAGCCTCATCTACAGCACTGCTGCTGGACTGCTTAATCACTGGCCAGCTGACTGCCATTCTTTTTTTTAACATTTCTGGTTCCGAGGATTAAACCCGGGGCTTTCTGACTATGAGGGAGTGCATCCTTCCACTGAGCTAATACATCCCAGCTCTCCAGTGGGCTGCTTTTTATTTTAATAAGCCAGTGTGATTGTTTTTTCAATCACTTGCAACTAGAGCTTCCTAACTTACCACTAGAGGTTTCTGGAAGTTGTGGCAGACCACTACTGGCTCCCCAGCAGATAAAGAAGAGGGGAGATGCTAAGGAAACAGGAGCAGGTGAACACATGAATGGCTGTGGGTGTTGAACGGGAGGTGGACACTGCTTCTAGCTTCTAGGATGGTGTTGTCTAAAGGTCCATGCTTTTCCTGGGTGGCACTATTGGGAGGAGGTGAGATGTTGAGGAAGCAAGACCTTGTAGGGGATTCTCAGGTCTCTGGAGACATGCCATTGAGGGTGACACTGGACCCCAGTTTCTTCTTTGTCTTCTTTTAAAAGTTGTTTATTTTATATGTATGGACGTTTTGCCTGGATGTGTGTTTGTATACTATGTTGCCTGGTGCCTGCAGAGGCCAGAAGAGGGCATTGGCTCTCCTGGGACTGGGGTTACAGAAGACTGTGAGCTTGGGAATGTGGGCATTAAGAATTTAACCTGCATCCTCTGAAAGAACAGCAAGTGCTCTTAACCACTGAGCTATCTCTCTATCCCCTGCTCCTGTTTTATGATAGGGCCTCACTATGTAGCTCTTGCTATCCTGGAATTCACAGCGATCCTCCTGCTTCTGCCTCTTTAGTGTTGGAATCAAAGAGGCATGCCACCATGCCCAGACTTTCTTGTTTCTCTTGTTCCCTGGTTCATGATGTGCATTTTCTTTGCTATGCATTACTCACTTTTAACACGGTACACCCATTAGTAGACCAAACTCTACCTGACCTTGGTCTGGATACTCCAAATCTGTGAGCCAAAATAAACCTTTTATCTTGTAAATTAATTTCATTAGGGACTTCATTAGAGTGACAGAAAGCTGAGTTCATAATTCCACTCCATGTGACACTGCAGATCCCTTACATACACTTACTCAGATCTCCATTCTGGGTTATTTGGTTGGGACAGATACTGTCTGGGCTATCTATCTTTATTAATCTATGGTTCACAACCTCATCCAAATGAGTCTGTCATCTAAAAAAAACCAAAAAACAAAAAACAAAACCACAGCCACTTTCATTCCCTTGCTTCCTTCAATAATAAAAATGCACCTTACTGGTTCAACAGGCTCCTCCATGTGTCCAGGAAGGAACGATCCATTTGCAAAGGAACATGGTCCAATACAAGGCAAGGACCTAATAAAACATGAGCTATAGTCCCAGAGAGACCTCTTGGGATGAACTGATGCAATGCTCACCAGAAGCTCCAGCCTGTGTTCCACGGTAGGACCACGTGGCCATCTCTGTCACTGTAAGTTAATACATTGGTAAATCCTGTATTTTGTAGGAACATGACCCCATTCCATTATATCTGTGGTAGGGCTCAAGCATATACACTTAAAATACATCAAAATTCTGTGACCTTGTTTTTGATGTTCTTAATTTCTCAACACTCCAAACGTGTAAACATGGCCCTGGCCAGGCAGGCTCTCACAGTTCAGTTCTCAGTCTTCTCAAGCTGTGGGGTCTTTTGGAAGTTTGTCAACTTAAAGCCCATTCTGAGCCCAAAGGAGGTACCCACCCACTCCCTTTCCAAAGACAAGGTCTTCCTGTGGCAGTGACTGGGTATGGGGTCTCAGACACTCAAGGAGAGTGGTGGGCAGGGGGCACTCACCTGGCTTGATAATTGGAATTCTCATTCTTCTACTCATATTTCTTTTTTATTAATTTGTTTATTTAAATCAAAACAATCTTATTTTACATACCAATCCCAGTTCCCTCTCCCTTCCATCCTCCCATTCTCCCCCACCATCTCCCCATCTCACCCCCATTCACTCCTCAGAGAGGGCGGGGCCTCTCATGGAGGATCATCAAAATCTGTCACACCATTTGGGGCAGGACCGAGACCCTCCCTCCTGTACCTAGGCTGAGAGAGTAGCCCTCCATAGGGAATGGGCTCCAAACACTAGGGCATCCATACATACTGGTTCCATTGCCAGAGGCCCCTTAGACTGCCCAGACCTCATAACTGGCACCCACTTTCAGGAGGCCTAGTTCAGTCTTATGCAGGTTCCCCAGCTGTCAGTCTAGACAGTGAGCTCCCCCTTGTTCAGGTCAGCTGTTTGTGGGTTTCCCCAACATGGTCTTGACCCCTTTGCTCACCACTCCTCCCTCTCTACAACTGGATTCCAGGAGTTTGGCTAAGTGCTTAGCTGTGAATCTCTGCGTCTGCTTCCATCAGCTACTGGATGAAGGCTCTATGACGGCATTTAAGGTAGTCATCAATCTCATTATAGGGGAAGGGCATTTAAGGTAGCCTCTCCACTATTGCTTAGATTTTTAGCTGTGGTCATCCCTGTGGATTCCTGGGATGCCAGGATTCCCTAGTACCAGGTTTCTCTTTAAGCCCACAACGGCTCCCTCTATTAGAGTATCTCTTTCCTTGCTCTCCATCTCTGTTCTTCCCCAACTTGACCTTCCTGATCTCTCATGGTTTCCTCCTCCCTCACCTTCTCCCCTCCTCTCTCTCCACTTTCCTTCCTCCTCCCCACCATGCTCTGAATTTACTCAGGAGATCTTGTGCTGTGTCTGTCTTCTGTTCTAACCCACCACTACATGAACGGCCAGATGGAAGAACAAACGGAGAAACCCAGAAAGCCACTCCAGCCCTTGCTTTGGCTGGTGAGGGGATCAAGAAGGCGGGAAAAGCAGCATTCTCTCTTGACCTCCCAGATTCAATATCAGGCTGGGGCGATACGGAAAGCATGAAGGGGAATAATGGGGGTGGCTGTAAGTACAGCCAGAGAGGAACAAGGGTTCAAAAGAAGCAGCCAAAACTCAGGAACTGCTATTCTTTACAGTTGGTTCTTCCTTTTAGAGGGAGATCAGGGACAACCGTTGGTGCTGTTACCCCATACAGCAGAATTTAAGCAGTGGTGCCTCCTTCAAAACAGGAGCCGTGGTACATGGAGCAGGCAGATCCAGCTGAGTCCTGGGGCATGAGCATGGCAGGGCTGGCAGAAGCTTTAAATATCAAGGCATCTACCTTTTCATATTAGGCATCTCACCTCTGCACAGGATTGCCTCTTCCTACCCCCCATCTTTGTATCCATCCTGGATGCCCTTATGCACTGTTCTCCAAGTTCAAATAAGTCTTTGTGAATGAAAAAAAAATGAGGTCTGAAGTTGGCTGGACAACTGCAAGGAACTGAAGTATAATGCAGGACCCCTCAGGTCCGGGTCATGGGTTACCATAGGTTTTCTTAGGCAAGTGTCTTCTGTTTGGGCTGAAATTTTGTCACATGTGCAACATGGAGTCATAGAATGAGACTGTCTTGATTGGAAGATGCTCAAGCTCTGTTAATGTGGGCAGTAAAAGGAAGGATGGGACAGGCTGTGTGCTGGGCTAGCCTGGGGGTGCCTCAGTGTCTGGTCTGTGCAGGTATCCCTGCTTCCTCTCGGCCCCAGTTTGGGATAAGTGAACATGTGGTATTCATCAGCGTCTTCTCACAGCTTCTCCTCGGGTCTGACCACTCCTTGTGCACTACCCTGGGGTTGCAGGGAGCTGAGCAGACATAGCTAAGATGGTGTCCTTATTCTCTGCTATAGAATTTGTGTAAACCACATTGTGTCGTGGAGGTGGTACAACAGTTCCACGATTACAAAGATCTGTTCTTAGTTCTATTGGGCAACTTAAATCTCAATAATTCTCTCACCAGAGGGACCCCAAGACATTCTGGAAAGCAGGTAGGCGCTTTGATTCTGACTCCCCCCGGAGGTGCCATATCTCTGGAGTAGGAGTGAGTTGATGGAGGAACAAACAATCCCTGGCACCAATTCCAGCCAGCACTCACCCTCAGCCCTGCTTGGGTCAGTGACACTGAGAGGCTATTTCCGAGCCTTGCACCTCCACTTGTAACCAAGAATTGAGACAATGCACTGCCTATTCCTCTTTAGACTTCTGTGAGGATAGGTCATTACTATTCTTTTAGTCAACAATATTAATAATTTTAAGCAAATAATGAAAAGAATAGCTGGACTGTGCTGAGGATTTTTCTGAGCCTGGTGGTATCTACGTACAGCTCCATGTGTGATCTCATTCTTTCCTACAGTGGTCAGACGGTCTGCTCTTAGCTAAGGTTGTAAAGATCAAACTATGGATGTTGGAGAGGCTAAGGAGCTTTCCCAAGGCCAGACAGTTGCTGCTGGTAGAGGTGGCATTTGAATCCAATAGCCATCATTTCTAGTGTCAGGCATGTGCTAGATGTGTATTCTCTTTTCCAGCAGTTTATAGTTAAGAAAAATCAGCATGTGTACAAAGATTTTTAAAGAAGAAAATGATAGCATGCATCCCAGCTAAGACTCACAAGTTCAAGGTACTTCTTTGTTCCTGCATGGGTGAGAAGGGATAAGCCTTCTCGCGCCCATCACCAGAGTCAAGTGAACAAGAAAACAGGATGGAATTAATCAAAGTTTTAGGTGACAGAGGAGTGGTCAGAAGCAAGGACTGAGAGGTGTGGGGAAATGGATCCTTTTATGTCAAGGCTCAATGAAGACTGACAGCTGTGTAGAAATGGACTGGACAAAAAGACTGTGGTCTTACATGCTTGTGAGTGAGAAGGAAACTCAGTAAAGAGCTGTTTGGGTTCTTTTGCCATTGAAATGAAGGTCGTAGAAGCCACACATGACTAGTCAAGGTAGTTCAGAGATGTCTTTGTAAGGATCCTTCACATAGAAAGAGGATTTATAGACTGGCCTTGGGGAAGAGGTTCTGACTTCTGTGACTAGTGGAGGGGTAGGGTAGGGACAGAAGGCAGAAAGGGACCTCACTTCTGAGGCTTTTGCATTGACCTTACATTCAGAGTCTTCAGCTTCTGTTGTCTACTGTTCCATTAGTCTATGTTTTATAAATGCAAAAACATTTTATATGTTTACACACACACACAACACACACACACACTGTGCACGCGTGCAAGTGTAGTGAAATTTACTAACATGGGATCATTCAAAGACTTTACTCCTCCACTCTCTAGCTAAGGTGAACCTCCAAACTGTCACTGTCCTGTCTCCTCAGCCCTTTCTTCCAGAGTGTGCTCGGGTCAGCCCAGGACTGAGGTGGAGGAAGGGGTGTTGGGAAATTTCAGCTATAAAGTAAAGGCAATTTCATAGGATGATGGGTGTGGGGAACAATGGGTTGGGGGAGAGGAAAAGGAATAGGGGGATAGAGGCACACAGAGACAGTGAAGATATGGAGAAAGGGAGAGGGTAGTGAGGGAGTCCCTTACAGGTAGACAGAGAGGGTGGAAGGCAGCAGAGGGAGGGGAGCCATGGGAAATACAGACCAGACAGGCAAAGGTGGCGGGGAGGCCAGAGGTAAAGAAGACGGTGTCTGGAGATTGGGACAGGTGCAGGGTGGGCTCAAGGGTGTGGGGCTAAGGTAGACACGGGAAGACAGGGAAGGGAGCAAAGAGCACTGCAGCAGTCTGCCTTTTGGTTTCTTTTTCAAATTCTTTTACTGATTAAATAAACGGGACAGAATCTTGCTGCATTGCCCCGGGGAGTCTCAGATTACCATGCACCTGCTTCACTTTCCCAGCGCCGGGATTACAGGCGTGCACCATTCCGAGCTGGGAGCTCTTTTGCCTTGTTGGCCTGAGCCTGTCTGTTTATAATGAGCTTCTTCTGTGGACTGTAGTTTTGTTAGGCAAGCACATCTCTGTGTACACAAACTCACTTTATGTAGAAGGACCCTGGGCACATCGCTCTGCCCCATCTCCACTAATAAAATGACAGCAGTAGCAACCACTGCAAGGTGGTTGTTAGGGTTAAACATTAAACACTCTTCCTTAAACAATAGTGTGCATCATTTAACAAAGATCCTACAGATGAAATGCAGAAGCCTCCACTCTCCTGGAGGTCCCTCCATCTACTTGTTGAAGCTCTTGGTCCTGAAAACAGACTACCAGGCAACCTTCTCTTCCCGGGGCTGATCCACTGCTCCAGGCTGGTCACACAAGCATTAGTTCTTATTCCTCGCTTTTGCCCAATGTCAGTGCATCACAAGGGCCACCACTTCCTCTTGTCACTACACCTCCTGTGCTCCTTCATTAGACGCCTTGCCCGACTCCACATCTCATGTGTACTTTATTGCCACAGCTTCCTGACCTGCTCCCCACTTTTAGCTTCTCTTTGATGAGGCTACGCTATGGCTGCCATCAGGAGTGTCTAAAATCTCCTTCTGGCACGGTCTATCAATGGTTGCTTCTTGTCACCAGGGTAAAGCTATTCATTGGCTGCCTTCCAGGGCTTACGGAAGCTGACTTACCTGTTCTTCCGACTTTCTCACCCTTGCCCATACTCTAATCTTGTTCCTCCCTCTGTGAGCCAGCCACTGCCAGTATGTAGGACTGGCTGGCTGCTTCAGCCATGCCCCTCTCCCACAAATGGGCACCTTTCAAACCATATCTAGAGCTTCCGTTGACTATCTCAAGAAAACGAGGTCACCCAGATAGACAGGGAAAGAAGAGGCACATTTCTAAGTGGCCAGAGACTGATGCAGCTGCACTGTAACAGGACATCGCTTGACCCTTAAAGGTAATAAGACCACCAAGACTATTGGGGCTAACACAACTGACTAAGAGGACCACTGATTATTCTTTGACTCAATAAAATGGCACGCCCATCTTATTAACCTGGTAAAATTGCCTATTCCTACTTTGCAGGTAATACCATGACACATACAGAAAGCCCTATGTAAGGACAAAAAAAAAAAAAAAAAAAAAAAAAAACAAAAAAAAAAAAAAAACACACACACACACAAGAAAAATTTGACTGGGGAAGATCCCATCCTATTCTCTGCCCATGTCCCATGCTATTTAATTCAAGAATAATCCTCCCGACCATTAAGATTCACCATAAAATGAGCTATCTGACATTCAACAGCATGCCCTCTTGACAAGCCTGCATCCACACTCTGAGTGTGTACTTCTGGCTTGTACTAAGTGTCCCCTGTTGCTCTCTGTCCGCCTGTCTCTGGATTCTCTCTCTGACAGTGCTGGGAACCTGGAAGCACTGGGTGAAGTTCTCAGTCTGGTCCCTCGATCTTTGAAGCAGCCTTGGCCACAGGTAACAGAAAGACCATGCTCAACAGTCTGTGAGTCCCATCTTCCCAAGAAGGTGACCAGCTCCTCAACCCTCATCATCAAGGTTCAGACCTCTACATCACCTCACACAAGGCTACACACAGGTCCTGGGCAGTGTACATCTGGCCATTTGGAGGTAAAACTCCAGGTACTGCCCCTTTCTTAGAATGGGGAAAGTAATTTCATCAAGGGATGATTTTCTGATGACCTACTATGTTCTGGCAGAGTAAATACAGGGCTCAGCATAGTGCTCAGAGACAGCAAGCACTCTGCAGATGACAGCTATTTTCACGCTCGCCTTTGCTAGTGCCATGAGGATGAAAGAGACACTGCGCTCATCTTCTGCCACTGTGCACCAATGATCCCCATGGCCCCAACAGGTACTCGCTGACCATCAGCTTTCTCTGAACACTGTTCCCTTTGTGCCCACGCCTGCACCCAGAAGACATGGAAAATGCTGACTGGAACAAGACTGAAGAACCAGAGGCGCCCCTGTTCCCCCTCTACCTCCCATGTGCCCTTGGCCTCCTGCTGGAGAAGAACATGCAACATGCTGTCAGCTTCCTTTCCTGCCTCTGGGGAGCAGCAGATAGAGGGGTGTCTGTCAGTACTCTACTGCACACCCTAAGCAGCCACCCTGTCAGCCACCCATTGCTCCAGGCCCTGAAGGTGCCAACCTGAGCTGAGATGACTCTACCCCATGGAATTAGGATTTGTGTATAACATATTAAATTTTACATGTAAAGCTATCTGTCACACATAACCTGTCAGACCCTGAGAAGGCCAGGATAGCTTTTACCTGTGAGGTGCAAAATGTACATCCAATAGTCAAGTCACTACAGATTACTCAGAGGTTCTGATGCAGGCCAGCTGCGCTGAGGCCTCCATCCGCTCCCCTGGGTGGGTTGGTGGGTGGAGAGCAAAGTCTAGGTTTTGGATAGAACTTTCAGGTTGTTTTCACACCTTCTTCTTGATCTCCTTGCTTTCACCTAGCTTTTCCACAGTAGTTGTGGTTTAGCTTTGCAGTGGATGCAAACATTTGCGAATAAGAATCCTTTACACACTTATCAGAAAACAGCCCTTGTTGCAGAATATTGACTCTACAGGAAGGAGGGCCTCACACCTCCCAGGAGAGGCAGAAAGTGCATCTCTGGTGTGAGGACTGAGGGGCAATTCCAAGGCTGCTTCCCTCCTACAAGGTAAGGCCAGCTCTCCTCAGCACGAAGATGGCACCTACCGAAGAGGATTTTGTTCAAGAAACATTCTTCTGGTCAGTTGTCTGGGGGCAGGTGTTTACTCAGGCCATGCTGTCTCAACTTAAAACATTCTGTCACTTTTTTTCATCGACAGAAGAGACCAAGGATTGAAAAAAAATTTTTTGGGGGGGTGGGGGGGCTTTTGTTTGTTAGTAACTTTCTACATGGATTTACCTGTCACAGAAGTCCCTTCGTTCAACAGGGATTGGTAAAATGGATTAGGCTGGTGACTACCGCCTTCCCTTCTACACAGAGCACAGCAGGCATTATCAAAAGGGAGAGACACAACAGCCTCTCCTCCCCGTTCCTAGGGGCCCAGAGACTTGCCTACCTTTCTCTCCTTGTCACCGTACTCCACACCCAAAGTATCCATGGCCCGGACAATGGCTGCCAGAGACTGGATGGTGTTGCTGTAGACGACAGGCTTGTACTGCTTTACATCTTCTCCAGAGAAACCGTCTTCATGGATGATCCTGGAGGAAAACCACAAACCACACCTGATGAGTACAGTGTCTTCAGTTCACATGGACAACACAGGGCTCACAGGTCACAGGACAAGCCCTGGCTTTACACAGGGACAGCTGGGTCTTGTGGGAATGATGGATTACTGAGTTGCTCTACTGAGGCTGTAAAACCAAAATACCAATAAATAAATAAATAAATAAATAAATAAATAAATAAATAAGTTAAAAACCCCACTCACTTGAGTTACTGAATAATAACCCAAAATTCAGAATTTTGAAAACATTATAGTCTTCACTTTCTCCACACAGGGAAAGGAACAAGGGGCTGAACAGACAGTTGAAAACACTGTAAAAACACTGTAACAGGAGCTGCAAACACAAATCACTCAGCACAAGCTCGCTGCTGCCATCTAAGAACACTGGAGGGACCTGACTTGTCTGCCCTCAGAGAATACTGCTCAAGATCCCTGCAAGAACTCAGCAAATGAAAGATACAATCTCAATCTCTTGGTCAATCCCTGCCCCTTTCACTGGTGGTGACCAAATCCAGGCTCCAATGTACTGCTAGGTGAGGACAGTGCTCCAAGGGGAGCTGGCAGCCACACCCACAGCTCACTCACAATGCTTTTAATGAAGGTAGGGTGATGCCTGGCCTAAATGAACAATCACCCTAGTCTGTGCATATGTAAGATACACACCATCAGAAGAAAAGCCAGCAGAGGGCGTTTCCCTGCTCTTCCACAGCTGGTATTAGCCAGAGTCACCCCATGCTGCAGAATCTCAACAACTGATAGAGACCACACAGGGGACATCACAGATCAGAGGTAGTGTGACACCCTCTGGCAGCCTTTGATACACGCTCATAGCTGACAAGGATCCTGGAAAGAGGAAATCACACCCAAAAGGCAAGAATAGTTTTAAATGGAAGAAGGACCAGACAAGTTTTGATAGACTGGGCAGTTTTAAGGCCTCGTTTCCAGAACAGGAATTAATACATGTAACACACACAGGACTCAGCATGAGAGCTGAGCCCTCCTTCTACCTCATCAGAGCCCCTGTCCATGCCTTCACTACCTCCTCTCTGGCCTGGAGAATGCCACAGACAAACATCTTGAAAACAGCTTTGCTGAGGTTAATTTCATATGCTGCTTGCCTAAACCATGCAGCTCAATGAGTTATTCTTCCATTTAGCAAGTCTTTTTAAAGATATGACCATGTTATACATGTCTCAGTGACTTGTTCCTTTTTATTACTGAATAATATTCCTTTGTATGGGTATGCTACCATTGAGTCATCCAGTCACTGGTGGATAGACAGTAACTCCTGCAGCAAAGTGAGAGTTGGTGCCAGCTGTGGGTCTCCAATCTGAGTTTCTCCAAAAAGCAGAGCAGAACAACTCTGTGTACATTTTTGTGGGTTTGATTAGTGCTAAATCTGTTTTTTTATAAGTGCTTCTTTTTATTTGAAAAGATTTATTGTATGTTTGCCTGCCTGCATGCAAGTGTACCCACAGGTCAGAAGACAGTGTCAGGTCCCTCAGAACTGGGGTTACAGACAATTGTGATTGCCTTGTGAGTGCTAAGAAGGGAACCTGGGTCCCTGCAAGAAGAGAAGTCACTCCTCACTGCTGAGCCAGCCATCTTTGCAGCTCTTGCAAAATGAAATTGAGAATACAGTCAAACACCCATGGGTTTGTGACCCCAGAGAGTCCCACAGGTAAACACTAGCTCTCTGCATAAAGCCGGAGAAGAGAACACATGAAAGCAGTGTGTTCTGACAGCGGACAACGGGCTGTGAAGGCGGCTGTGGACTGCATGCACTGGCCAGCACAGCACAGGCTGGAGGAGCCAGTCATGCCTCAGGGACTGGTGGGCTGCGGACACGAGGGTCAGCACTGAAAAGCGGACGCAGCTGGAACCGAGAGTAAACCACAGAGAAAGAGTTCTTGGCATCTATGTGGGGCTCCTGGGGGTCTTTGGCTGAATACATGAGACTCCACAGCTCACAAAGAAGAGCACCAGAGAGGGAATGAGCTTCAGGGGGCTTGGAGGCTGTACACTTGCCAGCATTCCCCCAAGCCAGGAAGGAGATGAACCTCCCAAATGACAGAATGGAGTCCCCGGGGGACTCTGGATCCTTTAGCAGAGATGCCAGAGACCACAGGAACTAGGTTAAGATAGCCTATATCTCCCTGAGGTCCTCCCGACAAAGCTAGAAAGCAAGTCTGAGAAATACAGCTGCCCACACTAACTTAGCCCCTCAAAGAATAAGAAAATAAAGACAACAAACAGCCTTTAAATGAGAACGACAAAATCTAGATGCTCGGCAGAGCAACGTGCATGGCACCACCTTTCAGGGGAAAAAGTCCCGGCTCTGTATACACGGCAGGAAAGTGTTGGCTCACAATTAAGAGAAGCATTAGCTAACTATAGTAGATGCGCAAGTGATATGATGACAGAATTAACACATGGTATTGCAAAACATCTACTTTAGATATTTTCAGGACATTAAAGGAAACTATGAGTATAATTTAGAGAGAAATGGAAGCTACAGAAAATGAACAACAGGCGAAATTAATGGCAGATCAGACATGCACAAGCCTGACGAACCTGAAGACAAACAAAGATTATCCAAATGGAGGAAAAAGAGAAAATCGCTGAAAACTCCTTGTAATACATATTTCTATGCAAAACCTCTAGCAATAAAGGTGGGGTACACGCAGAAAGGTGCATGTGAAAGAGTAAATTAAAGTGTGTGAGGTACACACGGGAATTTCAGAGCACTCTTCCTAATGTTCTGAGTTCAGGATGTCATCTTTGTGAACATCAAATAAAGTCCCCTTATTTTCTTTCCGCTCATGCCATTCCAGTGAGGCACAGCACCATAGTGCCAGCTCGTGTGGCAGCCAGGCCCGAGCCAACTCCACCTCTGCTGCTGAAGAACTATGTGCACCCCTGATAGATAACTTAGCTGCCCAGTCTTGGTTTCCTCACTGGCAAATTGTTCTGGGGAATCAGAGAGGTGTGGCAGAGCGTGCCTGTAATCCCAGTCTGGACTACAAAAGATCCTGTTTCAAAACCACAAAAACAAAAGCCTAGAGGTGAGAAAGACATCAGTGAAGACACTTCAAATGGCAGCCAGTGGGAATCGTAGTTCCATTCTAAAGCAACCCCCAAATACAGTTCCCTCACTTTCTGGCAGAGGCAACCTGTGTTTGAGGGCTGGCACCCTGCGCTAAGTGCTCTACTTGCTTCATTTCTTCCAATCTGCAAAGCAGCTCCGGGCTTGATGAAAATCACCAGCTCCTCTTTACAGATGAGGGGACAGGCCCAGTGAGGTCAGGCCACTTCCCTGAGGCATACAGCTGGTGAACAGCATCCAAGGTTCTGTTTGTGACCCATGGACAGATGGTGAGAGACAGGGCAGCTTCCCTAACCCCCGGCCCTCACCTTCAGGTTCCCGAGACCCCAAGACTGCACACACATGCACACATATACACAATGTTGTGCATGTACCCATGACTGCAGTGCCTGTCTAATGTTCTGAGAGCCTGGAGAGGGGGCTCCTGAGAGTCCTCAGAGGTACACTGCTGGGTAGTTCAGTGACAGGGGATGCTTTTGGCCTGAGCTCTGGAGGTAGCAAGATTAGGGATTGGAAAGCAGAAGAAAGGCTCCATGTATTACCAGCTAGTAGTCCCATGTACTGCAGAAGCCCTAGACAGACCTGCCGAGTGAATGCATAGAATTGAGTCTCGGTGATGTCATGTGAGTCCCTACATCCATCTATGCCTGAAACTAGAGCCATCCCTACTGATATGACTGATATAAACCACAGTAGTTTGTATTTTTGCATACTCTAATGTCACTCATCCGACTCATGATTAAAATGTTCTATAACTTGATAACAATAATTTGATATCACCTCTCAGCATATTTGCTTGTTAATTCTTTGTTTCTACTCCAGTCCTTGATATCTTGTTTCACCCATCTCTTCTCTCCCTTTCCATGGTTCTTGGCAAACAGGTGGTGGAAGTGGAAATATGAACAGTATATACACAAATGTACCGGCTATATCCCACCAAGGAGCTCACAGGCAAGTCTCCATGTGTGAAGGCACATACATGCATGTGTGTCTGGGTGTGTTGGGGTAGGGATCCACCAACTTTTTATACCTGCAGAGCCAGCGCATATTTTGGAAGCCAAGTTATTTCTCACAGTGCACACCTAACACCCAGGGACTCTGAGAGGATGTCCCGGGTCACCAAGCCAGAAGAGCCATTCGAGGAGGAGTTTGACCAGACAAGGCTGACTGCAGCCTGAGTATTCAACTATGGACAGAAGCTGCCAGCTGGACTCTGGGCTCCTAACAACACTGCTAGGTAGGTGATCTTGAGGGTACATGGAGGGAGAGGGATGGTGACAGGTTTGCTGACCACAGTAGGCGACGAATTTCCAGGAAGAGGAAGTCAGAGGTGGACCCTTGCCCTCCACCCACCAACTCTCTCTGCACGAGGCCCAGACCTGGCTCTCCTTGTTGTTCTCAGCAATTCTCCCAGGGTGGGGCTGATTTTAGCCGCAGGAAGACTGCAGCTGGGCACAGAGGCCTTATATGGTCACAGAACCACAGGCTTGGGAGTAGGAAGGGACCTCACACAATCATCTGGCCTGGCAGCCTTTCCCTGAATCATGGGCCCCTTTGAGTGTGACAGAGGTATCAGCACAGTTTTCTCCTTGATTTCTGGAGGTTTGTAAACAGCTGTCATAAACTGCAGGGACACAGCCCCATCACTGGGCTGGATCCAGTGTTCGTTTTGCCTGCCATGTCTCACCATCCTCTGCCACAACCCTTGAGTGATTTAGACTGGGGATGGTGGTGCTAGGCACTGGCTGTGTGATGCAGTAATTTCCCATAACTGCTGGCTGTCAACTGTTCTCGCTGTGTTGTGGTCAGGGCCAAAAGAGCAGCTGCATGGGCAGGAGGGAATCAACCATGGTGACTGCTGGTACATTTGGTACACAGGGGCTGTCCTATAGCTGTCCTCCAGAAGAGGGCATGTTGTTGGTTCTAAGAGGAGAGCATTAATGAGGCACACCTTTGAGTGTATCTGTGAGGTCATTTCCTGAAAGGTTAGCTGAGGAGAAGATACACCCTGAAGGTGAGTGATTACATCCCATGAGCTTAGGACTTGGGTGAATTAATAAGGAAAAAAGATGAAATCCAGCCAACTATTGCCATTCCCTTTCTCTGCTTCCTGGTTGGTCACCAAGGGCCAAGGCACTTCTTCTGCCATGTCTTTCTCTCCAATATGAGCTGCACTACAGTCAACAAAGTGAAATAACCCTCCTTCCTTTAAAACTGTATTGTGTCTGGTATTTGGTCACAATCATGAGAGAAGTAACTCATAGAGGTGAGCCCTGGAGGACCTCCACCTGCCAGGAGAAGACAAGGAAGGACTGAGAAACTCCAGTGGGAACGGGACATGAGCACCAGTGGGCACTCTGCTTGTTTATTAAATGAACATCTTGGGAGAACCCATGGATTGGGGAACCTAACTTCCCATTTTGGCCATCTCCATGGTATTCAAGTGTCTACACAGGGATGGAACCTCATAAGACACTTGTCTGTGATCTATTGTCTCAATGATAACTCATCATGGTGTGCAGCCACCACTGGCCTCACTGACCCAATGAGCAGTAGGAATGTGACTCTGGAACCATGGACCTCCCTATTAGGTGGGTAATGGCAACCCTGACCTCACAGAACACATGTGTAATTAAGTAGTGAACAGGAAACCCCTAGCATGTAGGGGCTCCACAGAGCCCACTAGAACACTGGACTTGGGCAGGTGGATAAGATTAAAACATCAGGTACAGTGGAGTGCGTGTGCTGTGCAGCCATACTTATAAAACACTAGGTGTGTGCTGCAGGAGCAGGCATGGAAACTATGGAGAGGGAGGGGATGGAAAGGTTGGAGTCACAGGAGGGAGCAATCATTCCTTTTGGTGGCAGCACTCAGGGCTTTGTCACTGTCTTCTTTCTGTTTGTTTCATTCTCAAATGGGCATTAGATATCTAAAAGAATGGGTCATTTTATTTTTTAAGGATCTACTGTTATTGTGTGTGCACACGTGCATGTGCTTTTGGGCACATGTGCCACACATGTGGAAGTCAGAGAATGGCCTAGTGGAGTCAGTTTTCTCCTTCTACCTTTATGTGTGCTCCAGGGATTAACTCAGCTCTCCAGGCTTGTGCAGCAGGTGCCTTCACCTGCTGAGTCATCCTGCTGACCTGCAACAGATTATCTTTCAATGGTAATGATACTTTACATTTAATAAAGTAACCATGTTGACAAGGAACAAGAGTAGAAGGGTAAAACATTGTCAGCTGGGGTCTCCTTACACCATTCATTTGGGTTTGTATTGATATGAGTTCTACTGCATCAACAAGCTCATGGAGCCAGTTCCCCGCCTTCTGGGGACTCAAACTGGATGTCAAAATGAGGCCAATGATGAAAACATGCAGGCAGTAGTTTAAAAACTGGTACCTTCCAAGGGCAGTGACAGGTGTACGTATTAGCTGTGTGGGCTGCCACACAGTAGCCATTGTCCTCACCCACAGAGAGCTATTTTCCTGTCTCCCTTGCAGCTGAGTGGCCACATGATCTGGTTCAAGTTAGTAAGACTAAAAGGGGAATGTTTAGATATGCTTCTGCAAAGATGTTTTACTTCCTGGTCCCAAAACAAATGTCATTGTGAATACTTTTCCTATTGCCCAGATTCCTCTTTCCCACAGGCTCCTCCCCCACAATATTCCCTGGCCTCCTGACTTATCTTCAGTGTAAGGAGTCAGTGAAGGAGCTGCAGCCATACCATGGTCATAATGCAAATGCCACCATCGTGGGAATGAAGACCCAAGAGACACAGCAAGCCCATGATGGCTCGCTGAACTGACAGATCAACCCTTATAATGACAGAGTTCATGCTTTCATCACGATGTCCTCTGCCTGGCCCACACAATGGTTCTGCTCCAAGGCCACATGTGGGGAACTGTGACTTAGAATACGAGCCATGCCCATAGGGACACAGTTAGCTTATGACAGAGAATGGATAAAGTTCCCCAGGGGCCTTTCTATTGTGCTACAGGCCTCTAATGGCCCCGGAGCTCAGGATGATGGGAGATCCTAGGTAAGAAAAACATGGGCCCATCTGCAAAACAGACTTGACAGTTCCAAGGTCTGTGTACTTACTTCCATTAATTCATCTCTTAGTTACTTTCATGTATTATCTGGGTCCCTACTATGTGCCAAGCGAGATATCAACATTGGGGATTC
The DNA here is from genome assembly GCF_943737965.1 of Phodopus roborovskii. Lineage (NCBI taxonomy): Eukaryota > Metazoa > Chordata > Mammalia > Rodentia > Cricetidae > Phodopus > Phodopus roborovskii. The sequence continues at coordinate 4,958,428 of NW_026126487.1, read as the reverse complement.
AAGAGTAAGTCAACATGCACAATGTCTGCACTCATGAAATCTGTTTCTAGTAGAAGTTCTGAAGAAGTCGAACAGGAGTTTCAGACCATAAGTGATAAGAAGAGACAATAACCAGAAGGCTCACACTCTGGATAGGGCCAGCCTCCCTGGAGCAGTGCTGACAGAGCATCTGGAGCTGGCTGGGCTGGGAGTAGCTCTCCAGATACAGCAGGCATGTGCAGATGCCAGCTCTCTAGGTGTTGGAGGGATGCATACTGAATGGATAAGAGCAGTACACATACTTCAGGTGGGATTGATTCATCAAGAATTCTGTCCTGAGTCTACAGAAGGTCTCTGCTGACTCTTAGGAAGACTGTATGAGAACAAGCTGACCCAAGTTTAGAGGTGCTGGTAGGAACTGGCAGAGCAACTTGCAGCCGGGCACCACAGATGGGAAGCACTACAGGAGGGAGGAATTGCTCCACTAAGACCCCTTCTGTCTTGTCCCCATTGGGTGTCCCTTCTATAATTGTCATTTGGTATATATACATGATATATGTACTGTATATGTTCATGTGTAGGCCTGAGGCCTCAGGGATGTTTTCCTTTATTATTCTCCATATTTTCTTTCTTTCTTTTTTTTTTGAAACAGAGTCTCTTACTAAGTCTGGAGCATATCAATTCATTTAGTAGGCTGGCTAACCAGTTAGCGCTAAGGCTCTGTTTCCATCTCCCCAGCGCTGGGATCACAGACATGTACCACTGCACCTGGCTCTTTACTGAGTACTTGGGATCTGAACTAGATCTTCGTGCCTGTGTGGCAAGCACTCTACTGAATAAACCATTTCTCCACTCATCAGTTGTCAGTGTTATTGCAGTTGTTTTCCCACAAGGACAGTGGAGTTGACCTGGCTGCCTAAGACAGAGACCACTAAGAGTAAGGACTGAGATATCCCCATCAGACCCCAGGGTACAACATATGAATAGGCCAGGGGAAGAAGGGTGAGTGATAACAGCTCCTGGGAACCACAGAATTTCAAATCCTCTAGACTCCACCATTCACTCACTCCATAAACATATACTGAGCCCTGATAAGATGCGAAGATACCTGACTCTACTATTCATCAACAGTGTGGATACAAGCAAGCTACCAACTTCCTCAGGGCCAGGTCTCTCTTCTGTAAAATGGGGACAAGGACTGTCTGTAATGGAGGACAGAGTATTAAATGTGTGAGGAGGGACTGGCATAGCAAGCAGTAGTTAAGATTATCTAAAAGCTGCAGGTGAACCAGTACCAATGCAAGGCTAGACTTTTAGTCTTGTCTCAGTAGCTACAGGGCCCTTCCCATGCACTGCTATAGAGCTAGACCTCAGCTGAACAGGGTCTTGGGAACTAGAGGATAATCTTTGTCTACAGTGATAATGCTTAATGACCAGTGGCTGGACAGTATTTCTTGTCTGTGTTTTGCAAAGCAACTGTGCCATGGCCTTGATTTCTGCTTCTCAACACCCAAAAGAGGATCTCTCAGCCTGGAGATCCTGATGGGAGTCAGAAGGTTCATTCTTTTCCAGGCATAAGAGCTAGTTCTCAACTGTCAGAGCCAGGGACACTCCATGATCACCCAAAAGGCCATCTGAGTATGCTAGCTGAAGTTCACACAGCAGCCAGGAGACCATCATGAATGGGGCAGACAATGCCCTTATCTTCAGAGGTCTCACAGTCTATGAGAGGAACACAAAAAATAAGGAAGTAAACAAACAAGTATTGCAGTATAATATACACAAAACATGAAATTGATGGGCTGGAGGGCGTTGAACTAGGAGCCACCAGGAAGTAACATGCAAAGTTAAGGCTTGAAATAACAGGAAGAGATAGTGTGTAAAAGGGAAGTTTCAGGTAAAGAACAGAAAGCACAAACGTCCTGTGGGGGGGAACCCTGTGTGCTCAGGCAATGGAGGGAATCCAGAGTGACTGGAACATAGTGAATGACGAAGGGTGGAGGGACAGGTCTGAAATGGTAGCTGGGGCCCAGTCACCTATGGCTAACATGCTAGATCTATTTTGGCTTTTGACTATATGTTAAAATATGCTCATCTACTAAAATAAAAGTTAGTCTGTACAACTCCCAAACCTGTGAAAATGCTCCAACCCTAGAGCACTTTTAAATGGCAACTCCCCTCCTCTTTTCCTGATGCCACAGCCCTGACTGAAGGCCTGCTCTTGGAACACTTATGGATTCCAACCCACACAGCTGAGCAAAAGAGAAGGAAGAGAGCAGCCATCAGCCATCCGGCCACAGGGAGGAGCTACACCACAGGCTGGCACATGTTCACATGCATAGCCACTCCCAAGGTGGCATTCCACCATGGCTTTATTTCTTGATGAATTCCATGTTCCCTTAAAAAGTCCTCTTTCCTTTGAGGAAGGGTCTGGCTGTGTGGCCTTGGCTGATCTCAAATTTGCAATTGTGCCACAGCCTCTGGAGTGCTGACACTTCGGGTATATGCTACGATACCTGGCTGATAAGTGTTTCTTAAGTAGCCAGGTGCTAGGTACAGAATATAGAATGCAGAGCCAAGACTATATATATGGCTGAGCCTGACTTCAGGGCTACTGTTGAGTATTGGTGTGTGTATATGTGTGTGTGCACGGGGGAGCAGTTTACAGAACATGGTTCCCAAACTCAATCCACCCTGGCCAGGATTCCTCATGTGGCTTTGTGTCACCCTGGAATTGTCACTGGCTGTGTGGAGTCCATCATCTGAATGGATCATGAATTATCATCCAACTCCATCACTGTCTGGTGAAGTTTGTTCTGCGATGTGACCCCCTCACCACTTTCAGATCTAGGTGCCAGGGGGACTGACTACCATGCTTCTCCCAGAGAAGCAATGGAGCTTGTGTAGAGCTGGATGGAGGCTGGCTGAGCCCTAGTCTCCCAGGCTGGACTGTATGACGTCTGAGTACAAATGGGACCTTTGGCAATTTTAGGAGATAAGAGGTACAATTAAAACCTTATTGGCCAAATAGTAAATATGTATGGGATGAGAAAAAATATTTAAAAAATAAAAAGTCCCTTAGTAATTAGTGCTATAGAGAGAGCTTGACATGTAAATAGTATAAACATATAGAATGAAGTTCTAAAATAATAATAAGATAATAATAATAAAAAATAATAATAATAAGCAAATCAATCCCCCAGAGAGCAACTGGCACCAACAAGGGACATGTCCTGTTGACAATGACTTGCAGAAATCTATTATAAAGATGCCATTTCTAATAAGATGAAACTCTAGCCAGAAGCAAAGATGTCAGCTGCCAGTTGTCACCAGACAGAGCCAGGGACAAGACTGGGACTTGTTGTGACTCCTGGGCGGGACCTCTGCTGCCCTCATGGGGGTGGGAGGGAACAACACAGATTTGCCATTCCCCATACTTTAGGTGGGTAGGGGTAGGGGTTGGGAGCAGCCCCTTTCATCCTCCCAGTGGAACTTCTGGTCTGACCTGGGGCCTAAGCACTGGGGTAGAGATCTCAGCTCTTGAACCTGAAGGCAGAAGACCCACGAGGTTCTACAGAATGGTCACTAATACACTGTCAACCCATGTGAAACACAAAAACCATTCAAAGGCCAATTTCTTTATTCAGGCCTTGAAGCTCCAGCTTGTGTCAAACCAGAGCTTTCTGGAACTCTGTCTACCCTGTCAGGACACCTCTGGCCTCCTCACAATCCCCCACTTCCAGTCACTAGCATCAAATATTACACTGATAGCAGTAGCTCATACCCTGACCTTGAAGACCCAAGATCTAGTCTTGGCTCTGCCATGGAGCAGCTAGCAAACTTAGACAATTCACCGGGGCTCTGGGCTCATTTCCTCTGTGTACTGCCAGTCTCTCAGGTCAGATGTTGGCTTTGAAGTGGTTGTGACAACTTCCTGGGGTGCCCTGTGTCTCAAACTGATTGAACCTCATGGTTATGCTGTGTCTATGTCTTTGCCACATGCTGGATTCTGCCTCTGGAAATGTGGAGATGCACTCAAGGCAAGTCTTGACCAAGAGAGGACCAAGAGCCTCTCTACAACAGAGATGTGTTCATGGCCCTGCTCAAAAGTCACTTCCACAGGCCCCACTATTTTCCCCATCTCTCTCCCCATGACACATAGTGTGGCATATCCTCAGCTGCCTGCCATGCCATCATGAGCTCTAGGAGAGTGGAGACACCCTCATTCTCGTTCACTGACCACAGTTACTGGCTGAACACTGAGTTTAACAGGCATGGGTGGCAGTCCTCATAGTCCAAGGTGGCAATGCCGCACACACCTGACTCCTCTCTGAAGGCAGCCCTTAAGTTTGGAGCCAGGATGGATGAAGATCTCTCCTGGCTGCAACTCCACTGTGCATCCCTGTTTGCCAACCCATCTCACCCCAGTGCTGAGTGGTTGTCCCCATCAAGACTCAAACATTACTGTCTTCGTCTTGCTATTTGTTATCTGGTCTCACTCTGTTCCCGACACCTGAGTCCTTGTAGGATATCTTAGGGTCAGGACAGAAGGACAGTGTTGCTGTACTTTCTATGCTTGCTTCTGGAAATACCCAGAACTGTTCTTTGAAACTTGACTGTGAAATCACTGCTTCTGTAGCAAGGAGATGACCCAGAGCTCTATGGAGTCTGAGCCCTTTATAATGCTTTATATAAAAACAGAGTAGAGTCTTGAGTGAGGCTGATTTATTCCATGTTGTTTCATTGCCTACACCTAAGCAACATTCGTGGCTTCCTATTTGTCCAGGTGGAGGGTCCCCTGGGTGGTTTTCACTGCTGACATAATGGAGTGCTTGGGCCTCAATGTTTACCAAGTATAATGTGCATCACTGGGGAGCTGCACAGCTGTTTCATTCCATTTCATGGACGATGCACAAGCAAGGCTGAGGCTTTGTTCATCTGCCTTCCACCCCCTTCCTGTCTGGATGTGCCTGAAAAGTCTGTGTTCCCTGCTCAGGATTCCTGGATGAATTCTACATCACAGACAAGAGGTAAAAGACCTTGAAAGCCCACTGTCCTCACTGGCAAGGCTTTAACAACCTCACACTATCAAATACCTTTTCAGACAAGTGAAAAAGGTAAAGTCAGACCAGGTGGGGTGGGATGGTCTACGTGAGGGCTCCTAGGGGGCTTCTCTGTCTCCTGCAGTCCTGACTAACTGAAGTGTGATAGTAGATGATTCACCATACAAGATAATCCAAAATTGAGCTTGAGCTTTGTAAATGACAAGCCAGGCCTGCAGCGGACATCTGTTATTCTTTCTTGCTCAGTTTCTTTTCTCCCTTGGAAACAGAATCTCAATGGTAAAGGGACAGTCGTCCCTCACGCTTTAAGGTCTCACTCACCCCTAGCTTAAGTGCCAAGGGTGAGTCCTTCATCCTCTGTTGGTCAGTCAGTGCAGCACACACGTGGATCCAGACATGCCTGAGGCTCGGATAGTTTCAGCCACTCAGTTATGTAAACCAGCATGTTTTAGACAAGTTATAGTTCTGGCAGGATTCTTTTGCCATTTTCTTGTGGTATGCGTGTTTTGCTTGTGTGAGTGTACACATAGAGGCCCGAAGTTCATATTGGTAATCATCCTTCATAACTCTTCCGTCTTACTAACTCAGGCAGTGTCAGATCCTTCATCAATGCAGCTAGTCTCCTGAGCTACCTTGTTCTGGAGATCCCTTGGTTCTGCCTTTCCAAGGTCTCAATACCCACCTGGCATTTGTGTGGGTTCTGGGGACCCAAACTCTGGTCCTTACACTTGCGTGGTGTCATAGTTAGGTTTCTTATTACTGTGAAGCGAAATCATGAGCAAGCTGCAGGTGATGCCCTCTGACAGGGGTTTCCTGCACTAGTTGCTCCCACTGTCACCTCTACCTCAGCAATGTCCCTCTCCTTTCCCCTCCTACAGGCTTGTGGCCTTTCCCTTCCTGCTTTTGTTTTTTAAATGAGGACTTGCTTTCCTCTCCTTGCCACCTGGCTAGACAGGGAAAGACACCAAGAACATCACACAGGCCTGCAGAAAAAGTGGGGAGGAAAATGTCCTTGGTCTTGGTTCTTGGTTCAGGCTGTATGGCAGCCACTCAGGGAATAGTTTGTAGATCTGCCACCAAGTCTGAGCATTGTCCCTGAGAGAGGTCCATTTTAAGTGTGTGGCTTTCAAACAAAGGTGCAAATGAAGTCTTTTTCAGCTCTTGACCAGTAGAGAACATGGCAAAAGGCACCAGATACCCCAAACAGGGACTGGCTGGGGTGGGGGTGGGGGAGTCTTGTTTTCTCAATACCCCTGGGGGAAGTGTTTGAGGAGAAGTTTTCCAAAAGGAAGTCTGATTGCTCATTTCTTTCTAGGGTAATTAATCTCTTCCCCCAAATGCAAGGACAATGGTCAGTTTCCATGCCAATTTTTGGAGAAAAGAGGGCATGGCTGTACCCTACCCTACCTCTCTGAGGACATAGTGTGAACCACATTCTTCTGCCCGCTGTCCTGTTTGTTAGGCTTTTGAAAGAGGCCCAGGTAAAGCTTTGTCTTGCTGGATAGACCAAGACCAACACAGTCACAGATGGTGCAAAGCCCAGTCCCCAGCATTCCTTTCTTTACTGGTGGATGCCACTCGGGCGGTTGGTTTAAATAGTCCAGCTGCAGCCTCCTGGGTTTCCTACTCTGGCCTTCCTCAAGCAGAAGCTCCTCATTAATAACCATTATGGTGTGGTCATGCCTAAAACACAAGAATCCATAAAAATCACTCTGTGGGCTCCCACATCAATCTCCCTCTTGAGGGATGTTCAGCGGGGGTGTGTATCCTGGCTCTCAAAGCAAAGCATTCATTCCAGCTGCAGGGCCCACCCTATACAAGACCCTCTCAGACTGCCATTGGGGCTCAATGAGTGGTTTTATCAGTTGTTGGGGACAACAGAAGAGTAGGTAGTTCTCCTTCCCTGGTGGGTTTGGGCCCCTTCTCAGAGGCAGTTTACTTCTGGTCAGTTGCTGCCATCTGGTAGCACTGGGACTTTGTGTGACTATGGAGCCTAAAAGCCTACTGTCACATGGAAGACAATCTGTCTGAGGAGGGCTGTGCTCCCATCCTGGCGGTCTGTTCACTCTGTCAGACTCTATGTGTGTGTGTGTGTTTCAGAGAGAGGTAGAAGGAAAAGATACCTCTTGCTCGTTGTCCAGGCTCCCCATTCCACCTGCTCAGTAGTACCTGAGCAGTCAAAACTGGGTCCTGGTGAAGCCTAGGAACGGCAGTGCCTGTGCATCCCTTCAGAGGCTGGTGGCACTGAGAGTTTTCCCAGCCATTCACCCCTGAGATGGCTATGTACAGATCTCACCCCAGCATCAGCACAGAAGCAGCTGTCTGTGCTTGTCCCATTCTAAAGAGCAGGAGACCAGTCTGCAGATCTCCTGAGACCATGTGGTCAGGAGGTGCCTTCGAGCCTATACTCCCCACACTCCACAGATGCACAGCAACCAGGATTTCCAAGGAATATTGAGGAGTTCAATCATGTTCATAGCAAGGTTGGTCTGGACATTCTATCCATTCTAGTGAGACTTCTGACAACCTAGACAAAGGGGAAATTTCTGTTGCCATAATGCTTTAGCTGCAAATCTTCCTCTTCTACAAACAGTGTTCCAGCTTCACAACATAGTTCTACTCTGCACAGCGACAGACACATGCTATCTAATACAAGGTGTGAACAATGCATGGAAGGATGGGAAGGTCCCTTCCCCTGTTCTGCCACCATCACCATCATATCTGCTTCTTATTCCCATGGCCATCCCTGCTCATAACTGTCCAAAGATGTTTCTGTACCCACAGAGATTCATGTTCCAATATATATGTTAACCAGGATGGGATGATGAATGAGTGGTAAGGAATCTGGAGGGATGGTAGGATGTGATAGTGAGTAATTTGGCTTTTCAGCATTGGGTAAGTTCAAAGAGAGATCTCAAGATTGAAACTGAATTCCATAAGCATCTATCCCATTCACCCCAAGCATAAAGCATGGTGTTTTGACTCTAATGTGTAAGACTGTTCAAGCAGAACTGTTCCCCTGTTCGAGACTGCTGGGGCCCTCAGTGCCATTTTAGAGGTGCACTCCAAATCCTGTGGGTCTTCCCAAAGTGGTGCTGCCCTGCCCCAAAACATAGCTACTCCCCTGCACTGACTCGTGTATTGCTCCAAGCCATCTTTCCATTTTGCTGACTCACACTGATCACAAAACATCCTTGGGGGCTATTCAGCTGGCAGGGCAAGAGATTATTCTGCTCTCCTATGTGGGCTCTATTGCTCTGGGCCTGTTACCAAATTCTAGGACCCAGATAGTGAACCACTTGAACCCAGGAGTGTGGCTGGCGGTACTTTACACAAAGATCAAAGGGTTGTGTACAGGAGTGGCCTTGACTGTGATGTCCTTTATAGTCAAGAAGCACAGACAGGGTTCTTGAGGTCAGATCCTGGCAGTTTCCTTATCCAACTTCACACTGAAACTTCTCCCTGCCTGACCTCCCCACCCAAGCCCAGTGAGCCCAACCAGCCCCTGTGCTGTGTCTCTTCCCAGGGGCTATCCAGAGGCCTTTCTTGGACATAGTGTGGATAACAGCTAGGTCTGCATCCCACAACTCCCCCAGTGCAATTTGGAGACCTCACCACCAAGTCTTCCTGAATGACAAGTCCTAGAGCTTCAGGAATATTACTACCAACCTCACAGAATGAGGCTACTCAGGGGTCAGCTCTGCTGTCTCTCATGAAGGGCCTAGCTGATACAACTGAGGATACCACACCCTCAGCAGAGCAAATGCCTAATCTTTCACATTAATAAGGAGTTTTGAATGTTCCTGATGATCTAGCAGTTCCTACTAATTTAATGTCAACTCTGCTAGGTGTTCACGTGTACTTTCTCCTTTAGTCCTCACAATGACTCCATTTGATGCCCAAAAGGTTCACTTGGCCAATGCCTTGCAGCTGGTAAGTAGCAGGCACTGAGGCAGGGCCTGAACCTTCCACCTGTACTGCCTGGTGGCAGCTCCATTTCACCGGAGTGGGGTTGGTAGAGGTGGGCCTATTGTCGGAGCATGGGAGATGTCTGGACTGGGCCCAGGAACTGTGCTTTGGTCTGCAGTGGTTCCAGGTTTTCTCTTCTTTAAGTTAACTTCCATAAATCAGAAGAATTCTCATAAAAGACTGTGCTTTCTGACTTCTAAAGAACTTGACACACTGACTTGCCAACTGCTGTGGGTGGGGTCAGTGGCCTCTTTTCAGTGACAACACATAGGTCCCCTCTAGACCAAAGGCTGGCTGGTCCTTTGGCCCTGTTGGCATTGTGAACCCTTCATGAAGCCAGTCAATGGCATTAGCCACACCTGCTGACAGAACAAGCCCGGCAGAAGTGAGGGAAAATATTAAACCGTTGACGCATTATTTGTATTTTACTCTGTCATTCTAATAAACATGGGCAGGATCCAAGAGAAGTGCACTGAATCCAGAACAACTAGTGTGAGCCACAACAGAAACATGTTCCCATCTTTTTCTTTGGCCTCAATGGAGGATATCATGTGGCCCAAGGACCTAAGAAGATCTGTGAACAGTTAAAAGGCTCTGCATAGCTGGGTATCCAGCCACTGCCCACCTTTGTACTTAAGTGATGCTTGCTCAGACACATGGAACACTGATGACAATCACGTTGCTTCAATTGTGGAGAAGTAGCCCAAAAATGATGGGTAGCAAAGAATCAGGATCAGGGATTCGTAGAACATGGTACCCAGGAAGACATCATCACCTACACTCTCATTGCTGAGGTCTTTGGGGAAGTATATAAGCAAGAAACAAGAAAGGGGAACTGCTTTGCTAGACCTGTCTTCAATTACAGGCCAATTTGGAAAGTTTTAGCACAAGAGAAAGGGAGATGTGAGTGAGAAAGAGCACTTTGGTTACAGCTAGCCTGTTAGCAACTGTGAGAAGTCAGGGATTCTTAGAACACAGTTCCCAGAAAGACATCATCACCTATATCCTCCTTTATTTTAGGGCGAGGTGGAAGTAGAGGAGAGAGAAACTGGCTCCGACCCATAGGCTCACATCTGAAACTTATGAGGCCAAGCAATAGCAAATTCATGAGCTGCAAATCCTAGCCTTAGGGTTGAAAGAGAACCAGGCTGTCCAGAAGTTGAAGGTCACCTTCCTCAACATCATCAAACTAGAGGGAGAGAATTCCACACACAAGCTACAGAATGCTGCTACTGAGATTCCATAAGAGAGCACATTGCTGAATGACTAAAGCTCCAGCAAAAAATCAGTAAGAAATGGAGAACACGCTCAGTGCAGTACAGCTGCTTTTGGAGACAGATAATAATGCAATCAGAATATGCCAGTACCTGGAGAGAAATTCGGGACAAATGCAGACCATTTGCTACGTATTAAAATTCTGTCTTCCCAACTGCAGCAAAAGGGTCCCTGCTAGTTGTTAATGTTAGGCTTGCAAGAACAAATGGGAATATATCTTCCAAGTATACAAGAGAGTAAAAACAGTGTATGTACACAGGGAAAGAAAAGATCCAGAGGACAGATCCAAGAAGATCAAACTGGGCATGTTAGAGTTCTAGAAGAAGAAAAAGAAAGTGACAGAGGAGAGCCATTGATCAAACAACAAACAGAAGACAATTCCTGACTGAAAAAGACATTTGTACAGACTGGAAAGGTGCACAGAATCCCAACCAGAAGGACAAGAAAAGATGAACACAATTCCTCAACTTGAGGATGAACAAACAGCATTGTTAAGACTCCAAGCTAGCTAGGCAGGGAGGAGAGGTGTAAGAGTCCAGGCTAGCTAGGCATTGATGAGAAGTACAAGACAGCAGGGTAGCTAGGCATGATGGTGAATGTCTGCAATCTTACATTCTATGTGAAACAGGGCTGCATAGCAAGATCCTGTCTCAAAAAAACAAAAACAAAATAAACAAACATGCTTAAGCGACAAGAAATGAGGGACAGACAGACAGACACAGAGAGACATAGAGAGACAGAGAGACAGAGAGAGACACACACACACACACACACACACAGAGAACATTTTACCTACCCGAAGAAAAAATAAGTGAGGCTGTACTGGAATTCCCTTCTGAAACATGAAGAGCTGAAGAGCAGAAAGTCAAGTGGGCTTCTTGAGGAGAAACCAAAGCTCCCCATACAGTTTGGCCAGCATTTTTAGGGCAAAGATCTTGACCAACATTCAAGAATTCTTAGGCATTACAGCCATGAACTCTTATGCCTGGCTTAATTTATGCAGTGGTCTGAATAGGAGTGGCCCCCATAAGCTCATATATTTGAATGCTTTGCCATTAGGAAGTGGTGCTACTTGCCAGGGATTAGGAGGTGTGACCCTGTGACCTTGTTGAAGGAAGTATGTCATTGGGTGTGTGTGTGTGTGTGTGTGTGTGTGTGTGTGTGTGTGTGTTGGGGGTGAACGTTGAAGTTTCAAATGTTCAAGCTAGGCCCAGTGTTTCTCTCTTCCTGCTGCCTAGGATCTGGATGTAGGCTGTCAGTTACTTCTTCAGTACCATGTGTGTCTGCATGCCGCCATGCTTCCTGCCATGATGATAATGAACGAAACTCCTGAACTGTAAGCCAGCCCCAATTAAATGCTGTCTCTTCACAGCAATAGAACACTAAGACAATTTACTAATGTAGGAATAAGCTTCTGTCATGGCTCACACTAATTGTTCTAATCATGGGGTCTCTTAGAGTCCTAGACATCCCATTTAGGGAAATTTTGAAATGCAAACCTTGAGTTTTCCAGAAAGGAGACCTCATCATAGGAAAAATGAACAAGTCAGGAAATCAGATGAGTAAGGATGTCTGCTCACCACATCTCTCTCTTCCCTTCCCCTTTCCTAAGTCTACAAGGGCACTGACTCAGCTCTGAGAGCAACACCTACAAACCAAGGCTTTATACAGAAAGGGCATATAAGTGCAAGTTGCAGTGACAGTCCTAAACCCTAAGCAAACTAAAGAGGAAAGAAGAGGAAGTGTTGCAGAGGCTCCCCAAGTTGGAGACAAGGTCATTACTCTAGATGCTTAGCTTACAGAAGCAGGGAGACATGGAGCAACATGGAGCGACAGTTAGTGCTGGATCAGGCAAGCTTTCCCAAACATTACACAAGAAAGCCTCTGCAGCAGACAAGCTCCCAGACCAGTGACAACAAAGTTAGAACATTTAAAAACAGAGTAAAGTGCTGGGGCTATAGCTCAGGGTAGGATACTTGCTTGTTCTGCTCTGAACTTTGGTTAGATCTCCAACATCATAGAAAAAAAAATGAGAAGAAAAATATTTAGTTCAAAGTTAAGAAACATACTCTGGATAAACCTAGAATTAAAAAGAAAACCATTAAAATTAAAAAAGAAATAAAAAACCTATAGAAAGCAGCTAAAGCAAGCATTGCAAATCACTCCCCAAGGTGGACAGCGAAGTCCTGCTCAGAAGTGGTCCACGGAAGCAAGGCAGGAGAGTACAGGATCATGGATGAATGCAGTCAAAAGCAAAGCAAGATTCCAAAAAGCAAAGGAGTAGAGAGAGCTTTCATAAGCCCAAAAGAACTTACAGTAAGTAAAACAATGCTTAATATGGGTGGTTAAGAGAAAAACAGCAAATATAAAAAGCTCAGGAACAAAACCAGAAACTCAACCACTGCTGCAGAAGAGCTGTGGAAATCAATTCAGAACACTGCATCCAACCCTCTGTGGCCTCAGACCTGAGAACTGATGATTCCACTGCCAAGCACAGTCAGCAAAACTGACTCAGCAAGAGGAAAGACTGAATGGATATGTCACCAAGAAAGAACTGCCAAGGTAAATAGAATATATGCCCAAATAGAATAATATTGCAAAACTTGAGTTATTAAATTAAGCTAGGCAGGGCGGTTCATGTCTGTGATTCTAGCATTTGGGAAGCTGAGACAGGAGAACTAAGATACTTTACATAGTTTTGAGAACTTTCTTGTAAATGATTCACCACTGAGTAGGTAGTTCTAGCCCCTTGTAAATTCTCTCATTGATCACATAAGATTTTGTCTTTAAACAAGTGTCTTAGGTTTCCTGAACTGCCACATTATACAGGTTGTTTTATCTCTCACTTGCACACAAAGAATAAGCTACACAGATAGACTTTGTCTCAAAAATCATAAAAGCAAAATAACTAACTAACTAACTAACTAAATAAATAAATAAATAAGACGTAGGGGCTAGAGAGTTGGGTCAATGGCCTAGAACATTTGTTGCTCTTACAGAAAACTCAGATTTGATTCCAACTACCCTATAACTCCAGTCCCAGGGGATCCAATGCCCTCTTCTCGGCCCTGAACATGCATGGTACACACACATACATGCATTAAAAAAAACTCATACACATAAAATAATAAATTAAATCTAAAATAAAAAGATAAATAAATTGAATCTAGTCAAGAATCTAAGGGGAAAAAATCACATTACACTTTAATCTGTCTGGGAGGGTGGAATGTCCATCAACATCATCCATGACAAGACCATGGGGAACAGGGTGCAGGGTCATAATGGAAGTTAAAATGGCACTTCTTGGGAGTGGTAGGTGGGGTGGCTAAAGAAGGGTTGATTTCATACTAATGCAATATGGGGAACACACCCCACAGGGCCCCCACTAACATGTACAGTTAATAATACATGTTAAATAATTTACAAAGAAAAATTCAGACCACTTCTAATTAATAACCAGACTTGGGAGCTAATACAAAATACACAGAATAAAACTAGCAACACACTCAATAATAAATATGCTATAGACAGTGAAAGTCACCAATGCTGTTATTTATCTACTAAAGCTAACCAATGTTGCAAAAACAGAAACTAATATTGGTGATGCTGGATATCTGGGAAAATAGAGATGCTACTGTTTAAAACAGTCTACTGTAATTACTAATAAGGGGCTGGACCGAATACAAACACTAAAAATTGAAGTTTTTAATCAGCCAGTAAGAAAAAAAAAAACCTTAAATTATGTTGTCTTAATTTAGCCACTCCCCACATAGATGTATTTTAAAATAACTTATATGTGATAAATATTACATAAATTTCTCAGTTAAAAATTAACCTAGGGCCATGGCAATGGGACAATTAAAAAAATCTGAAGATACAGCTGGGCATGGTGGTATATGCCTTTAATCCTAGCCCTTGGGAGACAAAAGCAGGCAAACTTCTGCTTTAGAGGCCAGTGTGTTCTACATAGTGAGTTCCAGAATATGTAGTGATACTGCACATTATGAGGTTTACCCACATGGTATAAATTTAATACAAGTTTTAATTGGATTTCAATTAGGGGTTTGGGTTAGATTTCAAACCAGAAACTCAAGCACAGAGTTGGCATCTCCTTCCCACCCAACTTGGGGGAGAGAGGGGTTCAGGCTTGGCTGCTCCTACACTGCTACCCATATCCTCAACTCCAATTCCACAGGACAAAGGCTTACAGCCCATGAGGTATGAGCCGGATAGGACGTGTCCATATACCTTCCTGTGGGGAATGGACCTGAGAATAGCCAGCAGGGCAGCATAGCTCAGAGTTGGCATGAGAGGGCAGTGCTGTGAGCATGCCTAACAATGAATAACAAGAGCGGCCAATGTCTGCCCTATTGGGCTATGAGAATAGTTTCATTCTGCAAATTCACCTCTGGTGAGTCTTGCATCACAGTCCTGTTACGTAGCCTGGACATACCCTATTAAGAAGACAGGGTGGTTGTTCCTTCCTCATTACCCCCAGGCAATAAATCAGAAGTTTGGAAAGATGACATTTGTTCAAGGACACCAGTAGCAGGCAGCCCTTCCACGCCAGTCTTCTGACTCCATATCCCAAGCTTCCTTCCTACTAATCTTTGTGATAAGACAACGTCACAGGATGAGTCACATGCTACTGTGGCTGAGATGGAGAAATGATGGGGATGATGGGTCCTGGCAATACACCCAGGGTCCTCTCAAGTCCTCTGAGAGAACTGGCTATGACCTGTGATGAGCAAGAGGAGGTTGGGGCTGTTTTCTGCTCAAATCCTTAGCTCTGGAGGTGCCTGGTGCTGTTGCTATCTTGTGGGACACTTTGAGGTCAAGTGAGAGCAACTCCATAGTAGAGCTTCTGGCAGGCAGCAAGCATTAGCCCTGAGTATCCCTGTAGCCTCAGGCTCTGGATCCAGTATAGTGGCTCCCTGGGATGACTTAGAGCCCACTTGTAAGAAAGACCCCAGTGAGCAGTGGGAAAGCAGGCCACTGTACACCAAAGAGCGGTGTTTCTTCCCTCTGACCTCCCAGCCAGGATGTGCTAGGCATCTGTGAATCTACTTGGGTCTTCTGAGAGGGATTGTGGGTGGTCAGCCCCAAGTCTGACAACTTGGTAAGGTTCATGAAGGACTGGCACCCAAAGTGACATTCCCAAGATGCCCTGGGATGGAAGAGGTGCACAATTGTGACCTGTGAGGAATGATAGTACAGGATGTCACTTATGCTTAGTGGGCAATGTATGACATCTTCCATCCTCAAAGCGAACTAAACCAGGCTATGCTATGGAGGACAAGTGGAGGCTGGCAGAGGTGAGTTTGTTTACTTGAGTCCACATAGGTATGGAGAGGTGGAATTAAGCTCCTTGGCTGGGAAGCTGTGCTCTAACTGGGGTGCTTCTGTGTACCCCTCATCTGGAGTATATTGATGGCCCTGCTCACTGATGAGACTGGCTAGCAAATTCACTTACTGAATTCTGTAGTCCTGTCTGAAACAGTCTTGCCCGGCATCAAAGACTAAAGTTAGAAAACCCTGCTCATGGAGGCTGTCCCACTCTGTGCTGAGTGCTGGGCCACCCAAGACTAATAACCAAGAAGGGCACAGTACAGCACACATGATGTATATGGTACCTGCAGATATGTTCTCAAGGTATCCTAGGCACACAGTCTGGCTCCATAATCTCATCTGAAGTACAGTTCCCTTCAGCCCCCTCTGAGGAGCTCTGTCTTGAGGACAGGTGGATGTCTTCTTAGACGTTCTATCATTTTCTCCACTGTTCATTTTCCCAGAGGGACCAAGCCTGTTATCTATACAAATCTTCCAGGGGATGGAGACAGTAGCCAGAAGGCTCTCCTTTTGTCTGGGCCCCAGAAAAAGGTTCTTAAAAAAATAACATCTGGAAGTCTAGTAGGGATGATCTGGAGCCATCTGCTTATCCAAGACAATGACTGCCTGGTCGATCAGCTGGAGGTAGAGCTCAGGAAGCTAAGCACCATAGGCTGACAGGATGTGGGGGTAGGCCTGTCTGGGGTGACTCTCACAGGGAAAGGCTAAGTACTTGGGTCTCAGAGCTGACTGATTCCTGCTATCTGACAGGCAGGACCACTAGCCAACTGTAGTCTGAGTGCTGGCAAGGGATCAGACTTGGGCTGTGGACAAGAAGGAGCAGATCTTTCTTCTTGAGGGAGGGAAGCTGTAGGGGAATCTTGCCTGTGCATGACCACCTGGGGCTCTGTATTACAAACCTCCTTAGAACCCATCTCAGCAGAAAGGGAAAATATTTGCTGACTGTCTTGTAAAAGTTAATTAACTGTTATTAAAACATGCCCCTGAGCTTTAATGAATCTCTTTATTTTACCATTTACATATCACAAGACTTTTAGTGATGGTATGTCCCAAGTTGACTCTCCAACTGGACTTTATTTGTGCTATTTAAGAACTTTCATCAAATATGTATGTGGTCTCACAGCCATGGATGCAGGGGCAGGAACTCTAGGATTGGGGGGAGGGTCATAAGACACACGTGTCAATTTCTATCTAGAGGATCCCCAGTTTCTCCATCTTACAAACATGATTCCTACCCTCTCCTTTCCAGGAATACTACAAGGATTAGTGAGATGTCTATGTTAACTCATTGTAGTCTGTAACACACATTAAAGAGTGAAACAAATTCATGGGTATTTCTTAGACTTTGGGGCAGTACCCTGGCCTGAATATTTGGAGCTAGTATTACTTAGGGTCTATTCTTTATCACTTGCCAGAGTTAGGGGTCTGGAGACCACTCTTCCCCAACTCACAGGAATGCCATTAAGGCGAGGCCTAGGCCATCATCCACAGCCCCCAGAGCCACAGTAGCTGCTGCACAGGTGAGGGTGGAGGGCAAGCAACCCTGAAAAGCAGAGGACTTCTCCTGGCACACTTGGGGATTTGAGGCTGTCATTCTATGGAGGCTGCCTGGAGGGAGGTGGGGCAGAGGAAGACAGCAGATCCTGATGATACCTTAGGAACTCTTGGGATGCATAAGCTGAGCTAAACCAGTGTGGGCAGGGTTTCTGTCATTTGCAACTGAAAGAGTGTGATACAGGATCTGAAGGAAAACAGATGTGAATAGCAACTGGTCTCAATTTCTGGTGAGGTTTCCCAAAGCAGAGCTCTGCCCTACTCTGTGTTTTACTCAGAGTCAGCACTAACCCTGGCATCAGAGCTAAACTGAGGACATCCCATTGTCCCCACAAGTGGTATTTCTAGTCCAATCTGCCAGGACCCCCCAAGGTCTTTTGTTTGTTTGTTTTTGTTTTGTTTTTCGAGACAGGGTTTCTCTGTATTGCTTTGGAGGCTGTCCTGGAATTAGTTCTGTAGACCAGGCTGGCCTCGAACTCACAGAGATCCTCCTGCCTCTGTCTCCCGATTGTTGGGATTAAATGCCTGTGCCACCAATGCCTGGCAGATCCCAGGTTTTTAACAAATTCCTTCCTGGAGATGGATTAACCTAGAAGGAAGCTCTGAAGACTTCCAGCCATCCAAGGTTACCAGCAAGGATGAGGCAATGGTTCCACCTTGAGGCTTTCACTCCTGCCACAGCGTGGGCAGCTCACCAGCCTCCAGCTTCTCATGCCGTCCTTTCGTGCTTCTGTGCACCAGCTCAAGCCATCCACTCCACCCATATACCACGTCCTTCTCAGAGGCAATTCCCTTTGACTGCTCAAGATAGGGGCACACACTGTTAGTGGCCCAACTATCTACCATGCTTCTCTTCTTTGCTGGCCAAGTCCCACCTGTGATCTGGTATCTCTACAACACCTGACTGGTTTCAATTCATCATGCAGCTGTATTGCCCTAACCAACAATGGCTTTGGGACCTGAGTCTGTATAATGGGATAGAAAAGCAACTATACCTGTGGAGTGTCTGAAACAAGGGGGCAAGGTCTTCACACAGTCCTGGATTTTTATGTTCAAACCCTGATGCTTGGAGTTGTCAAAGTGAAGAGCTAGCTTTGAGGGTGGCAAACGGAAGATACAGGTCCCTGACAAACTTAACTGGGAAGCCTTAGGACTGCTGAATTTTCATATTTCTTGATATGTGAGTTGTAATTTCACACACAGTCTACCTGATCATTTGGAGTTGGCTTTCTGCTATATGCAGCCAGGAGCTCCCCAATTCCAAAGCTTGAACAAAGTCCTGGCTTGTTCCTGCTGGAAATGTGGTTCAGGGCTAACTCCCTCACCCCAGTCCTCTCTAACACACTCAATACATGTTCTGCCAATGACAGCAAAGTTCCTGTCACTCTATGAATGGACTTCTGAGGCTCAGTCGTGAAGTGTTGAGGCCACCTTTGGACCCACTGACAAAGAGCATGAAGCAGTCTACTGTGAAGTTGAGGAGCACACAGCTTCCAGAGCTCAAACAAGCTCCTGCCTTTGCTTAGTTCCCACCTTCCTCCACGTCGCCATTTTATCAGCTACTCAGCCCCAAACTTTCCATTCACCCTCGACTTCTCTCACCCACACTGAACATGAAAGGAAGTCCTGTCTGCTTTACCTCAGAGCACACGCAGAGCCTGCCTGCTCTCCTACTTCGCCAATCCTCCTCCTCTGTTCTGGGCTCCAATGGCCCCTACTGACATGGCTTCACCAGCCTCCCAGTGCTCTCTCTGCTTCCATTCCCATCCCTGGGTCAATAGGAGATCAGTATCCCCAAAGGCTCTCACAACACTCAAAAGCTCAAATCTTTGCCACTGACTCCAATATGGCCCAAGCCCAGCCTCCTGCTCCCTCTTGACTGTGTCTCCCAGCCCCACCCCTCCTGTACTCTAGCCACAGACCTCCTTCCTCCCGCCAAACGATTTTGAGATTTTTAGATGGCAGTACTGCTGTCTTCCTCAGGCTGGTCTGAAACTTGTGATCCTCCTGCCTCAGCCTTCCAAGGAACTGAGATTATAGGGAGTGTGCCAGTAAACCTAGCCCGTCAGGTTATTTTATTATTTTGGGATACGGTTTCACTCTGTAGTTGTAGCTGTCCTGGAACTCACAGAGATCTGCCTGCCTCTGCATGTACCACCTTGCTGGCTTAGCTTCTTTTTGTTAACATATCCAAACCACTCCTATCTTAGAATCTTTACTTGAAGAGCTTCATCTCTCTGCTCACCCTGGAGACACTCTGTTACCTCAGAGACCGGTATCTCTAATCATTCTCAGCAAATCATAGTTCTGTCTACTGTTCTGACTCCACTGAAACTTTCCTCCCTCTGACCTCATAGTTTTCTCTGTGTGTGCTGCTTGCTTCCCTGCCCCACACCGCAGAGCTCTACCACTGTCATCCTCAGGAAAGCCAGTCTCTGGGCTGGAGCAGACATGGTAAACACTCCTCCTGCCCGCTGCTGCACAGTCTTTCACACAGCAGCTGCTCCCAAGCCTGCCTACCCTGCGCAACGTTCATGGTCAGATTACATCAGCACCTCACTTTATTTCTGGTAGAAGTGATTTCTTCGGACACATATTGACAAGGATCAGAAGGGCACACAGAAGACTAGAAATGACAACTACGAGTGCAAGGGGTTTCTGCATATCAATTACCCTAAATGCATCTTGTCATCAGCATTAGCACGAGGAAGGGACATAAATATGCCTCACTGTTAATTGTTTCAGAGTTGTGCACGCTTTTGTTAATGTCCTCTAAAGCAAAGGAGGTGGTGTCTGAAAAAAAAAAAAAAAAAAAAAAAAAGGTACCACCCTCTGAGGACTAGGCAGATAAAATTCCCCCTTGGAACCCAATAGCCTTAAAGAGGACCACAGAGATCCTTCATGCCTTATATACATGCGTTTTTGAGGACTTTTACCTTCAGTGTACCTATATAAAAATGCACAGTCAATATCATGATTATTTTGCCTGTATATATCTAGTCTGTAATTCTAAATGTTATGTAGGGAGTATATTTTAAAGAACTGATCTACATTACCAGTCTTAGAACGAACTAATTCTAATTCTCTGTCTTGGGCAGACTGCTTACAGATGTTTATAACTGGCCCAGTATTTGTCAAGTATCAACTACATTCCTGCTAAGAAGTTACTAGCTTGCTGGGGAGATGGATGGATGCGCGTCTTTGAAGGATTTCGGGGAAGATGTGAGTTGGGCTTTTAGAGGTCCAACCCATCCTAACCTTATACTTTATTGAACATCCACTGTGTACAATTGCAGGGATCCATTACGCTGTACAATTAAAAGGCTGGGTAGAAACTAATTATCAAGTATGGGAGAGACTATCTAGAAAAAAAAATTCATCCTAACAAAAGATAGCAGAATGCCAGCTATGCCACAAGAGAAAAGAAAAACCACCCATGATTCAAATGGGTCTGGGGAGGAGGAAGCAAAATGACTGGGAAAAAGTCAAGTGCAGCTCTAGGAAAGCCATGACACTTGTGGCCCAGCAGGAAAGGTGGGTGTGACAGCTAGAGATGTGGGGCATGTGGGTGGGGTTATTCTAGGTAAAGGAAACCATGTGCCTCAAGGCAGGGAGACAGCAGGGTACAGGCTACTTTCCCAGGCGGTCATTCCTAGTCTGTGTGCTCAGTCTTGGGCTGAGAGACATGGAAATAGTAACAAGCAAGGGGAGCTGGGCTCGGGAAAGAGTGTTTCAGCAGAACAGAGGATAAAACTGAGCAGAAAGGAGAAAACGTGACCAACTGGAGGCTGTTACTCATCTGGGAAGGCCACATGAGGGCTTGGCTTGGCAATGTGGGCATGCGACTCTTCAGAACATACACTGAGATACCTTCCATATATATAAAATGTTACCTAATGAAAAGCGCTACCTGGTTAACTCACTGAGCGGTCAAACAGACAAAAGTTCGGCTCCTTGGAAAATCGCTTGGAAGAGAATGAGAGAAGGAGCTGCAGTAGGGTAAAGGTGGTGGAGAGGGAGAGCAGAGGACAGCAGCAGATCTGTGTGACAGATTCCAGGGGCAAGAGGACATGCGGGTGGGGGGGGGGGAGCAGAAGCACAGAAAACAAGGTCCTCGATGGGCCCTGGAGGGGAGCAGTGCAGGAGCTTTCTGTAACGGAATCCAAAGGGAAGGAGCTTTGGTTCACCAACAGGCTCCTGAACTTCCTTCCTTCCCAGCTGGGGAGTTTGCTTGAGCATCATTTAGCCTGGAGACACTGAGCCTGATCACCCAGCATCTAACAGCTGCCCTGTGCACCTGCAGCAGCAGGGACAGGCATGTCTGTAACAGGATCCTTGTGACTGCAAGGGCTGTGTTGCAGATTGTGACCTGGGCATGTCACTATGAACACAGGTATGCCTGAGAGGGTTTCCCAACTGATGCTGTGATTACAGCAGGCAGATAGAAGCAGTATTGACTGCTTGTAACATGACCTTTGGAGGAAGCTTACCAGCTGCTTGGGAGGGGGGGGGTGGTGGAGTCTTGCAAGCTCTGAGCAGTTGGATGGAAGGGAGGGTGTGCGTGTCAGCGCATCTCTGACATCATGTCAAAGAGGGCACTGCAGTAAGCCATCTTTTCCCACTGGGGATGCAGACAGGTGTGTGCCCTGCAGTAGTGACAGCAGCGGGTAGGTTATGACCCAGAGATCGGGAGCCCTGATTTCCACCCTCGCCCACCCACAGGCACTGCAGGGGCCTCAGCATGGAAGAATCGGGGCAGTCCTTGTGGGAATGGATCATAACATAATATCTGAGTTTGAATCCTGGAACTCCTTAGTCATCATGTTCAACCTAACGTGCCCATTAATCCCTCCTTACAACAGCTGCATCTTCTTTCCTAGAACTTCTTACAATTACAGTGGGTTTAGGATAAGACTGATCAGACTTAGAATGGTGGCTGTCTCAGTCTGTTTCCTGTTCTCAGTGGGCCATGTTTTGACACAAAAAGACAGTCCTCAAATCTTACTGACACCTCCAAGGCCAGCTCAAATGCCACTTGTTCACAGAACTTTCCTTGGGTCCTGCCTCTCTTTGGCTCAAGCATTTCTTGCATTTGCATTTCCCCTCACATTGCTGCTGTGGTACAAAGCATCCACCTTCTAGGTAGAGCTGTCACCTCCTTTGGGGTTAGAACCACATCTGCATTACTTTCTGTAACATACACAGGGCCATCCCTGCTATGTCTGTGAGTGAGCGGACAACTCAGTGACCAAGATTTCCTGAATGCCTGAAGGTGCTGCAGGCTCTAACTGGTCAGGGCCGTCACGTTTTCCACACAAGAACTGAGCATTACCTCATTGGATTGGACCAAAGGAACACTGAATGATCCAGACAAATTCATAGAAGGAGAATTTAGTAGGTGCACAGAACTAAGGCAACACTCACTGGATGGTTCTCAATGGATAGCTCAGTCCTGACTGAGTAAAAGAGGTCACACCTCCCTGTCTATAGTGGAGGGACAGCCATCTTTTAGATGAAACAAAGTTCCCCTAAAGAAATGAATGGGCTTTTTCTTTGCTCAGTTGCCCTTAGACTTCTGTGTAGACACATCTGAAAGGCACTACTACATTAAACTGGAACCATGTTAGAAGTACATGTATGTGTCAATGCTGGAGAAAGTCAGCAGTGGGGGAGACCTGAGGCAGGTGTGGTGAAAGGCATGGTGAAGCTTCCCCTCATTGGTCCTAAATGGGCTTACTTCCTGGTTCTCCAGGCACAAGTGAAGCTGGAGCTGATAATGGAACCCAGGCACAGTCATAGAAAAAGCTGAGAATAGCAGTGAATATCGTGGTCCCATGTATCTTCCCAAGAGCCCGGCATTGGTGGCCAGCCCATTTCTTTGTGCCCACATGGCTAGGGCCTACAACAGCAAGCTCCTATGTGCTGAGAGATGATATCCTTAGCTAGGACCTGAGTGATCATAGGAGGACAGAGTCCTAGGGAGGGTCAGTCCCTCAGGAGTCAAATGATCTTGGAAAATATACCAACACGGCAGGGGCTCCCAGACCTGAAAGTGTCCTTCTCTGCCCGATGGCCCCAGTAAACAGGGTATTAGAGATTATTCTACCATACTGTGCTTTTCAAACAACATGGGATCTGATTTCTAACCCTGTTTAAGCAAAGCCAGAGACAAAACTGCTAATCAGAGTGTCTCATCAGCTTGAGGTAACCACAGTGACTGCTCTGGGTGGATGTAATTCCAGCCAGCAGCAAAGATGCTCCATGGTCCTGCTAGGCAGTGGGGCCTGATCCCAGAGAGGATCCACCATAAGTCTCTTTTTTGTTTTCTTCTCTTTCAATACCACTAAGCACTGTCCACAGTCTTATTACTTCAAGGCCTACAGGATGGATCCTCTTACACTGAGCCTGAGGATATGGGTCAAAAGATGAAGGCACCGGGACCCAGGAAGCCTGGTTTAGACTGAATTAGTTTAGACAGTCCCTTAGATGATGCTCCATCCGTTTCTTTCCCTATATGTAGCAGAGGGGACTCAAGCTCCCCAGGAGCAGGGACCCTTTCTTTCCATGGAGCACAACACACTAGGTCACCCAGAGTGAAGTCTGGATGGAGACAGACTGCTGCCCTGCCTGTTAGGTAGAGTAGTGTCTCTACAGTTGGAGCTCCAGTTCTGTGCTTCGCTGTCCTTGTGTGTTAGTGAGGAACAATAACACTACTTCAGGGCACTCGGTCTCGGCTTTCTCAGGAGCAAAAAAATGGGTGGTTTGTGACAATAAAATAGGTTAATAGTAGTAAAATGCTTAAAATTGTCCCTGGTACTCTGGTTTTTAACGGCTTGAAATATAACTCATATACCATACAATTCATCTATTTAGTGTTGTGGGATAATCTTTTTCACACTGTGAAGATGTATCTCTGCCAAGGCATCTTCTGATTGGTTTAATACAGAGCTGGATGGCCAATAGTTAGGCAGCAGAGGATAGGTGGGACTTCTGGGCAGGGACAGTAACTCTGGAGAGAAGAGGGGTGGAACACAAAGCAAGTTGCACATACAATATGGAGAGGTAACAAGCCCCATGACAGATTGTTGACTAATATAAATGGGTTAATTTAAGTTAGTTTATTTAATTCAATTACATTTAATTTAAGAGCTAGTTGGGAACAAGCCTAAGCTAAGGTCAAGCTTTCATAACTAATAAGTCTCTGTTATTATTTGGGAGCTTGTGGTCCAAAGAAAGACCTACTATAATTTAAAGTATATAATTAGTTGGTTTTGGCATTCAGATATGTGCAATCACTATCATAGTCAATTCTGAAATATCCAGTTCCTTAAAAAGAAATCCTGAAGTCTTCATCTTTTACTCTCCCTCCCTATGTTCATACCTATCTTTACTACTAGTAACTGTTGTCTGTTTCTGTGGATTTTAGTGTTTTCATGTGAGCAAAATAGTATACCATGGCCTTTTGTGATCGAGTTCTTACATGGTGTATTCTAGGTTCATTTACAATGCATAATGTAAATTTTTCTTTTTTAATGGCTGGCTAATACTCAACCAGTACACTATCCACATCTTTTCTTTTTATGTTTTGGTCTGTTTAGATTGTTTATACACCTTGGCTATTGCAAATTGTGTTTCCATTAATATTTTTGTACAAGACTGTATGGGCTTATCTTTTTCTTGTGTGCATACTTGGAATGGATTCTGGCTTATACTGTAACTAACAGCACAGCTAGTCATCTGAAGAACTGCCAGGCTTTACCATGAATATTACCATGAATTATGGAGGTTCTAGGTTATCCACATCTTCACCCATCAGTCATCTCACTTTTGTTAGCATCCTATTTAGTGTCACATGGTGTCTGGGGTTTTGATATTCATTTCCCTGCTGGCTAATGATGCTCTGTCTTTCATTGGGCATACTGGTGGTGTATTCATTGGAGGAGCGATTATCAGATGTTGGGTTTATTTTTAATTGGTTTACTTGTCTTTATAAATGAGGTGTAAGAGTTCTCATATATTCTATATCCAAACTGTAGATCAGATAACTGGATTCTAGATGTCTCCTCCTGTACCTTGGATGTCTTTGTATTCTTCCTAGCACAACCACTTTTTAAATTTTGATTAAGTCTGATTTATGTGGTTTTCTCTGTTGTCTATTAGATTCCTTAGCCACAATTCATGAAGACTTAGCCTGTGTTTCTTAACTTTGTCTTTCCATTTAGGTCTTTTGAGGTGGTTTTTTGTATATAATGTGAGATTCCAAACTACATCTTTGGCTATTCAGTTGTTCCAGATCCAATTGTAGAAAAGAGGATGTTTTCTTCATGAGATGATTATCCTGGCCACAGATACGTGAGTTTATTGCTGGGTTCTCAGTTCAGCTCCACTGACCCACACCTTCATCTCAGGACCACGCAGTTTGGATCACCACATTGTAGTGAGCTTTGAACTGTCAAGCTGTGTCTTACTTTATTCTTTCTAGTGCTGCATTGGCTATTCTGGGTCCCTTGGAATTACAAATGAATTTCAGAATTGTCTTGTCAAATTCTATCTACAAAGAAGGCATCAGGGATTCTAACACAGGATTCATGATCAAGTTTTAGACTGTGTGTGTGTGTGTGTGTGTGTGTAGTTCTTTAAAAAAAGCAACAGCTTGTTTATTCTCTTTTTTCATTAGACAGGGGCTCAGGATGGCTTGGAGCTCATTATGTAGCCCACAGTGGACTTGAACATGTAAGAGTCTAGCCTCAGCCTTCTGAATGATGGGATTACAGGCATGTGCTACCATGGCTTTCTCCTCAGGTCTTACTACCACAATTACTATTACCTCTTAAGAGTACAGGAAGTGAAGGAAATGATCCAGGTTAAGTACCAGTGTGTCCTAAGAGGTAAGGAGGTGCTTTTTATCAGTGCCTTTGCTGCAGTTGCTGTGCCCTGGGGTGTTGTACACTGGGAAGGGCTGACTAGCATTGTTTCCCCTCACCCTCACAGGGGTCAGGTAGGAATATAGCCTGCTTCTTGTGCATGATACAGGGAACCTCCATGTCCACAGCATTTCCATTCCTTGAGCACGAACTCCCACTGAGGCTCCTGCCAAGCTCTACCAACAGACAGTCTCTCTCTCTCTCTCTCTCTCTGCTTATGTTCAGCTTGTGGGAGCTCCGTGCAAGTACACACACACACACACACACACACACACACACACACACACACACACTCAATCAAAACACCTTTCTGCAGCCTTGGCACGAAGAACAGAGCACTGCAGGGTAAGGAAGGGAACAGGCCTAGATCAGCAGCTTTTAAACTTCAGCTCTCATGATTCAGCTTAGCAGTGCTTTGATTTCATTATACATATCGGAAACAAAAATATCTTCTTATTCTAAGAGGAAAATTTATATCTCTATGTTAAGTGGAAAATCAGTACTGCATACTTGAAATAGGAGTGAATGACGAAAGCAAACACAGTGGAAACAAAAGCCACAGAAATGAGGCTTTCTTATAAAGACTAGTGAGATTTACAGAAGCATCCACGGCTAGAACTAGAGGGAGACACTCTTCAACCTATTCAGAAGGACTGGCAGAGGACACCCAAGGCTGAGGAAACCTTGAAAAGTAAGGCTGAACCTGGCACAATGGCACAGGTCTGTAATCCCAAACTTAGGAGCCTGAAGAGGCAGGATCTCAGGTCTGAGGCTAGGCTGGGCTATCTCCAAGCTCCTGCCTCATAGGTGAATAAATGCATGTGAATGCAGAGAGAGGAGGAGGAGAAGGAGGAGGAAAGAAAGAGATCCAAAGAGGGAGAAGGAGGAAGAGAAGAAAGAGGGGAGGGAGGTAATCCTCACCCCATCCTAATGCTTCCCTTAGTATGAAGCATGGCCAGTGTGCCCAATGCCTGTCCGGCTGCTAAACTGACTTGGATACCCAGAGGCAGCATAGTGCCTCCACATGCAAATGGTGCCGGCCCAGGGAATGGGGTCCACTCTAGCCTGCCTCTTAGCGATCCGGATCCCTGCATACCCGACAATGGTGACAAGCCACTTCCCTGGAAACTAGTGAGGGAGATATCCCATGCGCTTGAGA
The DNA here is from genome assembly GCF_943737965.1 of Phodopus roborovskii. Lineage (NCBI taxonomy): Eukaryota > Metazoa > Chordata > Mammalia > Rodentia > Cricetidae > Phodopus > Phodopus roborovskii. Next base: position 4,931,156 of record NW_026126487.1, on the reverse strand, counting down.
CGGTGTCTAATAACCTATGTAAAGTTGCATTGGTCTGGCTAGGTACCGTCCTGAATGTAGGGTATGTGTATGAAGCTTCCTGCCTTCACTGCCTAGACATCTCACTCTTCATGTGCTTACAGCTGCAGGGCAAGTGCAAGTGGTTTTTATGACTCAGAAACTTGACTGATAAGCATCCTTGTGGACCCAAGATTCCATTTTTCATGGTTCAAGGACAGCTGATGAGATCCATCACTGCTCCCTCTTCTGCCACAGGGCATCATCATCAGGGCCACTGCCCAATTCCCTAAGATATGCTGTGCATGACCTCCCTTTGTTGGTTGTTTATTTGCTTTCTTGAGACAGGACTTTGCTAAGTATAGACCAGGCTGGCCTCAAACCCAAGATCTGCTAGGGTTACAGGCCTGTGCCACAACCACCCCACAGGACTTTCAGAACTGTAAACAAGCCTCTGAAGGGCATCAGAAGGTGTTAGGGGTGCTGCTTGCTTATTGCACTGTTTTCTTTATAAGTAACATTCAATAGGTTCTTGCAGTACTCACCTTTTAATGAATAAATGGCAATAGCATTGAGGGTTGGGAAAGAGACCCTGGCTGAAGCCTCTAGCAGTAATTAACTATGACATTTGTAATGTTCTAACATCTGGGTTAGATGCAGTGGTTACCACATCTGCCAGTCTACTTGAAACAGAGAATAACAAACATCCAGCCATTATCTCTAGAACTCATCTCTGAGACATTTTCCCTCAAACTCCGAAGAATGTGACACCACAGGCCCCCCAGGGGATGGGTTCCAAAAGGGAACAAACACTTCCATCTGTCAGTGCCTGAACAGGCCTCTTCCCTGAGCTGAACAGTTGGGACAAGACCTGTCCCACACATCTCTCAGACCACATTTCAGGGCTTTTAGCCATTGCCAGTATCCAAGGGTGGCGAGGGAACCACTGATATGGATGCTCCCTGTTTTTTTTGTTTTGTTTTGTTTTTCTCTCTCTGCCTCTCTGCCTGCCTGCCTGCCTGTCTGTCTGTCTGTCTGTCTGTCTGTCTGTTTCTCTCTCTCTCTCTCTCTCCAGGGCCTTGTTCTGTAGCTGTGGCTAGACTTACCCTCACCATCCTCTTGCCTCGGTCTTCTTGAGTGCTAGATTACAGGAGTATGCCATCACACCCAGCCATGGCTGCTTGTTATTAAAATGCCTAAACATCAAAAGGAGTTCTATTAAAACATGACCCTTTTTCTTTTCTACTGAGACTGCCTGTTCAGTGCTGGCATGCCATCAGGGCAATCCCCATGAATTTCACCATGTCAATGTGCATTTTACAGAGCTGGCATCTACTTTGGCAACATCTGGTTGATGGACTTAGATCTCAATCAGAACTCAAAGTAGGAAGGGTCCAAGGCTGACCATCTGGGATTGTCCAGTTCAAAACTTTGCAATGTCTAAATGTGAAACTGAGATACAACGGTCATATGTATTTTTTTCCTTAGGGCAGAGAAAGGAACACAAGGTAAGACCTTCCAAAACATGTTCAAAGGGCCTAAGTAACATGCAATTATATGTGTTGGTGTGAGGAGGTATTCAGAACATATACTGATTATAAAAACAGGAAACAAAATTATAAATTTGGTATGATGTTACATTTTGTTTAAAAACATGAAAATATAGAATAAAGGGAGTCTAGATAAGATACTCCAAAAGCCAGTATGACTTCCTCTGACTACTAGAGGCTGAGTTGCTGTGATATCTCTGAAAAGCCTAAGAGTTAAAGCTGGGTGGGTGCCCAGCCTGTGGCATTACTGGGTGGTGATCTGACCTTTGAAAGGGGTCTGTGTGAGAGGACTAGTCATTGGGCATGCCCCTAAAGCGACAGTGGAACCGCAGCCCATTCTTTTTCCTCTCTTTTGTTCCTGGTCAAGAAGTAAGCCGGCTTCTTCTTCTCTGTGCTCCAGCCATGATGTACCACCTCAGTACAGGCCCCAAAGGCTGAGTAATGACTGCAGACCAGAGTCTCCAAAACCTAAATAAATCTTTCCTTTTCCCGATTATCCTAGGCATGTTACAATAACAGTGAGTTATATTTAAACATTGGTTATATTTATTCCTTTTCATTGTAAGATCTGTGTCTGTTATCCATACTAAATAAATATTAATTGTATAACAAAAACGATGTAGGAGGGCCCTATTACACTGTCTTCAGCTACTTGTCATCTTGTATCCTTCAGAAGCAGATCAAGTAGAAACTGAGTTAAAGGAAGCCACTGTTCCTTGAGCCTGTCTTCCAAAAGAAGAGCCTTTTGGCTACTTTTTTTTTCTTTTAATAGTTGTACTGATATGACTAACTAGAAAGAATACGCATGGGATGGGAAAGCAAGTCTCTAAGACTGGAGCACTTGCCACAAATGCCTTCCATGCCTCAATCTGGTCTCAGTTTGAAATGCTAGTGACCATCTGGACCTCTGTGGGTGCGTGGATTACTGTGGCCTTCAGGGAAGGATATGTTTTTCTGGAATAAGGGGGAAAAAGTGAGCTCCCAACCTGTACTCTTTCAGCCTTGCTTAACCCTGAGGCTCTGATGGTGCCTCATAAGCTGTCAAATGTCAAGGGCTAACTCTTGATCATCATCTTTTGAAAACTTCATTTTGCCACCTGATAACAGGAGGATGTAACAGCCTACTGAAAAAGCGGTCTTACAGAAGGGTGTGACAGGATCATGATGGGGACCTCGTACCTGTCACCTGTACCTCCTTTTGCTCTTGCTTCCATAAAATGTAGGTGCACACATGAAATGGTGTTTCTGGCCCAGAGCCCTGAGAGAGATGGGGAGGGAAGGTTGTACTGTGGTCAGTCACAAACTCCACTACACAAGCAGAGTCCTGGGTACCAAAACAATAACTTTGTCTTTTTTTTTCCCCCACTGCCAGCTGGACAGACAATGTGCAGCTTTCTCAATAAACAAAAAAGGGCTCACAATGTCATTTAGATGACTTTGTGCTTCACAATGTGTGCCCCCCAAGCCACAGTGTTGTTATTTCTTTGCAATTTCAGAAGTTATGAAATGATTCATGGTTTTTGTTGGAGCTGAAGTCAACCAAGACCATTCATAATTGTGAACAATCTCTGTTATTGTTACAGGGAGAACGCCAAGGCATCTGTGCTTCCCAAAAACACATGGGGGAGAATTCCAGTTTGGAAATGAAACGGCTGTGTTTCTCCCCCTCGAGTTAAATTTAAACAGACTGATTTCCAGGGAGATGGCTGTGCTTTGGTTGGAGCAGCAGGGTGGCTCCCTGCATGCATGGTTCCTCCTCTGGGGTGGGGCATCCATGTATAACACTCTGTATACTGGTTATCATACATGAGGGGCCTGTTTGCCCTGCAAGAGAGAAGAGCTCATTGAGGTACATGTCTTATTCACCCCAGTGTGCAGCTCTGTGATCACATACCAGGTGCTTAATGAACATTTTTTGAACATATAAGCCAACTCATGTCATCATTCTTCAATTCTTTGATTTGTACTCTTTGCATTACATCAATTTGTACTGGTGAGTAATATCTATGAGAAAGACTGACCTTAAAATAATGATGACAGCAAACAGTTTTGAGTACATATGACATAATAAACACTTTGTATATAGGAATTCATCTATGTCTGAGTAGAATTTTATTAATTAGGTCCTATTATTGTTCTTTTATTATAGAAGAGGCACTAAGGTACCAATAAATTAAAAGCATATCACAGATGCCAGCAGTAAGTAGTGGCATTAGATGCAGGTGTTTAAAATGCAGAACCCTGCATGTTCAACAGTGCTACTGTTGAGATATATTCAGGGACTGAAGAATGTAATTATATTTCATTCTCTATCAGTCAGTCTGACTTCCTTACACTATCAAAATTCATTCAAAGCCCTAAGGTATTTGGTGATTTCAGTGGACTATGGAATTTGGAAACAAAGTTGCTGGTGTCACTATAAATAAAGCCTCAAGATCAATGTTCCCTAGTTCATCTAGGCATGGATGAACTTAAAAAGGTCACTGCAGGAGAGAAGAAAGATCAGAGAGTGAAGGAGTGCTAGACTGGAGTAAGGAAGCTTTTGCACGGTGACCAAAGACAGCGTTTCTCCTCTCTAAGGCCAATATGATGTGGCTGGGAGGGCCGAGAACAATGCCATTCAGAACTATGAAGAAGTCACACTGGGAACGTCTAAAGTGTTCAGAAGGGCACCTCTACCTTCTCCTCTTCCAATACATATTTCTGTGTGTCTGTCAGTGTGATGCTTGCAAAAGGAATAAAGAATTACATTTTACTTGGAAAACTCTACTTTGAAAGTTACATCTGAGGTTCAACTTGCAATTTAATCTATAGCCAGAATCATATCACTCATCATTTCTCCCCAAAGGAGAACAAAGTGAACGTTCCTGCAAAGGTCAATTATTCTACCTGCTTCAGGAAAGAGCTTAAATGCAATGATGGGAGAATGTTGCTTCTTATTTGGGTGAGAACTGAAATCTGGGATGACTGTCAGGGAGGCCTGGACTGACAGGGACTTTGCCTTAGCACTGATACCAAAATAGGCTGTCTTGTGTGAACCATCTCATGAGAACAAAGAAATGCTGATTCCCCAGCATGATTTCAAACTCCAGTTGTGTATGTAAATGCTATTCCCCTGACCCCCAGACAGAGTCTCTCTCTGTGTAGCCCTGGCTTGCCTTGAATTCCCTTTAGACAAGGATGCCTTCAAATTCAGAGATCTGCCTCCCAAGTGCTGGGATTAAAGGTGTGTGGCAACATCGCCTGTTAAGTTCTCATATTTTAGCAATGTCTTCCATTGTATTTTTCTATTTTACAGAGCCATGGTATCCACACAAGTCAAATGAATAAAGAAATTCTCTGCTACACCCACTGTACAATCATTTTAGATTAGCAGGCTAAGGGCTACAAGGCTAGGTAACTCTCTTGGGTTCAAGCTAGAGCTAGGTGATTCTGGTAGTAAGAGGAGAGAGAGGTTACAGCCTAGACAGCAGGATAGATGGTTGAGGGAGTACTAAGGACTGCACTTTCATTAGAGCCCATTGAAGATAGAAGGTTTTCACTTGGGAATCAACATATACTCTAGGAGGGAAGCAAGCACATCAGTAGTTTTCAGGGACCAAGGAGAAATGGCAGGTGAGGCAAGGTGATGTACATAGTACCATTCTACTGGCCTACCTCATGTCTACTTGGCCACTAGTCCTTATAGTTCTAACTATTTCCTACAGTCTCTGGGGTCATCAGATTTCTTGTCTGTAAAAGGCTGGATTATATAATTTGTCAGCTCTTGTCTTGTCTAAGAGTCTAAATCTATGTCAATTTGCTCAGTGGCCTAGGTGAACCAAGCCACCTACAATAATAGAGAAGTCCTGGATCTTCCTAAGGGAGACAAACACTAGAATAAATAACTTGTGCTGGCCACCAGCTCTCAAGGGAACATCGTCTCTAGATGCCTTCTTCCCTCCCAACTGTACCCTGCGCTGGTCAAGAGTGGGTGTCTTCTGTAGAAGCCATGCACCCAGCGACATATTTAACTCTGAGAGTGATATGGGGTAAGAGACATAAATGACACTTTTTCACAGGAAGCTGGTGACTGATCTTTAACTGGCCTGAGGCAGATATCCACACTGTTCACCACCCATGAGATGGGCTCTCTGACCCAGAGAAACACCCAGGGAGATGGGCAACTGGTTCCCTCAATTCTTAGGCTGAGGGTAGAAATGGTCCTGTGCATATCAAGTGTAGTTCCTGGAACAGGAAGTCTGTGGAAGGGAAGACGGGCCCTATTCTGAACTATTGCCTCAAGACTTCCAATGCCCTGCAGAAGCCATTGAGATAAAGAGGTAAACTATTCAGTGTATGGATAGACAAATGCTTCAGAATGAAGAAGCCAGATTATCTCCAAGACAGTTCCCAGGATGACCCAGACCTTCACAGAGCAACCCCCACCCTGCTGACTAGACTTGTAAGTAGAGCCCCGTGAAGGTAGGTCTAACTTTCAGTTGCAATTCTTTCCAGAGATCAGTGCTGATCTGGCCTGCCCCTCAGCCAGGAATGTTCCCAGCCTCCTGATATTTGGGCTGGAGGGTCCAGGCAACCCTCCTGCCTGGTAGCTCAGGCCTTTGCCCCTCATCTCCCTAGACTGCTTGTTATCATATTTTCCATCTAGGCACCGAGAGATAGTAGAGTGCCACCTCCTGTCTCCATCCAGACCAGAAATCCTGGCTACTAGGACAACTCAGTCCTTAAGAATCAAGGATACTGGCTCTGTCTGGAGCATAAGCAACTTAGTGTTTGGATGAACATGCCACCATGGAATGGAGCAGAGTCAGCCTCTCACCTCAGCAGAGCTTAAAATGCTGAGGGAGAGTGAGGGCCTAGGGCAGATCAACACCACACTTCCCAGCAGAAATGGGCAGCTCAGCGGTTGGGCTGCTTACTTTGGTCCAGTGCCTTGATTATGTTTCCTCAAGAGAGGGTAAAATCAACATCAGAAAGACCCAAAATTTGCATGCTGTTCCACTGTACCAGCCCACAGCAAGGGGAATGTAGGGACCTTAGGGGCCAATTATGTCATGGTGGCCAAGGTGTTCTATCCTCCCTTTGTGAGCTATGGGTACTTCTCTCTTCAAAAGCAGCCCCACAGACAGCATGTTTCCTGTGATATTCCTTAAGCTGGCAACTCTGTGGCTGGGGCAGACCCAGAACTATATGTAGTAGCCAGGAAAAGAAAGCTACACGGCTCGAAACCTCAAGGCCCAAAGCATTGAGATGACACTGTCACCTTCCAGGAAATCATCTCACGCTCTGTTTCTGAATTCCACATGGTGATATACAGCAGCTAGGTGCTGGCTTCTCATTAACACACACAGAGGGGCAGGGTGGAGGGGAGGAATCACAAGGCTTGCTCAGCAGAGAGCAGTTCCCTCAATGCTGGTTCTGCTGGAACCTGACTCAGACATGCACCTTGATCTCCAGATAGAAAAAAGACCCCTCCCCCCCATTTTCCTCATCTACTCATTTGTCAATCTTTTTTTTTTTTTTTTTTTTTTTTCATCTACTCCTCTGTGTTAGGAAATGTTGGGGCCTAAGAGTGATCAAAGTCAAGGTGCTGTTGGAAGTGCTTGTTCATGGCTGCAATCCCACCTCTTGGGAGACAGAGGCATGAAGATCACAAATTCAAGTTGATCCTCAGCTACCTAGCAAGTCTGAGGCTAGAATGGGTTATGCAGACCCTGTTTCAAAGAAACAGATCAAGGTGTTGTCCACATATTGAGAGCAGCGTAGTAACACTACCAGACAAAGTTTCATTAGGACTGGCTCTGCAACTAACACCTTCTAAAAGTCCTTACATCCTGGGAGGCAGGCTGGTCCTATGTATGCTTATGCATGTCCAATTTACACGTAGAAAAACAGGCCTGGCTAGATTACACCACGTTCCGGGAAGACAACTGTATGTAAATCTACTTAATGCTATGACACAGTTTCTCTAGCCATAGGGTTATCACTGAAGCCATTTCCTAATGGTGAGTTCTTTCTGGCACGTGAAAGCCATTTGTGCAGAGGCTGTGTTTTGTTGTATGCACAGGATGGAAAGAGCCTGTAGGCTTATTGAGGACAACACAAACAGCCAGAGACTATAAAGGACGGGCTATCTTTATAGAGCTGTCTTTCCTTTGTCCTTTCAGTACAAGAAGCAAAAATCTATTTGGAGGGCATGTGACCTCCATCACTTTTGAGAGGACCTGAATATCATTTTTCCCCCACCAGTGTAGTTTGCTGTTGCCATAAAGAAACAGTGGGCTTGTATACACTATCAGGACATCCTGTGTACACAGTCCAGCTTGCCTGTAGGTGAAGATAGACCATTGGCCAATAGCATCTCACACAAAAAGAGAACAGATCAAACCAGTGAAGGAAACTGTAATTGTAAAAAAGGAGCTTGCAGGGACTTTTCTAGACTGCAATTTCTCAGAGCCTTTAACACATGGTGTCTCATGAGTGTAAGGACATTCTCTACCAGGCCTTATAACTCTTTGGGAGAGGTGTGTTATACATGTTCAAAAATAACAGAATCAGAATTCCCAGGAATATAAACCTGGGAAGTGCCTGACCCACCAAAGCCATTGTTTCTGGCCAGAAACACCTTCTGGGAGCTGAAGACACACAACCATCATCAGATGCTACTGTAGAGACTGTAGAGCCACAAGGCTTTAAAATCCCCCCAATCCTACCTCTCCTCTGAACCTCTCTGTTCTCCCTGGTAGGGGAAGTGATCAGAGGGAGAAAAAAAGAAAAAAGAAAGAAAAAAAAAATAAAACTACCTGTCAATTGTCAATTCCTTGCTGTTGTAAGTCCTTGCTTAGGTGAGCATTGGTTCACATACATCTAATAGACAAGAATGAACCAGGTGTTGTGTGTGTATTGGTGTTGGGCTCTTCAGCCTCCACATTTTCTTCTGCTCTATGATCTGCCAACCGGCTAGGAGAAGGCCCAGTAGTTAGTTACAGTGTAACTAAGATAAACCTTTGCCTGAAACTTGGCACCACCTTTTTTGAGCCCTGATGCACAAAATAGGGAAGACAGAGCCCTAAAAGGAGCAGAAGTCCCCTTGATTTGGGGAGTCAGTTTGGTGACCTTTGAAAGACTCAAAGTTGAGCCCTGAAAGTGTCTCAGTTCAAGTGTCTTTACATGGCTCAGAGAAGGTGCCTGCTCTTCCTGTCCTCATCCCCCACTCCCCTGTGCTCCAAGTCCCTCCAAGCTGCTTGCAGATGTCCCATCTATCCAGGCCACTTGTAGAGGGCATGCCAGGTACTCTCCTAGGCATGGAGACACAGCAGGGAACAAAGTGGAACTCGGCCTGCCACTTAGGAATTTATTCAAGAAAGAGACACCAGAAAAGGCATACATGAATATATGAGAGGTGGGCGTACCTGGAGAAGTCAGTAAATATGGGAACAATAGTGATGAGCTGATGTTTTAGACACGATGCCACATAGTACAATTTGGTCAGAGACCCAAACAAAGGGAATCTATCTCTTGGGTAAGAAAGTCTTTGGAGTCCACTTCCCTTCTTAGGTTTTTTAGATGACTTGGCCTTATGCTGACAGCAACAGGCCATGCCTGGCTGCACAGCAAACCAGGTTGGACCTGTAGCTGGACTAGGAAACACTTTCAGGAAAGCAATCCAACTGCCCAGGTAACAGTGTATTCTATTTTTGAATTGTGTATCTTCCATCTCTACACCATTTCCTAGCTTCATGATACAGTTATGGGGGGGGGGGATTAACCATGTAAGGGAAGTTGACAAGAGCCTTAGCTGTTGACAGAATTTGTTATGTTATGGTCTGGTTATGGTGCAGTGGGGGCTTTCCTGTCTGTCTCTGGGCCTCAGTTTTCCATGTAGGGAATGTTAGGGCTGGTTGTTCTGAAGGAGCCCTAGTTTTACACCACTGCATGAGTCTAGAAATGAGTCCCAGAGAGGGGAAAACATAAACCATCGGTTAAAGTCTTGGAATCTCATTCTCATGTTTAAGGAGATGCTTGGAAACCCAGCACTGAATCATCAACCTAGATACCTTGGCTCTCTGCACCATGGTCTTTGGACTGAGTCTCCGTGGTCCACTTTGCATACCACACCAGAACTCTGGTGATAGGAAACAGACCATAAGGCTTATTTCAACCGTATCAAGTATCCTTGCCCATTCTCCGATTGAGGATAAAGGCCCGATCTATAAAACCTGCTTAGAGGTAACCCCTTATCACAGGGTCAGGCCAGGCACTGTTTGCTGAAGGCTCTATTCATCCAGGTGCTGCCATCATCCAGGTCTGAAATAACAGATGGCCAGGCTCAGAAGTGAATGTCCTGCTTCCTCCAGACAAGCTGTATTTGCACAGGGACAAATGGCATGTTGATCCTACTATGGGCAATGGAAGAAATCAGGTCTCCTACCAGCCTGCAGTGGCCTTTGCAGAGCTCATGGCAGGAAAAAGCTTTCCAAGGGGCAAATAGAAGACAGCAGCACTAAAGAAGTTTTCTGTTTTCTCTTGTTTGTTTTTGAAGTTATTTACCCCAAGTTGCTAAACAATCAAAAGCATCACTTTTATGGAAAAAAATGGGAGGGATTTGTTTTACTATATAGGGAAAATACATGAGGTAACATCAAGTTTTAAAACAAAGAGGCAAACAGATGCCCAAGAAACTCAAGCTGATGTGAGCCACTCCCAGTGATGAGTTCCAGTGGCTCTGGCCTTCCCCTTGTGGGAAGGCTCCTTGGAGGGAGAGTGGAACAGCTCTAGGAGGGCAAAGAAGCTGGTTTTCTCCAGCTCCACAGGCATCCACTGGTACCTGCTGCCTGCCAGCCATGGCTTTATGTTCTCTGGAGTAAGATAAAGTTGAGCTTCTGGACCATACAATTTTTCGTTTTGTTTTGAATCTGTAAAATGCAAGTAACAGAACTGATTTTGTTTTGTTATTCTGAAAGTTCCACCCATCCATCTACCTTAGAATGGTGCCTACTGGTCGCAGAAAGCTAATTACTATATCCCCCTGCCTCCGACCACAGGTAAAGATAACAACGGATTTCTCTGACAAAGCCGATTTTCCCCAAGGATCCTGCCTCCACCTTCTCAATCCTCTATTATACAAGTTTACTAAGTAGCATTAGTAAAGAGAGTTAATCCAGTCAGCAAATACTTAATAAGCTCCCACTGTGTGCCAGGAATCACAAACACACAATCCCTTCTCCTATGGGGTATACATGGAGTAAGACAGCTAAGAAAGAGTAGTGTGTGTGCATGTGTGCGTGTGCGTGTATCTGCACATGCATTCACACACTCACATGCACATGCACTTGCATGTCAGAAAGACTGCCTGCAGCAAGCTGCAAACCAGCTAGCAGACCGGGACTCAAAGCTCAATTTCCTGGCCATGTTGTGCTCTACTCTCCCTGCTGCATGGGTGTTCAAGTCCAGCAGAGCAGGACAGTGCAGAACAAACAAACTGCTTCAGCCCCAGAGTCAGGGAAAACATCACATTTCTAATTATAGTAATTTTAGCTAACTTCTCTATTTTCTATTTGTCTTATGCATTTTAATGTGCATAACCTAAAGACACAGACTAGCACAGATTCAGACATCTTTTATTAAAGAGGCCCCTAGGGGGTGATGCCTGGCAAGGCCTGCTGCACTCTAGGTTTATCTCTGCCTATCCTATGGCCTCTTACTTCACCTGGGGATAAATTCCTCTATGGCTTCACCTGGAACCCATGAACTGTCTAGATGATCAAGCTAGCATTTCTCCCTGCCTCTGGAAACTGCCATCCATCAGCCTTGGCCTTCTGGTCATGCCACTTTTAGGGAGAGACCTATCAGTCCCACTTTGCCACTTGAGGTAAGGGAGCTGGGCACTGCCCCAGTAGAGAATACAGGCCTCTGGTACCCAGAGAGCCAAACTGCAGGCTGTGGGCTCCTTGAGACTACTAGACAGCAGCATTCACTCAACACCAGCCATGCTTGGTGATTCTGAAGTGGGCCATTAAAATCATTAGTTTTTACCAGAAAGAAGGTCAAAAAGCTCCCAACAGAAAAACAACACCTTCAAGCCTCACTTGTAAGCAAAAATAGTAAGGATTCAGCCAGGGGAAGAACTGAGGTGGTTTTTAGCATCACTGGGTCAGTTGTTACCACTGAAGTTGGGAATGCTTTTGGTAGCTGGCATTGGTCAGGAGGGTAGCTGAGCGTGGTAAACAATAACAACATATACCATGGCCCAATGGCAGGTCAGGCCAGAGATGCGTGGAGGCAGGTAATTATGCCCTCAGATACTGCAGGGAACAAGCCAAGAGGTGGCCCTCAGAGCAAGGGATTTTGTGATGCCTCCTGGACCAAGCAAAAAAACTATTCCATTGAGCAGGCGGTAAGACAGTGGTAAACTGAGGAGCAGTGGGGAACATGTATTTGAACAAAGCACATTGATTTTTTCTTCATCATCTTTATCTTTTTTAAACTACCAAGCAGGCCAATGAAACAAATGAGAAAGATCTTTCCTCCTATTTCCCTCTCTTGTATAATCCCTCCCCACTAACAAAACCACACTACACATCTGAGTGGGATACAGCATTAGGGCCCCTTCTTCATTTCTGCTCTAGTCTCAAGGTGGTCTCAAAGCTTCTTAAAGACTCACTTCCCCCTCAGGGCCCCTATAAGACATACAGCTGAAGAAGAGATGGGTTCCCAGGGTCAGTGTTTGGGACAGTCAAGCCCAAACTCAACTCTATCATTTGTGGTTGTACAAACTTGGTTAAATTTCTTAACCCTTTCTTCCTCAGCTTATCTTTCTATAGCAGAAGAAACAACTAAAATTTTAGTTACTAAAGAAAATACCATTTATGACACAGAGTATGCAGGTGCCCAGCAATTACTAAGTATATACTTAGGCATCAGAAGATGCACATAGTCACACAGAATCACAGTCGCTCTCCCAGTCACCACTGTCTTTTTCTTGCCCAGTGACTAGGCCATGATGGCTTCCTCCTTAGTCTTCCACTTGCCCTTGCCCCTCCACAGCTTCTCTTTGACACAGCTTCCTGGGGCAGCTAGCTGTACATGCTGCGTCCAAGATAGTACATGTAGCAAACCCTGAGTACTGTCCAGGACAGTACTCACAGCAAACAGTAAGTATCCCCCACCCTGCTGATGGAGAGAACTGCTGTCCTAGTATTTCACTCGCTCTCACCTGCTACAATGGCCTCCACCATACTCTCATTAAGGCAAAGGGGCTGGATCGAGTCCTAGCAGCTCCTAACTGGGTACACACCCGTGGATACTGACCTGAGGCAAATCCAGCTTCCACTGTGAGAGCCTAGGAAATTTCTGCTAGCTCTCTGAGCAGTAAGAGCCACTACTTCCCAGTCTGTACTTCCTCATCTGCAATACCAGCGAATCATAAGTGCCTCAATCAAAGCAAGCAGCCAACAGCAATGCCAGAAGAGGGCTGCGTATAGTAGGAGCACACACCAATTCCCTTTCTAGATCCTATTTGTACAGTTCAGGTTTTGATCAATCCTCACCAAACAGACACAATTCCAGCGCCATTCCCGAAATGCCATAGCCTGACCTGTGGTAACAGGTCAGCTTCCCATAGGACTCATGTCAGGGGTGGCCTGGCACCACATCAGGGTTGAGATGTTGGGCACCTGTGGGCCCCACCTTAGCTGGATCCCATAGGTGGGCACTACCAACTGTCTCGGAAGATCTCACAGGCTGTCAGGATCTTTGGCCGCAGTAGAGCCCTTGGAGGCAGAAGTGAATGCTGTCCAGTTATTCCTCTCAGAGGAAATGACATTCAGGGTCATCATTTGCGATGCTGAGGTACAGAAGGGGAAAACGAGAGCCGAGGCACAAAATGGGTCTTAAACATAAATACATATAAACTGGCTAAACTCCAAGTCTCATGACTGCTCTGTGGTCAGCTTCCGTCAGAGCAGAGGGAGGTTAATGCAGGCATGAGTAGGCAGCAGACATGGGGCTGATGTCCTGTTGGGAAGCTATCTTGGGAGCCTGAGGAAGACTGAGGAAAAGCCAGTCCTCTCCCTCCCCCCTCCATCCTTTCCCACCTCATATTATAGTTCCTCTTTCTTCTGTAGCTGTACCAGAAGTCTGGTACAGAGGTAATGCCTCTTTACCTCTGGAGTAATCCCTGGCTTGGCTTATGCCACAGGGTATAGAGACCTCTACAAAGTGGTTAACATGGTACAAAAGAAGATATGCAGGCCAGCAAGATACAGGTGGCATGCTGGCACTCAGCCATTACCTGTCATATAGACAGTTCCCTCCCCACTGTACCTCAGGCTCTCAGGGGATAAAATGATAAGCTTGAGACTTAGAGTCCCTCCTCTGGTTCTCTGCATCCCTGTGGCACTTATGTAAGTCCCTTACTTGTTTGAGTTCCTGGTCATTCACTCAACATACATTCCCCGAGCCTCATACCTGGACCAGTACCGGGTAGATGGTACAGAGATAGGGGTACAGCAGGGCCTACAGAGATGAACATGAGATGAATATAATGCAGTCATTTCTCCTCAAGGAGTTTGGATCTTGCTTCTTAGGTGGTTCTTGAACATCTCTGTTTCCTCAGCTACAAGACAGGTTTACCCAGAGAATAAGTCACAAGGGCAACAGCGAGTTACCAGTGTGCCACAAGTTACACTTCATACTCAGCCCCCAACAGGAGGATCATAGTCTCACTTAACAAATCCAAGGAGTCAAGCAAATGTCTCCAGGTGAGCGTGATGAGTGGACTAATGGCCTCCCAGTGGTGTCTGCACCCCGCCCTCAAACCTCACGTGTAACTGGGATTTTATGTTGTTAAGGCTGTGGATGTGGGGATTATCCTGCATCATCCAGGTCAGCCTGTCTAATCACATGAGTCCCTAAAAGCAGGGAACTTTTCTGTTGGGTGGAAAGAGAAGGGTGTGGCCTGAGCCCAGGAATGAAACAGCTGTCTCTAGAAGTGGGGAATAGCTCTCAGAAAGGGGGAGTCTGAACTCAGAGGCAAAAGACTGAATTCTGCCAACATTCTCAACAGTAAATGTGATCCTGTTCTACAGGTCCCAGAAGGGAAGTCAGTGGGTACCTTGATTCTAGTCTGCTGAACCCTGAAGTTGACTCTGAGAATTGTGAGAAAACACACACATATGTTGTCTTAAGTCACACGGTCCATGGTAACTTGGAATAACTGCATAGGAAACTGTATACCCAAAAGATGTTGGGGCTGGGGGATACCAGCTGTATGCAGGACCTTTGCGCACAGATGTAGGTTCTCAGCCACTCTGTGATGCTCAGCTTAAGAGAGTACACAAAATGACACCAATTCTCCATGCTTAGGACAGGCAGCACTCACATTACTGATGCCCTCAGCACCAGTTCTCATCATCTAGCAGCAAAGTGGTGTCACATGGTTCCCCCAGTGCCAGGCAATGGTGATGGACTCAATGTTCTCTGGAGTGTCTCTCTCCTGGGCTTTCTCTAGTCTGTTCCATTTATGCATGCTTTAGCCACATATATGTAGGATGGAAATTCATGCCACAAAGTAAGTCTCTAACTCTCAGCTGGGCTATTGGGGTTCCCTATACTTGGTGAGCATATAGGAGGAGGGAGATCTCATGTCAGAATGTGTCATGGTGGAACATGCATTCTTGGTTGAGGGAGCCACCAGGTTGGGGGGGGGGGATCATGGGACTTAGGGTTTGGGGAGATTGTGGTATCACCTTGGCTGCAGAGGGACATACTCCAGGCCCATCAGCGTATTTACGCTTAGGACACTTTTAGAAAGCGGCCCACTACCCTTGGTTCTGACCTTAGAATGCCACAATTAGAACAGGGAGGTTTTCCACCAACATCCTGGGTCGTTGCAGAAATGAAAGAAAGGGCCTGCAAAGCACTCTGCAAACTGAGGAGCTGCCTCACTTGCCCTCCAGAGCTGTGAGCATGCTGCTGCTCTCTCCCTCCCTCCCACTGACATACTCTGTGCTTAATAAGGCTCCCATAAAGATCTTTCCTTCTAGATAATCATAGACTCTCAGGGGCATGCCACTCTTAGCTGTCAGCATCATCTACAAAGACCTTATAAAGGCTTTCTGAACCTTCCCTGCATCTCAGGTTGAGCTCTCTTAAGCACTCCATTAAACCCTTGCAAAACCTCTGTGCTAGACTCTCAGTTCTTTTCCTAAGTTTCTTCAGCGTCCTACCTGTCCTGCTATCCCCCACAGAAGCAGAGGCCCGGCCTCCAATGAGCATATCCTGCCAAGCACTGTGGCTGACTTTGGTGTTAGTCAGCCCCTTTGTCTTGTTTCTCTCTCCATAGCACACTGGCATGTGCATATCTCTGTCTGCTCAAGCGATGTCAATGATCATGAGAACCATACCTGTGCTCTCATCCTCTCCTATGACAAGCGGCCATGAGGGAGTTTACAAGTGACTCTTCTCAAAGACTATAAATGCCATCTGGTCCAGGGATTCTTAATCTGTAGCAGATGAATTCTAAGTGTGGGTTGTGGCAGGTCTATCTCTAGAGTGATAACAAAATAGTGGAGACTGGGTGACTTATAGAGAACAGAGATTTATTTTCCTGGAGTTTTGGGGACTGGGAGTAACTTGGTACTGAGGGCCTTCACGCTGTGCTCTCACAGGGAAAAGGGAGAATGGCCAGAAGTGACACAAGGGTCACATCAGCCCCTGCAGGTCTTTTTGTTG
This sequence comes from Phodopus roborovskii, assembly GCF_943737965.1. Taxonomy (NCBI): domain Eukaryota; kingdom Metazoa; phylum Chordata; class Mammalia; order Rodentia; family Cricetidae; genus Phodopus; species Phodopus roborovskii. The sequence continues at coordinate 4,914,876 of NW_026126487.1, read as the reverse complement.
AAGCTTTAATCCCTTTGGGGAGGATGGAGCCTTTAGGACTTACTCATTTCCTAAAAACCCTTAATACTGCTGCAATGGGGATTAAGTTCTGGCCTGAATTTTGAGGGGTCACCACATCAAACCGTAGCAGCCCCCATATGCTAGCATTCATTTTTTAAATTAAAATGTAAAACACAGAAGCATTTTTTTCTAAAGAGATTCTATAGTTTCTGCTATCTTCCCGAAGGAGTCTGTGACCCCAAATCAGTAAGAACCAACATTTTAGCCCTAAACTTCCCCAGGAGGTTGTTTACTAAGATGTCATTCTGCCCAAGAAGCCTGGAGCCTGGCTACAGCAGGCTCTTAGTAAACTGTTTCTACAAGAAAGGTTCCAGAAACATCTTCCAAGGTGGTTTCTGTGTTTCCTCCCACGGGGGAAGAATGTTTAGAGGAGGTGGGGAATTTTTTTTTTTTTTAAACAGGCATATCCAGACCTCTCCACCCCAAGCTGGAATCTGGGAGGCTTGGGTCCCTGTCCTAGGTGTTTTTTATCTGCTTTTTCACCTAGAAAAACAGGGCAAACATCTGTCCTGCATGGCTGGCTGTCCGAGGAGCCAAGGGGAAGGTGCACAAACACAACAGGTGCAGAGCTTTGCCACGCCCGTACTTCTCTTCTGTCACCCTGTTCCACTCACTCCTTTTGTTCCTTACTGATTGCTCCTTTGGGGCAGAAAGCTTTTTCTTGTTCCAGGCACTCAAGTTCTCTGTTGCCGCTGAACTCCAGGCTGGACCTTATCCTTCCAATGAGACACAGGACAGGAGACATGGGTTGTAGGTGATGGATTCCCACTCTCCAGAGCTTCACACATACCTCCAAAGGCTTCTCTTTTTAGGAGTGTTCCGTGGGCAGAGATTCAGAGGTCAGAACCCTGAAAAGCCAAATATGGCAGCTGTGCAATGGGAAGGGACCTGTACCAGGGCTGAGATTGGTTTGAATCTTCAATCTGCTTGATGTGTGTGTGTGTGTTTTCCCTGAGACAGGCTTGTCATAGAGGGCAGAGGGCAGAGTATTCACTGTCAGTGTGTCTCTGGAATACCAGGAAGGCAAGGGAATGGGAAGGAGTAGAGATGGAAGATTAAAAGCCCATGAGGTGGTTTCAACCCAAGGCCCAATGCAACAGAAAAGAAAGGACAATGGCCTAGAGGCACTTTGCACCTTCTGATGACATCAACTTGTCTACCAGCAAATGAGTTCTTGACACACACCTGTGGTGTTCCTAGGTTGCAGTAGGTCTGTGTAGAGGCAGACATAAGGATGCACACAGCTGGGCACACTTCCCCAGTACTCTCTTCCATGTTTTAAATATCTTGTGCACATAACTCACAGCTGAAGAGACAGTCGAAGAAGTGTAAAGGCAGGGTGGGTGGGTTCTACCTGTATCTGGGATGTCAGTGACTCTCAGGTTCCAAGGGGACACCTGTGAAGTGGCATCTATAAAGAGGTATGGATAGTGAGAGGATCTGACCAAACAGAATGTGGAAGGGATTTCATGATCAGGGCACAGAATGAACAATGTCTCTCTGGAGACAATGGGAGTCTGCCATAAACACTGAAGGGAGTTCAGCAGGTTCAAGCGCAGAAGGAGACCTAGCAACTGGGAAGGAAGAGGCTAAACAAGGCAGCCAGAATACATGGGGCCTGAACAGGCAGTAGAGCAATCAGCTCCTGCTGGACTCTAGTGGAAGCAGAGGCAATGCCCTTCTTAAGCTCTGGTCCACAGACAGACGTCAAGGCAGACAGTGTGATGGGGCCCTGGTTCTCATCAACTTTCATGATGGAACTTACTGGAAATCTCTCTTGCTAAGCCTACTTGAAAGCACTAGTGTTCTACTTTAGTTTCTCTGCAAGGTCATCTCACCTCATCCCCCACTTCCTCCCTATAACTAACACATGGGCAAAAAACAAAAGGCAGGTCCATCTTCACCTACCAGGAAAGTCAGTTCACTCATCTCATTCTGGAAGGTGTAAGCCAGATGGACATCAAGCTTAGGGGGCAAAACAGTGCCCAAGTTTCATACAAAGAGATATATGTTCATCTCCAGGAAAGACCAGGGAGAAGAGTGAGGGGAACACTATGGTGGGACATTTGAGAGGATTTCCTGGCCCAGATGGAACTAAGCATAGCTTCAAAATTAGTTTTGGCAGTTCCTAGAATATCAGAAACATGCACTAAGTCAATCATAATATAAAGCCCAAGAGAACTGGTCTTGAGTGTGTTTTGGATGATTCAAAGAGCCAGATGAGGAATCAACATTCCATTCTAATGACAAGTGTCTGTCATTCTCTTAGCACTGATGCCACACTGGCTGCATGTGATTTCTCATTCTATTTTGGAATCAAGACTCAACCACCATAACCAGCATTTTCAGTTTAACATATACAGTACCTTACTATAAGTATTTAGCAAAACTGGTGTCTGTTAAAAGTGGGTATGCAGCAATCACTATGAATTGAATGAGAATATCCAATCTGTCACTTTTTTTTTTTTTTTTTAATTTGTCAATCAGAGAGTTCACAGTTGATGCAGCAGCAAAACTCTGAAAGCAAGGACACATTGCAGAGGTCTTTTAGTTTATTAGGTAAACTCAGAAGATTAAAGATTTTGGCATAGGAGATAGTAAGATGGCTCAGAGGGAAAGGGGTTTGCTGCCAAGCCTGACAGCCAGAGTTCAAGCCTCTGGGATTCACCTGGTAGGAGAGCGAGGACTCTCACGGGCTGTCTTCTGTGCATGTGTGCTATGCATGCACACCATTCTTTACTACTAAACAAATGCAATAAAAATTCATTTTTGGCATAGGAAAACTTATACAATTCACTTAATAATCAATTTCCAGTCCTAAGTCATAGAAAATAGAGCCAACACATGAAACAGTTCTGTTCAAACAAGACCTGCTCTGTTTCCCTCTGCTTCTGCCTGGCAAAGATGCTCTTTCCCGGCCCAGGAGGGAGCCTTGCCTGTGGTGACATTATCTGCATGGCTGGACCCTGCACCAAATGTTTCACCTGGATGAATCCTTTTCTCTCTGAGTACAATTCCATGGAGTAGGCACTGTCATTATTCCCATCTTACATTCTGGAAATGGAGGCAAGGGGATAAATAGCTGGTCCAGGTTTTAAGTAAGTGAGTAGGAGGGCCAGAACCAACATACCAGGCTATCCTCTAGACCTTGTGCACAGACCACTAGGTCCAAAGTCCTCCATGCCTTGGTGTTCTCACACCAGGAACTGAGCAGACCTGCAAGTGCATAAAATTTGATAGCTTATGTTTGGAGCCTTTGTAAAACCTGTACATCATTTGGTATTCTCAGCAACCACGATAGGCAGGGGTCAAAGGGCACAATCAAGGCAGCAGAGATAGAATTTGAGCCTCAGACCTGCAATGCCAGGAAAGTCTATGCTGAGGAACAGGATGTGCTATGAGCTCCTATGCTTGGCCTTCCAGGGAAACTCTTCTTAGGGGAAATTGTGAGGGCTGAAGAAGTTCACTGGTGGCCATTGCCAAGCAGTTGAGAAGGGAAAACTAGGATGGCTGCTCTGCCTTTCTGAGGGCACAACTGCCCCCACACACTAACCTCCCCTCTTCCTGGAGAACTGGATTCTTCTAAGATTGGTAGGCTCAGGGAGGTATTTCTTAATTTTCTAGGCTTTCCTTTGTTGAACAACAACAATTTGATTATCAAATTGTATATAATTTATACACCCAAATCTTGCATGTACAGTTTAATTGTTCTAACAGATGCTTCGACGGTGTATTCACTACCTCACTCAAGATGACATTTCTTACATACTTTATACCCTGAGGAAGACCAGAATTAGACTTGCAAACCTACCACAAACTCCTCTTGTTACTTAGGATTGCCCTAACACCTGCTGAAAGGTCTAAGCTCTGCAGAGAAAGGGAACAGAGTTGCAGTTAGGCTGTGGAGAGAAAAGAGGGTGCAGTCAACAATGGCAGCATTCTCAACAGGAAGAGGGAGGGTGCCCTTTCCTCTACCTGCATATAGTAAACACACAATAAAGAGCTGTGCTCTGATGGGTTCAATAATTCTTAGTCCTCTAAGGACTCAAATGCACAAATTATATATCATGTAAACAAGCTGAGACTGCACACCAGCTTACATTTTAACAATGACTACATGAGAAAATCCATGGCAGTGTGAACAAGGGCCACTTTACGTATATAAATCACCGCAAACAGTCACTGTATGCCACAGACCTATTTGGCAAAGGAGTTGAGAAATAAGAATTGGGATTTCCACCACAGATGATTTACATCCTACATAGGGAAGTTAGTCCTGCACATACCAAATGTTTGTCAATTAGTAAGCAACAATAGCCATAGTTATTCATTCTTATGTTCCTAGTACCGGGTTAAAAAGTGTGCTTTACTTAGACAGGGTCTTACACTGTTGTCCATGCTGTCCTGGAACTTATGACAATCCTCCTGCCTCAGACTCACCAGTTCTGGGATTATAAGCCTGTTTGCTTCTTTATCCATTATTTCACATCATCTTCAAACTTACTTGCTCAAGGTCACAATGCTAGAAGGTAGCACAGATAAGATCAACCCAACCCAAGCAGGGCTGACATTGGAGTTGGCACTTCACCATGTGCTGAAACTGCTCCTCTCTAAATAGCTTCTATGTAGAGCTTACTGCTGGGCTCCTAGTGAGCAGGGCCATTTGGTACTGTTCACTGCACTTGTGCATATTATGTGTATACAGTACTGGCTCAGATGAAGGGATCATCTCCATGGAATAGTAACAGCACATAAACCCTCTAATCATGTGGCACAAATATCAGATAGTAAACTACTTCAAGAATGGTGATACCAGTGTGGGTTGGTGTGCAGAGGGCTGCCCATGGAGCAGAGGAGACTTGTGCTGGTCTTTGCAGGCCAGATCTGCAGAGGAGGAGTCAGGGAGCATGCATGGCTCAGCATCAGCAGCTGCCTGCAAAGGTAGGGGTGTTGGCAAATGCCTGGGGAAAGGCATCATGCAGAGAAGACAGCTTGGGATCAGTGTGGTGGGCTAGACTGTGGTGCATCATCACAAGCAAGGGAGCTCCAGGCTTGAGTCAGTTTAGATGAGGGAAAAGGAAAGCATGTGGCTAAGCAGGGCAGTAGGAGGCAGAAACAGCCTTGCTGGAAAACAGCTGAGGAGATGGCAGTGAGGAGTTGGGGTCCAGAACAGGGAATGGTACAGATAAGCTGATAGGCAAGTGTTAGGAAGATGAAATGATAAACATGGGGTGGCTCATTGGCCTGGGGATAAGATTAAGATAGTACTCTTGTGGGATTGCAGAGGATTCCAAATCACTCATCTTTAAGAGAGTAGGAACCCCTTTAAGAGCAGGCTTGAGGTTAGCCCTGCTCAAATATCATTTTTATATCTTTACCAATACCTTTAACTTCTCCTAAACATGAATTACCTATAAAGCCATGATTTTGTTGTGCAGGGACTCAGTAACATATGTGTTCACTTACATATTACTCAACTGTCAGGCTACACTAGGGAGGCTTGTCCTATGGTTCTGGCTCACCAGGATCTACAACTAGGTTACACGCTTGCTTGCTAAGCATGCCCAAGGCCAAATCCATACCTGTGCCAGCATCCTGAATGAGGTCTGGGGACCAGTCTACTTATTGTTGTGCAAATCTCAGTATTCACGGTCTGATAATGGTAATATGGAAAGCAAGGGCAGAGCTGGGGGCAGGGGATGCCAATGATGGGAACCTCCTCCACTAGGAGACCAGCTGGACCAGGCAGCCCACCCACATTAGTACTTAGCTTCTTTTTTGTTTTTTCTTGGTTTTTAGAGACACGGTTTCTCTGTGTAGCGTTGTAGACCAGACTGGCCTCGAATTCACAGAGATACGTCTGCTTCTGCCTCCCTAGTGCTGAGATTAAAGGAATGCACTGCCACCACTGCCTGGCTAGTATTTATCTTCTATAGACCACCCAGAAAAGCCTGGCCCTGCCTAGATTATGTTGATTCAACCCAGTCCATTTATAGCAAGAATTCTTCCTTCAGTGTTCCTCCCGGGTCAGGACACAAAATTTCTCTGTCTCTGTCTCTCTCTGTCTCTCCCCACCCACCACCCACCCTTAGCAGGCCTTGCATGGGAGTAACAGTCTGAATGTTCAAAAGACAAAAGTCTATGATGAAGTTTCTTTTCCAAACCCTCTCTGTATGTGAGGTGCATCACAGATAAACATGACAAGAGGTTTTGTTTGTTTGTTGGAGTTCATTTGTAACTCTAGCCACGTTACTTGTTTATTTTATCACATATAAAGCCCATCTCTGAATCAGAGTCCATGTGCTTCCTATTTCTGCTGTGAGAATACCATTCCCCTATGCGTTCTAGAAGATCCCTTCTCTCCACCAAGTCTGTGCTCCAATCTCATCTTGGTGTGGACTTCCTTGACTGCTGTTAAACACTAATAACACCTTTCTACTTACTATCCCCCTTCACTGTCTCATTCCCCATCACATCTATCACCAACTACTGCCCCCACCCCGTATTTTGCTTGTTTATTGCCTGTCTCCCTTTATTAAAATGTAAGACATTCCATAAAGACAGAGATTTGCCTACCCTGCTCAGTTCCAATACCTAAGACTATGTTTGGTACAAAGTCAGGGCTCAGAATGTATCTACAGAACAGAAGAGATGAATTACCAGTAATGTAGGTGTAAAGTGTTTTTCCAACCAGTTTCATGTGATGGTTAAAACAGCTGGAAACAACCAAATTCTTATGCTTTCTTCTCTAGAATGACTAGTGTGAGTCTGCATCCAGAAGTGGCTGGGGCAGATGCCATGATGCCAAACATGGGTAGGGAGCTGGAAATGCCCCTCTGCCTGTCAAGCAACCCTGCCCACAGTGCACCCAGGTATGCCCATACCATTTTACAAAAAGTACCAATACAGAACCTGTGCAAGAGAGTCTTCATGCTTACAACAAACAACAACAACAAAATGACGATACATCTTTCTGAAAGCTATTCATCCAGCAATTCTTGAGAGCTGAAACTCTTCTGGGAATGAGGAGAGACAATGAATAACTCTGGATAATTAGAGAACACAAGGGCAGCAGCTATCATTCATGTAGCATCTCACTGTCCCTGGCTCTTTTTTATGTAGTCCTGTGTCACAGACAGGCAGAAATGGAAGACAAAAAAAAAAAAAAAAAAAAAAAAAAAAAAAGCCCATGCACTGCAGCAAAGAGCCCCCTTCACTGTGCTCATGGGTCCACACTATATCTTTTTGTCCTGCACACTGGTGCGAAAACCTGGCAGTTCAGTTTTCTGGGCCATTACAGATTCAGCGTAAAACAGAGAATGGAGGAATCCTGGAAGAAGCCAGCTATGACAGGTGACAGCAGGTGAAGGGACAGGGAAATTACACAGTGCCTGTTAACTAGGAGTTAACTGCACTCCAGGACTATTTAGGGGTGGGGAAAGACACATAGCTGCATAGCAATGGTCCTCAGGGACTCTGGTTTTTAGCACAAGGCAATAATAAAAAATGATGACTTAAGGCCATTAGAGCAAAGGTTAAATACTACTACTGTATTTAGCATTCAAGTTACTTTCCTGATACCACAGGACTAATTTCTTTTGTTAATGTCCTTCCTAGTTTCTAAAACTCTCCTGGAATTAATAAACAGAGTAAAAAGAACGTTTACACTCTTTAAGCAGTCAGGCCTACTCTCCCAAGCAGCACTGTGTAGGATTTCCGGATGTTCTCAGTTGTTGAAGGCCTTCCTCTGCCAAGGAGCTGAGGTCTGCACGTTCACATTTCAGAGACCAGCTGACATCCAATTAGTCCCTGCCTTTCCTCCATTGTTTAGTTCTGCAGTTGCATAATTTATTGTCACCCTGTGAAGGTCCATGTGTTGCAGAGTAGGAAGCTGTCACACTGAATACAGCACCCCTGGGCTGTGTACACAAACAGCGCACCCCAGGATCCTCCAGCAGCCCCTGTCCTGTGTGCAGGCAGCTCCAGCACCTACCAGCTGCGAGGAAGGAGCTGGGAATGGTGCACCCATAAATTCCCTATAGTCCACTGTATAACAAAACAGGGTGGCAAAATCCCCACCATCATTCTGGAATCAGGACTGAAATAGTTACCCAAGGTAACTCCTAATTTGGTTCCTAGAATTCAACAAGTTGGGAACTGACTTCCTCTGTGAGGAGGGAATACCCTGGAGAGGGCAGGAACTCAGGACAGGAACTCAACCAAGAGCAGACAATAACCAGGCTGCAAGAGCCTGGAGCTGCAGAGAGTTGTACAAGAGGTAACAGAAGAGCTGCCCAGGGCCAAGCAAGGCCTGGTAAGACAAACAGAGACGACAGGAGCCCCAGGGGTCTCAGTGAGCAGCTGAATTCCAATATGGGTGGCATGCAGTCTGACACACATGAAGCAGGGCAACAGGTCTCTAGCCTTAGTTCTTCAATCATGAGCCAATGCGTGATATTAAGCAAAGTTTCAGGTAACTTCTTTGAGCTGCACTTTGCCTGTATACGAAGTGGAGATATCAAGACCTCTCTCTAGTGAGAGTCAAACTGACCATGTTTATTATGCATTTGAAACAACAGGTATCATAGAGATGTTATTTCCTTCCCTTAAGCTGGTTTTCTCCAGCTCCTCCTTAATGTTATTTCTTTGGTAATCAGGAGAAATAAGACCAGATTCATTCTTATTCTGCTTCCAGTCACAGGAACTAACTACCAGAATTTACACAAAAATTAAGGTTGATGAATAAAATAATCAGTCCACAAAATGAATTATACTTACATACCAGGAGCAACAAAAAGAAATTTTCTATAAAGCAGTATCAAAAGAATGAAAACAAGGCATAGGCTAAGAGAGAATACTTATAAAACAAAACATATGTGACAAAGGACTGTTAGTTAAAATTGTATTGATTATATTTTATAGTTAAATTGTGCGAATGTGTGTGTGTGTGGGGGTATGTGAAAGTGAGTGGCAGGTGCCTATGGAGGACAGAGGAGGGCATCAGACTCCCAGACCTGGAGCTACATAGAGGCAGGGCTGGAAAACAAGCTGTGCTATTCTATACACACTCTTAACTGCAGAGCCATCTTTCTGGCACCAACAATACTAACCCTGAAGACTCAACAAGAACAAGAACAACTTCCTTAAAAAAAAAAAAAATGAGCAAAAGACCACAATACACACCTTTCTAAAGGAGTCATAGAGACGGCAAATGAGAAACCACTACACACATATCATAAAATACACAACACTGACAACACTAAATGCTGGAAAGCACATGGAGTATAGTCAGTCACTCTGGAAAAATTTAGTGGTAATTGCTTTGTTTGTCTTTTCAAAACTTCACATTCTAGTGGGGCGATGGTGGCACACGCCTTTAATCCCAGCATTTGGAATGCAGAAGCAGGCAGATCTCTGTGTGTTTGAGGACAGTCTGGTCTACACAGAGAATTCCAGGACAGTCAGAGATGTTATGCAGAGAAACCCTGTCTCGAAAAGCCAAACAACAACAACAAAACAAACAAACAAACAAAAAAAAAACAACTCCATGTTCTTTTATGAAATCCAGCAACTATAACTATGTTCTTTGGTATTTGAAAAAAAAAAAAAAAAAAAAGAAAAGAAATAAAGAAGAAAAAGCTCAAATCATTTCTTCCATAAAATCTGTACATAGAAGTGTATTGCAGCTAATAACTCCTCTACAAAAACAATTACCAAAATTTGGAAGCAATGAAGACTTTCAACCAAGTATAAACATCGATTTAAAAGGAGGAAAATAAAACAGACATCTATGGTAATTCAGATAATAAAATCTTATTCAGCACCAAAAGTAAATTGTCCTTTAAAGCCATAAAAACAGATGAAGGAAACTTGAAAGAAATCAGTCTGAAAAGGCCGCAATCCCACATACTTACAACTTTACAAAATTAGGGAGAGCAAACTATGAACACAGTGACAGACCAGTAGTTGCCAGAGCTTACAGGAGAAAGGATTAGTAATAGAGGGAGCACAGGAAGATTTGGGGCAGTGGAAATTCTATTTATGCTATTATAATGAGGGATACATGCCACTATACATTTGTCTAAACCCAAAGATACATACTAAGTGCAAACCCTCAGGTGAACTATGACTCTGGGTGACTATGGTGTGCTCTGATGCTCATCACTGTAAGAGATGCACCCTCTGGTAAGGAAATACAGACAATGGTGGAGTGGTCTGGAATGCTTCTAAAGCTAATCTTGAAAGTAGCAATTACTAGATTGTGGTAGGAACTGAGACTCTACTTTTGAATTAACAAAACATAGTCAAGATAGCCTACTACCTCTTAATAGGAAGTATGATAAGCAAACACAACATCCTCATGGATTAGAAAGACTCTAGAAATGTAAAGACATCAATTCTAATCAAACAGAGAATTAAAAGAATCAAAGTCACAAGAAAGGGTGTGTATGTGTGTGTATACTTACATACATACATATATACATGTGTATATAAAAATTAATTCTAGCATTTGTATTCATAGGGCCAAAAGCTTAGACATGAAAAAAGGAAAAGGCAAAGGAGGTTTGTTTAATCAAATATGATGACACTTTATAAAAGATGTAGTGTGGTGATGGATTAAGAATATAATCAGACAAGAAACTCCCTGGGTATTTAAACACATCATTTATGGCACAGAGAACCCACAAAACAGGCACATAAAGAATGGCCTTTTCATACGTGATACTGAATAAGTGAGTATCCATTTATGGAGAAAACAAAACTGGGTCCCTATCATACAGCACATACAAGAATTAATTACAGGTAAATTAAATGCCTACATAGAAAGGGGGAAAAGACCTTAATGTCTTTTGAAGTCACAAAAATGAAGACAGTTTTTGTCACCTTGAAAGAAAAGCTCCTTAATTAGGACACACACACACACACACACACAAAAAAAAAACACTAGTTATAAGAGAAAGAAAAAATAGCTGTATTAAAAATAAGGACATCTCTTTATCACAAACAGCATTTGTAAAGTGAGGCAGAAGAGGACCAGTATGTAGAACCATGAAGAGCTCCTGCAAATATGAAAATCAGAACCTAACAAAAGGCAGCACAAGAACAAGGTGGTCAACAACAAAGGAAACAACTGCTCAATAATACATGGAAAACTATTCTGCTTCTAGACTCATCTAGAAGACGTGAGGCAGACAGACAGTGAAAACCCATTACCTCAAAAGCTGCAGAACAGTAAAGGTCTGACAATAGCGATCCCCTCCACTAGTAAGAGAAGTGTGGAAACCAAAGCACACTCTCTAATGTGGTTAAAATCCCTACCAATTCCATTTCAGAACCTCTTACAAATAGACGTGCCCCAGAGCATGCGGATGCACACATACATACGTGCGCGCGCGCGCGCGCGCGCACACACACACACAGAAACACATACACATGAATATATTTAAAGCAGCATTCTTTGTAATTGGCCCAAACTTAAAATGGCATAGTCATTGCTGGTGTATAACAATAAGTACTACACAACAAAGAAATAATAGACAGTATATTTCATGAATATTCACAAATATTCTGGCTGCTCCATAAAAAATTAAGAATCCATAATGAATGATATAGGATGTTATATAATATTATATAACAATGAAAATGAACAAATTCCAGCTATATATACATCAATATGGATAAATACTATAAGCATCACATTGAAAGATCACAAGACTTGACAACTAGTTCCAATTATGTTAAACTCAGGCAAAAACTAGACAGATTAAGGGCTTCATACACTGGTGGTAAACTATATAGAAAGAATAAAAACACCTGTCAGAAAAGCCAAGGACATGAGAGTGAGGAAGGAGTTACGGCCAGGAAGAGATATTTAGAGACATTCCTGGGTACTAGCAATATCCTGCCTTTTCACCTACTGATAATTACTTAAGCATTCAAAAAAATGTAAAATGCATTTTCTGTATATTTTGTTTTATGTATATATATATATATATACATATATATATATTTATATATATATATATATATTGTTAACTGCTGGGCAACTCTCCAGCCCCCTAATTACTTTTGGTTTTTAATTAATTAATTTTTATTTTATATGTAAGGGTCTTGCCTTCATGCATGTCTGCAGCATGTATATGCAGTACCTGGAAGCCAGATCCCCTGGAACTGGAGTTAGACAGTTGTGAGCTGTCATGTGGGCATTGGAAAGGGAATCTGGATCCTCTAAGAACGACCAGTGCTCTTAACCTCTAAGCCATCTCTCCAGCACTAATGATAGTTTCAATGTAACTCTTTTCAGGGAGTCTTCCCAGACCTCCACCAGCTTTGGGTGGCTGCAGAGCTCACCAGCTCCAGAAACAGCTCTGCTATGGAGGGTAGAGGTGGAATTCCTTCTGACTCACTATTATAAGCTTTCTACGAATTCCTTCTGACTCACTATTATAAGCTTTCTACGGTGTCCTGCCATGATGAGTGCTCCATAAATAATCAATAGCCATGTTGTAGTAAAAAGTAGTTAGCTCTGAAGTAAGCAAACAGTAACAAGAACACACTGAACTGAGTTAGCTTTGCCATGGCAGGAGATACCTTGGGACCCAGAATACTGGATCCGACTGTGCAGTGCTGGCCACTCAAATAAACAATTTTAATACTGAAATACCAATAGCTACCACTGAGGAATTTGAGATATGTGCTAAATGCTCTCAGCTGTGCCACCTCATTTAGTCCTCACAGTGTACTGGCAATGTGTTAATTTTTTGTCTCTTGTCAATGATTAAATTGAGATTCAGAGAAACTGAGTAATTCCCCCACACACCACACTGACGGATAAGCAAAGGGTAAGCCCTAAATCTCCACAGCTCAGGCTTCTGGACGCTGCTGTATGTGTTTCTTTTTGCCTTGGATGCTTCATCTATAAAATGGGGACACGGTGACATCTGTGCAGCGAAAGCATCACTTGGATGTAAGGAAATAATGTAATAAACATGTCCTGTGGGGCCTGCACCATGAAGCAGATGGCTTCTATCCACTCTGAGCTTATAAACCAGTTGTAAAGGAAAGCTGTGTAAACAGGAAAACTAGGAACACACATCAATAAACTGATGCGAGGAAGTCTCCAGGAACAGCATGCAATATAGTCTAAACTGTAAGGAAGGCATGGATAAAGGAACTGCCTGCCTGTGTGGTGGCCTCTCCCTCCAGGCATCCTTGTCACCATCCTCCATACAGTAGACAGGACAGTTTTGCTAAGGCTTACTGTGGTTCCTTTTTAATTTTAATGAAAAATTATCCTTGACAGTTTCATAAATGTATATAATACATCCTAGCCATATTTATCCTTAACTCTCTCTTCCCCCTTTCTAAGATAGTTTTTCTCCATAACCCAGGCAGGCCTTGAATTTGCAACCTTCCTGCCTCAGCTTCCTGAATGCAGTGATAACAGTATGTCCTATCATACACCACACCCTGTGTATTTTACTAGACAAGTTTATTGAAGTATAGTTTACTCAGAGTAAATTCACCCTTTTGAAAAAAAAAATATACAATAGTGTGACGACGAGCACAATTAAGGCATGGAATATTTTCACCTTCCACCAAAGCTCCTCTGTATCCCTTTATAGTCCGTCCCGCCCTTCAGCCCTCTCCTAGTTCCTAGAAACCACTGATATAATTTCTGTCTTTTGGTTTTGTCTATCCCTGAACATAGAGGAATCTTTTAGACTTTTAAATTTATATTTTACAATTATACATGGTGTGCACACGCGCGCGCGCTCGTGTGTGTGTGTGTGTGTGTGTGTGTGTGTGTGTGTGTGTGTGTGTGGTATAGCATAGTAATTTTTTCAGTCTGACAGAAACCCAGACATCCCAGGGAAGAAGGAATCTCAACTGAGGAATTGCCTCCTCTGATTAGCCTGTGGCCTTGTCTGTTGGGCATTTTCTTTGAAACTGTTAATTGATGTAGGAGGGCTTGGCCCACTGTGTGTGGTGGCATCCCTAGGCAGGTGGCCCTGGGCTATATAAGAAAGGCAGTTCAGCGAGCCAGAGGACATATGACACAGTAAGTTCCTGCCTGACTTTCCTCAGTGATGACTGTAAAGCATAAGATAAACAGTTTACAAAATTGCTTTTGGTCATGGTGGTTATCACAGCAAAAGAACGCAAACTAAAAGTGTGTGTGTATGTGCACGCACGACTGAGTGTGTGTGTGTGTGTGTGCCTGCATGCCTGCATGTGCATGTGTGTGTGTGTGCATGAGTGCATACCTGCATGCCTGCATGCACGTGTATGTGTGTGTATGCACAAGTGCGTGTGTGTGCATGAGTGCATGCCTGCGTGCACGTGTGTGTATGTGTGTGTGTGCATGAGTGCATGCCTGTGTGTGCATGAGTGTGTGCCTGCGTGCACCTGTGTATATGTGTGTGTACACGAGTGTGTGCATGCATATGTGTATGTGCCCGCGCATGCATGTGTATCTGTAGTACTAGTGTGGTTAGTTCTCTCCTTCCACCATGTGGGTTCTGAGATGGAACTCAAGTTGTCAAACTTGGCTTCAGGCACTGAGCCACTGAGTCACCTCACCAGCCCTACAGGGATCTTTTAAATATACAGTCACATCTTCCACAGCATTCACAATGAAACCCAAGTGCTACTGCACAGCCACCAGGCCCACATGCCGCCTTATCAGCGTCTTTAGCTCTATTGGGCCTCACTTTTCCATCCCTGTGGTCCAACCTCATTAGCTTTGCTTCTGCTGATTTCTGCCCAAGGGCCTTTGCATTCTGGCTTGCTTTCTTATCCTTTCTCTCCCTCACTATTCTGCATTATTTAATCCCAATTTCCTCTACGGGGACATACATCACTCCATGAAACAGCCTCATTTTCCTTACTTATTCACTATCACAGGCACTGTCATGTCCTGAGGACAGAAGTTTGTCCAGCCTATTGAGCTCTATTCTTGGAAGAGTAGAGTGCCAAAAAGCAGCTGGTCCTTCATTGGTATTTATAAAATAAACACACACATGCCAACATTAGACAGTAGTGAGGTCCTTGATGGTTACAATTCTAAGGAAGCATCCAAAAAAGAAATAGCATATAACCTCACATGGGGGTCCAGGAGAATGAGGGGTACTTAGAACTAGGTGCTCCCCTCTGTTATTGTACCAACACTCCCCTGTGCCCTTCACTGGTGGGGCTGTGTAAGAATGAGGAGACCTGGCAGAAGCCTCTTGTCCCTACCCACTGGTATCCTCAGGATAGTCTCTCCTAGAGGAGTTCCTGGGCTCCTTTTATCTGCCCTAACTGGAGTTCCCCACCCAGCCATGTCAGGTTCACCAGCCTTCCTTCTCCATGTAAATTCATTCTGGGACCCCATACGCTGTCTTGCCTTCGTGTTCTAGAGTCATCATCAGCATGCCTCTTGTGGGATAGCAGCTCCTGGTCCTTCCTGCAACCCTGACAGCGTGAAACTCATCTCAACCTGGTGGGCTCCAAACCATGGACCAACAGGTGTGAGTCCACAACTCCTTGATGCTAGTTTCTTTCTCAGTTAGCACTAGTCTTGAAAGGTTAATTTTGTTATATCCATTATGTCAGCTGGGTATGGCCATGGACGAAGGAGGGAATTCCTTGCTGGAAGAGCATCTTTTGCTGAATAGCAGGGTTTAAATTATGATCTCAAGACTGAACCACAAACTTAAAAATCATTCTGGGTTCCAAACGTTATATGTAGAATGCCCAGTCCTTGACATGTTAGGGAACTTGCCAAGGCCACATGGACTTGAGTTTCTTGACTCCTGGTCCAGGTTTCTTCTTACCACTGAGATTTTCTTGAGTTTCACTCCTGTCCTTTTCCTCCACTGAAACTTCTCTTTCAAAGGTCAGTAGTTTAAATCACAAAATACCAGACAGAACCTTCCTTGGCTCAGTCCTGTCTACCTGATGCTCATTCCCTCTCTGGCACCCTCAGCTTCCTTCAGCTCTTCTGCTTTCTGGTTCCCTTTGCTAGGTGGAGCTTCCCATACAGACCCATGCAGGTAGGCTCCCTGGCTCACATCCACCATGTGAATTCCTCCTGTCCATCTGTATATGCACCCCAGGAAATGACATCTACTCCCAAGATCCTACCAGGAAAGAAGCTAAACCCAGTTCTTCTAGACTAGAGCCCTCCTCTAAGCTCAGGAAATTCCTCCCAAACAAACTGCTCAGCATTTCCAGAAAGTGACCCTGGATAGCCTAAGCTTCCTACTCATGGTTAGACCTGGTTTCTCCTTAGCCCTGGCCTTTCCTGATACTCTCATTTCCAGCCTGCTGGCTTGGATTCCAGCCCACTGCACACTGAAACCGGAAGGATGCTCTCTTCTGTCTTCAGGCAGACACTAGGTCTCATCTGGTTTGCCTTCACCATTTCCCTCCCTCCACCTCTGCACCTAAATGGTCAGGAGAGCCTACAAAGCCACTTTTAGACCTCCTTTCCAGTCACTTCTCAGACTCCTTCAGAGCCTCCAACTCTTCAGATACAAAACTGCCCACCACTCCCTCTGAGAGCCCTGTGGTTCAAGCTCTGATTTTGTGCTTTACCCAGTACCTTTAGGTATCCGTGCATACTATTACCCTTCTGTCAGAATAATTATGATTGTAGGAGACAGAATCCCAGATCAAATAAGTTCTGACAGGGCTGGGAATACAGCTCAGTGGTAGAAGTACTTGCATTGTAGGATGTGCAAGGCCCTGGGTTTAATCCTCATCACCACAACAAAAACAAGTTGTCAGGTAATTTAGGATCTGTTTTGTTCTCTCAACTTCAGAAATTGCAATAACACCATTCCTTTCTCCCAGTCCCTCACAACCTCAGTCTAACTCACTATAAGCAAGCTTCTCTCTGCAGGAGACAAAGGAGATGAGAAACCCTGGCCTCAGACAGCTCCAGGTTTTCACCCTCTTAGCTCCCCGCTGGGTACAATTGAGCAGCTTCTTTTACATAAAAATCCTAGAGAAAGGCTTGGCTTAAGTCACTACCCCCCCCCACCCCCACCCAAGTGTCAATCACCTTGGAAAGGCCTGAATCGCATGCCCACTTCTATATCTGAGCAGCAGACAGACAGCCCTACTATTGGCCTGCAGCCAATAAAGAGAAATCTACCAGGCTTTCACTTTTCCAACTAGCCCCACCCCAGTTCAACCCAAGTCCTTCCCAAATCAAACCTGCCACTACTGCCTGCTCATCAGTCTCGAGTCTGATGGATCCAGCTCTCTAAGAGCAAGGACTGGAACCCTCTGTGATCAGCCAAAGGTTGGTCCCAAAGGTGTGACTCAAAATCAGTTTGTTATTACTAGACCAGTTGCTTGTTTATGGGGAGACTTGCCATGTTCACCAACAAATATCTAAGCACATAAAGCTGGACAAGCACATGTCGGGAAGTAGGAAAGCACTGGATATGTGAATGGATAAGGGATCTGAACAGAACAAATTCTAGTTCTAGTAAATGACCTTGGTTTTGTTTCGCACTTCAGAGAAAAAGAAATGTGAAGGTAGAAGCCTCCCATGCCCCTGAGCTTCTCCACACACTTTCATTTGTATGGAACCCATCAGAACCAGGGAAAGTGATGCATGGCCATGTCCTGTTCAAGTGGTCCATCCTCAGGAACTAGGGAGGGGGACTCTGCTCCTGCCTTCATTTCCTTTCTTGTACCTTCAATTTCAGCCTCCATTGAGCACCCCCAGATTTCCAAGGACTCCAAGCCTTTCCATGTTAACCAAGAGAAAAATAAAAATAAACCACCCTCTGCTCCCATACTCCTCCCGATCCCCGCCCCCATCACTCCTTACCTTAGTCTTCTTCCTTCCAGGGCTGGTGTGTGGGACACCTATCAACTTCCTCAAGCCCACACACTTAACTCCTACTATAGTTTGGCTTTTCTCCCATCACTCCATTGAAACTATTCTTGTTCAAATCACCAACTTGCCATTCTATGGACACTTGCCAGTCTTCACCTTCTCTGACAATGACAATATCTGACTCAACTACAGCCACTTCTTCATCTTCAGTGCCCCCTGCCTTTATTTTCATGATGTTGCTCTGCCTTGGGGTCCCTTTTCTTTTTTACCTCTCTGGCCCTTCCTTTGAAACGATCATTTCCGGGTCTTTCTGTGTGTGTGCACACATGCCTTTTCCCCCATCTTACTTGGCCTGCTGAGATATCGACTTCCATATTGCCAACATAGACATAATTTTTCTCCCTATATCTTCCCCCTTTTCTTCCTTTTATCTAAAGGAATGGACAAATGTTCCATCAGAGGCCCCCAACCAGCAATCCTGGACACATTCTTGTCATTACTCTCAATGATCTCCTCCTCAATCAGTCTTTCAACCAATCTTCAGGCAAGTTCAGTCACCTCATTGCCCAAATATGCTTTCTTCTCATCTTCCCTCCACCCCTGCCCACCCACTCCTACTGCTTTAACTTAGTTATTAACATTTTCCCACCTGGATTGCACAAGTAACTTTCCATCTGCTCTCCCAGCCTCGGATCCTGCCAACAATTTCTTTTTGGTGACAATTTATCTTCAGAATAAAACCCAGTCATTAGCACAGTACATTAGGCCCTCCATGATCTGGTACCTGTCTTACTTTTCCTCCATCATTTTGTAACATCCTTTTCACACACTGCCCTAGTCAGGTTGAATTACTTCACATTCCTAGTGTCTTCTCAGTGGGGACATATCCAGCCTCTGGACATTCTGCTCCTCTACTGGCTTTCCTTTTCCACCTGGCTAACTGCTACTTGCCTGGTTTCACCCCACATGCCATTTCCCTCTCAGCGGACTCCCTTGAACTTTCTGCCCGAGAGGGCACCTTCTTCTGTCTTCATGTAGCATACTGTACACACAGAAATCATGGACTTCTTGAACTCAAGTATAAGAGCCTCTTACCAAGGATAGGGACTAAGAAAGGCCTTCCCCTCTGACTCCTCTCTGTCCTCACGCTTGTGCAAGAGTGCATGGGTGGATCTCCTTCCTGTCTTTCCAGTCTTCTCTAGGCCACCTTCATGAGCCAAAGCCAGTACTTTCAGAAGCAGCTTCTCTCTGCTGCCACAGGAGCATGGCTCACATTTCAAAAACAGGGATGGAAAATGATTTCAGGAGCTCTCTGGGTAGTTGCCAATCCTACTACTAGTGTCTCAATTAATGTGATGCATGAGACCACCAGCACTACTACATTCACAAGCATATTGGCACCACTGGGCCCATGCTAGGCTCTCAGTCACCAACCTCAGCCAAAACCAATGCTATCCCATTTACAGATGGGGTTCAGACTCCAGATTCCAGATCCCATTGCCCATACCAGTGGTCATAGAACTACTGTTGAGTTACAATAGAAAAGAGAGGTTTGGAATCAGACAAATCATTTTCTGAATGACCCTATCACTAACTTACTAACTTGTACAACAATGAGCTAGCTGTTTAATTACCTCTGACTCCTGCCTTTTATCTGTAAGACAGAAATTCTATTTCCTCATGGGCTGATGAGAAACTACAAATGCAGATAACAGATTGAAAACCTACAGCCACTAAAAGTTTTCAATATCATTCTGACTTATGCAAAACAACAGGGTATATTCCTGTGCACCATATATCTTTTTGTTCTTTTCTTTGATCAGTACTCTGTTTCTTTACAGCAGGTGCTAGGCTCAGTGTTATAGTACATGCGAAAACAGTCATCATCTTTACTCTTCCAGAGTCTTGGTGGGGAAGGGACACCCAGACTACTGAGGAGTAAGCACATTAACATCGAATTCACTTACAATTTGTGATGTGCATGGGGAGGGGGTCAGGGAGATTGTTGAAGATGGCCCAGGGTAACTTTTAAAGCACAGAGAAGTACTCTTATCTGCAGCATTTTCCTACCCCCTCCTTCTTTTGAGACAAAGTCTTATTGTGTAAGCCTCAAAGTTCCTGTGGGGACCCAACTGCCCCCCAGAAGTGACCCTGGTGCTGCTGATGAGCTTACAGGTGCATGCCATACCTCCTGGCTTACAGGTAATAAGCTTCTACAGAAAACCTATCCCAATTTAAGACATAGCTAGGATTCAGGGTAAACACTTGGCCATGGAGCCTTATTCTTGTATATTATCCTCTATTCTCCATTTTCCTTGCCTCTCAGACAGGTAACAAACCAAAGGGCAAATTCTATTAGTCTTGCAGGATTCTATGAAAAGCACAATATTTTTCCTCTTCTTTGTCAAGAATATTAGAACTAAAGACGGCTCAGCAGATAAAAGCTGTGGGTGGCAAATACTCCCACTATCCCCCACTGCATTTAAGGCGTCTAGGTTTCCCTGTGCATTAACTGTTATCTCAGAACTAGAAAAGACACTAGAGGAATTTCACAGTGAAAGCCAGCACACCAGTTAAGAGATAAACCAACAGGGGGTCCAGAAGGGCTAAATGATCTTCCCAGAGTCAACCAGTGAATGAGTAAAAGTTACAACACATTTCCCCATCCTGATTCTCTGGCCTTTTAGCACCTAATCCCAGACATGTTCTTTTACACATAGTCCTCCATGGTGAAAGACAGGGCTATTTCCACTTTTGAGGATTCTAGAAGCACAGATCACTTCTCTCCGGTTCTCTCTTCTCCCAGTGAAATCCTGTTTCATACTACCGGGACTCTTTTTGATCGACCTCTTTGGTTTGGGAATCACAACTCCATGAAAAAATTGGTTAGCCATGGCTTTGTCAAAATGTTTCTCAAAATTATGAATTTGTAGGGTAGCAAAGCTTTGTGGTCTAAGTTCTGTTGTACAGTTATATGACCCTTAAAAGAACTTTCATAGGTATCCCATACCCTTTTAGGACAGAACCATAACTGATGCTTTTATGTGTAGTATTACAGGATGCTGGAGGGTGGGGAGAAAGAGAGAGGAAAGGGGAGGTGGAAAAAGGAGAGAGGGAAAAGAGTGGCAGAGAGGAAAAGAGACAGAGGGAGAGGCAGAGAGAGATCACGCTATGCTCTTGATTTATCATAGACCATTAAGGACCTTGTGTACACTTGGTCCAACTCTTCCAGGAAACTGCTATCAGGGGAGCAGAGCTGCTGGTATGGACTCTTGGTTCAGTGCTCTTTCCCACTCTGTAACATTATCCCAGTCTCTTGGGCTGAAGCAGCTGCACCATCAAAAATGTCACATCAGTTATGACAACATGATTTGTTATATAAGTGGTGCTGCAGAGTAGGCAAGGGGAAGAGGTCATGAGCAGAGTGTGAACCACAGTGCCCCTCTTCTATGGTTCATAAGTCAGCTAGTCCCATACTTACAAGAGAACTACATAGGGGTAGGAAACACCCACTAATCAATCAAAGGAATGAAAACTGAGCTAGCCTTTGTATAATGATTTTTACATCCCAGGCACTGTTGTAAGTCTATTTCCTATATTTACTCATTTCATGCTTGTGCCAACTTTAAATAGTTACTTTTATTACCTATCAACCCCATTTCATAGGCAAGAAAGCTGAGACATCAAGAGGTAAATAGCTAAGCTCACACATCTGACTGGTAGTAGAGTCAACGTTTTGGGGCCAGCAGCCTGGCTGCAGAATGTTCTTACCCCCTCTCCATTCTAGCATGCCATCCTGCTTCTGTGAGTAAGAGACTTATTCCCCCAGACCAGTCAGATCACCACTCTTTCCTCTCTTGCTCCATCTGCTAATTGCTGATTGTTAAACAATGTCCTTTCTACCAGGACCAGGTGGCAGTATGACAGAGGTGGGATTATATACAAATGGGTTATAAGCTTAAGCAAATTCTTGAAACAGAGTTCATTGGAGCAACTTTAGGCTTTAGGCAGTCAACAGATGTGAAATGATCTCCTCACAGCACCTGATTTCAAACCCATGAAGTTCAGTGCATGAACACATATACATATATACCCCTTTCTTCTTTTTCATAATTTAAAGTTGTTCTTTGCTAGTATTAGTTTTGAGGGTAACCCTTTTTTTTTTTTGAACCTGGAATCATCCTGTTATTGGCTTGCCAGTTGTCTTCCAGATTAAGGTGGGTTCCTGCAGTAACAGTCTAACTCAGTGGTTCTCAACCTGTGGGTCATGAACCCTTTGGCAAACCTCTTATCTCCATAAAATATTTATATTACAATTTGTAACAGTAGCAAAACTACAGTTATGAAGTGCTATGAAAATAATTTTGTGGCTGTGTGTTGGGGGGTCATGGCAACATGAGGAACTGTATTAAGGGTCACAGTGTTAGGAGGGTTGGGAACCACTGGTTTAACTGGGAATCAAGTCCATGCATTCACATGAGGACAGGTCAGAAAAGTAGGGCCTATTCTACTCAAATTTCCAGGGTTAACTGACATAGTATAGCACAAGCAGCCAAAAACCATGAATGATCTTGTCCTAACTTCAACAGATGTGGTCTCCTCAGATGCACAAAAGAATCTAGGCGCTCCAGGTTTAAAAGAAACAAGCCAGCACCTGGGCACTCATCCAGCTTCCCATGCACAGAAAAGAAATTCTGGATTCCTGTTCAGCCATGTCAATCTGCATAAGGCTTCACCTACTTATTCTAATAGCGACAGCCCTTTCCACAAGCACACAGGCTCTGTTTCGGAATCCACTGAGGTTCAAGAATCGCACAGCTAATTCTTGATGAGATCAGGTGAACTACTGGCTACACTCCTGGCAGGAAAGGTCTGCTGGTGTTTACAGCTCAGTGAACAGCAAGAAGGGAGAGAGCACCATCCAGCAACAGCAGAGAGCTCACCTGCTGCTACTTAACCTGACATTCTGTTTGCACTCACACTGTCTCCAGAGAGCAAGGTGCATCTACTTGACAGACATGGAGGCACAAGTGAGGAGGGATGCAAAAACAGCCAAGGAAGTGACTGCAGAAACAACAAGCCAAACATCTTGAAGAATAGCTCTCAGTGGACTGCTTCCTACATGAGAGTAAGGGTAGCCTGTTTAGATGTCTGTACTTTCACAAAGTAATGGCTGCAAGTGGCCCCCTCCCCCTCTGTTAATGCCTGTCACTTACTAGATGCTGAGAGCACACAGGCTTGCAGCTGCCAACCAATGGTCTTGACACCCAGTTATAAACTCAAGGTCAGCTGGGAGGAGGAAACCACCATAATTTTGGCAGCAGACAATCTTTCAAAACCACTACCTTCCCTAATAGAGTGGTATATTAAGACCTCACTTGTAAGGGTTGGGATATTTGTATGAGCAGTGATAGGTTCAATAGGAAAATCCCTAAACTTGTTTAAAAACTTCACTGAACAGGTATCCCAGAAATGAATGTATACCTGAAATGTTCCATGTTACTTTGTCTATACAGGTGATATCTACTAGCTAGCAAGCCAGGTCTTTCTGCAAACTCTACTTCCTAAAACACAAAACAAAAGAAAACTCTGACCCACCAGAGAGTGTGAACTAAGAAATCCAGCAATCTGTAACGTTCAGAAGAACTCCATGGGTCATTTTACACTATCAGGTCCATGCATTTGTCACTCAATGTTCAAACTGGGAAGTCAGTTAAAATGATATTCTATGCTTTATAAACTATAATTCTAAGATAGTTTTTTATAAGGATTCAGAAATCCAATAAAATTCATACTCTTTAAAAATTTTATTAGTCTATGTAAAAGCATGACTGATTACTAGGAAAATGATGAGGTTATATCACAGGTAAGCTTACCCCTAAAACAAGCAAAGCTATTTAAAATGCCACACAGCAAAAGGAGGCACTAGCTACTCCCAGGATATGTGAAACTATATTTGCACTATCTCCAGCATCACTGTTGACTTCTCAGAACTGTAATGTTTTGTAATGCACGACAGAGACCTTCCAAACACTAACTCACACACCAAAAAAAAGTAAGTGGAGGTGAGGGGAGTGATGGCAAGATAGCTCAATGGATAAAGGCACTTGTCATGTAGGATGGCGACTTGAGTTTGATCTCTGAACCCATATGAAGGTAGAAGGTAGAAGGAAACAGTGGACTCCACTTCTACACATGCACACACACACACACACACACACACACACACACACACACACACACACAAAACAAAACTATAACGATTTTAAAAACTTGAGAATTAGGCTTCTGAAAAGGATGTAAGTTTTCCCCTTATGACTTGTACTGAGCAGAAAAATTCCATAGGTCAGACTCTGTAATGCTCCTAGGCTCATGAGGGTAATAACACTCTGTTCTAAGCTACATCTGCTGCCAGTCCTTAATGGCAGTATCTCAGCTACCATGGGCACATATTCCTGTCCCCCCCTCCCAATCAGTACAGAGCAACCTGGATGAGAACATAAGCAGAGGGAACGGACTCCTAGCTTTTCTGAAAATGCTGATGATAAAGGGCCTGATAACATCTGAATATCAATACTCTTCCTCCAAAGCCAAAGAACTAAATTACCAGGCCTCAATCCCTACTAGAAATCACTGGCTTCTCACACGGTGTCACCTACAGTGAACCCTGTAACCATCTACTTTCACCTGCCTAGGTGGAATAACACAGCATCTGAACTAACTTACACATATGGCCTGATAGGTTTGTCACCAATCACACTACACAGGGAAACAGGAAATTGTTCTTCTGCAAATGCTACCAAGGCTTTCTGGCCTGGCCCCACCCAGAAAACACAATCTTCCTGGCTACAAATGACTCTCACTCAAGCGGTGATCTCAAAACCCATCTCTGCAAGTGAGGACTCCAAAGAATCTGTCACTGGGATACAGTGACACCAATCTCTCACTTTGTGGTTAATAAAACAAGTTCTGAATCCAGCTTGGCACAAGGCCCCGAGCTGACTTATTTCAAGCCGAGTTCATAGGAAAAACTGCCATTCATGAACGCTTCAGAAGGACAGGTCAGCTGGGTCTTTTGTATGGGCAGACACCTTTCTGGTGGGCTTTCTCAGCAAACCTTGTCTATGGTATGTTTTGCTCTTAAAAGGAAACAGAAATCAATCACAAAAATCTCAGTTTTGACAGGCAGCTTGTGGCAGTGAGGAATGGAAGAAGAAATACAGGAAAAGAGAAAACACTTTGATTTCTGATTTAATTGAATCAAACATCAAGACACTTCACCACCCATCACCCCCCCCCCCAGTGCAATCCAATATAAAGTGTGTAGGATTTTCCTCAGAAAGTCTCTTACAGCCTTCCTTTAAGAGTCTGTCCTAGGACTTAATCAGGAATTTCCATTCTAAAGTGGCACACAGATCTCCTCAGAGAACTCAGCTTTCTTTGAATAAAAAAGGCAAGTTACCCTTTGGGAGACTCGATACATATTTTTAAACTTCTTATTAAATCAACCTAATTTATGGGGCATGTTCAGGAAAAGCAGGTAGCAAGCTGCTTTGGTGGATGCAAAGATACTTAGCATCCTATCTCACCTCCCCTACCTCCACCTCGTTTGCCCTCCCCTCTCCGAGGGTTTCCGAATGTCTTCGGGCCCCTCCGAAGCCGAAGCCACTCGGTCCTCTCCGTCTGGACCCCGACTGGGCTCCGAACACTGTCGAGATCCTCCGAGCCCCGCGCCCAGACCAGGCCGAGAGGAGCCGAGCGCCGCCGAGCTCAACCCCACCGACATTTCCAGTCTCGGCTGGGCGCTGTCCACCACTTGCAAGGCCTGAAACCTCACCCCAGCTCTGGAGACCGAGGCTTCAACCAGACTCTCAGCCTGCCACAGCGGATTACAGACTTGTGAAGTTTTGAAACCTGTCCCTAAGGGGAAAGAGGTGGCGCGGTTTGCATTTCCCGACCCGCGAGTGCTCCAGGCAGATGCAACATGCACCTTGTTGCAAAGAGCAATTCCCTAGGCCCCGCCTCCCCATCCATTTGGACTGCACAAGCCCCAGAGAAACCCCAGGCCAAATTACTGGTGGCTCAGAAGGGTGAGGCTAGCCGAAGGGGCCTGTGAGAAGAAAGCCCCCGGGAGCTCTCGAACGCAAATAAGAACATGCCAAGCAGATGGGGGGAAACTGTCTCCTAGTCGCTACTCCCTACCATCATGGCGCCGCCTGGAACTCGCTTGTCATGCCTGTTACACATGCAAGAATTTTGCTTCTTGGTTTTGAAATCGCAAGCACAATTTGTCTCCCACCCACCTTCCTTCGAAAGGGGTTTTTATTTTCCATTGTTTTCCTACGGGATGCAATTACTTCGGCTATTCTGTCAAGTTGAAAAATAATCATTTTTGTTTACTGCACAGCAACCTCTAATTAGAAGCTGTGTGTGCACGAAGGTGTCACAGCAAAGCGACATGGAATCCTCGCTAAACGATCCTAACGAACTCCTCTGTTCTGAACTGACAGGCCAACGGAAGCAGGGCCAGGAGGCCCGGAAGGCATGCACCCATTCCCTGCCGGCCACCCCTCCCCAGGCAAAGCTGCCTGTAGGCTCACTAGGAGCTGTGGAGTGGATGGGGCAAGAAGCAAGCCAGTAAGGGGGAAGGAAGGGTGAGACTCCTTATTGGGGAAACGTGGAAAGAAAGGAATATCCCATTTTGTTTTAATTTTTAACCATCACTCAAATCCACCTCCAGTTAATTAGGAGGGGAAACTGATATCTAAGGCAGAAGGGGGCGGTGGCAAGTGGGGCCTGAAATCCGCACTGGAGGTAGATTACAGGGAACCCGGCCTAAGCAGAGTGTAAATAGATATAAGGATAAAGGCTACACAGTTGACAGGAAACTGCTAGTGTCAGGAGAGCAAAGGCTGAAGGGCCAGGGTGGAGAGGGGCTGAAGGGCGGATGAGGCTTGCTTTCATTCAGCCCTACGAACAGCGTTTACCTTCCACCTCTGCCTTGGGTAAAGCTGTGTCTGTCACATCCGCTTTGAAGCCCATCCTTTCCCCTTAGAGCACGCCCCCTCCCCTAACCCTTGCTCTCGTTGGGGGGTGGGATGGGGGTGGGGTCGAAGCCACAGCCTCCAGGAATTCAGCACCAAACTCATGAACAGCAAACACTTGATCCTCCACACCAATCTGGCAGGGCTGGGTCCCCTCCATGTTTTAGTCAAGTTCAAAATCACTGCCCCAAGAGAAGCAGGGGGAAGTGGGATTCGAGGGGTGGGGTGGAGGGAGGAGGAGAAATAGAATGAGGCAGAGAGACAGAAATGGAGGCAGCGAAACACATGAAATACTCCACGAGCAAGAGTTATGATCATAATCACGCCAATAGTGTGATGTTCTGATCAATATGGCGGACACTGTCATTCATACAACTACAGGCGCTCCCTTTCCCTCCCCCAAAACACCCACCCCAGGAGTTGGGGTGGAGGACCCAGAACCAACGTAGGGGGTGGGGGAGGGGAGGCAAAACCAGGTCTCTGTGTGAGCACGCATTAAAAACCAGGCCTGGAGAGCAATCTGGGTGAGCAAGATAATATAAAATCGGTGTAAAAAAATATTCTTAATAAAAGTACAAATCCCAATGCCATAGGGACTTACTTCATCTGCTTCACAATGGTGCTTTTTCCTGATTCTCCAGCCCCTGTTGGGACACAGAGAGGGGGAAAAACTGGTGAGTGTCAGCTCAGAGGAATAGGAAGGGGGCTTCAAAGCATGCGAGGGATGGGCGCTCCTGGGCACATAGTGGTGCCAACTCTGGGACCAGGTCTCCCGTGGCCCTAGTCGGGTGGGGAACTGTGGCCGGGGTCGAGGGGCGGGGGTGGCTACCGAGGTCCTTACCCAGCAGGAGTAATTTCACGTCTTTGGCGGCGCTGATGCCATCTTCTTTGAGGTTTTTCTCAATCGCCTTGCTCCGCTCGAGGGCGGCTCTCTCCTCTGCGCTCAGAGTACATCCCATGGTGGCCCCTTCCCTGCCACAGCCCGCACGATTCGGCTGGCACGACTCCCCGGGTCGGCGCGCCCCCCACCCCCCCACAGAGCAGAGCCTGGGCTCAAAGGGGAGAAAATCACGATATCCTCTCCTTGGCTGGGAACAAAATTGTCGAAAGACCAGAAACCCCCAAAAAATAACAGCCTCTATCAAGATTCCAGCAGCGAAGACTAGCGGCGGCTGGCCCGGGTCTGGGGGTGTCGAGGTGAGGGTGGCCGGGGTCTGGGGCTCCGGAGCCGAGGGAGGAGGCGCCCGCGGGCCCGGGAGGCGCGGGCTGCAGGCACTGAGGCTAGTGCACGACCCAAAATAAATAAAAAAGCAGTAGAGGCTGGATCCGCAGCCGGAGCCGGCGGAGGGTGGGGTGGGGGGCAGGGTGGGTCCTTCTGCCGAGGCTGCCGGAGGCGGAGGAGGAGGCGGAGGCGGAGAAGGTGGAGGCGGCGGCGGCGCGGGGTGTGGAGGGAGTGAGTTAGGGGGTGCCGCTAGTGCATGTGCATCGCCGCTCCTCGGCCGTCGGTGCGTCCGCGACGCCTTCTCCGACCCCGGCGTGCGGGGCAGGGCTGGGAAAGGGGTCGGGCCGGGGGGTGCAGATCTCTAGCGGGAGGCGGCGACGCCGGGGCCCAGAGCTCGCATCGCTCGGCGGAGCGGAGAGGAGACGGGGAGAGCGCGAGGGAGCCGCGGCTAGCGGGGAGCGCGAGAAGAGGCGGGCGGGGAGGGCAGGGCACGCGCGTGCGCCGGGGCGGGCGGGGAGGGGGCGAGGCGAGCGGAGCGCGGGAGTGCGCCAGGTCCTGCGCAGCGCTCCGCCAGCCGCCCGCTGACGTCAGCAGGGCCGCGCGCCGGGCCCGGGGGACGGCGCGGGCGGGGGCGGAGCGCATGCCCGCGGGCCGCGTCAGCCGGCGGCCGCGCGCGCGCGCGAGGCGCGGCCCGCTCTCAGGCCCCCCTCCCCCGCGGCTCGGGGTGCGTGCTCGGCCGAGGAGGGCGGGGCCTGGGGCCGGGCGCGCGCCTGCGCCCCACCCCGCCCCACCCGGGCCGGTCTCGCGCGCCTGGCCCGCCTCCTGTCAACCAGAGCGCGCGGCGGTCAGGTGGCCCCCGGCCCGTGGCCCGTGCCTCCTGCCTCCTGCCTCTCGGGCTCTGGCGTCGTGTCTCTTGCAGCTCGCCTTTCCGATTGTTCTCGTGTGGCTGGAGACACAGCCCCTAGCCGAGCTCTGGTGCCTCAGCAGATGTGAGGAAGCAGCGGGTCCGAATAAACCCGCGCACGCCATAACACAGCGCTGGGGCCCAGGGACAGACTCCGGTCTTTTGCTTCCCGGCTCCGCGTTTATTGAGTATCTAATGTATAGAGGCTGGGTTCGTGGAGAGGAACGCAGCAGGCACGGCCTATTCCGCAGGAGTTTTTGCCTCCCCGGGTCAACGGGAACCTTACCGCGAGATACCCACCACCGCTGAGGAGGCTAGAGATGGTTACCATCCTAGGGATGGCTTGATGCCAAAGGCCCAGGGACAGTAGTCGTGAAAGCCTCTAGCAAATGCTTATTTCCTTAAAATTTTCTCTGTGATGGCCGGTCTGGCTTGGTTCTTGAATTCTTGTATTCCCAGAAAGAACATAAACCGGTACAGTGAATTCTTCATGGGTGTTTGATGAGGATGAGAGGTTTCTTCCTCTTTTCGTCTTAAAGTAGCAAACTACAAGAATAAATACAGCCATGACCATGTCTTCTCAAATAAGGAGTCAGAAACCAGGGTCAGTTATTTAGCTGATCCAACACTGGGGAAACCAGTAGACAGTTGCCAAAGATCGGTCATGTTCTGGGTGGTCTCTGAGAGTTTGAAGACATTCATTCGCACTGCACAAAACAGTTTTACAACCAGTTCCACCAGACAGCCCCAGGGGCCTTCCTAGAGTGAGGAGCCAACAGGCAAGCCTGCCGAAGGAAAAGACAGGCAAGTGGCCAGTGGAAAACATGTTTTCACCCCTAACAGTTGGGCATCTCTGTGGCTCTGAAAGTAAACTTGTTTGCTTCAACAATGGGGAGAAAATCCTATTTTGAAAATGTCACCCAGAATAAAAATACATTTGCAATGAGGGAACAAAAGGCAATTAAGGCCCGCCCAGAAAAAACATTTTTCTCCTGCATTTTTTTAAGTCTGGTGTTTCCCAGTGTGAGTTAACCTTATTCTACAGATGGCTGTCAAAAGTTATATGCAATGCAATTGAAATATTTAAATTTGAGTCATATCCTATCTATCCTAGGAAACTGACAAAAAGTTGTTTCATATGGCAAATAATCTCCCCTCCAACTCCTTTCCTATTTATGTTGGGTGGGGTTAATATTACAGGGTAAATCTGATTTGACTTCATATCAAGTATCACTAAAATGTCCTTCCAGATCCAGAACAGAGATCTCAGGTGCCCCAAATCCGACAGAGCTTACCGGGGCAGTTGTGCAGATCTACCATGAACCAGATGCAGAGGTAAGTTTCAGTCTCATTAAGGTTCTGCCATTCCTACAAGACTGCATTGGAAGGACAGACGGTAAATAAATAACCATTTCATTGTGTGCTTGGGGTGGGGCATGGCATTGCTCTGTTGAATGGATTTAGTGTTCTTTCATATCCAGTGACTTTCAAGTGAAGACTGTATGCTCTTGGGGACCTTCTGGTTGTGTATAAAGCCATCCTGGACTCTAGGTGCAGGTCTTTCTATTTGCTATCAGTCCCTATATGGCAGAGGCACAAACCTGTGCTTTGAGTTTTTCTTCACTCCCTTAGTAATGATTAAGAATCCACCAACTGTGAATGTAAGTCTATGTTCCAACACTGCAGATGTATTTCAGATTTGCCTACCCTGTTTTCTTTTCCTTTTCCTTTCCTTTTCTTTTCTTTCTTTCTTTTTTTTTCTGGGTCACTTTTTGTCTTTATGGCTGAGTTTCATAAAAGACTAATAATAATCCACTTCATCTGTATAGTGCTTTACAGCTTACGGAGCACTTTTACAAAAATTATCCCATGTGATCCTCCCACATAAACCTCAGTTAGGACTCGTGTGGGAAGCGACATGGATGAGTGGCAAGAGCCTAGGCCAGGAAGACAGATTGATAAGAGAAACATTCTGAGATGTCCTACATTTAATTACAAAGGGCCAGGGATGTAAGAAAAGGGAGACGGTAGGGGAGGTTAACCAGTAGCAAGCTATAGGCTCCCAAGAACACAAGACTGTTTTTATGTTCTTGAATGTACTTTAAAAGCTTCACTCAAGCCTGCTTTGACTGCCTAGGGGCCAGTGTGTCCTTCTTGCAGCCCTAACCAATCCAGAGGCCCTGGCTGCTTTCCTAGGTGTTCTCCCATCACAAAGCCTTTGCTGCTTCAGGTAATCCCACCCGCGTTACCAGTAGATTCAGTGTAAGTAATATGTATGTAGCAATGCTTGCACTGTATAATACTCCAGCTCTTTAGAGCTAGGGAATTAGCCATCTACCCTGGCAGTGGTTGTTGGGGAATTTATCCCAGCACCTAGTCATTTATTTTCCTGTCTAGCATCTGTAATGGCTCAATAAACCCTTTTGTTTCAGAGTTCTTACAAGGCCTTAGGCATTTTGGTTTAATAAGATACAGCCTAGTACCCATTTTACAGATGAACAAGCTGAAACCTCACTTGGGGGCTTGAATAAATTGTTTATGGTCAGCAAACTCAATAATAAGTCAACAAATCTTTGCAATTTTGTGAACTGTTGAAAGTAGGATGCTATATACACATGTACAGTATATTCAGATCAGGAAGCCGAAATCTCAAACCTAGTCATACTTGATTCCCCCAAAGGAAGAAAGGATGAGAAAAATCTCAATGTTCTGTAAATTATAAGTAATAAAAAATTATAGCCATATTAAATTGGCCCATAATTAATTCCTATGGGAACGAAGAAATTACAATTCTAATATTAAGACCTAGGATTCCTAGACAATGGATATATTCCCTTTGGTTTTATTTTATGTGATTCTCAGAGTTATATTTTTCTGGGTTTTTTTAAAATTAGAAAACAGTTCTCACCCTACCCTTAGTCAAATGTTTATCATACTACCCAGATATTATGCTTCATATTTTTAATTTTAAAGGTACTTTGGATATCTTACTCCATGAAAGGAATAACTACAAAGTTGTCCTCTACTTCTATAGAGTAGGGATTCATGGCATAAAGAAGATTCCCAGCTCTCACTTATCAAGTGTAGTATTTAGGAAGAAAACGTCTCAATTTTTCTTTTCTTTTTTTATGTCTCTAACAGACAATCCCCCAACTGATATTTTTTCTGACATATTTTGTGCGTGTCTCTCAGACCACCAGTGCCATGGTCCTTAAACATTATTATCTGTAGAACTACCTGAGATGCTTTATATTTATATTTTAAATTTATTTCCTAGAGTTCCATTTCTGGAACTCAATAAGAACTCAGTAAGTAGGAATCCCTAACTCAGTAAGTCTGAGGCAGTGTCTAGGGATAACTTTTAGAATTATACTTTCTACCTCAAGTGATTCCTAATATTCTTTGGGAAACTTGCTACTGGAATGTAAGCTCTTTGAAGGAAAAGGGTTTCCTTTGTATCCCAAAAGGTCATGAATTGCCTTTGTCCACCAATTGTCATAGCCTGTATGGACAATAGCTTAGTCATTTGGGTTTTTTACTAAGACAAATTTGACACTTGATTATTCTAGAAAATATTTAAGATTCAGTGAACTAAAGAAGGTAATGCCATCAAGTAAAGTTCCATGACATGAAATGATACTGACTTTGAACCAACAAATGGGAGATTATTGGCCAACAGGTATTTGTGAGAAGACATCAGAAACAATACTTGGCTAACTTATGTGTCTCATTTCGTTATTTTTTGGGGTTCATGAAAAATTAATTTTCTAATGTATAATTGTTTAAGTGCAAAAGATGACACAGGCAGAAATAAGACTTCTGTATACTTTTTAAGATAAAGGCCTTGCATGAAGAAGCAGATAAATGTTCGCATGTTACTGACTTGAACTCTCAAGTTATGAAAATCCATTATATGGTCACAATTGCTAACATTATTTGTTGAATATACTTTGATGGCTCAGGTGTCCCTAAAAGAATGTGCTTTGTGATTTTAAATTTTTAATTATTTGTCAGTTAGGATAGCAAAGAAATCCCACAGGGATGCCTCTGGGGTGCTGGAAGGGGCAAGGACTAGTGCTTTTGTGCAAGAAAGATTGACTAAGAGCTGAATTTGACATTGAAATTTGGCCTAATATGAAGGCCTTACCTAATAGTCCTGGTTTTGTGATGGAATTTCTTGGGAAATCTTTCATCAGAAGCTGAGATTTTGATCTGTTATGATGGAAATAACAAACACTCTTCAACCT
Organism: Phodopus roborovskii; assembly: GCF_943737965.1. NCBI lineage: Eukaryota > Metazoa > Chordata > Mammalia > Rodentia > Cricetidae > Phodopus > Phodopus roborovskii. The sequence continues at coordinate 4,881,560 of NW_026126487.1, read as the reverse complement.
ACCTTCTTGGCTGTGTTGACAGAGTGAATTTTCACATACACATTTGCATCTAGTTTATGTAATACTCTGTTCTTCAGAAGACAGGGGATCTCCAGACATGAAGATTTCTTGCATTCTCATATTTCCTGTCTCCGAAGAGCCTTTTGCATACATGCAACTCAAACACATTTCACACACTAGTTCATTAGTCTTCTGTAACCTTCAAGAACCAAAGCCTTATTTATTATTGCCTTATTTATTACCACAATGTTCTTTGCAAGTAGAACTGTTTTTAAAAGAACATTTTCTTCTTTTTCTAATTTTTAAAGAGTTATTTTTATGTGTATAAGTGCTTTGCCTGTATGTATACACGGGGGCCATGTGTGTGCCTTGTGCCCACCAAAGTCAGAAGAGAGCATCAGATTCCCCGGGAACTGGAGTTACAGATGGTTATGAGCCATCATGTGGGTGTTGGGAAGTGACACAAGGTACTCTGAAAGAGCAATAAGTGCTCCTAACCACTGAGCCAGCTCTCCAGCCCAAGTAGAGCCGTTTATGTTTATTCCTACAAAAAGTAGATGGATTTTTATCTGACCAGTTTGCCTGATCTGTACCAGCTGAGACGAGAGAGTAGAGGCTGCCAAATAGATGAAACTTATTAAGTGGACTGAAGGTGATTGTCTAGACTAAGCATATTTAATTCTGTTTGGGTGCCCCAAAGCATGTGTGCTTTGGGGTGTGGTAAGTCTGTCAAGTACTAAGAACATGAGTGCCACTGAGGCAGTGGTTTCTTAGTTGACATTTAGACATGTATCTCTTTGCCCAAAGTCCTACAAAATCTGTCTGCATAACAGAGAAAAACATTTTTATGAAATTCCTGTGTGTCCAATGAAAAACAAATATAAGACTTGCAGAGGACAATTCAAATCAACACAATTGTAAACAGACCCCTATCCTCAAGGCGTTTGGCTGTAATAATTTAGAACTTGAAGTAAAAGGAATTTGTACTGACCTTCTTCTTAAGCTCTTCTTTCAGTCTGCCAACTTTCTTCCTGGTTAGTGTAGACTTTGGAGAGGGACAAGAGAAGAGAGAACTCTGGGTTAATCACGTGCAAAATAATGAAAGACAGAACTGTTTTTAATGACCAAAGAGAGAACATATACCAGTCTTTTTTGTTCATTTGCTTTTGTTGTTTGTTTTTGTTGTTGTTTGTTTGTTTTTTGATACAGGGTTTCTCTGTGTAGCTCTGGCTACAATCTGCAGACCAGGCTGGCCTCAAACTCAGGGATCTGTCAGGGAAAAAAGGTGTGCACCACACTGCCGCCGCCGCCGCCGCCGCCGCCACCACCACCACCTGGCTATACATACAAGTCTTAATCAAAGCATTCGATGTGATGGCTTAATGTTGATTCTGAAATTGATGGGGTAATGTGCAATGGCATGCTTTTAAAAAGTCAGTAGTAGGGGAGGTGGGGGTGACTGTAACAGTGGACCAAAAAGGAAAGCATTAGGGACCAGCCAATTTGACCATCCTTTGTTTGCTTCTAATTATCTCTGCCTTTGTTTGAGAAGGGAGAAATGCCAATCATTTTTATTCAGTGTGGAGACAACTTTTGTGCTCCCATTTGAGCTACTTATATACTTGGTTTTATCCCTTTATAAATATTTCCCCTATAGTCATCTTCATTTTTTCATATATGAATTTATTTAATGTCTATTGGAACATACTATGTGTCAGGCATTGTCAGATGTCAGGGACACAACACATATAGTTCCCTGCCATCCTGGAACATGTAGCCTCTGGCTTTGAACTTCAACAATTTTTCATACATTAATTGATTTGATCCCCATACCTGTTTTTTTGTTTTTGTTTTGTAGAATTTTCATTTTATGCACAATGAAATTAAGATTAGAAAAGTCCAAGTGGTTTAGCGCAGATCACCCAGCTTATCCCTTAGATGGTTGGGATATACATCTTTATTTTCTGTACTCCATGACTGGATTTTCTGCAGCATTTGCTACTTATTTAGATCAATTTGCTACTTCTAATTTGCTATTATAAAATATTTTTTAGACAATGATTTGCTGTCTCACCCAGGCTGTTCTTGAACTCAGTATTCTCTGAGATTACTGGCATGTGACACCATGTCCAGTTTCTAAATTAGTTTTCTGAATAGAATTAAGACTATTTTATTCGTAGTTTTGTGAGTTCTTATTCAATAATCTTTCCTTCCCTTTGTCAGATGTTATTGAGTATCATGAGTGACCTTTTTGTTGTTTAGTTTTTGAGCCAGGTTGAGCCTTCTGTCCCAGATTGACCTCATGTTCCAGACAGTCCTCCTGGATCAATCTCTCCATCTGAGATTTTAAGTTAGAGCTGCCATGCCCTGTCTTAAGTAATTTTAATAATAAAAAAAATAATGATCCTATGGTATTAATTACTTCAAATAATTTCTAGGTCTTAAAGAGATTGGATTACCTTTGTAATGTGAATTTATTAGAATACTATACATATTTTGTGGCACCCTCCCCCTGAAAGTAGTACTAACCTAAGACCAGGAGTTCAGAAATGTGGAGTAAAGAGATCAGGAGTATGGAGCTAAGGAGTGCAGAGACTAAGAGTACAGAGATCAGGAGTATGGAGATTGAGAGTACAGAGACTGGGGTACAGAGATCGGGAGTCCATGTTGTTTAACTAAGGCAAGAGGTCGATAAACTTCACCCCCAATAAATCTGCATAAATAAACAAATGCCATTTTCAAAGCAAAAGGCACAGAATGAAGAGACAGGACTAACAGTCTTTATTCAGCTAACACTGGGAGATTTAATTCACACCCCAGGCTTCAATTTCCTCAACTGAAGTGGATTTTAGGTACTTTCTGTCATCTACACCTATGTTTCTAAATCTGAGTTGAACAGACAGAGAAACAGCAGGGAACCGGAAAGGAGACTACAGCAGATAGAGCTACAGTGAGTAGGAGCCCCTTCTAGGGCAAAGTAAGAGTGTTACAAATCTGTTACTCAGTCATTGATCTGGGTATTTCTGTTCTGCTGTTAAATAGTCCCTTTTACTTTCTTTTTTCCTTTAAATCAAGTCTGACTCTTTCTTACATCAATTGTGTTTGCTTTAGAAATATAACACCTTGTTGAGCATGGCAGGCCAATGTTATGGGAAGACTGTGGTTTGACTTTGATTTTCTGACTTGGAAGTGATGTTACTTCTAGAATGCTGAGGGTTTTTTGTTTTTTCTATCATGAAAGATTTTCTCCAGATTGTATTTGTAACTCTTTCATCGCAGTAGGTAGATAGCAGTTAATAATTACTATCCTATTAATTCTGAAAGAATTTCCTTATGGGTGAGTAAGTGGGTATCATCGGGGGCTGAAAGGACAGCTGAAGGAGTTGTAGTTTCAGGATTGCACACATATGCAAGTAACTAAGGGGGCAAACAAGCTTAAGGGAGGGTTTGCCATTGGCCGCCTCAGATTCTCCTTGGCACTGGCCATCACTGTTCCATTACATCTTGTTCCTTCCCTAGTTGCTGAAAGGGAATGGAGGGATTCAATATGATACTTCCATAGTAGAGACACCAGTGCTCTGAGCATGAAGGAACAAAGATTTAAGTGGTCAACTAATGGTGGCAAGAAACTTAGGTTTTCAGGAATCCTAATATATAGAATATAATACAATACCTATGATAATTAGGTATCATGTAATTTATGTTAGAACACTGGAACTCTAATCCAAGAACTTAGTGTGAGCAATGATAATGATCTTGGCACCATGACACATCTCTGTAATCCCAGCACCTGGAAAGCTGAAAGCAGAAGGGACCCAAGTTTGAAGCCAACATGGAATAAGTAGGAGGTTCCTATCTTTAAAAAACAAAACAACACAAAACAACACAAAACAAAAAGCAAACAATGACAATAACAACTCATTTCATATCAAAATGAGTATACATCTATATGTTTAAATTATAATCAATGTTTACTGTACACATGAAAAAGTTCTATTTAACTACAAAAGTAATCTGCTACTGTAAAGAGAAGCAGAACCACACTGAAAACATGTGTGTTCTCTACTCTATGGTGACTAAGCAGTGACATTTCAGAATTCCTTAGGGGCAAAGACAGTCTGCTATTGACTCTAGATCCAGCTGCACTCTGCCCTCCTCAGAGAGCTATTTAAGAATCAGCTCTTTCACAGCTAGCTGGTGTTATTGGAACTGCTGAGACAAACCAGCATCATGAGAGCGTGCTGAGGCTCACACCTGAAACAGAATTGAGATATCGAGTGGGAAGCTGAGTCACACAGAGCGTTTCCTGTCCTTTCGGCTGGGCCTTGCTCCCTAGGGCAAGGTAATCCTTGTCACAGATTCTGGATTAACACAGGTCATGAACGAGGAAAATCCAAAGGTTTGCTTGCTTTCTGGGCATCAAATCAATCTGGGCTGGACCTTTAGTATCAACCTCTTTTAGGTTCTCTATATCAGCTTCTGATTCTGTGTTGGGATTATAGATCTGCCTTGATCTTGTTAACCTCTTAGCTAGTCTGTGTGACTAGATCTCCTCTACAACCTGCCACATCTCAATGTCCATCATTTGTTTTCTGGTACTTTGTTTTCAATGCCCTATTCCTTACACATCTCTCTAAGTTTGGGTTTTCACATGTTAATGTTGTGGGACTTTCATTCTGGCCTCCTACTGACTTCCTGCCTTTCACCCTTCTGTGTGAAACAAGAAAAAAGTAGACAAAATTTATGAAGTAACCCTACTCAAGACCTTAGATTCCAGATGATGGGTGACAGGGATTCCTCAGAGAAGGGAATGAGTGGCCCCTTGCTGACCACAGTGTACTACCTTGAGACAGGTTTTAGATTGTGGTGCAGTAAGGTAGGACCTAGATGGAAGATGGCAGACTCCCCAAGTTGGCATCTAGAATTGAGAGTCTGGAGAGATGGAGGAAGCTAGAGTTCCCAAGAACACTAAAGAAGACATTTGCACAGATAGAATGCTGTTGTATGATATAAATAATAAGATATTATTTACAATAAAAGCTATGGTATCCTTGGGTTGTGCTATACCATGACAACAAGTATTTGTAGACACACAATAGCACAAAAACTGTTTAACCTGGCAGTAGAGGACATTCCTGGCATCTATAAGACCCCATTGTCCTGGGGCTGATTTCTATCATCAGAAAGGGGAAAATGGGGTAAATAGCCATCAGAATAGAGTAGAAGGAGCAGTGCCAGCTCTATCAAAGCTCAGTGATGACACCTGTCCCTCCTAGTCAGACCAGAATGTCTCATATTCGTGGCCTAACAGAGGACTTGAGGGGCTTGCTTATGTAGCAGGAATAATCAGCACCAGATGAAATGTTATGTTGACTCTGCCTAACAGACAAGCTCACAAACAAGTGCCCAGACTATTTCCCAAGAACTTACATGTATTCTGAAATAAAACTAAAATACATTTAAATAAATATGACAATATCCAGCTCCCAGTAAGGTAACATTGGCCCTGTCTAACATCCAAATCAAATGGAGAAAATCTGACTCATCTTGAAGAGATTCATCAACCAAAACCAAATCAGAACCAATGTAAATGTTAGAGTCAGGGTTAAAAACATTAAACATTATTCTACCTTGACCTTATCTGTGAGTTTAGACTTACCAATTTTTTTTTTTTTTTTTTTTTTTGAGACAGGGTTCCTTTTTGTAGCCCTGGCTGTCCTGAAACTCACTTTGTAGACCCACAGATATCCACCTGCCTCTCAAGTGCTGAAATTAAAGGAATGTGCGTGCCACCACGACCAGACTAGCAATTTTTTCTTTTAATTTTAAACTTATTTTACTTATTTATTTAATTTGTGTTTTTGCAAAAGAGTGTTGTCTCTCTTTAGTACTAGCTGCCCTGAAAATCAATTTGTAGATCAGATCCACCTGCCTCTGTCTCCTGAATGCTGAGATTAAAGGATTGTGAGACCATGATCTGCAAAAATTGGCTTTTTAAAGACACAAATCAGTCTTCTAGACATGAAAACTGCCATGCCTCCAGTGAAAATACAACATACAAGATCAATAGAATTTAATATTAAAAAGAAAATAATAAATTTGGTGGCAGAAACTTGAAAAGAAGCACATATTTGGGATTGGGAAAATTAAAATTAGGCAGATATAGAACTGGGTAGATGGTTCAGCCAGTAAAATATGCTGTGCAAGCATGAGAATGTGAATTTGGATGCCCAGAACCCACATAGGACAGATATAATAATCCTAAGGCATCACTGTTAAGACCGGAGGCAGAGACCGGAGAAGCCTGGGAAGACCAGCTGACCTGGTCTACATAATAATGCATAAGAGACCTTGCCTTAAGGTGGAAGGTGAAGGATGACACTTGAGATTATTCTCTGACTGCCACATGCATGCTATAGGACACACATGCACACACAAATACAAAAGAAGTAAGATTAGTTATACATAAATTATAACATACTAATAATTACTCTTAAATGTAAGTAGAATAAATGTTCCAATTAAAAGGCAGATATTTGCAGAATTGATTTTAAAAATGTCACAACTATATGCTGTCTCCAAGAATACTTTAAAATATTTTTCCTTTTAAAAATAAGATGGTTTTATTATACAACTCAGGCTTGCCTCCTGCCTGAGATTCTCAAGCTAGCATTACTGGTGTGCACCACCACACCCTGCTGAGAACACATTTTAAACTTAAAATCCCAAATATATTGAAAGTGAGATGATGACATAAAACACATGCACCATTCAAACAATAACCAAAAAAGAGATGAAATACTGGAATATCTGACAAAACATCTTAATATTCTTTTTATTGCTCCTTTCAGAATTTAGTATATGCACACAATATATTTTGAGGCTATTTAATACTCCCCTTCCCAACTTCACATTCTCTTTTAAAAGTATTTTCTTATACCCCATTGAATCCGAATTCTGTTCCCCATATAAGTGCAGTATGGGGCCATCCACTGGAGCATCATTGATCCACCAGGAACCAATCATATCCCTAAAGAAAACTGACTCTTCCTCCTCTTGTAGCCATCAGCTATCAATAACTCCTCAGCTGGGGGAAGGCTTGTGAGTTCAGCCCTCTACTCTATGCTGGATGTTGATATCTTGGTCTTGGCACTAGAGGAAAAAAAATTAACACAAAAACTGTTATTAGAGACAAGGAGAGTCACTTTACAAAGCTATTAAGGAAGATATAACAATATATAACATTCAAGCACATAACAGTTACATATATGAACCTAACAACTGAGTCTGAAAACACAGGAATTAAAAGCTAACAAAACTGAGGAGAGAAACAGACAATTCAACAACAAGGCCTCAATGTCCTACCCTCAGCAACTGATAAAGTAATGAACAGAAGATCAACAAGGAGACATGAATGGCAGGCATATAAATCATACAGGCCTACTGATACCTACAGAACATCCCACCACACTTGAGCATGCCTGGGATAGCCTCTAGATCACAAATGGTAGATCACTAAATGAGCCCCACTGAACCTGAAGGGCTTCACAGCAACAGAGTACACCTGTAGCCACAATGGTCTTATATTAAAAACCAAGGGCTGGTGGTGCAGCTTAGTGCTGCACAACACATGGCAAACACAGCAACACAATGAGCTGAGGAAAATAGCTCAGCTAGTGGAGTACTTGTCTAGCATGCATGAAATCCTGCATGCTGGGTTTAATCCCCAGCATCAGATAAACCAAGCATGGGGGAACACACCCATGATCCCAGCACTTGTGAGTTAGACACAGGAGGATCAGAAGTTCAAGGCCATCCTTGGCTGCAGGGCAAGTTTAAGACCAGTTTGAAATATATGAAACTATGTTTTAACAAAATAGAACAAAATAAAGCAAAAATAACAAGGAAATGTGAACATTGCACAGATATATGAAAAGTAAATAACAGGCTTCTATTTTTGTGTGACTTTCAGAAGAACTTGATTGAAGGGAGTTTGTTAAAAGAAAGATGGCAGAGAGGACAAGCGAGCAGAGTTCCTTTATGGTTGGAAGCAAGAGAATACCAGAAAGCTTTCGGTCTGGGAACCTTTCAGAGATTTGTGTCAGAAACTAGGAGTTTTGGGGAGAAAACTAGGCTTGTCAGTTTAGTTGGCCTGCCTGGGGTCCAGATGCGTCCCCTCAGTTTCAGTCACTGACTCATATCCAGCCTTTAGGCAGAGATGTGCATATACGAGATGGTTCTCTTATAGCATTCCTAGCTTCCAGGGAGGACTTCTTGGAGCTGCTCCTCTTGGGCCCTGCCCTACTTGGCTAGTTACTGTCACTTGTTCTTATCATTTCCTTCTGTGAAGAAGTAACCGTAAAATTACTTAGGAACAAGACTAGAGATCAGAGTCCCCAGTAACAAGCTACAAAATAAACAGTGGGCCAAGATAGACATGGTGGCATATACCTATTATCCTAGCAGTCTGCAGCTGATACAGGATGATGGCCGTAAACTAGAGGGCAGCCTGGGTACCATAATGAGATCTTGCTTAAACAAACAAACAAGTTAAAAAATGGGCCAAAGAAGAAATGACAAAGAAAACTAGAAAATACTTTGAAGTAAATGATAATAAAAGGACAGCATGCTAAAATCTTTGACATTCAGCTAATATGCTGCATAGTGGGAAAGAGATCATTATAAATTCCAGCATTTAAAAAAGAAGGAAAAAAATCTAAAGTTAATATTCTAGTTTTCTACTTTAAGAAGCTTAAGGAGAAAGCAAAGGATAACCAGCCTATAGTTTACAACAGAGAACCTAGGTAACAAAGAAGACTCTAAGAGAGACATACATGGATCTGCCTAGGAAGGGGAAATAAGATCTCCTGAGTAAATTGGGAGCATGGGAGGGAGGGTGGAAGGGGAAGAGGAGAAAAGAAGGCAGGTGGGGAGGAGGACATGAGGGAATAAGATGGTATGAGTTGGGGAAAGGATAGAGAGGGAGAGCAAGGAAAGAAATAATCTTAATAGAGGGAGCCATTATGGGATTAGCAAGACTGCTGGCACTAGGGAAATTCCCAGGAATACACAAGTATGACCACAGATAAAACTCTAAGCAATAGTAGAGAGAGTGCCTGAACTGGCCTTCCCTGTAATCAGATTGACGAATACAGTAATTGTCATCATAGAACCTTCATCAAGTGACAGATGGAAGCACATGTAGAGATCCACAGCTAAGCACTGGGCCAAGCTCCTGGAGACCAATCAAAGCTAGGGAAGAGTGAAAATATGAGCAAAGGGGTCAGGACCAGGATGAGGAAACCCACAGAAACAACTGACCCAAGCTACTGAGAACTCACCACTCCCGACTGAGATCTGTGAAACCTGCATAGGACCAAACTAGACCCCCTACATACAGGTGACAGTGGGTGGCTTGGTCAGTTTGTGGGGCCACTGGCAGTGGGAGTAGGATCTATCCCTAGTGCATGAACTAGAGTTTTTGGAGCCTATTTCCTTTGGAGAGATACCTTGCTCAGCCTAGACATAGTGGGGAGTGCCTTTGCCAAGCCTCAACATGATGATGGTACAGACTTCATTGACTCCCCATGGGAGGTCTTACCATCTCTGAGAAGCAAATGGAGAGTGGGGTGAAGAGAAGGGAAGGGGAGTGGGGGGAGGAGGGGAAAAAGGGGGAACTAGGATTAGTATGTAATTTAAAAAAAGAAGCTTAAGGAGAAGGGCAAACTAAATGCAAAGCAAGAAGATGAGGAGAATAAGATTAAAGAAGAAATATATGAAACAGAAAGTGGAAAACTGGGGCTGGAATGATGACTAAGCGTTAAGAGCACTGTCTGCTCTTCCAGAGGACCTGGGTTTCAATTCCCAGCACCCACATGACATCTCCTAACTATCTTAACTCCAGGGTATCTGGCACCCTCATACAGACCTAAATAAAAATACATAAGCCATTAAAAATTTATATATATATATATATATATATATATTTTTTTTTTTTTTAAAGGGGGCCCTGGAGTGATGGCTCAGGGGTTAGGAGCATTTTCTGCTCTTGCAAAAGACCTAAGTTCAGTTGCCAGCCCTTATGTACTGAATTCAGCCAGCATATAACTCCAACACCAGAGGACCTAGTGCCTTTTTCTGGTTTCCTCAGACACCCACATACATACATGCATACAAATAAAAATAAATTAAAACAAAAGCAAAAAGCCAGGCAGTTGTGGTGCATGCCTTTAATCCCAGCACTCAGGAGGCAGAGGCAGGTAGATCTCTGTGAGTTTGAGTCCAGCATGGTCTACAGAGCTAATTTCAGGACAGCCACGGCTACACAGAGAAACCCTGTCTCAAAAGTCAAAAACAAACAAACAAACAAATAAAAAAGTGGAAAACTGGTTGAAAAAAATTAGTAAACAATAGATTCCTTTTTTTGAAAAGGTCAACTAAATTAAAAAAACATTTAGTTATACTGGCCTAGGATGAATAATTAAATTAGTATAATCAAAACTTAAATACTGCCAACCATAGGGAAATAAAAGATTATAAATGAATAAAATGGACAACTATATGTCAACAATTTATAAATGATATGACATAAAACTAGACAGACTAATGGAGCTGGATAACTAGGGAACTTGATAAACTAATTAGCTAAAAAAAATTTCAAGAGATTTGACTCCATTTGTAACAAAAAGGTAGAATTAGTCATTTAAAACCATCCAGCCACTAGACCAGGCAGCTCCACTAATACATTCAATCAAGAAGATCATTACAGAAAACCACAACCAATAAAAATGCAGCGAAGGAGAGACTGTGTGGTATCCATTCCCAGCTTACACATCTACAACTCATTTCGTGCACCCAAGGCTCAGGGATCATGGCAGAAGAGCTGGAAAGATTGTAACAGTCAGGGAAACAGGTGCATGGGAGGGATAACAGGGAGGAAAGGAAATGGGGGAAGATGATGTAATTACAATTTCAAATATTTGTTTCTAGGCTTAATATTGTTAAGATATTAAATCACCCTCAAGGACCTGCAGGTTTAATGTTATCTCTGTCCAGAGATAACAGAAACAGAAAATCTCTTCAGAAAATTCTTGTAGGATTGCAAGGGTCTCCAACTAGTCCAAATGAACTTGGAAAATAACGAAGCTGAAGTATTCAACATTTCTGGTTTCAAAACTTGCTATATAACTCTACAGCAGTCAAAGCAATGTTATATAAACACATAGACTAATGTATCAGAATAGAGAGTCTTGTAAATTCGTTCTTTTTTTTTACAGTCATTTATTCTCAACATTTTGAACATCAGTGAGTCTTTTCTTTAACTGTTGCCCTGTGTATAAAGAAAATTCTCTGACCCAGGATGAGAGAATCGGTAGTCTGTGAATCAAAACATACATTTTTCAGAGGCAATTTGGATACATGTCTGTTAAGCAAACCTCCATAGTATATTCTCCATCAAAACCTATGACTTCTTAAACATAAGTTTTTGTCCAAGTTTACAGTACCTATCAAGTGTGTGCCCTTCTGTGGAGTAAGTCTGAAATCCAATGAGGAGGTGGTTGCCTTCTCTGATAACAGCTATGGCACCATCACACATCTTTCTTGGCATTCTGGAATTGTGCCACATGAGGTACACAGCTGGAAAAGGCAGCTTATTATCATCCATGATCTACATTGACCCTCCCCAAATTGTGACAGTAGTCAGTAGGGAGGAAGCTTCTAGATCATTTCCAGCTAGAATTGCCCAAGTCTTGTATTCAATATATATGATGTCTTCAGCAATAGGATCTTGCCATCTAGTTCTAGCAGGTGAACAATAGCAGTACAATAATGTGTGTTGTTTTGGGAGTCTCTGAGGATTGCCTGGCCAATAGATCATAGGCATTTACATAATTTCCCACATCATCAGTATGAATGCATAATCTCTTCTGTTACTGGAGAGTCTTGTAAATTCTTATACTCCAATGCTAAGATAATTATTGAGAGAGTATGGGCATTCTTTAACAAATAGGACTGGAAAATGATATTTGCACGTGAAAGAATGCAAGAGAAAACTAATTCAGAATGGGTAAAGGCTTAAACATAAGATTTGGAGCTATACAATTCTTAACAAGAAAATTCTTCATGATATTGAATTTAGCACTAACTTCCTGGCTTTAACTCCAAAGCCACAGGCAACTAAAGAAAAACGACAAATTTGACTTCGTGAAAAATTTAAAATATTGGGCATCAAAGGGCTTTAGCAAGAAAGGGTAAAATAACTCACAGAACGAAGAAAATATTTGACAATATGACAAGATGTTAATATCAGTCTTATGTAGAGGGCTCATAAAGGTTAACAGCAAAGAATAAAACTAGATTTTAACACAGGCAAAATAGAAATAACTTTTTCTGAAGAAACAAAACAGAACATGGATTAGCAGTTGGCCCAGGAGGATAAAACAGTCACTGTTGGAATAGGCAGAACAGTGGTCCCAAATATATCTACATTTTTTAAGCCTTAGACTCTGTGAATATGTTAACTTACACTATAGAAGAGACTTTGTAGAGTGATTGACAGAGGAGTTTGTACTTGAGTATCTAATCACATGAATCCTTAAAAATAGAAAACCTTTCCCAGGATTAAGCTAGACATTTCAAATAAAATGCAGAGATGATTAGATTATATTAAAATTTGACCTAACTATATACTCATTACAAGAAACAATTGAAATATAAATGTACAAATAGGCTTAAAGCAAAATAAAAATGGGAAAGCTATCTATATAAGCACTATTCAGAAGTAGATTTCAGAGCAAAGAATATTATCAGGAATAACGAGTGTCATTTCACAATGATAAATGGAATAAAAAAATAGTTTAACCATTCATCTTAAAATATGACTTCAAGATACATGAAACTAAAGTGGCAGAAATTATAGCTCTCAACATTCCTTTCTCAGTGACTCAAGCTGTAAAAAGAAAACCAGTAAATACATAAATGGGACAGGGGTGATAGCTCAGTGGATAATGCACTTACTGCCTAGCAGGGGGTCCTGAAGCTTGGATCACTCTGCAGGTGCAGCAGGATGCATCTGCCATCCTAGCTGAGCCACAAGGGTGGAGGAGAGTAGAGGTTGGGAGTAGAGACCCTGTCTCAAAACATAAGATAGAGAATAATACAGGAAGACACTTGACATTGGCTTCTTGCCACCATGTTCACATATACCACACACACCAGGTATAAAGGTATAGAACATGCATTTTTAAAATATGTATTGTGGACCTTAAGATATATTTTATACTTAAAATATTTGCACCATATAACGTATAATCTTTACAATAGTTAATTAGAAATAAATAACAGATATCTGGAAAATCTACTAATATTTGGAAATTAAATAGCATATTTCTATTATCATTAGGCAAAGGCGAAACAAAAAAGAAATTTAGAAAATATTTTGGGTCAAATAAAAGCAGAAATACACCATACCAAAACTTGTGGGATACTAATAATAGCATCTCTTAGATGGAAATTAGAGCATTGTATATATAGTTAGAGAAGAGGTCCCAGATCAACAGCTAATTTTCACCTGAAGGAACTAGAAGAGGGAACTAAGCCCAAATATGTAGAAGAAAGAACAGATATCAATGAGATATAAAAGAAAAATAACATGCAAAAAAATAATGACACTTGTTCTTCAATAGCAGAATGTTTCAATGAAAAGGTAAATAAAAATGAATAAACCTCTATCAAAACTGATAAAAAATGATGTAGAACACAAATGATGAGAACACATCACTATGGGATATGCAGTTATTAATGACAGTGTGAATAGTATGAATAGCTCCATGCCAATAAATTCAGCAATCAAATGAAATGGGACAGATTAATTTTTAAAAGACACAAAGCACCAAGGGCTTGCTCAAGAAGAAATAGATAACCTGAATAATTCTATTAGCTGCTTAAAAAAAACTGGATTTATAGTTTAAAATCTTGTAATGACAATAATAGAAGGCAAAAATGGCTTCATTGGGATTTCTGTTTTAAGAAAAAAGATAGTCATTTATCAGAAATGCTTTCAAAATCTGAAGAGTGAGGAACAGTTCTTAGCTCATTCCATGAGGCCAACCATAGCTTTATACCAGACCAAACAAAGATGATCTAACATAAGAAAATGGCTGGTCAGCATCCTAAGGAAAAATTCATAGTTCTTTAATAAAAGTAAAAGCTCAAATGCTTTTCTTGGGTGAGCTTTTAGAAAGCCACATACATTTACATTACTACTAAAGTAAATATTGTATTTATATATCTACTGAAGTGTTCCATGTTCTTCCTCAGGCACTAATAAAGTACGAGGAAACTTAGAGCCTAAAACAGCTACAAACAGAAATGGCTTTGTCCTGAGCGCTTTACAGCTGTCTCTACTGTGTGAATATAGGAGGTCATCTCTGTTTATATATCATTTAATTTTATGGATAGGATTTAATTTTAGGATGAACTCCATTTTGTGTTTCCTTTGGCAAACATTTTTACACGTTCTAAAATCTCAATTTACCATTATATTCTTTCTATTATTTAATCTGCAACATTTTTTTTATTTATGAAATTTAGATAATAGTTTTGACTATCCTGGTCTTGTTTCTCTTGAACATTGCTGATGTTTACATTAATAAAGACTAAATAAACATAATGTAGCTATATGTAAAAAACTTGATTTGACTTATTTTTGTATTTTGCTTTAATTTTCTATGTAAGTATTTTATGGTACTCCTAATAGATGATAACCTTTGCTTATAGAACGATGAACAACATGTATTGTTTTGGTATAAATAATTTGGATAGCTTTTTAAATTTATGCTTGTTTATCATAACTATTCAACTCCAAGGATTCTTATTGGTGGTGAATGCCTATAGTCCCAGTACATAAGATGCAGAGGCAGAAGAATATTTGCAAGGTCAAGGCCAGCCTGATTTATCTAGAGAGTTCCTGGGGCTACCTGGGGCCACATAGTGAGATCCTGTCTCAAAATTGAATAAACAAAAAAGCAAAAGGTTACACATAGTATACCATCCTTGATCCTCAGCTTTTTAAATATTTTAGTCTTTATGCTTGCTTTCACTCTTCTCCCTGACTCCCTAACGTGAGTTTAAAAAGGAAATGATTCAGCAGCCTCGCTAGGTTCTTGATAATACTATCACTTTATTTTATTAGCACTTTTAACTTTGCAACTCATATAAATTGTTACATTAAGTTACCAAATCATTTAAGTGCCCTGAAAATAACCTCATAATTTATTTTTTAATTTAGCATTCTTAATATTATTGGTCTCAGCAATCATTTAGATAAGATGATATGCTAAACACTCAAGACTGAAGCAAAATGCTCCTTGGTGAGATACTGAACATTTCACTAAGGTAATTCAGAGTACCTCGATTATAATGGAGATGATAAACAAATTAAGGACATAACTGCAGGAAGAAACAGCTTTCCTTAATGGCCCTGCAAAGGTTACATTCAAATAATTATCCTGCATTTGTAGGTTGATAAAATAATGAAGATAACAAATGTGACCCTAATACTGTTGTTAGAAAACCACGCCTCTCACAAAAATCATCATATCAATAGCAAAAATAAAAGCCATATTTGCCACTAGTTTATCCATTTGCTGGATCCACCAGACAATACATATTTTTATTTCATATAATCCTCATGAAAGTACTGTATGAATTTCTATCCTCATTATGCAAACGAGAGACAGTTCCTCTGCTTTTTTGTGCAGAACTGTATCTTTTCTATTGTCTATCTTTATAGTTCAATCAGTGTTGCCCTTAGCCCCAGATTCTAGAGGTAGCAGTCAAACTTACGTTGCCAATTTAAAGTTTTCATACTAGGGGCTGGAGAGATGGTTCAGCAGTTAAGGCTACTTGGGCTCTTCCAGAGGACCTGAGATCAATTCCCAAAACCCAGAGTCAGGCAGATCCCAACTTCTAAGTCCAGTTCCAGGGGATCCAATACCCTCTTCTGTCCTCCGTGAGCAATGGTGTACATGTGGCTTATATCTGTGACGTGTGCTCACACAGACACATACACATAAATAAAAACACAAAATATTTTAAAAGAAATCTGGTTCCACAGAGCACACTGCTTGCTGTAATAGTTCACATAATCCACACGGAGCCAGCTAGTCCTTTTTAGAACTACTCTGTTGCTATTTCCAGGGACAGTATGGCCTATCTAAAACAAGATCACAACAGGACACACAGGAATTCAAGACCTGAGATTATATTTCTGGAATCCTCGTATGCTCAGTACTCAGGCTTCCTATGTCTCTAAAACTGTAAGTGGAGACTTGAGAGCACTGTGGGCACATCTAAGCCCTGTGTTTGTAATTCACACGGGCTACCCATGACAGTGGCCCCTACCTCATCCACTTACTGCAAGTATCAGTGATGTATTAATGACTTTGATGTGTTGAACACATTTTTTCCCAACACATTGAAATAAACTTAGAACCACTAAGAAAAAAATTACCTAGGTACTATCTCTAACAATTTCATGTTTTTTTGGTGGTCTACATGCCATATTTTGAGAAACCTTGTATTGCAGAAGACATCCCATGTTGGTGTATTTGTATTTAAATTCTGTCTTTACATGCATACACTTTACCTTAAAAGGACAGAAAAGAAGCCAGTGGTGTAAAGCTATTATCTTAGCACATGGGAAGCTGAGGCAGGAAGATCATGAAACCAAGGCCAGCGTGGATTATATAATGAGACCCTATTTCAATGTGAAGAACTACTATAAGGAACGAGTGGGGTAAAGAGAAAAAGGGCAGATTAAAAAAATGAAATGTCTTAAATATCTTAGAAGTAACTACAGATGTCTCTATAATGAACACAAAACAAGATCTGAAAATCTCAGCACTAAGTACACTGGCAACTAAGAGCAATTTGGTGGCAGGATCTCTCAGTAACTTAAACTGGCCTTAAACTAGCTCACAAGCCAGTTTTTATTTTTACCATAAAAATGGGATTCATAAGCAACTCATTTCATGATGGGAAACATTTATTGTGAGATCTATGTTTTGGTACAAAATTCATCCAAACATTTGTTTCTATTTACCTTGGGGCGGGGTAGGGGGAGTCCTTTTCCAAGATAGCTTGCCATCTATTCCTCATTGTACCTCTGAGTTGTTGTTCCATAGAACTTTCCTTTCTCTGTATGCATTAGTAAGGGCTGCTTTCCCCCTTTGTCAAGTCCACTTATTAATTCCACAAGGATGTATTTATATTCAGTGGCAACTAAATACCAAATCAGGAATTCAGAATTATCTGAATTTAGTTGTTTTCTGATTGCTCTCAGACTTTGGAACTAGTATTTAAGTCTGTTTTACCTTTTTCTTTTTAAAAGAAAGATGAATTGTTATTACTTTGTTTATGTATATGTGTCTATATTGTGGATATGTGCATGTGACTACAGGTGCACAGGCCAGGGCTGCCAGATCCCCCTGGAGCCTAAAGTACAGGTGGTTGTGAGTTGCTCAATATAGGTTCTGGGAACCAAACTCAGGTCCTCTGCAAGAAAAGCACGTACTACTGAACCGTCTCTCCAGCACCATGCCTTACCTTTTTCTGCAGTAGCTTTGAAACTGGGATGTCTCGGATGCTGGTGATCTGAATAAGAGCCTAGCAATGCTGAACTGTGGTACAGTAGAAAGTCAAAGAGAAGTATGAATGACTGGGACCTTAGCTTATGCACCTCTACTCCAATCTGTTTCTTAAGGCTTTGATATGATATGTGCAGAGACAAACTTCAATATCATTCCAGGTAAGTGTCCCTTCTTGGCTAAAGTGTATTGCTTTACCAACTGATGCAATGCTTAGAAAGTATTCATGTGCAGAACCTCACCTAGACCTCATTTCACTTATAAAGAGTTACATCAAGTTTTATTACCCTATTTTTCCTGGTGACAAAAATGAAGTTAAGTGAATTGATCATGATCATGAAACTATTGGGAGGTGAACGTATATGTTCCTAACACTCTATTGTGTAATTGCTTGCTTTAATCTAGGAAAAAAGACTCCATGAGGGTTTAAAGCAGTGGTTTTCAATCTTCCTAATGTGGTGATCCTTTTGTACAGTTCTTTGTGTTGTGGTGACTCCCTAACCATAAAATTACTTTAGTTGCTACTTCACAACTCTAATTTTGCTACTGTTTGAATTGTATATATATAATATAAATATCCTATATGTGACTCCCTAAGGAAAGCTAAATATTTTAATTTGTAGTTGATGGGGCATTAACCCCTTGGATTCTCTTGGAAGATTTTGTCTTGTAAACCTACATCAAATACATGAATCCTTACACTATACTATATGTATGAGGAACCAATCTCCATTTGCAGATAGCCTTTTGTGTTCATACCGAACAATTTAATAGAGCAAACAGATGATTATGAATTGACTATGAGGTTTTTTCCTATTGTTCAATTTAATGACATTTTCTTATGGAACTTTCAAGGTCACCCTCTGTTGTGGCTTAAGTAGAAGTGGTTCCCATATACTCATGTGTGTGAATGGTTGGCCCAAAGGGGATGGCACTATAAGGAGTTGTGGCCTTGTTGGAGAAGTGTGTCCCTGTGACGGTGGGCTTTGAGGTCTCATATACTCAAGCTATGCCAAGTGTGGCACACAGACTCCTCCTGCCTGTGGATCAAGATGTAAAACTCTCAGTTCCTATTCCAGCACCATGTCTGCCTGCATGCTGCCATGTTTCTCACCCTGATGGACTAAACCTCTGAAACTGTAAACCAGCCCTAATGAAGTGTTCTCCTTTATAACAGTTGTCATGGTCATGATGTCTCTACACAACAATAAAAACCTTACCTAAGGCACCCTCATAGCAAAGAGGTAGGGTTTCAGAGAAAATCAATCACTTCTTAAAGTTGTATACTTACACTGTTTGAAGATATTATTATTAGGAAATTGAAACAAAAGTACTAGGGTTTCCTTCCTAAGGCCTGTTGGGAAGAGAGAGCTCCTGGATTCTGTTCAAAGTTTGTCTTGTGTAATCCTGGCCACTTTAAAATAAAAGTTTTAACTCATCTTCAACATGTTTTGTTTTGTGTTGCGTTCAGAAATGTTATGGATTTTATAGTGAGGTAGATTGAAATACTATTCCTAAAGATGAGTAGGCAATGGAAGATTTTGTTATATCATTTTCATTAGATTTGTAGGAGGGCTAGTGGCTCAGTGGTTAATCATGTAGATTAAGCACTGTAATGAGCCTACGATGAGTAATGTGACTCGTAGGAACTACAAGAAAACAGATAATGAATGGCCTTAATGTATGAGAGAACACTGCTATGATGGCAAGGAATGCTTGGTAATGGCTCTCAGTTTCCTAACATGGGTATAAAGTTAATAAATAGTAGCTTATCAATGATAACATCACTGTGATGATGGTGTATCCATTCCCCATGATTCTATGATGATATTAATTTAGAGAGTATGTCTCATTTTTACTCATTCTCTCTGTAATACTTTAGTGTAATTAACTCTTTGAACTATCTATATGCCTAAAGAATATTTTTTCTTTTCTTTTTTTTAAAAGCTGGACAATGGTGGTGCACACCTTTAATTCCAGCACTCAGGAGGCGGAGGCAGGCAGATCTCTGTGAGTTCGAGGCCAGCCTGGTCTACAGAGCTAGTTCTAGGACAGCTAGAGCTGTTACACAGAGAAACACTGTCTTGAAAAAACAAAACAAACAAACAAAAAACACCACCCCAAAACAAACAAAACTGTATGTATGTATGTATGTATCTATCTATCTTTTTTTTTTTTTTTTTTTTTTTTGGTCAGATAACAAAAGTCCCACAAATCAGGCCATGAGAACCATGTCCTATAGGATATGTGTAAATAATAAGTAGCAAGTAGGGAATTTGTCACAAACTCTGGAGAAAGGTGATTTTTTGAGTTGAGATGAAAAGAGCCAGAAGACAGTGGCTGGCAAGGAGGGCAACAGTTGCCAGCAGATTGAACAGAATAGGATTTGATTGAGCACCAAATTGGGCTAATGTCTTCCCTGTAGCTTTAGACCTCAGAGTATCAGTAGTTAGTGCTGTGATGACTTTCAGAAGTGCAAACATGTACATACATATCTATGTTATGCATCATGTTCATGATTTGATACCCCAGGAGATATGGATCCACCTACACAAATGTTTTAATTCACACATATGTCATGTGTAAGGAGGATCCAATATTGTGCTTAATAGAACATTTTCACTTGCAGAGAAATAGTTTCTGAAAGCAGCTGCATATCTAATAGCTGAAAAGATTATTTTAGGTAGCACAATGACACTTCTTTTGAAGATAATGTCACAAAGCTCCACAAGATAATATAGGGAACCAAATGGAAGTCAAACCTAAGCTGACAGCATCATACTAAGTAATGTACCAGAAGATTCTCATTATTGTCTAAAGGAAATTAGCCATATTATATGTCCGGTTTTCTATGGAAAGTTCTGTTTGTTAAAATATCATAACCCACAGTTCATGTGTTGTGCCTGGGGCTTTTTCATTAAATGCTTCCTCAGAACATTTTCCGATGCTCTTCAGCAAGGCTATTTTATTTACTCTTTAGCATTCTGCAAAGTCTCACTTAGCATCATTTACAGTGTGCATTTTTTATGAGGATGGTGTTACTATTTTTACATGGGCTTTGTGAATTCATTTGAGGAATTCAGGGGTCCATGGAGAGGAGATGGTGGTTAGCTTCTTGCATTTAATCTATCCATTCCCCCATCTCACAGAGCCCTGTGTATGGCTGTACCTATAAAGCCGATTTGCCAACTGTTTTTGCTGTGAAGGGACATCACCTATTTTTAGCAACAAAGAAGTGTTAGGAAGGGGAGGGAGGCATATCTCAGAGGGACAGATCTGAAATGAAGCCCAGAATGTTGAGGAGAGGGGAGAGAAAGCAAAAGGGTGTTTGTGAAGGATGTTCAGCAGAGAGCAGGGCTGAGTCTTAACACTGCAGGGAAGTCTCTTAAAAATTCTGCTACTAGAGAATTTAGGAAGTGTTATTAAAGAAGTCTTCAAGACAATTGAATAAAGGAGATCAAAGCAGGGCAAGATGAACTGGTTTGATTAGTTCTATAATCTGTATTTTTAAAAGTTTAATACTCAGATAAATTAGCAACAAATAGAAGTGGCAGCTCTGTCCAGGCTTGTGCAGGAGGCTTATGAAGGTGGGGTGGGAGAATGACATTTTCAAAATACAAGGTGAGGCACATGTTGTCCAAAATATAATGAAACTGAACTGGGTGTTTGCTGTTATCTTATTTAAAGTTTAAAACAGTCATTAGAAAGTAAAAAATTACCCTCATTTTGTAGAGGGGTGGGGTATGTCTTCCTTGTCCCTCTCCTCCCCTCTCCTCTCCTCTCCTCCTCCCAATTTTCCTCCTTTTTTCTTTTCTTTCTTTGAAGGTTGGGCCGAGGAATTAATAGAACACACTGCCTTCCTTCCGAGGTTTCACATTTTCTAAAGCCAGCAGAATGTCAGCTTCATAACAAGTGCAATGGTAGAAACATAAGCCCATGGACCTAGGGGCTTGAGTAAGAAGCATCTGATTCTTTTTGGTGCTATCATAGAAGGCTTCTGGGAAGAGGTAATTTTTTTCTTTTTCTTTTATTGAAAATATTTTTCTCACATAGTATAATCTGATTATGGTTTCCCCTCTGTCTACTCCTCCCAGGTACTTGCTACTTCCCCTCCCATCTGGATCCATCCATCCCCTTTCTGTCTCTCATTAGGAAACAAACAAGCTTCTAAGGGATAATTAAAATAAGATAAGATAAACTTGGATAAAACATAAACTAACATATTGGGATAGGGCAAAACAAAGAGAAGGAAAAGAGCCTGAGAAGGCACAAGAAACAGATATAGATGCCTCGACCCACTCGTTTGCACTCAGGAATTCCATAAAAACACTAAACTGTAAGCTATAATACATCTGCAAAGGACCTGTGCAGTAAAAAGGGGGAAGATATAAATAAACTAAAATTAAAATTAAAGACAAATTTTTAAAAAAGGAAAAGGAAAAGCCCTGGCATGACATTATGAAACAAGAAACCTCCAAGGATGCTGTTGAATTCATTTTTGCATTGGCCATCTACTGCTGTGCATGCAGACTACCTCTGAGAGTGTCTCCAGTGGGATTCTTTTGGAGAAAACTAAATTTTCATTTGCAAGTAGTTATTAATTGAAGAGAGTGTGGGGTATGTATCCACTTCTTTCAGCTCTAGGACCTTATCTGGTGCAGACCCAAGCAATCTCTGTGCTGCCACAGTGTCTGGAGTTCATATGTGCACTGATCATGTTGATTTAGAGGGTCTTGTTTTCTTGGTGTCTTCCATTTTTCCCTTCTGGCTTTCTTCTTTCTGCCTCCTCTTCAGGGGGATCTCCTGAGTCCTAAGAGGAGGCATTTGATGGAGACATTCCATTTAGGGATGAGTGTTCCTAGTTCTCTCACTCTCTGCTTAATCTCTAGCTGTGGGACTCTGTATTTGTTACCATTTGCTGCAGAAGAAAGATTTCTGATGATGGCTGAATAAGGCAATAATCTATGAGTATAGCAGAATGTTATTGGAAATCATTTTATTGCCACTCTTATTTTTTAGAACAGTAGCATTTGGTTTTATCCTAGATCCCTAGACTTAGATTCTTAGTAAACCAAGAAGTATTGGGTATATGTTCCATCTCATGGAGTGGATCTTAAGTCAAATCAGATATTGGCTGGTTACTCCCATAAACGTTGTGCCATCATTGCATTAGTATATCTTTCAGACACAATGGAGGATCAGATGGTTTGTGGCTGGTGTGGTGTTTATAAATATTTTGGTAGTATTGAGTATCTTGTATAACAAAGATGCTAGTATGTATGGATGAAGACTCCATGGAGGCACCAGCTTGACTTCTCCATGTTCAATGAATTGTGTAGGTGTCATCATCAGCAATGGAGCTTTCCTGTTGGTTTGTGGAGAGCAACCTATAATCTTGGCAACAACTTGGGTTGTTTGATGCTTCCTATAAAACCCCTTTGGCCAACAACTTAATTATTTGTAACCTAATTTCAGTATTGGAATCTTAGTTTTGTGATGAGAGACAATCCAATGGAGGCTCTGTCTCTCTAATTACTTATTGATTTAATTTAGATCACACACACACACACACACACACACACACACACACACACACCAAGTTTCTACTCTATTAAGTTCTCATACCACCCCTCAAATGGCCCTTAATTTTATCTTTCTCTCCCCATGTTCCTCTCTCATCTCCCTCCTCCTTCCCCTTTCCCACTTGATCTTCCTGTTCCAGCCTTCCCATCCATCCATAACTAACTATTCTATTACGCTTTCCTAGGGTGATCTATTTGTCTACCCCACCCCAAGTTCCTTACTTTATACATAACCTCTATGGTTGTATGGCTTGTAGCTTGGGAATAGGAAAAAGGTAATTTTTAAGTTGAATCTTAAAGGATATGAAGTCCGTCTTGTGGGTAAGAGGATCAGGCACCAATTACAGTGTGGCCGGTACTACTGGCTGCCCACCCAGTAGCCATTAAGTTTCTTCTTTCTGGACAAGATTTTGCTCAGTTACCTGTTCTGCTCATCAAAGGGGGAGTGCCCTGGTCCTGACTACAAAAGTCTTAAGAATAGGCTTGATAGGCATATTAATTTTGTTTGACTAGCCTAGGAGTAGAATATGTAATAGTATGAACCAATGAGATATAAGAGAAAGTCTGATATGGCCTCCAAGAAGTGCTTCTTCATCTTAAAAGGAAACACTAGAAGAGGTAGCTCCCCTTTCTTCTTTTTGCCTCTAAGCATTGCTGTGCTTAGAAAGGTTGCTTATTAGAACTACCACAGGCACCCTGCAACAATGGAGGGAGACAGCCTCAGGGCACATAAAAATTTCCAAGAATGGCAAAGCAAAGAGATAAAAAGACCATGGATTTTTGTTGAATGTTGTTGAGTTGCAGCATAGCCCTGTCTGCCTTTCAAATTGCTGTTCTGTGATGTTATAATTGTCATTGTACCAGACAGAGTGAGCTGGAGTCTTCTATAATGGCATCTATCTTCACTGATAACACAGCATGTGCAGAAGCACATAGCTCAAAAGGTCACAGGGCACTTAGAAATCACCAACCATCCACTATGACCGAAGTGTGGGATATCATGGAATGGAGTGTGAGGTGATGGCTAGAGAGAGATAAAGTGAAACAGGCAGAGCTCAGAGTACAGGGTCCTTATGTGTTAGGATCAGACATTTAGACTTTGTTCTTTAAGCTATGAATAGTCACTGACAGGAAAATAAAACTATTTAGTTTTTGCATGTGTATGTGGAATGGATGTATATGTGTTGGTGTGTGTGGGGGTGCATGATTGTGGGAAGGTAGGCATGCACATGGCATGTGGAGGCCAAAGGTTGATGTCAAATGTGTTCCTTGAACTCTCTACCTTAGGCATTGAAGCTGAGTCTCTCACTTGATTCCAGACATCCCCTGTTCAGATAGCTAGCCAGTTTGCTCTATCTACCCTGTTTATACCTCTCACACTGAATGAGATTAGGTGTCTTGCCTGCTTGGCTTTTACATGGGTGTTGGGGATCTGAACTCTGGTCCTCATGCTTGTAAAGCAAGTACTTTTACATGTTGTGCCATATCTCCAGTCTCACTGAAGCATTAAGTAAATCAATATTATGGTTATATTGGCAATTTGGGACATTCTTCTGACTATAGGATGGAGGGGTGAGAACCTGCCTTGATATAGAAGATGAACTATTAAAGTCACTCACTCAAGAGCAATGGGTTCTTTTTCTATTATGACTCCACAGTATCTTGAAAAAGACAGAAATTACTGTAAGATGTTCAGAGAGGAACAAAAAGTTAAAGAGACAGACTGTAAGAACTATGAAATGTCATGAAATAAGAGTGGGTTAG
The DNA here is from genome assembly GCF_943737965.1 of Phodopus roborovskii. Lineage (NCBI taxonomy): Eukaryota > Metazoa > Chordata > Mammalia > Rodentia > Cricetidae > Phodopus > Phodopus roborovskii. The sequence goes on along the minus strand of NW_026126487.1, from coordinate 4,856,566 downwards.
GAATTTTCTGTATTTCAAAGTGTAGATTAGATTTGAGTTAAACATTGAAAAACTTGGAAAACCTGGAGAGCAGATGGAATATAAAACACATGGGAAGTTGGGTTGAGATGGATGGTTTTATGGTGGGGGTAGATAAGCCCAGAATGATCACGTGGAACCAGAATGGTAGAGAAGAAAAATTAAAGTTTATTCTAGCCCTGTTACTGCTGCCTTTTCTATTTGGTATAACTCTAATTACAAACATACTTCATTATTGTTTTTAAATGATACTGTGCACCCCTGAAGTTATATGATGGGAAAGACACTTTCACTTTATGACATTCTTTCCTCAAACCCATAGTCACTGTCTAACTATAGTGGTGGTAAATCAGACAAACACTGAAGGAGGAATATTGGATAACAATATTTGGTCAGATTCTTCAAAAATTAAAGGTCATTGAAAAAAAGAACACTGAGAAACTGTCACAGCTAATAGATAATGTGGAGACATGACAACCAAATGTAGAATGTAACATCCAGAGAGAAAGAAAAAAGGAGTCATTGATGAAAATACTGATGAGGTATGGGGGGAATGCAGCATTCAACTAGTAGTATTGTACTGAGTTGGTTTTTGACGAACTAAACACAGGAATGTAAGATAATAAGAACAGAGAGTCTCCGTGGAAGGAATGTCAATATGTTTGCAACTTTTCCACACATTCAAAAAAGGTTCATAATAAAAATCTTCATTTCTAATCACATATAGTTCCCTGACTTGTTTTGAGGCTTGACTGGGAGGGGGGCTTATATAAAGCCATTAGTACATGGTTATTAATTACTTTTCTGTTGACAAAACACCATGGCCAAGACAACTTTTAGAAGGGATTATCTGGGTCTGTTGTTCCAGGGAGTTAAGAGTCCAGGATGGAGGAATGAAGGCATGATGGCAGGAGCAGGAAGCCGAGTGCTCATATATTAAACTGCAAGCACAAAGCAGAGCAAACTGCAAGCAAGGGTGAGGCCCTAAGCTCTCAAAGACATTCTTCCTCCGGTAAGCACGTACCTTTGAAGCCACACACAGTGCCACCAAGTGAGGACCGAGTGTTCAAATACTCATCCAACCACCACAATGATCTCAAATATTGCTTTCCTTTACCCTTTGTCTGTAAACAGTGAGTCTTCACATTAAGGGTGTGTAGCAATCTCTTGGATATTTTTTCTTGTCACAAATGCAAATAAAGCCTAGAGCTCTTGCCCCAGAGGTTCTGATTTAGTATGTCTGAAATAGAGTTTAGAGAGTGTGTGCCACCTTAGAGGAGGTGGTCCATGATCAAGCTCTAAGAACTGCTGTCATGAGTGAAATTGTATGATTGGGAAAGATAAAGGGAGTTATAATGCCTGCCCTACTTATTGCACACAGGCAGGAGAGAGACACAGAAATGTCAAAGCAAGCACTATGCAAGCTGTAAGTTACAATTTAAATTGTTGTAGATTAATTTGGAATGAAAGAGAGGTCTGAATCGGTAGCCATTTAATGATAACAGTGGTGAGGTTAAAAATTCAGTTATCTGTTTCAACCATCTGTTTTTCCCTGCTGAAGCACTCAGATGACCCATAGACAAAGGCACAGTTCAGCCCCCTCAAGTACAGATGAGCTAACTAAAACTGAGAAAAGAGACGTGACGCGGTCAAGGTCACAGAGCTAGTAATTGACTGAGATTAGAACCTTCTCCTGCAAGCATCAGCCTACGTGCACTTTCTGTTTCCACATGGTCACTGGTGGCTGCACTCGGAATCACAGACCTCTCCTATGTGTTCAGGACAAAGGGAAAGGACATCTGATTTATTAAAGGGACGCTGGTATTTGTTGACTCAAGTCCTACAGGTAGATTTTCTCTTGGCTCACTGTGTCATACAATAACACAGTTTTGGCTACCATAGAAAGAGCAGCAAAATGTCTGTCTGTAGACAGCCTTCACTCATGCTTGGTTTTCACATCCTCAGCCATGTCAGCAATGTGTCATCCACTTGAAAATGCTCACCATGCCTTCAAAATGCTGACTGTCACATCAGGCACACCCTCCTGTCATGGCTCAGCTTAACTTTGCCTCTGTAAAATACAATGCTTGTAACTATGCTATTTCAAGGTTGTGTGTCACCCAAGGCTACTTCTGGGAATAATAGAAGTCCAGGTATATTATTATGTGTTTATCCAATTAATCTGAATTTGTATAAGTTGAACTGGATTTAAATTAAGGGATACTTGGACTAAGAGTGTAATTCAGTGGTGAAATATTTGCCTAACATACATGAGTCCCTAGCTTCATTAGCTAACAGTGAAAACAATTAGGACAACCTCAAAGGGGAAGGTTCCAATAGCAGTAGAGCAGACACTGCCTGTTATCCACATGCCCTTACTCATCTCCCATCTTACAAGCTATCTTCCATGTTTTGGTCAGTCAGACACTAATGATAATTTAGTGGATGCAAGAAGAACATTGACTTTTTCAGCAACAAGAGCTTTTATAGTCATACTGAGAACCAAAATTACATCTTAAAGAAGTCAGAGCTGCTTTCCGACTCCACCTTTAGTGGGAATATACCATGGGAATGGGAAATGTAGTACTGCCAAGAGGAACCCGGAGTCTTGATGCTCTCCTCTAGAAACTGAACTACCCTCAAACTGCCCACTGCTGAGAAGTCCTTCGTGGCATTGGCTGGCTGTGGGGTATGCCTGTTTGCTGTTTTACTGTTGAATGCGTTCTTAACTGCTCATCTTCTGGGACCTTATATAAAGCCACTAGTACATGGTTATTAATTACTTTTCTGTTGATAAAACACATGGCCAAGACAACTTTTAAAAGTCTTCTCCCAATTTCTCCAACATAGTCACATCCCATATTTTCTTCATTGATTAAAGCAGTGTTCAAAGGAAGCCCTGAGACCACTCAGATGGAAGAGATGTAGACAATTTCAGCCTGAGTCTCAAGCACTTTTTAAATGGCAGTGGTTCTCAAAGGGTGGCCTTCAGACCTTCAGCATCAAACTGCAGACTCCCAGGCCCTGCTTCCCACCTACTGAATCAGAGATTCTGGTGGGTGGGGTGGTGGCCTGTGTAATCATTTCTAAGATGCAAGAAAATCAAAACTGAGAAAGGCAGACAAGGTGTGAGGTGCTAGGCTGAAAACAAAAGTTGAGCTCAAATATGCATTTTGATTGGTGACCCCTTGCTTCCTCTTCTATCCAATTGCCTTTTCTCAGGAAACTACAGGAGGAGGGACCCTGCCAGAAAGAGGCACTGATCAACAAACAGATGACATGGGATCTAGAAGCAGAAGAAATGAGGGAATCTGTAGGATTGTGTTGAAGGAAGATCCCAGATGTCAGGTGTACATTGGGTCTGCATCTAGAGAGAAACTGGGAGGTACAGATGAAGGGCTCCAGGAAAACATACCTCTTGACTGGTTCCATCATACAAAAAGTTCTACTGGGTTGTTATTAAAGGGTAGTGTCTGAACACTGGGACAATGCATCAACTGTAAATGTGGCAAATTCTAAGGAGGAAAAAAATATTAAAAACAGAAAACATAAGTCACAACATACTTGCACAAAAAGGGAGGAGTAGCCATAGTCAACTCATTAGTGTAATATTTATATGTCTAGATAATATAAACCCTGAATATTATATAATTTAAAATGAAGGACCTTTGAGATTGCTCTGTTAGTACAGGCATGCTCATTCAGACATCTCAACCTGAATATGAGCCTTGGATCTCATGAAGTTGCACATGTGTACTTGTGTGTGTGTGTGTGTGTGTGCGTGCACGCACACACATACACACACACACACACACACACACACACACTTTGTTTTTAATGTGAAAAACCCCAGAAAATATCAGCTATGTTGGGAAAATGAGCTGAAGAAGTTGGATATAAACAAGCTAAACTCTCAGTCACTAAAATGGTATATAATAAGTCAATAATTAATGCCCTGGATCAGTGAACCAAGACAGGGCAATTTAAGAACGTTGTTTAGAAATGTGAAGATAAACACAAAAGAAACAATGAACACATCAAAAACTGTTTGTCTTTAGGATGGGATATAACTTCAATTTCTGTGTTTTTTAAAAAAATTAATATACGACAACAAAACTAAAACTAAAATCTACCTAATGTGTGTGTGAGTGTGTGAGTGTGTGTGTGTGTGTGTGTGTGTGTGTGTGTATGAGCGGATGTGGAGGTGGAATCATGGAGTTGCCAGGAGATGCAGAGGGAGTCAGACATGCTGGAGGACAGGTAAAGACATGAGCAACATGAATAAAAATGGGTTAAGTTGTAAGAGCTAGTTAGTCATAAGCCTGAGCTATTGGTTGATTTATAATTAATATTAAGTCTCCATGTTGATTATTTGGGAACTGGCTGGTGGGAAAGGAAAGTCCGCCTACAGTGTGTGTGTGTGGACCAAGTGTTGAAGTAGGGCCATGCATTTGGGCAAGCCTGGGCTACATGGTAAGATCCTGTCCCAGAAACAAAAACAAACACATGCATTGTGGACTTTGCTTGTTTCTGCTTCAAAGCTGTGGTTCTGTTGGAAGTTTACACTCTGGTTTTTGATACATCAGGAGATCAGTATGTATCTTACAGCTCTTGTTATTCAAAAGTCACCCTTCCTGGTTGATGTGGTGTTGGGGATCAAACCCCGGGCTTTAGGCACACTGGACCAGCAGTACTGGCTAAGCAGAAGAATGAAGCGAGGGCCCCACACACCCCAGGTGAGTGCTTTTCTGTGTTGCTGCATCCATACCCAACATGGTTGCTTCTCATGGCAGGTTCTGAGTGTTTTCCTCTTCCTGTCTGGAGCCATTCCCTTTCTTCGTTTTCTTGATTTCCTTTCCCCTCAGAGTTCTGTTTCAATCTACTGTGAACTCTTCTCTGGTATCTCCTCAGCATTTTTTTCTTACACTTTTTCTGAGTTCTTAATATTTTAGCAGATTGTGCCTTTCTTTAAAACATTAAATATTTCAGGAGGTAGCTAAATATTAACACTGCATAAATTTTTGATAAATAAAATTGTGAAAATACTCTGAGTAGTAAGCCTCCATGGGTGATACATTTTCTTATTATCATGTCAAAATTCTAAGTCTATTGGTAAGCTTAAGTAAATGAAATCCTAGAGATAGCTGTAATTTCTGTAAGTAGTTACTTCCTGCTTGTTGCTTGTCACTGGCTTACTTATGAATTAACAGTTATGGGTTCCTCTTGAGTACCAAATGCTGGCTCATTCAGAAATGAGAAAGTAAAAACTGTCTTATGATTCCCCCAGCATCAAGAGAATAGGTGGGGAAAAACTGTAGATATAGGATGTGAGGAGATGGCTGGCTGCACAAGCTTGAAGCCTAGAGTTCAAATCTCCAGAATGGACATAAAGTCATGTGTGGTAGCAGATCTGCAATGCCAGTACTTGTAAGAGAGGTGGGAGGGAAAGAATCACCTGTAGGTTGGGGGCCAGCTAAGTGGGTGAACACAGCGACCAGCAGTACAAAAGAGACCCTGTCTCAAGTAAGGACTGACACTGGAGGCTGTCCTCTGAGCGCCACCTGTGAATCACAACAGCCGTGATTGCCCCCTCCATATCATTCCACACAGCAATGAGTGGATATATTAGACTTGTTTGGCTTTCTTTCCCAAGTGCTATTAAGTTATTCTGTCAGTGCTGCAGATGGATAACAATGGGAGGCCTCTGTTTTACATGTTTATAGATTCTAGGAAAACGAAACATTTGAAGAAGGAAGCACACACACCCACTTGAAAACCGGAGCACACAAATAGTTTTAAAAACAATAGTTTATTTTGCAAAAAAAGATTTACCCAGACTCCTCCTTGTGGACTGTTAGATCTAATAAAACAAGGGAGACAAAGCCAGTATATACATGGCATATGCATACCGCATTCCTATAATTTTTGTTTGGGATTGTTATGTAGAGTTGTTTGTTTGTTTTTGTTGTATTTTGAGACTGAGCTTCCCTATGTAGATCAGGCTGGCCTTGAATTCACAGAGATCTTCCTGACTCCATCTCCTGAGTGCTGAGATCAAGGCATTTGCTACCATGCAGTTTGGAATTAAGTTGATAACTACCAGAAAGCCCAGGAATCAGCTCAATATGAACTGCAAGTGTGTCCTGTGCCTCAGTATTTCATGTTAGATTATGGTCTGAGTCTCTGCCTCGTAAGGACTCTGGAAACTTCCTGAAAGGTTTATAAACCCTTTTTTTTTGTCCACTAAATCTACCAGGTGAAAAGGAATTTCCAAGCAATGTATCTTTAATATGAATAACTTTAAAGATGTTGAAAAACTTACAGATTTATATGTAAAGGCAAATATGAAGAAAAGTCCCCCCAGTATAACAAAAACCTACAAATTCACTCAGAAATTTAATAGGCATTAAAATGCTGCCATATTTGCACTTTGAAACACTGAAGAACCCCCAAATTGTTCTCTTCCTTTCTCCTAGATGTGAGCACGGTCCTGAAATTGGTGTGTGTGATTATGTAGATGGTTTGGGGAAATGTTCCAGTTTTGCTTGAAAGACAATGAGTGTTGTTGGATGAAGCATTCTATATAATTGTTGTCACTGCATCAAGTCTGTTGTGTTATTAAATCATTTATAGCCTCGTTTATTTTTGGTCTTTTGATCTACCCATTGTGGGAGAATAATGTTAGGAACCTTTTCGTGGTTGTGTTCCTTTCACTTTAGTATTAAGATCTTGTTTTTCTTATGTTGGTAATGTTGCTTGTTTTAGGTAAGTTCAGAATTATTATGCCTAACAGTGAGTTATTTATTTATTTTAAGATGGGAGGGGGGTGGTCTCACTATGGTTCATACATAACTCACTGTATATACCAGGCTGGCTTCAAACTTGCATCAGTCCCTCCACCTCAACCTTCCAAGTGCTGCTATGGCATCTGATTTAAATTACTCTTTTAAAAGCATCTGTATTTCTGTTACTGTTTTCTGTGTATGGTGTTCTGTTCGCATGTATGTCTGTGCACCATATGTGTACCTTGTGCCACTGGAGGTCAGAAAGAAGCATCACATCCTCTGGAACAGGAGTTACAGACAGTTGTAAGCTGCCACATGGGTGCTGGCAATTGAACCTGCATTCTCCACAAGAGTAGCAGGTGCTCTTAAACACTGAGATATCTCTTCAGCCCCATGAATTACTTTTTTGCCATTCTATACTCCTAGTGATACTGTTTGTTTCCTTAATTTTTTTGTTTGATTTGAACCTGAGATTCCTTTTGTTCATTTCCCAACATTCCTCCCCTTTCTGATTTTTTGACAGTAGTGTCCGTTGGCATCCTCCTGTCTCGGTCTTCTTAGAAATAAAATTACAGGTATGCACCACCACACCCAGAGTCCCAAGGTATATTGTCAGTCTTTCTGTCATTAAATTGTTGGGGTTAGCTCAATGTCTAGAGCACTGGTCTAGCATGCACAAGACCCTAGGTTCAGCCCCTAGCACTGAAAACCAGGAAACTTGAATTATGCCATCAGCATATGGGTAGCTGGATTTCATTTTGAGGTTCAACTCAAATATCTCATATATTCAATACTGAAGTTCTAACTTCTTTTCATATCTGCAAAATGAGACTGTTATTATTGGGTGATGTTTTCTTAGTTTCTTACCTCCTCATTATCTTTTGCAGTCCATTCTTTTCCCTAGGTATTTCTTCCAGTTGGAAATTTGAACCGTTTGCTGTCTTAAGAATTGTCATGGCCCAGTGTTGTAGTCTTGGAACAGCTGCCTTGGTGCTTTGCTAAGTGGCTTTTCTTAGTTGATAGTAGTAGCTGCCATAGTCCGAACAGCCTGCTAAGGCTGGCTTGCTGTGGGATTCTCAGTCCCATCTCCTCTCCTCTTTCTGCAGGTGCGGTGGCTTAGCTGTCCGCCTTTAGAATATGTTTCTAGGTTTAATAGTACCCTCTCAAGTATTATTGTTACCTGGGGAATTCTCACTTTCCTTTAAGGTTGGCTATGCATTAGAATACCGTATCTGCAGAATTGAAATTATAAACGTTGTTTCTAAACACACTTGTGTTTATTGCTAGCATGATTTCTAATTGTATTTTACCCTTGAAAACACTTAAGAAATTGAAGGATTGGATGCTATTTTGCAACTGAACTTTCTCTGTTTTGCAAATGAAACACCTTTTAAGTATGTATTGATCCACTTTTGCTCATGGCTCATCTTTTTCCATTCTTTCTGATTTCCTATCTTGTATTTAGTAGTTTTCATCTTCCTACTGTGTCTGGTGATATCACACAATAGGATTTAATGACTGAGTGTGGCACCTGAAGATCATTTTTTCTGAAGTAGCTGTGTTCTAACAGTGTCTTGAGAAATGCAATTTCCTTTTATGGCATTATAAGAAGTTCTTATAAAATGTATTTTGGTGTTATGTTAGTCAGTTTTCTGCCATTTATCACAAATATTTGAGAAAATTAACTTATAGAGAAGCTTATTTTGACTCATAGTTTTGGAAGTTTCAGCCCATGTCCAGTTAGCTCTTTATTTTGGGGACTGTGAGGAGGTCACACATCATTGCAAGAGCACACAGCAGAGAAAAATCAGTAAACTCACAGTTTTGAAGCAAGGAAAATGAGAGGGGCTTGGCCCAAAGTTCCCTTTAAGCACCCCCCCCCAAGGGATGGAGGAAAGAAGGGAGTGGGGGGAGACCCTACTGGGAACTACTTCTTAAAGGTCCTACCTTTTTCAATTCTAAGGATCAATCCTTTGGGAGACATTCCAAGTCCTACTGCATCAGGGACCAATTATCTGTTATCATAGATCATATCATCCTAGAAGCTGCTATCTTTGTTATTTCTATTTAAATATATCTGTACCCTACAAAGAATTCAATGTTGACTCTTAAGGACCTTGAGGGACATAAAATCTCAAAAGTAAATTGCAAAGAATATGGGAAAATTATCATTTTCCTGAATATAAAACATTCTCTCTTCTTCTGACCATTTTCCTTTTACACACACACACACACACACACACACACACACACACACACAGAGAGAGAGAGAGAGAGAGAGAGAGAGAGAGAGAGAGAACAACCAATTATCACAATAACTTAAATACCATATGGTCTGGTATCACAATGTGGTGAAAGTTATGCTATAGAAGAGTATCTGGTCTAGCTTCCATCACAGCATCCATTTGAAGCCCATTTCAAAGAGTCAAGCAATGGAAGCTGTAATTCAATGTGTGAAAGGCAAGGTAAGCTCACACAAACCCTGCCATATTTACACATCCAAGCCTAATAGGAAATTAGGCAACTCCAGCTGCACACTGTCAGCCCCAGGAACTCATCATATGAAGTGATAAAGATGTTTAAAGGAAAGCTGCCAGACTCAAACCAGAAGATGTTCCCAGCTGTATAAATGTCTAACTCAACTACTAGTCCTTAGAAATTAAGAAGCCATTGAAAATTCAAGCTCCAACCAGAAGTTACATCTATACTCAGATGTTAAAATTGGTATCTACTGCAGATCAAGCTGTGGTGTAGCCAAAGGAACAGGCCTGACTCTAGCTAAATTATCAGTAAGCTCTTCTTTTCCCTTTGCAATGGCATGGCACTAAAAATCTAACTTCTTTATTTGATTCCTTCTTTGAGTAAGATTGGATAATAAGTGTCTCAGTAAAGTTAACAGAGGACAAACAGCCAACTTTCTTAGCATCATAGGCTATGGATTGCTCATAACCCAGAATCCCTTACCTTGCCAAGTAAGAACTGTAGAACAGGCTAGGGGGAAAAAGGACTTTGTTTTCCGATGTATTCAGTAGTACTAATGGTAACAGAAGCAGAAGGTAATATTAACAAATGGTTAGAATAGAAATTCAAATCATCACATTTGTCCGTTGAGGCAATCCCTAGAGCATAATGCTACCAACAGTTAACTGCGTCTTTTCAGAAGTTTGTAAGGCATATATAAGTGCATTCAAGGCTATCTTGAATTCTTTGGATATGTACAAAGGTCATACAACTTGTACCAAGAATACCTTTTTTATCAGGTCATTTGGAACGTTTATCATTCTTTTCAAATGATTGGCAGAATATTACCAGAAGCATCTTAAGAAATATACAATAAGTATTTCATATGTGAAGTTAAACTGATGGAAAATAAGGCAATTTTTCAGGATCAAAACAGAGAAGCAGCTACAAACCAAGAGGAGAAGCAGACATTGGGTTCACAGGTCCCACTGGGCATTTATGGTTGCATGTAGTCAAGATTTGGTGTTTAATAGGCACATAAAGATAAGGTCTTAAGCTCTGCAAGGTGAACAGTAGAAGCAATACAAAACAGTAACTTTCAAGTATAATGTCCGCCACATAAAACAAATGATCAAGACAGTAAGCTTTGGCCTAAACATTGGGTGTGGAAAAATATCTCCTGAGTACTCATGTCGTCAAGCCTGCCTTAAAGTGGACTAGTAGTTCTAACAGAAACTATCTTGAGATAGCTGGATACTTAACTTACCCAAAAGTCACATTTGTGATGTAGGCTACAGATTACCATGAATATAAGATTTAATTGGACATAAATTCAAAATCCAAAGTAGCATTTTGAAGGAAGACATGAATTAGAACTGAAAGAAGTCCCAAGGTACAGCAGGAAGCTACAAGGATGGGAAGTATGAGTGTCATGGAGTATAATGGGCACAGGAAGGACAAACATGCATTGTCCTGCATTGTAGATGGAGAAAGGGGAATTGGAAGATGTGGGAAATATATGATGAGATAGTTTGTAAGGTTTTTCAGAATAAAGATGTAAATCTTTAGATTCAGGAATTATTGCATTTTAGCATACATGACATGTTAGTGAAATAGAACTATGTTTCCCAAAACAACAACAGAAATCAGCATGAAGAGTGGTATTGTTTCTCATCAGTGAAAGTCTCTTTAATGCCTGACTTAATAGGATACAGCTGGATTCTCATATCTGCTTTCAATCACATGCCATGTAAGTTCTGAAAAAACTGTCTTACAAGAGAATGAGAATGAGAAAGAACATCGCGTATTGCTATAAATACAGTTTGACCTTGTGGAATTCCTGAAAAATTTTCTGGCTTCCTCAAGGATCCTTAGATCACACTTGAGAACTGCTGTGTGTAGTGTGTAGGTTTCCTCTTAAATTGAGTGTTACAAGCTAATGCTGCATGCACACACTCCCCCCAACTCACACACTCCATGTATACTCTGTGTAAATCATGATTTTCCAAGGAATTAAAATACCATGAAATACTGGGATTTCAAACAAGGTAAAAACATTAATTTCCTCTCTCTCCAAGATTCAGAGAGAACTTCAGGGTCCTACAGTGTCAACACCCAGGACATTTGACAACATGTGCATAAGTCTTGAGTCATATCATATCTTTTGGTTAATAGGAAAGTAAGTAAACTATGTTATTATAACATGATTGAGAGATTCCTATCAAAGATTAATACCATTCTCTCACACATAATTTGCAAAAACTGCCCCCAAAGTGGGAGACAAAAATCATCTACCAGAACATCAGCACATTAAGCTTTAATTCTTGTTTGCACTTGGATCATGTATCCCTCAGAAGTCTGAGGAGACTGGTGGAGAACTGACTCCGGGGAGCAGCAGGATATTTTTAGTTGTCTAGGAAAAGTGTCATCTACATAGCATGAGTAAAGTTATTTAAATTTTCTTTAATCTGCATCTGTTTTCCATTTCAGCTTTTATATCATTAGTGAGATGGCCCCATCTGACTCTGTTAAGGGATTAAATTCTTGTGTTCTATTGATCTTATCCACATTGGAGAAATAGGTTTTTCCTATCTATCTCATTATATAAAATCTAAGGCACAAGATATTATTTTAGCTATGCCAAGGATGAAAGCAATTGTTATAACCTATTAAATATCAAACATTGCTATTTTTATTAAATGAGTGCCTTCTCTTGGGTTCGTTTCCTTCCGTTGGTTTGTCTTATCCAACTACAAAGGGATAGCTTTTGTTTTAGCTTATTATGTTTCATTTTACCATACTTAAAAACGAATGAATAAATGAAAACATAAGCACTAGGGGTAAATGTTAGCAATTGAATTGTCACTTATACCTGTTGGGAGAGGGAAAATTAGTTATCTCCAATACAGTGACAGTGGGCATATCAACCACTCCAGGACAGGACTCACGTTCAGGAGTAGTTGGCCAACATATAATGGATTCCACAGTTTGTGTGTATGTGTGTGTGCACTTTTATTTAGTTACAGTTTGGCCTTTTGTGTGTGGGGGGCTTTATTTTGTTTTCTTGATTTTGTTGTTGTATTGGGGTTTTATTTGTTTGTTTGAGAAAGAACTTAAAGTTGGGTGGGTAGAGAGGGGGAGGGGACCTGGAAGGACTTGGGTGAGGGGAAGAATATGATCAAATATATTTAAAATTTAAAAATAGTTTTAGATTATATATGTATATATATATATATATGATTAACATGCTTTTAAATAGTTATGTGAAGTTGTAGGCTTAATATCAATCCCTTTATGCTGAAATATAGACAGTAGATTATTAACTGGCCAATAGGTAACATGGGATACTCTGTGCCATGCAAAATATCATTATAAAGAGGAGATGGGATAAAAGAATGACTTATTCTAGGAGAATCTCACTTGTTATGCAGATGTGCTTGTAGGCCACCTCATTGCAAGTTATTCTGTTAGGCTCTGGGTTGTAGGGCTAAATCAGAATCTATATCCTCATAGGCCAGTGGAGAAATACCTAGGAGCAAAAATCACTCTAGTGTGATAAATAATATGCACAAAGAATATTTATGGCACCAGGGGGCTGGTAAATTGTGCTTAGGGAATTAGAAAGGTTTCACTTGGGAATTAGAAAGGTTTCACTTTTTGTTTGTTTGTTTGTTTGTTTGCTGGTTTGTTTTTTTTGAAGCAGAGTCTCAGTATGTAGCCCTATTTGGCCTGAAGCTTACCTTGTAGACTACACTGGCCTCAAACTTACAGAGATTCCCCTGCCTCTGCCTCCCTCTCTACTTCTGGGATTAAAGGTGTACACCATCATGCTTTTCAGAAAGTTCTTTGCAGGTGTCCTGAGTAAGATGAACTTTTCTAGGCAGACAAGGAGGATAGGGATACTTGGGGAGGGAGCAGCAGCAGTTTGGTGACAAAGAGAGCAGTTAGAAGCAGTCTGACAGTCTGCAGCCCAATTTAGGAAATGTAACTTTTAACATGAAGGTCTCCGATTTTGCACAGGATTCACAAGGGTCTCTCAGGGTGTTGGTGAGGTGTAGGCAGGGTCCTGCTTTACCCCAACTTTAGCGGATTCCTCAGCTTCTCCGTGCATGTGTGAGATTTCATGTCATTCAGTATTTGTCTACTGAACCCATATTAGTGCTGGCCTGACACCTTCATTTCATCGCCTGCACAAAGCTTGTCTGGTGCTAAAGACACTCCAGCTCTTCGGTAGCAAGGAGAAAAGTAACATCAGTGATAGTGTCACTCTGGTCTGTTTGACACAGATTAGACAGCAGATGGGGGTGGCCCAGAGATGAGTGTGTAAAACCAATGTTAGTTGAGGAGCAAATACTAGTTGATGGCTTTATGTTTAGGCAAGTCTTGGGCTTCTGGTCTGGATGAATATGTTGAACACAAGGACTTTAGAGGAAGAGCAGGGTCATGAGGAAGAAATTGTGGGTCAGGGGATATGAGCAAGGGAGAACAGGAAAGAATGTTATTTCAAGGTAATACTATGAAAACATACATCAGTTTGGTATGGTAATCCAGGGAGGCCTGGGAATACGCATTGAGATGTCTTAACTTCATTTGGCAAATTAAACTGATAGAATCAGTTTTAGTGGAAGCCAGATTGCAGTGGGCTGAGAAATGAGTACGTAGCAAAGAAATGGGGATGGTGAGAATAGACACTGCTTCTAGAAGGATGGTTGTGAAGGCAGGAGGGAGAGAATGAGTGCTGAAGAAAATGCTTCAGTGGGAGGCATGGGTTTATAATATGTGCAAGAGAGGAATCCAGAAGGACAGAAAACTGGAGAAAACGGTGTGTGTGTGTGTGTGTGTGTGTGTGTGTGTGTGTGTGTGTCTGTCTGTCTGTCTGTCTGTGTGTTTGCTTGAGTGTAATTACTAAAGAAGGCCCCTGAAAAAGTGTGAGGGAACTAGTTTTGAGCACAAATATTCACTGAAGAACCTGAAATATTTGAGGATTTATTGGGAATGTACTTAGCATTTAGTTGTATGCACAATTATATATTTGGGGTGTTTTGAAGGAAAATTGAGTTTCAAAAATTAATTTCAGTTTTCTCTAGACACTTGAAGGATTGGTAGTGTTAAGGGAATTTTAGAACATAATGCACATCATTGTAACTATTACAATTCTTTCTAAGTCATTTGAATTTTTGAGTATCAAGCCCAGTTTAGTTTGAATCTCATTGATCCTTTAATAACCTGTGCTGAGTGCTTAAAATATGTATACATTTCACCCCCTGGAAATGCCTTAAGAAACCTTTCCCTCTCATCCTCTTATACCTTTATTCTTGTTGGCTTCTAAGTTTCCCATGAGAGTCAACATTCCCAAGAGTCTCTCATGGCACGTCATAGCAGTTCAACAGTGACTTCACATTTGCTGGTTCATACCCACATTTTAGATGAAATATTATCTTTGATTTCACAACTGGATGCTATTAGAGATGCTAGGGACCCTCTAAAGTAAACCAGATATGTAAAGTCACATTGAGGGGTACTTTTACACAGGGAATGGCATTGTGTTATCTAAATAGTTGCTGCTGGTTTTGTGCTTTACAACACCAAGAATATATAATAATCCATTAGCTCTTGCTTATGCTGCTGTCTGTTATCATTCTGCATACAGGTCTGGTGTTGAGGCAAAGGGATGAGAAGTAGTTCTGAAGGGGTGTTAAAGATGTAACACCCCTTTCTCACACTTGAAGTAGTTGCCAGTGATGGGTGGGAGAAGTATATTAAATACTACTACACGTCAGGTTCTCACTTCAGACAGCTGAACAATAAGCATTCTTGTGTGGTTCATAGGGGACTGAAATACCTATTTAGTAACGAAGAGATAGCAACCTAATTCAGTGCAATGTTCCTGACAGTTAAGCTTGTTAGTATGACTAACCCTTGAGGGTGTATTCACGGGGCTTCTAACCATAGTATCTATTACTGATGGTGAGAGTTAAGCTGAGTCTTCTAGACATGGACAAACTTCATTTTGACATTGATCTAAGGCCACGGGCATAAATCTCATCTATTCAGTGTCCCAGCTGTACATTGTGGGAACTCTCTGACATGTGCTGTGATTATTTCCCATCTGTACTCACTGATTATATGGGCCAATCCTTTCGTTGTCATCTCTACCTTGACCACTCTTCTTGTTTCCTATCTCAGTCTATACATTGCTCCATAATATAGAATAGCCTTTTTTTCCCTGAACAATACCAAAATGCTAGATTGTCAAAAAGAGGTTGAAAGGAGTGTGCTATGTACTGTGAAAGGAGCTAATCAGAGCATCTTTTTAATTGCTAGAGTAATGGTTTAGATGTGCAAAAATTTCCCAGGCTAAATTTGCATGGCTAATTAATTAAGTAAAACTTACAATTGACAAACATAATTAGCACATCCAAATTTGCAACCACATCCTGGTCCTCTTCAGTTGGAGCCAAGGAAGAATGTAAAATGCTCAAAACTCCCTGCTTTCTACTCTCTGTATCTCCTGTTGCCAATTCTCATTTTTAGGTTTTCTATACGTAGAACATAGCTAACTGCAAAACATTCCTAAGTATCATATTTTTTAAAAGAGAATTCTTGTGAATCTTAACGTATTTGTCCAATGCTTTAGCAGCTGAATTTTTCCACTGAATAAAAACTGCAAACAGGAAAAAGATCTCTTTTCAATCACTCCTCCATATTGCTATAACCAGGTAGATAGTTTTTATGGTGTGCTAATATTTTGTACATGAAAGTGGCTTGACATGGACAACTAGAATAGCAGTGCTAATGACTGTGTACCTCACTCAGTCAGTAGAGCTGCATACACATGGTTGTCTGTGGCTACTCCTTGATGTATCAAACTAATTCAGAATCCACCAGACCCCTTGTTGAGTCAAAGCCATGCTAGGTCTGAGGAAATTGGGAAGTGTCTTTCCTCCAACTTTCCATGTTCATTTAGTTTGTGTCATACTTTAGTGCAAATAGAATCCCTCTGTTTGGAGTGACATGGGGAAAAAGCCACTTCCTCTGTAGCCCAGATCTTTTCTATTTCCAGAACTAAAAAACCTCAGGTGGACCAATGCCCATTTTCTGGGTCAGGTTCCATATTGTGTTTACCATGACCAGTTTTATCCCTCTGATATCACTAAAACCAAGTCCTCATTCAAGCAATCGCAACATGATGGGAATGGCCAACCTTTCTTCTTGTATGTCGACTCGTGAAACTTTCACCCACCAGTGTATCATACTTCATGCATTCATGGAATTAATGCTGACTGAGTGTGTACTGTGTGGCAGACTGTCTTCCAATTGCATCTGATACTAGAATGGACACATATGCTTCTGCGTGTAGATGTACATACAGATCTATCATGCATAGACTTTCATTTCCTTTCAGTTTTCTTTTAATGGAAGTTATTCTATGTTAGTTGTAAGAGGTTTCTGCCTGTGGTATATACATGAGAAATGCATTATATAATTCTATTTAAGGTTGATAGAGATCAGGTTTGATGGGGGAAGACCCCTGAAAATCCTGGCTACAGATATAATGAAATAAACCTAAAAAAAAAAAAAACTACAGGACAGGTGACATATATTTTTCCTGTTCAAACATAAAACAAAAAATAATTTTGGCTGGCTAGTGTACAATGCACAGTTCATACTTATCTTAATGTAGATATATGTTAGTTTTGAAAGTTTGTATGTTTTCAGTTTTCAAGCCTTGCACTGTTTGAATTGTTTCTTGCAATTTTTGGTTTAGGGGACCAAACACAAATGAAAATGGCTGGCCCAGGTGATCCAGCCTCAACCATCTATCCTGCTGTCTAGACTGTAACCTCTCTCTCCTCTCACTACCAGAATCACCTAGCTCTAGCTTGAGCCCAAGAGAGTCACCCAGACTTGTAGCCCTTATCCTGCTAAGCTAAAATGATTGTACAGTGGGTGTAGCAGAGAATTTCTTTATTCATTTGACTTGTGTGGATACCATGGCTCTATAAAATGGGAAAATACAATGGAAGACATTGCTAAAATATGAGAACTTAACAGGCCATGTTGCCACACAACTTTAATCCCAGCACTTGGGAGGCAGAGGCAGGTAGATCTCTGTAAATTGGAGGGCATCTTGGTCTAAAGGAATTCGGGGCAAGCCAGGGCTACACAGAGAGAGACTATGTCTGGGGGTCAGGGGAATAGCATTTTCATACACAACTGGAGTTTGAAATCATGCTGGGGAATCAGCATTTCTTTGTTCTCATGAGATGGTTCACACAAGACAGCCTATTTTGGTATCAGTGCTAAGGCAAAGTCCCTGTCAGTCCAGGCCTCCCTGACAGTCATCCCAGATTTCAGTTCTCACCCAAATAAGAAGCAACATTCTCCCATCATTGTGTTTAAGCTCTTTCCTGAAGCAGGTAGAATAATTGACCTTTGAAGGAAAGTTCATGTTCTCCTTTGGGGAGAAATGATGAGTGATATGATTCTGACTATAGATTAGATTGCAAGTTGAACCTCAGATGTAACTTTTTAATTTTTTTTTATTTAATTTATTATTTTACATGTCGATCCCAGTTCCCTCTCCCTCCATCCTTCCCTCTATCCCTCCCTCCCTCCCTTTTACCCTCTCTCCTACCTTCACACACACCCTGACCACCCTCCCCTTTTATCCACCCCCCACGCACTCCATATGTAGGGTTATGCTCTCCAGGAGGGGTCATCTAAATTTGTCAAGTCATTTAGAGTAGGGACTAGGACTTCTCTCCTGTCTGTAGGTTAAGGGAATATCCCTCCATGGGGGGGTATGCCCCCAAAGTCCTTTTTTTTTTTTCACCAGGAATACATCCTGGTTCCACTGTATGAGGACCTTTAGACTGCTCAGGCCTTCTAGCTGAGACACATGTTCAGGGAGTCTGAGTCAGTCCCATGCTGGATTCCCAGCTATCAGTCTGGGGCCCATTAGCTAGCTCCTCCTTGTT
Source organism: Phodopus roborovskii (assembly GCF_943737965.1). Taxonomy (NCBI): domain Eukaryota; kingdom Metazoa; phylum Chordata; class Mammalia; order Rodentia; family Cricetidae; genus Phodopus; species Phodopus roborovskii. Next base: position 4,838,322 of record NW_026126487.1, on the reverse strand, counting down.
CAGATCAGCTGTCTCTACATGTTTCTGCAGCGTGGTCTTGTCTTCCCTCTCTGCATCTGGATTCTAGTTCAGCTTAGTATTTAGTTGTGAATGTTTACTTCTGTTTCCAACAGGTACTAGATGAGGGTTCCATGATGGTGGATAAGTTAGTCATTGATCTCATTATCAGGGAAGGGCATTTATCTGTTGCTCCAATGTTAGTTGGAGTCAGTCTTGTAGGTCTCTGGACATTTCTTTAGGTTCAGTTTTCTGTTCAATCCTATAATGGCTCCCTCTTTTATGTTCTCTCTCTCTCTCTCTCTCTCTCTCTCTCTCTCTCTCTCTCTCTCTCTCTCTCTCTCACTCTCTCTCTCCTCTCTTCTCTCTTCTATTCCTCCCCTGACTCAATCTTCCTAGTCCCATGTACTTTCCTCTCCTCCCCGTCTTTTTTTCTCTTAGTTCCCTCTCTACTCACTGCCCCCCCACACAATCCCCATGTACTCTGGAGAACTTGTCCCTTCCCCCTTCTGTGAGGGACCTTATATGAATCTCTTAGAATACACCTTGTATCCTAGTTCCTCTGTCGGTGTGGATTATAGACTGGTGATCCTTTGCTCTATGTCTAAAATCCATATATGAGTACATACTATGTTCCTTTTTGTGACTGGGTTACCTCATTCAGGATGGTTTCTTCAAGTTCCATCCACTTGCCTGCGGATTTCAAGATTCCATTGTTTTTTTCCACAGAGTAGCATTCCATTGTGTAGATGTGCCACATCTTCTTTATCCATTCTTCAGTTGAGGGGCATCTAGGTTGCTTCCAGGTTTTTGCTATTACAAATAATGCTGCTATGAACATAGTTGAGCACATATCTTTGTTGCATGGATGTGGATCATTTGGGTATATGCCTAAGAGGGGGATTGCCGGGTCCTGTGGTAAACATGTACAGCCATTTTGGAGATCAGTGTGGTGGTTCCTCAGGAAAATGGGAATCATTCTACCAAAGAAACTATTCTTGCCTTGACTGTTGACAGTATGCTGGACAAACTGGTCAAGAAAAACACAAAGGAAAAAACCTGGTGACCTTTATTCTGAGACAAGGTTTCTCTCATTGGACCTGATACACATCAGTCTAGTTAGAGTGGGTTGTCCAATGAATTCCAAGGATCCTCTTTGGCCCCCACCAGTGTTGAAGTTACAACCAACTGCCACACCCCACTTTTTTATAGATATTGGGGATCTGAACTTAGGTCCTCAATGCTTGTTGATTTAGCAATAGAATCATCTTCCCAGCCCCTCTCCAGATGGTTTGAAAATGAGCTTCAGATCTGATGTTCTGTTAGACTACATTTGTGTGCATTTCCTATACATAAGGACTTTCTCTACCAATTGTTATATAGCCACTTACTTAAGGCAGCATTCACTTGGATAACATGGTTAAGATGGTAACTACAAACTCTCTCCTTTTAAAAGTTATTTTTGTTTCATTTGTAATTATTAAGTACCTTTGCAGGAGCTATTTGAGATCATCAGGGCCAAGGGTTAGCTCAATTTTTGTGCTTAGTATGCACAAAATACTCAGTTCAACACCAAACACCATATAAACTGGGTGAAGGTGGTTCTTGCCTATATTTCCAGCTGTTGGGAGATGGAGACAGAAAGACTAGAAATTCAAGGGTCATCTTGTCATCTTGGGTTGCATAACAAATGTCATACCTCAAAATGAAACAAATATCTTTTTTTTTTTTTTGTCATCATACATTTAACCAATAGTTCCTGCAGTTAGTGGCAATTCATACTCTAGGGTTTACTGACTAGAGATTTTTTTATTAGTTAGAGTTTGCTATAAACCATAGGAGCAGGTGGCTGGTTGTAGTTGTTGTTGTTGTGTGCACATGTGTGTGTTGATAGCCTATACTGACCAGATACTCAAGATCCTCCTGCCTCAGCTTCCACTGTGCAGAAATTGCAGGCATGCACCACCATGCCCCACTATTTTTATCTTCATTGAATGCTTGCAGTGCTTTGTCTTCAGAGTGGTTTGTAGGCTCACCATTTTGAGACACAGCTGACTCCCAATTATAAAATTAAAACAATTATCAGAAACTTTATTATACATAGAAGATTCTACTTTTGTGTTTACAAAAATAAAAGAAATCAGGTGAGGCACTTATTTAGCATGTGGCCTGTGATTTAGCTAATTTAGAGCCTCAGGAATAGTCACATCCCTTAGTGTTCCCTAGAATCTTCACTTTTCCTCCACATGCTCAGCTTTGGTCCTCATGGTCTTTAATTTTTTTTGTTTGTTTTTTGGGTAAAGAGAGAAAATGAACTAAGAAATCTAAACTATGCCACTCTAAAACTTGAGTTTAAAAGTTGATTTTCCAAGAGGCTGGCATATTTGCACCACAAAACCAAAACAAAGCCAAAAGAAGAGTTAGTTTTGGTAACAAGATTTGATTTTATTAAAGTTACCCACAAAATCAAACCTCAACTTCTTTAACATAATTTCCTTATCTATTCATGAGGTATAGGATGTGTTGTAAGAAAGAGAAAAGGAAGGGCAGACACAGAGCAAGACAGACAGATTCACACACACACACACACACACACCCTTTTTTTAAGTCATGCAAAATCTGAATAAAGCACTAAATTAAATATTTTGGTATTAAAAATGTTAAAAGTAGCTGGGTGTTGGTAACACATGCCTTTAATCCCAGTACTAGGGAGGCAGAGGTAGGCAGATCTCTGTGAGTTCCAGACATGCCTGGTCTACAGAGTGAGTGCCAGGACAGGCTCCAAAGCTACAGAGAAACCCTGTCTTGAAAAACAAAAACAAAACAAAACAAAATGCTAAAAGCAAAACAATAACATGAAATTCTTGACAGTAAATGCCATCAATGTTAAACCAGTTCACAGACAGTCTTGATAGCACGTAGAAACCCTGGTGATCTACCAAAGCATCCAAGGTCTTTTGAAATAAGGTACAACATTTACATCCATTCTTTCTCATCCCTTAAACTATTAGTAGCCTCTTGGTATTGTTTTAATATTCAATTCTTACATTTAATGTGTATATATTTTTAAACATTAACTTCTCAACTAGATTGTAAGCTTGAAAATAAGGTTTATATCTCCAATGTTTTCTCTTATTTTACACAGCATATTAACATATCTTGGTGCTTGAGCAATCTAGCATGTTTTTTATTATTATTATTATTTTTGGTTTTTTGAGACAGGGTTTCTCTGTGTGTAGTTCTGGCTGTCCTGGAACTCACTCTGTAGATCAAGCTGGCTTCAAACTCACTGCATCTGCCTCCCGAGTGCTGGGATTAAAGGAGTGTACCACTACTACCACTGGAAGCTTATTTTTTAATGATTTAATTTTAAATATTTTATCAATGTCTTAGACTTGAATATATTTTCTTTAACCATGAAATCTTAAGACATTTGCTCCATTATGAAATGTGGTTTCATCACATCTAAGAATTCAATTCCAAGGAAGAGGAGATGCCTCAATGGGCAAGATTTTTTTTTTCTGTGAGGACCTGAGTTCCAGTCCTCAGCACCCATGTAAAGTCCAAACATGGCTGCATGTGCCTGTAGTCCAGAATTGAGGAGCAGAGACTTAAAGATCCTGAGTGTACACTGGGTAGCCAGTCTAGCTAAAATGGCACGATTCTGGTTCAGTGAGAGACCCTTCTCAAGGCACTAAAGCAAAGAGCACCAGAAAAGACACCCAGCATCCTGCTCCGGCCTCCACATATGCATACACAGGAGCACAGACTTGCACACACACACACACATACGTGTAACACACACATGTATAAATCTGCTGGTGAAAATGATGGAGAACAAGACAAAGCCATCTCTTATTTTCATCAGTTGAAGAGGCTTAATGAAAATGTAGACATAACTGCAAAGGAATCTGACAACACAAACTTATTTCCCATGTCAGAGCTACATAAGAGAGACTAAGAAGAGGGCTTTGTCATTTCAAGTAGCAAAATGAAAACTTCCTTTTCTACACCCAGTTTCCTTAGGACATCTCAATATGGCATCCTGAGTGTCCCTTTGCTGGCATAGTGCTTGGTAGGGTGCCAGCTATTTGAAAAGGAGCCTGATTTTCCTTACTCCCAATCTGAATTCCTTTATTTAGGAACATTTTAGGGCACAGCTCTTGTTCCTTGCAAAAATGGTAGAACAGAACAAGTGTCTTCTTGGTGAAGACCACAGGCGTGCTGCGCCAACCCTTTCTCCTACCTTTCTCAACAAAGGAAACGCTAACATAGCATCTAACAACCACTAAGAGAGCTGCCCTGGAGTTCAGCTCCATTCAGAAATGCCTGGCCTTCCTATTGCTACCACCAGCAGCTGATCAATATCAGCTGCTGTCTCTACGCTCTATTGGAATTGTCAGATTAGAAAAATCACATTGTACATCATTAATCCTTAAAATGAATGAGGTTAATAAGAACAGATCTTATGAGTGAATGTACAATTTACTAACATACCAGTGTTCTTTAAATATGTGTGTGATGGTCTTCTAACACTTCACTTGACCATCTGGTGCTTTTGATTACTTCATGCCCTATGTCACAGATGAAGTCTATGGCCTGTCACATCTAGTAGGTAGTAAATCTTTTTGAGGTCAATGTCTGTATCTTTTGTTTCTTGATATTGCTCCCAATCACATAGGATGGTGCCTTGTAATAAATACTCATTCACTAAATGAATACATTAAAATTGTCATTGATGGGGATGGAGAGATGGCTCAGCCATTAAAAGTACACAGTGCTTTTGCAGAGGACTAGAGTCAGTTCCTATCAATTGTGTTGGGCAGCTCACAACTACTTGTGATGCCAGCTCCAGGGGGTTAGATGTCCCTGGCCTTCACAGGCATCTGTACTCACATGCATATACTCACACACAGTCATACACACACACACACACACACACACACACACACACACACACATACACTAAAATAAATCTTTTAAAATGTCATTAACATGTAAATCACATAAACATTGCATGCAAAATAGTAGTAATAGTGAAACTCTAGACAGGTATGTGAAATGGATAATGGATGGTGTGCCAGTCTGCTTTATATGTCCTTGATTGTGACCACAGGGCCACACAGCAGTTCTGCAGTGAAGGTGCCTTCTTTATGGTTTAGAGGCAAGGCAGAAGGGTGCATTCTTGCTTCCTCTCTTGCTTTTAGTGTTCTACAACACAATGTGGTAACTCTTCTGGTTCCAGTGGTCCAGCAGGGATCACACTAGAGTTCCAGGTCCCATTTTGGGTTCCATTTCTCTTCCAAACACACATCATATACTGTTATTTTCCTGCTTACTACCATTATGAATGGTTCATGCCATCTTGGCATTGAGTTACCCATGTACCAATTATTTTCCTCAGGTCATCTCTTCACTTTAGTATTTATCATCCGAGAAAACATGGTGGTTTGTTTTTACTAAAATTCCCTTGGGGGTATGGTCTGAAGGGATAGACAGTATGTAACTTGCATCCAGATAACACAAAGATTTTTTTCTGTTGTTTATGCTTGTCTTCCCCTGCTAGACAAAAACAGAGATCTCTGTTCTAAAAACAAAAATCCAGCCAGAGTAGGGCTAGTTGATTGGGGTTTTCTGTAATCTAATAAAGCAAGTTTAATGACTCAAGAGAGGCCGGCTGTACATTGCAGTTCACAGCTCATGAAAAGACATACTATATTAATTTTTAAGCTGGGTCTCTTAGGCTGAGTTATATTATTTTGGTAATGCCTTCCCTGAATGAACTGCTGTTATTTGAGCTCCAACATCACAAACCTACCATAGGAAGAGAATCCTCATATATGAGTGAGTTATTGAATTCCAACAGGCTTTTCTCCATCTAGGAGGAGACTGGCTGGGGGATGGACAGTCTTAATCCTTTAGGGTAAAATAAATATTTGTATATATTCAAGTACTCCTCATCTACTAATAAATGTGGGTAGTGAGCACTAGGGATATCTCCTATAATACTTCAATGTTCCACATTCATCAAGGAGAAACTCCAAACCCCTTCACACAGCATACAGAGCCTGGTGCCTGGCTCTAAGCCTGCCTCTTCTCACAGTCTTTTCCCATTCTCCTTCAGGACACCAAATGTCCCAACTGGCCTTCTTACAGGCTTTCTGCTTGGACTATTACATATCTTCTCCTATATCTATCTCACTGTTAGTAATGGTGGATTGCTGAGTGAAAAACAGGGCATGAGTGGATGCTCTCCCTGAATCTTACAACCAGCCAGCCAGAAGTACTATGATTATTCTCATTTCATAGACAGAGAAAACAGGCTTGGCAAACTTAAGAGCACAAGCAGTTCCATACAGCTATTAAGTGGAGGCATAGAGAGGAAAAGCAAGTGATCTTACCCCAGAGCTCAGTCTAGGTTGTCCCTCCTCCTAACAAGCAAAGGAAGCTTAGCAATCTTCTATGATTAATTAGACACTGCTGCAGAAAGCTCTGGTCATTCCACTTATCCACTCCTAGCACTTATTATCTGCCCCTCCCACTCACTCCCCCCCACCCAAAACTGCTTGTTTTTTGTTTTGTTTTGTTTTGTTTTTTGTCTGTGTCTCCAACCAGCCTTAGAGACCACAAGGCAAATCATGTAGGTCCTTCTTGTTCTATACCCAATTGTTCCTAAGAAGCCCAGAGTTTAGTAGATGCCCAGAGTCTTCAGAAGAGTAAACTTCTCTCCTCACTTCCTTTCAATGCCATGCCACTGGAAACCCTGTGCAATTCTTTGCACAGGAAAAGGTTAATCCACTTACTGATGCCAGGTTCAAGTAGGAATTAGTGACTTCTCCTTTTGGGGAGGAATCCAGAATTATGTGAGCAGACTAAGGCTTTCTTGTGGTTGGTAGGGCCTGGTCATAAGGATTAAGGCTATTGCTCAATTAAGCTTTTGCTCACTCCAGCTGTCCCCATCCCCCACCACCAGATTGTCCTTGGTAGGAAACAAAAAGCAGGAAGTAGCTGGTCACTTTGCAGAAAATTCACTGAGCGATTATCCTTCACTTGACTGGTTTCCTAATACTACGTAATATTGAAGGTGGAAGAGACACTGGGCTGTAGATCATTTAACCCCTTTTCACTGAGAAAGAAAACTGAAACTGAGGGGTGTCCAAATTCATCCACAGTGAATGGTCTAGCCAGAGCTGTGATCTATATTTTTCATTTAAATACCAAATTATTGACTACACTTTAAACATTACAAAAACGTTTAAAAATATATATTTACTTTTTTTGAGAATTTCATACAATGCACTTTGATCATATTCACATCCTCTCCTCCAGCTCCTTCAAGATCCACCTACCCCATCTCTCTACCCACCCAGTGTCATGTCTGGAAATAGTCTATGTCACCCCATCGCAAAAGCACAGTTGATTAGGTGAGAGAGAACATGCAGAGTCTATCTGTTTTTAAATTTCCTTTTTAAACAACAAATTCCCTTTGCTAGCTAACACTCTACTCTGATAATTTTAATTCATGTACCCTTGTGACCTAGTCACCTCTTAGGCTACATCTTTCTGTCTATAATGTATTGAGGGATGAACTTCTGGAAGATACATTCCTGCCATAGAAGTAAGTTTGGGGATGGTAATTTCATTTTCATGTGTAGGTCTCATAACCCCATCATACACTGTCTAAAGCACATCTCTCTCTCCTTTGTGTAACAAAGATAGGCCTTACTTTTCAAAAAGTCAACATGTTTTCAAGCTGATATGGCACAATAAAGAGCAATTCCTGTGTGAGTCCAATTCATTCTGCAATGTTCAAATACCACCTCTGAGTAGTTTGGGTGGTTTTTAAAAGAAAGTGACATTGACTCTCATTAGTTGTACCTTCTGGGCTTCGATGGATGCACATGGAGAGGACTGTGCTCTTGCTTACATTTTTGGGCAGCTTTGGATGCATAGCTCAGATGAGCTGGCATTAGGATGTCTGACTGTGCCCCCATCCCACTAACCTTAACTCTTGATTTAGCTCATTAAAAGCAGACATTAAACATTTAAGTCCCATTACCAACATTACCTGAGAAAGATCTCTTTTCCCAATGTTGACCTTGCCTAGAAATTTGGAGAAATTATTTATTCAGAAATATTTTCTTCATTATAATTCTATTGTGTAGTAATAGCAAACCTTTGGAAGAACCAAATTTTTGCCTAAATTTGAATCAGACTGTTACTCTCATTTGAAAGACACATTTTAACTTTATAGTTTAATTACAACAGTAATGGGAGATTTCTTTAATAATTCTTATGGTATTAAAGTTTCTTGATTTAACAGATTTTTGAAGCTACCAAGGATTGAACCCAGGGCTTCATGTATGCTAAACATGCTCTCTTAACCCCTGAGCTATATATTCCCACATACCTAGCCAGGTCCAGTAGATTTTTAATAACATCCAATGTCACCAGAAACTTTCCTTATTTCTGATCTCTATTCAAAAATAAAATCCATCTGATTCTTTGGAGCAATGGCTTAAGTTACCTGAGGCCAGGTTAATTTTGTCCCTGTGCTCTAGAATAGCCCCATTCAGTGAGCAACATACCTGTCTGTTTAATTAATATGTACTAGGTCTTCTTTCAAGGCCAAGCAGGCTCAATTATGGGTTCTAGCTAATTTTACCCCTTTCTTCTTTGCATCACATCCTGCTCCCCCTCACCTCCGCCTCAGTCCTATGTGCTTACAACAGAAGTTCAATAAGAGACTAGCACTGGGCATGATAACATTAACTAGGACAGCACAGAAAAGCTGAGGGAGGGTGGGGGGTGCTCAGAGAAGGCAGAATAATGTGGCTCCTGCTTTGGGCTTGGAGAAGTTTACACAGCGAATATGTGAAGTTTATTCCATTTGTTATGACTGAACACGATTTTTTTTTTCTTCGTATGAGAAACCGTATCTAAGTGGGGTCACTACAGTAAAGAGAAGTGTTATTGTCTTATTGATGCCAGCAAAGCCTGTTAGGGACTATTAATTTTATTGTTCATTTAGGCATGCATGGTTGCCACAGCAACAACATTAGTTCCTTCCAGTCCTTTGTGCAGTGAGCATCTGTTGAGAACCTTGCAAAGGTGTCTGTGTCTCTCTCTTTCCTGTTGCAGATTGGACCCCTTTCTTGCTCTCCTTATGAGCAACCTATTTATCAAGCATATTCCCCAAGAAGACACTTCTGGAACCAGGCAAAGAAGAAATCTACAGGACAATGAAGGCTTTTCTTTCCTGTAGGCTTCTGCAGAAGAATGGATGGTTTGGGAGTTAGAGGATAATTAAAAATCTTGGGTCAGCTGAAATGTGAATAACTCCTTGGCAAAGTTCACAGCCAATCTTTTACACAGGCTAGCCAGGATTCTGAGTGTCTTGATTAAAGCCAAAATTGTAAATTCTAGCTCAAACTCCCAGTGGCATGCAGTAATAGGGTATACTTTTTTGCCAGTGATTTCATATTCCAAGATCTTCTTCTTCTTTTTTTTTTTTTTTTTTTTACGTAAATTAACCCATTTATTAGAGGCTGGGGGTCTCAAGCAATAGCATTTCTACTGGTCTTTCAGTTCCTTCAGTCTTCTGATGGCAGACTTCACTGTGACGGCAGAAGTAGTGTTGTACGTCCAGGCCCCACCTGCCACGGTCTTCATGCAGGAACCACAGTGCCAGATGCCAACTGCTCGTCTCTTCATCTTGGTCTTGCCACAGAAGGAGCAAGTGTACTTGGCGTGCTGGCTGATTTCAATTTTCTTCACCATTTTCCGGAGGGAGGCACCATAGCGGGTCCCGTATTTCCCAACGATCCCGACCTTCTTGGTGCGTTTAGCCATGTCGCCGGAACCTAAGCCCAAGCCCGGAGAGGAAGAGACGCAGTGCGCAGGCGCGGTTTTAGACAACCAGCGGACCCAAGATCTTCTTCTTGAACAATATAGATTTAAGAAAATGTGGCTCTCCCAACACTCAACCAGGGGCTGATACAGACAGATTAGAGCCTAATGGTGGTGGCCCATGCCTTTAATCCAGCACTTGGGAGGCAGAGGCAGGTGGATCACTGTGAGTTTGAGGCCAGTGTGGTCAACAGAGGGAGTTCCAGGGCAGGCTCCAAAGCTATAGAGAAACTCTGTCTTAAAACTCCACCCCTACCCCCCAAATATTAGGTGTTTTTGAAGTCTTCAGTTGTTATGAATAGACAACTGTGTGAGTTCATATCTTTGATTCTGTCCTAAATCATTTCCTCTGTTAATTTATACAGTTGAACTATAGGAGAATTTATAGATAGATTCCATTACTAGCCAGGGGAAAGCTGTCGGACCTGGGCAGGATGTCTTTTAAAAAGATTATTGTATATTTATATAGTTATTTACTTTTTGGTTTTTCAAGATAGAATTTTCTGTGCAACCTGGCTTTCCTAGAACTCCCTCTGTAGACCAGACATGGCCCGGGGCATATATTTAGTTTTTAATTGTGTGTGTGTCACACGTGGATGTCAGATAACTTGAGGGAGTCAGTTCTCTCCTAAGTGTGTTTTCCCCTATCCATCTAGCCAGCCCTAGGCTGTCTTTTACATTGGTTGAGAAGAAATACTGTAAATGCATGTAGAATCCTTAGTTGAAACTTAACATGTAAATGTTAGGGCACCTGAATGAGTGAGTTTATCAAAACATCATTACAGTTTCCTCCTCCTTCTGTCATTACTCTAATCATGCTGATCGAGAATAGAGTTTTGTATTCATTTTTGCAAAGAACTTACTCATTCCTCTTCAAAATTCTTACCTAATGATACCTATTGTTCAATCATAAGTAATACTTAACAGTAAAATCTTTTACTTGGAGTAAATTATCTTTGAGAAAGATTCAACTTGGGATTCTCTGTTGATCAAGAAGTTGAAATTGACATCCCCTCCTCAGTTCTAGGGAAGGAACTTTTATGCCAAATAACATCCTTAAACAGGAGTGGGAAGGAATTTTATGCCAAATAACATCCTTAAACAGGAGTGCTGAGGTTAAGATATTGGAGTTTCCACAGGGCGGTGAATATGGTACTCTGGCAAGCCTTTGTGTGGATTCTTGGGACTCATTTCTCTAGGGCTGCCCAGTGTGCTATGGTTCTGCATTTATCAGCACTGAGCTTTCCTTTTGCTTTCGTTTATCTGGGATCATAAGATCACAGTACTTTTGAATTAGAAAACACAGTCTCCTCTTGTCCATTCCTGTCCTCAGAACTTGTCAATACTTGGCTATGCTTTCATATCATCTACCTTTAAAAGCTTGTTTACCTAGATATGTTGACAGCTTGACACAGAACAACAGTTTTGCTAAATCCAAACTATTATACCAATGTGGTTTTAGCAAAAACAGCTTAATACAAGTAAGGTGTTTTGTTTGTTTGTTTGTTTGTTTGTTTTCTACAGCTCTGATTTAAATTCATAGATTGACCCTGGACAGATCTGAACTTTGCTAGTTCTCAGTCTTCATCTATACAAGGAGAACAGAATTCTCTCAGAACTTCTTGTGACATTACCTGAGATGATGTGTGGGATGTGGGAGATGTTATATGTATATGTGAGCTAGTGGCTGTTCATCCTGCCTGCCTGCCTGCTTTTAGAGTCTACATCAGCCTGGTAGCTTTCATCTCAGTCTCCCTGGACTAAACTATTTTACTACTACTAGAAGCATATGTTGCAGAAATATTTATACATAACATGCAACAACACATGTTAACTAACACTGTTACTAAAAAGCTGGAGACAATATTAATTTTATCCATTAGGGAGAAAGTTAAATAAATATCCACATAGTGGGATACACTGCCATTGATGCATTCTGCAACTGCAAAGAAACAACTTCAAAACAGATGGTATATGAAAAATCATTTCATCAAATAGTATATAGTGTATGATCTCACTTCTGCTCAATCAAACCATACAAAAATTCAACAAGCCATACCTGGGCATGGGAGCACATTTATATATAACTTGGTACTGTCCCATGTCACCGAGCTATCTCTTCTTATTGCACTCTGTAGTAAGTACAAAGAATAGAGATTATGAAATGAGTCTTGAGTTCGGGAGTATTGCTTCAGTAGAAGAGGGTATGTTTAGTATACATAAGCCCCTCGGTTCAATCTCCCAGGAGCCCCCTTCTACCTCCAAAAAGAGTTTTAAGGTCCCAATGATGAGCTTCATATTCTTGTTGTGTTTATGGGCAAAGGGCACCTTATATGTGCTTCATTTTCTACCTCTAAGAGATTGGACATTTTTACCTAAAATTGATGATTTTAAATTTGTAAAAATTTTCTAAATTTTAGATTGTGTTTTTATTCTGAAACACAGGACAGCATCAGAAGCTCTTGGGAAAACTGAATATATAACTGAATATAGTTGTTTAGTGGCTCTCGTATTATTTCCTGTGTCAACTGAAACTCCCTGGTTAGGGGCTTTGTGACAGTTTCTGTCTGCTACAGTAGTCACCAAAGTGTTAGGTTCCATCAGATCCTGAAGACATCTGTTTTAAAGGAATAATACTTTTGCTTTTCTCCTTCTTTCTCTTTTTTTATTTTAATAAAGTCTGGCTATGTAGCCCAGGCTGGCCACAGACTCCCAATCCTTCCGTCTCAGCCTCATGAGTACTAGGATAACAGGTGTGTGCCATCACCCATGGCAGAATTATTGTCTAACAGCAGCAACTCAAATATTTCTATTAATTAATTGAATTAACATAATGATAAATTACTTGCTAACCCAACAGTTGTTGAGTATCCATTACTCAACAGCCAACAATGGCTGTTACACAGTGAAGGCTTATGTGAATACATAATTGGATTGAGTCCCCTCTACCTCTCAGTTTCAACTGGTACAGTTTTGTATTCGGCTTTTAATGGACTCGATGCCACTTGTAATCCTGCTATGAAGACCAGGTGAAAACTGTGAGAAGTCAGCAGGGACCAGAAAAGCTGATGGAGCGTGATATGCTCCAGGTGATGCAACAGCCCAGGCAGAACTTGAACATCTTGTTCCCTGATTGAGAGATCTGGGATCATTGCTCTAGTTACCAGCAGGCCCAAAGCTTACATAGTGGGCCCAGGGCTCAGAATATTATCTCACTGATAACACTGCCCGAGTTGGAAGCTTAGCTTCATCACCGAACAGCTGGTTACTTTGGCAAAGTACCTTCTCTTTCTGACTCAGTTTCATCATCTATTAAGTAGAATACTATAACCTTGTTTTGTTGATAAATAGACATAGTACACTTACTGTATGCAGCATGTAATTAACACATCTAAGAATCCTCAAATTGTGGCTATGATTATTTTAAAGTTAATTGTATCAAACTGTAGTTAATAATGTATTACACACACACAATTTTGAGACAAAGTCTCACTATGCTACCTGGAACTTACCATGTAGACTAAGCTGATCTTGAAGTCACAGAGATGACCTGCCTCTTTCTCCTTAGTGCTAGGATTAAACGATTGAACCACCATGCCAACCAATAATATATCATATTTTTGAAAATTGCTGAGTAGATTTTAAGTGTTTTTTACTACAAAAATTAAAATTATATAGTACATATATTAATTGGTTTGACTGTGCCAACCTACGATGTGTATTTCAAGACAACAATATTATTCATGATTAATATATACATTATATATGTAATTTTTGTCAATTTGAAAATAAAATCAATCTTATCAAGAAATGAAGCAATTGGACCTACAGTATGAAGGCCAATGAAATCAAATAAATGTGGAAATGAGATAAAGGTGGATTTGGGGAGGGGGGTAAATGAAGATGATCTAAGCAGAGAAAGTACAGTTGACACAGGCCAAAGACACAAAGAACCCCTAGTCTTTAGAATCAGAATTCACCAATGCATGCAGCCAGCCACCGATTCTGTACATATTTACTGAATATAAACTCTGAGCCTGTAGCTTTTCTAGTTGCTGGGCCTATGCTGTGACTATGAGATCCCTTCTTACATCAGCTTTGAGTTTTCGTGGCTAAAACTGCAATTGTCACACTCAGGGATCCCTGCTGCACTGGACAGAGTACTGACCCCTAGCCTTGGGTTTTTTCTATTTCTAGAGGAAAAGGAGCAACCAGCCCCATCTACTCTTGGGCTGTGGAGATGTGACATTACTTTGAAAGCATCTGCACAACACAAACAGCACTAAAATTTAATAAAGCTTATTTGTTTCCAATGTGAAGCAGGAGGTGCCTCAAGAACCCAAAGAACACATTGTGGTAAACACAAGGTAGGATGGGGGAAGTGTAGGAAGAAACACCCACCATCCTGGTATGTGAGCACCAAGAATGGGACTGTGAATCCAGCGCAGAACTTTGCGGGGAAACCTATAATCTGCTGAGGTGGAATAACAAGTGTGTAAGGAGGTCTCCTATCCACACAACAGGAGGGCAGGACAGTCTTCTCCTGCAGTGCTTTCTCCTCAGCCAGTTTACTGAGCTCATTACTTCCTGAACTTGGTTATCTATGCTCTCACCAGGAAAGAGGCAAATCTACCCTCCAGGGAGGTCAGGAGGATTACAGTGCTTTGCCTCATGCAAACAGACCCCGGGGAAAGAGACTTCACCACCCTGCTGTGCTGAAGATTGAGGTGCCCTCAAGGCCTGACAGTCAATTCTAAGCCAGACTCCTAGAGCAGAGGTACCACTATTTGCCTGAATTTATTTTCAGTTTCAGCAGTACATTCACTGTTTCTTGTTTCTCATATGGATTTAATCCCCATGGATAATAATTGTATTTGGTGGACCCAGCAAGCAAAATGCATGACCCAAGGCCTTCTGGTCCTTGACTGACTCAGTTCTCTCTCTACAGACAAGGAAGCAGGGCTCAGGGAAGCTAGATGATGAGCTAGTGTCAAGAAGCCAGTGGTTCAAAGCAGTGAACTAGATGGAAAATTAACAGTGTGTGCCCACTGTTCTTGCCACCATGCTAACACATTTTCATAACAGTAAAAGAATTTGCTAAAATATCTTGGAATAAGCCAGGTGGCGGTGGTGCACGCCTTTAATCCCAGCACTCAGGAGGCAGAGAGAGGCAGATATACCTGTGAGTTCGAAGCCAGCCTGGTCTACAGAGCAAGTTCCAGGACAGGTTCCAAAGCTACAGAGAAGCCCTATCTCAAAAAACCAGAAACAAACAAACAAAAATCTCCTGGAACAGAGATTATGTGATATGCATGAAAAGACAACATATAGATTGTGTTTGCACCCCTGAAAGAATATCTAGAGTTTGCAAATATCTGCTCCTTTTATTTTGTTTAATATCTCTGCACAGCTGTGAATTGTGTTCTATTGAATAAGCTGTGTGTGTGTGCCTGGAGGTGATGTCAGTGTGGCTCCGTGGAGACTTAGAGGATAACTCCTCTTGGGTTTTATTTGGTGATAAAAATAATCTGTGGTGGTTTTGGTTTTCCCTGTCTTACAAGCTGGGCGAGTGAGCCAGGACAGCGCTGTCTCCTGCTTTTCTATGTGGTCATTATCCATATTCCATTCAGACCACATGAAAGACCACTGGTTCTCAAATGTTCCCCCAGGGACTATTGGTGTGGTCATCAGTGGGGAGGGAAATGGAGAGGTGTACAGGCAAGCAACACTGACCAGAGTAATTCTTCTGAAGAAAGCTTGCATACTTGCAATGTGAACTCACCACTGGAAGACTGCCATATTTTCTATTTTAAGGTTTTAGTGTCCCTTATGTCACCAAGCAACTCCTTATGCTACTACTGTGTAGCATGCTACAGGTTCTGGAATTGGAATATCTGACTTCAAACCCTAGCTCTGTATGTGTTAAATGTCTGATTATGGGTAAATGACTAAATTGTATGTTTGTTTACTCTCTATAAAATGTGAATTTTTAATCTAATTTACATGAGAACTAACTAGACACAATCTAGAGACTAACTAGAGGCAGCACTTGGCATTCAGTAGCCACTTACTAAATGCTGTCTGGTGCTGTTAATATCACCTGGTCATGGAGACCAATACCATGAAGACATGAACTTGATGGGTCAGGAGACAGCATCAATTCCAGAGTCTCACATGGACTAGGAGCAGTCACTTGATCCAAAATCATAGACCACAGACACAGAAAAATGCATCTGACCCAACACCTCACTCTACAAATTAATTAGGCTCTGAGTGCAGAAGAGGCTCCTCTAACATCCCTGGGGCAGCAGTGTCTAGCCAGGATGAGCCAGCACCACTCTCTTGACTTCTAGCCCAGAGCTTCCCATCATTACTTTGGAGACAAAAGCCCTTGCCAAGAATTCTTAGCTTTGCTGAAGACTTGAAGACTCTGAAACCAAGAAGAGAATGGTTCTGTAACATGCTCTCTTAGGACTGTGGCCATGCAGAAGCAACAGCCAGTGGATTCCAACAGTCATAGACGGTAGAAGTATCAGAAGCAGAATGGTGCATTTAAAATGCTCCTACATAATGGACTGGGGCTGCAACTCATGTGTTTTGCATGCATGAGGCCCTGGATTCTATTCCCAGCACTAAAAAGAAAAGATAATAATGAAAACATGCTTACAGTAAGTCACCATGCCAGTGGACAGCCTAGCAGGAAAAGCTGGGTAGTTTCTTAAAGGCTGACAGAAGATTGCTTTGTCTTTTTTTTTTTTTTTCTTGGCTCTGTAAGGGAATTTAGATGATGCTTGCTCTGTATAGACTCTCCTCTCCTCCCCTCCCCTCCTCCCCTCCCCTCCTCCCCTCCCCTCCTCCCCTCCCCTCCTATCCCTTTCCTCACTTCTCTCCCCTCCCTTTCCTCCCTTCTCTCCTCTCCTCCCCTCCCCTCTCCTCTTTTCTCATCTCCTCCTTTCTTCCCCCTCTCTCTTCTCTCTTTCTCCCTCCCTCCCCTATAACCTCAGACACCCTCTTAGCTATGTTTCCCTTCCAAATTGATGCTATCTTTTTAACCCACTGAGCCCAGTCAGTCAATGTTGTCTGTGCTTGAGTGTAGGACCATCTGACCTGAGCATGTTCAGCCCTCCAAGGACCACATTCTGAAAGAAAACTGACTTTCCTTGATCCAGTAGTCTAACTGCTAAATCTCCTCAGCTAGGGGTGAGGCTTTATGTGCCCCTTCTGCATCTATGCTGGAATGTTGATTCACTTAATCGTATGCAGGCCACTGTAGCTGATTTGAACTCATGAGTACAATGCCCTGTTGTGTCCCAAAGACACTGTTTCATAGCAGTCTACCTCAAGGCTCTTAGAACCTTTCTTTCTCTTCTTCTGCAATGTTCTCTGAGCTATGTGAGGAGGGAATATAATGTAGATATCCCATTTAAGGCTGAACACAGTTACCAATCTTGAAACTGAGTTTTACCACATAACCCTAGCTTGCCTGGAACTCACTGTGTAGACCAGGCTGGCTTCAAACTTATCTTCGTATCACTGACTACAGATTGTTGGGATTGTAGGTGTGCATCACTCTACTCAGCTTTGGAGATTTTCCTATGAGCTGTCATTTCAGCCCCTTTGCATCTCTTTTCTTTCTGCTCAGATTCTCAGTCAGATCCTAGGACCATAGGTTGACCTATTTTCTATTCCGCTTTTGCTTTGACTTGTAAGACACCTCTTCTGTATTTGGCCGTGGCAAGCACTTAACAAAATGAACCTTTTGTTTAGCATTCAAATACACCCAAGATGTTCTGGATCATTATATATATCATGCCTGTGATAATCAATGTTGTCATTGTGAGTAGGCAGAGAAACATTTCTGAATGTGTCTACAGTGGTATTTCCAGAGTTAGTTGTGTGTGTGTATGTGTGTGTGTGTGTGGGGGGGTGAACATGGGTAGTACCATTCAATAGGCAGGGGCATGGGTAGAATAAAGGCAGAGGATTAAATCCTCAAATATAAACCTTCTCTGCTTTTTTCTGTTTCATGTTCTGCCATGAGTGTTCTACTCCACACACTTCCTGCCATGACACTTTGTCTTGCCTAAGACCCATAGCAACCAAGCCAGTGGACCAGACCTGAAACCCTTTGAAACTGTGAGCACAAATAAATCTTTCTTCAAGTTGTTTGCTCAGATCATTGACATACTGCATAAAAGACCAACACAGTGTCTGTCCATCCATTCTTGTCCAGTTCTCACAGATGCCTCTCTGCTGAGCTCACAGGATGCTCCTACTCCTTAGTAATCTCCAGTTCCTTAGAACTTTTAAAGCCTAGACAAACAGCAACTGATATTTGATACATTGTGTTGTGGTCTCATCTCTGAACAAGTTCCTTGAGAATCATGTACTTGAGCATCTTACCACCAAATCAGTTAAAGGAGTCCCTCCTATTGCTGAAGCTCAGCAGCTGCTGGCTGGCTGATGGGTATGAAGCAAGGAGCTTAAGTTTCAAAAAAAAAAAAAAAGTGATGTTTCTTTATCCCCAGAGTGCTTCATCCACAGGAGCCACTGTGAATCCTTGGCTAACACTTTTCTCTGCCTAAGGCCTTTCTAAGGCTTCCTGATGCTCTGGCAATATTTTGCTGTTTTGAAAATACATTTTAGAAATCTGTGGGACATACTTGAAAAAGGAAAGTCAATTAAAAAATTAATTTTTCTTACCTTTTTCTGTTGGCAGAAACTGATGATCCTCTTTGACAGACAAGTAAAAGCTATAAAAATACTTCTAAAATACAAATATCATAGAAGGACATAAAGAAGCAGGGTGGGTAACTGATTCTTGGGTTCCCATTTACTCACTCCACCCAATCAGCAAACGGAATTCTCCTGGTTTGACTTCCTGCATTTTAGGAGGGAACCTACTTGTATTATTCTGTTGAAACAAAAAATTTCTGTAGCCCTCTTGCTGAGGCCCTGGGCCTATTAAATTGTTAGCTAAAGCAGTGGTCAGAGTACCACAGAGGTCTGTTTACCAGGCAAACTCCGTGTTTCTTTCCCTAAGATCAAATTCTCCACCACAAATGTTAGCCCCAAATTTGGGGGAAAAATGAGAAGAATGCACGGATTAATCCTTGAGGGCCTTTCTGCCCACATTTCTGTTTGCTTTAAAATTTTTGTATTCAGAGAGTAATAGGTGATCCCTTCTGTGGCTAATTAAAACCCATGCAAATTGGAGTTTTCAGGCTAGCAATTAGGGCAAGGGACTTAATGTGCAATGTTTACTTTCTGGCTCCCCAGATTGTGAGTTCAGGTTCTCTTCAAATTGCTCTTTTTTTGTTTTTTGTTTCTTTTACGCTCCAACCATGGAGATTAAGGAAGCCTGCATTTACAATAGCATCTTATGAAGGGGGGTGGGGAGTGGGGGATGGGGGAGGTGACTACAGAGGTTTTAGTAAATGATGCTCTTTGATGTCTGCAACTTGAAATCTATATTTGAGGGGCCCAATGGATCTAAGAAGTATTCAGAACTAAAGTTTAAGCCTCAAAGCTGGGGCCCTTGCAGAGAAAAATGAGAAGTGGCTGTTGACTCTGCTCTTACACCTCAGCCCTCTGTCATGCAATAAAATGTTCTCTTTCTTTCAGGTGAAGCTTGTGTGGTGAACACGCCACATGAATGTGGTGCATCCACTCTTCTTTTGGCTGCTATCCACAAATGTATTTATAGCTGTTAATCTTGGCTTGAGGCTTTGGGCAATTCATTTATTATGGGTGAGAAAAGGTAGGAGAAAGAGTTTCCAGGAACACATTGTGTTCTGTACACCCATGAAGTATTTTAAAAGCTCCTTGTTTGAAATACCCATGAGACCTGTGGCTAAGGATTGCTAAGGATCTGAAATCCGTAGGTCTTATTCCATTTGTGGACCTCAGATCATAGTTTCAGGATCTAGGGCAACAAGATGCTTTGAAATTTAATAAATATCAAAATGCAAGAATAGTTTCTTTCAAGAGTTACTTTTCTGCTAAGACCTCAACACAGAATCCCTTCTGCTTCTACTTTGGAGTCCTTAGGTCATAGAGATAGATGGTTTACTTCAAACCAGTTCTCAGGCTCTCATTGCTTCTGTTAGTGCATCATGATTGTGATGTCATGAGTGGTTACTGTGGAGGCAATTATCATAATATGAGAGATGTGTGAATTAAAGTATGGGGAGATAGGCCTTGAGAGATAGGCCTTTGAGAAAAGAGACAAATCACCTTTCATTTCAACTTCCTCAGTAACAAAAGGGTGAAGCAGAAAAGGACATAGATATGAAACTGAAAATTAGCTTTGGAGCACAATGCTTTTTATACTTTGCATGAAATATTAGAAAGTCTTTCATTTGTTTGTTTTTTTAAATTACATGTTGGTCACATATCTTGTAGGGATGTTAAAAATAAATGTGTTTTTCCTTCAAAAAAAGAAATATGGCTGATAGCAGCATACTACAGTATATCACATCCAAAGGCAATATTATACAAAGCTCAAGGACATCAGGGAAATCTTTCGAGTGCTGCCTTAGAAGGCTCAAGGTGATATGTTTTTGCCCAGTTCTGGGAGGGTGGGGAGAGGCATCTGCAGTCTGCAAAACAATACAACCAAGCAAATAAGATACAACCAAACAAACTATGCAGCCGGCTGGTTCGCTGCTGGCATTTGACAAGCTCTGGGAAATGAGACTGCACAACTCCACAGGGAGTTTTCTCCCCTTCATGTTAATGAAGTACTGTACATTTATTTCTTGGGACTGAAGGTGGTAGGGGTGAGGACTTCAGTGCTGCTGAGCAAGTATTTTAAGGAAATGATTCCAAATCCCCTGCCTCTGGCTTGGAATAATCAATGTCATTACTGCTTGTTTGGGAGCTTTGTCTTTTCTTGGAAAGAACCCAGGGCTGGCAGACAGAAGTAGTCAGTGTGGTGGCTAGTGACAGAGGGAGTCTGTGAAGCAAGCAGGCTGAGTGCCCTTGAGCTCTGGATTCTGCATGAGAGATCTGGGTTCAAGTCACAACTTTGCCATTGTGGATTCTCTTTAATCCTCACCAGAGCTCTTAACTGCTATGCTTTCTCATCTTATTATTGGAATGAGACTGTTATAACAGCAAGAATGAGCATAAGAAAGAAAAATGTCTGATATACATATATCGTCGTCAAGCTACAGATAGAAAGAATTAGGTCTTATTAATTGAAGTTCCATGATAGGAGAATGGCCTTTAGTTTCTTCCTTCTTGTTTTATGGCATCCTTTGTGGATATTCTGAGTACAAGAGGCACCTTCTTTGGTGAGACTTGATACTGGCAATTAACTCACCATGGAAAAGAATGCAGTGTTCCTAATGAGTGCCCAGTTTCTGCAAGGTCAAGAGTAAATTTCCCCAGCCTGGGGTTTGGGGTCTTCCCTAATTGTTCTTCAGTTAAGCATTCAGTTCCTCACTCCATCACTGTTGCCTTCTTTAAGCCTAACCATTTTATGTGCTGCCTCTGGCTTTCCTTGTGGCTGTTTTTGTTCTTGTTCTTTTCTTACCCAACCAATTCTATCTATCCCTTTCATCAGTTAGCTATATTGATACTTCCCTGTGAACATCACTGGTTAATGGTGTCACATATGCAATATGCTGGTTGAACACAGTACAGAGACACTGCCAGAGAAGGAAGACAGGATTTTAAAATCTGACCAAGTCATATGTTATGCTGAGGGGCTGTCTGCATGGAGGAAAATACCTTTCCCCAGTTATAAACAAACAAAACAAACAGTAGGAAAGGGTAGGAGTGGCTCTTCATGCATTGATATAATTAGATATTTGCCATCTATTTTTGCTCCTGTTTTCTGGAAATTGTATGAGTCTTGTGGATTTAGGCCTTGATATGCTGGTAGATAGTTCACACAAAATAAAGCAGAACCATTTTAAATCAGCAAGAGACTGCAATAGACTCATGCTTTGAGGACAATTATGCTTTACCTGTCAGTCCTTTGCACCTAGGAGGTCTTTAACAACAGAAGTGCATGCTCTGATGATCTCTGGTTCCTCGTGAGATTGTAAACATCAATGTCATTTCTTTTTTAAAAT
The DNA here is from genome assembly GCF_943737965.1 of Phodopus roborovskii. Classification (NCBI taxonomy): domain Eukaryota; kingdom Metazoa; phylum Chordata; class Mammalia; order Rodentia; family Cricetidae; genus Phodopus; species Phodopus roborovskii. Next base: position 4,816,333 of record NW_026126487.1, on the reverse strand, counting down.
TCTTGGTAGCAGTCTCTCTGCTTATTAGGCAGAGGGAATGAGAATGTATAAATCTGTGATCCCCTCTCAAATCGAGGCTGGATTTTGAGTGAGGGCTATAGATTATGGGCTTGTCTTCTTACCTATTTCTGGAGCCCCAGAACACTGGAACTTTGTGGTAGATCAGGAAAAAAGGTCAGTACCTTTACTAAAGGCAAGGTTGTAGCCTGTGTGCTCAGGGTACCAGGAGGAAAGTTGTATGTCTCTGACTCAAGTGTTGCAGGATCATCAGTTGAAAGGATGGTGGCCATAGTGGCTCTAAGGAGCATTAGTGGAACAAGAGCAGGTCCAGGGAGAGCCATGGGGTCACTGAGAGGCCTCAGACATCTGCTCTCCCTATGAGAGGCAGGCACAGGTGGAATGGTTGGAGAGAGAGAGGCGACTTCAACTGGTGATGTGAAGTCATCTTGATCGTGTGTCTGCTGCTGAATGCCTGTCTCCATCTCAGACCAATCCATCGACTTGGAAGCCTTAAAGGCTTTCTAAACCCATCCTGTCCCAAACTGATATCAGAATCTTTGCACATAAATATGAATATCTAGTGATGTTGCATCTTTCCAGATGGTACAGCCTATCCATCTGGCTTAGTAAATTCCATTTGGTAAATAATTTTCTTGGCCCGCTCTGTATTCCCAGCTCTCAGGTCAAATTTGCATTTGGGCCTCTTTCCTGGAATGGATGAAGTTCCCTCCTCAGTGATTGTTACATATGCTCCCATGGCCAGTTTCACCAAACCTCTTAATGCTTTCTTGTTTCTCCTAGGACCAAAACCTAAGTCCTTAACACAGACTCTATGACCCCTCAAGGTCTGGTTCCTTGTAGCCTCCCCAGGTATCTGTGGGCCAGCTCCTCACACCTAGCCCCAGTCCAGAGTCTCGAATGGCTCCTTACCTACTCTCAAACCCAGGCCAGGCAGCTTCCTCAACTTAGAGTGTTCTTTTGTAGCTGCCACCCCTTCCTCCAGCCACCTCTGCCTAATATATCATTTCTAATTTTTCAGATATTAGTTCAAATATAGCTTATCTTCCCACTGATATTGTTTCAGCCTTCTGCTTTGTACATATGTCAAAGTATACTTCCTGATGGAATATCGTGGTTTATATAAACACACCATACATTTATTTTGTGTCTATCTGATGGATGGCTTTTCCTGAAAGATAATAAACTCCAGGGTGCTGGCTGAGCTTGCCCTCCAATACATTTCCATGGCCATCTCAGTGCCTGATACATTGTAGGATAAGTTAAACCTATTTTGAATGAATAGATGCAGGAAGACTGTTCTGGAACAGAAAGCCATACCCTGTGGTGCTACAGGGTAGGCAACTTGTACAGCAGCTGTACAAGTTTGCACTCCCACCAGCAATGGAGTAGTGTTCCCCTTTCTCCACAGCCTCTCCAGTATAAGCTGTCATTGGTGATTTTGATTTTAGCCATTCTGATCAGTGTAAGATGGACTCTAAGAGTGCTTTTGATTTTCATTTCCCTGATGACTAAGGATGTTGAACATTTCTTTAAGTGTTTTTCTGTCATTTGAGATTGTTCTGTTGAGAATTCTCTCTTTAGATCTGTACCCTATTTTATAATTGAATTATTTGGTATTTTGATTTCTAGTTTTTTGAGTTCTTTGTGTATTTTGGAGATCAGCTATTAGGTCCTCTCTTTCAGCTATTACTAGGTCACCATTTCCTATAAGGTGTTCATTAATAAACTATAATACAGTTTACAAGGATAAAAAGTATCATCATTATATAATAGGTGCTATAAATAATAAAAGATAAAATCAATCAATTAATAGCTCAAGTGAAATTCCTGGTTCAGTTAGTGAACTGTGAACCTGGGGATTCTTTACAAGAAGAACCAGAAAGTCTTGGAAATTAGAGTGCGTACAAGGGGGTAGTAGACCCTAAGAGTTGGTGGGATTGCTAGGGGCTGGAACCTATGATTTTTCTACGCTAATATGTTTCCACTAGCCATTTTAATTTTGAGTTTCCCCTATCAGCCCCTTTCACTCCAATAGCTGTCCATTTAGAACACGTATGTCCTATTATTGTTGGGAAGGGAGGAGAGCAGTGTCAAAGGGCAGAGGGAGTTGTACTGCAGTGTCCTGGACACTGATGTGATCCTGGGTCACTGCTTTCAAATGCCATTATGAAATGCAGTCTGCACAGAGCTCAGGGCCTCTTCCCATCAGACTAATGCACCTGGGGTGGAGGGAGGGGCAGAGGCTGGCTGCCTGGCAATCTCTCAGAGCCCAGGAAAGGGATTATGTTAGCTCAGTGGGCCTCATCACCATAATAAAATGGAAGTAATGCTTAGCAACTCATCAAGACTCCCCATTTAGGTGATTACCCAGTTTCCAATCCCATTTCTAGAGAAAAGAGGATTGCCAGACCCTTCCTCCACCCCCATCATTACTCTACTCAGGCAAAGCTATCTTTGCGGGTAGCTTCATGAGATACACATTGCAGGTAAGCACACAGCAGGCTGGGATTTTGGCCTCTTTGTCTCCCAGGCCAGCAGGCCACAGCAGGATAGCCATCCCCTGAGAAGTAAGAGTAGAGAAGAAACAGCATAGCAGAGGCCTGCAGCAGCTGGCTGATGTCACTGATTTCCTGCAGGAGACTCTGGTGGCTGGCTGGAGCCCATGTCACTCTTCCTTCTGCTCTCTCTCTTAGGTGTTACTAAAATAAGCCCTGAAACCCTTTGAGCTGTGCTGAGCTAAAGCCAGCTTCTTAAGATGCCTCATCTCCATGGAGCCCCTCTATAAATTAGCCTCCCCTAATTGGGAAAAGACAGGAGGAGATGTCCCTGAGCAGGAGGGGTTCTCATGCCACACTTCTGTGCAGACTAGCCTTTGGAGCCTGTATCAAGGTTGCTCACTTAGTCCAGACCTCTAATTAGCCTGGTAAACTGTTTTCTGACACTCCAGCAGATTGCCAAGAAGGAACAAAGGCAAGAGGACAGTGCTAGAAGAGACATTCATGGGACAAGTATGAATGTGATCCTACTCCAGGAAGATAACTCGCTGGTTCCCTTAGACCCCTTTTAGTGCTATAGTCATTAGTTTAACAGTGACAACCGGGGAGAGAGGAGGAGGGGTGGAGACCCCAGTGGCTCTCTCTTACTACTCATCCCACTGGATCCCCTCTAGCAGGGAGCCACCTCTGAGTTCCATCTGCACCTCTCCTTTACCTGTCACTTCTCGGTGTGCTTTAACATTCCCCTTATACCCAACTCCCTTTGGGAAGATTCTTTCCACCTTATTCTGTCAAGACCAGAAGGTGGTGGCCCCAGTCTGGTGGTACTTGTCATCTTGTGGCTGTGATCTGTTAACTATCATTATAGTCTCAATCCACTTGTCATGTCTTTTGTTTTTTGGTTTTTTGAGACATGGTTTCTCTGTAGCTTTGGAGCCTGTCCTGGAACTAGCTCTGTAGACCAGGCTGGCCTTGAACTCACAGAGATCTGTCAGCCTCTACCTCCAGAATGCTGGGATTAAAGGTGTGCACCACCAACACCCAGCTACACTTGCAAATATCTTACGCTGGAACTCAGAAATGTATGAATAAGTGATGATTGTTCCAGATTAGCCAGGTAAAACTTCTAAGGCATCATCTGCTTATAAACAACAGATGCTCAGTGAATGCTTGTCTTTCAAACAGGGAAAGATTCTTCCCTAGATCTGAGCAACTACACTAACTTTGTACTTGCATGGCACCCTTGTGTTACACATGTTCCTTCTTGGAAGTAGGATTCTGCAACAATGGTCTCCTGAGATTCTCTGGGAGCTCCAGTGTCAAGAGTATCCAGGAAGCCAGAGATAACAGAGCTGTAGGCTCTTCTTGACCAGTTTGAAACTATAAAAGAATCCTCTTTCCAGTGGAGAAACTTGAAATTATGAGTTCTTTGGTTCAAATTTCCACTGTTACCCCTTAACCATTGCTACTTAGTGAAAGGAGCCTAACTTTTATCTGTAGCCTCATGTTAATAATATTTATACATATTGCTGCTGGTCCTTGGTGACAACTATACTTACATATGGGTTTATGTGTATGTTGTTTTTGGGTTTTTTTTTTTTTGCTCCTACAAGCAAGTTGTGACCTGATCTTGTAGGCTCAAAGGGAGGAGACTCCTCAGACAATGGTTCCAGAAAATTCTGATGTATCTTAGCTGTTAGTTATCTATGCTGTCCCAGGTGATGCTCATATCAACTGTAATACTCTCAACAAACTGTAAGATAGACATTATTGCCATATTGCAAGTGAGGAAAACACAGTGTGGGATACTTAAGAAATTTGCCCAAGTTTTATTACATCATGTTTTGTTCTAGGGCCCAAGCTCCATGCTCTGGATGCGGCCTCTTGTAGGTTAGGAAGTTCTATAATGGATGGGAATGAATACAGAGACCCAAAGTAAGACATGCAGAGACAGTCAGACCTTGGAACACATAGCTCTAAATGAGATGTCTTGGTCAAATCCCTCCCCTCAGAGCTCAGGGAATCCTGCAGAAGAGGGGGCAGAAGGAGTGGGGTAGATAGATGGGGTGGAGGACACCGGAAGAACAAAGCCTTCTATAACAACTGAGCAAAGCTCATGAACTCACAGACACTGCAGCAGCATGCACAGGGCCTGGCTGGATCTGCTCCAGGTCCTCTGCATGTCCTATGGCTTTGAGTTTAGTACGTCTATGTAACTCCTGAATGTGTACATGAGTGGGTCTCTGATTCTTGTGCCTTCTTTTGGGGTTCTTTTATATTTCTGTTTGCTTATCTTGTCCAATTTCTGTAAGGCAGTTTTTGTATATCTTATCATATATTACTTTGTAAAATTTGAACACTTCAAAAAAGAGAGAACATTCTACAATAAAGAGGTTTCCCTATGGGCTTGTGCTCATCAGAATGGTTTTGGGCCCATGCTTCTCTGTGTGTTCCTACCTCACATCACTACAGAAGACCCCTTTAAGTCCATGCCACACCCCTTCAAGAGGCTTTTTGATCCCTAGCCTTGGAATCCCAGCCCTCAGGTCACCCTCATGCTGGCATTGCCTCACACAGGATTCACAAGCAAGTCCTTTTCAGGCTTACACATGATCACTTCTAAGATCCTCTACTTTATTCCTTTGCTGTATCAGACTCCATATACATTAACCACACCAGTATTTTGCATGGCCATCTACAGATCGTGGACATTTCTACATCAGGATGCTGAATCTCTCCTTGGAAACCAGAAGCCTTGTTTGTGCTTCAGAGTCCCCTTCCTTTTAAGCTCCTTTTGGAGTCCCCCACATAACTTCACTGACTTGTTACTTACCCACTTCCCTCTCTTAAGATCTGCATATAACTATATAAAACATAACTTCAGACTTGTGTGGGACCTCAAGGTGTTCTTGTATTTTTAATTCAGTTTTCCCTGTGTAGGCTGCAACCTCCTAAGGATCAAAAAGTTATTTAGTAGAAAATTAGCTTACATGATGTATAACCTACACACAATAGAATGCACCTGCTTTAAGTGCTAAGTTTGGTGAGTTTTGACAAATTGAGAGGTGTTGATATTAGATCCTAAGAGTTTGACAGAATTCTGTGGTCAGTCCACCTCATCCTGGGCTTTTCTGTGTGGGGAGACTTGATTATAGCTTTGATCTCACTGTTAGCAATGAGCTTGCTTAAGTTATTTAGATATTCTCTCTTTTGTTTTAACAAACATCACCAAAACAAAATTTATACACTTAAATTTCATTTACTTTTTTTAGGTTTTTCAGCTTTTTGGAGTGTAAGTTTTCAAAGTATTTCCCAACAATTTTCTGGATTTTACTGGAATCTTTAGTTATAATTCCCCTTTTATCTCTAATTTTGTTATTTTGAGTTTTTTTCACTCTGTGTTATTGTCAACTCAATCTTAACTTTAAAAAAGAGTTAAAACTTTGTTTGATTTTGTATGCTGTTCTTTCTTTCCCCTTTCTTTAGTATCTCTTGCAATCTATCTGGTTTGAAATTGTCTTCTGGGTTTTCTAGAGTCTTGAGTGCATCATTAGGTTATTTATTAAAGTCATTCTAATTTTTTTTTATATGAGAATTTATAGCTGCAAATTTCTTCTTAGAATTGCCTTGGCTATGTCTCAGAGAGTTGGGTAGGTTGCATAGCAAACTTTCTCTTAGGACTGTCCTGATTGTGTCTCAGATGGTTGGGTAGGTTGCATTATCATTTATTTGACTCCAGGAATTTCCTTTTTGAATTCCTCAATAATCCACAATTTTCATAATGTCTATAGTTTTTCTTGCTATTGGTTTTTTTTATTCTACTCTTGTTTGAGACTATACAAGAAATTAGCTCTTTTTTTTGTATTTGTTAAAGCTTGACTTGTGGCATACTGATGTGATGAGTTTTGGAGAAGGTTTCAATTGTTGCTAAAAGTGTGTATTCCTTATCTGTTGGGTGTACTATTAGTATAGATCTGTTAACTCCACTCATTTACAGTGTGTTCTATTTCTGAAGTTTCTGTACTTGCTTTTAGTTTGGAAGACCTATCTAGATATGAGAATGAGGTATCGAAACTTTCCTGTTAGGGTTGTAATTTGAATTTTCTTGATAATTAAAGACATTGAACACCCTTGATAACATGTGTGTGTTTACCACATCTTTTCTTTTTTGATGTATATACTCAAACATATACATGTTTATAGTTATTGATGATTTTTTGAAATTTTTCCATTATGAGTTCTTTTTATATTTTGAATGAGTCTTGCCAGACATACTTTATTTTCTCCTATATTATCTTTTTATTGTCTTAATTATGTCTGTTGAAGGTGATGCATTTTTAATTATGATGAAATTTAATTTATTGATTGTAGTAATTTAAAAACAGTTAATGTATTTTTGACCCTGTGAAATCCTTATCTGATCCAAGATTGTGCATGCTTTCTTAAGGTTTTCTCTAGAAGTTTCAATTTTGCTCTGTCTGTACACCCAGCACATGGTCTACCTTGCTGAGTGTTTCATGTACACTTGAAAAGAATGTGCATTTTGTACCCAGTGAGTGAATGCCACTTAGGTCAGGTGGTTGACTGTGATGTTCAAACCATCTATATTTTCATTGATTTTTCTGTCTACTTGCCTTATGAATTATTGAGAGAACTGTTGGAAACTCCAAGTTTAATTTAAACTTGTCTGTTTCTTCTCTCATTCTTGTCAATTTTCGTGTCATGTGTTTTGAAGCTCTGTTATTATGTGAATGCTCATTTAGGCTTGTTAATTTCTTATGGCAAGAATATATCTCTACTTATCACAATCCCTTGCTTCACACTTTATGTTCTGTGGTGTGAATACAGCTCTAACTGCAGGGTTTTCACAGTACATCATTTCCTCACAATTTTACCTTTAAGCTATGATGTATAAGGTGGATTCCTTCAAGTGTAGAAAATGTTTTATTTGTCCAATCCAAAAACTTCCACCTTAACAATTTCTATGCATTTTTTCATGTGTGTGTAATACAGTTATTGAAATTATTTGTCTGTCATCCTGATAGTTGTCTCATTTTTATCCCTTTTCTCCATTCCTGTCTTTCCTTCTTCCTTCTGTCCTCTCTCTGAGACAGGGTCTCTCTGTGTAGCACTGGCTTAATGGAACTCATTAATTAGAACAGGCTGGCTTCAAACTCGTAGAGATCCAGTACCTGTTTCTACTGAGCGCTGGGACTGAAGACATGTGCCACCATGCCCAGCACCTGCCATTCCTTAAATTATGTTTTATATTTCATTTATGATGCCTTTTATAGTTAATTTTATTTTGATTATTTTCTTTTTCTGTGTATATAGTTGTGATTGTACTATGTGTCTTTAACTGTCAATTTCTACCCACAAATTTTACTACCTCCCATGTAATGTAAGACCCTTAAAACAATATACTTTCATTTCCCCTTTTATGTTCCATTATATTGTTTTGATTGGTATGTATGTGTATGTGTGTGTGTGTGTGTGTGTGTATTAAACCCCACAAAACATTGTTGTTGTGTTTTCTTTGTTCAGCTATCTTAAAAAGAATTTTTTTATTTAATTTTATATAACAAAGTCCAATTAAATGAAAACAAATATTTATACACAATATTTGGGAATTTGGGCGTCGTTCTTTCCAAACTACTTCCTGCTGGTAAGGGGCGCTGTGAAAAGAATTTTTTTAAGTGAGGAAAATGTATATATACTCATACTGAAGAACAGTGTTCTTTACTGTTCAGCATAGTCTTGACTTTTCTTTTTATTGAAAATACATTATTTTCTCACATAATATATCCTGATTATGGTTTCTCTTCCATCTGCTCCTTCGAGTTACTCCCCACCACCCCTCCCAACTGGATCCACTTCCTCTCTGTCTCTCATTAGAAAAGAACAGGCTTCTAAGAGATGATAATAAAACATTAAAAATAAAATATGGTAAGAGAAAACAAGAACTATCATGTCAAAGTTGGAAAAGACAAACCAATAGATGGAAAAGACCCCTAGAGGAGGCACAAGAATCAGAGACCCACTTGTTCACATTCTTAGGAATCCTGTGAAAACACTAAAGCAGTGACCATAATGTATAGGCAAAGGACTGGTGCAAATCCATGCAGGCCCTGTGAATGTGCTTCAGTCTCTGTGAGTCCATATGAGCTTTGCTCATGTTGATTTAGGGACCTTATTTTCTTGGTGTCCCCCATCTCCTCTGGCTCTTACACTCTTTCTGCCCCCTCTTTGGGGGAGGAGTGTTCCCTGATCTCCGAGGAGAGGGGTTTGGTGGAGATATCACATAAAATTTAGGGCTGAATGCTCCAAAAACCTGATGTTTTACTTGGAATCAATTCCTTTGGCTTGAAAACATTCATCTCACATTATTTAATGCAATGGTTGGCTGGCAGTGATTCAGGATTCTGATCTTCATTCCTGAACAGTAATTTCATTCTTCATTGAAACTTTATTGACACCCTTTCTTTCAGGGTTAGACAATGTCTCTCCATTGTCTTTTCACTTAGATTCTTTAGGGTATTTTATCTTTTCCCTTGGCTTGTGCTTTGAAATTTTTCCTTTATGATTAATTTCTGGTAACTCATTTATGCCATGTTTTGATGTTATGTTATATATTGATATTATATTGTATGTTGATGTTATGTTATGTGTTGATGTTATTCTGTGTGCTGATGTTATGCTGTGTGTTGATGTGGTTATCTTTATATTTAACCTCCTTAATGCTGACTGAACTGGTGTTGTGGGTTATTCACCAGAGAAGACTGTTCAGACATGGTTTTAGCCAATAGAAAATCTTTATTAGCTGGCCAGAGACTACACTGGGATCCTGGTTGTACTAAAGTCTTAGGGCCTACTAAGTCTGAGGCCCTGTTACAATAGCATTTAAGTATGTAAAATTTTCAGCCATTATTTCTTCAAAAAAATGTATCTTCCTCCCTACTTCTTTCTAAGACTCCAATTTCATGATGCACTGTTTGTGTTCTCTAAGTTCATTGGGTGTTCCTCTTTTAACAGTTTGCATTTTCCTCTGTATGCCACATTATTGATGTTTTTATGGGTCTTCCTTCACCAATATATTAACCCAATTGAGTTAATTTTAAATCGCAGATATTGTGTTTTGAACCCTAGAAATTGTATTTGGATTTAAAAAAAAAATGGTTTCTATTTCTCTTCTTATTTGGCTTATGTTTTCCTTTATCTTTTTGGAAAGAATTTAGATGTTTTTTATTCATTGTCTGTTAATTTTAGCTTCTCTGTAATTTCCAGTATGTTTTCAAGCACTAAATTATTTTTGGTCAGATATAGCTTGTGTTATCCTTATTTTTTCTATATCTAACAGCTATTTTTTAATTGAATGTAAAGCATTGTTAAATTATTGATTGGATTTGTTATCTCTCTTTAGAGTGTTGAGTTTTGTTCTAGAAAACAGTTAATTTGTTATTATTATTGAACAACACACACTTTTAAGGCTTGAGTTTTCTAGGGTAGTTGTAATGGTTAATTTGTGAGCACACCGGTGTGTGTGTGTGTGTGTGTGTGTGTGTGTGTGTGTGTGTGTGTGTGTGCCTGTGAGGTCATTTCCAACGATGATTATATCATGAATATTCTGAAATGATGAAAGGACTAATTTCTTGATATATTCATAACATGGTGGTATTATTGGAAGGTGGTAAAGGGTAGGGAGTGGGGATTCCTTGGTGGAAGTAGGTCACTGGGGGTATATCTTTTTTGGAGGAGGAAGGTTGTGTTTCTTTCTGTCTTATTCTGCTTCCTGTGAAGAACAGCCTCTGCAACATATTCCTGTGCCATTGCAATCTGTCGAAGTGCATGGGCTAAGCAACCTTGCACTGAACCCTCTGAAATGGTGGGCAAACGTTAGTCTTTCCTCCTTTCAGATTGCTTGTGTCAGACATTCTGCCAGAGGTTTGAGAAAGGAAAGCAATGTTGTTTTTGGTGAATTCCATGGATGTTTAGCTGGTTTTCTTCTTTCTATTGGTAACAACATGAGTGTGCCCCATGCACATGTAGAGTTTATTAGTTTTTCATCTCACAGACCTCTGGAAGATGTTTTTTGGTGGTTGCTTTCTAGGTAGTCTTGTGGAGTCATGGTGTACAAATATAAAAAAATATACAGGGTTACCCAGTGCAGTTAGCAGGTGCTCTTCCTCCTTAAACTCTTTATTTGGTATTCTTGTCCCTCAAATCCCAGCCACTTTGCTCTTCTTTAATTAATGTTGATCCACATTTCATCATCACACAAGGCTCCCATCCTCTATTGGTACTTCACATTCCTATTTGGGGTCTAGTACAAGGTTATAAGTGGAAACTCAGGACTCATTTCAATTATTGTCTAGTATCTTAAAACACTTATTCCATAAAATTCCACAGTATTGTATAACACTTTCAGTGACAAGGGTAATTGTCCCTCTTAATTTCATCATAGCCAGAGCCCGTTTTAGGAATCACTGTAAAATCAAATTTTAATAGTTGTCACAGAGTGAACACAAAGTGAAATAGAGAACCCCATCCCCAAGAGTCTGCTCACCTGTGATATTATAGATGCTCTAGATATTGGGGTAGTTTTGTTTCATTTTTGATTTTTTTTTTTTGTTTTTTGTTTTTTATACTAAAGTTCAAGGGAAGTTGGACCTTCATTTAGGAGAAGTCTATCACAGATGTAAAATTTTGAAAATTATTTCTCCTTTTCTCTGTGAGGTCTAAGGTGACAGACTTGGTCCAGGGCCACAGATGGTCACTGTGCGTAGTGGACATTGTAATAGATTAACATAGGTAAAATTTGTGAGGAATCCAGTCATGGCCATGTGGCTATCAGTCCTTAGGAGTGAGTGGTGGTTGTGTGAAATCCAAATTTATTCCAGTTTTAGACCACAAATGACTCAGCATCTTAAGGGAAAGGTTGAACAAAGGAGATTCATAGAGTTCCTGAGCCAATAATGTACTGGGAGCAAGAGAGCTTGAACTAAGAAGACATAAGGGAAGGGGGGTGAGGGGAGAGGCTGGTAACTGACATTCCCAGGCTTCAGAGATGAAAATTCAAAGAAAAAGGTAGGGTTGACAGTACCTTCATGATGTCTCTTATGTACAGGAAAATGAGAATAGCCCCCTTAGGTTTACAGGGCATTGGAGAGAGGGAGGAAGGGAGAATCCATTCATCTGTTAAATATTTTCTTTGCCTGTAGTTTCCTAGGCACTGACATGGGCAATTTCCAGTGTTCTCAGTGAAAGAGAGTGTTGACACACATGTATTTCCCTGTAATTAGGGAAGGAACCAAATGGCATATGCTCCTGGGTGGTTTCCATGGCTGCATTCTATTCTCTGTCTGCATCCTAGGGAGTTTCATTTTCTCTCCTTCACCCTGGCTTTCTTTTCCTTATGGCCTTAATGTCAGGAGATCCTCTTTATCATTCCAGAAATAGAACATGTTCATAGTTTGGGTGGGAGAAGTTGGTTTATATCAAAGAGAAGTTTCTAGAAGCTAAGTGAGATTATTTCTATTCGTCCTTTGAAGACAATTTACAGTCTTAAAATATTGGTTTTTATTTTATGGAAAGGACATTTTGGGACCAGTAACATTTTATGACATCACTGGGGAGGATTTCCAGACCTAGGCAGACAGAGTTGGGTGGGGTGTCATAGAAAGTCCATTGACTTGGAAATTCCTGATTTCAAATCCTCACTGTGCTTACTCATTAGATATATGAATAAGTGTTTCATCATCCCAGAACCCAGGTTTATTTCCTGTGCAGTGGGGTTATTTTACTTAGGGTTAAGTAGAAGGTCAGAAGAGGAATATGAAAAGGGCCGATTGCTGGGTATGGGACAGGTAGACATCTGCTTTTCCCTTCTTCTACAGTGCTTTCCCTCTCACTGCATCACACAGGACTGAGTATTCATGGTGGGAGGGCTACCACTTAAAGACACTGACTGAAAATGCATTCTTTTCTCTCAGACTCTCTGTCTTCCTCTCTCTGTAGTTAATCAGGGAATGTGGCATTTACTAGCAACTTAGAGCTGTCTACTAAAGGCTTTTGAGGAAATAAAACCCAGGGCTCAAGGATGCTTTGGTAAACCTCTTCCTCGATGTTTCTTGATCTCTGTCCTAAAGTATCACCATGTCTTCTACTTCCTTGGGTTCTCTAAGGCAAGCAGTTGGGTAAATCCATCCTTTAGGCTAGAGGAAAAAACTAACAAGTACCTTGTTCTTGCTTGCCAAGCCCTTTACCATAGTGCTATCCATTGATGTGGTGTCATCAATAACCAGTTATCTGCCATTCAGGAAGTGGCTTTCCCACAGGCCCAGACTTAGAGGGTCAGGTGACCCAAGAGCTGCTCTCTCTCCTTCCCCCCTCTCTCTTTCTCTCTCTCTCTCATTCATTTTGAGATCCTGGGGTTCAAATGTTTGATAGCTATTTGACTACTGAAGTGTAGCATCTACCTTTTGTGAACCTGTGTCCTGGCTGCTATGTGGTGATCATGAAACCAAATTTGCTAGGCAAAAGCATGGCTCATGGAACATCTAATTGGTGATTGGAGGTACCAGGTATTTACTTACCAGTTGTTATTCCTCTGTGGTTTAAGGTGGCTCTTTCCTGAACTTTAATTCTGACCCATGAATGGGCTGGCCTGCTCTTGTCTCTAAAGGATTTCTTTGAGCAACAAGACACCGGTATTTGAAGTAGGATACCATTATTATACAAGGAGCTGCTGGTAGTCCAAAGTGGTTGGCAATAGTCTTTGTTGTAACTCCTTAAGTTAACATGTAGTTGAATGTTTGTTGAACATGTACTATATTCTTAGTATCATACTACAAGTTCTAGGGATCTGGTAGTCAACAAGACAAACCAGTTCTTGTTCTCAAGGTTTAGAGATTTTCACACAGTGGCCTTGACACTATCTAGGCTCCAAACAGCTCAGCTATTATGTTTCCCATTCAGATATTCCAAACACACCCACCAACCCCAACCTGACCCTTCATCAAGCTTAAATTCACGGCTACTTATTAATCTTGCAAGTCCACTTGAGAGTTCTCAAATACCCCAGACATGAGGAGTCCTCTATAACCTTTCTCATCTCAGGAAAAGGCTTTACCATGTATCCTTTTGTTCCAAAGTTCAAGTTTCATTTCTGTTTTGTGCAATTCCTTTACCACACTGTGTCAAGCAAAATAGCTACTAAAGACAACACAGATCCCGAGTACTTTGCAAGAATTATCTCACTACCTTGAGAGGGACACGTTTTCAGCATTCTATTTTACAGATAAGAAAACTGAGGCCAAGGCATGGTGAGTCACAGTTGCTAGCCAGTAAACAGCAGAACCAAGGTTGAACCAAGCAGTGTGTATTCACAATGTGCTTTCTCCTACAGTGCCTCCAATGAAGTGGGAGAGATAGGCACTGAAACAAGAACTCTACAGATAACCATCTAATTACCATGGCAATGAGTACACTAAAGAGAAGTGCAAGAAGCCTTGCTTGCCTCAGTCAGAAAAAGAAATATTTCCTTGAAAACAAGGCCCAATGCAGCCTGCAGGATTCTCTTCATGACAACAGTAGCAGGGGGCTTTCTGAAGGAAATGACAAGTGTTTTTCATAGACAGGAAGAGATCACCCCTAAATGGCCAGCCTCCTGCTTTCCATCATGCACAAAGACCCGGTCCCTTTAAACTTAATTATGTTCTATAATGTTAGCCAATAGGCAATTGCTCTGATTTCTCTTTTGTGTCCTGTACCAAGGATTGACATACTTTTCCTATATGGGGCCAAGTAGAAAATATTTTAGGCTATGTGGGCCAAATAGTCTCTGTTGCAGCTCTTCAGTTCTGTAGTAATGTAAGGCCAGATGCTGTGGAAATCGGAGCAGAGGTTCCTCAAAGAGTTACCCTATGACCCAGCTATACTACTGCTGGGTACACAACCATAACATTTCTAACACATCCACATTTATCACCACAGGGTTCACAAAAGGCAAGTCATAGAATAATCCCAGCTTTTCACTGGCAGATAAGTGGATAAAGAAGCTAAGACATATGCATGTGTGTGCGTGTGTGTGTGTGTGTGTGTGTGTGTGTGTGAGTGTGTGTGTGTGTGTGTGTGTTTTGTTTAGCTACAAAGAAAACAATCATGGCATTTGTAGGAAAACAGATGGAACCAGAATTTACCACACTAAGTGAAATAAGACAGACTCAGAAAGATAAAAAGGAAAGAAGGAAAAGGAAGAACAAAACAAGACAACACACACACACACACACACACACACAAAATGAGGTCATGAAAGTAGATAGCAGAGGGGAATAGGAGTGCATATGATTAAAGTATTCTTACATACAAAATGGAAAAACCATCATTTTGTACAATTCATATAGAAACTTTAAAAAAACCCAAAGACAGTATGTAATGAGATTTATTGATTATGTTCCAATAAAACTTTACTGATGGGCACTGAAGTTCAGCCTTCTTTTACTTATTACATCATAAAGTCTTTTGGTTTTTATTCACCCATTTAGAAAATGTAAGATCTATTGTCTCATAGGATAGCTGAAGAACACCAGAAGGCTGGATTTGCCCTGTGGCTGCAGCTTGCTGACCCTGCCCCAGATCTCTATTTCCAGTCCTTGTATAGACATCTTTCTCTGTTTGGTTCCAAAGTTCTCTGTAAACCTTTAATCAAGAGGAGACTAACATCTTCCTGATGTTGATACTCTGCGTTGTCTCCCACAAAGGGATGCTGGAGAAGGAACAAAGAATGAATAAAGCAAGGCTGCTGTAACTTCTCCACAGGGTACATTCCAGCCTTTGCAGCTCCTGCCTCGGGCCCCCTCCTCACCTTTTCCACTGCACTTTCTTTGACTTGTATCTCGTCGACACCATGGTTTCATTGCCTCCCACTGATCACCACCTCCACTCCGCCTTCCACACATCATTCCATAAGCAGTTCTCACAAAGATCACCGGTGACCTCAGCTTTCATCTTACTTGCAGTGGACATGACTGACTCTGCATGAAATACTCTCATGACTTTGGAAGTTCATCCTTAGTCTTTGTGTACTTGCTTCCTCTTTCTGGTTTAGCCAGCTTTATTACCTGAAGACCAAAAGTCCAGGGTCTGTTTTCCTTCGAGTTTTTCTTTCTGGTCCTGTGCTTTCTTTGTGAATTTTGCCCAAGACACAGTCTGTGTATCTAGCTTTTACCTCTTCACTGTCTTAAAGTTCTTCAAATGTTACCCATTCCAAACCAGATTCATTCATTCACCCGCTGCCCATTCAGTGCACATACAACTCCTAAGCACTTGCATCAGGGAACTAGTGATCAAGGACATGATCTTGAGTAAAACGAGAGTCCCTCCTCTTAGGAGCATGTAGTCTAATGGGAAAGACCAAATTTGAATACCAGCTTTCCACAGCGCATCTCTATTATAAAGGCTTTTTCACCATTGTTATCATCTTGGTATCTGCATATCCAACCAGTCCCAGAAACCAGAGGTGTCTTTAACATTTCCATTATCAACACCCCACAATTTTCTAGTCATGTTGGCTTACCCCATACATTTCTTGACCCCATCCACACAACTTCTTTTTCAGTCCCCCTCCTGCATGTGTCCTGCTGGATTCCTGCTTCATCCACCGTAGACCTCTTGCAATCTTCATATTTCTCACATTGCTACCCTGAGTCTTGCTTCCTCATAAGAAAACCAACTGAATTACTTCCAGGACTCATCAGTATTTGTAGAATCAAGTACAGCAGCTTCTCACCCATCCTTCAGGGACCTCTCTGCCCTCCCAACTCCTGCTGGCTCATCTTCCTTATTCCCATCACCCTCTTTTTTGACCTTGAACTTGTCTCTTCTCTCTGTCAGGCATGCTAAAGTCAACTTTTGTGTTTGGATGGTTCAAACTCACCCTTTGGAATTCAGTCCTACTGTTACTTCCTTGGAAAGGCCTTCTCTGGTTTCTCCAGGACAGGCCTTGGAACATCCCTCACGGTGTTGCCATTTATTTCTGAAGGTAAAGTCCTTTAGTTGATATTTGTCTCTTCAGTAGCTCTCCAAGAGACTTTTTCTTTGTACTAAAAATTCTACTATAAACTTTTAAGACATAACCAGACAGGAAATAAGTGTTCAATGAGTATTTGTTAGTCAGTAGATAGAAGGATTTTGCTAATTACTCTAAATTAGTGGATGGCTGGAAGGAAGAATGGATGAAAACAACACAATTTCTCTGCCCAAGAATCACTTCTCTTATTTCTCTTCCTGCCCTTTCCAGGTCACTTAGCACCCTCTCTAGTCCTCATGGTGGGGGCCCTCCCTCTGCCTCCCATTCTCTGTGTCGTGACTGCCACAGCTGCAGTCATCTTGTTCATTTCTCTACTGTGTTCACAGCAGCTGTGTCCTTGAAGTCCAGATGTTCCCTGACTTATAGGACCAATAGTGTTCATTTTTACATCTTCCAAGCTCAGAAAACACATTGAGAATAATTTCTCCATATGGTCCAGGTCTTTATGAGCCATCCTCTATAAACATAATGTCACAACCACCAAGGGGCTGAGAAAGGACACTTTTGCCACGTCTACCACTGTCATCTCACTGCTCAGCCACCAAAAATGATCCCTCTCTTGGCCTTCCTATAACCCTCAACACAACAATTCATTGTCTTAACTCATGATTGCTGAGTTGTTGGTGGTTCAATGAGTTTATTAACATGTTCCCTCACTGCCTGGGCATCCATTTCATTCTGCCTGCATCTTTTTTACATTACCTTTCTAAGAATTCCTTGGCCTGTGCTTTTAAATCAGTACTTGTATTTACAAGAACCCAGTTACTTCCAAACTGTAAATCCACTCTTCTGCCCTCATTTTTCTTGCTAAAGTTTGGTGGCTGAGATAGGGACATAATAACTCAGTCAGCTCCCTTTTGTCTGCATCACAAAGAAAAGGCTGGGGGTGTGGCTCACCCAACATGTGCAAGGACATGGGATTAGCATCAAAGGAGAGAGAGGGAAAGGGATAGAGATAAGGAGAAAGACTGGGATAGAGAGATTATAATGTGTGTTCCTTCTAGAGATTTTACCTTGTACATTTTTGGTATGATTTCCTTTTAGCACAGCTGATGCTTTGCGATCCCAATGGCATTAGCTTATTACATGCTCCAACCTCATTTCTGCTCACTCAGCATTTTTATCCACACTGTGTGCCTGAATCTCTTTGGCCTGTCAGGAGAGTAGGGTGTTCTATTTGACTGAATATTCTGATTAGCCGAATTGTAATTGGTATACATTTGATTTTCATAAAATTAACCACACAGTACAGTTTCCTTCATTGTAGTGCTACTATGATGGTTAATATTGACTGTCAACATAGTTGGGTTGAGAGACCTCTAGAAGATTCTAAGCGTGCCTGTGTGAACATTTCTACAGAGGCTTAACTATGTAGAAAAGGTCTACCTTTCATGTTGACAGCATTATACTATAAGCTTAGGTCCAGGTGAAACACTATTAAAAAATGGGGTACAGAACTGAAGAAAGAATTGTCAATAGAGGAAATCAAAAAGGCTGAAAGACACTTAAGAAAGTGCTCCACATCCTTAGCTATCAGGGAAATGCAAATCAAAACAACTTTGATATACCATCTTACTCCTGCCAGAATGGCTAAAATTAGAAACACCAATGACCACTCATGATGGAGAGGATGTGGAGAAAGGGGAACACTCCTCCACTGCTGGTGGGAGTGCAAACTCATACAGCCATTTTGGAGATCAGTATGGCGGTTCCTCAGGAAAATGGGAATTAGTTTACCACAGGACCCGGCAATCCCCCTCTTAGGCATATACCCAAATGATCCACATCCATGCAACAAAGATATGTGCAGCATTATTTGTAATAGCAAGAACCTGGAAGCAACCTAGATGCCCCTCAATTGAAGAATGGATAAAGAAGATGTGGCACATCTACACAATGGAATACTACTCTGCAGAAAAAAATAATGGTATCTTGAAATTCGCAGGCAAGTGGATGGCATTTGAAGAAACCATCCTGAATGAGGTAACCCAGTCAGAAAAAGAGGAACATAGTATATACTCACTAACATATGGATTTTAGACCTAGAGCAAAGGTTCACCAGCCTAATAATTCACACTACCAGAAGAACTAGGATACAAGGTGTATTCTAAGAGATTCATATAAATTCCCTCACAGAACTGGGAAGGGACAAGTCCCCCAGAGCACAGGGGAAGGGGGGGCAGTGAATGGAGAGAGAAGTAGGAGAAAGCGAAGGGGAGGAAAGGAAAACACATGCGACTAGGAAGATTGAGCCCGGTTAGGAATAGAAGATGAGAGAGAGAGATTGAACATAAAAGAGGGAGCCAATATTGGTTTGAAGAGAAAATTGAACCTAAAGAAAGGTCTAGAGAACTACAAGACTGCCGCCAAATAACAATTTGAGCATCCGTGGAAAGGCTACCATAAATGCCCTTCCCGAATAGTGAGATCAACAACTAATTTATCCATGGAGCCCTCATCTAATACGTGTTGGAAACGAGCAAACACCCATACATAAACACTGATGTGGATGGAGAGGACAAGACCAGGCTGCAGAAACACATAGAGACAGCTTACCTGAACAAGGAGAAGCTAATGGGCCCCCAGACTAACAGCTGGAAAACCAGCATGGGACTGACTCAGCCCCCCTGAATATGGGTCTCAGCCAGAAGGACTGAGCAGTCTAAGGGACCTTAGACAGTGGAGCCAGGATGTATCCCTGGTGCACAAAAGGACTTTGCGAACACATCCCCCATAGAGGGATAACTGCCTTAACCTAGAGACAGGAAAGAAGCCCTAGTCCCTACTTCACATGCCCTGTCAGATCTACATGACCCCAACTGGATGGCATTCCCCTACATATGGAATTGGGGTGGGGGGATGGGAGGGGAGGGTGGTTAGGGTGCATGTGAGAGGGCAGAGAGGTTAAAAGTGAGAGGGAGGGAGGGAGAAAGAAAGGGAGAGAGGGAGAGGGAACTGGGATCGACATGTAAAATAATAAATTAAATAAAAAAGAAGAAGGATGAGGAATCATTGCTATGAGTTCCTTCTTTTGATTCATGGCTATGGGGTATGCTGCTTTATTTGACCATTCTCTTGCTGTCATGACATCTTGCCTTACTACAGGTTTAAATCAATAGAACTGACCATGGACTGAAACCATGAGGCAAACCTTTCCTTTCTAAGCTGTTATCTTGAGGCCCTTGGTAACAATGGTAGAAAGCAAACACACACAAGTACTAATTGTTCAAAACACCAGGGATGCATTCCACATGCCTGGTCCCATTGCAAGGAATTTCACATGCTTTCGTGGGTAGTCCTGTCAGACATCCTGCAAGGTGGTTTGGATGAAGAAATCATCACGTAGAAATGCTAAGCACCCTTCATGAGACCTCAGGACTAAGGAAAGGCAGGAGGATCAGGATTCTTGACTCCAAAGCCTTTGGCTATCACAATGCATTTCCCCCACAGTGTTAGGGATTGAACCAGTTCTCTTCATGCTGATCATGTGTTCTGACACTGAAATATGCCTCCATTCCCTTCATGCATCAATTTTAAATTTATTCTCTTTTTATGACTCAGAGGGCTCTGAAGGCTTTCTTATGTCTTCCAGGCAGCCATGACAAACTGTGAGGGGCTTTGACTGGGTCATTTGATTTTTCTTCCTATTCTTTAGGACCATAGAACCTTCAAAACAAAGCATTATAAATAGGTTCTAAGAATCCAGGCTCAATGGTCTGTAGGGATAGAGAAGTTTGAGGCATAAAGAGTTGGTTTTAAATCTTATCTACAATCCCTTGACGGAGTCTGTATCTGATACAGAGAACCTGGATCAACCAGTCCATCAACAAATCTTCATTAAATGCCACTAAATGCGGGGCATCGTGCTCAGTGCTGTGGGCAGCTGTCCGAGTACCTCTGGTTTAGACGGTTGTGCAGTGATTTGCAGCTTCTGATGAAAAAGACTATTTATGGCATGCCAGAGCTTATGAGGCTGATGGCTGCTAAGTCTTCTTAAGCCTTCAACCGAGAGTGCAGCTTTTTCTTGAGGGAAGAGGAAAACAAAACCAAGCAAGCAGCCATCCCTCTGTCTGGAAGTAAGCTGAGCTCCCATGTTATGAAACAGTGGGAACTGAACTGAAATTGACTTCCCTGGGAAAAACGAGAAGCAAGAGGCCACATGAGCTCACTCTTTCTGCAGGGAGGGTAAGGATGGCATTACAGAAGAAAGAAAGGGAGGAGGGGCAACATTTTCATGGTACATCTCAAGTATGCATATTTTTCTTTTAAATGACTCTGAACTTATCTTGCCATTTGGAAATGTTAGCTTTGGAAAGGGCAATTAGTATAGGGACATGTGGAATGGTTGAGAGTGTGAGGATCGTGGGGTGGAGAGAAGAGAGGTAATGGGTTGTCAAAACTCTAGTGGCTGCCTGGTGTCATATGCCAACCCAGTTTCAAAGAGCAATGGGTGGGAGTGAGGCTGTGGGGAGCACTGCACATGTGGGGACACCTCCAGTAGCCCCAGAAGACATTTTGTTTGATAACCTTCTGAGAATGCACAGAGGGAGTGCCACCATGGAGGAGAAACTAGTGTCTCCCCTGATATTCTATCCAAAGACTCTATGTTATAGATTAGATATCAGTGGCCTCCCAAAATTTCTGTTACATCCTAATGCCCTGTATAGCGACATTTGGAGGTAGAGACTTAGGGAGGCACAAAGGCAAAGCCCTCATGAATCAAGTCCAAGAGAGCTTCCTTGTCCCTTCTGCCATGTAAGGCTCAATGGGAGGGTACCATCTATAAACTTGATCTTGGTCTTCCCAGCCTCCAGAGTGGTGAGCAACACATTTCTGTTGTTGCTTGCCTACAAGTCCCTACCTATTATAGCAACCAGAATGAACTAAGACACCTTACATCTCTGACGAGCTATCCGTAGGTAAATTTTGAAGGGCTGTGCATGACTTCAACCGCACCTTAGCTGAACTATGCATGATTTGTTAAGGTCTCATGGTTTCAAGCTCTGGGGCTTGAGTGCATAGTAGTGTTTACGTTCTTGCCCTATGACCTGGACCAACTGAATACACCTCATACGCCTCAGTATAAAGTGGGGGATATTAATGGTACCTACACCTCAGAGCAGTTTCAGGAAGATTAAATAAAATAATATATGCAAGCTGCTTAGAAAGGTGCATTTCGTGTTCAAAGAAGTTAACTGTGACTATTACTATGATGAGGGTCAAGTTGCGTCCAGGGTCTTTAGCTGTCCAATAGAGGTAAAGGGACACTGAGTAAGACCAATCAAAATGAAGCAAAGCCTCACTGTTGTCATCATCATCATCATTGTCCTTAT
Organism: Phodopus roborovskii; assembly: GCF_943737965.1. Classification (NCBI taxonomy): domain Eukaryota; kingdom Metazoa; phylum Chordata; class Mammalia; order Rodentia; family Cricetidae; genus Phodopus; species Phodopus roborovskii. Next base: position 4,794,398 of record NW_026126487.1, on the reverse strand, counting down.
CATCCTCATCCTCATTCTCATTTGTTTTTCAGGGAAGTTTCACCATTACCTTTAATCAGGAAAGGCAACTATATATAACACTACTTATACATAGAGAAATCAAGAAGAAAAACAAAAGGGTTTTAGCTTCCAGCAGAGCAGTCTAAATGGATATTTAGGTAATTTTGACTGCTCATTTCAAACTGCTTTTATCTTCAGAAAAACCAAAGATGGGGGCAAGAACTCTTCATCCCACAGGTAGCATTGCTGGAGACTGATTACAGCTGAGGATGAGAGGGGCTGGGTTTGGAAAGGACTCTTTGAAGTATGCCAAGGCATGGCTGAGATGTGCTGTGGGTGCGGGCATTTATTTTTCTGGTCACATCCACACAAACCGTGCTGAGTTTGTGAGGACTTGGTGCTTACAGTGCCCCCACAGGAAGGAGTAGGGAGGGAGTCTCATGGTATTCTGTTATCAGGTGGAGAAGGGGTGTGCTCCTCCAAAGATGGATTTCCTTGGGCTTTGCTAACACTGTTTGGAAAGTTAATCTGTATGTTCTGTGTGAAGCCAGGAATGGTGCCTGCCCTTACATGATGGAACGAATAGGGAGGAACTCTGAGATCCCAGGATCTTCTTGAGGTCTTCAGAGACAGCTGTGGCCTGCTGGACTCTTATAGAAATTGTATCACTGGGTCAGCCAGGTGGGAGAAGCCAGCATGATCTTGCACTTGTGGGAGAAAGCCACACCTTCTGTGAGACAGCAGGTTGATGAGACTGCAGCATCCACATACCTGCCTCCCTTCTTCTAACAACAAAATGATGGTTGGTTCAGTCGGAGGCCTGGAGGGCACAGAAGTTAGCTGTAACAACTGGTATGACCTGTTTGTTGGTTGTAGATGTTTTAGAGAGTGCTTGAGAGAAGGCATTAGGAAATAAACAAAACTTGGGTGTTTCTTTTGTGTGAAGGGATTTTAGAGTTTTTCATTGCACAACCTGCATATCCTTACATGGCATCCCTAGACCTGGGAGAGAGTCTGTTTTGGGTAGAAATTTAATAAATTAAACCTAAATATAGAAAAGAGAAACATGATAGCCATCATTTTTCTACCTTTTTTTTTGTCTTCTGTCCACACTAGTGAGCATAAGCAACTACTTGTACAGTTCGTATTTAGAGCGAGTTTCTTGGGTAGAGAAATTTCAGTCATTTAGTCCAAGATTGATATTGCCAATGAGGGGCTTTACTTTTGTGGTTTTTAACTGTTTCCATTGCTCTGTTTCCAGCTTGCGTTGTCCTCTAATGTGTTGACAGAATTGTGGATTTTCTCCATTTGGATACCTCTGTTGGAGGGTCAGGTGGTCTTATAAGGGTCCCAAGGCAGCTGTGCTTTGTGGCTTTTCCTGAAGGAGATGTGAACAAATGTTTACTCACTCCAGATAGGGTGGGTAAATAACGACTAAAGAAGTGAGCCTACACAGGTTTAGTTTGGTGAGTCAATGAATTTATTGGGTTACTTAAAATAAACACGGTAACTCAAAAGACAGGTATATTCCCCACAATTCCCTTGCAGCATGAGTGAAAATGGCATACTTGGAGTTCCCTGCACAACCTGCTGGCCATTGCACTCTGGAGCCTCTTTCTTAGCAATTGTCTACTGCATCTGTGACCCTGGGGAGGGACTTGTTAATCCTACCATTTCTGAATTTCTTCTACCTGCTGAGCTCCTCTGGTTTCCTGAGCCTAGGAAATCTTTCCAGGCAGGAAGAAAAGTTTCATTTTAGAAGAGGTGGCTGGACACACCACAAGCAACTGAGTTCTCTGAGGTGGTATGGCCGGTTCTGGTTTTTCTCTGCCTGTGGAGAGACAGGCCTGCAGCTCAGGTTAGAGTAGGTAGCCTTGCACCTTGTCATCAATGGAGTGGGATGTTGTGGTCAGGCAATTTTCTTTCTTAATTTTAGATGCTGGCTCATTTCTATATTATATACAAAAGACCTCCTCAATCAAATACAATATTATTTATAAAAGTGCCTCCCTTCCAAGATCTTTGTGCCTACCACTATAATACCTATTATAGGAAAATCTATAAGCCAGTATCATAATGCAGGCTCATCATTCCAATTGTTCCAGAGCCTGAGACCAGAGGATCATACTAGTGACTATGGTCAGGGGAGCCTGGGAACTTAACAAGACCCTGTCTAAACATAAAATAAATGCAATGAAAGTAAAATAAAAATAAAGTTAGGACTATATAGCTCAGAAGTAGAGTGTCTGTGTAGCACATATAAGGGCCTAAGTTAAATCCTCTACCAGAAAACTTTTGCTTATAATAGAAACAAATTCTGGGCCCAGTCTCATTTCTTCTGCTTGGTCCATCTTTATTTCTTTGACCAGTATGAGGTGGATACTGAGCATGGCTGCAGGAGCAGGTTTTTGGGACCAGCAATTGGAAGCTGCTTAAAAATCCAGCAGTGATGGCTGTCCATCACAGGGCTTTGGAAGAAATCCCCTGTCCCCTGATAGCTGCAGCCTTTGAAGTGTGCTCCATCTAAAGATCCATCTCTTCATGTTTTTAAATATCAGCTTGGCTGCCATGGACTGCTGTTCAGAGCAAGGGTGCATGTGTCTTGTGCATTTGCTTTCTTTGTGGAAAAACATTGAAGAGGTGTCATTCCCTGGAGGAAAAGTGCTATGAAACACAAGTTTTTCTTTCTCACTTTAAGGAAGCATGTATATTTACCCAGGCCTCATTTCCCCCCAGCTATTTGCATTCCTTTTTAACAAGGGAAGTTGTAAGGTTTTTCTCTGTCCTTCTCAACTTAATTTGATCTCTTCATCAAAACCCCATTTCTACCTTTGGATTTTCCCTGGTGGTGAAGCAAACCACACTCAGAAGTCTGCTTGAGCACAAACATGTGGGCAGCTGCTCACATGGCTAGTGCTCCATTGTCATCCAATAACCATCACAAAACCAGCACTTGCAAAGAAGAAAGCAAGCTTTTGCATCAGGATGAAGACATTGCCCTGATGTCTTCTGCCATGGGGTGGGGTGGGGGTTATGAAGGGGAATGTCTTGGAGTATGCGTGGGTCACATCTCTTCCCTATTCCTGGAAGTCTGCTGTGGAGGTGGCAGACATTGCTAACCTCCCCTGGAGAGCAAACACTGGCTTTCTCTGTCACATTGTATGTAACTGATCTCCTGTCATATAATGTGATATTTATACCATATTGGATATATTGGTTTCAATAAGTTTCAATAGAAGGCCAATTATTCTTTTTATTTTTATTAGGAATAAAGTAAGGATACATGGGGGAATGTCACCAGTTATATATGCCATTTAGTTTCCTCCTTCAACAAGCACCACTAAATGACATCAAAGAAAATGTATAAATCCACAGGGACAAAGAAGGGAGAGAAAATTATGTCAGACAAAATGGACAAGAAATTTTTAGATCATGAAAATGGAGAGTTGAATGCTGTCCTGGTGAAGGGGAAGGAAGCTAAAGAGAAATGAGATGACTGCACCCAGAACTGTGGGAAAGCCCAAGAGCTCAGCAGCTCTCAGGGTTGGGAGCTGGTGGCCATTAAGACTTCTTAAATGTGATGGATTTTTCTAGATCCAGTTTTGCTTGACCCAAAGACCTAGGGTGACAGACACTCATGGTTACCAAAGATGAACCCAAGACAGTAGCTCCGAAGCAGATTGTCTCTCACCATTGAGTGAAGATGTGGGACTCATGGGAGTAAGCAAAGTAGAAACAGGTTTTATTAAAGATAAAAATGAAAGTGAGAAATTAGGGAACGTGAAACTCCCAAGGGTGGGAGGGCTGCTCAAGAGAGGAAAAGCCATTGAACTCCCTTGCCAGAGGCTTTGCATAGGGCTGTGGCTGAAGTACTTACTAAGTGCTTGGTCTGTCCTCCGGATGTATTGCTAGCTGAGCCAATGGGCAGGCTGGCATGTTCCTGGCTGTCCTGGAGATGATGATGGGTTGTTCACCTATACACCTGCAACAGTTGGACAGACCATCAGCGGATGCTGAACGAGCTCTTCTCAGGAGATCTCTACTTCAAGTCTAAACAGCCAATGGCTATTCTACTCCAATATACAATCCATTCCTGGGTAAATGAACCAGAGAGAACCCTAAGTTGAGGGAGTAGTGGGGGCCAGGGAGAACAGTTCTGTGCTAGAAGGTTCCAGTTTAAGGCTCTCCTGCTGGGTTTTCTGTGATCTGATAACCAAATCCTTACTCCCCATTAGTCAGTCTTCTGTCACTGTGACAGATACCAGTAGAAAACAACTGAACAGGTGGAAGGCTTTATTTTGGCTCAAGCCTTCAGAGCTTCGAGTCAGTGATAGTTTGCCTCCACTGGTTTGGATCTTGTCTTAGTAGTCTATTGCTGTGAAGACACAACATGACCACATTGACTCTTATGAAGGAAAACATTTAATTGGGGCAGGTTTACAGTTCATAATGTTAAATCCATTATCTTCATGGTGAGAAGCATGATAGCGTGCAGGCAGACGTGGAGCTGGAGAAGGAGCTGAGAGTCCTACATCTAGATCCACAGGCAGCAGGAAACTGTGTACCCCACTGGGCATAACTTGAGCATATAAGACCTTAAAGCCTGCCTCCACAGTGATACACTTCCTCCAACAAGGGCCCACCCACTCCCACAAGGTCACACTTCCTAGTAGTGTCACTCCCTATGGGCCAAGCATTAAAATATGAGTCTATGGGGACCATATCTATTTCAACTACCATAGGCCTGCAGTTAGGTAGAACCTTGTGGTAGGAAACATCTGATAGAGCAAAGTTCAGCTTGTGGTAGACAATATACCTTCATTAGTAGAATTCCCTTTTTTGCTCCATTCACACCTTCCCCTAGCCTATTGAGTGGTGCTATTCACATTCAGGGCATGTGGTCCTCAATCAGTTGTTGTCCCATATGGCAACTGTCCCTGGAAACACCCAAGAAGGCATACCTAGGAGTGTCCCTTATTAATCTCCTAGGTGTCAACTTGACACACAATATTAACCATCACAACAGGGGACTAGTGACTCCTTCCTGGAGACAAGAACATCCAAGAGGAAAGACCCACAGATTTCAGCAAGAAATGGCTAGTCCCTGCTCAGTAACTACACTTCAAGTCACCCATCAGAAAGCCCTACACTTGTACTCAGGGCTCATAGTAGCACCATAGTTCTGCTCCCCATGTGAAAAGATAGACCAAGATCAGCAAGCATAACTACACCTACACCTGCTAGCCTGAGAGATGAAAGGATTGAGCATCAGTGAAAGGGACCACAGCAAAAATGAAACAATCATTGGATGGGTCAGAAGATCAGCCCTACGTAGTCATGCAGAAAGTAGAACAGAACAAGAATACAAACCAGGTGTGGTGGAGTGCACCTGCACTCTCAGCACTTAGGAGGCAGGGGCAGGAAGATAAAAACTGCAAAGCAAGCCAGGGCTACAAAGTAAGCCTCAGTATGTACATATACACACATACCTTTAATCTTAGCACTTGGGAGGCAGAGGCAGGCGGATCTCTGTGATCCAGAGCAAGTTCTTGGAAAGACCCCAAAGTTACACAGAGAAACCCTGTCTCACCCCCCCCAAAAGGAAGTCAAATGGAGAAAAATGAGAGGTACAACCTGTGACAATCAACTAAAACAAAGTTTTACATCTTTTGGGGGTTAGGGTTACTGTGGCAAGCTGGTAAAGCCTTTGGGTCCCCCCTCTAATTATTATTATTATTATTTTTGTTTGTTTAAAAATATCCTTTTCAACACCAATAGGTTTTCTTTTTAGAACACTTTTAGGTTTATTGAAAACTGGAAGAGAGGAGATTAAGAGATAAAAACAGAATGATGTTTTAACATATATTAAATGCATAGGAGCCAATTTCATTGCAATAATGGACAGCATTGTGCTACAGGAATGTGAGGTTTTAAGGGGATGCATCAGATCCAGAAGCAATTTCCTGTGTCTGTGGAGTAGTGATGGGCACCAATAATGTGTAAGAAACTCACATTAGCATGTAATCAAATAAAATATCTCGCAACTTGTAGATGACCGAGAGATTAGGTTTAATCAGATATTTGTTTGTTCACCTATGCAACTTTGAAAACTATATATGCATATCAGTTTTAGAAAGAATAAAAATTAGTTTGGAGAAATAATTAGAAAGCACAACTTTATTCTTGATCAGACAGAAGAGGCTAGTGAAAACATATTTAGTGAGAGCCTCGAAGGAAAGACAGGTGAACAACTTCAAAATAGCAAATTCAGTTTGCCTGGCAGTTAACAGTTTGCATTGTGCCATTTCACACATTCATATCTGTGATTCTCACAATGACCTCTAAAAGGGGAACAGTGATTATTAGCACATCACTCTAATGACATCACTATTAATCAGACACTGAGGCAAGAACCAAAACCACGTCCTTGTACTCAATCAAGTGAGTCTGATAGGCAAGAGCGGAGGGAACTTCCGTTTGGCACAGGGATGCTCAGTTCCCGAGAACCCACAGCCAACACGCACAAGAGGTGGGGCTGCTATCTGAGGCTAACTCTCTGGCCAGAAGGAAAGATTCAGAGGGCTGTTGAACATAAGCTATTTGAGACAGGCCAGACCTAGGAAACAGGACAGAGCTCTTCAGAGGACCTTCTCTTTGCTACAGAGAGAGAGAGAGAATGGGTGTAGCTGAGATTTATCTATGGGTTCTGGGGATGGGAGAACACACAGGATTTCTGGTTCCTCAGTGGCTTTCATTTCCCATTCTGAGGTTTGGTTGGAACTGCTTCCTTCATTATGTGGGTCAATGTAGTGTCCTTTGCACCCCAATAAAGCCAACAGTTCTTTCTTTCTTAAGTGAAGTTGTTGCTTATCTGTGAACTGCAGGGTTGGTTCTGGAGCACTCAGGCATTGATAGATGTCAGTGTGTGCTGACAGCTCCCTGTCTTACTAAGGCCTGCACTGTTCAGGAGATCCTGCATCCTGAAGCCTCCTCCAAGCTCCCCAGAGCCTCTCTATACACTCTTCCCACAGAGCTGTGGCTGGACTTTCTCCCCAGACCCCACATTGCCATTTGCTAATTTATCCATCACATTAATCACTTCCCTCATTGTTGTGCTCAAACGCCTGACAAACGATGTGGGTTGGAAAGATGGGTTTACTTTGGCTCCAAGTTTGAAGGTGTAGTCCATCGTGGTGGGAAAGGAATGGTAGCAGGAGTGTGACAGAGCTGGTCACACATGTCCTCTGTCAAGAAGCAGAGTGAGATGAACTCTGAGGCTTGGCTGGCTTCCTCCTTTTCCTCTTTTAATCAGTCCAGGACCTCAGCTCATGGGATGGTGCCTCTCACATTCAGAGTGGATCTTCCCTCTACTGCTACAATCCCCTTGAGAGTCTTTCAGTGACAAAGCCAGAGGTGTGTCTCCCATATGATTTCAATTCTGGTCAACTGTCAACTATTATATCCAGTAAATGTTTAGAAAACATAGAAAAGACAGAAACAGAAACCAGCAGAGTGGAAGAAGACATAACTGACTATGAGTTACCGTAAAAAGTAATTCATTTCTTAAAAACAAATGGAAGGTCATGAAGAAGAAATGGCCATTCTGGTGAGGTCTGGAAACCCACTATGGGTGTTGTAGATGGGTACCGAGGTGGACTTCTGTCTATAGAGTGGAAGGAAAGCATGCAGGTTTGATGGTAGGCATGGTTTTTCTTGCAAGGAGCAGCTTGATAGCAGCAGAGGGTTTGACTTGCATAGTGTGGTGGGGGAGGCTCTGTTTTCCTTGCCCTGCTATCCAGCCTGGCCTTCTTGTCACCTAGTCTCAGCTACAATGCTAAGAGTGGGGGGAGGAGTTTCACAGCTGTGTCCTCGTGGTTCATGGATGTTCCCATCCTCAGCCTGAGAAGACAGGTTTGTTTATGGACATGGGAACCTCAGAGACCTGCCAGTATTACCATGGACAGAATTCATTCATGATCATGTATTTCTTCCACACCAAGACTGGTGGCATCTTTGTGGACATGTGTGCTCAGGGGTAGGTGAGGGCAGGGTATCAGTGCTGGTTGATGGGGGAGCTTTGGCAGCAAATTTGCCTTCAGGGAGCCTTGCATGCTACCTGTAGCAGGAACCTGTCCTCTGTCCCAGATCATCCTTCCATAGAATTTGTCATAGGAAAATCTGGACTTTTTCAGTGGGTTGAGATCAGCCACTTTCTCATGAGGGAATAAAGAGAGCTCTACTTTTCACTAGCCGGGGGAAGAACGATTTTAACTTTCATGTTGTATATATCTACCCAGAAATCTTTCTTCTGTAGGGTAATTTGATATAGATAGAGAGGTCACTTCATCAACATGGCCAGAAACTAAATTTCCTAAAGAAGTAAATTTGTAGTTCTTTCTTACTTTTTAAATAAGCAAACAAATAAACAAACCATAAATCAGAACAACACCAGAAAAACTTCTCTGCCACTTCTTAGACTTTCAATAACTAAATTGGGTTGACCACAAACTAAACCATCAAAATATGTTCCTTTTAGTCTGAACATGGTAGCAAATATGAATTTATCAAATACTTTTGCGTCACCTTGATTTCTATGTCCTGAAAACTTGTAACTGTATACCCTTGCCAGTAAATTACTAGACACAGTTATGTGTTTAAAGTAAAAGAATAGTCTCCAAAACCTAACACAAAGCCCACTTGCTCCAGGAAGCCTTCTAGAATCAAGAGGTGATCAAGATAGTAAGACACACAACCAACCGACAGTCTGTTGTGTTCCAAGTTCCAAGTTCCAAGTTCTGTGTTTATCTTGCAGTTCCCAATAAATAACAACAATAATAGCAATTATGCCAATGATGAATTCAGAGGTAAATGAATTACAAAACTGAAAACGTTTAGATTTATGTTTCAGGCTTCCTCACTTGCATACCCCCCCCCCAACTCAGGGATCAGAAAGAGCTCTAGCAGTGTGTTTACATGGTCTCATGTTTGTGAACATTGCCAAAGAAAAATATTTTCACGAGGTCCATTGTCTCTTTTCATACCTACTTTCCTCTTTTCAATATTCATTTCTATTATGTGGCTGTATAGTGACTATTGTATATTCACTGTACTCCTAAGCAGAAGTTGAGTGGAAGATGCATTAGTTTGGGGTTACTGGGTATACGTGTGGCATTTAGGGAAATCCTACTGTCTTCTGGGTTAAGTCACCCAGTGCAAAGAAACAAGGACATTAGCAAGTGATGGGCACTGTTCTTTCAGAATGAAGATTAATCACATCACAAGCACTCTCTTATCTCTCATGGAAAAGGGGCATCTGAGAAGATTTTCCATCTTTGACCACAGCCCTAAAAACAGATACCTCAATATAAATAGTAAGTTGTAATGCTGAAGGAAAACTTTTTTTCTGAACTATATTAAAAATAAGAAAGTGAATTTGGCCAGATAGGCTAGATAAATGGGCTAGTTTATGAAGAAATTGTTGGGAACATAAAAACAAAGGAAAATGCCTTATGAAGGGACATCAGGCAGGTCATTAGCAAGAGCATTACCCTCTAGGTTCTATAATGTGTGGCATTTGTCAGCTTTGAAAAACTGCACCATGGTTGCTTCTCTTTCTGGAGGAAGAACTTTCATTCCTAAATTGGCATTCAGAGTTCTACTAGTACTTCATTCATATCAGGCTCTATATACCTATCCCTATCCCTTGAGGAAGCCCGGAGAAGGTAGAGGCTGTGAGCTTTCTCTTTCATTAGTCATATCTGGAAAGACCTACAGATACTCTGGTCCTTAAATGTGTTTTGCATCAATGGTGAGAGAGTGGGTCTTGAAACTTCTTCATCCTTAAAATATCCATTCCATGTTAGAAAAGCTACTTTCAGTTTCAGTAATTCTGGCAAACATTGTAGGTGAAGGGGTGGATGGCAGAAAGGATTGCATGCTATCTCAGTTCCCAGAGGTTGCTTGATTTCTGAGATCAAAGTTAGCTTGTTGGTCCATACAAACTCAAACTTTCAAGGAGAACATTAGACCCCTTTTACTTCAATAGTTTTTGGGTTTCAGTGGGATTAAACCCCCATTCATAGATGATTAACTTTGGATCTCTTGTGGAGGAAGACAGAGCATCCTTGCTCTGTTTGAATGAAAATGGTCTCTATAGGCTCATAGGAAGTGGAACTATTAGGAGGTATGGCCTTGATGGAGGATGTGTGTCATTGGAGCTGGGATTTGTGGTTTCAAGTGCTCAAGCCAGGGCAAGGGTCCCCTTTTGCCTGCTGCCTGCAGATCAAGATATAGAACTTTCAGTGGCCCTATGGCAGCCAGCGTCTGTGTGGATGTCTATGACTTCAGTAATCACTGAAGGCCATGCAGATGCTCAGAGTCTGGTCAGTCACCTGAGTCCATGTTGGATGTCCAAAAGCCATGCAGCTGCTGGAACCATGATGATCTGATTGGCCTGTTTTGCCACCCAGGGACATGGTGACATTCGGGCCTGGGCTGAAGCATAGGGCCATCCATGGCTCCTGTTACCACCAAAGCTGTGGGTTCTGGGCCACTATCTGAGGCTATGTTGACATCTTAAGGTCATTATGTAGCTGGAGCCATTCAGATCTGAGTGGCCCGTGCTTCCACAAGGTACTATAGTGACCATCTGGGCCCCGGGTTGCAGCTGAGTTCCATGTCTGTGTCTGTGGCCCTACCACAGCCAGGATATATCATGATAACCATGGCTCCTGTTACAGATAGTAACAGGCTATACTGATGCCAGGGGTCTAAGTCATTACATGGCGCCTCATTGGTGTCTGAAGGTCATCCTGCCACTGGTCCATGCCATGCCTATCTTAGTGTCCTCCTTTGTCGCCTGGCTCCACAGTGACATTCGGTCTGGGCTGCTTTTGAGGATCATGTCCATGGTCCTAGCTCAGCTGCAATCTATGTTGATGTGTACGACCCATGTCATCATCATAGGCTACAGAGATGCTCAGGGTCTAGTCAACGGCCTGGTGTCCAAGGGGTGTGCTGCCACCAGGGCCATGCCAATATGAGTGGCCTGAACAGACACCTGGGGCCATGATGTCATCCAAGCCTGGGCTGCTGCTGAAGGCCATGTTTAGGTTCATGGTCCTTGCTGGCAGTTGGAGTCTATGTCTGTGTTACCACAGTGTGCCATTGGAACCATGCATATTGAAATCCAAGGGCCATGCTGAGTTGTCTCTGCCCTTCACTGGCCCTGAATCTCTTTGGACACTAAAGCAAGAGAACTGTCCCTACACCTCATGGGAAAGCTGGCCCATGCACTAGGGAGAGATGGCCCAACCCCTCACCACAGGCATGGAATATATGGCCCTGATGGCATGGGAGAGCTGGTTCTGTCCTTCACCTGAGGGGGATGGGGCGGTCCCAGTGGCCTGGACTGATCAGCTCAGCTACTACCCAGGCCCACATCCTGGGCTTTGGGTTGACACATCCTAACATCTACCTTATCTATGACCTGCTGGAGCCCATGAAGGGACTGGTCTTACAGAACAATAGCCACAGGATCTCCATGACTCAGAGCAACAGCAGCATATCCAAGAGGAATTTTGGTGAGGGTTCAGTGACGAGGGTGTGCCAGAGGCCACAGGCCTTGAACTAGACCAATGACTCACTGCAGTGAATATTTGTGGGTGGGAATGGTTGAACTAAATGGTATATTATATGATACACCATAGCTTCCACTGTCACTAGGACAAATGTTGGAGGTATTGGAGAGGTGGGAAAGACAGAGAAGCAAGGTGTTTTTTTGTTTGTTTTGTTTTTAATTAATTGAGGGGTTCCTTTTTTGGGGATGTGGCAGGGGTGAGGGCCAGATATGGAAGGACTAGGAGGTGTGTAGAACTGGAGTGCATGTTGTGAAATTGCCCCCAAAAAACTAATAAAGAATTATGTAATGAAAAATAAAAAGATGTAGAACTCTCAGCTACCTCCCCAACACCACATCTGCCTGTGTGCCACCATGCTTCCTACCATGATGATAATGAACTAAACTCCTGAACCTAAGCTGGGCCCAATTAAATATTTTCCTCTCTAAGAGTTGCCATAGTCATTGTGTCTCTTTAAGCAACAGAAACCCTAACTAAGTCAGAAGTTGGTACTAGGGACTCAGGTATTGCTGTGACAGGCCTGACACTTTTGTTGGGAAGAATGTGGACTTTGGGGGCTCTGGATTAGGAAAGCAGTTGAATACTTTAAGTGGGGACTAATGAAACATACTAGTAGAAGCATGGACGACAGTAGTGCCGAGGGCAATTTGAACTGTAGGGGCCTGGCTCAAGAGGTTTCAAAGAAGACTATTAATATGTGGCCTAGAGATGATTCTTTTGCTATTTTGGCAAATAATGTTTTCTTTCTGCCCTTATTCAAAAAGATCTGCCTGAAGCTAAATTGAAGAGTTTTGGATTAACATCTTTGGCAGAGAAGATTTCTAGACAGCCTGGTGTTGGTATGTTGCTTGGTTATCAGTGGCCATGCTTATGCAAATCTATAATGGAAAGGAGCAAGCCAGTAAGCAGCATCCTTCATGGCTCTGCATTAGCTCCTTCTTCCAGGTTCCTGCCCTGTTTGAATTCCTGTCCTGGCTTCTTTCAGTGATGGACTTGAGTGTGGAAGTGTAAGCCCTTTCCTCCCCAACTTGCTTTTAGTTGTGGTGTTCCAACAAAGGAGCAGAAACCCTAACTAAGACACTTGTGTATTCATCTTCTAATGTAGATAGGGCTGGCCTTACCAATAGAAGTTCCTCCATGTATGATATGAATTGAAAGGGAAACACGTGCAGCCATTTATTTAAAATGTTCCCTTCCATTGTTGGTAACTAAAAATCCAAAATCCTTATATTAAAATCTTTTTTCATATAATTTATTTATTTAAATTTAAAACAAGCTTGTTTTACATGTCAATCCTAGTTCCCACGCCCTCTCGTCCTCCCATATTCCCCCACCAGCCCCTATCCAATCCCCTTTTTGCTTCCCAGCGAAGGTGGGGCCTTCCATAGGGAGTCTTCAAAGTCTGTCATATCATTTGGAGCAGGGTTCAGCCCCTCCCCCATGTATCTAGGCTGAGGGAATATCCCTCTATGTGGAATGGGCTCCCAAAGTCCATTTGTATGCTAGGGATAAATACTGATTCACTACCAGAGGCCCCATAGGCTGCCCAGTCCTCCCAACTAACACCCACATTTAAGGAATCTGAGTCGGTGCTTGTTTCCCAGCTATCAGACTGGAGTCTATGAGCTCCCCCTTGTTCAGGTCAACAGATTCTGTGGGTTTCTCCAGCCTGGTCTTGACCCTTTTACTCATCACTCCTCCTTGTCTGTAACTGGATTCCAAGAGTTAGGCTCAGTGTTTAGCTGTGGGTATCTGATTCTGCTTCCACCAGCTACTAGATGAAGGCTCCAGGATGGCATATAAGATAGTCATCAATCTCATTATCAGGGAAAGGCATTTAAGGTATCCTATCCACTGTTGCTTAGATTGTTAGTTGAGGGTCATCCTTGTAGATCTCTGGATATTTCCCTAGTGCCAGATTTCTCTTTAAACCTATACTGGCTCCCTCTGTTGTGGTATCTCTTTTCTTGTTCTCCTCTATTCTTTCCCTGACTCAATCTTCCCTGTTCCCTCATGCCCACTTCTCCCCTCCTCTTCCTCCTAACTCTCTCTCCCCTCCCCCATGCTCCCAATTTTCTTGGGAGATCTTGTCCATTTCCCCTTCTCCAGGGAACCATGTGTGTCCCTCTTAGAGTCCTCCTCGTTTCCTTTTTTTCTGGCAGTGTGGATTGTAGGCTGGTGATCCTTTGATCTTTGTCTAAAAAGCATATATGAGTGAGTACATACCATGTTTGTCTTTTTTGTCACTGGGTTACTGGGTTTTGTCACTCAGGGTGGTTTCTTCTAGTTCCATCATTTGCCTGCAAATTTCAAGATTCCATCCTTCTCCCCTCCCCCCGCTGAGTAAGTACTTCATTGTGTAAATGTACCACATTTTCTCCATCCATTCTTCAGTAGAGGGGCATTTAGATTGCTTCTGGGTTCTGGCTATTATAAATAATGCTGTTATGAACATATTTGAACAGATGTCCTTGTTGTATGAATGTGTATCTTTTGGGTATATGCCTAAGAGTGGAATTACTTATGCTGTCTTAAAATATTAATTACTTCAATAGAGGTCAAACCTTCCTATAAGATGAAACATTTCTCTCCATGTTTTGACAAGGTGTCCCCAGTTCAATGAGTTACCCCCCCCCCACTTCAGGAAAAGAATGAAGTCCGTAGAAATCTTAGCTTTTTCCTTATGTGTTTCTCTTACTAGTTTAGCAGTAGCAGATGGTCAAGCATGAGAAGAGAAAATAGGAACTGGGCATGTTTACCCTTTCTCTCTATCATCTCTTTATAACAATCTAACACATTATAATTAGAAGTCCAGTTCTCCAGCAGATGAGCTAGGAGGTGAGGTTTCTCTTTAGCCCTGACTCTTCCAAACTCCCAAATCCATGTTACCAGTAATCCAGTGGTCCTTTTCATACCTTTATGACTGGATACATCAGGATGAATCATTTGGAATTGTAACTATACATAAATGTTTAGAACCCTACAGATGGGTAGCTTTCAGATTTCAGTCTCTTCCAACTGATGTTTAACTGGGCTTATTTATGTGAAGGGCACACAATCTAGGGATACCATAAAGAAGTTGCCTTCTTCAGAGAGATAGCATAAAGTGGCTAATGGCATGCGTGCTTACTTTGCTATTTTTTTTTTTATAAAGAAAATTATCTTTGTGCTCTCAGGTCTCATCTATGAAATAAGTATAGTAACTTTGTGAGTCAACGGCTGGTTTGTCTTTAAGTCCATCTCTGCATTTCTCTGTTCTCTTGTGAGAGTTTATTTTCATGGACCTCTTGTCGCCTGACCCCTTTTGTGGGGTTAGCCAATAGGAAGTCTTGACAGAAGGTAGGAGGGCAACAGAAAGGGAAGGCCAGACCTGTGCCCACACTACCCTGAGCATGCCTGATTTCATAAGCTAAGTAAGGTTGGGCCCTGTTATGACTGGGATAGGAGGAAGAGAGGTGGCAGACATCCCTTCTTCTTCCTGTGGTGTACTGGTTGTAGTCTCCACCAGTGACTACCAAATAGCCCCTCTCCATGTTCTCAACTCCTATGTGATGACTCCATGGCAGTTGTGGCTGCTTTTACTTGGTCTTGGCTTTAGGGCAGTACAGACTATCTTCATTCATTGGCTCCTTAGCCTCAGGGTTGATGGCATCTTCTTGGTTTGCTGCTCACTGAGCTGCCTCACAGCTTCAGGTGTCTCAGCATTTCTGTCGCATACACAATTGTGTCCCTGTATTCAGTTTCTGTATTGGACAGACCTAGAGAGGTTTCTATTTTTCCGGAGGTACCGTGAATAATTATTAAAGATAACGAACCCACAAGGAGGACTCGGCTAAGGTCTGTAAATGTTTAACATTGTTCCAGAACATAGCAAGTGTCTAGCAGATAGTGACTGTCAACACTGACCTTCCTCATCAATGATTCAGAGAGCATTGTACATGAATTTTCTTTTCTTTTAATCTTAGTGGTTAAAATATGACATCACCTAGAGAAATCTGAAATGGTCACATCTGCTAGAAAGACTACTGAGCATATCTAGCTCATATGCAGTCTCCAGTTTCCATAGAAACCAAGCAGAGAAAATTTGTTAAAGGGCCTCGAAAATAGGTAGATTCAGGTCTGTATGATTATTTCTCAAACCCGTTAACACACAAACAGGCTGCTATTACTGTTATCTTATTGTCTACCTAATATCTTGTTTTTTTCTTGTAAGATGCAACAGACCGAGGATCATTTTTCTATGAGGACAATAACACAAAGTATAGGATTTCTTTGCCACAGCACAGTCCCTATCACAGATCAGTAGCAGTGATTCCAATGAGGGCTACCCTCATTGTGCACATCCATCACATAGCTGGATAAACCCATCTCGTTATCCTGTGGCTGCTCAAATGTTGTTTATTGTTTTCTGTTAAGATACAAGAAGCAAAAATTTTGACTGCAGGGGGACCAATTGAAATCCCAATTATCATCCTGGCGGCAAGAGCTCAGCTGGAATGGAAAATATTATATTTCTCTGTGTCGGAGTGAGGAAGCAGGAAGGATTCTTGGGTCATTTGATTACAAGCCAAATCCTCAAAATCCCTCTTTAGCCATCAGAGCCGGTGGCAGTAACAAGGGAGACAGGTCTGAGTCAGATCTGGCAGAATTTGAATCAATAACCAGGCAATCTTGCTTCAATTTCCAAGCAATTTTAAATCTTTCTCTTTCAAATGCCTCGAGGAGGAAGGGATTGGGGGGATGGGAGAGGAATGAAAGTATCTAGAATACCAAGGAGAGCTTTACTTTTCTGTCAAAAGATTCTTACATGTTCCTAAATGTATTCTCAGGATACAGACAAGGCTGTGTTGTCCTGAGGTCCAGCCGAAGTACCCTCTGCCTCAACAACAGCCTTCCTCTAGCAGTTTCTAGGGCCAAGTGCATGCTTAGTTTAGCTGGTTAGAGCACAGAGAAAATAAAACGCAGGTGACAGAATGGGTGAATAGATAAGAGTTGTGGGCTGCTGTCAGAGGCACAGGGATAATCTCAGTGCTGCCCCTTTCAAGCTGTGTGACCCTGAATAAATCATTTCATTCACTTGTTTATTTTTCACGAGTGACTTGGGACAGAGTGCATGGCTCAGCACAAATATTGGCAGAAATCAGAAAGGCTTGCTTGGCAAGCACACGATGCCCATACAAACATCAGAACCCTGGTGAGACAGCACTGAGAACGGACTACCGTGGCAAAGATGTTGTGTAAACAGCCCTTTCCTGATGGGCTGCTTATGGAAGAGGGTGAGAGGGAGCTGATTTTTTTCTCCTAGTGGCAGTGAAAAGAATGCTAAGTCAGAACCACAAAATCCATACCTCCTGGGTGGCCTCTCTGCTGTCCCCAGTAGGCTGAGTTGCTACCATCCATCCTTAATTGTTTTAGGGTGACTTTTTTGTCCGTGCTTTCTGAAGCGACAGATAAGAATGCTCGATGTAGCTGAAGTCTTTGAAGGCATATAGCAGTTTCTCTATGCTCCTCTTTCCTAAGAGTAACCTAAAAGCTAAATGCTCTCCCTCTGGACTTTTGTTCTCAAAGAAAGACATGCCTGCTTTATGATTGGGTTAAAAATACAGAACTTCACATGGAATCTAGGAGTGAAGACTCCATCAGGCTGACCTTGGTTGCCATGACATCCAGACAGCCATTTAACCCACTCCAAGAAGAATCATCCCAAAGGGAGAGAGGTGAATCTCAAATGTGCCATCATTTATGTTCCTTCATGGTGAAGATCTCTGCAATTGCCAGTGAGCTAATCCTCCCAACAGGCCTGAGCAGGCAGATCAATACTATTATCCCCTTTAGTGCACAGGGTTATTGCCCACTTTCAGGCTCATTATCTACCAGCCAATTATTCCATCTTTAAAGTCACATCAGTGTCTTATTTGTAACAATGGCCACTTTGTGGTTGTGACTTTGTGTTATCCATGAAACACTAAAACTGCTCTGACAAGATCAAGCGAGGCTAGAACTCAGGTACGTGATATAAGAAATGCTGGGAGGATGCAAGGTGTCTCAGGCAGCAAGGCAGGGAATTAGACCACCTGCCTACTCACCCAATGGCCTTGAAACACCCCTTCTGTCTGAGATGCTGCCAGTTAGGGAAACTAGCCTAACTTTAGTTACTTGTTCTCTTTACTCTTTCACAGAATAGTTGGGGCGAAGTGAGACAGTTTCTTGGAAATGCAGTAGGGAAGTGAAATGGTGTGTATCAAAGCAAGAAAAGAAAAGGCACACCATTCGGGGCATAGTGCCATCAGAGGAACTCAAGAGTTTGCTTGGGTGGATGGCTTAAAAGAGATCTGAGTTGAGCTGAGCATGGTGGGGCAGGCCTGTAAGCACATCAGTCCTGAGGCAGGGGTGTTTCTTTGAGTTCAAGGCTGGCCTGATCTATATATTGAGTTATAGGAAAGCCAGGGCTATTTAGAGTGACCCTGTCTAAAAAAATAAAAATAAATTCTAATCATGAAGAATTTGAGATTTATTTGAAATCTTCCAGTAAGACAAATGGCACCCCCCCCCACAGAATATAAGGTCATGTGACCAACTCATCTCACTTGTTTAGGTTTTCCCAGGAAATTTGATGGCTGTTTGACTATCCCTGAGTCTAGAGCTTCCTGTCTTTACCCTGAAGATGTTCACTAAAACCATGGATTGCATCCTTAAAAGTGATTTCCCTGAGGGTGGAGCAGATGGGTGAGTGCTAGGTAAACACAAACTGAGCTACATCACCAGCCTTTTGGAGGTTGTAATTTTATTTATTGATTGATTTTTGAGACAGGTTATGTAGCTTTGACTGGCCTGGAACTTTATAGATAGATCAAGCTGGCCTCAAATTCAAAGAAGTCTGCCTGCCTCTGTCTCCCAAATTCTGGAATTAAAGGTGTGTACCACCACACCTGATCCATGGATGTTGGAATTCTTAATCATCACCAAGCTCAACTTCTCTTCAAGACAATCCTGGGGTTTCTCCTTTCCAGAAAGGTACTGAGATCTATGAAGAGACTTATTATTACAGAATTGGGGAATCAGGAAGTTCTTTGTCAAACAACAAAGAGGTTCTTTGACAACCTCTGCTTTTAGACAACCTCTGTGCTGAGGTAGGAGGGAGGCATAGAAGAATCCCTGGGAGCTGGCCCGCTAACTTGGCACATGTAGCAACAAAGAAGAAAAACCCCGACTCAAACAAGGTGGAAGGGAAGGACCAACAGCTGAGAGGGTCCTCTGGCCTCCATGTGCACATCATGACATAAGCACACTCACATATTGATGGGGAATGTTCTTTTGTGTATTTGTTTCTCTTATTGCTTAATGAATAAAATGTTGATTGGCTGATTGGCCAGACAGGAAGTGACATAGCTGGGTAGAACCAGGATATAAGCAGGGACAAACAGGAAATCACTCTCTTCTCTTTGGAGATGTTTAGCAGTCACCATGTGAGCTACCAAAGGAGTGAGAGGTCCAGACCCTTCTTTGGTAAAATAAGTCACAGCCTCGTGGCAATACATAGATTGATAGAAATAGGTTAATAACTAAGATGGAGCTAGCCAATAAGAAGCCCAAGCCACCAGCCAACAGTTTCATAATTATTATAGTGTCTGTTGTGTTTATTTGGGGCTCAAGGGCAGTGGGACCTGCTGGGCCAGAAAACTCACATTACACACACACACACACACACACACACACACACACACACGGACACACACGGACACACATAGACAATGCATAATATGGATAAACATACGCACAAGAAAACAAAAAAAAATGAATATTTATGATCTTAACTTCATTACCGATTTGGATATTGTGTGAAATCATTAATATAGTTTATATTTATCTTGGAACTTCCATTTGTATAATCAAATGTAGTCATTTGATTATTTGAGAGTGCATCCTTGACCTTTCTATTGTGGATGGTGGAGCTTAGGTCAGTGAAGGCCTGGTCTGCCCTATGAAGTCAATGTGGCATTTCTTGTGTGAAGGTTAGTTGTGCAGGGAACATAGATTAGCTGCATAAAGTTTCTGTTCTCCTAGGAAGTGGGGAGTTGCCAATGGTGCCAGTGTCTGGGCACTGATACTGATTTTCCTCTTCAATTCTGTCCTGAAGTGAGCATCCAGGGTCTATGTTAGAATCTGTGAGCTCCATCCAGTCTTAGGCTCTTCTGATTTTTTCTGGATACATGTGCCTGGGAAGTTAAAGGTACGGAGGTCAAAGGACATGGTAGGACCATTATCTAGGCAACGATGGGAACCAAAAATGGGGTTGGAGGAAAGAAATGAGTTCTTCTGGTAATTCCAAATGTCAAGTAATAACATGGGATGGGAGAAGTCACACAAGCTGTGTTTCTGGAAAAAAATCTGGGTTCCCAGAGAGTAGCTGGGATACAAGTAGATGTGTGGAGCAGGCCAGGGCTGGGAATTGGGATGCTGACCAATGAGCTTTCTTTCTCCTGCAAAGTAGCTGTTTTATGCAATAAGAATTCATGATGTTGCTCAGGTTAGCTTTAATCTTATGAACTCAAATGGGCCTCCTGCACTAGCCATCCCCCCCCCCCAAATTCTGGGGCTACTGGACTATTCTTGTGACTTGGCCAAAGCAATTTAATTTTTTTTTTGTTTTTCAAATGCTCAAGCCAAAACATATAAGATTGTAGTCATATTGAGAATGCTTGTAAAAATGTTTTTTTAAAACCTGCAACTATATGATATAATAATGTGTGTTTGTATTATTTATCTTTGTTGTTATTATTTATCTTTGTTGACTGAATTTAGAATGCTAAGCATGAACTCTGTCACTGAGTTGATCTCTTGATTTAAGCCCTTATTTATTTATTTATAACATTTTAGAGTGGTTGGATAAAATAGTAAGTCTAGGAATGATACTATAACTTAGCAGGTAGAATGTATCCCTAACCTGTGTGAGTGCTGGGTTTAAGTCCCAGAACCATATATGCTGGGTATGCTGGTACACAGCTGTAATCCTAGCACTTGAGGATGTAGAAGTATCGGTTTAAAGTTACCCTTGGCCACTCAGAAAATTTAAGCCCAATGTAAGCTTTGTAAGACCTTTATGAAAAAATGACAAAAATTAATGCTCTAACAATTATTAAATTTTGAAAAGTGATACAAAGTGACATCTTTAAGACATGTGGCAACTGAGGACATCTGAGAATTCTGTTGGTTAAAACGTCTTCATTTATAATTGAAGAAAATATTAATCTTTAGTTGTCTTCATTCATAATTGAAGAAATATTAACCTTTAGTTACAACAGAAGTTGTAAAGGTCCTGACCATAAACAGCATGGGCTTCATCAGCCATATGGTCTCTGTCAGCAAATATTCAAATCTTTCAATGTATGTGAAAGCAGCTACAGTTAATATGTAAATGAATAGCATAGCTATATTTTAATAAAGCTTTATTATGGGCAGTCAAATTTGAATTTCATATAATTTTCACATGTCCTGAAATAATATTCTTTATTTTAATTGTGTTTTCCATCCATTTGAAAATGTAAGAAAATATTCATGGCTCACAAGCTAGGAAAAAAATAGGTGCTAAGGAGCTAGATTTGGTTTGTGGGCCATAGTGTGCTGACCAGTGAGTCAGAGTGAGTCAGAATAATGGTGAAATCTTTAGATACCATCTAGGTTTCAAGAGATGCAGTCCCAGAGGAAAAGGAGTAACTCAGTAGACCCCCGAGAGCTTAGTTTAGCACAAGTCCAGACTCAGGAATGGTTCAGCGTAGAGAATTGGGGCCAGAGGAAGGCCCAGGGCTTTTAGGAGAGCTGGTAACATAGATCTTAGTTCCTACTGCTTGATGAGGAAAGGCTCATCAAGAAACATGCAGAAACATTCATTGCTGCAGCCACAACCATCACTCACTTTAATACCTGGCTTTTCTTCAGTGACCAGCATACAGCCTGGCACATAGAAGGTATTCAAATATCATATGTTAAGTAAATGACTGAGAGCTATCCAAGGCTTTGTGCAGTCAACAGGAATTGAAGCTTCAGGAGAGGAGGACAAAGGCTGGGAAGGGTTACTGCTCCTGGGCAGTACTTCTTTCTCCCTGGCTGGGGTGATGTCTGCAAATCAGAGTCCACAATTATAAGTTTCAGTCCTTGTGCTGAAATCCAGGTGTACAGACAAGAGTGTGTTTTCACTGTGCTCCTTACTTTCCCCAGACACACAAAATGTTATACACACTACTCTCCTGCATTCAGTAAGATCATGTGACAGAATTCTGTCCAATACATATTGAAGGAAGTAATATGCAATACTTCCAGTCTTGGCTCTTAGTAAGTCTAAAAATTTTCCATTCACTTTAATTTTTCTCCATGTTCCTCATAGGATAGAATCCAAGATATTAGATATTAGAGACACATGATGGTAGAGTTGAGCACCCCAGCATGGCCATCTGGAGGTTGAGAAGTCACCCAACTTTCCCAGACTGGAGAACTGGAGAAAGTTTTTAAGCTGCTGAAGTTACCCCCCCCCCCTTTTTAAACAGTAACATAACAGCCTACCTGAGAGTGCATTTCATTCTCAAGGTCAAAGGGAATTCACATTTCTTAAAAGAAGCAATCTTTGAGTTCTCTACACATAGATCCTGTGGCTCAAATTCAAGTACAAGTAGATCCATAGGAGGTGTAGGAAGTACAAGCAGGAGAGTGGGGAGTACAATGGGAATGTGAGGAACTAGACAGGGTGTTTTCCCAGCCAGCTACTTCCCTCTGGAGCTAAATCCAGTGGGGGAAACTGAACCAGAGTAAAAAGCATACCTCAATGTTCTCCCATTAAAGGGGATGAGGCCAGTGTATGAATACATCATTTTCTGTCAGTCATTGATCTAGGGCTATTGGGAATCGAGAGTTTACTAGCCCAGCCCAAGAGGTTAATGATGCTTAGGCTAAGGCAGATGGGAAAGAGGCACACAAAAGCGGTTGGAACTGGGCTGGAATGTGCTGAAGTTGTGGTGGCTTAAGAACATGGGTGGGGACCAGTAGCATCTGTATACACTGTTTAAAACACACACACACACACACACACACACACACACACTTGTATTTCTGTGGCAGTTCAGGTCACCATGGTTCTGATCTCACTTGGTTAAGCCCTCTGCTTTCTGATAGAAACAGTTTGAATACAGTTATGACAAAGAAACAAAGAACATCAGAATATAGCCTTTGGACCGCTCAACTGTTCTTGTGCCTCCTTCTCCCCACCTGTAAATTCCATGTCCTCTTCCAACTCTAAAATTGTAACTCCAACATCTTCCAGCTTGAGCACTGGCCTGTCTGCCTGTTGTGAGAACCTCCACAGTTACAGGAGTGGAGAGGAAGCATGAGACCAGAACAGAGAGGGAGACTCATGTGTGGAAATTTTCTGGGGACTAGAAGGCAGGACATTTTGAAAACTGAAACAGAGAGTTAGCTGGAGCATTAGTTGAATTTTTTGAGTACACTTGCTGGGGTCTAAACCTTGATAAACTCACTAAATATCTCATGAATCAAAAGACGTAAATTTGAGGCGAATACAGGTTATAGTGTGAATTTAATTTCTGCTCAGGAGAGTGAATGTATTTAGTGTGCTGGATTAAGGAGACTCTTGGCAAAATCTAAGGTAGCTTCAGGGTAAGATGGGAAGTCCTGAACTGGGAATCTGAGATCTGATAGCATTCCCAATTGGTAGTGTGTTTAGCTTCATACTATCTTGATTTTTTTAACCCCATGGAGTAACATGACAAAGGACAAAGGATAGAGACTGCTACACTCTAAGTTTCAGCCAAACTTTAGCATTCTGTATGTTTAAAAATTGAACCTCCAAGATATGCAGTAGAAGGAAGTTGGTGGAGTCTTCATGATATCACTTCACTTCCTTTCTGTTTATATCCCAGGGCCTAGGTTATGTGTCAAAGGTCATCTGTGTAGTACATCAGTCAGTCGGGAGTGGGCTTTGCTTAACTCAGAGCCTTTTCTTCCTGAGTAATTTCCTCCATCCCAGAGAAATAGACATGGAGGAGCCTCGTGAACCCTAATGCTCCAGGCCACAGATGGTTAAACTAATTAAGAACTCTTGGACACTTTCTTCTTTGATACTGGTTTAGACTTGAGAAAAATAGTGCCTGTCTTGTCCCTTGGAGTCCTATTTAAGGATGAGACTCTGATCCTATCTTCAGTAAGGGATGCATAGAGTTTTTTTTTTTCTGCACTAACTCAGTTGAGTGTAGAGTTAACTGGATGTCCCACTTATGCAGAATACTGACCCAAGTCCCCCCTCCCTTTTTTCATGTGTTTCCATGCTTTTAGTTCTCATATTCACTAATTGCTAGGATTTCTTCTCATGGGCTCATGATGTTTTCCTGTTTACTGGCATTTTTCCAGAGTTCCCTATCCTGTTCTAGTGATCACTCTGCTTCTGAGTATTTTTAAATTAAAGATTTACTTTACTTTTAAGTATAATTATAAGTATGGGTATGTACATATGAGTGCAGGCATCTACAGAAGCCAGAAGAGTTGGAGCCCTAGGAATTGGTGTTGCAGGAAGTTGTGAGACACCTCATGTGGGTGCTGGGAATTGAACTTGGCTCCTCTGCAAAAGTGAAAAACACTCTCAATAGCTGAGCCACCTCCCCCACCCTGTTTCTGTATCTTTATAAAAATATTTTGAGCTGGGAAGTAGTTGCACATACCTTTAACCCTAGCACTGGGGAGATAGAGCCAGGCAGATCTCTGAGTTCCAGGACAGCCAGAGTTACACATGGAAACTTTGTCTCAAAAAACAAAACTGTAATATATATAATCTTACTTTCATATAGTATAGATACTTTCCTCTTTGTGTCAGAATTATAGATCTTATAACCAAGTTCTCAAATTCCTTCAAAGTATTCTGGATGGTTTTTATTGGAAACACATTGAGCCTATAGATTAATAAGAATTGATATTTTGCACTAAACTCTTTTATCTAACAACATGCATATTTCTTAACTTATTAAAATATATTATTTGATGTCTTTAACTATTTAGGCAAGTTCTCATTATGCAGGCAGGCTGACCTCCAATTCAGAACCCTTCTGCTTTAGTGTCACTAGTGTGAGTGATACAGATGTGAACCAACACACCAGGTTGGAGGAGGACACAGGGCCCAGCCCCCCCCCCCCCCCCGCCACCAAGTGCAGATCAGGATGTAAGGATGTAGACTCCTCAGCTGCTTCTCTTGCATCATGCCTTCCTGTCTGCTTCCTGATCCTCTGAAATCCTCAATTAAATTCTTTCCTTTATAAGTGTTGTCTTGGTCATGGTGTCTCCTCATAGCAATAGAACAATAACTAAGCCAGAAGTTGGTACTAGGACTGGAGTGTACATTCATGTAAGGTCAAAAGTGGGCATTAGATATCTTCCTCAATTGCCCTCCACCATAGTAGTTAAGACAGAGTACCTCACTGAGCTTAGAGATCACTGCTTTGGTTAAACTGGCTGGCCAGTGAGACCTGGGGATCTTGTCCCTACTTCCCAGTGCCAGAATTACATGTGTTCATTGCTGTGCCTGGCTTTTTACATGGCTGCTGAGGAGCTAATCTCATGCCCTCATGCTTGTGCAGTATATGCTTTACTGACAAAGCCATCTCTCCAGCCCCAACTTTTTCGAATGCATAAAAATTCTATATATTTTTGTGTATTTTTAAAAAGGTTAATTCAGAGATCTTTACAATTTCGTTGCCATATTGGCTTACATTTTATTTTCTGTTGGCCCTTGCTGATATGAACTGTTTTTTCCAAAGCAGAAGTAATGAGGTAGTCAGTAAACCTTTGCCATTCTATCGCTTCAGGGCAAAGGCATATGCTTTTATGATATAAGTGGGTAGTGTCTAAGGTGTGGTTTTAGAAAAACTGAAATAAGACTGTGTTATGTGATATTTTATTTGTGTTCTGACAAATAAAGCTTGCTTGGATCAGAGGGCAGAGCCAGCCACTAGTAAACCATAGAGGTCTGGAGGGCTGTACAGGAAGTAGTAAGGCCAGGTGGAGAGAGGATCTAGGCCCTTTCGGACAGAGGAATGGAAGAGGTAGGAAGCAGCTGTGGCTGCTCCTCTGCTTCTCTGATCTTTCAGGTTTTCTGACTCCTGGTTTTTATTAGTTAGACTAATTGGAGTAACACTTCAAAACACGCTGTCAGTTTATATGGGAACCTCAAATTACACATTTAATGCATGTTTCTAACCAACTGAGCTCCGTGTCTCTGGAGGGCAGCTGTCGATGCAATACAAGAATTTAGAGCTCTTGAACCAGGATGACCTTAAGAGTCATCCAGTTCACCTTCTGGGTGTGTTTATATTTTCAGGGGTGTATTAGTTTTGTGTCTGGCCAACAGTTGTGTGACTTTCTCAGAGATGTGACATTCACCACTTCGTGAAGGAGTCCAGCCCTCATCATTGGGCTCCTTTGCTTACCTGAAGCAGCAGTAACACTTTCTCCATTGTATCTCTTTATTATGCCTTGACTATATATACAGCTGAATAGTGTGGATTTTCATTTTATAGCGTAATGATTGCTCTTGTTTCTGGTATACTTATAGAGCTATGAGTGTCTTTGGGGGAGGTAGCCATGACTTAATGCATCTATTAATTAATTTATTTATTTACTTATTTATTTTAATTCTCACAGTCTAGCAGGTTCTTGGTACCTAGTAGGTACCAAAGGACAACAAATAAATAAGTCTTATATAGGATACTTCTCATGCACCTTTTCTGATTCTTCTGGTGCCCTAGTCTCTTGGATCCTCAGCTGAGTGTCCACCTCAGCCCCCACTGTGCCTACCTTTCTGAGAGTCTACTCATGGACATCACTGAGAAGTTCTACAACCACTTCTCAGCTTGGGTCTACTTGGCTTCATTTATTAGGTCCCTTTATTGCCTCTCCAGGAACTTCCCCTCTCCTTATGCTATTTCTATGTGGTCTGGTTAAGTACTTGTGTTCTTAGAGACTTTACCACTCCTGCCTCTGATGTGGGTTATATTGACCTGACATCCCAAGTAATTGCCAAGGGGACAGATGAGTTAACCTAGCAATGGAAGGAAGTTAATTTTTGGAGTTGTCACATTTCTGCCAATGGAAAACAAACGAAAGGAAGTCAAAAGCCTTCCGACCCTTGCCTCCTCTCTCAGACTGGTCCAAGGTGCAGATTCACAACATGTCTTTTTTTGTGGAGAGCTGCCTCCCTTGCATGGAGCCTTTTGACAGCTCTCATCTGAGTCTTCCAAAGGCAGGGTCTCCCTTGAAGCCCCCAAAAGGAGGAAGAATAGGTACCTATGGCATGACCATGCTTCCTGCTTGTACTTGGCCATGATTGCCTTGATAATTCAGGTCATATCCTTCCACAGGCTGGAGCTGGGCTAGATCATCCATTAGGTCCAGGCAGTGTCCCTCTTCTTCAGGGGCAATTATGAGAGCGGGAAGGGCTCCATCCACCACTTTTCCTTTAATGGATGCTTCTGCAACGTGCTCGAGGACCCTGTGAAGCCTCAGGCCAAGGGCAACTTCTGGGCAGTGGACATGGGTCTGATCCCAGCAGAGGTGCTTCTCCTTCAGAATACTGCCCTGTACCAATGATGGCAGACTCAGGGCACACACAGAGCCTTTGCCAAATACCTGAGCCCCTACACATTACATCCAGGGAGGGTTTCAGTATCAAGTGCCTGCTAGAGGACCCTGGGAAAGAATATGGCCAGCAGCCTGTGCTAGCTGGACAGAGCAGCTCAACTCAGGCAGGTAGGCTCCTGGTCTAAGGGAAATGAAGGGGTGTGTACTGTACCTCCTAACTCCTCTGAGAAGCTTTTGTGCCTCCCCACCCCTGTTCCATTCCTGGTCCTACAAGAAGAGAGGGGGAGACTTCCCAAGAGGAAGTCATCAGACTTTCTCCCCTTTCCCTAGAGCAAGGCACCTGGCCCATCCACTTACTTCAGAGTTTTCTCAGATCCCATGCAGTGTCCATCAGGAGAACAGAGCTTCCTTGTGGGAACAGCTACCCACCTCTTACTTGCCCATCTATACTCCCAATGTAGTAATGCCCTTGGCAACACTATCTCCCACTTCTTGTTTTCAGTGCCCATCCTCAACCAGTCTAGCCCATTGGGGCATAGGTACTAAACCCTAAGGGTCCCAGGACCTGCTTTGTGATCTGATCTAGATTCCCTCTCCCAGGGAGTACCTCCCAACAAGAGCATCTATGACGTGTGGATCAGCCATCCTTGGGGCCTGACTGTTCCTGCCCAGGCTGGTCCATCATGTTTTGATTCTCACACACACAGGGATCAAGTGTGGAAAAGCAGGACTCGGGCTCAAGTAGTACCACCTTTCTTGATTCCATCTTCTCAGGCCCTTGTGCCATCCATCTCTCCATCCCTCTGTCACCATGCCTTCCTGGCTCCAGGCTGGGGGAAGGAGAGCCAAAAGTGAGTTCAGCCTGAAGTCTTACCTTTACCTCCCAGCTGCCTGCACCTATTTTGGGAAAGGGCTAGGACATGAAAGATTGGACACTGCATAATATGGGGGTGATGGAAGTAGGGGAGAGATTAACAGTAAAGGAGTTTACAACATTAATAAAAACAAAAGAACATCCTTTGAGAACAAACAAGCACACTGAAGGAGTGATACACCACATCTCCCCAGGGCTCACGATGCAAAGTCACACATGACCTCATGGAGTGTATAATACTCGCTTAGTGTAACCTTTCAATTGGCTTCTGCTGCTTTTTCCTCCACTCTCAAAGTCAGAAGATCTTACCTCTCAAGTAGACTCTCAGCACTTACTTCTTATCTCATGCTTTTTGTGTAACAGGAAACTACTTGTGCCAAGACAGGTAGCATGGGGGAAACAGCAACAGCAATGACCACAAAAAAAAAGCTCTCATTGAATGCTTTCCTGCAAGGTAGTAGTATGCTTGCTCATGCAGGTATGTGTGGAGGCCAGAGGTCGATGTCTGGATGTTGTCTTCAGCTATTTTTCCACTTTACTTTTTGAGACCCAGTGTCTCACTGAACCTGGAGTGTACCATTTCAGCTGGGTGGTTCCACCCTCTCCCATCCTCTTCCCCTGGGGTTACAGGCAAGCACCCCCCCAACTTCTGTGTGTGTGTTAGAGATCTGAATTCAGATGCTTATGCTATATAGCAAGCACTCTACCCATGGAATCATCTCCCAGCCTCTCTGCTCTTATATCCAAGTGTTCATCTATTCCATCTTGAATTCTCTTCTCTAAACTGGCTGTTTCTTAACATCCCCCTCAACTACATTTCTGAGAATTGAATGCCACATACAATAAAAGTATCACTTCTTACCTTCTAACCTGAGGTCATCCCTTCCTCCATTTAGAGGGAAAGGGAATCTGGACATGGCACAGACTACTGCATCTAAAACATTGTGTTCTGCATTATTTTATTTGACCCTAACAACCATTGTTCCATGCAAATGATTTTCTCATGACACACACACAACTAGTTAAATGATTTTCAGTGCCTTCCATATCTCATTAACTGATAAATGGGATGATTAGCATTTGAACCCATCTCCAAAATTCCTGTGATGCCAACCCCCTAACACATTTAACAGTTGTGATGGTTTGACTAGGAGTGGCTCCCATAGGCTTATATATTTGAATGCTTGGTCATTAAGGAGTGGTGCTACATGCAGGGATTAGGAGGTGTGGCCTGGCTGGAATAGATGTAGTCTTATTGGAGGAAGTGTGTCACTGGAGGTGTACTTTGGAGTTTCAAATGCTCAAGCCAGGCACAGTGTCTTTTGCTTTTAACTTCTGCCTGCTGATCTGAATGTAGAACTCTCAGCTACCTCTCCAGCACCATGCCACCATGCTTTCTGCCATGATGATAATAGACTAAACCTCTGAACTAAGCCATCCCTAATTACATGTTTTCCATTATAGGAGTGTAAGCTGATTTTTCTGTCTTGCCTGCCAGCTCCCAAATAACTACATGGAGACTTCTTATTAATAACGAAAACTTGGCCAATAGCTTAGGCTTGTTTCTAACTAGCTCTTGTAACTTAATTTAACCTACATCTTTTAATCTATATTCTTTTATGTGGCTCAGTTACCTTTACTTTCAACTGCCTATGCTGCTTGCTCTGTGTCCTGGTGTCTCTTTGAGACTGTGCCTTTCTTCTTCCCAGCATCCTCTGTGCCTGGAAATCCTTCCTAGTTATTGGCCATTCAGCTTTTTGTTAAACCAATAAGAGTGACATTTTCACAGTGTACAAAAGATTATTCCACAACCATAAGAACTGCCATGGTCAAGGTGTCTTTTCACAGCAATAGAACACCAATGAAGACAATTGAATAATGTAGGGACAAGCTTCTTTCATGGCTCACACTGTTCTAAACATCAAGTTTCTGCATGGAGACCCAGAGAGGGTCTTGTCTGAAGTTGTGAAGGTGCAACCTGGATTTCATTGGAGCCCCCATTGGGGATACCTTCCAAGGAAAGCTGCTAACAAGAAGTGGTGCCAGCCTGAGAGAGAGAGAGAGAGAGAGAGAGAGAGAGAGAGAGAGAGAGAGAGAGAGAGATTGCTCTCACAAAGATGAAAAGAATATGAGATCTGACTAGTGCTTTTACATCAGACATGGAGGTATGGAGTTAGTTTGGCCAGCATGGTTGACACTACCAGACAGAATGGCAAACTAGCCTATCATCATTCACCCAAGACATTGCACTATGGCTACTGAGTCCAACCAGTACTTTGTATGTGGGAAATAGTAAATAACATTTGACTGTGTGATACAGTCAGGGTAACTGAACAAAGACAAAGATCTTCAAGGTAAACATTGGGCAACCAATTGTATCCAACCTGAGAATCAGGAATCAGTGTAACTGAGAACCCTAAGATATCCAATGAGACAAGGCTCACCCACAGGATAGTGAGGGGAATATAATCTGAGTTATTCGTGTGGCTGAGGAAGTACCACCGACTGGGAGGCACATGAGAAAGCTATCGAGGGAGAAGTTTTGTTTTGCCTTCTGACCTCGGCAATGGCTCTATTATGATTCATGCTGTGTGGCCATCCACACACTTACATTTATCTTTCAGACTTTTCTAGCAAAGAATTATCCTGCCTAGGAGGGAAGACCGAAGATAAACAGTCATGTCACTTGTAACCTGAGGAAGAAATGTTAGCAACTGAGAGTTCTGTGCAGCTCAATCAATTTCACTGGGCAGTGTCCATTGACGGGTTTTCATCTAGTCATTTCTCAGAGCCAAAGCACTTCCCATGGAGGGGCAGTTAAAACATCTTGTTTGTTTTCCCCTCCATTGCCAATACCATGTTTTCCTCATCTCCTAAGTGAATCACAGATGGTCCCTGACTTAAAGTGGTTCATCTGATAATGTTTTGACTTCACAAAGGTGCAAAAGCTCTTATGTGTTCAGTAGAAGCTGAACTTTGAATTTTGATCTCTTCCTGGGCTGGTGGCATGATGCTCTCATGAAATGCCGGGCAGCAGTACTGAGTTGTTGCTCCAGTTAGCCATGAGATCACGAGAGCAAACAACTGATACTCTGGGGTGTTGTGTGTTGCTAAGCTGTGCTATTTGCTAGGTTAGTCGCATTAATACACTTCCCACTTACGATATTTTCAATGTACAACAGAGTAAGAGGGACATCTGTGGTGTCATAATCCTGGCTCGTTTCTCTACCCATCCTTCTTCCTCCTTCACTTCCACTCTTTACATTGTTGATAGAGCTGCTCTCAATGACACATCTTAGTGTGGAAAGTTATATCAGTGTCCCCCATGTCTTATCCCCCTTGTCCCTTGGAAAGCTTAGATTTTATTTCTTCTAAAAGGGTGGAGGAAAATATTCTTCTCCTGTTGTTTGTGAGTGTGACCATGTGACTGGTGCAGCCAATAAAGAGGAGTGAGAGCGATGA
This sequence comes from Phodopus roborovskii, assembly GCF_943737965.1. Classification (NCBI taxonomy): domain Eukaryota; kingdom Metazoa; phylum Chordata; class Mammalia; order Rodentia; family Cricetidae; genus Phodopus; species Phodopus roborovskii. Next base: position 4,762,793 of record NW_026126487.1, on the reverse strand, counting down.
TGTGCCAGTTCCAAGCCCTGGGGTTTAAGAAGCTTGTGGCATTTCCTCTTGCTTGTTTGTTCTCACTTATCTTTGCTCAGCTGTCCGCACCACCATGAAGAATCCCTGCTTAATGGATCAGTTGCCCATTTCCACCTCTGCTTTCTTTCTGATTCCATAACATTTTATTTTCATTTTGGTGTAGCCCCCAATATTATTTCAGAGTCAGTTGTTGTGACACTGACTAGTCAGATACCCAAATCTGTATTTATCCCCTCTTTCCTCGTGTGCAAATCCTGATTTTTTTTTCCAGCTTGGCAGTGTTCCCAGGGAGCCCCACATACCTCCCTGTGTGTAGTTGAGGGTCTGGTGAATGCAAAAGATGCAGTTCTGATGAATATAGTTGTTTTTTATAAGGATCAGGAATTTAGTCTCACCTACTTTTGAACTTTTACTACTTGGCAGAGTGGCAGGCACACAGCGGATATTGGTACAGGTTTGCTGAATTGAGTTGAAGCATCCATATTATATGGAAGCTAAAGGTTTGAGGACCTAAGTTTGGGTTCCATCCTTCATCAGAGATCCTAGAACACCTACTAATCTATCTGTTCCCAAAATAGTCTATTAATTTCTCCTATGTCTGATAGCATACCCTACTGTGTTCTACGGGAAACTGGAAAGAATATTGCTAATACACGAATTCAAGGACTGCTCTACTGACTATTAAGAACTTGAAGCCACAGTGAATAAACTCCTTTACATATTAATGAGCAAACACATCATTAGTGCCAGTGTGAGGTCAAGGTGGTTAGAGGGGAAAACTCACCTTCTCTGCCCCTACAGCCAACTAAAACTCTTTCTAAACAAACTTTGAGAATACCAAAGTAACACAGCAGGATTTTGGTCCCTCTCTACTCCCACAGGGACCAAGGAAGAGGGGAGAGTGGTCTCTCAGGGCTATCCTTCAGCTGTGTTCCCAGCCACTACACTAATCCTGGGGGCAGTGTGCCCGCGCAAAGATGGTTAATGAATTATCATCTCTTCATACCACCTCATTCTCCAGCTTTATTCACTTTGCTCTTCCGTTGTTTTCTTTCAGAGGTGGCCAGATTCTTCTTCTCTTGTCCAAAATAAAAGAAAGCCCACTCCTTGGCATTTTTATGAAAACCTGCCAGTCATTCCTGTTTATTTTTTTCCTCTCCCATAGCCTCATAGCCTCATGTTGGCTTTGGTTTCATCACTCTACTAAAACTACTAATCAGGGTGAGGTTTCCCTTTTGCCAGGCCCCCAGCTCAGCTCCATCCTCCTCAGCCTTCACACGCACACCCTTGGCTACTTGGAGGAATGCATGGCCTGTATATAACCACGTCTCAGTCAGGCCACATCGCACACTGAGCTTCTCTCCCCACTGACAGCTGCGGGTGTGGTGGGGCAACACAACCGTGTATACCTAAGTGTTTCCTTTTCCATGGCATCACAGGTGTGTGAAGACATGGGTGTAGAGTGTTGGTCTCCCCACAGAAAGGAGAACCTAGCACGAGTGAAAGCTCACACATGATGCGGAATATGACTTTCTTCTTTTCACTCTTAGTATTAATCAATGTAATTTTTCTTCTTTCTTCCTGATCAGATTTGACTTGTCTCTGAGTTTCTTCCAAGCATGTTCTCATGCCATCTTTTATGGCCAAAGGCAAGCCCTTTTCAGTGACCTGCCTCTGCGTAGAAGGTTGCATTAGTGTCCCCAGTATTTCATATCTCCCATTCCCTGGACAGCTTAGACTTTGTAGTTCCTACCAAAAGCGGGGAGGAAAACAGTTCTGGCCTGCTAGTTTGGGGTTTGCCCACATGGCTGGTTTCAGTTCTGCAGATGAATGATGCTATAGATGCCTCAGGGTGGGCTGAACAACCTCCCCAAACACCCATGGCCTAATCTGTCAAACGGGTGACTTGTTAATTATATGGTAGAAGAACTATACCAATGAGATTAAACTAAAGTGACATTCTTGTGATTGTTCTGTTTTCAGAGTGGCTCCTAAATGCAATTGCAAATGCTCTTAGAAGAAATAGATGGAGGGAGATTTGACTATAAAAGAGCAGTGACTGGTCAGAGAAGCAGAGACTGGGATAAGGCTTGCAGGAAGAAGCAGCCTTGCCTGTTCCTGACTTCAGCTTAACAAGTATGTTTTGGGCTGCTGGCCTGCAGGACAGTTAGAGAATAAATCCATGCTGGCTTAAGCTGCCAGTCTTTGTTGTAATTTGTTATGGCAGTTAGTAATTATGTTTCTGGGGCACAGTGTGATGTTTTGACACACATGTACAGCACAGAATGGTAGGATCAAGGTAATTGGCATACATATCACCTTAGACATACATCATTTGCTTGTGTTGGGAACATTCAAAATCCTATCTACTGGCTGTTTTGAACCATTCAGTTAATTGTTGTCAATCGTATTTTACTGTGCCAATGAACTGCAGAAGTTGTTGCTTTATCCAGTTGCTTCACTTTACCTATTAGCTATACCTTCCCCTGCTTTCCTCCCCCATGCCTTTCCCAGGATCTGGTAACCTCATTATTCTAGTCTCCATTTATCTGAGATCAAGTCTGCAGCCTTCATAGGTTAGCAAAAATACGTGATATTTGTCTCTATGCCTGAACTATTTTACTTGGGATCTGTTCCCCAGTTGCTTCAAATGACAGAATTTCATTATTTTCATGTCTAAATAATATTCCACTGTGAATAAATGCCACATTTCCCCTTATTCATCCAGTTGTCAATGGGCACTTTGTTCCATTCCCTTTTTGATATAATGAACAGTGGGTGCTTTGATAAACTTTTGAGGCTGGTGTTTCTTTATCTAACAGTTCTGATTTCTTTGGATATTTAGTAAGTAGGGGGATTGCTGAGTCACATGGTAGATCTTTTCTAGGTGTATGTGTGTGTGTGTGTGTGTGTGTGTGTGTGTGTGTATATATGCAATCATACTGTTTCTGTCTTTGTTCTATTGCTGTGAAGAGACACCATAACAATGGCAACTCTTATAAAAAGAAAACATTTAATTGGGTCTTGCTTATAGTTTCAGAGGTTTAGTCCATTACCCCCATGGCGGGGAACATGGGCAGCAAGCAGGCAGAAATGATAGCTGTGAGTATTACAACCTGATTTGAAGGTGGCGGGAAGAGAGAACCACTGGGTCTGGCTTAGGCTTTTGAAAATTAAATCACACTTCCAATGACACACTTCCTCCAACATGGCCACACCTCATAATCCCTGTCAAGTAGTGGCACTCCCTAATGACCAAGAATTTAAATATATGAGCCTATGGTGGACTTTCCTATTTAAATTACCATACATACACATGTGCCTTCAATTTGTAAAGAGTTCAGAAGGCAACTTGAGTTGCCTCTCCTCAGTCACTGTCTATCTTTTGGGGGGTAGGGTCTCTCCCTGGCCTGGAGTTTTGACAAGTAGGCTATGCTGGCTGGTCAGTGAGTACCAGAGTTCTTCTTGCTCTGCTTCCCACCTTCCCACTTCATTGGGGCTACAAGCACATATCATCACCCTGGCTTTTTATGTGGGTTCTAGAAACCTGTGACTGCATGTTGAAAGACCCAGGCTTCACTGAGCCATTTCCCCAGTCCTGTTTTTACTTGTTTTTGAGGAGTCTTTGCTGAAGGATATCTGTCCTTTAGTGAATATCATTCTAATTATCTTGCCTACAGTTCATATCACCTTTCCATTACCTGTAATACTTAGCACAGCATGGTTGTTATATTGTATTATTTGGGTAATAACGACAAAAATAAAAGTCTGCACATGCTCAAAAGGTACCCAAGTTTTTCCTGGTGTTTTTGATTGCTTAGTTGAGTCTTTGGGATATGGGACCCAATAGGTACAGAGATTGGATATAATTTCCTTCTGAGAAGTTTGTCTCCACTGAAGGCAAGCAGTCATCTCAAGGTCATCCAGCCAAGGTTCTGTAGTACTAATATCACCAAATATTGTCTGTTTCTTGAGAGCCATTCCACGAAGTGAGGGCAGTGCCCAACTCTTCTGTGTCTTGGTATTGTTCATCTCAGCAGCCATGGGAAACAAGCTGAGCATTCTATCCCTGCATGGATCATCGAAGCCATAGGACACTCATTCTGCCTCCTGGAAGGTAGATATGTAACAATGGAGGATAGGTTTTCTCCTGTTTTTCCAACTGTTCTTCAGGGTAAAAATTTCTATATCACAACTAAATTTCTATATTTTATCATGTCAGGTGAAACAATTTCAAAGTACTTCAGGATATCCAGTTGTTCTCATCTCTCTCTGTGTGTGTGTGTGTGTTTTTGTTTTGTTTTGTTTTGTTTTGTTTTTTTTGCTAAATTGATGTCCTTTCTTTTGCTAAATTGATGTCCTTTCTTTGACTCCCTGTAGCTTGAGGCTGTAACTTGAAGTGAAAAGTATTGGGCAATGATTTCCCACTTTGAAGAGAACATGTCTCTTGTGAGTGAGAGAAGGAAGACAGCTAGGCCAAGCTTTGTTCCCATTTTGCTAAAGAACATCATCCATTTAAATGTCCTGTAAGAATATCCTCTACTGTAAGGTACATGTGTATTTAAAGTAGCCCTGTTGAGATATGACTCATGTCCCACATAGTTCACCTATCTGAAATGTATGATCCAGTGCTTTCTAGTTCATTCAAATGATTGTGTGCTGATTGTCAAAATTAACTTTGGATTATTTGTGTTTCTTTCAGAAGGAACACTCACTGTGTCCAGCAGCACATGCTTTACACCTCAGCATGAAAAACTGCATGCATCAGTACAAGCCTGTTACCTCAGCATGCAGGACTGTGTACAGCACATGCCCGTCACCTCAGCATGCAGAACTGTGTGCAGCATCTCATGCCTGTCACCTTAACATGCAGGAGGCTGAGGCAAGAAAGTCCAGGGTCTGAAGCTGCTGTCAACTGCAAGTTCTAGATTAGCTTGAGCTACATAGCATTCCTGCTTCAAAACAACAAACGACCACATCAGCACCACCAACAAAAACCAAACCAAAGTCCTGTACCAATGAGCAATCATGTTTCTATACCCTCAGCCTTACCCAATGCAAATAACAGCATGCTTTGTCTCTAGGTATTTGCTCTTTCTGAACAATTTATGTAAATGGGATACTGTACGTGGTCTTTGGGACTGCTTCTAATGTATCCTAGGTTCACACGTGTTGTAGCATATATTATTACTTCATTCTTTTTAAGTGTCTGAATAATATTTTACTGTGAGGATTGACCACATTTTGCTTTTCATTTAGCAGCAGTGAATTTTGGGAGGTATTTCCCCTTTTTGGCTATGATAATAGACTGGGGCTGCTATGAGCATCTGTATCAAGTTTTCATGGGGACATAGGCTTTCAGCTGTCTGGATTTTTAATTTAATTTTTATTTATTTGTGTATGTGTAAGTACATGCATCCCATAGCACACATGTGGGGGTCAAAGGACAATTGTCAAGAGTCAGTTCTTTCCTTCTATCATGTGGGTCCTGGGGATTGAACTCAGGTTGTCAGGCTTGGTGACCCACTGAGCCATATTGCTGGCTCTCAGATTTCTTAAGTGAATGCTTGCAGGAATATCATTGTTAGACTGTATGTAATAGTGAGATTACATTTTGAGGAACTTCCAGACTATTTTCAGTATATTCATTTAAAATAAATTCATGATAGCTGGGAGTGGGGACCACCTAGAGAGAGGGAGAGGATGAGAAAGATGTTCAGGGTGGAGAGGTGCCGGGAACTGTAATGTATGCTCAGCCAAAGCATCCGGTCCCAGATTGACTGCTGCCATGGGAACCGATCCAAGTTAATCTACGGAAGTGCAACAAAGCACAAAAGGTACTGCTTATATTTTGCCCAAGAAGTGACCCACAGTCAGATGTTTTGACAGGAAGCTCATTTTCAACCTTGGGGCAAAATGGAGAGGCTAACACATTTTGTTTGTTAGCCTAGGCAGTTGCTGCTAGGAACTCATCTCCAAGGCTGACCCTTCCAGCCCACCCCGCAGGACAGCAAACCTGGCTGGGATCATGTTTTCTGACCATTTTTGTCCTTTCATCTGCTTAAGCTAGTTACACTGTCACTTTGAGCTCTGGCTCTGATTCCACTGGAAAGGCTCTGTCCAGATGTTCATGTATTTAGCAAATGCACTTTGCTGATGCCTTGGCACGGTTGCGTTCAGATGGGGATGGATATTTGATGCTGTTGGCTGTTGGGAACATGCACAGTAAAATGAACAGCAAAGTCTGTGACTCAGAGTCCCTGTGTCTCTAATTCTTTTGGTAATACAGCAGATACATCATTTAAAGAGAAACCGACAAGGGAAAACAGGCGAAGAGTCGTTGTTTTCCCCGTGGCACCCTCTCGTGGGTCATGCAGGAGCTCTTCATGTAGGGAAGAGTGTCTTTTGCCTTCCTTCATTGTAAGGCAATACTCCTTCCATTCCATTTTTATGTAGGTATTTGCTTCCCATTTAAAACCATTTGTTCTGTATGTATGCAGACATCCTTGACCCACTGAGTTTCAGGGCCTTGTCCGATGCTGTGTGTTTTTTATTCTCTTTGAGCTAAGCATATATCAGAGAACATTTTATATTTTCTAGAGTGCACTGGGGCTAGAGAATGAGAAAGACTTTCTTAAGGCCACCAGATCAGTGGAGGATCTGCCTTCCATACCTCTCTCACTCCTTGCCTCTCTGTTCTCAGACTTCACTCTCCTGGGACTCTGTGGTTGTTCACCTATATTTACAAATGTCTAGTGCAGTGTCTGGCACATGAACCCAGAGCCAGTCTACGTCATTTTGAATATGATTCCAACAAGTACTGCTTCTGGGGAGACTTGAATGTCTCTCACTTTCTTTAAGAAGTATAACCAACAGTGGCACACATCTCAAATACATATAAACTGTAAGAAGTAAACACACTGGTTACTTGAACCAATTAGGATAGTGTCTTTTGTAGACTGGGGTGGAGGTTTCCATGAATGTTGCCTCTTAACTATGGTTGATTGAGTGGATGCATGAATGCCTAAGTTATAGGACCATCCCTCAGGAGGAATCACAGTGTCCTCCAATCTATTAGACCCTCTTCTACACAATAAAGTCTTAACTCTGGGCTGGGAAGCTGGGCTAAGAAGTGCAGTCCTGTGAAGGCTGATGCTTCAGGCAGAGGGCTTTTGGGCATAGTAATTTCCTCCTTGATATCCATTCAACACTAGATGCTCTTGTGAGGATTCTATGGGGATTCGGAAGCACAAGGACGACTACATCCTGGATATAATTATCTGCTTTCAGTGACCACCAGTCTGTGTTCTAGTAGATCTTGTCTCTGTTCCAATCACACAAAAGCCTTTGAATGCTTGATATAATTTTGTGAAGATTTGCAAGTCCATTAGACTTTGCTTAAGAAAATAGCAGGGCTCTCAGCATCTCAAAGGAAGGCTTAGGCTGACAAAAGAATGGATCAAGGACACCAGTAGTTTTGCTGATTTCACTTCTGGGTGCAGAGCATGTGAATGCTGGCTTAGAAGGTTTCATCTATCCCTGGTGGCCTATGGCCTATCTGTGTTGGATGGAGATCCCAAGTTCCACCTGAGAGTGTGTGAGAAGGGCATGACCAACAATCCTGACAAACTGCCCAAGTAAGGGACATATCCAGATCCTGGCAGGGAAGGGAGTAGGTCAAGGCCCTTGTTTCTGACATCTCTTTTCTTCTTTCTGCATCACTTACACATCCCTCCTCAGTTCCATGATTCAGAGATGCTGCCTTGAAAGAGATTCCTTGAAGTCATTAAGTTCTTAGGCAAGACAGTCCAGTGAAGGGCTCCACAGGGAGACGAATGACTGACTCCTTAATGCTGACCCCAGTCCCAGCAAGATGCACCTTGTTAGTGAACCTTCATGAGCCCCTTACATGCCTAACAAGAAGCAGCATCTGTGATTTCTAAGTACTAGGATCAGTGAGACAGCTTAGTTTGAAAAAAAAATTGCCACATGACTTGAGTTCAATTCCTGGATCCCATCATAAGAGGGGAGAACCAACTCCTGAAAGTTGTCCTCTGTTTACACACACACACTGTGGCACACATATACCTGTATGCTCTCTCTCTCTCTCTCTCTCTCTCTCTCTCTCTCTCTCTCTCTCTCTCTCTAATACTATTACTACTTCTAAAATAAAATTAAGTAAAATAAAAGATTGCCAGATTTCTAAATAACAGACTGAGTCATGACAATGATAGCCTTATTTGGAAAACTTAAAAAAAAAAAAAAAAAAAAGATTCCTTGTAGTTTCTGCTGGAGTACAGCTGAGGGATCTGAATTTTTGTTCAACTTCTCCCAAGTAATCCTCACAGAGGGCCAGGCCTATAGAGCTCTCAGTCAGAGCTCCTTGCTGGCTGCACCTAGCATTGCCATGTGCCTGTGTCACAGTCGTGCTTCCAGAGACTGATTCATTTATTTGGGTAGAAGATTCTAGAGAGTTGGGTTTTATTTTCAAGACATGATTCCTTTGTGTAGTCCTAGCTGTCCTGGAACTTGCTTTGTAGGCCAGGCTGGCCTGGAACTCACAGAGATACACTTGTTAGGATTTTTTTTTTAAAAAATTACTTGCTTTTAAGTTTTCCTATAAGTATATACTGTATATTGAGCATATTCCCTGCCATATCCCCTTCTCTCTCCCACTCCTAATAGACCCCTTGCCCCCAAATGCACAAGTGGTTTATGGATTTATATAAAATCTAGGAATCACAAAGGAGAGAAAACATAAGATAGTTATCTTTCTGGAACTTGTTTAATTAACTTAATATGGAAGTCAGCAGATGCAGCCATTTTTCTGTAAATGCATGAGTTCATTCTTCTTTATGGCTGAGACAATTTCATTGTGTATATAAATCATATTTCTTTTTCCATTTCTTAGCCTTCCTTCTTTCCTCCCTTCCTTCCTTTTTTGAGACAGGGTCACATGTAGTCAAGGTTGGCCTCAAGCTCAGTATGTGCCAGAGGATTGATTGCCTTGAATTCCTGATCCTTCTGTCTCTACAACCTGATTGTGATTAGAGGGCTGTGTCACCACACTTGTCATGTGACTCTAGGTGTAGCCATAGCAGAGAACCAGCAAAAGATGAAAAACCTGACATTCAACTACCCCTTTCCTTAGTAAAGGTAGTGATGGTGTGTATACCTTGCAGCTATGACAACATGATACTGAGCCTCCTGGTCATTAGGGGCCAAGAGACCATTCAACCCAGAGGGTCCCCATCATTTTTCTGGTTCAGAACAGAACACTTTAAGGACCTAAAAAGAGTTCCTGTTTATTATTATTATTGCTAACTTTTTACTTTGCTAAGTTAAGTCACTGGAAACAAAATTCAACTCAACTGCCATTTAAGCGTACCATTCTGTAATTTGTTTTAAGTGATGGGACTGGAGGGATGGCTCAGAGATTTGCTCTGCTCACAAGGATCTAGGCTCAGTTTCCAGCAGATACATCACCTCACAACTATCTGTGAGTCAAGTTCCAGGGGATCTGACATCCTCTTCTGGACTTTGAGGGCAGCAGGCACATATGTGGGGCACTTAAGTAAAACATTCACATACACAAAATGAAAATAAATCTTTAAATGAAGTTTTTACATATATATATAGAACAGACATGAAGTAAAGCCACAGCAGTTCTTATGATGAATGCTTTGGTTTGAGAGAAACTTGCTTCTGTCTTTATCTTCCTTAATTGTGGTCCAGTTCTGGTTAGAGAGCAACCAGCTTCCAAGCCAAAGTCAACGTTCACAGCTGAGACAATTGAGAGCCAGGGAGGGAAGGGCATTAGTTCTAGCCCCCAGGTAGCAGGCCTGGGACCAGAAGTAGTCTAAGGATGTCTGCTCACATTGCTATATATTTCTCTGGTGACAGGCCTGGCATCCCTGTTCTTCCCGCCTAACTTGTATGGATCAGAGCCACTGGGAATGGTTGCCCACTCCTCTGGCCATGCTTAAGTTTACTTAGAACAGCTACCATGGTAGTCACCAGGTCAATGGCTCTGTTAGATGGTGTCATATCAAGGTAGGCATTAACTTCAAGGCCAGCTTAGGCTGTGTAGTAAGGCCTTGTCCAATGATAACTAGCTAACTAACTAATGAGATAAAATCTGAAATCTCTAGCAACAAGGGGATGTGGAGTATGGGTATGTGGGTCTTTGGAGTAGCCGAGGGGAACTTCAGTTGTAAAATATAGGAGCATATTACTGTTCTGTCCCACTAGGACACTGTACATCGAACATTAAAAATCTGTGAAGAATTAATTTTCTGATTATCTCCTGCAGAGGCCAAGTAGCTTCTCTTACCATGTTGTTAATTTTAATAAGTCAACAAGTTGGCTAATTCTCTTGGAAAGGCTTCATTGAAGGAATGGCCTTTTATACACTTCTCTCAGAGAGGGAAGAAAACAGACTTCCAAATGCATTATCAATAAGTAGGACATTTGGACCCTGAGATAGGAAGTGGACAAGATGTGCTGAGCTCCTGGGTGCAGATGCTCAAGTCAATATTTGAAGGAGGTGAGGCAGCAATGGTTTTGGCACAATGCGTATTTCCTCAGGACTAGTGCAGGACTTTTGAAGGGCAGGCCTAAATCCAACTTGGATCTCAAGTCTACCTAAGTGGTCAAGTTCACTGCCTTGAGCTGAAGAACAGTCAGGAAACAAACACAGGAAGGGACATACTCCTGAAGGGCAGGGGCATGACATAGTGTTTCCTAGCATATGACTGGCCCTTATAGATAGTAAGACCTAATTTGTTGAAATGAAGTATCTTTAAGGGACCCAAAGGCACTTCCCTACATTGCAATCAAGTGGAGATCTGGACTAAACCAGGGCAGTTTTGTGGGGGTGGGGTGAAGAGGCTGGGAGCGGTCAGGAGGGACTTGTGTCTGCCACGAAGCCATTGGATAGCTGCCCTGAAAATGGGTCGCGAAGGTGCCCTCGATGGGGAGGAGAAACACAGAACAGAAATGTCATCAACCTCATAATTTGGCTGCTTCCCTGGCCCATCCCTCTTAAACCTATTTCCTGGAGCCAAACTGCAGGTTTAATATCCCAGCTGCAAATCCCTCTGGACACTCTGGCTCCTTTGGGATCCTACCTACCAGAGGTTAAAAAGACAGAATGAATCAAGTTTCCTTTCAAGTCATCATCTGACTCCAGTTTTGACCTGTTTCCTCATTCTAATTTAGTCAGACGAGCCCACATACCTTAAAACCTTGCCCTGCACCACAGAGGGGCTATGACTCACTTAAGCCCTAGCTGAAGGGAGGAAAGTAGCTCCCAGCTCAGCCAAATTCTTGCCCTGCAGCACCTCTGTCACTCACTGGATGACGAAGGAAGCCAAGAAACCCATGGCCACAGAGGCTAAAGTATGCATAGAATGCTGAAACCAACGTCCTTATTTTTGGGTTAGAGGCAACTGGAGCACATGGAGATAAGTGACAGGCCCCCAGTGTCATCAGCCTGTCTCAGAGCTGGGCCCGGAACAGAATTCTTCTGTCATGAAATCATACTGACTCCCAAGTGCCTGGTGGAATGGACTGATTGCTCCCTGACAACCATATTTTGGAGAAGGGGGAAGAGGTCAATATAGATGCTGCATGGCATAAGTAATTCATAGGGATTCAGCTGGAAAACCCTTGCTATGTGTTGCATGTGTGTAAGAGCATATAGTAACTCTAGTAATAATATATGGTGGTGTGTGCATCTGTATGTCTCTATGCCTGTGTGTAAATATTTAATTTGGGGTGAAGGGGTCACCAGGGTCAGGGAGAAGGAGGACAGGCAGGAGGGCTTAATTCCTGGCTCCTGGGCTCTGAACACACCCAGGAGAACCTGCCCTCCACACTGGCCCAGGTGTGGGCTGAGATGAGGGCACCACTGCCCTCTGCTGTACTGAGAGGTGAATCTGCTGCATGGCAGCTTCCCCCTGGCCAGGGTTAGGGTGGGAACTGAGTACAAAGCCACACACCAGCTGACCTGCACCTCTTGAGGTCATTCTCCCACCTTTGATGTTCTTAGCTGCTTCTGGTGAAGCAGGAACACCTGGTACTTGGGGGCTCAATTCTGAGTAAGGTCTGTCACTGCCCCAGGGCCTCCCCAAGCCAGGTCTGAAGAGGCTGAACCTTCTGGCAATTCCATCTCTTGCCTTCTTGGCCTTACTGGGGGTCAAAGTCAGAATATCAGAATGCTTCTTAAAGACAAAGCCCCTACTGCCTTGGGCTAGTTCTCTCATTTGCAGGTACAGACACTTAGGAGAAGAAACCTGAAGACCACTTCCCTGAAAGAGCTCCCTGCCCAGCCTCAGCAGAATCTGGTGGCTGCATTCCCATGACCTGCCCCACACGATCTCTATAAACCGGGTGTTACAATAGAATGGTAGTTATTCTTCTAGCTTAATAGATGGGGAAACTAAGGCCTAGAAGGTTTGCTGCCTTTTGATTGATTTAGAGGTGATTAGCTGAGACAGAAAATGTACCTCCAGCTGGAATTAAATCCATCAGGCTTTAGATGAAAACAAATTAAACTTCAAAGTAGTGGCAAACAAGGCATTCGGTAATTAACTGGGTAATATGAGGGCAAAGCTCCTAGCAGTGCCACCCAACCTCATTACTAACATCTTGGAGACCCCAGCCTATGGTTGACTCCCGAGTTGTAGGATATGTCTGTTTTTAATGGGGCCACCAGGGAGCCTTGTGGTAGAGAATTATTTAACTAACATTTTCTTTACATAATTAAAAAAAATGTTGATGGATTTTTTTTGTCTCCGTTTTAAAATGAACTATACTGATCTCTACTTCCCTTTCCATGCCCATGAAGCTCCTAGCACAGCAGGTGGAGAGACACAGATAAATGCCTCCATGATGACATGGGTCTCTTCTCTAAACCCAAATAACCTCTTCCTCCTTTAAGATGTTTCTAGATGTTTGAACGTTGATGAGAAAGGCAACTAATACACACAGCAGGTAGTGCAGCCCTCACCATTTGTTTCCATGCTAGAGTGTCGGCCCAGGTATTCCATTTTTTCAAGGGACACCAAATCATTGAATTTGAAATTTTCTGATTTAAAAGTACTGGCAACAATTCAAAATTTCAAGATAGACAGTGGGTACTTCCATCTTTGGGAAAATGGAGTAGATGCACTCTTTCCTATTTCCTCTTTGCAGCACCCCATCTATAGTGCATGTGTTTGTGTAGGTATACGTAATAGAAGATGATTCTGAAAAGTGGAGAGAAGGAAGCACATCCAAGATTCTGGGAGCTGTCATGGTCCTGATGTTAATGCCCCCACTGGCTCATATGCTCACAACTTGGCCTTTAGCCGGTGGCACTATTGGGAGTGGTGGAACCTTTAGGAGGTGGAATCTAGTACAAGGAAGTTAGGTCATTGGGGCATGCTCTTAAGGAGGATATAAGGGCCCTAGGCCCTTCCCTTCTCGCTTTGCTTTCTTTCTAGCTACCAAGAATGAACAGTTCTGTTTTAACCCAGGTTTCCCCCCTCTTGATGAGCCTCCCTACATGCCCCAAACAAAACAACCAAGTGACTTTGAAACCATGAACCAAAATAAAAACTTTCTTCCTTTCAAACTGATCTTTTCAGACATTTTGTCAAAACAATAGAAACCTGTGTAACAGGGGGCCCAAAATGAGGCACAATGGTGAGGTCTCCAGGTTTTCATTTTTATGTCACAAATTCTAGGCGTGAAACCAAAGAACACACCAGAAACCCAACAGGCGTTGAAAAGTTAAGTCCCAGCCCAAGCTTGCTTTCTCTGACAATTCCTGGGAAGAGGATCACCTCTCGGCATAAATGACTTTTGGACAGAACTTGTCTCCAGTCAAATACTATAAAAAGCTGTACCACCCATGCCAGTGAAGGCCAGGGAGAGAACTGCAGCTTACATTCACTATGGCAGCAGCTCTGCTTGGTGGTGTCAGACAGAGCCAAGAGGAGACCTGCAACTTCCCTTTTTGTGAACTTAGGAACAACAACCATAGTTCTTCTTCCTTCCACTCATAACTCTGTCAGCAGTGGAGACCATTTGGGAAACCTGTGAGCTTGACTTCCTCTTCTACTTGCTGTCCTTCCCTTCCTGCCGGGATGTTATTGGAAGGTTAGAAGAAAGTAACCATCCCTATTGCCAAAATGTGAGTAGATAATGTGATGACAAAGTGATTGCTAATAAGTGAAAGGCCATGCAAAAATAAACCCAGAAGCAGTGTAGACAAATGACCCCCCCCACAAAGTGTCCAAGGAAATCAGTGAGACGGGGGATATAGGAACAAAAGAAAGCTTGTGGGCTGGCATTGGGGGTACACATCTTTAATCCCAGTACTTGGGAGGCAGAAGCAGGCAGAACTCTGCGAATTTGAGGCCAGCCTGATCTACAGAGTGAGTTTCAGGACAGCCAGGACTGCCAGATAGAGAATACCTGTCTCACAAAACCAAAAAGGAAAAAAAAAAATGATTGTAGGAAGAGAACAGAGAAATAACTACAAAATAGAACAGGAAACAGAAAACTAAGATTTAGTGAATTTTTTTTTTCTTCCCAAGGCTGACAATGAAGTAGACAGCCACTCCCATTGTCCATATTCAAAATAGTGTTGGGACCACACAAGAGTGTATTAAGACAGAAAAAGGAAAAAAGAAAAGGAAGAAACAGTTGTTGGTAGATAGCATGAATGAATGTCCAGAACCTCGAAGGAATCCTCCAAACTAAGCCAAACATGCCATGTACCCCAATAAATGAAGTCAGCAAGATCACAAGGCATCAGATAAACATTAAATGGCTTCTACAGTGGATATATGGATACTGCAGCTGAGAAATGAAAGATACATTCACTCAAAAGTAGAATATCTGGGTATGAATCTAAGAAAACAAATGCAGGAGTATACTGTGATTACCAAGGAAGACCAGGAAGACCCAATTAGTAGAGATGATCAAGTGTTTATAAATTAGAAACTCACTTCGTTCCATTAACTTCACCTTATTCCAAACTGATACACAGGTTTAACAAAATTCCTTTCAATATTTCTTTTGTTTTTTCTTTCCATTTGTGTGTGTGTGTGTGTGTGTGTGTGTGTGTGTGTGTGTAGGTGTGTTTGCATGTATGTGGAGAATAGCATGTATATTGGTCAATGCACTTGTGGAGGCCAGAGGTTGGTGTCAGGATCATACTTATTCATTGGGACAGGGACCCTAGTACTTGCCAATGTGCCTGGTGTTGCTAACAGTTTGCTCTGGGAACTGCTTGACTCTGGTTTCAGAGGCTGGGCCACCATGTCCATTTGGCATTTACATGGGTCATAGGGATCTGGACTTCTGTCTTTATACTTGAGAGCAAACACATTAACCTCTGAGGTGCCATGTGTTTTGTGGACACAGAAAATAATATTTCTAAATCTACATGGAATGACAAGAGAATTCAACTAGCTAAGATTATTTTGGAAAAAAGAATAAGCTTATTACTGTATGCTGAAATTTATCATATAGATTGTGTCTTAGGCCAGGTGGTGGGGGCAGCATTTAAGGGAAGCAGAGGAAGGTGGATCTCTGTGAGTTTGAGGACAGCCTTGTCTACAGAGAAAATTCTATGATAGCCAGGGCAACACAGAGAAACCCAGTCTTGAAAAACAAACAAAATAAAATGACAACAACAACAACAGAAAACCAACCAAACCAAAAAAATATGTATATTGTGTTTTAGTTATGTTGGCATAGAATAAACATAGAGGTCAATGGGACCGAGTAGAAAACTCAGAACTAGACCTGTAAAAAACATATCACAGTGATTTCTGGCAAAGGTTCAAGAGTAGCTCAGAGGGGAAGAGATCCTTTCCAAATTTCTGCACCTGAGCACCCTGACAGTGACACAATCAAACAACAAAATAAAATCTCGCTCTGTCTCACATTTCACACAAATTAACCACAAGTTAACATGAAAATGCAAAACTATGAAACTTTTAGAAGAAAATAGAAGAGACCTTTAGAATCTAGGTTTAGGCAGAGTTCTTAGACAATGTGTTGCAGCACAGTTCATAAAAAGAAACACTGATAAATAGGGCTTCATTAAAGTTAAAGACTTCTGCAAGTGGTGGTTAGGGAAGACCAGTAGACAAACTCTATCTGGGAGAAGATGACAGCAACTGCACATCCAACCGAATCAGAACCTATACAACACAAAGAACCTCCCCAAGAACTCAACACATGAAGTCCAACTGGGAGGCATTTGAAAAAAAAATGGACATTTCACTGAAGAGATGGATAGGTGGATCTCCAGGCAAACATTTCCATGTCTTAGTCACTGGGAACACTCCAACAAGGACCATAATGAGATGCTACAATAGAACCATCAGAGTAGCTAACAATAGAGTAGTGAGAATCACAAATGCTAGAAACTAGATCACTTATACACTGCAAGTGGGATTGGAAACTAGTACAACATTTTAGGAAGCACTTGGGCAGAAAAAAAAAATACTGAATGTGGGGCTGGGGAAATAGCTCAGTAGATAAAGTGTTGGCTATGCAAACATGCGGACCTGTGTTCATATCCACAGCACCCCCATAAAAAGTTAGGGGTGGTGGCAGGTGCCTGTAATCTCAGCACCGGGAGGCAGAGGCATTCACAGGAGCATGCTGTGAATGTCTCAAACATACAGTGAAGAGCAATTGAAGAAGACAGCCAGTGTCTATCACTGGCCTTTACATATGAACACATGGGCACAGGCACACACACACACACACACACACACACACACACACACACACCATACAGTTATATGCTAGTCCAGCAATTGTACAGTGAGTCACACATATCATGGTACACCACTCAGGAAAAAAAGAACAAATTGATAGTATTTCTGCCACTGTGGATGGATTTCCAGAGGGCCATATCCAGTGAAAAACACCATTGTTTCATTAATGTATATAAAGTGTTGAACTGACAAGGATAGAGAGCAAGTTAGCAGTAGTTGGGGGTTAGAGACAGGAAGCTAATGTGACCGTATGTGTGGATGTGAGTACTCTCATATTGTGATGATGGATGTGTTTGATATTTTGATTATGTAATGCAAGACAGGCATCACTGCATGAAGGACAGTGGAAATTCCTTACATTATTTTTACAACTTCATATGAGTAACAATTATCTGAGAATAAAATGTTTAGAGAAATATGTCATGAATACCAAGTAGAAATACATTTATTGAGGTCAGAGAGATGGCTCAGTGGTTAAAGGTGCTTACCACCAAGTTTAATGCCAACAAGCCTGATGACCTGAGTTTGATCTCTGGAACCCATATGACGTGAGGAGAGAACCAATCCCTACAAGCTGTCCTCTACCCTCCATATGTGCACTGTGGCACACATACATGGACACACAAACACATACTCTCAATAAATAAATGTTAAAAAATGATCAAATATGTATGTGTTTCCTAAGCCACACATTGGGACTTATGGTTATAGTCCCAGAACTTAGAAGACCTAAAGGGGTTTTCAAGTTCAAGGCCAGCTTGGGGCATACAGTAAGAATGAGGCCAGTCTGGGCGATACAGTGAGAGTCTCTCAAAATACCGAACAACACGTGGCCAAATTACCACAATCCTCTGATTTGTACCCTCCAGTGTCTCCTCCTTTGAGTCTTGGCAGTCCTTCCCTCAGCAGCTTGGTGTATGGTACGACTCTTCACACCTTCCCCTGGTTGTAGGGCTTTACATGCATGAGTCATGTCATCCTACTTACTGTGTGCTTGTGATAGCCTTCCCATCCGTCACAATTCTATTTGGGTGAATTTTCATATCTGCTTCATCCCCTCCCTCCCTTTCCCTCACATTCTTTTCTTTGATAATTTAAAATATATATTAAAATATACATTTTATCTACTGTAGCTTAATTAATTAATTTCAAGCTCCTGGTATTCCAGCAGGAAAGCCAGTTCATTCTCAGTGCTTCTTAACATACGTGAAACACAGTGTACTTCTGTGACGCCAGAACACATGGAGGTGGCTCTTCACCAGCTAGCTAGCAAGCCAGTCTTCATAGGAAACCACCTGGCTGGCCTCCAATTCATTTCAGGCCTGTTGCTCTCCACCTGAAGATGCTGTCATCTCCCACAGGTCGAGGACTCAGTCCTTCAGGTGGGGCTCACCTTGGACATCAACCACAAATCCATGCCTTCAAAACTTCTGATCCATATCTACAAAATGGGGCTTCCATACCCCCTCCTCCAGCTCAACTCAGGGAACTCAGAGAAACACAGCACTTTCACTAATGGGTTTATCGTTGTCTTAGATAGGGATTTTTATTGCTGTGAAGAGACACCATGACCATGACAACTCTTACAAGGAAAAGATTTAATTGAGGTTGTGGCTCACAGTTTCAGACCTTCAGTCCATTATGGTCACAATGGGGAGCATGGCAGCATGGTGCTGGCTACATCTTGACCAGAGGCAGCAGGGAGTAGACTGATTGAAAAGAGACCTCAAAGCCTGCCCCCACAGTGGCACACTTCCTCCAACAAGACCACACCTACTCTGACAAAGCCACATCTTCTAACAATGGCACTCCCTTTGGGGGCCATTTTTTTTTCAAACAATCACAATCATACAGGACTGGAAGGGAACTGGATCCCAGAGCCTGTGCTCTTTGCAGTTGGAGCGTAGTCCTTGACAGCATGTAAAGGAGCGCTATTCCCTCCCCCAAGTCTCCAAGTGATCACCTGTCCAGAAGCTCTCTGCACCTAATTTGTCCTTTGGATTTCTACCAAGACATTTTTGCACAACCAGGATTTATAGAAATGGGATTGAACATAAGGGTGTGCCCTAATGCTAGCAGATTGAGTGGGAAATCCTGCAGGACCCATCTGTCCAGCATCCCCTCCTTCAGGGTATAGAACAGGGCTCCCTTCTGGAATTGGAATCTTAGAACCTGCTATCTGGTAAGGTAGATCAGAGAATTTCTTTATGATCTTCTCACATGGGGAAGACAGGGAATGGAGGATCAGAGTACACTTTTAGTTTCTGTGATCTACTACGGGGGAAAAAGAAACTCTGGTTTCTATGGTGCACTTGTAAGAAAAGAAAGGGGCAAGTGGAGGACTATAGGAGAGATTGAGATGGAAGAAGGGAAGGAGGGAGGCAATGAGCACGTGAGAGAGCTCCAATGGTGCAAGATTATGGTCAAGAATGCTTCTGTGGAGGATACAGTATCTTGGAGGGGACCAGTAACGAGTAAAGACTATGGGGGTGATAGGGCAGGGGACAAATAGAAACCAAATATATTGATAATTATATCAGAATTAAATCCATTACTTTGTATGATAGCTTCAAAAGTGAATCACTCTGAGGCTATGAGAGAGTTCTGTGGGTAAAGCTGCTTGGTGCCAAGACTGATGATCTGAGTTTGATCCCCATGTGGTGCATGAGTGTGTGTGTGTACATACATACACAAACTACTACTAATTATTATTATAAATTTAATTGAAAATAATCACTTTGAATCCAGCCTGATCTACTGAGCAAGTTTCGGGAAAGCCAGGGCTATATGGAGAAACCTGCCTTGGAAAAACAAAATAAAGCAACCCCTCCAAAAAAAAAAAAAAAAAAAAAAAAAAACAGCAACAGCAGATCTTACTGATGCCATTCATTCCAAGAAGCAAGAGCAAAAGGCCAAAATACTGTTCTATCCCAATTATTACTATTTTTCTAATCATTCAAGAAATATCAGGGGATATGGAATTTATGAGCTAAGAATCATGAATGAAAAAAAAAAATACATAAACCACAGCAGCAGACAATATAGCCCATAGCTTATGATAGCTTTTTCTCATGTGGTAGTTGTTTTGTCCAGTGCTATAGAATTTTGTTTTGTGAATTTATTTATCCTCAGTGAGACTTGCTAGGATTTCACAAAGCCTGTGTTGATAGAGATTTCTGTAACAGTGACTTAACATTAATCTGTCTGGGCACAAGGAGGCATTACCAGCTTAAGACAGTTTGCAGCTTTCTTGAACTGTAGATGTAGCCCAGTAGAAGAACCCTTGCCTAGCATCTGGGAGACTATGGACTCAACTCTCACCACTGGGGGAGAAAACAACCTAAGTATTTAGCAAACAAATAAATAAATGCATTGCTTCTTTTCTTTTCCAGGGAAGGCTAGAATTCCTGTTCCCCAAGGCAGGCAACTTGGGGACCCTCTACCTCACAGGTAATCCAAATATGAATCCCAGCTGCTTAGCTCATCACGGAAGTCTGTTGTCTTCTGTTTCATGAGAGGCATAAGTTAATTGTTAAGTTTCTTCTTTGGTTTTTCTCTTTCCCGTTTCACTTGTTTGCAAATTGCTTATGATTAGCGTGTAGATTTTATTAACATGTTTAGTGTTTTGTTGTATCAGACAAATCTTCCATTGCTATTTTAATATACATATTTCAGTTATTACCATATACTGGTTTCAACATGTTACTATTTCCAGTGAACTGTGAAAATCTGCCTTCCATTACTTTGTTCATATTTACCAGTTTTCAACACTGGAGTTGCAGGGGTTGAGGTTTAATAAAATAAGCTTTAAAAATAAAAACTCACCAAGAGGTATAACCCATTGCATGTAAACCAGTTTTATTCTTTCATATTTCAGGAGCCGTGGGTTTCCATCTTTTATCATTTCTTCTGTTTGAAGAGCCTCCCTTGTATTCTCAGAGATGCTTTTCTAGTGACAAGTTTCTATTTTCTTTTACTTGGGGATCTTGATTTTCCCCTTTATTGTTGGTTTTGCTGGATATAACATTGTGGTTGGCGATTCTTTCCTTTTAGAACTTAAAAAAAAATGTTATGCCATTTCCTTTGGCCTCCATGATGAGAAATAGGTTGTCATTCAACTTGTTTTCAGCTTTAGCTAACTTCACATTTTCCTCTGGCTCATTCCAAAATATTTTTTCCCTTAGCTACCTTTAAGAACTTTAAATATCTTTGTCTGGATTCTTGAACTGCAAGGGTCAGTAGGTGGAAAAGTCTCAGGTACATGTTAGTAAAAAGGCTTTCTGGGATGAGCCACTTTTCTTAACAGAATTCTTCTTGCTGGCATCCCCTGGACAACTGTTATCTCCTGTAGGGAAGGAGAGTTATACTCTTAGTGGGGAAGACTACCTCTCCTGGTCATTTATTATGACCAACAAGAGTTATTTGATTACTTTGTAGTGTTATAAAATATGCCTGCTGTTTGACTTCCATTTGATTCAGGGAAGAAAGGAGGTGCCCAGCTGCTTTGTTGGTAGCCAGTGGGGTGGGAATGCATTTCTTCCATGGGATGGGGGGATGGGAGGTCAGCAGAAGCAACCCTGTACCTCTTCAACAGTTCTCAGGTCCCTAAATAGTCCTTCTTTCCAACATTCCAAATTCTTCAGTGTCCTCATTCTGTCTGAGTTTATAGCTGTCCCTAGCTTGGAGGGCTAGAAAGAGCAGGTCCACACAATCTTTCCCAAACAGTATGTGTCTACTCACTTTCAAATTTGGGAATTTGAAATTCTCATAATTCTCACAACCTTCCCTACTTAAAAATTATGCACAGATTTTAAAATATTTCTATTTTCATTGGGCATACACTATTGGTATGATATTTCTACATCTGTGTATTGTATATAATGATTAGATAAAGGTAAGTGGCATATCTATGTCCTCAGACAAATACATTTGCTTTCTGTTGGGAACATTGAAAACTTTCTTTAGCTACTTCAACTAATTGTGGTGAGCCATATCAACCTATTGTGTTGCAGATCACTGGGAAGCTATTCCATTCTACACTTCTTCTCAGAGACTGGTAAGCAATACTGTTCCCTACTTCTTGAGATCAGCTTTGTAGATTGTTCGTGTAAGTGAAACCATGTAATATCTGCCCTTCAGTCCCTGACTTTTTACTTAATGTAATGCCACCCAGGCCCATCTGTGTTGCTGAAAATGACAAGATTTCTCTTTATGGCTGCATAATATCCTACTGTGCATATATCCCAAATTTTGTTTATCGATTTGACAGTTGATTCTATTATCACTCTATTATCTAGAATCAGCCCAAGTAGATTCTGCTATGTAGACTTTGTATGATATAGTATTACTTCATAATCTATCATACATGAGTTTTTGTTGCCATCATCCACCCCCCAACATTGATTCATTTGACAATTTTTTTCTTTCCCATGCTGGGGACAGAACATAGGTCTCGCACATCCTAGGTGAGTGCTCTACTACTAAGCCATGTGCCCAGCCTTGATAAAAAATTACTTTAAAAGGATTTGAGGAATAGATATGGTTGGAAAAGATTATTCCACAAAGAGTGCTTTTCTGAATGTCTCTCAACTCACTTCCTTCATGTATAAAACAAAGTGGCCAAATCAGGTGGGGGAGCCAGATGGGCTTAGAAAATATAAATGGCTGGAAAGAGAGGATGATTCTGGTCAATGGAAGAGAGTAGATGAACAATTTGGAAGTAAACAGGAGGAGACAAACTTCTGCTAGTAGTTTTATGCCCAGGTTTGAGAGGGGTCAAAGTTGGCTAGCTGGCTGAAGGGCACCTGCTGTAACTGTATCAATGATGGAGGAGGACACACAGGGGTGTCCATGACTGCAGGGTCTCCACAGCAACACCACCCATGCTCTAAGCAAATAAGACTGGTTTCCTTAGAAATGATACCAAAAAAGGAATGGAGTTCATAAGGAGTAGGTTTGCCTTGGTGAGGAGCAAAGAAAATTCTAGAAAGCTGAAAATACAGCTTTATTTGGCAAAGCTGAGAAAAGTAGTGTTAGGCCATATTAAATAAATGGTTTGGAGGGAAAAAGTATTCACAGTTATTTTCAAGGTTACCTGGAGGAATTTATGTTTTAGGACATAATAAAAAAAAAATCTTTCCCCAGTGTAAGTGATTTTCCCCATTATATCCATCAGGTGGCAATTTTCTTCTGGGAAACACCCGAAGGCTAAGAGAACAAGGGGGAGGAGCTTTGGTGTGGAGAGGAAAAGAATTCACCTCTCACCCTCTAATTTTTGGATTGCCAGGAGGACCACTATGTTTCAGACTACAGAATCTGTGACCCTAACTTGCACCTAGAATGGCTTAAATGGGAAGGGGTTTCTCTGTGAGTGACACTGTGAGAGAATGAACATGGCCAGATAACTCAGAGGCAGACCTTAGGGACTGGGTGGGAAGTCTTACATAGAGGAGGTGGCCTTTGGAGGGAAGAATCTCTGACTCTGGGTAGCATTCAAGAGTGGCGTTGGAAATGTAGAGCATTGAAACAAGCAGCATGGAACAGTTTCTGTCTGCCTCTCCAAGAGGCTTGTGTAGCATTCTCTCACTCCATTTGTGAGAATGAGCTGGACTAAATCTAAGAGCTTTTTATCCTCAATGCAGTAGAGAGCCCTATGTGAAACAGTGAGGGAGGAGGTAAATGAGGCCAGGGTGTTTCATCCTGTATCTCTGTTGCTATGGCTTCTCCATCGACTGCACACTATAGTCTCTCTAGACATTGTGCTCTGCCTCTGGATCATCACTGGTCCCTTTCTCACAGCTGAAGCCTGGAGCTTTGTGGAAGCTAACCAACTATTGCCACTGACCTAGGGTCGTTGGCTGCTCTGCATCTTATATCGGCCATAGTGTTATAACTAATCCCTTTTGTTAAACTACAGTCAACCTGCCGATGTGTGTGTGTGTGTGTGTGTGTGTGTTTGTGTGTGTGTGTGTGAGAGAGAGAGAGAGAGAGAGAAAGAGAGACTAAGTTTCCTTAGTATGTCGACAGACCTACCTAAATAAAAGTAGATGATATAAAGCATTTATGATAGGCTCTTCTTTCTGAATTCTGAGAACTTCTAAACTTCAGGAAGGTAGGATACAATATTTTTTAAAAGGAAAACTGGCCAGTGCCTATGGGAAGAAACTTCCTTTTTTAAAAAATGGTTCTCCAAACAAATCTCAGCCATTGTTGCTTCATTATCAAGAGTATAAGCTAGAGCAGTCACTTTTTGTTTTTATCCTCTCCTCAAAATGCAGTATTAGGCACCAGTAAGGTAAACTGCGAGAATCTCCTTCACACTGAGGAGTATGGAAAAATACAAGAGAGATGCTCCAGAATCAGGATCCTTGGACTTTGTTTTGATACACGTGGTCCAGAAAAACAGACTCTTAGTTCTTTTGAGCCACCCTTTCTATGTTGGTAAAAAGATTGGGATTGGGCCACATGGTTCTTAGATGATATTTTAGCTCTAATAGGCTATGTGATTATCAGAGGAAAGAAGTAAGCTGTAGTTTATGAGTAAGGAAGAAATTGTCTGCATAGTTAAGTTTAAGGAGTGTGGTGTGTAGATGGGGAGTACTAGGTTGTAGTGTATGGATAGGGGTTACTTGGGTGTGGTGCAGGAATGGGGTACTGTGGTATAGTGCAGGGATGGGAATACTGGGGTATGGTGCAGGGATGGATGGGGTACTGGGGTATGGATCAGGGATGGGGGGATCAGAGTGTGATAAGTGGATAAGGAGGACTAGAGAGGAGTGTTAGTCTTAAATACAAAATGGAGGTGAGGAAAGTCACTGAAAAGTCAATTTTGAGGAAGTAGAGATAATCATGCTGTGACTTGGATTATTGTTTGATAGTACAGAAGCAGACAGTAGTGGCATCTCTCCATGGTGACAACAATTCATACTGGCATCAGAGTCAAGCAATACTTATTTAATGAGCTGTATGCAATTCTATAAGGAAAAGTGTAGAGGCTCAGAGTTTGGGACATGGCTCCTCCTGCTTAGTTATGTAAACTTGAGCACTTTCTTTCCTCTTTAAGTTCTTGAGTGAGGCTAAATGGTACTTTATGACCTATAAGGTCACTTCCATGATGGAATCCTGGAAGCCTATAATTCAGGCCATGACCTCACGTGGTTTAGGACTTTTCAGGAGGTTGGATACTGACTCCTGTAAAGCAAGAAGTGGTGAGATAGGTCGAGACCAATGAGAGGATGTGGGGGAGGGAGAAGTAGTAGACATCACTGCTCTCTTCCCAAACTCTGTTATGCTCAACCTGAATCCTCCTCCTCGTCTGCATTAGTTTGGGAGAACAGTGCCACCTGCACTTTACTATTCATTGCAGCTATTGACAAATACGTGAGGATTTCTTTCTGTGCAGAGCAGTTGTAGCTTTGGTGGGGCCACAAGCGCATATGAAACCATGGAATCCAAAAAAATCTTAACTTATAAAGTTTACAAGGCACATGCTTGTGTAAACACCTTGTTTGGGCCTCTCCTGGGGACTGTAAGGGGTCCCATACACACGGGAACTGAAATTTCAGCTTTACTAATTTCCTGGAGGATGTTCATTCAAGACTGCTGGTAAAAGCCCTTGCTTTCATCTCTTTTAAATATGCATGGCTGTCTGACTTGAGTTAGTACATGGACCAGTAGGAACTGATATCTGCCACATTGTGGTAAAGGATTTCTAAGCCTGCCATGTGACTTGACAAATCCATTTCCACCTTGCATGGGAACCATGGAAGCAGCTGTCAGCAAGGATTTCCCACCCATCACTTGGGTTCCCTGAACTACCAGAACCCCATTGTTATGGAGAATGCATGATGAACAAAAAACCATGTATGGCATGATACCAAGGAGACCTCTGGATTGTTTGTTACCACAATATACTCTAGCCTGACCTGAATGTAACAGTGAGTGTTGATGAGCATTCACAGGTAGAGTGGCATTTAATTTGGAAAGCTCAGAAAGGCTAAGTGTCTTCAGGAAACATCAGTAGGTAGCAAATGTGATCCAGTACTCATTTGCAAGGCATCTCTACATTACCCATCTCCTCCATCTCTCTCTCTGTGATCTCTGGTGAAGCCTAGATGTTTCCTGGAATGAACGTTTCACATCCTTTTGCATAGTCCAGCTTGGTCTCAGAAGGGAAACATCATCAGACGGATGATAATCACCAGAGAAGGGTCTCAGATTCTTTTTTCTGGAATCCATATGAATTAGAAAAGTGCATTTTGAGTATAAAAGAACGCAGCTACAAACACTTCATTGATTTCCACCTGTAAGCTATACTTGCTTATGGTATGTTGCCAACCACACCCTATCCCCATGGAAAACTGAATCTTAAGAGAAATTGCTTTAGTTTAAATTCTTAGGGACCATTAGACTCAATCCAATGGGATTGTTTTGACTTAGGGAAAACAGGTACCTCAAAGAAAGACTCATTTCCCAGGAAGTGTAATACAAATCTCTAGCTGTACTTCTGGCTCTAATGCCAAAGACAAATGGGGGAAAGCATTTCCATTGGTTGTGAAGGTGCTTGATTCAGGGCACTGATGGAAACATCTCAGGACCCTAGCAGCTTATTTGGCAGGAGATCAATAGGCTTGAGCAGAAATGAGACCCATCGGGAAAGTGAAGAAATATTGCCTGCAGAATTGCACTAGATGGCATTTTGCTCTATGTAGTATGGTCGTGTCAGCCACCTGCCCTGCCTTTGATTCAGAAGACTTTGTCAGATTGGAATTGGCATGCTGGAGAAGCTATTATGCAGGTGTAGACTTTCTCTTTATGAGAGCTGAATCCTGTGAACTCTCAGGGTTGTGTGTGTGTGTGTGGGGAGGCTTTGGAATCCTTTCACCCATAGGTAAGAACTTAAGAGTCAAGTATTCTAGAAGTTTTTCTATTGGCTTAGGCTCCCATCCCCCATACACACTTCTCTGTCTCTCTCTACTTTCTGTGGTTTTTAATTTATTTTTATTTCCCCAAAGCCTATCATTCCATGAGACTTTGAGACACCATCTTCTTAAAGCACAGTTCAGAGAAACTTGCAGAATATGAAACATCAGCTAGTCCAAGAGGCAAGCCTTGGGGAAACTGGGTATTCTTTTCTCCTCAAAATAAGTAGATTTCACGTCCAAATAATTCTTCATTAATAAAATCATATCCCATTATCAATAATGGTGAGGAAAAATAGAGTGTTTTGTTAAAAGGAGGCAGTTTTATGACTTAAGTAGATTGTCAAGCCTGGCTCCTTAAATTACAGGGAAATGTATTTAAAAGTCTGAGGGTGTGCTTCTGGCATTTAAGAAAGTCCGTCGTGGGCTGGTGGGTTCATTAACTTGTTATGTTCTCAGTGAGTCTCATTATTTAGGACACCAACTGCGTGAATATAGGAGGCTGAGCTGAGCCTTTGCTGACACGTGGACCCCCTGGGGGGAATTTTTATATATATAATCTGTCTGATGTAAGCTTGATTTCTTTGACATTTCTCTCTTTCATAAGACTAAAAGGCTGAGAATAAGCGTCTGTTTATTTTAGCTTTACTTTTGTTTGGGTTCTGAGAAGCAGGAGGCTAGTAATCCTCTGGCTTCTTACCATCTTTCCAACGATTTCCCATCTATGATTTCATCCATCTTTCTAGCATCGTAGGTAGCTGGAAAGAGACAATTAGCATCAGTCTCATTTGTGCAAACAGAATGCATGTCACGAGTGTGAAATGTACTCTGTTCTGTCTCCCAAGCTAGAGCTCCCCTGTGTCTTCATCCATGGTTTTGCATCAAGAACTCAGGGATGGGCAGTCATCTTTTCTTCCCAGTGTGCCCAGCTCTTTAGCACTTGGGCCAATGGTTGCAATCTTGAGGGCTCTTTTCTAGAGAAGCAATGTGGTATAAGAGAAACATTTATTCAGAAGCTGGAAAATTGAATCTCACATCCTAGCTTCTCCTAAAACTTCTTAGCCTTTTGCCAAGAGCCATATATTCAGATTCCCCTGAGCCCAATTTCCCTTCTGTAAAATGCCTTAGTCATCTCGCCCTGCCATCTGTGTGAATGTCTAGTGAAAAATGACTGCCGTTGTTGGCAGGGGAGACTTGCAGGGCTATCTGGATGGAAGAGATGTTCCCTTCCTTGTCTTTTGGTACCATTGGTGAGGTTTCTTTCAGAGCATATTGGGTGCTGGGGCGGGGGGGGGGGGTTGAGGTTTGCCGGGAGTTTAGGAGTTTGGAAGCACCTAGTTGGCCAATAATGGAGTGTCTGTGAACTTGAACCAACAAAAGTTCAAACTCATGTCTAAACAGAAGATTGTCAAGGTGTGTAGGTCAGGCTGGGACAGACTCATTGGAAGCTCTGGTCCTCACTCCTCTGTCCCACTGTCTCTCTGCAGATGATCCAAGCCCTTTAAAAGGTGCTACAGTTCACACTCCTCCCCTGGCCTTTCTGATTTCATCATCAGCCTTGTTTTGAAGAGCTCTGAGCAATGAAAGAAACAGTTTCTCTATGCTGCCCACCACAGCAACTGCTAGCCACAGGTAGGCATTGAATGCTTGAAAGGTGGCTAGTGTGTTGGAGGTGCTGAATTGTTAATTTAATCTGCATTAATTTAAATAGCCACCTGTGGGCACATGGACCAGAATCCTTCTTTTCGTTAAGTTTCAGTGTGCGGAACACTGTTCAATTGCTTCTGTGTTATTATTATTTTGAAGCAAGGCCATATGGCTAAAGATGGGTTTTGGCATGTGCGTGGGGACAAGGGTGGGGAGAGAAGAGGAAGCTTGCCAGCAGTGCCAGCTTGGTGGCTCTCGGGAGACCTCTAAGGGAACATCTGGCTCTGTCTTCAGGTCCAGAAACAGGATTTTTCAGGGCATGGAGAGTCAAATTGATCTTTTGAAGTGGAGCTCTTTAATCAAGCTCCCCAAATGGATGCAGTCAGCCAGAAAGCTAACATGCCAATGTGCAGAGAGGCTGGGAAGCCTCCTCCTGCCAAGCACTGGGTGAGGGAAGGAAACCTGAGGTAGTCGATGAGTATGCATGCACCTGGAGCAAGTAACATGAACTCACTCAGATGGTTGGTAGGTATGCATTCGTGGCACAGCACATCCTGGGAGGGGGGCAGCTCTGTTCCTGACCACAGCCCTCCCTGTCCCAAAAGTGGTTTGATAATTACCAGCAGTTTTGTTTTGTTTCATTTTGTTTTATTTTTAGGCCTGGCTTAGGCTGGCCTTGAACTCATGACCCTCGGGCTTCAGTCTTCCAGGTGCTCGGATTACAGGCGCGTGTCACCAAGCCGGGCTACAGCAGCAGGTTTGCTCCTGAGTCCACTTTATTTTCTAAGTGTTCATGGTTGTTTAGCCCATTTGTGCTCTAACAGAACATCATCTGAATACCCTATATACCAAAAGCTTTCCCCTACAGTCAAAGCTCAACTGTTTCAATATAGATCTAAGATGCCAGCCTCTACTTCATAGACTTCATAGTGCTTTTAGAACTATGTCCACATCTGGTGACAAGAAGGAAGGAGCTCTCAGGGGACTTAAAATAAGGGCACAGGAGTCTTCTCCCTCATGACCTCACATGCTCCACCTTCTAATACCATCCTTTACACATAGAATCAACTTTCAGTGTAAATTTAGGGGATAGGTGACAAACATTCAGGCTTTGTACATACTGATACATTCTTTAGTTGTATCACTCATATAGCCAGGTTCCTGGCTTTTGCTGTACACTTGTAGGGGAATGTATTTCTTTAAAACTACTTAGCCTGAACAGTCCTGAGTTTAGGTTACATTTTTGTTGTTTCTAAATCCTTAATGACCCCAAATACTGACTGCTTCCATTGCCTGTGAACACCATATAATGATTAGATATCAATAGCCATAGGTGGCTCTTGCTAAGTATTCTGATAGTGAGCTCTGTCTGAATTCATCCCTGCACTATGGTTTGTAGATAGCTACCATCTCTTTGTGCCTACATGTGGCCCTTGTGCACAGGAATCCCAAATATCTCTTCCAATTCTCCTTCTCTCTCCTCCTCTTTTTAAGAGATGTCTAGTCATACTACTTTTTTTTTTTTTTAATTACAGATGAGCACAAGCACACCCAGCCTTTCTGTGTGGGTTCTGGGGATCTGAACTCGGGTCCTCGGGCTTACATAGTAAGCAGTTCACCCAGTGAGCCTTCTCCCCAGTCTTTTCTTCCTCTTCATACAGGAACACTATTTATGTGGCCTCATTTAACCCTACTTACCTCCCTAGAGCAGCTATCTGGGGGTTAGGAGTTCAACATTTGCATCTGCCTGGGGAAAAATCCAGCCTGTAGAATGTGCTTACAATCTGTACTTTGTTATGGGTCACTGAGCAAGACCATTAATCTCACCTGGCTGTCTTCCTCTTGCCCTTTGGGGTCCTTCCTCTGCCTTATTTCATCCTACCCTGTGCTTGGTCTCTGGTCTCTATGGACAGGATCAATGAATTTTCCTGCCTTCTGCCTTTGGTTAGGCTTGACTCATAAGGAGTCTAAGAATAGACTGGAAACAGGGCTTAGAAGAGATTGTTATGGGCTGGCAAAGTCCCTTCTCTCAAGGTCACATCTCTTGTTCTCCAGCCTCTGTCACCAGGTTCCCCGTCAGGCCTGTGGTGGTAATACCTCCATAATTACTGACCACAGACCTAGCACCAACCTCAGGACTTCCTCATCCCGTACCCCAATCTTGAGAAGTGTCTTTTTATTATCCTGTCTTCAAATCACCTAGTCTGTAGGCGCTGGGGCCTTGACTGGCATTGCCACAGTAAGAAGTCTTCTTTGACAGGTCATCCTGCTCACCCTCTCTTTTGCAGCCTCATTCTCTTCATTCTGTTTCTAGAGAGCTCAGCCTCAGCCTGAGGCTTGGCTGGCTTCCCTCAGGCCACAGGCTTTCTTCCTGAGGTCAACCGCATCACAACTCTTGCTTTCTGAGTGTGCTTACTGTCAGCTACCGCAGCCTCTTTCTTAGAAGAAAGACCAGGTTGGAAAGTGTAGTCCTCTGTGGCTGGCACTGCCATTTGGTGAAAGGTCCCTTGTGCTCATAGATCTGGATACCTAGTTCCCACTGGTGTCACTGTGAGGTTGTGGAAGTTTTGGGAGGTTTCTTGCTGGAGGAAGGAAGGGGACCTTGGATATGAGCCTTGGGTTGTTTATAGCCCAGCACACTTCTTTTTGATCTCTGCTTTTGTCTCACCAGGGTGGGAAGAGGTCCCAGCTGCACACTCCTGCTGCTCTGGAGCCATGTGTCTTCCCTTCCACAATGGCTAGATCCCTTCAAACTACGAGTCAGACACAGACCCTTCCCTGCTTAAGTTGCTTTTTGTCAGGTAACAGATCATGGTTACAAGAGCAGTAACTGCCTGGATGAAGAGATGATAGTGTTTTGAGTACCTATA
Source organism: Phodopus roborovskii (assembly GCF_943737965.1). Lineage (NCBI taxonomy): Eukaryota > Metazoa > Chordata > Mammalia > Rodentia > Cricetidae > Phodopus > Phodopus roborovskii. The sequence continues at coordinate 4,731,548 of NW_026126487.1, read as the reverse complement.
ACAAGCTTCCATAGATGAAAGGATATTAAGATGGCTTTGGCCAGTTTCTTCTCGTGTTCACAGACCTCTGTGGGCACAGCGGGTTCCTTTCTTTATCCACATGTCTACACTGACATCCCCATCCCCTTATAGTGATGTTCCACACAAGATTCAGACATAGCCTGGCTATCAATACAGACAGAAATTGATGCGTGAGTCAAAGTCAGTAATGCATTCACCATCCGGAGAGAGTTGGGGAGACAGACACACGGATGATAATGTCATATGAGACAGGGACAGATGGAGAAGGCACTGCAAGAGCCCCTGTCAGCAGCAGAGCCTCAGTGGCAGCACAGGAAGGTACATGAGAGCAGGACTCAGGCTGCCTGGCTGTGAGTCATGTTGCACTTGTTAGCGGTTCTGCTATGTCAGGCAGGATGCTCTAGTTCTGAAACTTATTTCCTCAGTTGCAAAATACAGGCAGTAATAGGCTGTTTGGTCAGTAATAAATGACATGTAATGCCAGTAATGTGCCGTGTTCAGTCTTTGACCTATTCCGAGAGCTTAATTCTAGCTTTGAGGATTTAATCAGAGGTGCCATGCATGGTAGTAAGTGCTATAACAACGAACTATATATCCCTGAGCTTGCTTTCTTTTTTTACTCTTTATTTTGAAATAGGTTCTCTGTGATGGTTGTCTGTGTGTGTGTGTGTGTGTATGTATATATGAGTGTATGATTATATGTGTGTGTGAGTATGTATGAGTATGTGTGAGTGTGTGTGTATGTGAGTGTATATGTGTGTGCATGTAGGAGTGTGTGTGTGTGAGTATGTGTATATGTGTGTGAGAGTGAGTGTGAGTGTGTGTGTGTGTGTGTCCGTGTGTATGTGTCTGTGTGTCTGTGTGTGTGCACGCACATGTACTCATGTGCTCACACACAAGCATGGAGGTCAGAGATTAATCTTGGCTGTCATCCCTTGGCAGCTTCCCCCACATTGTCTAAAGGTAGGGTCTCTCTCTAGAATCTGTGACATACAGATTAGGGTGGACTGGCTGGTCAGTGAGCCTCCAGGATCTGCCTTCCTCTGTTTCCCTAGATTGAACTCAGGTCTTCATGCTTGTGTGCCAGACATTTTACTGAGTAATCTGTCTCCCTAGCTCCTGACAATTAGTCTTGATTGTCATTTAGGCAGGACCTAGAATCACTTAGGAAACGAACTTTGGGGAGTCTGTGAGGAGGTCTCTAGTTTGGCTAATGGAGATAGGAAACCTTACCTTAGGTATAGGTGGCACCGTTCTCTGGGATGAGACTTAGAACTGACAAGCAGAAAGGGAAAATACCCTCACTTTTCGTTCTTTGCTTTTTCTAAAACTATTTATTTTATTTATGGATATTTTGTCTTCATGTATTTCTGTTGCCCACAGTGCATGCCTGGTGTCTGTTGAGGCCCTGAAACTGGAGTTTCAAACTAGTGTGAGCTACCATCTGGGTCTGGGATTGAACCCAGGTCCTCTGGAAGAGCAGCCAGTGCTCTTAGTTTCTGAGCTGCCGTTCTGGCTCCTCTTTCTGCTTTTTGACGGGGTCAGTGTGTCCAGCCAGCTCATGCTTCACTTTTGATGCCCAGTGAACTAGATCATCTCCATCTGAGCCAATGTAAACCCTTCCCGCCTTCAGTTGCTTTTGCTTGTTTGTTTTTGTTTCCCACCAACAAGAAAACCAACTAATAGAGTTGCCCAGACTGGTTTTGAACTTAGTGTAGTCAAGGAAAGCCTTTAACTTGTCACCTTTCTATTTCAGCCACCACAGTAAAAGGAGATTACAGGTCTGGGCCACTAGGCCCTTGCTTAACTTGTAATTTAGCAAAGACTATACAAAGGAATGGGATTTGTAGAAGCCTTGAATAATGAGGCCAGTTTATAGGGAGAGGCAGATCATTCTAGAATGCATATAAACATAGATAAAGGCTCAAAATAAGCGTGCTAGAAACTATTAACCTAGCCATTTACAAGGGAGCTATTTATTAGCAAAAATGTCAGGGAAAGTTGGCTGAAGTCATACCAAGAGCCATACCACTTAACACCAAATGATGTGCCTGGAGATATTTTATAGACATTGAAGAGACATTAAAAGGTGCATGGAGGGGGGCAGCTGGAGTGTGACTCAACCATTAATAGCACTGGCTACTCTTCCAGACAACTCAGGTTCTACTCCCAGCACCCACAAAGGGGATCACAACTGTTTTCAACTTCTGTCTCAGAAGATCAAATGCCCTTTTCTGGCCTCTTTGGGCAACGTACATGCATTTGGCCCACAGACATGCATGTAGGTGAAACACCTATACACATAAAAATAATGTTTCTATGTAGCTCTAGCTGTCCTGGAACTCACTATGTAGACCGGGCTGGTCTCGAACTGATAGACATTCACCTGATTCTGTCTCCCAAGTGCTGAATTAGAGCCACCATACTTGGGAGGGAGGATGGGAGGGAGAGAGGGAGGGATGGAGAGAGGGAGAGAGGAGGAGGGGGTTGGGGAGGAGGGAGGGAAGGAGAGAGAGATAGAGAGAGATTTAGGAGGGAATTGGAGATGGAGCTGGAGGAATTAGGAAAGGGAGTGGAGGGTGATAAAATATGATCAAAATTCATTGTTTTCATATATTCACTTTTCAAAAAATTCTTAAAAATGTATATTAAAAATAAGGACAGTCAGATGTGGTAGGGGAATGCCTTTAAACCCAGAACTTGGAAGGCTGAGGTAGGCAAATATCTGTCAGTTTGAGGCTAGCCTGGTATACATAAAGAATTCCAGGGCTACATAGTGAGACCCTACCTCAAAACAAAATAAAGTAAAACAAAGACCCCAAAACCCAAGGGAGTGCAGACAGATTACTCAGCACTTAAGAGTGCTTGGAGTTCTTCCAAAGACCCCAAGTTCAGTTGGGGACTCATGATCCAGAGGAAGCTGAACATGCACCCAAGTGCGTATACACACACATGCATGCACACACCCACACACACTTTAAAAATAAACAAATCTTAAAAAACAAACAAACAAAACAAACACGATGATTTAAGCAGTTCTGTGTATACTTAGAGAGAACTTAGCAACTTTTCACCCACAAGTTTCTCTCCCTTCTTCCCTTCCTTTAGTTTATTTTGTTTTTTGAAACAGTTTCAAATGTTATTGCCCCAGGTGATCAGGAATTCACTATCTACTTCTCTCTAGTCTTAATCTGTATTGAGTCTATAGCTTCAGTCTCCAGTACTGGGATAGCAGGCCTTATTAGTCAAGTGCTGGGATTAAAGGCATTAACCACCACACTCTGCTTGCCCAGCAGCTTCCTGTATACTGGTTGGGCAGTGGAGTGAAGAGGCATCAAGGGAAGCTTGAGGCTCTGCATGTTGTCCTTGGGGCAGTCATGGGACCCACCTGATGAGAAACTTGCCACTTATCAAGCTCTCAGCTCCACACAGAACTAGTTTGGCAGAAAGATCTCAGCTGCAAAGATATGTTGAGCCACTCAAATCAGATGGCCATGCCTAACTGCTCTCAGAAATGAAAAGGAGGCACTCAGTTCTAGAATCAACTAGCAACAGAGCAACAAGGACATTGTCAAATTCTGATTTTAGTGTGTATTTTTTTTTTTTCAGGAACCTACCTGTGTTGCCACCAGTGGCGCTGGCATAGAGGTGTAGAGATCCATGTCTTGGTGGTGGTGGGTGGGGCACAGGGTATACATATGCCTGCTTTTCCGTGGGTAGCCACACAGAGCATGTGGTAGGAACGAGCAGCTGATGTCTGTCATCAAAGAGCATATCTCCATGTTTGTTCAGCCCCCCTTGCAGCTCCTGCCCCATGCTGACGAAGATGCCTGATAACATTTACTCAAAGTTATTTTAGATAGTGCCTTGGCTGACATTTTCACTCGTGGGAGCTAGTTGTCCCAAATGTAGCAAGAGAGTGCCCCAAACCCACGTACCAGACCAAGGAAGATATGAAGGTAGGCTCTGGAGAAACAGAGGGCAGTTAAGGAATGTAGTAAGGATGGAGACTGTGAGTTCCTGTCCTCATATCTGGGAACAATATAATGCCGCCTCTCTGATCTGTTAAAGCTGTGTTGTCCCTTTTTGAAGATGGAGATATTGGAGGTCTATACTGGTAGTGAGAGCGTCTAACAGGAGTAAGTCTTTGATGAGAAAGGCTGAGTGTGTATACTCATATTTCACAAAGTTAATTAGAAAGGCTTGTAGAGACTTCAAAATATTTTGGTTAAAAGACAAGGAAAAATCAGAGGAAACCAAACCACATGTGTGTGTGTGTGTGTGTATGATCATCAATATGACCTTTCTAATCACTAATAATTTTCTCTTTTCTTTTTCCTAGTTACAGGATCAAAGTAAATAGGCTCCAAGATGGTGAAGGGAGAGAGAAAAATAGAGGCCCATGTTTCATTAAATTGGGAGAAACCTTTGCTGGGGCAGTTAAAGCTATAATAAGGAAAACCCATGTGGGCTTTTGATGCCAAACAAACTATCACTTTGGTGGGAAGAGATTTTTCTGGACCCCCTAATGTTATAACAATCCTAGGAAGGAACAGCATAGTGTTTAGGCCAAGATCAGAGCTGAGAACCAAAGCAGGGGTGGTCAGCCTGGCTCTGTAGGTACTGCATGTAGGAAGAGAAGGGAAGTTCATGAGGAGGAACCTATGCAGACATGCAAACTGCAGGCAAAAGTGTGTTTACAGAAAGCAATTGATAGCTTTCAAAAGATTCCCAAACTGTCTAGGAACACCCCTGAGGTTAATAGCCAAAAGCTCCTAATTATACCTCATATTTATGCTCATGAGCTATAAGTAAGTAGCCCATTTTAATGTCATTTATGAGCATTTAAATTAACGACCATGTTATGTTGATGGGAGATGTCATATGTTTCTCATACTGGTTAATGAATAAAGCACTGTTGGCCAATAGGAAAGGAAGATAGGAGGGACTAGGAGACAAGGAGGAAATAGGAAGTAGTAAGCAGGAGTCAAGATGGAGAGACTGGGGAGACCAGAAGCCTGCCCCACTCCCCGGTAAGGAGACCACGTGGAAATACATAGATCAACAGAAATGGGTTAATACTTAAGACAGCGTTAGCCGATAAGAAACTAGTACCTGGCCAACAGAATTATATCTAATACAGAGTCTCAGTGTGTTAATTGGGGCTTGCGCGGCGGCGGGACAAGACCAGCGGCAGCGGGTGGAAAAACCATACACCTTACATTATGTATTTTGTTAAAGCATTCTAACTTTGTAGGAAATTATTTCTAAGTAATTGAAAAACAGTGTTGTTCTCTTCCATTGAATCTGTTCCTCAGGGGAGCCTAAAAGGTGAAGAGAACATCAGTAAGCTGGGGGATGCCCGACATGAGCTTATGACAGGACAAGATGATTGCTTACCTGCCTGGCATTCAGGGATGCTCCCTGCATAAGACCATCACATTCCGGTGTCAATGTGCTGCATGTCACTGTGCCCCCTTCTATCATCAATTGTGGTCCACTAACATCTGCTGAGACAGGAGATCTGGGGAAGCCTGAAGCAGGGTCAGCAAAGATGCTAACTGAACTCTGGTGGCTAAATGCTTTATTCAGCTTGATGAGGATAAGAACTGGGACTCTGCTGGATCGTTAAAGGCCAAAGCTTCGACTGGAGAAAAAATGGGTAAGTGCACATACAATTATCTTTCTGCATGCTGATCTTCCATATTTCCTGATGATTTAAAGAGCAGAGCACATGAGTGAGTGAGTGAGTGTGAGATGTGTGGCCACACCATCCAACGGAGGACATTTGATTCCTCTCAAGTGTCTTCCACAGCTCAGTGACCTGACATAATCTAAAAAATATGCACTGTTATTTTGGTTAGGGCAGAAGAATAAGTATAGTTTCATGTCAGTTTCTCATGAAAAGATCTGAACTCAGGAAAGACAAAAGGAAGTGATTCATGGGCTGTGATCTGTGGTGTCCCAGAAGGTTTATGTACCTAGGCATATGGGGGTTTAAGAAGCAAGGAGGATGACAGAGAACAAACTGCCTGTCCAGAGCCATCATCTTATCTTCGGGCAGAAGCAGAGGCAAGTGTGAGCCAAGGCAGCGCTGACCTAGAAAGAACCCAGTCTTGTGAGACAAGCTGCTCCAGATCCAGTTGCAGAGAAGTTGGGATGCCATGCATTCCTGTTCTCAAAGGGCAGCCATAGTGGCTATTTCCATGAGTGGGCTATAAGTGTTAGTGTGGACAGGGACCATGTAGGCATTCCGGACAAGCTCTGTAGACTCACACGCATATTGCAAGCCAGAGTGGGACTGGAGCAGGCTGTTCCTGACTGTGTGCAGTAGACTTACCCAACTGTCCCCTAGTTTTCTACTTCCATGTCCTGATGCTGGAGTGAGGCCAGGGGCTGTCCATGACTTTTGGAATTCTCCAGAGAAGATCTAAAAACCTAATTCTTTTTTCCCAGGTTCTAGGAAGGCAGTGAGTGTGAAATCAGCTCTATTTCATGGTCACTTTGGTATCTACGGAAACTTTGCCATTGTGGCAGTAAAGTGGACCTAAGGCATGCACTAAGAAGTGTGACATCATTTAATATGCCAGAATCCCCCTGTGGGGATAACTGTCACTCTCCTTGCCTACATATCAGGGAACCTGTGAAAGAGATTTCAGGGAACCTGCCTCTTCACACTGACAGTAAATGACAGAGCTGGAACTCAAACCTAGGCTGTCATGCTTTGGTGTCCAAGCTATCCTGTCCCTTTCTTAACTCTGAGAATGAGGTATTGTGCTGTGCCTCACAGTTGCCTTTCCTCCAAGTAAGTCTTTCTCTTGAGTAGCTGCACTCACCAGTTCAAAGGAGAAAGGAAGGAACTGTCTTTGGGCGTGCATCAGGACGTACATCATTAGGCGGGGAGGGGGCCAAAGTGAACATTACTTAAGATTCCACTTGGCCACCATTTGCTGCGTGTCAGGAATGAGGAGGGGTGTGTACCCTAGTGCATTTTCTTCTTTAAGTCCTATATTGAGGCTCAGCAAGAGAGGGAGGGAGGAGGAGAGGGCAGGGTGATTCACGGGGGCTGTCTCAGCTACAGAAAGAACGAGGGGAGAGGGTGTGATAACTGGACTGAATGGGCTGGCCACACCTAATTTAGCACGTGATATCCTTTCTAGACCTTAACCAGAGTCAAGGAAATACCGGTGGTGGATAGGATGATATATCTTAAAACTAGGCTATAGGACTTCCATTTTTGTGAAGTTTTATGTCATCCTAAATAAAACTGCTAGTGTCACCTGAAATTAAAAGCTGAAAATGCTCAGCTTGTAAGTTAGTGAACTAGTAATTCATTTTGTCATGAGCTTTGTGGCTTCTTGTGTAGAGCAAAGTACAGGCTGTTGGTGAGCTGTTTAAATATTGATGAGAAGTTGAACATTGTTTTTCAACTCATTGAAGTGAATTTATGATGCTTTGAAATGAAGGTACAATCTACTCTGAAGAAAGGAGGGATGAAAATCTGAAGAATGTCCTGTCTTCCCAGTGTTTTATTCCTGAGGCTAAATCCTTATGTATTACATTTTAACATGCACAAATAAAGCATGACCTCAGAGACAGGATATATGACAGAAACTTGCATTTCCAGGTTCTCTGCATGGTGATCACTCTGCCTGTTCCCACTCTCGAGTCAGGCCTGTCACCAGAGAGACAGACCTTAGACTGTTAGGACCCCATCTAAATCTTGTGGATGCTTTTGAAGTTGGTAACATGGGCATGAGAACCATATCTTGCTTCTGTCCACTAACCAAGAAAGTTTACATTGCTGTTTACAGCAAGACAGGAACCCAGGTCAGCACTGGAAGCAACAAACCCATGATCACTGTCTAGTTCCAACTTGATCCAGTCCCTTGAAAAAGGATTCTTTTCTTTTTCATCCATTAGCTATGAGCTATGCCTAAGCTCCCCCAACTAATAGCTTCCTGGTGCTATCAATGTTTATGCATTGTGTCTGCACTTTAGGTATAAGAACATGCACTTTGGGTCCCCTAGAGATTTCTTTAGTCCTGGTTCCTACATTTCCTAATCTCTGGTTTCTGCAAAGCACAGAACTTTCAGCTTTGGGCAAACGATGGTTAGTCTTCGGTGAAGAATGTAGATCACATGAGCCTGGCCTTGACTCATCTAGTTATAGCCCAGAAGGCTGTTCCCTCAGGAGTACTGTGACAGGTCAGGTCCCAACCTTCTCAGCCAACCTTACTACTTGCAGTTTTCTCTCAAACCTTTACTTTCTAATCAATTGTAAAGCTGTCCCTTGTAATGATAACATAGAGGTTTTGCATGGGCTTGCTTTGATCCACCTTGTAGCACCAGTACAATGTCTTCTACAGAGCTGTAAATTAACAAATGAATGATGAACAAAACCACCAACCAGAAAAGTGACATTCCTAGAATCCTTCACCAAATCAAGGACCACAGAAACAGAAATTCTCTTACAGTTTTACTTTGTAAAATGCCTTTTAAAACACTGCCCTAATCAATTACATTAGAAAGAACCCCCAAACTCAGGCCATTGCCTCTCTTGGTTCTTTGGACATGCCAAGCTCAGCTTGGTGTTTTTGTTTTCTTGCCTAAGGTCTGCCATGCAGTTCTACTTATGTAGAAGCCAGAGCTGGAGTCATCAGAAGGCTGGACTGGACAGATATCCAAGACACACTCATATTGAGGACAGCTGATGCCAGCTTCTGGATTACCCACACTTGTGTTGGACAGGACCAGCTTTTAACACTTGGCCTCTCCACATGGCTTAGGTTTTTCACAGAATGACAGCTGGCTTCCCAAAGAGAACATTCATCAGGGAGCATTCCAAGAGAGCTAGTAATGAGCTACACACTTCTTATTACCTTGCCTTAGGAGGAGGCAAGATATGCCTTAGCATATCATGACATTTTATTGGTTGAGTAGGTCACAAAGATCAGCCCAGACACAGGGAGGCTTCAAAAGTGTTGACAGTGACAGTCATGGGAGTCAGTCTGGCTACATGCAAATATATTATCTTGGGGGCTTGGTAGAGTGATTGTTTAGCATACTGAGCACTGGGAACAGCTCAAGATCAGGTGGATTTGGAGGAGGTAGGTGGAAGCAAAGGAAGAGAAAAAACAGTAGTGTTTGAGACAATGGTTAGGGAATTAGATTTGACAGAGATAATGCAGGGTATAAAATGAGATTGGGAAATGGAAGGAGTACTGTAGAGAATCTCACCTATCCCTTTCACTGGCTCAGTGTGTGTTGGTGTGAATTGGATATAAAGGCAAGCATTGGGCACGGGTGAAAAAGTTATTGCAAACGTCTTTGTCTATTATTGAAGTCACATATAATTCTAACGAATATTGTTTAAAAGATGAAAATGTCACCTACCGCCCTACCCACTGGACATAAACATGTCCATTTTCCTTTGCATGCATGCTTTGGGTCTATGGCATCATGCCATGTTGAGCATGGGCTCTATGCCTTTCATCTCGATTCATTTTAGAAGTATTCCAGTGTTAGCTGCTGCCTTTGCCCACATTGTTTTAGAGTCTTTGTTACATTCAGGCTAAGGGAGCTTGGTGATGGGCTGAGCTCCATTAGGGGTGTGACTCAGGACTCTGTGACACTGCCCTCACTGGTGCATGGACAAAGCTTTAGGGATGTGTTACCTCCCATTCTGTCCCCTAGCCTGGCTACCCTGCCAGGGATGAAGCCCTTAGGATGCTTCATGAATGTTTATAACTGCCAGCAGGAGACATCTATCCTTATGGAGGAGGCTGGAGGAGAATTTTTCCTCCTTTTCTCTTCAACTTTTCAAGGAGTATGCTGTTTTTTTTTTTTTTTTTTTTTTTTTTTTTGTTTTTTGTTTTGTTTTGTTTTTGTTAACCCAGACACAAAGGTTTAGATTTCTTGTCCCTATAAGAGCATACATTTCTTTGGGAAGGGAGATTTAATTTTACAGTCATAGCAATATTTAGGACAAAAATCTGGTTACTTCTTTCACAGACACTGAGATGCCAGACTTGGCATATTCTGGATAAGTAGAGGGCACCCCACAATCCCTGCAGTGTCCTCTGCTGTCTGCCCATTACATCCTGTCTGTTGCTCTTCAAAGCCCACCTCACATTGTTCTTTGTCCTCCTAGAAGCCTCCCCGCAGACAGTTTCTGACCTTTTAAACCTTTGCTTTTGGCTCTGTCAAATTCTCCCAGAAGATGGTGTGCATTATGAATGGACCCTGGGCTAGAAATTCAGGCATTTCAGAGCATGTACCTCTGTTCCATGTGTGTGACCTTGGTTAAGTCTTGGCAATACTCTGACTGCAGCTTCTCCAGATTTAAAACAAGAAACTGATCTCTTTTATTTCTTCCTGCGGTGAGTTCATGATCTGAGTCCTTTAGACCTTTGAGGTCATGCTTGACACAATTTTACAGAGTTCTGGAAGCTTGCTGTCCATTCATGTTCATTCCCTCCCAATAACCTTGAGTCTCTTGCTTATAAGATACCATCTTTAGACACTGTAGAAATATATGGTATGATTGAAAACATGGATTGGTTCTCCTTTTCCTGCCTTGCCCCTTATCATTTTTTTTTTTTCATCTGGTAAGTAGGCTCACACTATTTTTTCTTGCAGTTGACACTCTAAATCTCTTCTTAGGATAAAGTGCAACAAATGGAAGGCACTGTCTGAAGGTTGAACTTCAAACACTGTATTAATGCAACACACAACATCGCAATCCCTGTAGAATGCCCACAGACTGATTTGGTTTGCCTTTGATAATGCACAGATGCAAGGCAATAACTACCCTCTCCGAGGGAGGAGTGATTAGCTAGAGGCTGCAGAGTCCCTGCTAGCTCTATCACTAGACTATGAAGAACAGCTTCAAGGACAAATGCTCAGCTCTGGAAGTTGATGTTTGCTCAGTTCAACATTGTGCAAGATGCCGTTGTGCTACAGAGATTATAGAAGCAGTCTTGAGGGAGATAGTTTAAAAATCAGAAAATGTTAGAGATTTCTAAGGCCACTTTTGTGTTTTTTAAGAAGTCATATCTTTGGGGGGAGCTACCATTGTGGTTAGCCAGTGGCATTATGCTCCCCAACTGTGCAAGATGCCCCATATTTTCTGCCTTCTACCACTGCTGTCCATCTATACTCCCAGCACCTGGGCAAGTTTTCATGTTCTTGCCTATGTTAGGATGCACAGGCCCAAATGATCCATTTTCATTTTATTCACTCTTTGGGGTCAAACAATAGGCTTTGGAGTACAAATAATTTCAGATTAAGTCCCAGTTTTCTACTTCTAAGGAAGGTTATCTAACTTCTTTGTATGCCTTTAATTTTCTTATTTGTAATATGAAGCTAGTAATCCCTGCCTTACAGAGCTTCAGTGAGAATTACATGTGATGGCAGGAGACTTACCAGCACCAAACACAGTATCTAGCATTCATGGGGCCCCGTGAGTAGCATTTCCTACAGTTTCCTGTACGTTTATCCTTTATAGGAAATGATAGGGTTGTTTGGTTTGGAGATGGTTTGTCCTCTAACGGTTAATGTTTTGACAGCCTGGTCCCTAGTCTGAAGATGCTAAGAGGTGATAGACTCCTTAAGAGGTCACTGGGAGGAACAGTCCTAAAAAGGGTTAATGTTAGTCTTGTAGAGTGACTTAGTTTCTCTGAGCGTAAGTTATAAATGAGAAAGACTTATGTCTCTTTGGTCGATGGCTTCTTGCTTCACCATGTGACCACCCTCTAGGTTCTCTTTCTTGTGCCCCTCCATGAAGACATCTGCAGTATTATCATGAGCCATAGGAGCTATCACTATGGACCAAACCAAAGGGGCCAGTCTATTTTCAGCTTCCAAAACTGTGAGCTGAACCAATTTATTTTATTAATAAAATACCAAGCCTTGGGTATTTTGTTATATAACAGAAATGGAAGAATATACTATTAACAGTGTAACATTTATGTGAACACATAGTTTATATCACTGGTTGAAGTTTATACTATTAAATAGATAGTAGGAGTTATTTGGCAATCCTGGTTTTTCCTTTCAATGTCAAGGACAGAGATTGCGGTAAAATGAACTCCGCATGTTGGTTCAAATGAATTGAATCGACTATATTATTTGACTTGCCCTTTCCTTCTGCTTTTACCTGACAAAGACAAGAGAAAGTCAACCATGCCCCCCCCAAAAAAAAAGACAAAACATGGTATATTTTAAATTTAAAGCTCTATTTTATCAAGAGTGCAGGTTGGGGTCTTCTCGAAAGTTCTAGGAAGGCCATTGAAAGCATGACCTTTTGTGTGAGCTCTCAGTAACTAGTGCTCTGCAGGGTGCTTGCTGAATATTTAAGTGTGTTGCTATTCATGATAAAAGCTTGTCAAGTGACAGATCTGGGAGCAGAGAGGTAACTCAATAATGGATTTCATCTCAGACAAAAGCAGGAGAAAGCCTGCTTAAGGTTGTAATTGCCTAGCTACTTAGCCCCATCCCGAAATCCTCCCCAAGGGCAGCTCAGCCATGTGTACTTCCTTCTTGTGAGGGAGAGGCCCCATGAGCCAGGTGTGCTTGGCTCAGGAGAATTCTCTATGTCCTATTAACAAGTGGTCTAGCTTGTAAGGTAGTTGTCATAAGAGCTGACTTTGGCTTCTGTGTTGGTGACCCTAGCAGGACAGACAAAACTTAGGAAAGTGGAGTCAGCACAAATGTGTGGTAAAGAGCATGGGCTCCTGCCAGCTGCCTGGGTTTGCCTCCCAGCCCCACATTCTGCTTGCTTGTGACCTTGGATACATTACTCAATTTCATCAAGTCTTGATCTCTTCTTTAGGACTTGGAGGTGATAGTGCACCCATCTCCTAAGTCTATAACGAGGGCCATGGAACAGAGCTACATCAGGCATCTAGAACTCTGCCTGGGACATGGTATGAATAACACAGACAGCACAGTCACTGTCCTGGAGCTGTAAGGCCTGCTCTGTAGGTCATGCTTCTTGAATCCTCAACTTGGAAGCTTTTGGCTCTTTGCTGGGAAAGGGCTCCACAGGTAGAAAAGGACACCATCTTCAATGGTCCATGAAGGAGATGAAGGTCAGCATGACAACACTGAGGGGTGGAAGAGGTATTCCTGGTCTTTTCATGCCTATCTCAAGGGCCAAGGTGGCCAAGATCCAGGATCTAGGGGTCAATGACAACTTAAAAAGAACAAGAGACACTGTAGGAGAAGAGGTTTGCATGAGGATATTAAGGAATATTGTAATGGCATTTAAAGATATTCAAAACATTTTGGAGCTTTGGCAAGAGGTCCAAGTAGAGCTTTACACTGAATGCCATGAGAGCCAGTAGCTAGAGAACTTGCTGTTAAGTGCCTGGCCTGTAGCCTAGGTCCAGAAGTAAACACTAAATTGGTTTTGGGCTATAAGGTCTCTGTTGCCAGTACTCTGTGTCATTTTAATTTGACATTAGCTATAGAGCATGTGAAAATGAATGATGATTTTGTTTTTAAAAAAATCAAACTTTATTTGCAAAATAGGTAAAAAAAAAATTGCTTGTCCTTGTTCCAGAACTGTGTTTTGCACATGGTAGATACACGGTGTGTTTGTTGGGGCGGCTAATTTACTAGCTCCAGGAACACAATTCTCTCTCTCTCTCTCTCTCTCTCCCTCTCTCTCTCTCTCTCTCTCTCTCTCTGTGTTTGTGTATTGTTGTTGTTGTTATTGTTGGGACTTGAACCCAGAGCCTTGGGCATGCTATATAAGCTCTCTACCATAGAGCTACACTCCAAACTCATGAAAGTTTTAAAATACTTTTGCCAAATTATTTGAAAAGCACAAACTACTTTTATTAATGATACACAAAGATACCCATAAAGACAGATTAGAGAAAGGGTGCTTGGAGCATTTATTGTTGCCATAATGCGAACTACCACAAGTTAGAGATATACTCTAGAACTGCAAAGGATCTATCTAGAAACTTTATCTGAACCAAGTCCTAGGCCATTGGTTTTGGGGGAGGATGTCACTCAGATCTCCCTGGGAAGGGATAATAGAAGAGATTTTGTGAGCAGACTGCAGGCTGGTAGGGATGGGAACATGAGAGATCGGGTTGTAGGGGCAGAGAGGGGAGAGTACTGAAGGAGACTAATGGAAAAGGGAGAGGTGGATTTCAGGATCAGGTAAACACTTGGTGCAGAGACTCTTCCAGGAATCTACAAGAATGACCCCAGCTAAGCCTCCTAGCAATGGTGGATGCATAGCCTGAACTGACTATCTCCTGTGATTAGTCAAGACTTTAAGTGGAGGGAGACGTACACCAACTCAGCCACAAAACATTGATTGTATCTACAGTCTGTCCTGTCTATGGGATGTGCTGAGGTACGAGTGGCCTAGAGATTGAGAGAGTGGCCAGCCAATGCCTGGTCTAGCCTAAAATCCATGCCAAAAGAGTCAACCCACCCCCAACACTGCCTAGAGGACCAGGACCCATAGGCTGGCTGACCCAGAGAACTAGGATAGAATCAAACGTGACAGAAAGAAAAAAAAATCAATATAATGGTGCCTAACAATATTCTTTATACTCATAGATTGGTACCTAGCCCAACTGTCATCAGAGAGGCTCCACCCAGTGACTGATGGAATCAGATTCAGACCCAGAGCCAACTACTTCATGGAGCTTGGTGAATCCTGCAGAACAGGTGGGGAGAAAGGAGTTTAGGAGCTAGAGGGTTCAAGGACACTACAGGAAAACCCACAGAATCAGCTACGCTGGGCTCACAGGAATTCACAGAGACTGAACTGACAACCAAGCAACCTGCATGGGATGCTTGGTCCTCTTATGAGACTCCTAACAGTGAGAGCAGATGCCTCTTTTGTTGACGTTTGGGCCCCCACTCCTCATCCTGTGTTGCCTTGACCAGCCTTAATACATGGGGAAATGCTTAGTCTTAATGTAACTTGATATGTCATGTTTTGTTGATATCAATGGGAGACCTGCCCTTTCCTAAACAGAAATGGAGGAGGAGTGCATTAGGGGTTGGAAATAGAGGCAGGGATCGAGGAGAGATTGGGAGGAGAGGAGGGAGGTGAACTGAGGTGGGAATATAAAATTAATTAATTAATTAAAAAAGGATAAGATAAACCAGAATGGTGAACTTCATCGAGGTCAGGTGTGAGAGAATCAGTGGATTTTCCCCCCACCAGAGGGCCCAGTGAGAGGTTTTGGCTTCCAGGAGAATACTATTAGAGCGCCCAGGAACTCTGCAGCACTCTCTCAAGGTACAGAGAATTGATTGCAAACACATTAAATAATTAAGAAACAGAGCAGGAGTGTTCATAGCATCCCATGTGAAGAGCTGGCCAGTAGGAGGAAATGGAACAGTAGGTGGGAAATCATTACCACAGGAAGGACTGTGCACTTCGCATTCAGGAAACTAGTCAGAAACTAGACAGAGAGGAAGAGGGAGAGGGAAAAGGTAGGAAGGGTAAGGAGAGGGATGAGGAGAGACAGAGAAGGAGAGGGAGAGGGAAAAGGAGAGGGCTCCCTTCTTCTACACAACCAGATAGTAGGATGGGTTGAAAGCCTCAACACTAAACCTGCACTGTTCAATTCCTTGGCCACCTTGCTGGGGACGATTCTGAGATCTGTTGAGAATGGGGAAACTATCTTGAAGAGGAAGCTTGTACTTGACCACAAGCTGCAAGTAGCTTTTCTGTTTCCAAGAACAATGTATAAGGGGTGTGCAGGAGCCCAGGATTCCTGAGGGATCTGGCAACTCTGAGGTATGGAATATTTGTGGTAGCAGCTGCCTCTCGAATGCTTGTGTGCACACACACACACAAACATGCATGCACATGAATTTTCACATATGTATAAATATATACATATATTTCTGTGCTATACATATGTAGCAATAACTGTATTAAAAACAGACAAGTAGTTTTTATATATTCAACTGTGTTGCAAGCTGATGCTGCACCATCCGAATCTCCCCCATCTCTCATGTATGAGTCCACACGCAGCATGACACTTCTGTACTTAGTTCTTGAGTTTAGATAGTATTGGGGATGGCAGAGATCAATGGGATACTAGATTTTAAAAGTCAAGATTAAAAAAAAAGTTAAAATCATCCTTGCTTGCCCTTAAGTGTACTCTCCAATGTGGCAATGCATGCTGACCCTGAGCAGGAGCCATTGACATTGCTTTGCTCCTAGCATGCTCTCTATAGTCTGTGCAAGTCCAAAGGGCAGCACTTATGTCCTAGATGCATTCACACTTAGTTCCTTGACTGTCATACTTAAGCCAGTCTTCTCCATTCTCCCACCAACTTGTTCTTTCCAGAGCTCAAGATCAATCAGACTACATTTTGCATAGGACTCCCCAGGCCCCAGGAACACGTTGTTTTTTTTTTTTAATCAACTCAAAACATGGCTCCCTCCTCCTTTTTCTCTTTCCAGCCACCCTCCCCTCGGATGACTACCCTGAAGAGCTTAACTGGACAACGAAATGGTACATACCCAGTACAATGCCTGTGCTGGCCCTGACAGGTCCTTTCCCTTCAGAGCAGCATAGAGCACATTGCTACAAAAAAGGAAGAACCAAGCTGAATTCCGGCCAGGCCCCTTGTGTGTCCACTCTAGAAGCTGAGCCTGCTGGCTCAAAGAAATGTGCCTGCTTCCCAGCATGTTTGATGGAGCACATCCAGTTTAAATTGTCAGTTATCAGCACACCCCAGAACTAGGAAATATCAGAGGGAATTACTGACTGTTTTATTGATTTAATCAGCTACTTTTACACAAATTATAGTCCACAAAATTATGGGCTCCCTGTAGTCTTGAACAAGGCAGAGCTTCAGTGTAGCTTAAAGTGGAAAGTGCTGTCATCACTGTGGTTGGATCTAGAGCAGCAGAGATGGACTAAGATGAATGCAGGAAAAGCAGAGGGAGACATTTGTTCAGAAGACATTTTCCCGGTGCTAGAGAGTGAACCCAGGAGATGTCCTACCATTGGGATACGCTCACCACCCCTAGAAACAATTTCTAAGTCAAATGTGTAAGGAGAAGGGAAGGCAAGAGAGGGTATGTGGCAGGAACACTTTGAATAATATTACCTTCGAGGCAATAAGAAGCCTTTCAAATTTTTGAGCAAGAAAATGAGATATTTGGAGCTTTGCTTCAGGAAGATAACTCTGGCAAGAAGGAGAGAATGGATTACTTTGGGAGGGGACAAGAGAATGCTTATGTGTTTTACTGTTTTAACCTAGAAAAGAGGTGACAAAACTTGTGTTGGGCACTGAGAATGAGAACAAATGGCAGACATCATAGTGTGGCGCACAGTCCGCAGGACTGCAGAGTGACTAAGAGAAGGGGCAGGAAGAGTAGAGCATGAGTCAGGTCTTTGGTCTGAAGAAACTGTGTATTTGCCAATTTAACACACAGGGTAGAAGCATGTCTGTCAATTCCAACATGTGTTCATTTATTCCTCATGCAGATGTATAGGCATATATTCAGCTTTATGTACATGTGAAATAGTACACATCAGTCACAAAATTTGTATACATATATACATACCATACAAACACATATACCTACACATATGTAACATGTATATACACATTCATACACACAGAGACAGATACCCATACACACATATAAAATATGCAGATATATACTATGCAAACATAATACACATATACATACATATATGCAACACATGAATGTATATACACATACATACACACAGAGACACATACCCATACATACATATATAAACACATATACACAGAGACATATGGCTATACACACATACACACATATACAAATATAGATATACATATACATCAGTACACACATATATACACACACATACATATACCCCTATACGCGTCACACTGAATTTATTTTAACTATATATGAAATGGGGTACTTTAAAGTGAGGGTGTGAGGCTATCTAACCTCATCTGAAAAAGTACAGCTTTCACACTAGCAGGGGAGGAATTATATAGCTTTGAAAGGACGGGTTTGTCTGATTAATAGTAGTAGCTGCATTGACTGAGTGCTTGAGTTTTAATAGCTCATGCACCTTGCTTCACTTGTCTTTGAAGCAGTCTGCAAGGTAGACACTGTGAAGGACCACTTCCCAGTGGTCCCTATAGGAAAGGGACCTATCATCCCTTTCCTCACATAAAGACTGACCTTGCAATTAGGGATGACCATAAAACCCATATCTGGACATGAGAACATGTACAGGAGAATTTCAGGTGAGACCCCGGCTTCGATGCGTAAGAGGTGCAGCTGGCAACACCTCTGTGTCCCCTGTTCTGGCTTCATCATGTCTGAGTGTGATAACTAAAGCTCCAGCAGCCATTTTTCACCAGAGATGATAGGCACAAAGATGGAAAGGGAATGGTTCTAGATGGAAAGGGAAAGGTATGACCTCATTGCAATGCTCAGTTCCTGTACCAGCCTTGGTCTCATTGTGTTAAGAATTTTTAACAACCGCTAGCTCTCTTTCTTATTCCTTGCAGACAAACATACTCTGGTGTTCAGTTGCTTGCCCAAGGGCAGGCAAGGGAAGGATGGACCTGGGATTTTCACCCACGTTATTCCAAGTGATGTTATTGGCTACTTGTGATGGGTACTAAGAAAGGTATTTGGTCCTATCACTGATTCCTAGCTTGGAGATGCTAACTCTTGGAGTTTTATGAGTGATAAGGATCGTAGGAGCATGCTTTCTTTTTCCTTTCCTTTCCTTCCTTCCTTCCTTCCTTCCTTCCTTCCTTCCTTCCTTCCTTCCTTCCTTCCTTCCTTCTTTCCTTTCTTTTCTTAAGGCAGAATTTCTCTGTGTAGCTTTGGAGCCTGTCCTGTAACTTGCCCAGAGATCCACCTTCCTCTGCTTCCTGGGTGCTGGGATTAAAGGTGTCTGCCACCACTGACTGGCTTGCATTCTTTGTTTTAATGAAACCACTTTCAGGGAGCCACTGGAACCAGAATGGAAACTAGTTATCAGAAATACCTCGCCTTGATTAGAAGCTTGGAACATTCACCTTTATGGTGCTCCATCTTCTCTGGACAAGGGGGAAATGTGGAGAATGGAATAGTTATCAATCACCAATGCTTTAACTAATTGTACCTGCATAAGAAAGCCCCTTAAATAGTCCCACAAAGCCCCAAATGATGACATTCAGTGAACTTTGAAGTTGGAATGTATAATCACATGCTGAAAAGGGGAAGAGTCACAACTTCAAGAGTCAAAGACTTCTGTACTTGGAGGACTTCTAGACTGCTGTATCTTTTATCTGGCTCCTCACGTGTATGCATCCCTTATAACAAACTAGCAACTGTATATGGAGTGCCTATATGAGTTCCATGAACTCAATTGACAAACACAGAACCTGAGGAAGATGTTGGGACCCCCGCTTTCTAGTTATTGTCAGAAGTATAGCTGGCCTGGCATCTGTCAATATTATCTTAAGTTGGGACACTTGTGAGTCTAAGTCCTTTAACTTGCAGGCACAAAGAGATAGAACTGAATTGTGATTTTAGGTACTAAGTGTCACAGAGTTGAAGAATTAGTAGAGGGAAAATTCCTCACTTAACTGGTGTCAGTAATGCATTCAGAAGAAACAACCTGCTGGGCCTTGGTGGTGCACACCTTTAATCGGGAGGCAGAGGCAGGTGGATCTCTGTGAGTTCAACACAAGCCTGGTCTACAAGAGCTAGTTCTGGGACAGCCTCCAAAACCACAGAGAAACCCTGTCTCGAAAAACAAACAAACAAACAAACAAACAAAGAAACAACTCAATCCTACTACCACACATTCTCTCTTCCCATGGCATATTTTGTCATGATGGGCACATGCTGCCCCTTCTATGGTGTCTACTTCTCTTTGTATCCACAGTGGAGTGAATCTTAGGTAAAATAGGACTATGTTCCTTTATACCCACTCTTGCATTGTTCTTGATACAGAGGAGGGGGTGGTTCATCATCTTGGCCTGCTGATAATTTTTTTTTTGTCTGAACTGGAAGCTAAAAATGTTTTTTCCATTTTCAAATGGTCAAAATAAAATTGTTAAAGAATATTTTGTGACTGGGAAAAATTATATGAATTTAAATTCAACTTCACTGACCATGAATGCAATTATACTGGAATGTAGCCATGGCCAATTGCTTTGTGTGTTGTCTGTGGCAGCCTTTATGATATAGCCTTGGAGCTGAATAGTTACAATAGAAATCACACAGTTTGAAAAGCTTGAGATATTATTACCTGACTGTTGAGAGTGTAAAGCCTGGGGGGGGGGGTTAGGACAAACAATTGTAGATACCGGAAAGATTTTCCCACATAAGAGGAGTATATAAAGCTGAGTGTTCTCAAGATGTTTTTGCCTTTAAAAGATATTTTTACAAGAGGGAACTTTGGGGCAGGGCATAATTTTGAAAGAGACACGGGGATCCACTTGGACACTGGGCAGGTAGAAAAGCTGTTAAAGTCCAGTAAAAGTAATATTGATATGAATAATAATTTCTTTCAGTTTATATTTATAAACACTCTTTTGATGCAGCTGTTGTCTTGGCTTTCTAAGATATTGCCCAAGGCAGGCCTTTTTGAAACCAGGATTTTATTTTTGTTTTGTATCAGGATTTTCCCTTTCTTTTTAATAAAGTTGCAGTCTTAATGAACAATTTCTACTTTGGTCAGAGGATTAGCACTTCCTCTGGTGGTGGTGGGTGGGGAATTACTTTGATGAATGACATTGTCATTAAGGGACCAAAACACAAGTCTACATGATGTGATTAATGGGTTCACATACACGTTCTACACTCCCTACACCCACTTCCTCCCATAGTGTTGTAACATCAAGTCCAATAGAGATTCTCAGGTAGTCTTTCTTTGCCTACTTTGACTAGTGCTAGTTGAGCTAGTAACATGAAGGAAGTAGCAGAGAGAGTAGAGAAGAGTGGAAATTGATGACAATGGCTGTGGGCACAGCTTGAGCAAGCATGCTACAGAGGAGGGCACTAGCTTGACAGTGGCTGTAAAGATACTTGCTTTGTGGCTGACACTTGATAGCAGAAGACCCAAAAGGCAATGCTCAAACTCAACACTACCTGGCACTGCCTGTCTCTCAATCCCTTATTCTAGGCTCCTTTCTTCTGAGCCCTAGGCCCTGACTTCTCTGTGTAAAGTGATGGCAGCTGCCTCTTAACTATTTAAGAAATGATGTAGTAGAGGCTTTGGCCTCACTTCTGGGCAGCCAAGGAAATGGCTGTTCAGGGAGATCATAGGCAACAGAATCTGTTTGGAAGTACTATATGGTATCACTGTAGCAGACAGCTTGTTGATTCTCTTCGGGGATCCTGTCTGTTGGGGTCCTGTCTCTGTAGGAGTGAATGTCTATAGTTGTGTGATTGCAGGTATACCCAGCACTTGGTTTCTAATAGACTTCTGGGTTCCCCATTCAAGCAGTACCAGGTGCTTGCTCCAGTTGTACCCCAGCTTAATTCTGTACCTACAGGGACATTTGAATTCTTTTTGATGTACATCATAAATTCTAAGTCTAGTAATTTTACCTGAAAAAAACCTGATTGGCTTTTTAATTAAGGCCCTCAGAGCCTTCCACACATGGGACACCCCACTCAGATTCTGGTTCTGTTGCATTTCTTGCTATTCTCATGTACTCCATGCATAATGTACATAAGTAGGAAACCACTGGTTTTAGGATCCTGTTTTAAGATCCAGGAAGAATTTGTGTGAATGTGTTTGAACAAACAGATTGAAATATCCAGAAGGATGGGGGAAGAAACCCTTTTCTTGATATATCTGTCCTTTGTTTATAGAAAGGAATAACAACTGAACAATATTTATTGGTTACCAGTGATGGCTTCATCTCTAAGCTATATGGAGAAACCAAGAAGCATGACAGTGGAAAGGTGTATAAGATATAAATACTCATTACTGCTTCTAGTAAGGCTAAGTGAGAGACCCTGCCTCAAAAATTATAGTGGAGAATGGCAGGGGAAGATACCTGACATCAACTTCTGGCTTCTTCTTCTCCTTTTTTTTTTTTTTTTTTTTGAGATATAATGCTGTTGGCCTGTTACTAGTGTTTCTTATTGGCTAGCTCTGTCTTAAATATTAACCCATTTCTATTAATCTAAGTATTTCTGCGTGGTCTTATCTTACCAGAAAGAGGACCCGGACCTCTGTTCTATTTGTCCTACATTTTGAATCTCCTCCCTATTTCTTCCTCTCTCCTCCTAGTCTCCTAGTCTCACCTATCTTGCTTTTCTATTGGCCAACAGTGCTTTGTTCATTAACCAATAAGAGAAACATATTTACAGAATGACATCTCCCATCATCTCCTCTTTTCTGTCTAAAATAAAAAGAAGGGTTTTAACCTTAACAGCAAAATATGTAACAAAACAGTTATCAAATACAAACCATAGTTAACAATACTTAGTTCATTAACATTTAGTAAGATTTAAAGAAATTATTTCATTATCTATCCTATCTTTGTGACTCTAAAGTCTTATATGTGACCTGTCTTTAATCCTAACTAAGGAAAACTGTAACCATAACTATCTGTCTTCAACTCCTTCAAAGACCACAGGAGGATAATATATAAACTCTAGAAATGACAGAAACAACTCACTACCTGGTCAGTCACCCAAAGTTCTTCTGTAATGTTCCATCTTTAGCTTATAGGCCATAGTGTGTCTGGCAGACTCCTCAGCAAAGCAGGAAACTAAACTGTCCACCTATATTAGCAGTTGGTCTGTCATTTTTTTCGGTGTCCTGCAGAATATCTGGCAGACTCTTCTATGAAGCAGGAACCCTGTAACAATGTCCATCTTGTATCAGCAGTCACTTTCCTATGAGTCCTGCATGTCCAGATTATACAGCATAAAGTCAAATAGTCCAGACAAGAGCAGTATCTTGTCCAAATGGCTTGTCTTGCCATATTGAAAGTAAACTTCATAACCAGTTTCTTAGATGTCCATCTTCCTTTCTGATGCAGGTGGTGTTGCCAGGAGCAGTTATGTCTTACTGTCAAAAAAAAAAACCCTAAACCATTTTAAATGCCATATTATGTAGGTCTTTGAAAGGTTTGAAGAATGCCTATCAATCTCAAATACATCTCTGTATATCTTGAAAACCTAACTAACTTAACTCTAAGTTTTGACTATCATAGGTTATTATCTATAATCTGTACTAATTTATACATTACATTTTTAAATGAGCTATGCAAACACAATACCTAAACAAGAGGAGAAATATACATATCATAAAATTGACCTTAAATTTTATCAATAAATGAAAATCCAATCAAAAACAAAGTATTCATATCTATACCATAATACCCTTTTTACCTTTAAAGAGGTTGGTTATGGTCATTAACCATTTATAACCAATCCCATTTAAATGAAAACAAACATTTGTAAACAATATTTGGGAATTAGGGCGTCATTCTTTCCAAACTGCTTCCTCCTGGTAAGGGGCGCTGTCATGGGGATCCTAAGAGATGCTGAAATCCTGGCTGTAGTCTGCAAGGCTGTCTTGTCCCAGCTGTTTTGAATGTTGGATCACCTGGAACACTGTTTCAGGGGGTCTTGCTTGATCAAACCATGTAAGTCTGGAAGGAATCCACAGCTTTTCATTTTCAGTGAAAACAAAAAAGAAACCATTTTCCTCAGTAACCTGTCCTTAGACTTAAATTTTGAAGTCAAAGCATTTTTTTTAAATATATAAATTGGATTAATTTAGCAGCATTGATAATCAAGGGTATTGTAGCAATTATTTTTTCCATAGTAATTGAGCAGTTTAAAGACAATATAGCACACAGTATTCAGACTCTGCATGTTTACCATCTTCACGTG
The DNA here is from genome assembly GCF_943737965.1 of Phodopus roborovskii. Taxonomy (NCBI): domain Eukaryota; kingdom Metazoa; phylum Chordata; class Mammalia; order Rodentia; family Cricetidae; genus Phodopus; species Phodopus roborovskii. The sequence goes on along the minus strand of NW_026126487.1, from coordinate 4,707,652 downwards.
GCTTTTTTATTACTTTGTTTTTTCTACTTTAATTTTTTTCATTTTTTGAGACAGGGTTTCTCTATGTAACTTTGGCTGCTCTGGAATTCACTCTGTATATCAGGTTTACTTTGAAATCACACAGATCCACTTACCTCTGCTTCCCGAGTGCTGGAATTAAAGGCATGTGCCACCAATGTCTCAGCTACTCTCTATTTTTCTTCAAACCAGCTGCTCATACATATGTTGAATTGTTAGCAGCGCTTCTCTCTCTCTCTCTCTCTCTCTCTCTCTTTTTTTTTTTTTTTGCCACTATGCTGAGTCAGGAAACCTCCCTTAATGGAGCTGCACAAATCTCTGCTTGCTTCTAGCAAAACAGAGCCCAACTGAGAAAAATGTTGATACCAAGAAGCTTTGTTTGTTTTGTTTTTTTGTTTATAAACCCCACCCCCCAGGTTTTTAAACTTTTGTCATGTTTTAGGTGAAAGTTCTCAGATCCAGGTTGCGGTGCCATTTTGTTATGAGTAGTTTTTCCTGCCAGCCTGGTCCCAGAGTCACACCAGCCCTAAATAACACACAGAGACATTGTATTAGATATAATGCTGTTGGCCTGCTACTAGGGTTTCTTATTGGCTAGCTCTATCTTAAATATTAACCCATTTCTATTAATCTAAGTATTTCTACATGGTCTTATCTTACTGGAAAGAGGGCCGGGACCTCTGCTCTCTTCGTCCTACATTTTGAATCTCCAACTTCTGGTTTCTATTGTGCAAATATGCATACACAGACAAATCTTCAATAAATTCTAAAAAGCATATTTGGCATCAATATTATATTATATGCCTATAATTTACCAAAATTAAATACTGATTACTAAACAGAAAGCAGTTCTTCATTCATATGGAAAATTAAAGGTTCTCTTTCTTAAATAGCTCAGAGAAGAAATGGGAAACTTGTTATGGATGGTTCTTCCTGTCAGCCTGGTCCCACAGCATCAGCCACAAATGAACAACACAAATACTATATTAGTCATAAAGTTGTTGGCAGACCACTAGGACTCCTTATTTGGCTAGCTCTGTCTTAATTACTAACCTATAACTACTAATCTATGTATTTCTATGTAGTCTTATCTTACCCGAGAATGCCTGACTAGTGTCCTCTCTTGCTGAGTTTACATGATGACTCCTCTCTGCCTAGACTTCCCAGAATCCTCCACATCTCCTAGACCCACCTATCTTGCTGCCCTATTGTCCACAGTGTTTTATTCATCAACCATTAAAACCATTAAGAGAAACATATGTACAGAAGACATCTCCAAAAGAAATTATTTTAGTAGATAACAATAACAAAAACATTCTTTATCAGAATCTGTAGGACATGAGATGCTGTCCTTATAAAAGGGAAGGATTTTACTCTTTCCCTCTCATCACCATTGTATGACTTTTCCTGGAAATATGAACAAGTATCTGTGGAAGGCAGAGATGGGGAATCCCTAGGCCACAGTGGTCCTTAACCTTCCTGATGCTGTGACTCTTTAATAGAGTTCCTCGGGTTGTGGTGAACCCCAACCATAAAATTGTTTCACTGCTACTTCATAATGGTAATTTTGCTATTGCTATGAATTGTAATATAATTATCTGTGTTTTCCAATGGTCTTAGGAGACTTCCATGAAAGAATCATTTGACCCCAATGGGGTTGCAACCCACAGGTTGAAAATCACTGAGCTACACAATAACTATGAGTAGATGAGAACAGAGGTTGCTTCTCCAAGCAGAGGAATGCTTAAAAGGTTATGACACACCTTGATCTTGGACTTTGAACTTCTGGAACTATCAGCAATGAATTTCTGTTGCTTGAGTCACCCAACCTGTGGTATTTCATGATAGGAGCTTTAAGAAATGAATGCCCAGTTAAAGCCAAATACAGAGGGGGGGGGGACAGGTTTCCTTTGTGGGATATAGTTTCATTAATAAAATGATTCAAAAACGGAATTGAAATGAAGCTTGAGGTCAGTTGTATCTGGTTTGAAGGAAAAACAACAGGCTCAGGGGAGGAAGATGTGAGGAGAAGGAAACCCACAGCATTTCTAACCAGCCATGAGGAAGATATTGGGGATGGAGTCACTGCAGGAAGGTGGGGGAGGGGAAGGGAGGAGAGACAGAGAGAGAGAGAGAGAGAGAGAGAGAGGGAGAGAGAGAGAGAGAGAGAGAGAGAGAGAGAGAGAGAGAGAGAGAGAGAGAGAGAGACTACAACCAGGCTTTGAAGAAAAGGTTGTACTCTGAGTGCTGAGCCATGGAGGCTTTCAGGTGGCTGCTGCCTTGAGGGCGGGGCTTCTGGGAAGGACAAGTACATTATCTCCTGGAAGGGAGTAATTGTTCCTCCCATTTCTTTAGCAATAGTTTTAGGTGAATCGATTTTTGGCAGGAGTGGGGAATGGGTGGGAGGTAGGGGTAGTGTCAGAGATGGATTCTTGGCCAGGTGATTGACAGGCCAAGCTAGATTAACTCTTGAGAAGACCCTAGAACATAGTGTTCCAATCTTGAAGAGGATCAAACTGTCATGTCTTCACCTGGGGCCAGAGGTAGGTTTTATTCTTTTGATTAGGAGGAAATAGGTTTCCTTTAATGTGTCTCTACAGAGCCTCCATATCATCCTCAGCAGCCTCTGAGGCTACTGTGACATTTAACCATTAAATGATCTGTTGAGATCCTGAATTCCTGCAACTTTCTTCCTGCTCTGAGTACTGGAAGGAGGCTCTGGCCACTGGTTTCTTGCCACTTCACTCATGCCATGGCCCCCAAGCAGCAACCTGTACTCCTGCCTCAGTCCAAGAAACTCAAATCAGCTTCTGCCATGAAGCTGGAGGACAAGTCGGCCTCGGCCTGCCAAAGGGAGAAAAAGAACAGCAAGAAGCAATTGAACACATTGACGAAGTACAAAATGAAACAGACAGACTTAATGAGCAAGCCAGTGAGGAAAATTAGAAAATAGAGCAAAAATATAACAAACTCCACCAGCCATTTATCAGAAGAGGTTAAGAATTGATCACCAAAATCCCAAATTTTTGGGTAACGACATTTGTCAACCATTCACAAGTGTCTGCACTGCTTGGAGAGGAAGATAAAGAGGCTCTGCATTACTTGACTGGAGTTGAAGTGACAGAACTTGAAGACATTAAATCAGGTTACAGAATAGATTTTTATTTTGATGAAAATCCTTACTTTGAAAATGAAGTTCTCTCCAAAGAATTTTATCTGAATGAGAGTGGTGACCCATCTTCAAAGTCCATTGAAATCAAATGGAAATCTTGAAAGGATTTGACAAAATGCTCAAGTCAAACACAGAATAAGTTCAGCAGAAAGAGGCAGCAGGAAGAGCCAGAGAGCTTTACTGGTTTACTGGGCATTCTGATGCAGGTACATGAGTTAGGAGAGCTCATCAAAGACGATGCTTGGCCAAACCCCTTCAGTACTATTTGGTTCCTGATATGGATGATGAAGGAGAGGCAGAAGATGAGGAGGAGGAAGAATAGGAGGAGGAAGTGGAGGAGGAAGGCCTGGAAGATTATGATGAAGAAGGGGTTGAAGATGATGATGAAGGGAAGGAAGGAGAGGAGGATGAAGGCAAGGATGACTGGCAGAAGACTGATGGATTCCAACCCTCTTCTCCAGTCTCTGGAAGTGAGTTGCAGTCATTTCCCTCTCCTCCCCAATCCCTCTTATGCTCAGTCACCCTGTTTTTGAGGTGTCTTCTCAACATCATGGTTCTCAACTTATTTGGGGGAAATTGAGCAAAATACACCGAGAAAAGAATCTCCACTCTTCTTTTCTAAATTCACTTTTATCCTTTTTTTGTTTTGTTTTTGTTTTTGTTTTTTTGTCTCAAACTATAGATTTAACACTGCCAACGTGTTCTGTGGGGGATGGGGTGGGGTGGTGGTGAGAAAGGCCCTCTGGCTCTCTGGGCTCTGCTGGAGGCTGGGGGTTGCTAGGCCCCTGTGTAGTAATGCATAGCTTTTTTTTTTTTTTTTTTTTTTTTTGCTTCTTTTGCTTATTGGGCTCAGAGATTACACTGTGTCTCTGTGTGAATACAGACAATTAGCATTTACCAACATGTAGCTGTCTACTTTCTCTTGTTCAATAAAAAGAGAAAAGGTAATATAGAAGGTCAGCAAGGGTGGGTTTCTGGTGTCTGAGGGGGTGAGCATTGTGACAACATGGCTTCTCCTTGGGCATGTTTAATTGTGATGTTTAACAGACACCCTTGCAGTTTAAGATGACACTTTTAAAATAAAATTCTCTCCTAATCATGACTTGAGCCCTGCCACTCAATGGGAAAATCAGAAGAACCTGTAGGGTTTTATTTGGAATTGACATTCTCTGTTGAAACCTTATTTTTACTTCTTCTTCTTCTTCTTCTTCTTCTTCTTCTTCTTCTTCTTCTTCTTCTTCTTCTTCTCCTTCTCCTTCTCCTTCTCCTTCTCCTTCTCCTTCTCCTTCTCCTTCTTCTTCTTCTTCTTCTTCTTATTATTATTATTTTGGCTTTCACTGGAAGGAAAAAGATTTTTTTTAATGTTAAGTGTACAAGTTGCTTTGTTACAATAAAATCAATGTGTACACAAAGGACCAGATGCATTTCTGTCAGGGCAGATGCTCGATATGACCTTCCAAGTTTGACCTGCAGAATGACATCATGTCAAACTCTGTCTCCCTAATTTTGTATTTTTTGCAGGATGACCTCAGGGCTATGCAGACTGAGTTAAAGGGATTTGAGTCATGTCTTAATGTCTCTGTAACCGAGTGATTGGGTACAGTTTGGTGCCACGGACTTGGTTTTTATCTCAATTTTGCATTTTAAATGGGCCTTTAGTTACCTGGATATTATAACAGTTCCTGTTCCTACTGTGTCACAGACCTGTTTCCTTAATGCCATCTGTACAAAGGATTGCTCCTGGCATGTCTACTCTGGCTATGTGAATTGGCCAAGAAAGTAGGCTGTCAAAGTATGCAGTCCTTGGGGTGGTCAGGGGTGCTCTGTCCCAGGTACGTAGCAGAAGCTCTCAGATGTGTCTCTGTGAATCTGGGTGTATGAAGACCTCTTGTCTGCTCAAAGCCATGTGTGGAGAATAATGTTTTGGGAAGCTACCTGATGCATAAGCTTTTTAATGTAAAATGGAGTTAAAAATAGAGCCACTTTTTCAGAGATGATTAATGGTCAGCCTGGTCAAATTCAAAATTTTTTGATGTATAAAACTTTATAAATGGAACTACTCCATCTACTCCATCAATAAGCAAAGTGTAACTGAAATCTATCTAGATGGATAGTGTATGATTTCTGCACAGGACTCCGTTGAGTAAATATATCATTGTATACATCAGGAATCTTGCTCCAATAAAGGAATGTAAAGATAAAAAAAAAAAAAAAAAAAAAAAAAAAAAGAGCTGAGATTCTAAAACCATCCAGGAAATGGGCTGAAACTAGGGAAAGGTAAATAGATAAAACCCATTTTCACCCTGAAGATCCAGATGTTCAGTTCCAAAGCTGTTTGAGGGAAGAGCTTAGTGTCTGGACTAAAATCAGAGTCACACTCTCATACAATGACTTTCAGGTAGGTACTGCTTTAGGGAAAGAGAAATAAGAAACCAAAGACTCTTGCTGACAGTCCTGTACTCTCTGAAGAATCAAGGACATCTTCTGCTTCTGACAAGGACAAGAACCCATCCCTTTTGGGATCCCTAGACAGTACAGTTAATTTTTCTCTTGTCCTCATCAGAACTACTGCCTTAAATAAGAAAGTAAGAATAGGCAAAATTAATTATGTATTATATTTGCAAAATCGGAAAAAGTAAAACCTATCAAAATAAGTGGAAAGACACCAGAAGGAAATCACTGGTAATGACAAAAGTGGGAACTAATTATAAAGCATATTGACAGTGCTAATCAAAAGTCCAATCTCATTAGATAACACAACAAAGAAAAATGAAATGCATGTACACCAAGAGTTGAAAGGGAGAACCAACAAGGTAAAGGCAAATTAAAAACTGTAAGAAATCACTTGGTCCAGCTTTAGGCAGATGTGAAAAATCTAAATGATATGACTTTTTGGTCAGTAATAACCTTTAGGAGAGGTAAATTATCTAAATAAACTGATTTCCTTATAGGAATTGAGGAAAGTGAATCAAAAATGGCATTCTTTCCAAGGATGGTACCAAGGAAAAAATCTGCAGCTTTGAAAGAGCAGAAAGTTCCAAAAGTCCAGCGCTGGCTAAAATGCTAAATGCTTTCTTAATGTGGTGAGGTGTGTCATAAAAGCCAAGGGCGTTCCTCCATGGCTTCTGCTTCTGTTCCTACCTGTTTCCTGCTCTGGTTTTACCTCAATGACTGATGGTGATGTGGGTATCTAAGCAAAATAAACTCTCTCCTTCCTGAGTTGCTTTTGATCGTGGTGATCATCACACAGAGAGAAAGCAAATTAGGACAGACTTGAAAGTCAACGATGGATATGAAAATATAAAAAGTAAACATGGAAGAATCTTCTAGATGCTGTACAAGAAAAACATTGACAGCAGAGATTCCAGGAAGAACTGTGATCTGTGTGGATCTGAGTTAAGGGCAGCAGCTGAGATTTCCGGGTCTTTGTGTCCCAGCATAAAGAACTGAACCAGGCAGGTAAGAGTGGTGCAAACAGAGACATTTTATTACGAACAAGGAAGGCACTCCTGGGTTTGGGAATGGGTGTGTGAACTGGGGAAAGACATACGTTCAAAGGCACTAGCCAGAAGGTTTGCTCTTAAGCAAACTTAGTTACTTGTTTCCAGGTGGAGAATATACACTAGATTTATTAGAGTGGCTTACAGACTGTGGTCCAGCTAGTCAACAATGACTATATCCTGATGGGAAATCCAAGAATCCAGTAGTTGTTCAGTCCACGGGGCTGGATGTCTCATCGGGTCTTCAGCCGGAATCCTGAAGAAGTAGTCTCTAATGTGAGCAGATATACAACCCTGCCAGTGAGAGTGAGTGGCAAAAGCCATTCTACCTCTTTTATATCTCCTGCCATGACAAGGTGTGACCCAGAGTTTGGGAGAGTCTCCCCAGCTCAAATGATCCACTCAAGAAAAAATCCTTCACAGGTGTGCCCGGTTACTTGAGTTTTTAGTTAATTTCAAATGTGGTCAAGTTGACAAACAAGAATAGCCATCACAACACTGGATCCTTCCTTATATTAACTTTGGTGTCTGTCTCTCCACATCAGTAGTTTCCTGGCAGAAAAGGAGACTTGAGCTTGATAGTCTATCCTAACAGTAAGTAAAAGCCAGAACAAATTAAAAAACAAACAAGCAAACAACACACACACACACACACACACAACAACAACAACAACAACAACAACAACAACAACAACTCCTCAGATTCTAAGTGCCTTAAGATCATGGATCAAATCCTTGCCTCTAAATCAGGGAAGACAGAATCACAATTCACCATGATTAAAACCAGTTGGTGAAGAATGTCTGTGAAATATGTCTGAGAGTAAAGTCCAGGGACCCAATAATGAAGAAGGGAAGTACATTTTTAGGTCAGTTTTACAAAACAAACAAACAAACAAACAAACAAAAACAAAACCAACTGGGTTCTCACAGTGAGTTCCAGTGCTTCTCTATCATGGAGAAGGGAAAGGGGCTGCTTGGAAATACCCTAGCTCACTCTGTTTTTATTGAGGTCTGCTTTTAGAATGTCTTGTGACCACAGCCTGATCTGCCTGGGTTTATTCAGAACATAGCCGCCTAGAAATCCAGCCCAATCTCTCTGTCCTGTGTTACTCAGGTATGTCACAGCCCACTGACACAGGTACACATTTTTTTTTTTTAATTAAGGAAAAAGAAGCTACAATAGTATAGTCAGAAAAATGAAGGAAATGTGAATATAGACTAAATGTTTCATAATAGTGTCAATATTCAAGCTTAAGTAAGATACTATTATTTGTGTGTGGGAAATGCTCTTGTTTTTAGTAATATTCACTTATATGTTAGGGAATAAAGTGTCATGATGTGTGTCACTGATCTTAGCACACAAAAATAAAGTAAAAGTGACCAGAGAACAGCCAGTAAATCTTAAGCAGATAAAAGGCATGTATGTGTTCCTTACCAGATTCTTTTAGTTTTCTATGGATTCCACATAGTTTAAAACAGAAGATTTGGAGATGAATTAAAGAATTAAGAGACAGCCTTTGATCTCAGCAACAAGGCAATTGGCTTAATCTGAGGCTTTGTGTATATATTTCACTTGATTATATATGCATAATACTTAACATGATTACTGATTTATCAATAGGGCTGGCACTAAAACAAAATTTATAAAGTTAAGTGAGGATACAGATTGGATACCCACACACTATAGCTTGAGTAAAAAATTAGAACAATAACTTTGGAAATGGCATGTCAATATCTGAAAAAGTTACTCTATGACCCAGCATTCCATTCTCAATTATATTGGATAAAATTCTATATGATGATCTACAGACATGTATAGGGTATTCTGTGCATCCCCATTTCTCTCAACTTCTTCTGACAACAATAAAGAATGGATCAATAAATTAAGATATTTACACATAATCACATACAATAGAACATAAAGATAAATGTATTGCTGCTTGATAGAACAACATGAATAAATTCTACAATATCTAATAAGAGACTGAAATATTTTAGACACAAAGAAATTATATATATATACACATACATCATATATATGCAATATATACATATATACATATATAATATATTACATATATATGATTCTGTTGATCAAAGCTCAAACATTGAAATTTCATTTGTTATCACTGAGAAGCACGATTCCTTTTAGAGCTTAAGGCACAGTATTGAATAGGATGGGGAATGAGGGGTGCTTGTAATTCTCTGTTACTATCTGGATTTCTAGAGTCATGAGTAAGTTTGCTTTGCAAGCATTCTATTAATTAAGACAAATAATAATCCAGGGGCAGAAAGATTACTCAGTAGTTAAGAGTACACACACAAACATAAACATTCATCAACCAAATAGAAATGGTTCAGTTGACTGTAGGTGTGTAACTTAGTAGATGCACAATATAGGAAGAATCCTATCAGAAACAATGTAGGCTCAGATTTTGGGTGTAGCTCTTCCACCCTGTCTCTGATGTGGTCAGTATGTGAAACCCTCCCATGTTGTACTTGATAGGCACTAATAGACTCTTGCTAGAACGTGACATTTATCTCTCATTTGTACCATATAAATGAAGTTAAAATACTGACACCCTTTGGCACGGAGGCAAGCTAGTTCTAAAGTGTCCCACTTTCTCTTGCTATTCAGCATTCAGAGTGGATTCAGAACAACAAATGCCTGGCCCAGTTTGAGAACACAGCCTGGTCCTATGGTACATGTCAGGGCTTGTTCTTCCAGTGAGGGCTTATTAAGGGTTCTCTCATCCTTCCTACATAGATTTGCCAAGTGCCTGAAGTGACTATGAGAGCAGTGACAAGTTCTTTCAAGGCCAAGGGGGTGTAGTGGGAAGGAGGGTAGAACAGCAATAGAAAGACCCTGCTTTACGTATTTCAGCTGTCCTAATGATAGGAACATGAGAGCCACAGGACTATATCATGTTACCATGGTGAACCTGGAATTAGAGCTAGAATCCTGACTCGACTCGACACCACACCTGCTGTGTGACCTTATTCCAGCGTATCACATTTTATTATCTTCAAACCAAGAGAGCCCTTCTGATGTCCTTGAAGCTGTCATTTCCTGATAGCTTGAATTATGATTTCAAAGGAGTTTTGTCTCCACCTGTGAAGTGGAGAGAGTGATTCCTGCTACTTTGTTTTCCGAGGTTGTTGGAAAAGGTGTGGAGGTTTTCTTAGTTGAAATATGTTGGGCTTGGAAGCTGCTTCCTAGATTTTCAGCAGTATAATCATTGACCATTAACCTCACTTTCTTTTATGGCCCTTGTCATAGGCTGCATTTTGTTGGAGCCATTATCTTACATTAGCTGGCTTTTTAAGGTCTGTTCATCTCACAGTGAAGAGGCAATTCAGATTAATCACATGGAACCCACAGGGCAGTATTCTACTGGCTACTGGAGAGGGCTGGGTTTTCCCATATTGATTCTACCAACTCTCTCCCTTTTCATCTGCATCAAATAGGGCTTTGAGAGAGTGATGTACATACAGATATGTACACACACACACACACACACACACACACACACAGAGAGAGAGAGAGAGAGAGAGAGAGAGAGAGAGAGAGAGAGAGAGAGAGAGAGAGGAGAGAGGAGAGTTTGGTAAATCTCTCCCAAGGTTAACTGTAAATATTGTCTATAGAGACAGAAAAGAATGGAGCTGTTTCTCTTTGTGCAGGTGATGAGGGACCAGGATACCCTCCTGAGGGACTTAGTAGAGCATCAAGGGGTGGGGATCAGGGTTGCTGACATCAGTGCTCTTCCTCTCTTGGGTTCATATGGCTTCAAGCAGCTGCAAACCTTTTTAGTTTCTCTGGGGTACAGAAGTCTCAAGGGATGCTTACTCTGAAGAAATGGACAAGAGCAAGGAACTCCTCCCTCAGAACAAATCAGAAAAAGCATCAAACACCTTACCTGTAACTGTGATGAGAGAGAGGAAGACGGAGAGAGAGAGACAGAAAGGGGGGAGTGATCTACAATGCCAATATATTAGTAACAAAAAGTATACAGGAGCTCTGGGAGAGTAAACATGTCAAACAGAGGGTCTGGATTTACAAATCCAGCAACTTTTCACATGAAGTGGACTGCATCCTTGGAGGCTATGCCAAGTTCTTTATATCTCCCAAACCTTCATACTTACTCAGATCCTCAGAATATGACTTTCTTTTTTAATAGGGTCTTTATAGATGAAATTGGTTTGGTAAGGATGAGGTTGCATCTTAATAGGAAGAGGAACATTTAGGTAGAGAAGATACAGACTTATGAAGTATGAAGACAGAGACTTAACTAAGGTGATGTACCCACAGGGTAAGGAATGCTAACAGCCGATGACAGCTATCATTAATTACAAAAGTGCAAAGAAAGATTTGTCCTTAGATCTTTTGGAAGGAGAGAAGCACTGTTATCTTCTTGATCTTTGGACTTGTAGTTTGCAGATTAGTGAGAGAATAACTTTTACATTTAAGACACCCTGTTTGTAGTGCGTTTTGATGGTAGCCCTAAGAAATGAACACAAATGCTAACTTTTGTGTTATTTTCTGTGACTGCCTAGTGTGTGTGCTGTGTGTATGGAATTCTTATTTGTTTTACCAACAGCCCAGTCCTGGATACAAATATGCATTCAAAATCCCTGCTCAGGGATGCACCCCTGAAATCTAGGCCTAAACAATACTTGCATGCACAACCACAACATCTGTTGACATTCCAATGTTAATGGGGGGAAATATAACAGATTCCCATCCCTAGAAGAAGAGCTACAGGCAGTGGAGAGCTGCTGAGACAGGGAGAATCAGCTGCCTCCTTAGATATTTTCTGGTTGATTATATAATCCTAATTGGTTGACACTAAACATATAACATACAAGAATAGCTAAATGGACATAGCAGACTATATGCAGCAATAATTAAAGAAGAGGAGGTAATAAACTTGAGAGGGAGTGGGGACATGGGAGGAGTTGGAGAGAAGAGAAGATGGGGTACAGATGACACAAATGACATAGATATTATACTCATGCATGAAATTCTCAAAATAATGTAAAACAAAACAACAACAGAAAACCCATTCCATAAAAGAAAGGCACTGCTGATAACGGACAAGCCACCACTGGGTCTGTGGTAAGCCCCTTGGACTTACATGTCTTGCCTCCCCTCTGTGCTCCATTTTACACTCATTATTGCAAGTCTTGTGGTTCATTCACACAGACCTTAAAGCTCTCCAGTCCCTAATAAATGTTCCAAAGTGGTGGTCTGAATGAGAATGGCTCCAGAGGCTCCTACATTTAAATGCTTGGTTCCAGTTAGTGGGATTGCTTGGTAAGAATTAGGTGCAAACTTTGTGGGAGGAGGTGTGTCACTGGGAGTGGGCTTTGAAAAGGTTTTAAATGCTCACACTATTTCTAGTTAGTTCTCTGTCTCTCTGTCTCTGTGTCTGTCTCTCTCTCTTTGTGTGTGTGTGTGTGTGTGTGTGTGTGTGTGTGTGTGTGTGTGTGTGTGTGTGTGTGTGTGTGATGCTGGAAAGCTGTTTCCTAGGTTTGATGTTGCATTGATCTTGGTCTTCCAGCCTCCAGAACTAAAAGAACATAAAATTCTAAAGTTTAAGCCACCCAGTCTATGATAATGTGTTATAGTAACCTGAACTGTTTTCCTATAAACTCAATTCCACCTTGTTCTCCCTCCTTCCTAGCTCTTCATATATTTAAAAGCCTTTTTAATTGGTAAGTGTTACAAGTTTACCAGTAGGTTTTTCTCCGCCAGTCAGGTCACACTGCCATGCCAGCCCTCAAAACACACAGAGACTCTGTATTAGATATAAATGCTGTTGGCCAGTTACTTGTTTCTTATTGGCTAGCTCTGTCCTAATTATTAACCCATTTCTATTAATCTAAGTACTTCCACGTGGTCTTATCTTACCGGAGAAAGGAGTCAGCGTTCTGCTCTCTCAGGTCTCTCCATGCTGACTCCTCCTTACTACTTCCTCTCTCCTCCTAGTCTTCTAGTCCCACCTAGCTTGCTTTCCTATTGGCCAACAGTGCTTTATTCATTAACCAATAAGAGAAACATATTTACAGAATGACATCTCCCATCATCTCCTGTTTTCTGTCTAAAATAAAAAGGGTTTTAACCTTAGCATAGCAAAATATATCACACACCAGTTATCAAATAGAATCACAGTTAACAATATTTAGTCTATTAACATTTAGTAAGACTTAAAGGAAATATTCTATCATCTATCCTATCTTTCGTGAGTCTAAAGTCTTATATGTAACTTATCTTTAATCTTAACTAAGGAAAACTATAACAATAACTATCTGTTTCAAATCCATCAAAGACCACAGAAGGATAATTTATAAACTCTAGAAATGACAGAGACAACTCACTGCCTGGTCAGTCACCGAAAGTTCTTCTGTAATGTTCCATCTTAAGCCTATAGGCTATGGCGTATCTGGCAGACTCCTCAGCAAAGCATGAAACTTTAAACTGTCCACCTGTATTGGCAGTTTGTCAGTCATTTTTCTCTGTGTCCTGCAGACTGTCTGGCAGACTCTTACATGAAGCCAGAACCCCGCAGTACTATTCATCTTGTATCAGCAGTCACTTTTGTGTGGGTCCTGTGTGTTAAGTTTATACAGCATAAAGTCAAACAGTCCAGACAAGAGCAGTATCTTGCCCAAATGGCTAGTCTTGTTGTATTGAAAGCAAACTCCATAATGCATTTCTTCAAGGTCCATCTTCCTTTCTGATGCAGATGGTGTTGCCAGGAACCTCACTGTTAAGAAAAATCCTAACCATTTTAAATGCCATATTATGTAGGTCTTTGAAAGGTTTGAAGAATGCCTATCCAATGGAAATACATCTATCTATCTGTCTGTCTGTCTGTCTGTCTATCTATATCCTAACTATAAGTTTTGACTATTATAGATAGCTATCTATAATCTGTGCTAAATTATATATTACATTTTTAATGAGCTATATAAACACAATACCTAAATAAGAGGAGAAATATGCTTATCACAAAATTGACCTTAAATTGTATCAATAAATGAAAATCCAATCCAAAACAAAGTATGCATATCTATACCATAATCACCTTTTTACCTTTAAAAAGATATTGTCTGTGATTATTAACCATTTATAACCAAGCCCACTTAAATGAAAACAAACATTTATTAAACAATATTTGGGAATTTTGGCGTCACTCTTTCCAAACTACTTCATGCTGGTAGGGGGTGCTGTCATGGGAATCCTAAGAAGACTCAGAAATCCTGGCTGTAGTCTGCAAGGCTGTATTGTCCTAGCTGTTTTGAATGTTGGATCACCTGGAACACTGTTTCAGGGGGTCTGGCTTGGTCAAACCATGTAAGTCTAGAAGGAATCCACAGCTTTTCATTTTCTGTGGAAAAAAAAATTGAAATCCTTTTCCCCAGTAACTAGACTTAAATTTTGAAGTCAGAGCATTTTAAAAATATATAAATTTTATTGATCTAGCAGCATTTGTTTTAACAGTTATTTCTTCAGCAGTCAAACGATACAAAGACAATATAATACTGTACAGTATCCAGATTCTCTCCATTTTTACGTGGCTTTTTTTTTATTACTCTATTTTTTCTACTTCTATTTTTTCATTTTTTGAGACAGGGTTTCTCTGTGTAACTTTTACCTGTCCTGGAATTCACTCTGAATACCAGGTTTACTTTGAAATCACAGAGATCTGCTTGCCTCTGCCTCCCGAGTGCTGGAATTAAAGGCGTGTGCCACCACACCCAGCTCCTCTCTGTCTTTTTAAAACCATTTTATTATTTTTCTCTCTCAAGCCTATGAATATTTTAAAACACATTGTAAACCTTTAGAGTTTTTCTTAATCTGAATCTGTCTTTACTGTAAATCTTCATCTTTTTCTGGCCATGAGTCTTTTATTTGGTAATCAACAACATTGCTAAAATGAAAGTCACGGTTTTTTCAGGCATGGTCTATCCAAGTTGGTGGCGGTTTCTTTTACTGCCAAAACTGAGAGCTGTGCTCTCTGCCACCAGCAGCATGCTGCTAGCTTGGAGATGTGGTCACTGCCATTGCCAGCTCTTGTACACACCAATGAATTGTTAGCAGCACTTTTTTTTTTTTTTTGCCGCTTATGCTGAGTCAGGAAACCTCCCTTAAAGGAGCCGCACAAATCTTTGCTTGACTGAGAAAAATGCTGCTATCAAGAAGCCTTGCTTTTCTCTGTTCTTTTGTTTCTAATACCATTTTTTAAAAGCCTTTGTTACGTTTTAAGTGGAAGTTCTTCAGTCCGCGTTAAACGCCATTATGTTAGGTAGGTTTTTTTCCTGCCGGCCTGGGCCCTCCGCCACGCCAGCCTCAAAATAATACACTGAGACTCTGTATTTGATATAATGCTGTTGGCCCATTACTAGTTTCTTATCTGTTAGCTCTGTCTTAATTATTAACCCATTTCTAGTAATCTAAGTACTTCCACATGGTCTTATCTTACTGGAGTGAGGGGCTGGCCTTCTCTCTATCCTCCATCTTGGATCTCCTCCCTCTACTTCTGGAATCCTCCTTGTCTCCTAGTCCAGCCTATCTTCCTTTCCTATTGGCCAACAGTGCTTTATTCATTAACCAATAAGAAAAACATATTTACAGAATGACATCTCCCATCAGGTAAGCCTTTTTATATAAAAGGTTTAACAATAAAGATTTCAGATTTTGTGGGTCATGACTGTTATCTCTTGTGGTAGCCGTAGCAGTCATTGATAATATTGGAACAAATGGGTGTGGCTATATTCCAATAACCGTTATCGATCAACACTGAAATTTGAATGCTGAATCATTTTGCCTGCAATGAAATATTCTTCCTCTGATGTTCCAATGAGGCAAAACCCACAGAGTTTGAGGCATACACACAAAAAAGACAGGGATTATATTTTGCTATCTCTTGGGAAACATTCTGCCTCTTCTTCAAGACATTCTTTGCATTATGATATTCCATTGTGAACACTCATCAAACAAGTATTGAGCACCTATGATGGCCAGGGAGCAAGAAGTGATCTCTAGATATGTGCTGGAGCAGAGATGGAGCCTTCCTTTTCACAAATCCATAGCAATCTTCAGTCTCGGTAATGTGTGCTTCCTTCTAAACATCTTTAGAGTATTTTGCTCTTGTTATGTTACATGCTCAGTGCACAGTGGGACCGAAGACCCAACTTTGTTTTTTTTTTTTTTGAGTTTCTTTTATGTCTCATGACCTTCTGTTCTTCTGGAGTTCATGGGAGCTCAATACTTGTTTGATGAGTCACTGGGATGGTGGAATATCAGTCATGTGAAGACTGTCTTGAGGAAGGAGAAAGTTTCCAGGAGCTAACAAAGGCATGCACCACCACCTCCCAGCTGTAGATAAAGTCTTATTGGAACACAGGACGTAGACAAGACATTCTCTTACTAAGATAATTGACCTGTTTGAAGAATTGCAGGTGTTTAATTTTTAGGCCACTCCCAAACTACTTCTGCAGCAGTTTACATCCCAACTCATGAACACTGACAGCTGCAGGACTTCTGTTAGCTGCTTTCTTCATTTGCACAGTGTAGAGACATTCTGAAATGGTCCCAATGGAGCTTACATTGTCTGTGGGGGAGGGAGAAGATGAATGACTCAACAATGCAGTTTAGTGGGGAATCCAGATTATATGTGATAATAAAGAACAAGGAAAATCAGCTGGAGGCATTCTGTCTGCCCCATGAGCTCCAACCAGATGTTCTAGAGCCTGGAGGCTGTAGGTGCATGAAGTGAGCTTGTGGTACCACAAGTTTACAGACAAAGATTTCTGCAAGGAAGCAACCTGCCTGAGGCTAGGCAGAGCTACTCTCTTTATTGGCTTGTCTGTACTTAACTCCAAAGCAAAGGATATGAGAAAGGGCCTCAGACCTGCTCTTGGGACATTTCCAGAAAACCCAACAGTCATCACTGGTTGGGTGGGTTCTGGCATTTTAAAAGCCAAAAGTAAAATAGAAAGAATCTGGATGCTTTTTACTTAAAATATGGTCGTCAGATCAGCAGCTGTAGGGTGACAGGTGTTTCCAGGGTCTGTGCTAGATCTTGAATGGCATGAACCATCTGGAACTGAATTAGTTCTTAACCCATGTTTTTCTCAGAATACCCAGGGAACTCACACCAGGCTAATAGAGACTTGGGGTCTAGCCAGCTCTCCCCACCCCCTTCTATTGTGGTTTGGTAAGTCCTAGTTCTTCCCTGGTTCATTTTCCTTCTGAAAAATGCCCAAATCAGTTGATTTTAATCTTAACCGCCCATCATTATTTCCTGGAGAGGCTTTTTAAGTGGTTCTGATATCTGAGGGCCCACAGCCAGAAAATCTGTGTCAAATGATAAATTTCCCACATCACAGTAATTGGTCCTTGACTTCTGAAGATTGGCATGCAATTTTGACTTTATGATTGTGTGAAAGTGACATATATCTATATACTCAGTAAAAACAAAACAAAACCAAAAACAAACAAACAAAAAACCTAAGAAAACACCTTGATTTTGATCTTTTCCCAAGTCAATGATACATGATATGGTACTCTACTCTTGTCAAAGGAAATGAAAAATATTTGGAGTGGCCTGTGTGACTAAGTTAGCATGTTTGGAAGATGCCATATGTGGAATATACTTGAATTTACAAGAGTTCATCTAGGTCTACCATCATTAGCCCCTGTATTCTGTAGACAGTGTTGTGAGCCAGGGAGCCATGTACCTGTTCTCAGACCTAAGGCATACCAGCCCCTGGCTGGGTGATCCTTGGAGATTCAGAATCGCTGATGCAGCTACAGCTTTGGATTTATTCAGTGATCAAGTGTCTGCCTCCAAGAGATGATGATGACTGCAGACAATGCTATAGTTAAACAAGGAGTGAAGAAAATGTAAACACTCCATCAAGGTTCTCTACCAGTTTCAATGAATGATTTGGAAGTCAGAATTTCCCAGTGTGTGATAAGGCTGAGAATTAGTGTGTTCGGTAGGCTTCATACATGATGTAAGAAGAACAGCTTGGGAAACCCTAGAATCTGGCCTCAGAGGTCTTTCAGCTCTCATACTGAGGTCCCCCAGGGCAATGATTCAGTTCCTCCTCTCCATGCTGGAGCCACTTGTTGACCGTAAGCTCAGGAGGCGTCACCATTTGTACGCTCAGCTTCAATGTCCCCTGAGAGAGCAGCCAGCTGGCAGCAGTGCCGAAAGCAGTAAACACATTTGGCTTTTTTCTATTGGCAGGGCCACGTACACGATGTTCAAGAAGACTGGGTCTCTGTGTCTGTCGAGGCAGCAGAGCCACTGTGGCTCTGCATCAAGCCCGCTTCCTGCTGTTTGCTGTCTATGTTGGCCCACAGGAAGGTATTAGCCAGAGGCAGCTATTGCCTGGACCCAAGCTCCAATCCTGGAACAGGAAACATTGTCTTTAGAGACTGTCTCTTGGGGTTAGCTCTTTGGAAGACTGGAATCCAGAGCTAGAATGAAGAGCAGAGATGAGCAGATTTGAGGCAGGCTCCCAGGCTGGGCTCTGACCCTGACCTGACTCTGATAGATCATGCTGGCAACTCCTCTTCTTCATGTAGCATGTGGCAACTCAGTGGCCATGGAATTCATTGCATAAAGTGTCAGTTGCTTATTTGCTGCTGGATGATTTCAAATGTGGAGAGAGATTTATTTGGTAGGTAGAGCATAAGCCTCTAAGAGACAACTGCTAGCGAAAACAATTACACAGTTAAACAAGAGCATTTAAACACACCTTCCAAGTTCTCTATCAGTTTAACTGTGTAGTTTGAAAGGTTGTGGGGATTTGGTTCAGTGAATCAAGGTTCTTTCCCCCTCCTCTGTCTGGCAACTATTTCAATATGCTAGTGATGGGTATATAAAAAACAAGGGACAAGGACATGAGTTTGGTGGCTTTGCACAGTCCCCAGGATTATATTTCTTGGTATTTAGTGTGTTGTCCTTGTGGGGAGGAGTCAGGAATATTTTGCTGATGAGAGTCCAGAGCCTCACAGCTTGGAGGACCTTCAGAGGACATCTGGCCAGCTTCCTTGTGACACTGAGGTCTGGCTAAGGAAAGGCTTATTTAGGGGTCCATTACTTGAAGCCAGGATTCTCTACCATCCTTTCTATGAAGTGGAAATACTAACATTGGCTTACTGAAAATGTGCCAGGGACGGAAAGGATATATATTTAGTCGCTGGAAAGGTGGGGAAGGATTGGCTGTGAACTTTTCTACGTTTATTTTGTGAGGAGCCCACATCCTTTACCATTTTACCAGCTGTGCCTACCACTAGCTGAGGTTCCTGGGGCCCTGTCCCCCACTGGCTTCAGCACAGGCACAGGCAGACACAGCCCCTGACATTTTCTTTGAGATAGTGACAGCTGGTGAGACTTTTGACTAAAGGTATAAAGAGCAAGCAGCAAAACACAGTTACTGTGTTAAAAGTGGTTTAAAAATGTTCGATGCCATCTGTTTGGCCATGGAGGTTTTGTGGGGCGTGCGTGGGGGGGCTCCTCTCCCACTTCTGGGTCTCACCTCGGTCAGGGCCAACAAGGAGAAACTTTGCCAAGTCTGTAAGTTCTGCCTTCTACATATCCCAGCCTCTCTTTCTGCTCCCCATGCTCCTCATCTTGTTTTCTGAAAAGATATTTTTCTCAATTTCCTCATCTGCTAAAGAAGTACCAAACCGGAAAGGCATGGTGGATTGGCTCAAAGGTGGGCTCCCACCACCCCCTGCCCCGTATTGGTTATATAAGCAGGTACACTCTAACAGAAAGAGGACTGAGGAGGACTGTGTCTTAGCTAAGGACAGAGCTCATAGTAGAGCACTTGCGGTATGCACAAAGCCCTGGGTTCAAATCCTAGCACTGGAAAAAAAAAGAGGTTGTCAGACTTTACTCTCTGTTTTCTTTTACATCTTAAAGCAACCCACATCATTCTGCTGACATTTCTCATTAAATTCATTTTCATGCTATTCAGTTTTGTTTTCTTCGTTAAGAGATTATAAGAAGATAATTCTAATTAGTCATTTCTGTGTTACACAAATACTATTAATGTCATGTGCACACTTGTCTCGATGAATCCGTGTTTAATTGCAGGAGTGTTTTGGTTCTTGGATGTTTTTGATGTAGGTCACTGTATTGACTGCAAATATTCACAGTTCCAGCTTTTTCTGTTTAGTGCTGAGTTTTTCCTTCTCTTGTCTGTCCATGGGCAAGCTTTGAGTACAACATTAAAAGGTAGCAGGCCTGCCCACTGTGTGTGCTGACCCTGACTCTAGCTGTGGTGTGAGCTGGGGCAAACAAGCATCACGTTTGTTGTCTTCTAATAAAAAAAGGTATTAAATTTTTAATAAATTTCAGCTTGTTAAAATCATTCCTGGAGATGATTTCAGTCTATTAGGTCATGTGTCATGTGAACTCTTTTTTTTTTTTTTAAATTTTGAACTAGCCTTACAGTTCTGTCACTAATAAACTGCTGGTTTTGGTTTTCAGATGTTTTATGTAGGAGTTTTGTATGTTTATTCCTAAAGAAAACAGTTCCTTCCATTGACTGCATTTCCACTGTGTCTCTCTTGTCCAATTTTGGTATTGGGCTATGCTAGCCTTATAAAATGAACCAAGCAATCTCTATCTCCCAGGTGGAGTGCAGTGTATGGAATTAGTGCTTTCTTGGATGTTTGATAGAAAGTGACTATTAACTTTTTCACATCTCTACACTTTTGCACAGGTTGGGCGTGGGTAGATCTTTACTTTTTCCATCTTTTTGATTGGTTGTTCTTTCATGGTGGTCTTCTTTTCTAATCCTCTTAATTTACTGTTTCCCAGAAAGAGTTCAATTTGCCTACATTTGAAACAATTTTGTGTAAATTAGTATGCACTTACTCTTCAATTTAAAAAAATATTTTGAACCCCCAGAGTTTCCTAGGACTAGTGCCATTGCTGTTGGTTGCCAAAAAAATGATGGTATGATCCCATTGCTGGAGACACCATATGCTTTATGTGGAGGCTTGTAAGGAATATGGTTTTTCCGCCTGCCGCCGCCTGGTCGTGTCCTGCTGCCGTGCCAGCCCCAAATAATACACAGAGACTCTGTATTTGATACAATACTGTTGGCCTGGTTACTTGTTTCTTATCGGCTAGCTCTGCCTTTAATTATTAACCCATTTCTGCTGATCTATGTATCTTCACATGGCCTTCTCTTACGGGGGAGGCGGCTGGCGTCCAGCTCTCTCCTGACTCTCCATCTTCACTCCTCCTTACTACTTCCTCTTTCCTCCTTGTCTCCTAGTCCCTCCTTTCTTCCTTTCCTATTGGCCAACAGTGCTTTATTATTAACCAGTATGAGAAACATATACAGAATGACATCTCCCATCAGAGGCTCTTAACTGGACAAAGTACTAGACTAAGTGATTGTTGAATGCTCTTTTCCTAAGTGGGGCATCTGTATCAAATCCTTCAGGGACTAGGGACTGTCACAAAGAAGGACTGTTAGAGCTGGAGGATGGGAAAGAGGATTGTGAAACACCGTCTCCTGAATATGATGTGGCCATTGCAACCATCAACACACAGACATAGACATAGACACAGGCACAGATAAAACACACACACACACACACACACACACACATACATACACACACACACACACACACATGCACGCACGCACATGCACACGCACACACACACCAGTGTGGTGACATGAAAGTGGGAGGGGACTGATTTTGAAGGAAGAGGAGGAAGTCAGCAGCTGTGGGAAGGAGGTGGGGTTATGGTCACTATGATCATGATTCGTGGGATACATGCATGAAACTCTCAACAAGTGCTAAAATTGGTACTGGGGATAGCTTAACAAATGAGGGAATGGGAAGATGACTGTGCAAATAAGTGTTTGCCTAGCAAGTATGACAATTGGTTGCTAGAATCCATGGAAAAGCCAGTAAGTTTGATGGCCTGCCTGTGTTCCTAGCATGTGGAAGACAGATATAGAGAATCCCCAGGCTATACTGGTTCTCAAGCTTCCTAATCCTTCGATCTTTTATCGAAGGATAAAAGATCCTTCCTCATGTTATGGTGACCCCCAACCATAAAATTATTTTCATTACTACTTTATAACTATAGTTTTGTTACTGTTATGACTGATAATGTACATATCTGATATAGAAATCATAATGTAAATATGCACCCCTTGTGAAAGGATTGTTTGACCCCCAAAGGGGTTGTGACCCACAGGGCAATCTGGCTAGTCAGACTGACAGAGACACAAGCTCCAGGTCCACCAGGAGACCAAATATAAGTATATGGGGTGGATACTCGTATTAATGTTGGGTCTCCACATGTGTACTCACACATGTACATGTGTACCTATACACATGTGCAACCCACACATGTGAACATGTACATACCACATACACATATACACACATATACACAATCCTAAGGAACACATTGAAGTGTGTAAATGGGCAAGTTGTACACTATATGAATTTTAAATAAAGATGAATCATTCAAAAGTTAAAAAGCTATCCATTATACCCATTTACTTCATCTAAATGTTGTTTATTATCCTCAACTCTATGTCTACTCTTAATCTTTCATAAGCTATATACTGAATTTATTGATATTTTCAAAGAACCGGCTTTTAGTTGTACTGATCTATTACTTTTTTTGTTTTATAGATAGCTAATTTTTGCATATTTACTATGCTTTCCCTCCAGTTTCATTAGGATTATTTATATTCCTCTAACTTCTTCTTGAATTAAAAAGAAGAGAATTTACTTTCATTGTTTTCAATTCTCTTTTCCTCCAAGAAATTTAAGGACAAATTTTCTTGGTTTAGTATACTTCATGCTTTTTGGTACATGACCTCTCCTTGTCATTCATTTCTAGATAGGAGTATTATTATTATTATTATTGATAACTAAGAATAGATTTAAAAGATATTAAACAGTATAAGATATATAGGTTGCCTGGTTATGTGTTATATTTCCTACTTCCCACCACAGGAGGCAATGTATCTGACTGCTTGCTTCCTTATGGGATTTGTTTACATTTCTTTGGTCACTTGTATGTGAAGGAATTTTTTTTTCTCATGCAGCACTTGCAATAGAACCTAGGCAGGTGCTCTGCCAGTGAGCTACACCCCAGGCTCCTGGTCATGCTTACAAGGTATGATCTGTGTACTTTTCAGGTTTCCTCTTACTGTACATACAGCTGTTTGATGTGGGAATTCTGAGACCTGGAGAATAAAACACATGGTCATGGTGGGAAATCATCCCTTTTCCTCATGCATGTTTGAGTTTTTTCTTTATATATTAGAGAATGCATAGAAGTCTTCATGGGTATTACATGTCCTTTGCATGTCCATTTTGTGGTCTGGGGATTGAACTGGGTAGGTCACTAGATACTATATTTCATCAAGTTAAAACAGCTTTCCCTTGTTACCTCTCCTCGTTCTTTACCTTAACCTGTGTTGTTACTTCTCAGAGTACGCTGTTTTTATTAGAATTGGCACACATACTCTGTATTAGTGCCCCTGTGCCATTTGCTTTAAACATGTCTAATAAGCTGCAGGTGGCTGGATTTTATGTTAAACTTCTAATAGGAATCTCTGTCATTCAGTAGGGATTTCTACTCATTCACATGTGCTGAAATTATCCATAGAGCACATTTTAACTGTAATAAGTTCTATTCTTTCACATTCAACCCATTGTAGAAGGTTGGGGCAGCACTATGAGGTGTAGACACCTATGCTGACCTATGTCCAGCATCTCTCCAGTGAAAACATTAGAACCTGTTATTTCTTTTACTTCCTGCTTCTCATTCTTCCCCATAATAGCACTTAGATGCTCACCTCCTTTAGACTGTTAGCTAGAACATATTAATGCTTTTATGTTATAATTTTATATTTTAATTAAGATGTAGTTATAACATTCTCCCCCCCCTTCCCTTTCCTCCCTCCAGCCCCTCCTGTGTATCAGTCTGTCAATTTCCTTGGTTTCTCTGGATGTATTTGAATTATTTAAGTTCCCATTATTTTTGTTCAGCCTCTTTCTCATTTTATATAGTTTCATTATGTCTTAGAATTCCTTGTCATATGCTTGAAAACAGAAAGAGAAGCAAGGTTGCTCAGGTGTACTATTTGAGTCTACAAACAAGAAGAGCAAGGTCTGGAAAGGTGTCTAGTGGGCAACAATGGAGTGGACCTGAACTGGTTTGTGTCACTCTCTAAGTCACCAGGTATTGGGATGGTTGTTATGTGGCATTATTACATCAAGTGCTAACTGATGCATCAGTCTTCCAGCCCAGACTAGGATACTAAATCTTCATACAGCACTTTGTCCAAAGGCATGGTCTAACAGTAAAGTCAGGTTTATTTCAGGTGAGGTCAGTTATTTGCAGGGCCTTAGATGGAGACAGCAGCAGAAAGAAGGAGACAAAGAACCAACCCAAACCAACTCCCCAAAACCAAATACACCAAACAGCCAATTGTGCTTATTTAACACTTTCTGATGACTGTGACTGGGAACATCAAAATATTTCCACCAGGAGACAACAGACAAAGGCTGGGTGGCCTCTCAATTTTTTCCCCCTATGAAGCTTCCTACAAAGACAGGGACCAGCCATCCTGCCCCACTCCTAAAATACCATCTGACTCAGAGATCCCTGGAATCTCCAGGACAATGGAGGAAATGATACCTTCCAGGCGAACAGTGTGGAAGCTGGTAGTCAAGTTTTCTCCAAATGCCCTGATCTGTAGTTAAGAGAGTCCTGGAGAAGCTGTGCTGTCTTCTTTCCCACCCAAAAAAAGGACGATTTCAAGGAGTTTTTCTGCAATAGTGTTTCTGTTGTTTAAGAGAGAATTCCAAATGCTACTGGAAATTCTATTCATTATTCAAACAGTTTCAGCTCCACTGAGAACCTAAGTGCCTTGCATGAAGGGAGGCATGTTCACATCTATGTGGGCTGGGGAGGCTCGAAGAGCTGGATTTGAGGCAGAAGTCAGGTTTGCAGTGCAAGCTAGCTAGTGTGTAGAGGTAGCCCAAAGCCCGTAGGGTAGTGGTGTGATCAATAAGAACAGAGCTGGGAGCCATCACGATCATCCAGAGTATTTGCCTAACTGCCTTGGTCCTGAGAATCATCTGACTCACTTTCTAAAAATAGATCTCTAGGCCTTCTCTTGCAGATGTGGTTTCAGCAGATCTGAAGTGGGGTCCAAAGACCCACACTTTCACGGAAGACCCAAGCTCATTTTGGTAACTAGCTCCACATGGCCAACCAAGCTGTCTTGCTTGAGGGGTGCTGGTGGTTCAGGTTAGAAGAGATGGTCTCACTTTAGATCACTGGGCCCCAGTTATCACTGGATCTACAGGACGAAGCCCCAAAGGCCCAAATGACATGGTCTGAGACAGTTTGTAGTCACACTGGAACTTACACTGTCCCCTGTGTCTTTGTTGCTCCCTTGCTTTTGGCAGCTTGTATTTTCTTTGTAGGAAAAGCTGAAGGCAGGGCTGCTGGAGGCAGACAGAGCTAGGCTCAAAACACTTGGCCTTGGCTTTGGACTCAATTCAGAGCCATCAATATGAGCCATATGAGCTTTGGATGACATGATGTTTCTGCACCTAGTAGGAACATTTATGTCACTCCAGCAACTAGTTGAGAGGACACCTGCTGAGGAGGAAGGATTTATTTTAGCCCATAGTTCTAAAAGGTTCAGCCTATGGCTGTGTAGTCCCAAGAGCTTGTACTGAGCATCATGATGGAGAGAGTATATGAGGGCCAGGTGGTGGTGGTGTACACCTTTAATCCCAGCACTAAGGAGGCAGAGGCAGGTGGATCTCTTTCAGTTTGAGGCCAGCCTGGTCTACTGAGCAAGTGCCAGGACAAGCTCCAAAGCTATAAAGAAACCCTGTCTCAAAAATCTTAAAAAAAAAAAAAAAGGGGGGGGGTTATTTGAGGAGGAGGCTGCACAACACCTCATGGTGAACAGGAAGCAACGAGAAGGGAAGGGACTGGGACCAAGTAGTAGGTCACATAACCCTGTGACCTACTACTGGGGGCAGGAGGAGGGCTGGGCTGAAGCCTCCCTAAACAGTGTCACCATCTGGGGACCAGACCTGTGAGCCTATGGGAGACATTTTATATTCAAATCATTTCAGTGCTCAATAAATAAATAATTAGTGTTTATGAGAAGTACCAGCCCCCATTCTAAGTGGGATTAGTTAGTAACTATGTGGTGAAGGAAACAGGTTTAAATGTAAGCCAAGAAACACATTTTAAGTGTGACTGTGGGTGAGATACTAGCTTTGGATGGCCAGCAAGAAGCCTCAGGAGGGGCATCCTGCACACAGAGAAGGTAGGCAGGGCCTCCAGGCCCAGGTTCTAGAGACTGAAGTCTGATTTCAGGTCGAACAATTAGTGTTGAAATGCACAGGAGCCTGGAAGCTTCCTAGCGTTGTTGCCTGTACTAAAGAAAAATCCAGACTGAACTGGCTGCTTCGATTAGAAGTGATGTAACAAGCAGGCTTTGGCCTAGTTTTCTCAATGCAGGCAGGTCCCCTGGCTCTTCCCACACCCTTTTCTGAACTGTCAAGTGACAGCTACTGCCACCTCGTGGTGAGGATTGCACTGCACCGGCATGGGGAAAGATTGCTAGAGACCTGGGCGATGTTTCTATTCCTTCAGGCAGGTCCACTTGATGGACATGCCAAAATCCCCAAAAGGGAGGAACTTTGTTCCAAACCGATTGCGCCACTGGAGCTCCTCCAATCGTATATTGTTCTTTCTCAGTATAACTAGGACTGGTTCCTGTGTGTTCTCCCCTAACCCCCTCCACCCCCGCCCCTCTCATGCACACATACCCACACATCAACTCAGTGACACGGCAAGATTGTCCAGTTCCTCATCTCTCCTTGGACAAGGGAATGGAAGGTCTTGGGGTTTTCTCTGCATAGAGGTGGATCTCTTTTGGCCCAATGGCACTTAATTTTTGCTGTGGACTAAGAAATGCTGGTGTTAGAGATTGTAGCAGAATACTGACCCTGGAGCCACAAATACTTAGAGAAAACTCGTCTGGTCTGGGATCCTTGCTTTACAGGTGAGGAAGCTGACACTCCGAAAGAGGAAAGCTTAGGCTGACTTCACTCAGTGACTGAGCATGGCTTTAGCCAGTCCCTCCCCAGCCTGTCTTTCTCTCTTGCACACTCAGCTGTAGTAGCTAATGCTACCATATGTGGGGCAGATCTAACTGCTTGGCAAGAGTAAAAACCTTGCAAGGTCCCCCCCCCCCACAGAGTTTGCAAATGAAGAGAGCGGCCACGGATACTCGGATACTCATGCTTTAGTATCTGCAAACTTTGATTTCTAATGTGATGAGGTCAAGCAATTAAAACTACAGAATGACATTTACCATGCCCTTGGGCAAGCTTGTAACACCTGAGAGCAAAGGAGACACAGCTTGGGAACCAAGGCAGTCTGTGAGGATCTCCAGGTGTGGTGCTCCAGCTCCTGCTGTCCTGCCTTCCTTCAGCTAAAGCTTGGTGTGTGGTCTTGGGAATCACCCTGGCATTTGGATCTTCTAGTTTCCATATCCATACAACAGTTCCTGGGTTGTTGGGAAGAACCAATGGAGATAATCGGAGAATAGGTGTAAAAATGATTTGTGTAAGGTCCTCTGTTTATCTGCTTTTTCATGATTGAATTTACTTAATGTTCAACAGGTGAGTTTGCATGATTGTAATCAGTTTAAACCAAAACATGGGAGAAAGCATTTTCAACTGGAGACAGCACCCTGACCCTCCCTTTTACTCAGCTCCCAGCTCCAGACCCACTGTGAGCACCTGATATTTAGATGCATACATTTAGAAGAAACTCTCAAACAGATGTTCCAGAGAGCTGTGTCATTCTACATTCTAGAAGCAATGCATTACAGTGCCCTTTGTCCCTCAGATCTCCACATTTGTGTTGCCAGTCTTCTCCATGGTAGTCATTCTGGTGGGCATGGAATCAAATCCATAGTTTAAAATCTTCATGAATGTCATGGACCCAATTCACAGCTATTAATCATATGAGTAATCTTTCTCTGTGAAGCAGCTTTCATGCCATTTTACCCATTTTAAAAAAAACGTGTCTTAACATTTTCTTATTGATTTGTTGGAGCTCTTTATATATTTGATACAAGTTTGTCAGGTATACATTTTTACAACTTGTTCTCCTAATTTGAGATTTTCAACTTCATTTTCTTGATGATGTTTTCTTAAAGGCATTTTGATTCAAAGTTAGTGTTCTTTTAATATTCTTGGATTATTTTTGTTCAGCCTAAGGCTGCAGGAATTTCCCACCTGTGTTTTCTTTGAGCTGTTTCATGGTTTTCAGTTTCATGCTTAAGCCAATGATCCTGCCTGCAGTTATTTTTGTGAGTAGAGAAGGGAATCAAGACTCACTTGGTTCCACGTGGATGAGAACCCTTCAAGCACCATTTGTCAAAAACATTTTCCTTTTCCCACTGAATTGGCTTAAAACTTTGGAAGTTAGTTTTTAAGATAAAAGTCTTCTTCAAGCAAATTTATAAAAGTCAAAGTTTCACAGATCATGTAGTATTGAGTACTTAGGGGCTGTATAGCCCCATAGGTTCCTATTCATGTATAAATTCATACAGCCACTGTCATAATCAGATATAAAAGAGTTTGAGGTCCTCAAACCTCCATCATACTGTCTACATGTCTGTCCTCTTACTGACCCATACCACCTAGAATACTGAAAACTATAGTAGCTCCTAAGAGCAGGGAGTATGAGACACCAACTAAAGAATACTTAGCTTGGCTGACTTTTCTATTGTATATCTTTTGAAACTTATTTTGTTGGTTTTCTTTTTTACATTAGCTTTATTGGGCTCTTTAAAAATCTTTATCCTCATTTATATGTCTCTGTCTGTCACATGTGTGAATGTCCATGGAGGCCAGTGATCCCTGGAAACTGGAGTTATAGGTGGTTGTGAGCACTTGATGTGGGTGCTTGGGAACCAAACTCAGGTCCTCTGGAAGAGCTTCCAACAGCTGAGCAACCTCTCCAGCTCCATGTTGTGTCCTTTTCTTCCTGATTTCTTTGGTCTTTTCTAATTTCTTCTAAACTCTCCAAAGACTGTCATTTCTTCTTCCTAACACACCTGACTAGCACGCCATAGCCTCTCTTCCTGTTTTAGATGCATTCTGCTAGCTTGGGAATGCTATATATATTGACTTAAATTGACTTCAACTATTTCCTAATTTCTTTTGAGAGTTTTGTTTGTTTGTTTGTTTTTTTTTTTAGTTTTAAATTACCCAGAGGTGTACTGTTTGATATGTTATTGTGTGGAGATTTTCCTGTTATCTTTCTTACTAACATCCAATTAAACTCTATTGAAGTTTAGAACAAATTTTGTGTGGTTGTATTCTGAATTGGTTTGGCTTCCATTGGCATGTTCTTAATGTGCCCTAAAAAGTATGTGCATTTCCTCCTTTTGGGGAGGTTATTACCATTACTACTCTACAGAGCTGTCTACTTGTTGAAGATCTTTGGTTTACTCATATCTAAAAACAGACTTTGCTGTCTAACGTTTTCTTTTGAGATGCTTTCTGATTTCATTTATTTATTTATTGAAAAGACTTTTTCATATTATTTTAACCATGTTTCCCTTCCCAATCCTCAGCACCTTCTTACCCATCCATCATTGCTCCCCACACCCTGCAATCTTCTCTTACTTCTTGAGTCCATATTGAAAATCAATTCCAGTGTTCTAAGTCCATCATACATCTGCTTCCTAGTTTCTGGCTCTGCTAAGGAGGTCAGAGAGGATGCTGGTGGTTCATAGCCCATTCAGGAGTACCTTGCACCTGGCCTCAGCCCTCTATCTGCCTGCTACTGCTCACGTTGCAGCCTCTGATGGATGCTATCATATTTGCAGTTGTTATTTCCATGGAGAAGCTAACTCCACATCCTCAGTTAACGAGGACGCATACTGGGAAACAACAGCCCCAATATATTCTACTCCAGGTCTTTAAGAATGGCTGTGGAGTGGACACATGGCAAGAGTCATTTTGTGTGACCCAGAAAGAAATGGAACCTTTTCCTTGGAATGAACTTTCAGGGTGAATTCACAGCTTGGGAAGGGTTTACTTGAGAGCAAATTGACACACTGATGGAAACAATCTGTTTAGTAAAGGAGAGGCAAATTCCTAATGAACTTCCTTTACACACCTAGGTCCAGCAATCCCTGACATCAATGGGCAACACTTACATTCTGCACCTTTTAAGCAAACCAAACCAAATGCAGCAGCAAAACAATTTTCTCAGAATTAGCCAGAGTAGTTGGTATTTTTGTCTCTTACTATAAAGGCTTCTTAATTCTCTTTACTGCATCTGTATGTTTTAAGTTTCCTTTCAACCCCATTAGTTACCCAGCCAGGCCCCTTAAGCCATAGAGTAGCACTCCCTTCCCTGAGAGGGCAAGTAGCATATCCCAGGGTTCTCCAAACAGAAATTGTTGTCCTCAGAGACTCTCAGCATGAACTCTGAGCAGAGAAACAGGCAAGGTTGATGTGAAGTCAGGCTGTGATCCAAAGCAACTTTCAATGGTCAGGAGCCTACCCTTCTTTGAAAGGTAAGACAGTGTCCTGGGCTAGATGGAAAGGACAGCTGCTCCCTCTTTTGCTGGTTCCTATGAAATCTACATTGCTGGCAACTTGGAGATGTTGTAGTTTATTCACTCTTGGAACTCAATATTTAAAAAGAGGGAAATGATTAGAAGTAGAGAAAAATGACAGACCTTTTAGGAATGGGAAACAAGAAATTTTTTTCATGGTATTTTTGCTACACCTGTTAAATCAAGATCCCAAATTATGGGAAAAGTGACATATTTGGCATGTTTATGTGAGGCATGTGTCCAACACAGATATTAGGATGCTTGGGACCACAGAGTTAGTTTTGCTGATGGAGAGGAGGGCCCTTGGGGAAGGATGCTACTCAAGGTCACAGGGAGAATTAACTGCAGGTAAGGTCTGAGGTGTGAAGGAGGCAGTGGCATCATCAGAAGGGTTTATTGAGCACTTATGTGTCCTACACAGTGTTGGGAAGACCTTGGAGGCCTAAATGGTTCCTACCTTCCAGGAGTTTCCAGCCCAGTGAGAGTGAGGTAGGAAAGTGCATGCTACTTAAGGCTGGCGTGGCTGGACCACTGTTATACTCCTGGCAGGACAAGTCAAAGAAGGGTGTGCCCAGCCCTGCTAGGGACAAGGGTTGGTTAGGGAGGGGAGACTTCTCCAGAAGAGCAAGGCATGAAGTTACATCTTGAAGGTCACACTGAGTTTTCCATGTTAGTGAGGCATGTGAGTGGATTTTGAGGGAGGGAAGCATATGCTGCCCTTGCTTCTCTTGTGACATTTATTTCATACTGGCCTTTGCGTCAACACTGTAGGTCTGCCTGGTCTCCCAAAAGCCTTTTGTGGCTGTATAGAACATTCATCTTCCTTATTTCCCTCATATGTCAAGAAAGTGTAATGACAACATCCATTCTTGATAATTATTCAATATGTAGAGATACATCTGAAATGCACAGAATGATGTCCCATGAACAATAAATAACCAATAAATGAGCTACAATAATTAGTATGTAACAGGTGCTCGAACCCCTTTCTCTTCATTGAACAGTTCTTTAACTCCAAGTGGCATTTATCTCTAAAATAAAGTCCTTATCTAGCAGCTTCATGCCCAAATCTCAGAGAGCATCTCTCTTGGTCCTTCTACTGCTACAACTGAATACCACACACTGAGTCACCAATAAAGCAAGCAAATAAAGGTTTATTTGGCCATGGTTCTGGAGGCTGGGTGGTCCAAGGTAGAGAGAACACATCCAGGGAAGAACTTATGCTGATGGAGACAGAATCCCCAGGTGGTGTAGGGTTTCTCACAGAGAGACAGCAAGTAGCTAACTCGAATCTTCTTAAAAAGCCACTGATAATCCCCCATGACAGCGCCCATTACCAGCAGGAAGTAGTTTGGAAAGAACGACGCCCAAATTCCCAAATATTGTCTATAAATGTTTGTTTTCATTTAAATGGACTTGGCTATATAAAATAAATTTTAAAAAAGCCACTGATATCATCACCAAGGCTCTATCTTTATGATCTCATCTAATCCGAATTACATTCCAAATGCTCTGCTTATATATCCACTAAACTTTAGGGATTAAGTTGCAATGTGAAATTTAGAGGGAACTAATACCCAGAATGTACAGGCATCTACTTCAAGCACACGTCTACTTAGACATGAGTGAGCTAGTTTGTATGAAGTATGCTGGTATCACATGGAAAATAATGGGGCTTGAAGGGGCACTTACTGCTGGCAGACAATGTCAGGGACAATTAGGGGCACAGTGTGTGATTGGACTCAATCATAAAGAGATACCAGGATGACCCTTCTTGCTGGCTCACAGATGTTTTGCCTTTGAACATCGTCACCAGCAGGCTGTTCAAGGGGAGTTATCTGTTGGCATAGCTACCCCAGAGGGTTCTCAAATGCATACTCCAGCAAGTACTGTGGGTAACACACCAAGGAAAGGAAGAGTCTGGTTTACAAAGCAGCAATGACTGCATCCTGCAAAGCAAACAAAACACTATCCTTGCTTTTTCCAAAACATCTCAAGAATCCAGTCAGGCTTCTGAGGATGGCCTTGGGAAGAAGAGAGGTGATAGAGGCCTAGAGCAGGTGGTGGGGTAAAGTGCACAGTAGCAAATGCTGACTATAGTCAGAAGGACACAGGACCTGAGAATGGGGGCTCTGTACTCGGTGACTATGAAGGACCTTCGTGCAGAACTGGAATTCAGGCAGCTCTGGCAACCTCAGCTTTTGTGTCATCTCTGACTCAGTGTTGTTATATGTGGCTTCCTGTTTACTAAATTCTGTCCCTGCTATCTTTGTGGTGAAGTGGTTGTCAGGCAGCATGGCTGTCTCACATCCTTTAGAGTCCCAGGAGGAGTAGGTGGAGTGTGTCTGGGAAGGACAGTGTTCTGGGAGGGGAGAGAAACCAATCAATAAAACAGGTTATCAGGACAGCTCAGGGGAAATGCAGAGAAGGTAACACTCAGGCATTTGTCCAGAGAGAACTTAAGGTTGCCATTTTTAAAATGGTGCAGAACTCCAGAGTTGAGACTAATGAGCTATGGAGAAGTAGTTCTTGGCAGGGCCTGTAGGTTAGCTGGATGTTGGTGTGTGAAAAGAGAAGACATGGAAGCCCAAAAGGGATGTGCAATTACTTTTATGTATCAGCTTTGGGCAACTGGGTGCTGAGATATTTGGTCAAGTATCATTCTGGATGTGTTTGTGAAGGTGTTTTTAGATGACAGAATTAGTTAGTCCTCTCCCATATGGTTGGCCCTCATCCATTTAGCTGAAAGTCTAAATAGAGACAACAGCAGGGGATTCCTCTCCTAACTGTCTTGTGCTGGGGCAAACTCAAGCATCAGTTCTTGGTCTCTAGCCTGCCAGTGTCAGGCAGAACTTCTGACAGCTGTGGCCTTCCTCAGGCTTCCAGACTGATGCTGTTTGTGTATCATGTCATCAGTAGCAGCAGATCCTGGAACTCTCTCTCTCTCTCCCTCTCCCTCTCTCTCTCCTTCTGTCTCTCCCCCCATGCACACTTAATGGATTTCTGTTCTATTTCTCTGCAGAACCCTTACTAATCTGATGGCGAACATAATAGTTGAAGCCAGCATAAGACTCAACACTTTCTGTACATCCTTACGAGTCCTCAGGATCAGGCTGAGCGTCACCTTTCTGCATCCAGCCTATGGATCAATACTGCACTGATAGTTAACTTACAAATATTTATTGTGTGTTTAGTCTTGTCTGCCGTGATGATGTATTTCACATATTCATTTATTTAATCAATAAACACTTACTGGCTATCTACTGAATGCCTGGAATGTATCATTGAACAAGATAAGAATCTGTATGTTCTTGAAGTTCACTTTGTAGCTGAGGCAATGTTGAACAATAAACAAGAGACATAGCATTCACATTAAGCACACAGCTGTTAGAAAGTAATTTATTGTTATACAAATATTAAGTCAAGGGCATTAAGCGTTGGGGTTGGGATGCAACTTTAAACATGAAATGCAAGCAAGGAATTGAAAAGCATGTGAAGGAGGGAAAAGACCTGGGAGAGGAAATGTCACATGCAAAGGTCAATGTGTCTGAGGAAGGGTAAGGCACAAAGCTAATGTGGCTGGATGGGAGTGAATAAGAAAAGAGAAGAAAGTGATGGCAAGAATAAAAGTGAGAGAGGTAAGAGCATGTCAAGCCTTGTAGATCATGGGAAGGTTGCAGCTTTAAGAAGAATGGAGTTATGTCAGTGGCAGGAAATTGGACAGGACTGGAGACAGTCATGTGAAGGGAAGGAAGCTCATCTCATAATGACGCGTATGTTTTCTCTCATTTGTGGTTCACACACACACACACACACACACACACACACACACACACACAAAAACACGTACGTGTCTATAAAGCAGGTGTGAAATTGTCTAAGGGAAAGAAAGGCATAGTGGAGTGGGAGAAGGGGAGAAAAGATAGGATGGGTAGGGCATGAAGGGGGAGGGTTGTACTCAATATACAATACACACCAGTAAGAAAGTTACAAAATAAAAAGATGTGGCTTTAGTCTAGACAGGAGTCCTTGCAGCTTTCTTGCAGAAGGATGCCCAAATGGGTCTTATTTTAGCAGAATCACCCAGGCTTCTAATTTTCAGTGATCCAAGTAAGATGATGGTGTCTGGAACCAGAGCAGTGTCAGGCAGATGGATCAACACATTGAAAGTGACAGGGAGAACTCCAGAGTGGCTGGAGCAGTGTGAGCAAGGAAGATTCTGGCGTAGGTGGAGGTTAAACATGGACCACGAAAATGAGGAAGCAGCTGTGGAGATGGGTCAGTGAGTAAGAGAGCTCCTTGGACATGCATGAGGAACTGAGTTTGGGTCCCAGCACTTGGATGTGACCTCGTGTATACTCATAATTTGGGGTATAATCAAGTGGGAGAGACAAGAGGATGACTGGGGCTTGCTGGGCTCCTGATCTTAGCTCTGTATTCAGTGAGAGACCCTGTTCATGAGAATAAGGCTGAGATTTGAGATTAATATAGCAGGATGCCCAATGTCCTTGTCTTCCTGTCACCTCTCTATATGCAAACATAGGTGTTCATATCCCCACATGTATAGACAACACACACACACACACACACACACACACACACACACACACACACACACACACCAAAAGTTATAAGATCACTTGAGGCGTGAGATGCAGGCAGACTGTGTGTACTTTAGGCAGGAGGGGTGTGTAGGTAGGCCTGCTGTTTGTTCTCCATTCTGAGGATTCTGAGGAGGGGGCTGGATGTGGGGGATGCTCTCAGCTTCCCATCTGCACAGTGTGCCTGCCAGCAAGCTTGTGAGTCAAGCACCTTCTTCCTCAGTGAGGTTGAGGAACCACTTTCTCAGGAGGGTGAGAAGCACCTCCGGATGTGTTGGCCATGGGTGGGTCTAAGGTATTGGACCTCATCTGCTTTGACCCATTCATCCCAGTTTCAGGCCAGGGGGTCTCTGCTTCACTATGTGATAACCTTGCAGACCCGATTTCCCCTCTTCCCATTCCTTAGCTGAAGGTCTTCAAGCCTCCCCACAGCCTTGACATTGCTATTCAGCCTGGACGTCAAGGAAGTCCTGGTCAGGTGAAGGGAAAACAAAGCACCTGGAATCTTCCTGCATTGGAGAAAGCACTTGGAGGCGCTCAGTGGCAGTGTCTAGCAGGCATGATTATAAACGTTTCTTGCCACTACTTCTGCCCACCAGTCCAAGCTAAAATTAGTTCAGGACATCCCACTATGCCTTCATCCTTCTAGCAGCCTCTGCATTACTATGCTGACCTGGAAGTGAAGCCAATGTGAGGAAGGGAATCTGGATACAGCACTCCTTGAGTACCAGTCACTGAACCGCCGTTTTCTTTGCTTTGCTTTGCTTTGTACTGAGCAAAACTTTATCTGAGTTTTCTGTTGAGAGCTATAGCCTGGATACCTATGAGGAGCCCACATGGGATAAAGGGGCAGGTGCTTTGAGGAGCCAGTGGAGTGTAGAGCCTTGACCACTCAGTGTGTGCTCATTGTCTTAGCACCATTAATGCCATTTAGGCACCTGTTAGATATCTAATATCATTCCTCAGCTTGTAGAATTTGCTCCTTTATTTTAAGACAAAGCTCAGGTAATGACTATGTACTCACTAAGGTCTTCAGAGCCCTACAGTTTGGGTGTAGTGTGAATGTGTCCCCTGAAGGTCAGTGCTCTGGAAGCTTGGTCCCCAGTGTGATGCTGTTAAGGCATTGGAATGTTTAAGAGTTAGGGTCTACTGGAGTTGATTAGGTTATAGGGGCACAGCCCTGGGAAGGGGTTGGTGCAGTTATTGCTGGAAGAGTCCTGATTAGTTTCTGCAAGAATAGGAAAAAGAGCAATTGTGATCCCTGAATCTGGCTTCATGTATAATTGTGATTGTTTTGCACAAATTCTAGCCATTGTGTGGCATTTACCAAAAGGCCATCACCAAAGACTGAACCTATGGGGTTTCTTTATCTTGAATATTCAGCATCCAAACTACAAGATACAAGAACCTCTTTTTGTTTAAAAGTACCCAGTCCCAGGGATTTTGTTATAGAAAATACAAGGTCATCTTCTGTGGGGGACAAGAACAAATCTCTGTAGCTCCCTGGGCCTCTGTGATTGGGAAGTTTTGTGACTAATTGAAGTTTGGAATCAGGGACTGATTCATGACTTTGGTTATTTACTAGTTCAAGGACAGTAGGTAATAACTATGGATGATCACCTGTGATTTAACAAAAAATTCAGGGCATTTTGCTGGTGCAAAGTGCTTGGCACTCTTTCAGGCTTAGGCAGAGAGAGCTCAGAGTAAGCCAGAGATGCCTTCCCCCCCACCCCCCTGCAGCTCTGCAATGGCTGCATTATCTTCAACCCACCTGATAACTTTTGGTAAATTAAATAAGACAACAGATGGGAAACATTTTTGGAATGTGTAAATTGGTAAAAATGGAGTGGTTTTTAAATCTTAAGAGAAGGTCATTCATAAAAGTGACTTCATCTGTGTGATTAACTGTTGGCTGGCTTTGGCATGAACCTGTGGACAGGGAAGGGTCTAGGTAAACAAGCTAGGCTGGGTCACCTCCTGACAAGGGCACAGAGCTCAGAGTCATAGGGTGGAGTGGGGGTAAGGACATGGATCTCCCTAGAGAGACTGAATCATGGCACTTGGGCGGGGACCCTGGCAGGCAGTGAGATAAAACTAATCACAATGACACTCATGTGACACTAGCATGACAGGCATTATTTGTCCCATAGTTTCCTAATTCGCTCCTGTTTTAAGAAATGGTTTACAGGGAGCTGGAGAGGTGGCTCAGCCTTTAAAGGCTAGAATCACAACCAAAAATACAAGAAACAGCTCAGGGGCTGGGGAGATGGTTCAGTGGGTGACCTTTCCACAGCTTGAGGACCCATAATCCTGCACTGGGGAGGTGGGGACAGGAAGATCCCTGGGGCTTGCAGACCAGTCAGTGTATCTAGACAATAGGTAAGCTCCAGGCTCTGTGTGAGAACCTTGTCTCAAAAATTAAGGTAGACAATTGAGGAAGACACCCGATGTTGGCCTCTGGCCTCCACACACCCCACCACATGAATACACATGTAAACACATGCACACACACACACACACACACACACTCTCTCTCTCTCACACACACACACTCTCTCACACACACACACACACTCTCACACATACACACACACTCACACACACTCTCTCACACACACACCACACACACCACGCACATACACACAACACACACACAACACGCACTCACACACACTCTCTCTCTCACACACACACTCACATACACAACTCTCTCTCTCACACAACACACTCTCTCTCTCACACACACACTCTCTCACACACACACTCACACACACTCTCTCTCACACACACTCTCTCTCACACACACACACACACTCTCTCACACACACACTCACACACATACTCTCTCTCTCTCTCTCTCTCACACACACACACACACACACACTCTCACACACAATCATGACATATTGTACAGATCTCAGCAGAACTCCAGCTGGGAGGTCTGATCTAGCCTGTGTTTGGGGGGGAGCACAAAGTGTATTTACAAGATGCCCGCACAGGGCCAGCAGGAGGAGATCCTGTGCCCTAGCAGTAACTCAGCTTCTGTAGGGCAGCACTGTCAAGTGACACAGCTGGGGCCTTTTGGGGTGGGAGTGAGGGCTGGGTCTCAATCTGATGGAGATTGCCAGTGAGCCACTGGTAGGTCCCACCCCCTGGAGAGCCTGAGCCAGGCGTTTGAGATATGTGACTAGGAACTGAAGTGAGGCTGAGTGATACCAAGTCCAACTTCAGCCCCAGGAAGCCTTGCCATGGATGAAGAGAATGGGCTAGACAGCAGGCAGACCTGGGTTCCCACGCCCCCTTCTCTTCGGTTCCGAGTGCTCACTTCACCCCTTGGTAGCCTCACTTCCCCACTAAAAGAGCACCCGTTAGTGTGAGGCTAAATTGGTCACCAGCAGCACAAAGCTCAGAATGTGGGGCGTGGACAGAGTAGAGGCTGGCAAGGCAGTTGGTCATTGCTTTCTATAATCTGGTGAAGTGTGGGGGGCGGGGTTAGAGCACAGAGGCTTGGTAAATTCAGAAAAGACCTCTCTGAGGAAGAGACATTCAACTATGGGGACAGAGAGACAGCTTCCACAGTCCTTAGGGAAGAAGGAGTTGACTTGCTGAGATGGTAGGCAGATTCAACCCCCAAGGTGAGGCTATGAAGGATCTATTGGACAGGCTAACGACAGACACTTTGCCCCTGGGCAATTCTGATCTCTCTTGGACTATGTGCGTTTCTGGGCTGTAGGCTGTGGGTGGTTGTTGCTGGCAAGACTGCCTGTTACCATGAGGTGGATGCTGAGCAGGGGAGACAAAAGGCAAGCCTGGTGACCCAGGTCTCTCTGTGTCTGATGGACCATTTATCTCTCTGTGATGACAGC
This sequence comes from Phodopus roborovskii, assembly GCF_943737965.1. NCBI lineage: Eukaryota > Metazoa > Chordata > Mammalia > Rodentia > Cricetidae > Phodopus > Phodopus roborovskii. Next base: position 4,668,795 of record NW_026126487.1, on the reverse strand, counting down.
TCAAGCCTGGTAACTGTCCTGTCTTCCTACGTTCTCAGTTTTGAATAAGTTCCCATCTATCCCAGAACCACACAACAGAAGGATTCTGGGAGCTATAGTTCTAGCTAGTCCAAAGTGAGACATCAATTATCACAGTGGTAGTACCTTACTTCCCTAGGTAGAGAAAACTTGAGGAGGAAGATGACAAAGTGTTATATCTCACTTGAGATGCCCAATTAAGATGACACCTTGTGACCTGCCATTCACGTCCCAAGGAATCCTCTCCCCTCAAGTTTAGGCTTGCTGTAGGGATTCATTTCAAGAAACAGAAATGTGACATACCATCACTTCTGAGACCAGGTTTTAAAAGGACGTGGCTTTTGGTCTCAGTAGTCTTTCCTGCATAGTTCTGTCCTCTGAGGCCATTCAGCTTCCCATTTTATAGCTGATTCTTTAAGGACCCACATGACAAGGAAGGAGACCTGTAATGGATGGTGGATCCGAATGGGGACCTGAAGTCTTATAGTACAAGGACCACCTGGGAACTGAACCTGCCAATTGTTATGTAGGCCAGTTTGGAAGCAAAATTCCTTCTGTGTAACTTCAGTTAAGACCTCAGCCCAAGGCAACAGCTTGAGTCAGACACTACCAGATGGGGCATTTGGGTTCTGGACTTACAGAAAATATGATACAACAAGTAACTATTGACATAAACTATTATATTTTAGGATACAATTTCTGTAACTGATAATTAATATATGTGGAGGTCTCTGAGACCACATGGACAGAAAAGAAGCAATTCACATGGGACAAGAAGATTGGTTCAATATAGATAAGTAGCTGGAATTGCTTTAGCCATATTTAGGCACAGCACAATCTGGTGAAAACTTTCTTGGTGATAATTAATCCTGGGTGTACAGTAAATCCCAAAGTAAGCTAAATAAAGAGGTGAAGTGGCTACATTGAAACTCTTTGTAAAGTACACTTGAAGCCTCCCATAGAGAGGAGTCCTATAGACTGACTGAGGAAAACAAGCTCAAGATAAGGGTCTGAGGGAGGATCCTGTATGGTCTTGGTCACAGATAGTGCAAAGGCCATTGGACTATTAACCATGTCCATCCCTACCCTTCTGTGCTGATAACAGGTTATGTATTCCTTCCTTCGAAGGAACAGCCCTGTGTGTTAACATTGCAGGCTCTCCTAGTGCGTACCCGTGAAGACAAAGCCCCCCCCCCCCCGTGGCTCCTACAACCATAGGTGGGTAAATGGGTATCATGTAAAGGAAAGATGGACAACATGCAGAGTCAGTGGGGAACAGGGCATAGCTGGGGCACGTTTGATGGCAGAGAGCTAAGTGCAAGGCTCTCAGGTCCTGTTTGGGTTGGTCGAGGGAGACAATTTCTTCTTACATCCTGAGCTGGAACCCTGTCCTTCTGCCATTCAACCAAGACTCCTCCCAGGTAGATATTATCTTCAGAGGGAGAGCATTCATGATTGCACAGGGCAGATGATTCACACTGTCAGTAAGATGTCAACAGTCAGCCCAGCATGCTCTAGGAGAGCCTGGGAAGTTTTTCTGGCAGAGTGAATGGAGACTTCCAGATCTCAACACAGAGTGGCTGGCCGCCTGATGAGAAGGTTGCTTTGGGCCCATTTCCCAGCCCCTCTTGCTCCCATCCTTTTTCAGTTCTTCCTGCCCTCTCCTTCCCTGACCTGGCTCCTTCTCCAGCTCCTCTCTTCCTTAACTTCTCTCCTTTCTCCTCCTAGGTCTTTCCCCCACTATCTCCTGTGCCCCTCCCCCCCCAATCCTCTTCTCATCTCCTGCTCTTTTCTTTCCTCTCCCTCCTCTCTTCCTTCCTCCTCCCTGGCCTATGATGAAAGGCCTCCCCAGCCTCCATCCTGATGAATTATGCAAACCCTCCAGCGGGTGTGCCTGGCATCCAATTAAGTCCTTGGCCAGGTTGATAACACAGACAGATTAAAATGTAATTCATTGGGCTTGACATTTAGGCCCCAGTGTGAGCGGCAGGGAGGAGAAACAACACACCTGGGTACCTTGTGCATTTTGAGAGGAGGCTCTCAACTACCTGTGCTGGCTTAGCTAATTCCAGCTTGGAGCAGTCAGCTTCCATACTGTGTTTGCAGTGGGTGAAGGGACTGGGCAAGGCCCATGATGGGCTTTGAGCCAAAACAGACCTTTCCCCCCCTTGATCCCTCTAGACTTTTAATTTGGAAATAATTTGAGATTTACACAACAGTAGCAATCATAGCACAGAGAGTCCCCATAGATCCTCCACTGATGCTCATGTCTTATGTAACCACGGAACAACGATCAAAGCGAAGAAATTAACATGGGCACAATCCCATTAACGAAGCTACTGATGTGTTTTGGAATTCACCCAGTTTCTCACTAAGGTTCTTTTTTCCTGCTCCAGGATCCAGGCCAGGACCTCACATTCCATGGCGGCCTTTTGTGATCATAACTCCCCAGGGAGAACAGTTCCTTTCAAGGCCCAGGTCAGTGGCTCTCAAACATCATAATCATAGCAGGGATTTTGCTTAACGGGCATATCCTTCAATAGACATTACGACTCGGGAAGTCTCTGCCACAGCCTTGGCACCTTTACTTTTAACAAGCAGCCAGCAGAGCTGCTGACCCTGCCCTTTGCTGCCTCTAGTCTCATGGTTCTCAGTTCCTTTGCCAATTCACTTGTCACAGTCACCATGTGGTGTCCCTCATCTCTTGGCTTAGTCTTAGGATAAAACTGTGTTCCCTCACCTCCATCACCCCTGGTTAGATCTGTAGGGAAGGGACTTGGATCTATGCATCTCTCCCCTTTCCATTACCGGGCTGGTCAATAGTTGGCCAGAGCAAACACCCCACACAGGTCCTACTTAGAGAGGGCAGCAACTGGGACCTACATGCTTACACAGGAATCTCCATGTTGTTCTTTAATTCACTGAATAACCCTGCAAGAAAACAAGGGGTTTTTGGTTTGTTTTTCATAAAGCAGGCCTAGGGAAACATACAAGATGTGGTTAAATCTGGACTTGGGGTAATGCAGTACTGGAATGTATTTATATTTTAGTATTTTTATCCATTGGAAATTCAAATGTGGCTGAGTTTCCTATATTTTATCTTCTAGTGTCAATTAAGTAATGACTTGTGGCTGTAGAAAGTGTAGATAGACCCAGACTTGAATGTGACACTGGCTGTCTTGAAGAATCCCCTTGTGCTTTCCTGCCCAATGCCTGTCTTACCTAGGAGGCCATGAGTAACAGGATGTGAGGTTCATGTGTAGATGTCCCTCGCTGTTTCTCTAGGGTATGCCATGACAGTGCAGCAGAGACTTGATAAATATTTGCTGCATAAATGAATGATGACGAGCATGAGTATATATACAAGTAAATATATAAATGAATGGCATGGGCATGAATGTGTATAGGAGTGTATAAATAATCACATACGTATGTGTGTGTGTGTGTGTGTGTGTGTGTGTGTGTGTGTGTGAGAGAGAGAGAGAGAGAGAGAGAGAGAGAGAGAGAATTTCCACAGGCGTGTGTGTATATAAATGAGTGGCCACAGAAAGGAGTGTATAGGTAAGTGAGTAACCACATGTGTCAGCATATATGTGAGCATATCAGTGGGTGCTTATGGACAACAGTGAGTGCATAAGTGAGGTTCTATGCATAAGTGCATAAGTGAATTAATATACAAATGCTATGCACATGCTCAGATGGACTTGCTTCTGGTGATTAGATAGGTTAAGCTGGCCAGAGGCTGACAGTCCCCAGAGATTGTGCCCAATGAGCATGGACACTGAGCCAGTTCTCCTCATCTTCATGCATGTCACCTCAGTTTTCCCAGCTGTGAAATGGGACCTTGTTTCTTCCATATCTAGGCTTCTCTGATGTATGATCTTGCTTCCTTTACTCAATCCTTCTAAATAGGTTAAAAAGAGGGCTAAATGAGGCTCCTAGATGTCTTCCCATTTTGCTATTTCTTCTCTCCTTCCTTCCTCATATCTCTCTTATCCCACAGACAGTGTTTGGATCACCCCTTTTGTGCTTGGCCTATGGCTTTTTGTTTGTTTTTTGTTTTTGTTTTTCCTTTGAATGCTCCCTTCCACACTGTAAGGTGGAATCAGAAGCCCAGAGCGAGCGGGCATAGTATGGTTCCTCACAGACAAGGGAAGACGTTGGGAGCGCCTTGTAGCTTTTAAAATAGACCTGTTGTCGTCGGAATGTATTTTTAGCTCTGTGAGAGATTGGCATGCTCTGTGTACCACCATCTGCCAAAGTCAGTTGCTAGGCAACTGACACTGACGACAGCAAGGGGATGGCTTCATGGAGGATCTGGGGACCCTAGTGGCTCAGTCCCTCTGCACTGTCTAGTTCTTACATGACAACAGCCAGCCCCAAGAGAATAAACACTCCTATCCTGGGAGAGTACATTTCAATTCTATTCAAGGTTCATGAGCTGAGCACAGAGAGACTGCCCAGGCAACAAGGACAATGGGAACTGCCATCTCTTTGGTGGGCAGAGCTTTTATTTAGAAAGGTCAGATGGTGCTGCACTCACTGAGCCAACACAGCACCACACGGCTCTCACAGTGCCATAGGCATGGGCCTGAGCTGGGTATGGACTACTGGCAAATGGTCAGTCCAGAGCAGGCACCATGGAAGGAAGCAGCAGGCAGATGGCTGGGGCTCCGGGCTCTCACCCAATTTGGCTTATTTTCATCTGTGTGTTGTCTGCCTTTCTCTGGATCCTGATCCTATTTCCTTCAAAGTTAGGATGTCAAACCAGGTAAAATGCATTTATATAAAGGAAGGCAAAACAATCACAGAACAGGACCTGGCATCAGATCTTCACTGTGCCTCTCATAGCTTGTCTGTGAACTCAGGGAAGCCTTGAATCTCAGAGCCACAGTCTCTTCTGTGAAAGACAGTTGCTCTTGTTGTGCTCCAAGACTTCAGAAAACAGTACCTTGAAGTAAGTATATATCGAGGGACAGAAAATAGGTAGATTATCTATCAATTTCAAAGCAGGGAATTTAAGTCTCCTACTGCAATTGCCTCTCCTTCTTATGAACAGACTCAAACCTGGGCATGACTCCAGCCTCTCCTGCAGACAGTCTCACCCAAGATGCCTGAAAAAAAAAATGGAAAGGGTATTCCTGCTATCTTGTGTACTTGCAGGGAAATTGCTTTTCTGAGAGTTCCTTGTAAGCCAGGGACACACCCACTGACAAAGCAGAGTGAGAGGCAGTGTTAGGGATGAGGATGGGATGGCAGAGCACGGAGTTGACAGGTCTAGGCCTAGTGCCCAACACTAGAGGATTGGGTGGAAGTGTTTTGTTTGTGGGGTCTGAGCCCTGTTGATTGACTGGGGAAGGTGTGCTCTCAAGTAGGTACCACAGTGGATGGGGCAGAGGTGTATTCTATAGGAATCTCTGGGAACAGGGGAGCATCTTACTCTGATTGCTGGCCAAGGGGATGAGGGAACTGAGACGATGTTATCCTGACACTCATCAGTTCCTGGGAGTATCAGTTCCCTGGCGCCTCCCGTCTTCTGTGTGCTATGGGCAGAGCGAATGCCAGCAGCCCAAAGGCAGTCTCCTGTCATATATAGTCCTTCCATTTTTAGTATGGTGGCATGGAACACAGAGAAAGAATCACTTTCTCAAACGCTAGAAGACGCGACACGACAAAGCCCATATTTCCTGACCTTCCCAGGTGACCAGTGCAGCCAACATAGAGTTCAACGGGGCACATGCCTCAAGTTTGCTGTCATCTACCTGTGGGCCATTATTTCACCTTTTGGGCCCTTTGATTTATTTGTGGAAGCTCACAACTAAGCTCCAACTTGATAGATGGTTGACTCCCTCCATCTTTAATTGTGATACACCCTCAGCTCATAGTTATTGGTACCCATGATGCCTTTCCCTTTCCATGATGCCTTATCATGGTTATTGATACACATAGCTGCTGTCTAGTCTACCCCAGTGGTCTTCCAGTTCATCCTGGTATCTATCTGCTTTACTATTTGTTTGTTTTAGTTTAATTTCCAGGCTCAGGTTGGGTGTGATGATGAGTGTGGGGAGAGGGTTGGACTCAGTCGGGAGATGTCTCTCCTTTTGCTCTGCCCTGTGTCATAGGAAAAGGCGTGGAGGGAAGACTGTTTTTCGACACTTCCAGCTCTTCCCACTTGGCCCAGTAGGTTGAGACACATAAGAAAGTGTGCAGGCAGTTGCAACAGTTTTCCCATCCCATGTCATCCCCCGTGTGCAATGGGGACAGAGGGCAGTGGCTCTCATAAGTGAGAGGACAATGTAGCTTCAGCGTAAACCTAGGCAAGTGAAAATTGGCCTTTTTTAGATTGTTTTGAATCCAAACATCTTTCTACTTTCTCTCCTAAGAAGCCCTGGAATGAGTGCTAGACCTTTCCATGTGCCATGGGGGCTCGCCTGGGAGAAACTGGAGTGGTACAGACACACTAACTTGCCAGAGGTCACTTGCCAGCCTGTGGCAGAACAGTGGATATGCCTGACACAGTGCCCTTTGCTTGGCTTCCAGCACAGCGTACTGGCTCTGCCTCTTAGCCTTCCTCAGACTGCTCTCCCTGCTTAGATCTGCCCTACTGCTCCATTGCTAGGCTACTCAATGAGTAGTTTATGTCACCACCCTTGTAAGACCTGGCTTAGAGAGTTTTCCCCAGTTTCCACAGCAGAGCCTGATCAATGTGACTATCACATCCTATTGCTGGGTTTTACTCATGTGCTTGTGACTTCCTTCTAAGGAAGGCATCACTTTTTTCTTACTTTCATTTCCTTTAATATAAGCAGTAGCTATAAAAGAACTACATTTTCAGCGCCTCAAACTTTCTTCTCCCTCTCTCCAGGGGCTTGAGCAGATCAAGATGTAACAGACGGGTTTCTTTCAGCCCCCACTTGGCTTCATTGCTGACCATCCTGTTCCTGACTGTGCCATGTGGGAGAATCCAGACGCCGAGTACAGCTGCATCTCAGTGTGGCCCGTTTTGGCTGGAATTCAAGGAATAATTACACTCAAATGACTGTTATTACAACCCACGTCAATCAGTGGCCTTCTCCTTGAATGCTCTCATCAGGAAACAGGACACCCTCAGAAAGATGCTGTCTGGTTTAGCCCAAGTGTCTTTCTGGTGACCAGGGTGTGTACACCATCCAGAGGGAAAGGCACTGGTCATGTGTAGCCTAGCCGACAGAATAGAACCTGTATGGTTGAGACTGCCGGTCTCTGGAACTAGGCAGGTCTGATTTCAAATCCTATGTGTCACTTCCTCTCTTTGTGATCTTACACCTGGGCTTTAGCTTCTCTACATCTCCATGTTCTGATGGGGAATGTTTGGCTTCAGGGATTCAGGGACATAGCATGTTTAAAGTGTCTAAAGAATTCTACGGTGATTGTTAATTTTATTTCCCTTTCCTCTCATTCATCAATTAATCACTGGCTCTTTGTTCTTTATTGGGGTCATGGCTCTGTAATCACGTAGGTTTTGCATCAGCAGCTGGATGCTGAAGCCCAAACTTGTCTCCATTTTAGGCTGTCTTAGGAACACAAAGCAACACATACAGGGAGACTTTCCTGGAGGAACAGGAGCTTTCCCTGAAGTGGAAGCAAGAATCACACTAACACATCACATTGGCAGCTCTTCTATAGGGTGGGGGGTGACCTTGAGAAAAGGGTAAGAACAATGGGAATTGAAAGACCTCTGCAATCATGATGTAAGGTCCCCCCCCTACTTTATAACACTACCTTGTAGAATATCATGGGTGATGAGGGAAGGATTTTGTTCCTGTAAAAGTTTGGGAGAAAAACTTTTTGATTAGCCCCTGGTGACCTGGTTAGAAAGAACACAGTTATAGTTTGAATCTGAAATGCCTACCATAGGCTCCTGTTTTGAACTTTTGAATTCCAGCCAGTGGAGCTTATTTGGGAATGTGTGGGTTCAGCTGGTAGATAGGTCTCTATGGAAAGGTCCCTAGTTCCTGACTCTTTCTGCTTCCTGGTTTGCATGGTGTGAACAGCTTCTGGTATACACTCCTACTACACATTCCTGCTGCCATGACCTGATCCACCTCGCCAATCTGTCCCTGCCATAATGAAATTCCATGAGACCATGGGCCCAAAGGATTCTCTCACCCTTTAAATTGTTTCTGTCAGCTATTTTTGACCACACTAACTTCAAGTGACTAATAAAAATACTTATAAAAATGGAGGTACAATCAGCCAGGCAGCCCTATCGGTATGCATGGAGCTTGGGCATGGACCTTGAATCAATTTTGTAAATTTGCTCCATTCAACTTAATAAAGTTTTTTCAAGTCTCCTTTGGGTGAGAGAGAGTACAGGGAGTTGGGGATCCAGAGAAGATAAAGTCAAGTGGCCACTCTTCTGCTGGGCCATATGTGAGGTGCTATGCTAGTTTAGCTTTCTATTGCCATGAGAAACATCATGACCAAGAGCAACTTAGGGATGGCCCATCTTTGAGGGTAGTGAGGGTAGACATTCAAGTAAGAGCAGAGCCAGGAATCATGGAGTAATCCTGTTTGCTCATGTACCCTTTTGGGCTTGTTTTGTTTTGTTTTAGAGCCTTTTTTTTTTTTTTACCATATATATATATATATATATATATATATATATATGTGTGTGTGTGTGTGTGTGTGTGTGTGTGTGTGTTTTGCCTGCATGTGTTCCTGTGTGTCACATGTCCTTAGAGGGCATAAGATGGCATTGGATCCCTTGGAACTGGAGTTACAGAAGGTTGTGAATAGCCATATGGGTGCTAAGAATCAAACCTGGGTCAGTGATTTTAGCTCCTGAGTCATCTCTCCAGCCTCTTAGCTGCTGCCTTTCTTATACCTCCCTGGACCACGAGTGAAATGGTGACTAATATCACCATGTCCCCTGGGTTACACAGGCATGGTGTATATACCTCACACACATGCTCTAGTCACCTTCAAAATAGATGTTTCCAGTGGGCATTTTATCTCTCTTCCCATTATACAGAAAAGAAAGTTGGGGTTGATAGAAACTTAGTGATTTGACTCTGCTAACAGCTTGTAGGTGACATGTAAAAACACTTCTCCAGCACAACATAATGACAACACTCTCAACCTGTAAGTCTCAGGTCAAATTTCCCTCTCATGGTTGCCATGGTCATCTTTGCTCATCTTAGACTCCCCAAGAGCTGGGAGATTTCTTTTCCAGCACCAGGTGCCAGCTGGCTCTGCCCTCCGTACACACAGTTCTGTCCTCACCTTGGTGTTCTCTCATGCAAAGACAGAAAGCAGGAGAAACACAAGCCTCCCCATGGCTCACTGCTACCTTGGGTATTAGCTTAACTCTTAAACTGCCCTGTTTGTGATGTGGACAGTCCTTGTCTGCAGAGAGCTCAGTGCTCTGAAACTCCTTTCCCTTCATTTGTTGGTGTTTGTTTTAGCCTCAGACACGAGAGACACCTCTTTGGGTAGTCAAGGATAGCCCAGGATTCCTACTTAGCAGGTGCTGCATTGTCCTGTTTCATGATAATGTAGCCCATTCTGTTCCTCCTCATTTTTTTCTGACCGGGCCTTTGTTTTCTGCATTTTCAAGCTATGTTGTTGAGTACCCTCAAGTTCACAGTTACAGAAATTTGTCATTTTCTTCTCACTCACCTACTTTCCTACTTGCAATGCAGGACCTACTAGCAGGGAGGAGAGTTAATCATGATTTAAGCCTTTCTGATGCACACTATTTCTTTGATGACCAGTGGATACTCTGCTTGAAGTCAATAAATTACCTAGTCTATGCAATTTCTGATGTAAAAGGTCTTGCAGGAGGGTCAGAGCTGGAGCCCAGAGGGAAATTGCTGAGAAGTTTACCATGGCTGCTTTCCCTCTTCTCTGGCATTTCTTCCTAGCCAATCCTGAAAGATTACAATGCAGATGGGCTGGCCTCGGCTCCAAGGAAATCATGAAAATCATAAACCCCTCATTACAAAGAAATAAAACGAAGACTAGCCAGGTGTGACTAGCCTGGATCTCCCAGCTCAAGGGTGCTCAGAATAGCAAAAACTGGGCAAGGAACAAGACTCTCCTGGCCCCAAACACTGTTGTATCTTTTGTTCCTCACCTTTGGTTAACTCATATGCTAATTAAACAACTCTGTGCTTCTTCCCTCCCTCCCTGTCTCCCTCCCTCCCTCCCATCCTCCTTCCCTCCCTCCCTCCCTCCCATTCTTCCTTCCTTTTAAATTTTTTTCATTTTTAAATTTTTTAATAAAGATTTATTATGTATACAGTGTTCTGTCTTCATGTATCCTTGCAGACCAGAAGAGGGCACCAGACCTCATTACAGATGGTTGTGAGCCACCATGTGGTTGCTGGGAAGGACTTCTTCAGAGGTTCTTAACTCTTGAGCCATCTCTCCAGTGCCCTCTAAAAATTTTTTTAAATTAATATTAATTGTAATTGCAACACAATGCTGGGCATTAAACTCGGGGTCTGGGACATGGTAGGCAAGGGTCTAACCCTGGATTCTATGCTACTCCTAATTAAACAAATGTTGATTGGGTCCCTGTTCTGAATACATGCACTGATCTGGGCAGATATCCCCCAAGACTGCACCTGTACAAAGCTTATTGACACCTGTGGACAGAGGGGCTTGCAAGTTCCCAGTGGTTTTCATCCCAGGGAAAAACTTGTTTTTTTCCCCCCTCACCCAAAGGCATCATTGAATTTGGTTGCTGTATCTTTGCTTTCTCTCCTCCCTGTAAAACAAGTGCTGGTCCAAGGTTCTGTGATCGAGGATTGCCAGTTCAAACTCCCCATACAGAAGTGGAATGGCCTGTCCCCAGGCTGGCCATTGCCAGAATCTTAATTGAGGCAGGTCTCTTTGTTGCCTCTACTTCCTTTATATTCCTTTGTCTCTACACTTGCATCCTTCCCTTGACCCCAGTACTTTGATAATGATCTGTGCTGGTACACTCATGCCTTTGCCTTGGACTCCACCGCCCACCTCCCTCTTCTGGGAGCTTGTATTGTAAAAACGGAGCTGCCAATGTTCGAATTTCAGGAGACAAGTGGGAGATGCTGTTCATGTTCCCTATAAATTAAGAGATGTAAGATTGTACCTGTTAGGGGCCATAATTTGAGGTCTCTGAGGAGTTCTTCAAGAATGCAGAAGGGACCTGGGTGAGGTCAAAAGACTCAAGGACATCCCACTGGGTCACAACTTCTGAAAGTTTCTACCACTTCCCAATAACTCTACCTTTTCCCCAACCTTTGGTGTGTGTGTGTGTTTAAGATCTAAAATATAGCATCAGGACTGGGAGAAAAACAAATCAAAGTGGTCTTCTCTCTCAAACTCTCCGTTTTTTCCATGGACAGGTCCTTAGGATGTTGGTCCTGATGGGGAGGAAAGTGGTAGACAGTGGCACCATCAGGCCATTTCTTCCTATCTGAGGATGGGGGCAGCCATCATTAGGACTTGCCAAATGTCACATAAAGTATCATGTTAGAAAATCCCTATTGCTCAGTCCATGTTCCCTGACTGTATCCTCCCCCAAATGTGTAGTCTTTTAAGGAGTGGATATTCACATGTTTCCATAGCTTGCCTTGGCTTGTTAGGTGACAAGGTCTTCTGCTCCATTCTAAGTGGAACATAAAGCATAAAGAATCTTTAGTAGCTTGTGTCTGGTGAAGGATCAGAGCTGTGCTTATCATCCACATGTACAGTCAAAAGCCTTGGAGTCAAAGGGAAGGCGTTTGTTTGAGGTCAACTCTCAGGCCATCATTACAGCATTTCTGTCATTTACAGGAACCAGGATGAGGAATTTTGGCTGCAGCTGGCTGCCTTGTGTTGGCAGAGAGATAGTCCCAGAACAGCTAGAACCCAATCATCAGCTTCAACATTAAAGTAAAATCCACTGCTGTACAAGAGGGAAAGAGGGACAACTCCAGTGAGGTCAGCACACTGTTTTCAGATCTCTTGGTTTGGCTTGCATCCCTCACACAGAATATAAGAGGTGCCAGTGTTTGCCGTGGAAACTGCCAGAGGAAAGTTGGGAGGATTTGGACTTGGCAGGTGATTCTAGCCTGTAGTATCGCTGGCACCCAGTGCACAGGGGAAAATGAGTGACACCTACATCACTAAGAAGTCTGGAGGAGCCACATCCCAGGAGCAGGTGCATAAGAAAATATTTTTCTTACCAACGATGGGGCATCTGTTTTCCTAACTGTAAGGCTGGGGGCAGCTTAGTATATTTTGGGCATGTGGGGTTTATTTTAAACTTCCTTGAAGCTTTAAAAACAAAGCGAGGGGCTCAAACACTGTCTCTGTCAGTGAAGTGCTTGCTTCTCAAGCATGGAGACTTCAGTTTGAATCCCTAGTATTCACATCAAAGCCAGGCAGTCCTCCTATGATCTCAGTGTAGGGGGAGCAGGCAGAGATGGGGAAATCCTTGCAGCTTGGTGGTTAGCCTAGCCAATCTGTGGGCTCCAGGTCCTGGGAAAGACTGTCCCAAAAGTAAGATGGAAAGAGGTGAAACACGACATTGTACATGGACCTCTGGCCTCTATTTACAGGAACATCACACACACATGCATGAACACACACGTGCACAGGCACATGTCTATGCAAAGTAAACTTCTAATAGTGTTCTCAACAAAGTATTTACTTGACACTATCTGTCTGGGGAAGGATCCCCAGTCTGCCTGAGAGAAGTGGACAGCTTTTCCTTGCCCCAGGCAAACTCCTCTCTCTCTTATTTCCTAGGTTTTCACAAGTGTGGAGAATTAATTGTACCTCCCAAATAGACTTCTGAGAACAGTGTGTGTGCTCTTGGACAGAGACACTGGCTCTCTGGACTCAGTCCTGGTGGCAACACAAGGTATGTATGTTGAGTACAAACTGGTGGGTGAACAGCTACACACTCCTCCCGGCTTTTGTTTGAAGGAGAATGCACTTGTATCTTGTGCTTCATCCGTGCCCCACCATCCTGCTTGCTTCATTTCCTGTGGGGGCACCAAGGCCTTTCCCAGCTCTGCGAAGCAGACTTTGCTCTGGGTTGTGGTCTTCAGCTCTCAGAAGTAACTATAGCACCACATATTAATTTTTCCTGGACTTGACTTGCCCTCTTCTCCATCAGGCTCCTTCCTAGCCGTCATTATGGGATGGCACTGAGCTCATTCTTCCAGACTGCAAGGCTCCTTGTCTATCTGGGGCAGAGCCATTATTCCTGGAGAGGGATTGCTTCCCAATGAGTATCTCAACTGCCTTTTCTCTCTATCAATGTGAGAGGGGCTGAGTTGCCCATAATTCCATGCAGCTGGCCTCACTCTGCACGGATGTTGGGAATGTGATTCTTTTGTTCCCTTATTTTTCTTTTTCAGTAAACATTTTCTTTTGAGTTCTGGATGACTGTCATCTGGAGAAACAGAGAGGGAGGAACAGCTCCCTTCCTGAAACTTCTGAGCCAGATATTAGAGCTGCTGGTTGGAAAGAAGCCATTGCCTGTGGCTGGGGAAGGAGACTGCCACCAAGGAAGGTTTAGTAGGTAAAAGGGGATTACATTTGAGTCTTAATCCACATTCTCTGCTGGGTGACCTTGGGAAATCACTTACTGTCTCTGGTCCACATTATTGCCAACTGCACATCCTTGATCAGTTAAACAAGGGTTTGTAGTTAAAAACAAAAGCAAAAATGTTGGAGCCCTCACTGAAATTAAGATAAATCAGGTGTGGTTGTTGGTTTTGTTGGTTAAAACAGTCACTGCTATATCTAGATCAATGTCCCTTGGCTTTAGCGCTATGGATCTTTTGAGCCTGATGGCTGTGGGAGAATATCCTGTGGATGGGGAATGGCAGTCAAAGTGACTGACAAGGACCTAAGAAATATTCAGATGTTGACCACAGTGAGCATTGTCACCTGTGAAGAACACTACAACTTTAAGCCCATCAAACTGTTAAAAGGGTTCCAGGAGCAATGGATTTATTCTGGCCTACTCTCTGTGGCCCTCTGGTGAACCAGGGTTTTAGGAGACAGAGTTTAAAAATCAATGCATTCAGAGTTTCAATCTTCTTAGCTGGAAACTTCTATGTGGGTCCAGGATCCTTATGTATTCCTCAGCTCTCCGCTGTTGTGATAAAATGCTCGAAAAAGTCATCCTGAAGATGAAAGGCGGTTCATGTGCCAAAGGTTTTAGTCTAAGGCTCTGTTGTTTCTGTTTCTGGACCTGTGATGAGGCAGGACATCACAGTGGTGGTGAAGCAAGGGAACTAGAAGAGAGGGAGAAAAGAGGGGAGGGAAGGTAGAGGGGAGGGGAGGGAAAAAAGAGGGAAGGGGAGGGTAGAGGGCAGGGGATGGGGAGGGAGGGAAGGAGGAAGAGAGGAGAAGAGGGAGGAAAATAGAGGAGAGAGGGAGGGAGGGGGAGTGATGGGAGATATAGATAGATAGATAGATAGATAGATAGAAGGATGGATGGAGGTTCTTCCTGGGGGAGTATCCTTAGCTATTTCATCCATTCAACTAGGTCCTACCTCCTGAATGTCCATTACCACCCCAAATTCCATCAATTTATGAATATATTACATTGATAAAGCCAGATTCTCCATGATCCAATAAATTCCTAATATCCTACCTCTGAATATTACAGATTGGAGTTTGAGCCTTCAACACACAAGTCTTTAGTGGATATTGTATCTAAGCCATTATGCTTCCCTTTAGATAGGGATTGAAACATACATTTTGTTTTCTATGGTCCTGAGACCCCTTAGTTTTGAAGTTGAAGAGATCAAGTAGAATGATCAGTATCCTCAAGGCTGTGGTAAAATGAATCTAGGAGTTGGAAGCTTTTTACTAAAGAGACCTAAAGCCATTAATCTAATAGCTACTAGTAGGAGGGTGGATATAAGCGCAGATTTTCTGGGTTTCTGCTCTAGATTAGGTCTGAAAAGCTGCTTCAAGGCTGGGTTTCCTCCAACCTGTGGGTGGTGGACCCTTTAACAAACTGGGTATAGTAGGATATCTTTAAACCACTACGGGTATGTCCTCCAAGGAGACTATTGGATTTCAGTCTCTGCATGAAAATGAGGACTTGACTACAGCAAGGAATGGTTGAAGAACATGGTTTTATTGTAGACATAAAGGAGAGTACAGCCCAGACCAGGGAGAGAAAGCAGTAAACTGAATATGTCCTACAGACTGAACTAGGCCATGAGAGAGAGAGAGAGAGAGAGAGAGAGAGAGAGAGAGAGAGAGAGAGAGAGAGGAAGGGAAGAGAGGAGGGAGAGCAGGTGGCTAAGAGGGGAGCGAGCTGAGGACAGAGCAAGCAAAGAGAAGAGAGTCCAGAAAGAAAAAGAGAGCTAAGGGTCAAGCTGGGTTTATAGGAACCTAAGCTGGGGGAAGGGAAGTGAAGCCCCTGGGCTGGAGAAGTTTAGGGTATGGTGGGCAGGGTATGCCGGCCAGGATGACTCATTAACAGGTGCTTGCTGAGAAAGCCTGGAGGTGGCACAAGCTTGGGTATGCGAAAAGGCACCTCAGTTAGTCATTTGTTCTGAGTTTCTTTGGAATCTAACAGTCTTTCTCTTTCTTTTTGACTCTATGGCTATATTGTAGGCAGGTTGCTTTAAGCTTATGTTCCCACCATAATGCATTCCCTTACTGCAGGCCACAAAACAACCAGGTCAAGAGCTGATAAACTTCCAAAACTGTAACAACATAAACTCTCCCTCTTTTTAAGTTAATTATCTCAGACACATTGTTATACTAACAGAAAGACAACCAGCACATTCACCCCAGCTTAACTGCCTTTTTTCTCTGTGTGCCCCAACCCTGTTCAAATCTCAGTTGTCCTTATCACATTCTGTCTTCTATTAAAGTTACTTGCACATGTATGACCTCCTGTCCTGAATTTAGAACAGGTAATCTTTATGTCTGGGTTTCTTCTTATGCTTCCTACCTCCATCTAGTTTTCACATGTTAGCCATTTTGTGAAGTTAATGGGGTGTCAGTCCTTTCCAAGGATGGACAGACAAACAATGTGTTGATATATGATACTATATTCCATATCTTTCCTTCTATCCACTGGCCATTTCTCATCCAGCTAGCTGTCATCTTGTAGTCATTGCTTCAGAGAAAAATGGCTCAGCATGAAACAGCAAAAAATGAGAGCCATTTCTGATTCCCGAATCCTCAGTCTCCAGAAGAGTAGAGAAGTCTTTGTTTTTGTGAGGGTGGTTTTAAGACAGGGTTTCTCTGTGAGGACCAGGCTGGCCTCAAACTCACAGAGATCCTCCTTTGTCTACCTCCAAAGTGCTAGGATTAAAGGCTTGTGCTACCACCACCCAAACCAGTAGAGAATTGTTATGCTGATGAACTTTAAGCAAGTTTGTGATTATGGGTTGTCAATAGCTGTGAGTTTGTGTGTGTCTTGACAGCTCCCTTCCACCAAATCCACTGCATTGAAAGCAGCACATAGAGGAAACTAAGAAGACTGTGTCCAAACTCAAGACCAGAAACAAAGAAGCAAAGAGCAGCAGGCAGGGATGGTGTCATAGGCTTGGATCCGAAATCAAATGGTAGTGTCAGGAAATTCAACTCCACAGTGTGGTGTCATGTGCCTGATGTAAAAATTGTTTTGAGTTGGAGAAGAATAGGGCTCTGTTTGTGTGGTTCCAGGGTTTGTGGACCAGGATTCCCACACACTCCTATGCTAAGCCTGTGGAGTACAGCTGATGCCTTAGACAGCTCCTCTTTTAACTGATTTTTTTTCCCAGTGAAAATCAGAGGGTCACCTGGACTGACAGAAGAAGCTTTCATTGCCAGCTGACAGTATTTTTAGGACTTTATCCTGAGCTAGGACTTTGGCTATTAGATGAATATAAAGGGCAAACCAAACATATTAGTCAGTGCTGGGAAAATGTCCAGATAAGCATATGTAGAGTATAAGCTGGGGCACCGTTGATTAAATCACAGTAAATGAATGCAGACATGGCCCTGACTTCCGTCACTCTGGATCTACAGCCAAGGAGTTGACTATTTTTTCATCTATACTAATAAGTAGTCACCAGAACTGGTTAGAAACAGGACTATTAACTCATCCACCAGAAAGTTACTGAAATAGAAGTAACTCAGGCAAGTGAAAAAGCTGTGCTCAAGGGTTATCTTCATGTATCTGTGTGTGTATTCACACTTGTGTGGTCACCATATCACAACACAAGACATTAGTAGAATACCAGTCTTTTGTGTTTCTTTCTCTTCATTAACACTCACCACCATTTAGCTACTGTTTTGATTTCTATAATCATAGATTAGTTTTGCCTGGTAGCATCTTTGTGATTTTCAATCTACACAGTATTTCTGAAGTTCATAGATACTGTTGTGTATGCCAAGTAGTTTTTTAAAACAATATTTGGCTGACTACTACCGAATTACTTGAATGTGGCTGTGGTAGTTTGAATGTAATTCTCCCCCCCCCCATAATTTCTTATGGAGCAGCATTATTAGGAGGAATGGGTATGGCCTTGCTGGAGGAAGTGTGTCACTGCAGGGGTGGGCTTTGAGGTTTCCTGTGCTCAGGATAACACCCAGTATCTCAGCTGACTTCCTGTTACTCACAAGATGTAAGAACTCCCAGCTACTTCTCCAGCACCATGTCTGCCTGCATGCTGCCATGCTTCCGGACATGATGATAATGGACTGAACTCTGAAACTGTGAGCCACCACCTCAATTAAATGTTTTCCTTAATAAGAGTTGCCATGGTCACAGTGTCTCTTCACAGCAATAAAAGCCCTAACTAAAACTGGTCACACTTTATTTATATATATTTTCTGTTGATAAACATCAATATATCTCTGCTTTGGTACTGTTAGGAATTAAGATGCTATGCACAATCTTTCTGTGAACACCCACATTTATTTCTCTTGAGTATTTACCTAGGATGTGAATTATGTAGGTGGACATTTAATTTTATTGGAAACTGCTATGCACATTTGCAAAGTCTTTTGTAAAACGATTTTAACTTCAGCATTGTCAATACTTGGAGTAGCTAGTTTATATGTATTTTTATTTTTAGTCCTTTTGGTGGGTGTGTAATGAATGGTGCATGCTTTGGTTTAAATCATTCAACAAAGAATGTCTTTGAGCACATTTTTATGTGCTTCCTTTTGTAAAATTGTTCAAAGTTTCCATTTTAGAATGTATCGCTTGCTTTTTAATTGAAATATGGAGGTGCATATATGTTTCAGAAAGGATCCCTTTGGGCATCTATATGGGAGGTTTTTTCCCCCATTAGTGTCTTATAATTTTACTCTATTATTGAGTTTCTCACTGAATAAGCTTTAAAATTTTATTAAGTATAATTTATTATTTTCCTTTTCTGGTTGTTACTCTTTGTATTCTCTTTTGCCTGTTCTAATATCACAAATACATTCTTCTAAGTTCACAGTTAAGTCTACAGCTCATCTTTAATTTTTGTGTGTGATGAGTTAGGGTGAAAATTCCTTTATAGTAAGTAAGCCTTGGCATCATGTAGCATAAGCCTTCAAATATTTTTCAATATTCTTTGGTCTTTCCACATAAGATAAGAATTGCCATTTCACTTTCCAACAAAACAAAATGAAACAAGCCAGCTGTACTTTTCAATTGGATTCAATTTACCCTATAGTTTATTTAGAGAGAATTGATGGCTGTGATGATTAATCTTCATCTTTCACTTTCCTTGATTCAGAGTCATGAGGAGATTGGAGAGGCACACTTCTAGGAATGTCTGTGAGGGTGTTTATAGACAAGTTTGAGGGGAAGACCAATCTTGAATTCAGGTGTCTATAGTCCCAAATGACATAAAAAAGGGAAAGGGACATTGCTGGAAGTGTATTGGCATTTATCCTTCTCTCTGCTTCATGGTCGGCTATGATGTGAGCTGGTGTGCTGTTTCATGATCTACCCTCTATGGTGGATAGAACCCTCTACAGCTGGGAGCATGAGGAATTGTTCCCTTATCAAGTTGTTTCTGTGAGATACTTTGGATAAAATGACACATGAGATTCTCACTAATATTGACTCCTTGAAATCATGAACACATTTGTCCCTTTATTACAGAGATATTCTTTAGTTTCTCTTTAGCAGTATGATGTAATTTTATGGTAGAAATTGTTCAAGTCTTCCATTTAATATATTCTGAGTATTTGATGTTTTAATTCTATCATACTTTGCATTTTGAATTGCTTAACTTCTTTGTTCATAGAGAACAGAAAATTGATTTTTTATATTGAATGTTCTCATAAATTTAATAAGGGTTGTTTTTTATTCATAGTAATAAGTAGTCACAAGAACTACTTATAAGTTTGTTCAACTGACCAATGATGGCTTGTTTCAGTGATTATATCTTTTCAAATACAGAAATTATTGTTAAGATTTTGCTTCTGAAAAATCAATCAATGCAGGATACACTGGTTTCAATAAATACATCTCTGAGCATCAGCAGATAGCTAGCAGATAGACATGGGCAAGCATACATCTAAAGCAGAACTCAGCTCAATTATGCTATTTAAACCCATCTTGCTCTGACCCTTGTCTAATTTTCCTCATGATTTTCTTGTTGTTGTTGATTCCTGGGTAATTTGCAAATGTGTTAACTTTTGAGGTTAAGGGCTAGGCAGCACACCTAACATTAATTGGGAAAGACCACACAGGAGCAAAGCCAGCATTTGGAACCAGGCTCCAAATGGATTACACACCAGTGCTTGTGACCTAATCTCCTAAAAGACTGCTGAAAGGTAAGAATAGCATGAATAACTCTATTGTTCAAGGAGTTCCTAGAGGTATGGCTAGTATCTGTGTCCTGTCTTCACAAAGGACTGCTAAGCAATGTGACAGGTACCAAACCCTAAATATACAGTATACAGTATACAGTGCCAATGAGAGTACCCACAGTTAGTATACACAGTTCTATCAGTATTCCTTCATTTCATAAAATGATTGGCATTTTGTGTATTTTACTGTATTTTTATAGTGGGCCTACACCTTGAAGGTGATTATTTATGTAGGCAGTATTTTACTCTCATGGGAGTAGAAGAGATTAAGTTGAGATCAGACCCATAGTATACAGTTCCAATAAGTTACTGCACACAGTATAAGCACTATCAGTGTAGCTTTACTCCATAAAACAATTGACATTTTACATTTTATTATATTTTCATAGTGGGAATACCCTTTAATGGTGATTATTAGTGCAGACAGTATTTTACTCTCAAGGGAGTAGAAAAGATTAAGCCTGATAGCCCTGATTCCAGTTTAGATGAAACTGATAACTCACCCATACTACTACTTGATCATGGCAAATGCCTCCTCTGAGAAAATAGTATTAAAAAATTAAACCAGTGACCTAATCCAAGATGCATATGTCCTAATGCAAAACCAAAGAGACATGAAAAACCAAAGAAACATGACATTTCCAAATCCTTAAACCTGTAATAATGTCCTCTAATGAGAGAAAATTAGATGAACTCCCAGACAAAGAATTCAAAAGAGCAATTACAATTATGTTCAAGGAAATCAAGCAGAGCACAAATAAATTCCTTAATTAAACCCAAGAGTTCAAATGAACAAATGAGTGAAATAAATAGATCAGTATTAAAGTGGAATGCAATAAACAGTGAATTGAAATAATGGAAATTAAAATTGCAGTAAGTCAAATATAAAGCTCTGTGGAGAGGAGTCAGACTTGAGAGAAGTAAGGTGTCCGGACTCTTTCTCTGGTAAGACCACGTGGAAACAGATTGATGGAAATGGGTTAATATTTAAGACCTATTTAATTTAAATTTAAAAATTTAAATTAAAATTTAATAATAAGAAACGCTAGTAAAAAGCTAACAGATTCATAATTAATACATTGTCTCTGCTTGTTATTTGGGGCTGTGTGGCTGTGGAACCAGGCTGGCAGGGAATCAAAATGGCTCGTAACAAAATGGCACCTGCAACGTGGGTACTAAGAACTTCCACTTAAAACTTGACAAAAGCTTAAAAAGGAATTTTAGAAACAAAAGGACGGAGACAAGCAAGACTTCTTGGTAGCAGCATTTTCCTGGGTTGGGCTCTGTTTTGCTAGAGATAAGCAGAGACTCGTGCAGCTCCTTTAAGGGAAGTTTCCTGACTCGGCATAAGCAGAAAAAACCACAAGGCACTTTAAAGAGGTCCTGCTAACAATTGAATGGCATGCATGAACAGCTGTCTTTAATTTTAGCAATGTTGTTTATTAGCAGATAAAAGATTCGTGGCTAGAATGATAAAGATTTACAGTAAAGACAGATGAAGATAAAGAAAAACCTCTATAGGTTTACAGTGTATTTTAAAAATATACATAGGCTTGGGAGAGAAAAAGAAGCAGGATAAAGTGGTTTAAAAAAATAGAAAGAATGAGAGTACCTGTGTGTGGTGGAACATGCCTTTAATTCAAGCACTTGGGAGGCAGAGGCAACCAAATCTCTATGATTTCAAAGTGAACCTGGTGTACAGAATGAATTCCAGGGCAGCTAAAGTTACGCAGAGAGACCCTGTGTCAAAAAATGAAATAATAGAAGTAAAAGAAATAGAGTAACAAAAAAGCTACCTAAAGATGGGAAATATACAGAGTCTGGATACTGTATGCTATTGTATTATCTTTGAATTGCTCAGGAAGGAACAGAACAAATCAATTAATCCAATTTATATATTTTAAAAATGCTTTGACTTCAAAATTTAAGAATTTCTATTTTTGTTTCCAAGAAAATGAAAAGCTGTGGGTTCCTTCCAGACTAACATGGTTTGACCAAGCAAGACCCCCCCGAAACAGTGTCACAGGTGATCCAACATTCAAAACAGTTGGGACAAGGCAGCCTTTCAGACTAGAGCCAGGATTCCATAGTCGTTTTAGGGTTCCCATGGTTTTGAAGAGTTCCCAACCAGCAGGAAGCAGTTTGGAAAAAACTATACACAAATTGCCAAATATTATCTATAAATGTTTGTTTTCATCTAAATGGGGTTGTTATGAATGGCTAGTGATCACAACCTATCTCTTTTTAAAGGAAAAAATGGAAATTTAGCATAGAAATGAATTCTCTGTTTTGGAATGGATTTTCATTTATTGATTCAAATTTAAGGTCAATTTTGTGATATGTATATTTCTCCACTTGTTTATGTATTGTATTTATATAGCTCATTAAAAATGTGATGTATAATTTAGCACAGATTATAGATAAATATCTATAATAGTCAAAACTTATAGTTAGGTTTTCTATATAATATACAGAGATGTATTTCCATTGGGTAGGCATTCTTCAAATCTTTCAAAGACCTTCAGAATATGACATTTAAAATGGTTTAGGGTTTTTCTTAACTGAGGCCTGGCAACACCAACTGCATCAGAAGGGAAGATGTACATCAAGGAAATTCGTTATGGAGTTTACTCCCAAATATGGCAAGACTAGCCATTTGGACAAGAAACTGCTCTTGTCTTGATTGTTTGACTTTATGCTGTATAAGCTAGACATGCAGGACCCACAGAAAAGTTACTAGGAAACAATATGGACAGTACTACAGGGTTCCTGCCTCATGAAAAGAGTCTGCCAGTATGACCTTGGATAAATTTTACTTACTTTTTCTGAATTTTATATTATTCATTTCAAAAAGGAAAATGTCATAGCGAGAGAGCTACCCCATGAGGATCTTGTAAAGGCGAACAACACTTCACATTCAGAGAACTTAGGCTTGCACACACACTTCATTGCTAACAAGCAAGATTGTTTAAGAAAACCCAAACTTATTCTAGGGCAGAGCACAGTGTTTTGGAAGTGTTTTGTGTACTCCTGAAAATGCATAACCTAGAGTTGTTAATATTATTTCAAATGTTTGATTGGATAAAATTAATCAAATCTATATCTTTAGTGGTTTCCCTTGCTCATTTGATTATATGGATGGTTTTGTTTAAACTTTGTGACTGTTTTCTATCTTTTCTTAAGGCTAATAGTGTTTGCTTCATAATATGGAGGCTGTTTTGTTAGGATTGCTATAGGATCCAGTTTGTGTCTATGGCTGTAATATGTAGATTCAGACAAGCAAGGGCAAGAATACATATTTTCTTTAATGGCATAGACTTTTTTCTTGTCATTGTTCCCTAAAAAAACAAAACAAACAAACAACAACAACAAAAAAAAAACCAAAGTAACACAACTACTAATATAAAATTTTTATTTATTGAGCATTATACACAACTTAGAGATGACTTAAATAGAAGAGTGTGCATAGAATCTATACCATTTTATCTGAGGGACTTGAAAATTTGTAGTAGGGATTCTTTCTCTCTCTCTCTAATGAAATTAACCCCTCCAGATGCCAAGGTAAGAATTTATAATTTTATAATATTTCTTGTCTTAAAATCTACTCTCCCAAGTGTACTGGAAGATCACATTCTTCAAGTGCTATGTTTAGGCAATTTCACTAAATGTGTTTACCAATGGGAACAGATATGGAGAGGCTCAAGCCTATATTTTTTGTTACTGGTTCTGTATTTTTCTCATGCCTCGTCTTTTCTAGTCCTCTTTTCCTCTTCTAAATTAATTGTTATGCTTTTTGGAGAGTTCTGCTATTAAGTTTACTATCTATATAAGATAAGAAACTTTCAGAATAAACATTCAGTCAAGCTGGTAATTACCAACCCATGTTTATCTCTGATTTTAGTCATCTGTGTTAGCTATCTTTGTCTTCATCATAAATTTATCAATTTCCTCTTCAAAGGATCAGCTTTGGGATGCATCTCTGTTAACATCTTGCTATTTTCCTGTCCATTATAATTAACATCTCATTAGTTTTTTATTTTATACTAGTTTCTCTCCACTCTACATTTTACCGTTGATTTACTTGCTATTCTTCTGGTTATTGACATAGATGATCAGGTACTGATGTGAGAATTTTTATTATGGGGTAAATGTTACTCTTGCACTGCTTTTGCATTGCACATAATAAGCTGTAGTGTGTTGAATTTTTATTTTTATTTATTTAGGTTTTTCGAGACAGGGTTTCTCTGTATTGCTTTAGAGGTTATCCTGGAATTTGCTCTGTAGACCAGGCTGGCCTTGAACTCACAGAGATCCACCTGCCTTTGCCTTCTGAGTGCTGTGATTAAAGGTGTGAGCCACAAATTCCTGGTGAATTTTATTTTTTATTTGTCTAAAATATTTGATAGTTCCCACTAATTTTTTCTTTAACCTACTGGTTGTTTGATGTTTCAATTGCATTTTACACAGTAGTAAAATTTATGCATTTCTTTTGTTATTTATTTCTAGACTCATTTCATTGTGGTAGTAGATGATATTTGATATGATTTCCAACTTTCTAAATTTACTGAAATTTATTTTGTGGCTTAACATGTGGTACCATGGGGACTTTCCATGTTCATTTGAGAATAATATAGTGTCTGCTGTTCTAAAAATGCATGGACATATACATTAATTCATCCTTTGGAAATAAAATCTTATCAGGTAGTTCACATTATCCTCAAACTCTTGAT
Organism: Phodopus roborovskii; assembly: GCF_943737965.1. NCBI lineage: Eukaryota > Metazoa > Chordata > Mammalia > Rodentia > Cricetidae > Phodopus > Phodopus roborovskii. The sequence goes on along the minus strand of NW_026126487.1, from coordinate 4,644,250 downwards.
CTTCAGGCCCTTGAGATGGCTCAGTGGTAAAAGTGTTTCAGTGTTAACCTGATGACCTGGGTTTGATCTCTGAACCCATACTGGAAAGACATAAGCAACTCCTGGAAGCTGTCAGCTGACTTTCACATGCCTGTCATGTGTCCCTCTGTCATATGCACATAGTGATATTTCATGCCAATGACTAAGATGATGTTGATTTCAGTAATAAATGCTCAATCCCAGCTTGTATAAGTGGTAGGTGTCAGGCGCAAGAGAAACTTAAGACAAATGGCTAACCGTGGTGCCTATTATCATAGCAAAGTGTATACTGGCCTCCAGGCTCTCTCAACAATGCTAGGACCTATTACAGAGCCTATGCTGGCATCCTGACTCTTAGCTCATCTCACCTGGCCCCTACCTTAAACTTCTCCAGCTCATGGGCCTCCTTTCCCTTAGCTTCTCATTCCCCTATAATGTTACCATTGTAGCCATGCTCTCTCTTGGCTCTTGGTTCCCCTTTTTTTGCTCCCTCTTTTTGTCTCCTCTCTCTCTTGGTCCCCTCTTTCAAGCCCCCCTCCATTCCTCTCATGGCCTGATTCAGTCTTCTAGTTATGTTTAGTCTACTACTTTCTCTCCCTGCTCTGGACCCTTCCAGATGCCTCTAGCTGTCTTCTCCTTCATAACTACAATAAAAACCTCCTCCTCAACCGTATCTTGGAGTGGTCAGGTCCTCACTTTATGTAGGGAGTTTGTAAATATGAGTCTATATGCCCTGCTCCTGTTGTTTGCTTGAATATATTCCACAGAGCCCTTAGGTCTTGTTAGTTTATACTATTTTTATAATCTTTGATTTCTATGAACAGCTTATATTTAAATGATCTATCCATTACTGAAAGCAGCATATTGAAAACATCAATTATCACTGTAGAACTGTTCAAAACCTGTATTTTTCTACTTTGTATATTTTGGAGCTCTGATGTTAGCTGTATATTTATTTATAATTCTTATAACATCTGTTGGGCTGATTGGCCCTTCATCATTACATATCCCCTTCTCTATGTATTTTTGAGATATTTGTATGGTTGCATATGTGTGTGGGGGTATACATACATGTATGAAGGTGACAGTGGACATGTGTTGCCTAATTTACAAAGTCAACATTATTGTACTGAAGTCTTATAATAAAAGGGAAAGGAAAATACTCCCTAAATGTCAGAGATGGTGTTTGAGCCTGAATGCATGACTCAGCATGCAGCTCACCAGCTGATTAGACTAAAGCCAGCAGGCTCCATGGTTCTCCTGTTTCTGTACCCCGGCACACAGATGTGCGCCACTGCACCCAGCTTTTGTGTGGATGCTGGGGATCCAAACCCAGTTCTTCATGTGTGTGTGGCAGACACTTTAGGAATAGTTTTTTTATAAAAAATTAGTTTCTTTTATTATACTTTTGTGTGAATTAATTTTCACATGTTCTTGACATTGTTTTTGTTGTTGTTGAAAAGTAGAGGTTTTGAGTACCATTAGATGAAAGACCTGCAAATCAAATTCTCTCTATTTTAATCAATGTCTGTCACTATAATAAAATATCCCTGACAATAACTTAATAGAGGATAAGTTCACTGGTGATTTTAGAGTTTCAATCCACAGTCACTTGGGCCCATTGCTTTGGGCCCATGGCAAGGAAGACTGCCATGGTAGGAGCTCATGACATCATGACAGAGGAGACTCTCACCTTACTGCAGCTGGCAGGGAGAAAGGGGCAGGGTTCCAAAACTCCTTCAAGCACCCCTTCATTCCTCACACAGGATCACTGGACCCCACCTTCTAGAGGTTTCACCCTTTTTCAGTAGGACCAGCGGGCTGACAACAACTTGAACTCATGGGCCTTTGGGGGACATTTAAGATTCAAAGCAAACTGTTGGTTGTTGTGCTGATCTTGGACTCACAGAGACTCACCTGCCTTTGCTTGGACTAGAGACATGCACTGCCTCACCCAGCTAACGTGGTGTTATAGGGGCTGGAAAAATGACTCAGCAGTTAAGAGCACTTGCTGCTCTTGTTTGTTTAACAATTTATAAACTAATTTTGTAAAGTTTATACTCTTTGTCCTGTATGGCAACTGACGTCTCTGTTTGGTTAGCTTAGTGGCCAGTTAGTGGTTTGGCAGAGATTTCCTGTTTTTGTTTCACTTTAATTTGTCCTGTGGAGTTTGAGTGAAAATTTAAATGCACATCCCATGGAAGCTTTAGATACAGCACTGAACAATCCCAGGACAAAAACTACAAGCCATTACACATTCCTCATTTCTAATTTTAGATATTGTTATACAGAGGTACTGTTAGCATACAAATTCTAATTCCTCAAAACCTATTTATTAAGCAGGGGGACAGCAATGTGTCACAGGACAGAAGGCTCCTTAAGAAGCCACAGCAGACTTCACTGGAGGATAATGCCAGACATTCCTCATGGGACAGGTAATGAGTATGAAGCAATAAATGGAAACAAATCTTTTTAAAGATACTGAGAGAAGCTAAAATGTTAGCAGGCATTACTAGTGGCTTTAATTCTGTCCCATAACTTAACACTCTGTGGCTGCTTGGGTCGTGTTTTGTGTTTTGAGGACTTCTCATTGGCTTTAGGAAGTCACCTTCACATATAAAAGCACATAGTCTACTAGCAAAGAATCTCTATTTACATTGGCAAATGCTACAGTAAAACATACCTTCTGAGAAAAAACAGGCATTAAAAAAGATTGCATTGTGGGCTTATAATAATTTTAAAGCTTGTTTAAAAAAAAAACTTTCAGATCTTTCAATATGTGTTAGATGCCGGTAATTTATGTATTCTACATGCTTTGAGCAAAATTCTATTTTTTTGAAATGGTACTTAAGGCTAATCTAAAACAGAAAAGAACTCAGCAAGTCTATGAAATGACTATCCAATACAGAATAGAAACTGGTTCCTCTGTGAAAATTCATTCAGTTCTATCATTACCTTCAGGTAAGTGTTTAATACCTCATACAAATATTTAGTGCCAAGAACAACAAAAGTCATAAACAAAATCTTACAATCTATGGAGATATTCTCTGTATGTGCTAAAGTGCAGCATTCAGCTGGGCAATTCATAACCAAGTCTGCCTTCACATCATGGAGGTCAGCCAGACACCAGAGACTTGTGGCTTACAGATATTTGTTGAGTGTGTTCCCTATCTTTGAAATGCACATAGCCACAGGACTACTTGGGACTGTTTAAAATCTTTATCATATGTTAGTCGGCTTCTTGTTGCTGTGACAGAATGCCTTGCACAAACAACTTAAAAGGAGGGATAACTCATTTTGGCTCCTTGTCTCAGAGATTTCAGTCTGTCACAGTGTGGGTAGCATGACAGAACCCCAGTCTAAGAAGCAGGAACACTTACACTGGTAGGTTCTGTCCACTCTTATTTTGTTTGAGTCTTCAGTGTACAGGAGAGAGCCACCAGCCTTCAGGGTGGGCTTTCTGCCCTTAGGTGACCCTTTCTGGAAAAGCCGTGGAAGATACACCCACTGGTGTGATTTTGAAATAAAGCTTTGTTCTCACATCTCCAAGTTTTCTACTCTCAGGCTGTCCTCCCAAGCTTTCCTATGACAGCTGTTTCCCTGGACTGGATCCCTTGGCCTATCTGATTACAATTATTTTTTTTCCAGTTTTAAAATTAATTTTTTTTGTCATCTAATGTGTTCTGATCATGTTCGCCTCCCCAAACTCCTCCCAGAACCTACCCACTTTCCTACCTACCAACTTTATGTCCCTCAGTCTCTCTCTCTCTCATAAAGTAACTCATAAAACACCAAAATGAAAATCAAAGCAAACACAAATCTAATAAGAAACAAAAAAAAGAAAGAAAGAAAAGGTAAAGAAAGAAAGAAATGGTGAAACAAAACAAAATGAAATACAAGTCCACTAAACAAATACCATAGAATTTGTCTGGGTATAGTACCTGCCTTGGAGTCCATTTGATAGGCCCAGTAACACTCCATTGTAGAAAACGGATTTTCCCTTTCTTAGCAGGTATCGATTATAAATTTATAAATAGCATCTTGGTTAGGGGTGGGGCCATGTTTCTCCTTCCCCATCTCAGTGCTGGTTCCTCATCTTGCTTTAACCAGGGAAATAGAATATGATCACAATTTGTTGATAATGAAGTCTGAAATGCTTCTGCTACAGGAGAGCTCTCTACTGGGGGTTTGACTGACATCTTTGAGCTTGCCAGAGAATGGGAGAGGGTGCCAAAAAATGTCACAGAACTCTCCTGTTATGACTCAGCTGTTTCTTTCTGGGTTAAATGTTTACCTGGTTTTGTTTTGTTTTGTTGTGCAGCTTTGGCTGGTTTCCAGAGCTCAGATAAATTTATTCTGACAGTCCTGTTAACATATCCCATGATTTGTGGCAGAGTCAGCCCAGGGAGTCCTTCCCTACTCAGTGGTTTTCTCTGAGTATTTGTGAGTAATTTACCCCAGATTTCTAGACTCTAGGATATCTGATGGCATTCAGATAATGTCAACATGTGAGCTGAGGGCTTGCTGACAAAGTTCCCCAATTCTTTCTTCTATATTGTCACTAGAGATGCATTTCCTCAGCTTCCTGCCCCTGAACATGCCTTCCCTTTTCGTCATTCTGGAAGGCTAGCCTCGTGATGTAGGTGTTGGACAGGCAGTTCCTTCCCTTTCATCTTCTGAACATCTTGTCTCCACTAAAAATAGTTCTATTCTCCTTGTTCTGTCCTCCCTGGCTCCAATGTGCCTCATTTTCTGACTGCTTTTAAGACTCCTTTTAAAAAAGGCTTTGATGTTCAGAAATTGATCCTGGTATATTATGTAACAATATTTTTCTTTGAATTAATTTCTGTTTAGAATTTGGTGAGATTCTTAGACACATGAACTAACTAATGTCTTTTTAAACCAGTTTTTTAGTCAATGCATATTTAAAAGTAATTTTCAGTTTCTTTCTCCTCTCTTCCAGACTCTAATATTCTTTTTGAGATAAGATTTTAATGTTTATCTCAGACTAGTGCCAAGCTCACAGTCCCCTTGTCTCTGCTTTGTAAGTGCTGAGATTGAGCCCATCCCCCAGCTTCTTCCAGCCCACAGTCTCACAAAAATGTTGGACTATTACACACTTTTCTTTGTTCCAGCAATAATTTGATTTTCCTCTCTTCCCTTTTGCAATTTGTTCTTCAGTTACCAGACTTTCTATTGTTATCAAGTTCACCACCTGTTCTCCAGCTTACATGAGTTTACTATTAAACCCATCCAATACAGTATTTATCTTACATGCTGTATTTTAATACTTTGGAATTGTCATTACCAATATTGTAGTGCTTTTAGTTTTGCCCGACATTTTTCATCTTTCCACCCATTTTGCCTCCCTCCCTTCTTCCTTCCCTCCCTCCTATCCCCCAACACCCCCTCTGATCCTATCCTACCCCCCTCACTTCACAGGGAGGGTAATGCCTTCCAGGAGGGATCATCAAAATTTGTCAGGTCATTTGGAGTAGGGTTTAGGCCCCCCTACCCCGCCTCAGGCTAAGGGACTATCCCTCCTTGGGGAATATAATCCCAAGATCCTTTCATGCACCAGGGATACATCCTGGTTCCACTGTCAGAGGTCCCTTAGACTGTCTAGGCCTTCTAACTAGACCCACGTTCAGACGATATGAGTCGGTTCAATGCTGGTTTCCCAGCTATCAGTCTAGTGGTCCATGAGCTCCCCTTTGTTCAGGTCAGCTGTATCTGTGGGTTTCTGTAGCCTGGTCTTGACCCCTTTCCTTATCACTCCTCCCTGTCTGCAACTGGATTTCAGGAGTTTGGCTCAGTGTTTAGCTGTGGGTGTCTGCTTCTGTTTCCATCAGCTACTAGATGACGGCTCTATGATGGTGGATAAGTTAGTTATCAATCTCATTATCAGGGGAGGGCATTTAAGGTAGCCTTTCCACTGTTGCTCAGATTGTTAGTTGGGATCATCCTTGTAGGTCACTGGACATTCTGTAGAGTCTGTTTTCTCTTCAAACCTATAATGGCTCCCTCTATTATGGTATTTTTTTTCATGAATACATCCCCTGATTCAGTCTTCCCGATCCCACCTGTTCTCCTCTCCTCCCCTTCCTTCTCTCCTAACTCCCTCTTCATTCACTGCCGCCTCTTCCAATATGCTCAGGAGATCTTGTTCCTTTCCCCTTCTGTGAAAGACCTTGTATGATTCTCGTAGGTTCCTTCTTGTATCCTAGTTTCTCTGGCAGTGGGAATAATAGGCTGGTGATCCTTTGCTCAATGTCTAAAATCCACATATGAGTGAGTACATACCATGTGCTTACTTGTAATAGTCATTTTAAAGTTTCTATCCATTAGTAACATTTTGGTCATTTATGAGGGCAGTTCTTTTTCTGACCTTCACTGTCTTCTGATTGCACGTCACACACTTTGTTTTCTCATGATTTACATGGTTTGCAGGTGGGATCCAGTCCCTTACCTCTGTGGGGCGCTGACAGGTGGCACTGTGAATGTATGCCAGTTCTGTCTCTCAGCATTTCTCTCAGCTCCTCAGTGCCATGCTCATTCTACAAAACTGTGCTTGAGAAGCAGCTGTCAGAGCGAGAGCAGAGGACCCTTTGTGGACTCCTTTCCAGAATTCGGTCTGCTGGCCTAACCCATAGTTAATTGTGATCTGCTTCTGTTCATGAGAGACTTCCTGTTTGGGTCACCCTTCCTTCTACCTGCATGTGACACCCCCATTCCCCATCATGGGCAATCTCTTCCAAAGGCACAGTCTACTCATCTGCATTCATATGCACATATCAGGGACAGTTTGTTCTCTCTGTGTACCTTAGTTTAATAAGGTTTCCCTGTGACCGTCCATCAAATCTTCAAAGGATGACTTTAAGAAAAATACATATTTTAAAAAATATGTCTGGTACTTATTCCTTCCTACACTAGAAGCTGTAATAATCTTCCTTGTTTTAATGGGGAAGAAAACTCCCATGACTGACTTTACGATCAGATCTATATTTCAAAAAGTTTTTGAAAAGCCAAGCTGATGACTGCTCAAGGTTTTGATATTAGGCCAAGATAGACTATAATGCTGTAACCACACTGACTGATTTTTCTAATATTAAAACAACCTTGCATGTCATTGTAACCAAGGGGAAATCCAAGTAAATCCTTGAGTTTCATTTGTTTCTAGTTTACTTTAAAAGTTATAATTTTTGAGGTCACACAGCTGGAAAATTATCCATCTGCCACTAACTTGGCTACTGGTGACACTTGTGACTGAACATGCCCAATAAATTAAAACTGTTATCTTTTGTTATCTCCCCTTATTCTCTGGCATATGACTTTTATTTTTTATTTTATTTTTTTTTTGTATTTTAATGATTAATTGCAAGGTTAGCTATTCCTGGGAAAGGGAACTTAAAAGGACACACGTTATAAACTTGCCTGTTAGTACTTTTCCTTTAGATTTGTCAGATTTGGATATCTGATACCTGTCAGACAACATCAAAATATGGACTTGGTTTGCTAAACTTATTACTATTATTATTAAAAGTAGACTATTATTTAACTGGAATGGAAATACAATGTTTATCAACAGAAATTATAGGGACTGGCCTAAGATTTAAAATCAGATTTGGGAAAAGACTAATGTCCTCTGAATGTCAGAGATGATTATTGAGCCTGGATGCCTGACTCAGCCATCTTTCCTCACATTGCCCCCTACTCTGCCTTTCCTTCCCTGTAAAAGCCATCTTGTATTCCTGACAATCCTTCATGCACAATAAAGCATACCCAAATCTTTGCGAGGAACAATGCAAACCAAATACAGGTCAGATGTGACCATATGGAAACTCTTTGTAAAGATGTGATACCTTCCATAAAGGTAGTTCTAGAGTGGCTGAGAAAAACAACTTTATGAGAAGGGTCTGGAGAGGGTCCTGGGCCAGAATGTCTCTAGCCATACAGTAGAACAGTGGTCACCAGGTTGGAAGCCACCATTGTGCCAGCATTCTGAGAGGGAAACAGGTTTTGCATTCCTTTTCTTGAAAGAACAACCTTGTGTGCATAACATTCCATGTTCCCTAGCACAGTTGTTCTCAACTTTTCTAATGCTGTGACCCTCTAATACAGTTGCTTGTGATGTGATCACCAACCATAAAATTATTTTCATTGCCACTTCATAACTGTAATTTTGCTGCTGTTATAAATTGTAATGTAAATATCTGATATCTGATAGGTGACCCCTGTGAAAAGGTCATTCCACTCCCAAAAGGTCATAACCCACAAGTTGAGAAATACTACCTCGGAGCATATCTGTGAGCACAAATACTTCTGTGGCCCCTATAATATGCTAGTGCATATATTACTGGCTCTGAAATGCTAATTTATTAAAGGAATTTTCACATCTATTAAAGGGAGTCATCTATACTTAATTTTTATTCTTTCGAAAGGTACTGTGTTTGGAAGGAAGGTCCTGAGGCCTCATTAGAGCATTTGCAAGTGATGTAGTAACTGTCTCATCACTGTGACCAAACACCCAACAAACAATTTGAAGGAAGATGGGTAAGAAGGAAAAAACTTCAGCTGGAGAGATGACTTGGAGGTTAAGAAGACTTATTACTCTTGTTGGAGACCCAGATTCAGTTCCCAATATCCACATGGTGGCTCACAATGATCCACAACTCCATTTCTAGGGCATCTGATGACTTACTTCGTCTGGTCTCTGTGGGTACCAGGCATGCCTGTTGTGCACATATATATATCTTCAGGAGAAACAGTCATACACGTAAAATAGAATAAATCTTAATAAATATTATAAAAAGCAGAAGGCCAAGTAAGCACCTACATTCATCCCACCCTGCTTCCTGACTCTTTACTTGATGTGAACACAATGGCACCAACCATATCCCAGGCCTATGATGGGAGATGTCATTTTGTAAATATGTTTCTCATACTGGTTAATGAATAAAGTACTGTTGGCCAATAGGAGAGCAAGATAGGTGGGACTAGGAGACAAGGAGGATTAGAGGAAGTAGTAAGGAGGAGTCAGCATGTAAAGACTGGAGGGAACAGAGGTCTGGGCCCACTCTCCGTAAGATGAAACCACATGGAAATACTTAGATTAATAGAAATGGGTTAATAATTAAGACAGAGCTAGCCAATAAGAAACTAGTACCTGGCCAATGGAATTATATCTAATACAAGGTCTCTTTGTGTTGTTATTTGGGGCAGGTGAGGAGGTGGGACAAGACGGGTGGAAAAACCTTACTCATAACATGGTGCCACAACGGGGACCAAAGAACTTCCATGTAAAACTTAAGAAAAGCTTAAAAAGGGTTTTAGAAACAAAAGAACAGAGACAAGCAAGGCTTCTTGGTAACAGCATTTTTCTCAGTTAGACTCTGTTTTGCGAGAGACAAGCAAAAACTTGTGCGGCTCCTTTAAGGGAGATTTTCTGACTCAGCATAAGCGGCAAAAACCCGCTTGGCTTTTAAGAAACACTGCTAACAATTCATTGGTGTGTATCAGAGCTGGTAATGGCAGTGACCACATCTCCAAGCAGGCAGCATGCTGCTGGATGGCAGATAGACGAAGGCAGTGAGCACAACTCTCAATGCTGGTGGTAAAAGTACCTGTCACCATCTTGTATAGACCATGGCTAACACAGCTATGACTTTCATTTTAGCAATGTTGTTTACCAGATAAAAACTTGTGGCCAGAAAAAAGATAAAGATTTACAGTAAAGACCGATTCACATTAAGGAAAATAACTAAATGTTTACAATGTGTTTAAAATATACATAGGCATGGGAGAGAAAAAGAAAAAGGGTAAAATGGTTTAAAAAAGAATAAAAAGACAGAGAACAGCTAGGTGTGGTGGCACACACCTTTAATCCCAGCACTTGGGAGACAGAGGCAAGCAGATCTCTGAGATTTCAAAGTAAACCTGGTATGCAGAGTGAATTCCAGGACAGATAAGAGTTACACAGAGAAACCCTGTCTCAAAAAAATGAAAAAATAAAAGTAAAAGAAACAGAGCCATGTAAAGATGGAGAGAATCTGGATACTGTATGGTATATTGTCTTTTGTATCATTTGACTGCTTGAGAAATAACAACTGTTAAAACAAATGCTGCTGGATCACTCCAATTTATATATTTTAAAAATGCTTTGTCTCCAAAATTTAAGTCTAAGGACAAGTTACTGAGGAAAAGGATTTCTATATTTGTTTCCATAGAAAATGGAAAGCTGTGTATTCCTTCCAGACTAATGTGATTTGATCAAGCCAGACCCCCTGAAACGCATTCTAGGTGATCCAACAAAACAGCTTGAACAAGGCAGCCTTGCAGACTACAGCCAGGATTTCTGCATCTTCTTAGGATTCCCAATGACAGCGCCCCCTACCAGCAGGAAGCAGGTTGGAAAGAGTGACACCCAAATTCCCAAATATTGTTTATAAATGTTTGTTTTCATTTAAATGGGGGTTGGTTATAAATGGTTAATGACCACAACCAATCTCTTTTTAAAGGTAAAAAGGGAATTATGGTATAGCTATGAATACTTTGTTTTGGAATGGATTTTCATTTATTGATACAAATTTATGGTCAATTTTGTGATATGTATATTTCTCCTCTTGTTTAGGTATTGTGTTTATATAGCTCATTTAAAAATGTATAACAGTACAGATTATAGATTGTTACCTTTAATAGTCAAACTTACAGTTAAGTTATTTAGGATTTCTAGATTATTTAGAGATGTATTTGAGATGGATAGGAATTCCTCAAAACTTTCAAAGACCTACAGAATATGGCATTTAAAATGGTTAAGGGTTTTTCTTGACAGGGAGACATAAATGCTCCTGGGAACACCACCTGCACCAGAAAGGAAGATGGAAGATGGACATCGAAGAAAAGCGTTATGAAGTTACTTCTAATATGGCAAGACTAGCCATTTGGACAAGATACTGCTCTTGTCTGGACTGTTCAACTTTATGCTGTATAAACTGGACATGCAGGACCCACAGGAAAGTGACTGCTGATACAAGATGGACATTGCTACAGGGTTCCTGCCTCATGGAAGAGTCTGCCAGACAGTCTGCAGGACACAGAGAAAAGTGACTGATAAACTGCCAATACAAGAAGACAGTTTAAACTTTCCTGCTTTGCTGAAGAGTCTTCCAGACATATTATGGCCTATGGGCTGAAGATGGAACATTACAGAAGAACTTTGGGTGACTGACCAGGCAGTGAGTTGTCTCTGTCATTTTTAGAGTTTATATATTATCCTTCTGTGGTCCTTGATGGAGTTGAAGACAAATGGTTATGGTTATAGTTTTCCTTAGGATTAAAATAAGGTACATATAAGACTTTAGACTCATGAAGATAGGATAGATGATGAAATATGTCTTTAAATCTTACTAAATGTTAATGGACTAAATATTGTTAACTGTGATTCTTACTTGATAACTGTTGTGTGATATATTTTGCTATGTTAAGGTTAAAACCCTTCTTTTTATTTAGACAGAAAAAAGGAGATGATGGGAGATGTCATTCTGTAAATATGTTTCTCATAATGGTCAATGAATAAAGCACTGTTGGCCAATAGGAAAGCAAGATTGGCAGGGCTAGGAGACAAGGAAGATTCAAGGAAGTAATAAGGAGGAGTTAGCTTGTAGAGACTGGAGAGAGCAGATGCCGGCCCTACTCCCCAGTAAGATAAGACCACATGGAAATACTTAGATTAATAGAAATGGGTTAATACTTAAGACAGCTAGCCGATAAGAAACAAGTAACTGGCCAGCAGCGGTATATCTACTACAGAGTCTCTGTGTTAATTGGGGCTGGTGCTGCAGTGAGACTGGCTGGCAGGAAAAAAAACTTACTTCTGACAGGCCTATTGCCTTCCTTGCTATGACAAAATTTACCCCCAAACTAGGAGGTACAATTAACCATTCTTTTCTTGAGTTGTTTTGTTGGGTATTTCATCATAGAAACAAGAAAGGTGATTAACACTTAATGAGAGCAGCTGAATAATATTGTGATTGAAATGAGAGTCAAACAAACCTATCTTTGAAGGTCATCCTTGCCAGTCATTGATCTTTGTGACCTTCTTTTAACCCAACAGTATTCAGCTTTCTCATCTCTAAATAGAATAACAAAAGAATCACTTCCATAACATTTTATGAAGATTTAGCAAGGCAAGTTTTGCCATTAGAAAAAAACTTCACAGCAAAGATTATGGCAGAATTTATCAACATGAAGTGAGTTTGTGCTTCCATGGAAGGGTTTGCAAAGCTTCAGCTGAAATTCGAGGGGTTCGAAGTATTTACATAGAATCCCCATGATATCTGCTGCAATCCATCCCGAGCCCAGCAGATGGCACTGTCCACAGTGGGTAAGTTTTCCTCTACCAATAATTGATATGATCTCTCATAAATGTACAGAAGTCCTCCCAGGTGATTTCAGATTATGTTGAGTTGATAATAGAAACTGAGCACTACAGTACTCAATGTCTCCTCAATACAAGACACAGGTCCACACAGTTGAGCTCAGTTCCATGGTAGATTGTGCATTTCTTCCTCAAGCCTCTGGGTCATGTTTTCTCCCATCTGCCTCTTTCCAGGCTCCTGAGCAACCCACTTCCTTTGCCAACATCCAGAAGGTATGTGTGTCTGTCCCTCTGGTCCACTTTTGTTCTCATTCACATCCAACTGCATTGCTTACAACTGCACACCAGGAGGCTTCTCTCTTGTCCTGTTACCTTTAGGGGGGTGGTGGAGCAATTGGATTTTATCCCATTTTTCTTAAACACAGCTCTTTGTGAGCAGAGCCTGCTTTCTTCCTCTGTCAGCTAATGTCAGAGAAGCTCCTATGACTGGGCATATGGGTTCTCTTCAGAGATGCTTTGGCACAGTAAGGGAAATGACATGGGGACAATCATGTCTACTATGACGATTTGCTTAATCCCAACTTCTAATAAATGCTAAATGTGCTTGCTTGACTTTATTTCTAGATCTGAAAATACTCTGTTCCTAATAGACAGCACCAATGGCAATACTTATATCCAAGAGTAGAATAGTAGCCACAAGACTGGGCTTTGCAGGCTTTAAAGGGTTAGACTGAATGCAGGCTGCCTGCCTCTGAAGTCATATTATATCAGAACCATGTTTCCTATAGGCTTCCTCCAATTATACTCCCCATGAGAGACATATAAGTCTCAGACCAATTTTCAGGGGACCTTGTGGTGATTGGTTTCAGTTTCTAGGCACCCTAACATGCTTTAGACCTCCTTTAGTCCTCATGGACACCTAGAATGCTCCTGCCCAACCCATTTGTCCTATTTTATCCACTTAGACTCTCCTTAAGAGTCTATCATGGCTTGGCAGCTCCCATGGACTTAAGCCCTAGATATCTCCCCCAATAAAATCTTTTCATAAAGTTCTCTTTGGGCACACATTTCTTAATAACTCAATGCAAGCAGTACCAATTGGTCTCAGAAGGTATGTGGTACAATGAGGCCCTGAAATTCGGCCTTAAAGGAATGGAAGATGCTATCTTGTTTGACTGGAGGTGCACAAAGAATCCTTGGCACCAAATGGTAACTCAGTTGCTGACTTTTTTTAAAAAAATTATTATTATAAGATGTATGTAATGCAGTGTGAGAAAATAAGAGACCAAAGACCAAAGTCAGCACAGACAACAAAGTAGGTGAATGGGGTACTATCGCGGTTAAATAAGGATCAGGATAAACAAATAGGCCGAATAGATGTTTATTCAGGGAGAAATAACTTACAACCTAGACAGATAAACACCAGGAAATTCCACCCGCTCTCCTGTCCGAGTCCCACCAGCAAGAGAGCTTTTCCTTGCTCTTCCTCTGACCTCCTTCCACAGGTCACTTCCGCCCATGGTTCCACCCCCCAATGGGCGTGGTCAGTGCCACAGAAGGACTATCTCATTACAGGGTACTATGTTCTGTGCTGCAGAGGATGATGGGAGACAAAGTTGTTAAGAAACAGAGAATGCTACGCATGAGAACAACAGAGCCCTTGTGAGAGTATAAGGAAGGTCCCTTTACTCTTCATTGGGGTAGACAACCCCACATGCTGTTGCTACTCTATTCTCGCATCTCCCTTTTTAGTGGATATAAAGCAGCATCTCTTTTGGTAGTCTATTTTGATTCTCAGGTACAATGCTGTATTAAGCGACTCCATCACTTCTGACAGGTGAAGCCCCTGTGTGGTCCTTTGAATGCTGGGTTCTTAGTATCTTCCTTCTGGCTTCTGGCAATGAAGTGTCACCACCTAGTGTAGGAAATTTCACCATCTTCTAGGCTGGTAGCTACCATGACCACTCTACTGTAGGAAGGCCCTTTGGCCCCAGAGAACCCAATTTCTTTCTTTCTTTTTTTTTTAGAACCCAATTTCTTTAGATCTCCTGCCTATGGATTCTGGTCACCTGACCACATTGCTCCTGGGTCCATGGTGAGGTCTTTCCCTGCAGCTTCGTTGAGATTTTCTTGCTACTCTCCAAGTATACCAGGCATTCTTTCAGGACAACCAACCATACATCATAAGAACATGACTTTTTATTATTAAATCCTCTCCTATCCTGCCTCATCTTCTGCCCCTCTCCTCCATCAAGAATCATTTCCATTCCATTCTTGTTAGTGCATGAGCCACATCATACTATTCATTTGCTGAGAAATATATTTTCTTCTACAGAATGTAAAATATGTGTGTTTGTGTGTGTGTGTGTGTGTGTGTGCCCATGCACATGTGTGTGTGCACATGTGCAGGATATGCTGAAACTTAAAAAGCACACGTCTCCCAGATCTCATTCTCCTTGATCATGTAGGCCAGTGGTTCTCAAACTGTGGGCTTCAGTTCTTTTTTTTTTTTTTTTTGGTGGGGGTTGAATGATCCTTTCACAGGGTCTTCTAAAACCATCTAAATAATAGATATTTGCATTATGATTCATAACAGTAGCAATGTCACAGTTGTGAAGTAGCAATGAAAACAATTTAGTGGTTGGTGATCACTACAACATGAGGAACTGTGTTAAAGGGTTGCAGCACCGGGTAGGTTGAGAACCACTGCTGTAGGTGATCTTCATGAGAAAGATTTTATTTTGTGAGGCATGAGAAACCATCTGGGTCTTGTCAGAGCAGGAGTGTCTCCTCTCTTTTAGTAAAACGGGGAAGATTGCACTGGCTAGTGTACAGACTTTAGGGCAATCTGGTGTTCATGGTTTCCAAATGTACCATCCCATGCCCCATGCCATGCTGAGTGCTTCATTGGCTTTGGCTCAGGAGATCTTCCAAAGCTACATGGAGGACCTCTATTAGAGCTCTGCTATCCTTGGCATTAAGTCCTATGTCTAATTTCCAGCATGGCCTAGCTATTGTTCTAGGTAAAAAGGTGACCTTTAAAAGCTACGCTGGGTCACCTAACTTCCATGGCATACCCCGTGTTGACTGCAAGTTTACCTGAGCCCACTATGTTTTTCAAGTCCAAAGCAGTTAACAGCCAGCCAGCATCACACTTCAAATGACACTGCTTCTATATGTAGTGGGGATAGATTTTTCTGCACTCTCACACACTGCCCTTCTTCTCAGAAGCCTTCCTCATCAGGAGTCTTAGTAATATGATGCAAGTAACTGAGCTTCACAATTTTGCTGCCATCTTCCTTCCCACTCCTTTTAGTAGCAGCAGACTTAATTGTTTTCTGAAAGCAGATCTGGAAACAAGGCTTCATTCAGGTTAGAAACTAATCACTATATAGGGAATGATCCTAGGAAGGAGAAAGAAGCAGGAAGGAAAAGGACCAAACAGGAGAGGAAGATTATAGACAATATTACTGTCGGCAGTGAGAACCAAACTTCTGACCTTGGGCTTGCTGAGCAGTATAGAATGTCTCCACAGCCCTCCTTGTCATGTGATCCTTTCATTGAGGGTCACTCTTGGACTTTAACTGTCTTATAATTACAGTCTCAGTTGAGTCTGATTGAGATCTTCGCTCTCATCTGAGTTCTCTACCTCAGGGTTTCAGTGAGCAATCTGGAAAACAGGGAGGCATGATCAAAGGTCAGTGTCTTTCAGGGCCACTGGTCTGTGCTGCTGCTGAGAACATCTAGCACCAAGGATGTAGTGTCAACTGAAAAGGTTAATTGATTGTGGCCAAATAGAAAAGAAAGCCAGTCTGTTCTTCCTGATTTGCTTGTCCTCATTTCTTGCTCCATTCTCCTCACAGCTGTAAGATGTGCTGCTAAGAGGCAAGGCTCACTTCAAGGCCTGGATGTGTTTATTTCCAGTAGGTGAACAAACACACTACTCTTCAGAGCTTCCATTTCCTCATACACAGATGTGAAGCATTTGACCCGGGCCCTGGTACCTACAGGGCTTCCTATAAGTGGACACAGGGGCCTTGTTTCCTGGCATATGGTGAGGGGCACCTGAGGTAGTCATAGGTGTGATAGCAAGGCAGTACATGGGAAGCCACTTCAAACATTTTGAGAGTGAACTATTGACTTCTGTTTGGGGAGGGGTGGGTGCAGATACCCTGCCAGGAGGAATCTTTGTGGTGGCCACTCAGGAGGTCCAGGAAAGAAGACGATGAAAGGAACTTCGAGGAGCATATAAACATTGGAGATCCTCACTGACCTTAATCTTGGTTCTCACAACTTTTGAGGTGCTGAAATTTGTGCCTTTACAAACAGTCACCTGCCTGTCAGCAACCTTTGTCCACTTGGAAACTTCTCTGCTTCACAGGCAGGTCTGGAAACCTCACTCATTCTTGTGAGCCTGGGACATATGATCATTAAAGGTCTGCAAAGCTGCATCATTTATAACAATGGGAAACTGAGGCCCACAGGAGAGGAAGAGTTTGTTCAAGGATATCCACCTCCATTTTGAGGGGTGAATCAAAGGACCCAGGTCTCCATTAAGGGTTGGAAGGCCATGAGCAAGAATGTCCAGCTGCTTGCACAGGCATGGCAAAGGCCATATTTCTTTATTGCCCTTTGAAGAAAAGTGCATGGGGGTAGGACTCTGACTTAGATTCTAATTGAACAAAGAGTATTGTCCACCTATTGTACAATCAGGATCTGAGTAAAATGCATTGAGGTCTACAAAGCTATAGGGGTAATCTGACTGCAGCCAGTGAACTGTGTACACGTGTTGAGATGTCCAGTGAACCCCACTCAGATGAAAAATGAACATGCATTAATCAAAATGAAAACCCTTGAAAACCTTTTGTGAATTCTCCCCAAAGCGAATGTGTGCAAGCATTCATTAGGCTGTTTAAATGCTCAGTGTTGTGTATTATCAAGTGAGCCTCCATCGCCACCTAAGGCAAGCAAGAGGTGGTTTAGAAATACCCATTCTTCCACCTTCATATCCCCAGAGATTGTGGTCACCTCAAACATGGCCAATTTGAATAGCCAGGCTTTAATATAAACATGTCTTTTCTTCCTTAGCTGCAGTTTCTACTTCTTAGCCATCAATTATGTCCACTGTTGGTCACTGGGTTCCAGGGCAAATTTGGGCAGAGATTTTCATTGTGTTTGCACACACACACACACAAACACACACACACACACACACACACACACACCACACTTAGGGCACACACACACATACGCACACACACACACACACACACACACACCACACTTAGGGCACACACACACACACATATGCACACACACACACACACACACACACACATATATATATGTTACTGAAAAATAGATTTTTTTTTCATGTAATTTATTTTGATTACAGTTTTCCCCTCCCTCTACTCCTCTCAGCTCCTCCCCATCCCCTTTCCCACCTGGATCCACTCCCTTTCTGTCTCTCATCAGAAAACAAACAGACTTCTATGGGATAATAATATAATAAAATAAAATAGAATAAGATAAAACAGAAACCAACACACCAGAATTGGATAAAACAAGCAAACAGAAAGAACAGAGCCCAAGAGAAGGCACAAGAAACAGTGACCCAATCGCTTGTGCATTCAGAAATCTCATGAAAACACTAAATCGGAATATATATATATATATATATATATATATATATATCCTGTACAGGAATATATATATATATGTATATGATATATATATAAAATATATATATGTATATGATATATATATATATATATATCCTGTAGGGCAAAAATAGAGAAGAAAAAAGATAAATAAAATAAAATTTAAGAAACAAGATAAAATATAAAAACCAGCAGTACATGGGAGCAGAGTGGGGAGCACAGAAGGGAGGATCCCCTGGGAAATTCAAATTCTCACAGATTTATGGAGTGACTAATTTTGAGCAAAATGCATCCACCAGTCCCTGGCTATGACCTTGAGAAAATCCTTTGCTGTTTCTTGAACAGAGCTCAGTATCCAGCAGGAATATAATACTCGTTCATGACTCACCATATGAATATATACAAGGCAACTACTCAGAAATTTGTGTATCCGATGGATACTTCTAAAACCTATAATTGTGGTTTTTCAAATATTAGGGCCTGGTACCCAAATCTCCAGGGATTAAGAGGATGTACTTTTAACAAATATCTGCCTGGTCTTCAGGCAATTAAGAGGCCCCATTTGAGGCTCTGGATTGAGTAATGCATAAAGCCATAGAGGCAGATGGGTTCTTGTTCTCGAACCCCAGGATGCACCAGCAATTTCCCAGAGCCTGGAGTTATAGAGGAAAGAACATTGTGCTAAGCAACCAAAATGCCTAAGACAAGTCCTAGTGCCTTTGGTACCTAACTCCACCTCTCTGAATCTATTCCTTGGTAGATAGACAAGAAAACATGGGTATAGATCATGATTGCAGAGGGCTGACTCAAGACACAATTCAATCCGGAAAATTCTATATTGAGTACACAGCATTAATCTTTTAAAATAAATTGAAACTATGTTTTAAAAATTTGACTCACTATTGATGTGTCTCTTTCCTTGATCTCCTCTATTCATCTCCCCATTCAATCTTGCTGATTCCTCACATTCTTCTCCCCCTCTTCTTCTCCAATCCTCTTTTTACTACCTCCCTCCCACTTCCCCCCATGCTCCCAATTTGTTCAGGGGCTCTTGTCCCTTTCCCCTTCACTGGACTACCTTAAGTGCCATCCTAGAGCCTTCATCCAGTAGCTGATGGAAGCAGAAGCAGAGATCCACAGCTAAGCACTGAGCCAAACTACTGGAATCTATTTGTAGAGAGGGATGCGTGATGAGCAAAGGGGTCAAGACCACACTGGGAAAACTCACAGAAACAGATGACCTGAGCAAGTGGGAACTCATGGACATCAGCTGACAGCTGGGGAACCAACATAGGACTGAATCAGGCCCCCTGATCAGTTAGAAGGACTGGGCAGTCTATGGGACCTCTGGCAGTGGAACCAGGATGTAGCCCTAGTGAAAATGGACTTTGGGAGCCCATTCCCCGCGGATGGATATGCCTCTAGCCTAGAGACATGAGTGAGGGCTTAGGTCCTACCCTAAATGATTTGGAAGACTTTGATGATCTCTCATGGATGGCCTCACTCTCCCTGGGGAGTAGATAGGGGATGGGATGGATGGTACTGGGGGCATGGGAGGATGGATGGGAGAGGGAACTAGGATTGATGTGTAAAATAATAAGAAAAAAACCTTGACCCACAACACTGACATAAGGCAAATGTGTATTGCACCTGAGAAGTCGCTGTAACTTTAGCAAACATGCATTTTGTTAAGTTTGCAATAGTGCTTATCATACCCTATTACCCTTTCTCCTAGTTATCTCTGTTTTCTGCTGGTTTGCAGCCTGCCTGGCTTCCTGCAGAATCAGGTGTCCCAAGCTGGTGGTGCTGTTTTGAGAAACTTTTGGAGATGGGACAGCTGGAAGTGATCATTTAGGGAAGGTCCTTGAGGATATCTTGTCTTTGGCTTCTTTCTATGTCCCTTTCTCTGATTTATACTTATCATGGTAAAACCTTCCACCACTACACATGTCAGCTGCCATGAACCCTCTGAAATTGATAGCACAAACAGACCTTTCCTTAAACTCTACAGCAAAGGGGATGACTGATCTGCGCTGGCTTAGGAATTCCCCAGAGTCCTTTCGACTCTGTCATCCTATGAATTCCCAGTGTATAATATGCTTTTTCTCAGCACAGTGTTAATCATTACCCACTTGGTATGTAAATCAGAACAGGAAAGTCTCGCTTGGCCAATTCTCTGATGTTCACTTCATCCAGTATCTCTTGCCTGTTCAGCACCTGTCTGCTCACAGGAAGCACTTTCTGATCCCTGACTGAAGTTCTCTGAGGCCAGCAGCAGCTGTGGATATCCAGACAGTTCAGGCAGGCCAACCAGATGAGTGGGGATTGGGTGCACCCAGGACAGGCCCTAATCTGGGTCATTTGGATCTTTGCAGCCACCGTCAGGGGTGAGACAGCCAGTGGGTTATGAGGGAAAAGGGTAGGATTGTCTACTAGGGGAAATGAATGTATTTCCCCGAGGTCTTTGGGAGCCCATTGTAGGATTCGTAGATCCATTGGGGCTTCAGTCTCCAGTGCTGTTGAAAGTTTGGAGTCAAAGCCTCCTTCTCAGAGGCAGAGTCAAAAGGAATTGACTCTGTCCTTGGGGTTACTCACACCCTGTAAGGAAAGACACCAGACTGGAGCTTGTGCTCTGTGGTGTTGGCTATGAAGACAGGACTTGCATAAGTGACAGAAAAGATAATGTCAAAACTCCTGGGTCCTGCTAAGTAAGTAATTCAAGGTTTCACATTCTGTGTAAAACCCAAGATGTTTGCATGCCTAGTCACCCAAAGCACTGCATGTAACCAAAGCAGCTACCTAACTTATCCAAACAACAAGTCTATAGATACTATTGCTCAGGAGCAATTTAGTCTAAAATTTAAATTTATTTAGTTTGTAAAAAACAAATCACCATCCAGTAAGTG
This sequence comes from Phodopus roborovskii, assembly GCF_943737965.1. Classification (NCBI taxonomy): domain Eukaryota; kingdom Metazoa; phylum Chordata; class Mammalia; order Rodentia; family Cricetidae; genus Phodopus; species Phodopus roborovskii. Next base: position 4,623,290 of record NW_026126487.1, on the reverse strand, counting down.
TAGGAGTGACTGACACCTGGTGGTTTTGTGGTCTGCGGTACTCTTGCCATTTACATTCTCAGCACAAAGCCAGGATCCAGGCATCCACAGAGATCCAAAGATGGGGACAGCTGTGGTGTAGAAGAAACATTCTTTGGTGTGGTAGTGGGCTCTCAGGAGCAACTGAGGCAGGCCCCCATGGTAGTGGCTTCTCAAACAATCCTGGAAAGAGAGGACCTTGATTCAAAGGGAAGGTCCCAGCTACTGTGGCTTCTGGGTAAAGAATGAATGTTCTCAAAGGGAGCTGCACAGTGGCTGATGGTTTCTCTCTTTCTAGCCTGTTCTTCAGTCCTCCCTTGTGTCTCCTCAGGGTCTGTGACTGAAGAACCAACTAGGTATACCAGGCTGGGATGGGTAAAGGGGAAGCAAGTCACTGTGCTGGGAAGCCTCAACCCTGTGAATGTGTTCCTGGGGATCCCTTTTGCTGCACCCCCTCTCGGAGATCTGAGATTTTCTAATCCACGGCCTGCAAGCCCCTGGCATGACTTGCGAGAGGCCACCACATATCCCAAATTGTAAGTTACAGGTGGCCTGTGTTTCTGGGGACTGGGGAGGTGGCTGAGGGGGAATATAGGTCATGAAGGCCAGGGGCAGAGGGGAGGAAAAATAGACATGGGGGTGGGTGAGTATTTTCCTGTCTCAGGGTTCCCACACTGACTGCTCAGCAGAACTGTTGGAGACTTGTTAGAAATGAATGTGTCCCCTAGCCTCTTCTAAACACCACAAATCAGAAACCTTAGGCTGGGCCCAAGACTCTGAATGATCTGAAATCTCTGTGGAAGTACTGTGATGGCCTCCTGCATCTTTCAAAGAAACTTTCCTGGTGTTTCTGTGTGACTTTCGCCATGGGCTGACCTTTATAGTTAGTCTGGATGAGGGATTCAGAGAGAAAAACCACAGTGTGTGTGTGTGTGTGTGTGTGTGTGTGTGTGTGTGTGTGTGTGTGCTTAACTCTCCTAGTCTCCATTGGGCTTAATGCAAGGCTGGGCCCACAGGGGCACTCCATAAATGCCTGTGTAATGACAACATGGCTGCTGTATTAGTCCATTTTCTATTCTTTGTGACCAAATTTTGTCTGAAAATGATTGAAGGGAAGGACTGTTATTGGCCCATAGTTTGAGCAGGTGCTACCATTGTAACAGGGTCTGTGGTGGCAGGTGACAATAGCTGGGGCTCCTCACATCTGGACAGACAAAGAAGTAGAGAGTAGGCTGTGCTTCTGCTATTTTCTCCCTTTTCCTTCACTGTGAGATCTCAGCCCATAGGTTACATTTAGGGTAGATCCTCCCAGAGGAGCATCTTCTAGGTGATTCCTGATCCAGTGAAATTGACAGTGAAGGTTAACTATCACAGATGCCTCAGTGACACAAGGAAGGTAAGTAGCTTCTGCCAGTGAAGAGTTCCAAGGCTAAGTGGGTAACCAGTTACCATGTTAATTATGGAAGAGTGATAGAACATTTTGTGGGGCAAGAAGACTTGAAGTTCTCCAGAGATGTCCAATTCTGGTTTCCAGAAGTCCTTAGGTTGGGTCACATGGGGCTAAAGGAGTATTTGGTACCAGGACATTCCCTATACCCCCAAAGATAATTTCATGTGGTTCACATATGGACCAAAAAAATAGTATGAAGAAACTCATTAGTTAGTTGTTTGCTTATGTTTATTAATTCACTTATTTATTCAACTCATTCAGAACCAACACTAGAATAGGATATCGTTAAGACTTGGAAAGTTCTACAGTGAACTAATGAGATTCTTCAGTTTACAATGGGAATACATCCTAAGACATTGTAAATTGAAAGTATATTTACTTCACCTACCTTACCTATACTATCATACATCAACCTCCAATCATATAATACATGTGTCCCTGTGACACTTTGGCCATTCACCTACACAACTGAGCGTCTTGAGTACTGGCCAACATGAAACTCACTCAGCTAAACATCAAAATTCAGCATTTGAAGCCTGGTTTCTGTGGAATACATATGTATTTTTCACATTATAAAGTTAAGAAAAATGAAAGATCATTGTGTATTGGGGATTGTCAGCACAGTTTCTCTCAAGGAGCATGTAGACCATGAACGATGGAGGACAGAGACAAATAATTGATGATTAAAATGTAAGGAGCCAAGGAAACCACCAAGGGTCAGAGAAGGCAACTGAGAAAGCAGAGAACCACCCGGCCCAGCTTTAAGGAAAGGTCAGGTATGCCTTTGTGGATAGCAATGAGGCCTGAATTTATGAAAGACAACATACAAAGGACCCAGGAGCATAAACACTCAAGAAAGAACATATCCCAGTGGTGGTTTCTCACCGTTCGCTAGTGTCTACTCGTCTATCAAGAAAACAACTAATAATAACTGAGCACTTATGTATAGCAGGAGCATCCATACATACAGTTTCACTCAAATGGCCCATTAGCCCTTTGGCTAAGATCAAATGTAGTATGTTCTCATTCTTAGTATGTGTCAGGCTCTGTGCTAGGGCCTATGAGGTGCAGAAGGGATTAATTTAGACTCAGAGATTTTTTAGCTGCTAATAGTTAGGTTAGAGAAGATAATAATTTGTTATGTGTAAGCCTGGGGCAAGTTCTAGGGCATAATGCACATGCTGGGGTGTTTCTGAAGAAGGGCTATGGTCACTTGGAGAAATCTGAAGGCTTCTTGGAGGAGGGGTATTTGGACGGAATCTGAAAGAAAGGGATGATGATGAGCCAGAACATATTGAAGGAAATAATCCATCGGGGGAGCTTGCACAAATCTGGGGTGCAGGATTCCTCAGATATCTATCTGGGCTCCTGGTATAGAGGCTGAAGGAAGATCCCTTTGCTTCTCTGACTGTAGAAGAGAGACTTGTGGGAGTTAACCTTCACGATGCAACTCAGTGATAGGTATAGACAGGGAATGTCTTTGGGGTTAGTGACACTATTATTTTGGAAAATGAGCTTTCTTATCCAGGAACTAAATAAAAGGCAATTATTTGTTAGTTTGCTTGTTTCTGGAATAAGAGGCCAGGGGGCAGTCAGATTCTGTACCAATAGTTCTGACATGCCTCTTGGCTCAGAAGGGATGGTTGAGACTTGCCTCAGTCCCAAGAACCGGCCCCTCCCAGGAAGGCATGTTGGCATAGATTGTGAAGAGATTCTCTCTCTCTGTCTCTCTCTCTGTGTATGTCTCTCTGCCTCCTTCTCTCTCTGCCTCCCTCTGTCTGTCTCTCTGTCTCTGTCTCCATCTCTCTGTCTCTCTCTGTGTGTATGTCTCTCTGCCTCTCTCTCTCTCTCTCTCTCTCTCTCTCTCTCTCTCTCTCTCTTCCTCCTCTCTCCTCCAGGTGCTTTCAGGACCCAGAGTGGCTCTCCGTCTATCAAAGAATGCTCAAAGTGCATTACCCTAAATTTGGAGTCTCAGAAGACTGTCTGTATCTCAACATTTATGCACCAGCTCATGCCAACAATGGTTCCAGTCTCCCGGTAAGGCTGTCTGCTGCACTGGGCATCTACTAGCAGGCCTAGGCCACCAGAAGGGCATGGGGGCATCTAGAATTAGACTGAGCCTCTTATGAGTAAGGGAAGTTTTCATCACATAATAACTTGTTTTTTAAAAATCATAATGATAGCTGTCCCCTGTCATTATCTCTGTTGGATATTTCAGTGGTCATGATTTAATTTTCAAATTTTGCTTCCTTTTGTCTCCCCCCCCCCTCTGGTAAGTATTAAAATTGTCTGTGAAACTTAGAAAAGATAAACTTTAAAAGGATTCTGATTGTGTTTTGGGTTTGAGACCCCCCCTTAAAAGAGTATATTTGAATAATTATCTTTTCTTACCTAATCAAGACAGTCAAGTACTGCATTTAAGAATATAAGGAACCCTGTAGATGAATGAAGGAAAGCTTTTATGACCTGCATTTTACCCACACCCTTTCTTTCAGCATCCTCTCTCCCTATGCCTCCCTAGTGAGAGAGCCTTTCTTCGGTATCAGGCAGTAGCGTTTGACAAGTATGTACTGTGTGCTAGGCACTGGGGACTGTGTCATTTAACAAAGTGTGTAAGAACAGTTGAGCTCATTTTGCAGATGGGGAAGTTGAGGCACAAGGAGTGCTTTCTCTGTGTTGGATAGAGCCAGTGCTTTCCCTTCATGGCTCTCTTCTCTTTTCCTGACCCAAGCGAAGAAACCTCTTTAGCTGATGTCTTAGTAATTTGTCATATCACTGTGATAGACTACCCAGGCCAAAGCAACTTTAGGGAGAAAGGATTGGTACAGTTCACAGTTCCAGGGTTCAGTCTATCATGGCAGAGAAGCCCCAGAAGACTGCAGCAACTGCTCACACTGGATCCACAGCCAGGAACCAGAGGCAAGAATGCTGAGGATCACCTGGCTTGCTTCCATTAGTTCAGGACTCTAGGCCCATATTCGGATGAGTCTTTTTACATCAGCTATTCTAATGTAGCTAGTCTTTCACAACTACACCCAGAGGCTAATCTAGACAATCCCTCACATGCTCTCCTCCAAGCATATCTCCTAGGTGACTCTAGACCAGTTAGTTGTTCTCAGTCTTCCTAACACTGTGACCCTTTGATACAGTTCCTCATGTTGTGACCACAGCCATAAAAATTATTTTCTTTGCTACTTTATAACTGCAATTTTGCTACTGTTGTGAATTGTAACATAAATATCTGTGTCTTCCCATGGTCTTAGTTGACCTCTGTGCAAGGGTCATTCAATCAATCCCCAGATGGTTGAGACCCACAGGTTGAGAAAGACTTCTCTAGAGCTTGTGAAGTTGACAGTTTTAATGGCACAGTTTTTGCTTTTATATGAGTCTTGCAATGGTTTCTGTCTTCCTATGGGCCACATGCTCAACAAGCTTCAGTTGCCAGTCTCCAACTTGAATAGCGCAAACACTCTTCTAAAGCTTTAGCTGTAGACTCTTATTTGGACCTCACAATAACCTCCTAGGTGATATTTTTGTACTTTTCACAACTCTTACATGAGGAAAAACAGAAACAAAAACAATTCCCAGACAGGTTGAGTAGCCTGTCAATGTTCACCCACCTAATCAAATCATCTTCTTACTCAGAGTCCAGAGTGTATTTCCTTAACCCTGGGCCTTATTAAAAAAAAAATAAGACCTTAAAGCCTGCTTTTGAAAAAGAGTAAGGCATTTATGTTTTCCTCAACAACAAACAACAAACCAAAACTAAAAACATAGCAAAACCAAAAACAACAAACAAAACAAACCCCCCCCCCAAAAAAAAAAACAATCCAACAAGCACTGGAAGGTATTGACTGGAGTTGTTCTGTCTCCTCAGGTCATGGTGTGGATACCAGGGGGTGGCTTTGAGACTGGCTCAGCCTCCATCTTTGATGGGTCTGCCCTGGCTGCCTATGAGGACGTGTTAATTGTGACCATTCAGTACCGCCTAGGGATATTTGGCTTCTTCAAGTGAGTCTCTTCTGTTGAATGACACTCCAGACCACAAAAGGAAGCTATAAAGTAGCTGTGGCCAGTGGCCAGCTATCTTAGGAGGAAGGAACCTTCAGTGAGTAAATTAGGTCCTAATTAGCTAGACAATTTAGCACAGTAACATAAAACCCCTCAAATCCTAGCAGTTTAAAAAGACCTTTGTCTCATCAAGGACAGTCCAAGCTGTGCCCCCAATGGACAGATATCTTTGCGTGTGGTTAACCAGTGCCCCGGGAGCCTTCTGGTTCTGATGCCATTTATCTGGATCTGAATTTGGCCAGCAATGAAGAAAGTATAGTTGTGCCACACAAGGGACATGTTCCTCAGTCAGCCTGAAGATGGCACTCATTACTTCTGTTCACATACTCCTGGGCAGAAGGCAATCATTCACAAGGCACACTGGGCTGCAACGGAGACAGGGGCAGAAATGTGCCCAGTGGTTTGACCTGCAATTGTGTGAGTCTGAAAGGCCTGATTGGGCAGGGAGCTGAATGCCACAGTGTTCATGGAATTTGGAACTTTATCTTCTAAAGACTGAGGGTCCTCCAATTGTCCTGCTCAGAGATGTGCACTAGAAGTGTGCTTTGGAAGAGACTGGAGGCTAGACCATGCTTGATGGCTGTCCATTAATAAATGGTAGGTCAGTAAGGAGGCTGCTGCTGTCTTACTGAATCTACACAGGGCTGTCATAAAAAAAAAAAAAAAACAAAAAAACCAAGAGGTAGCAAATGGAGCACACTGTGCCTGGTATCTATATCTCTAGCAGTCCCATGGATCAGATATCTTTGTTGCCCTTGACTGGCCCAAGGTCACCCAGATAATGGATAAGCAGGCAATGAATTCTGAGCTTCAGCTAGAGGTCTTAATGATTGTGGTGAGGTTCTTCTCACCTTGAGGGAGGAATGGGGACCATTGTGGAACCCACCATGGAATGAAGGTTAAATTGACAGAGTTTGGAGTTAGAAGTTAGTTTTCGCCAGCATGGTTACAAACTGACACAAGGATGTAGAAGGAGGAACAGGATGGGGAACTGGAGGATGGAGGGGATAGGATCCTGAGATTTCTCACTCAGAATGTGTGAATGTGTACCACATGGCAGTTATGGGTTCCAGGGCATTTTTTTTTTTTTTGGTTATCTGCTATTTTCAATGAATTGCTCAATAATTCTGGGAGACACACAACTTTGTGAGATGCGGTATGATTAGGAGTATGAATTTTGAGACCAGAATCAATGAATTCTTTCTAGATCTTTCAGGCAAGAAGATCTCTATGCCTGAATTTCCTAGTCTGTTTAAATGAGATGCGTACCCTGATGGTATGCTCACAGATGCAACTAAAAAGAGCTGTGTCCACTGGGGTAGTTTGTTAATTCCTTACCTGTCTGTCTAGCATGGAGTGAGCATGGGGTAGTGGTATGTATAGCCCAGTCTTTCTCCCCTCTCAGCTCTCAGTACCTCCTGCCAATGGCACCTGCTAAAGCCCAGGTGACACAGTTTTTAGATGTCAACCTTTCGGTAGCAGGGCAGAGAAAACCCAGGGAGGCAGAGAGGGCAATGTCCATCTATCTCAAAGGCTGTGAAGGTTGTAGGAGTATTAGCCACACACTTCTTGGAGCCATGTTGGACACACCTGCTGTGGTGGGCACGGCTGTTATTGTTAATAACTAGGCAATTCACTGGATTGTCTTTGTCTAAGGAAGCCTGGCTTAACTGGCACAGGTAACTCTTAGCAGCAGGATTTATGGGATCCACGGGTTAAGGAGAGCCAAGAACACCCTAACATTAGACATACCATATTGCATGTGTACTTCTCTGGAGTTGTTCTACCATTCTTGAGGAAATCCAAGAATGTGAGGGCTAAGCCTGCTGTCCTCAGCTCCTGTAGGGCTCTGGTTCTCAATGTCCTGCCAATTCACACCTGACCGAGAACTGTGGCCTGCAGGGCATGTAACCAGCTAACTTCCACTCTGCCTCTTACCCCTAGTACACGGGACCAGAATGCCCCTGGGAACTGGGCCTTCCAGGACCAGCTGGCTGCTCTGCTATGGGTCCAAGAGAACATCAAGTTCTTCGGTGGAAACCCTGACTCCGTGACCATCTTTGGTGGCTCAGCGGGAGCCATAAGTATTTCTAGCCTTGTGAGTTTTCTGCTTTGTGACTTGGCTAGGGTGGTTATAGGCATAGAAACAAGACATCACCTGCATTTGGTTGCTGCTTTTGTGTTGCATAATACAACATTTTCATTTCCTTGGGGTTAAAATGAAACTTTTGTTAATTCTTTAAGTGTTTCATGCACGCATACAATGTATTTAAATCATATCCATCCCCTCAATCTTCCCCTAAATCCCTCCAAATTCTACCTCTCCCAGCTTCATGTTCTTCTTTATTTTTATAACCCACTGAATTCAGTTTGTGCTGCTTATAGCCATATGGATATGGAGTAGTTTACTGAAGTAGAATACACATTTAAAAAATACACATTACTCATAGATAAGTTGTTAGTCTGGGACACAGTCTCACTTCATGAACAAGACAAAAGTTACCAGGAGAGTTTAGAAGAATTCTTAAGGTTACACAGTGAGTGATAACTTGAAGGGGAAAATCCCTGTGTTTGTAGAGTTGAACACATATAATGTAGTCATCAGGACTTCTCAGCACTTGTTTATAGTAGACACACACACACACACACACACACACACACATACACAACATCTTGAACCAGTAAGCAGAGAGTTACCTGCATTTGGAACTGCTCATTTTATTACCATCCTCTCCTGGGAACTACTTGAGTCCTTTCCAAGGCCAGGTCCCCTCTTAGCCTACCTCTTAAAGATTTCACATTATTTTCCAATAGTGCCATCCTGGAGGCCAAACATCTAGCACTTGGACCTTCTGTGGTAGTGGAGGTGTCACACAAACCATAACGTTGGTCACTAGAAAAACTCAGCTAAAGCATGAATAATGAAAGATGGGTAGATGCACTCATGGAGTGCTCATGCCTCACAGAGAGCTGGATGCAGGCATTGTCCTTTTAGAGCTGGTCTGCTGTCCAGAGTTTGGACGTCCATCCTTTTGTATAGTTCTTCAGAACTCACTACCTTTGAGCATAGTTTTTGAGAATTTTTTTTTATACTCAGCACCCATATTTAAACATATCTACAAAGTAGCTTGTAGAAAACCACTCTTAAACCATTATGACAGTATAGAAGATATTTTTTTGTAGTTTTCTCTCAAAGATTTCACTGTTCTCCACAACAAATTTGACAGCAATACTCTTCAGCCACCCATCTTTTTCAGTTTTTTCCTAGACACAATACTTTCTTTTCACATGTGAAGTCCACTGGTTCACATTATATTCACTTGATTGTGTTACCACAGTAACAAGTGCGGCCCACAATACAACTTTGGGAATAACATACTTGATTCTTGGCACAAGACTGGTAGGGAATAGAAATGCTCGAATAAACTAGAGAATGACTGTCCCCAAGTGGTTGAATTCTCTCATATAAGTTAGCATGCTAATCATAGATCAGTTACATAATAGTGAGTTAAGAGGGTTTCTGCTGTGCACAACACTACTCAAGATATATATATATATATATATTTTTTTTTTTTTTTTTTTTTTTTTTTCAAGGATTGTTCTTCATGAGTGAAATTGACCAGGTACTGAGTGAACACTCATAATCATTACTTCTCCTACTCTAAATAAAAATATCTATGGCAGATTCAATTTTTACTACAGGGGTTTTGAGTAATAAATTGATGCTTGGAAATATTAAGTGACTTGACAGTAGCAATAGAGTAAAGGCACTAGAAACCATGTAAGACCAGCTGACTGTGTTCCTAAAGCCAGTTATGGGGGTATATGCCTGTAATCCTGGCACTTGGAGGTTGAGGCAGAAGAATGGAGCAAGCCTGGGCTACAGAGTAAGATCCTGTCTTAAAAGCAGAAAATAAATAAATAAATAACTCATTCAAGCCTCTATATCTAATCCTTGAACTTCCAAGCAGGGCTCTTCAGACAAAAGCTTAGATAACAAAAGAGGCTTCCTAGGATGGTGCTTTTAAGGAAGGAATTGGTGGCATTCTTGATGGGTGTGGCTCTGGGATGACTGCTGTTGGCTACATTCTCTTTCTAGGTTATATCTCCTTTGAGCAAGGGCTTATTCCACAGAGCCATCATGGAGAGTGGAGTGGCCATCATTCCAAGCCCGAGGACCCTTGATGCTGAGCTGAAAACTGATGTAGGTACACTGCTCACATCTCTCTTTAGTTCCCAGAAGCCCACAGGCTGCCAGCTTCTCATCATATACTTAGATTTTTCTCACTGATCATGTCCAAAGAACCTCATGCTAGTCCAGTGGCCATCTTGCACCTGTATGGGAGGTCTATTCAACAGGAAAGGGTTCAACTGCACAGCACAGTATTATTATTGAGCCCAAGGGTGTTTATATACATGCCAGTCATAGAGCAGTGGTTTGCAACCCATGGGCCTCAACCCCCAGGTTCTACTGACTCTTTCACAGGGGTTGACTAAGACTACCAGATAACAGAGATATTTACAATATGATTTTTAATAGTAGCAAAATTATAGTTATGAAGTAGCAACAAAAATATGTTATTTTTATGGTTGGGGGTCCCCACAATGCACGGAACTGTATTAAAGGGTCTCAGCATTAGGAAGGTTGAGAACCACTGTCATAGAGGAAAGTCATCCAGCTACACAAAACAACATTACTATGTGTGGGTTTGCATATATATGCATTATATTTCTTAAGTCATTTTTATGGAGACACAAAATAGTTTCAGCTTTTCTCAGGAATCTGTGTAGTTAGTCTTCTGTGCCTGCCATATTTTACGCTATCCTAGAGTGCAATGTTAAGAAAGATCCTGTGGGCTGCTTCCAGCTTTTTGGGGCAGATGGAGTGACTAATGGGGTTTAGGGGATGAGGTAGGGGGCATGCCCTGGTACTTGTCATCCCCTGGGAATTATTTATTTGAATGGTTACATTGTCATTTTTATTTTCCTCTGTCCTTCTGTCCCTCCCTCCCACCCTCCCTCCCTTCATTCCTCCCTCCCTCCTTCCCTACCTTCCCTACCTTCCTTTTCTTGAGGTGGATATCTCACTATGTTGCCCAGGCTGATCTCAAATTTCTGGGCTGAAGAGACACTTCTGTCTCAGTCTATAGAATATATGGGACTACACTCGTGAGCCACATCATTGAGCTTATATGGTACATTTTCTTAAACACAATGTAGAAAGTAGCAGCCCTGCAAAGTTTAAACAGGGCCATAAAATTGTGAATTAGCTTTAGTATAGATGAATACTGATTTTGGTAATGCTCAATACAAAGCTACTTTTAGCTTGTGCATTCATTTATTCACCCCCAAAGTGTTTATTGAGTGCCCATAGTTTCTCAGTAGTGCATTAGAACTCATAGCTTCATCAGTGGAGAAAGCATATCCTTAGCTAGAGAAGACAGGCTCTTCTTGTTATGGAGAACTTTAGCTGGAGTCTGAGAACTGGTGTGGAAGGTGGTACTTGAATGACCTTCTGTCACATGTAGAATGTATATGTTGGATATGTATGCAACTTACTTTGAATCCTCAAAGAACTCATGACTCCCAAAAGCTTAAGGGCAATTGCAAATGGACAAGTTCTACAAATAGGGAAAGCTTGATGGTGGGCAAAAGTTGCCTAGCTGTGGCCTGGGTAGCAAAGGTGGGGAACATTGGGCTGGTATGAAATCAGGAGAAGAAGGGCCTTATGGGACTGCAGTGGTTGGAAGGTATGTCCTGGAGAAGGTAGTACTTGTGCCTTAAATTAGAGAAAAAGTAAATAGAGGCAAATATTAAATTATAATTGAAATGAAAACAGGAGTAAGTATCTTTAAAGATAGAGAAAAGACCCCTGGGGTTTCCTGACCACGCGTGGAGCTGAAGTTTAATCAGTGCAGATAAACTCAGTGCTAATCGAAAGGTGTGCCTCAGCCGAAAACTGGAGCTTGCAAAGCTCTCTTTCACTCTTGAGGGTCCAGCTCCACTTAGCACTCCAACAACAGAATCTTGGGATATTGTAGCTAAGTCCACAGGACTGATATATCTGTGACTAGGAAAAAACTTTGAGCCAAATCCATGGCCATAGACTGACGACCGATTATCCCCAGCTCTGGCAGCCATTAGAGTCACGATAACACCAGTCTAACCTCAGTGTAGCATCGTGGACCCACAGAGAGGCAGTGGACATGCTGGACTTCACAAAGAAGAACCACCTGTGGCTACATAGGCCACTTTTCAGGTTTTCATCCCCCTGGATGCTTTCAGTACCACTGTCTGCCTGCCTTCTCTGTAAACAGTTGCAGGTGGTTGCAGATGTCTGTGGTGCGGATGTATCGGACTCCCAGACTTTGCTGTGGTGCCTCAGGAAAATGTCTTCCTTGGAGTTGTTGAGCCTTGGCAAGGTGAGAAGAGATGGGAAAAGCTGAGAGTAGGTAACTCAGAAGACGGAGAGGTCAAACATTCTCTTTTATTTGTTTTGTTTTAGACATCAACAAGAGAGAGGGGGGTTGGTGATTCATGGCAACATCTGAGTGATGTGGGGTTTAGGACTCTTACAAGTGACTTACTGTGGGATAGGGACATTGCTCAGCCTGGGTTATTGCTTAAACATTGAAGGCATCACCCTGAGAAAAGGGCCATGCTTTTGTGCCACATGACCCCAAAAGCTAAAGTCAGGATCAAGAGCTGTGAGTTCTAATTGGAAGTAATTTTTGTTGTTGTCATTGTTATTGTAGCAGAATATTCTAAAATATTAGTAGATATGTCTATTACTATAAGTATTTAATCTGTCTAGAGAATTACCATCATTAGATGACTAATTGGACTGGATAGATTTTAAGGATCTTCCAGTTTTGAGACTTTCTGCTAGTTCTTGAATTATTTAGGTTGTTAGCTATAGGACTCAAATGCCTGTGTCTATAAACTTGGTAATGGTGACCCATGGTTGTAAGCTCTTGCATGGCCCCTTCTGCCCAGTTCCTTACACAGGAACCTAAAAAAGAAAGCATGATCAGGGCTGGTGAGATAGCTCCAAGAAAAGCATGTTCTGCATAAGCCTGATGATCCCAGTTCCATGTTAAGAACCCACCTAAAGGCGAAAGGAGAGAATTCAACACAGGTGTTCTCTGGCCTACACACAGACACTGTGGTATGTTTATGCCACATTTTCCCTCATCTCCTCATCTCCTCATCTCCTCATCTCTCTCTCTCTCTCTCTCTCTCTCTCTCTCTCATACACACACACACACACACACACACACAGAGACTTCAACACACACACACACACACACACACACACACACACACACACACACATAAAAAAGGCACAGGAAAGGGTTTGTACCCACTTCCTTCATCATCCTGGCTACTCCTCCCCTCCCCGCTTTGGTCAGACATTCTCAAACTTGAGCAGGCATCAGTATCATCTGGAGGCAACCCCAATTAGACTGCTTTCAAGTGTTCAGCAAACCTGAACTTTTACATCTAATAAATTTCCAGATGACATTGATAATGCTGGTCTATGAACCCTTTTGAGGACCACTGTGTTAGGCTATTATTTTTCTCTAGTTGATAGTATTATTGTTGTTTTATTTATTTGGCAGATGAGAATTTTTTTCCCTTGAGCAAGTAAGAAGACAGGTCAGAACTAATGCATTTGGCTGGGTCACCAGTGTTTTGTTTTTCCTCTTTCCAGATGCATTTGAACTTCTGGGGACAATAGATTTTATAAACAGAAACAACAGTTGTTTTTCCTCTCTTTCTTGCAGAAAACAAAGTCATTCACTCGAGTAGTTGATGGTTCTTTCTTTCCTGATGAACCGCTAGAACTATTGTCTCAAAAGACATTTAAAGCAGTCCCTTCTATCATTGGAGTCAATAACCAAGAGTGTGGCTACATATTGCCCATGGTAAGAATTCTGTCTTTCCTCCCTGCCTCTCCCTCAACAGCAAGGCAACTGTTTGCCTCCATAGATGATTAGCCCTGTGGTAAGGGTAGGGACCTATCACTCTTCCTGCAGCAATAATTTTCCCACTGACTAGAAGAAGGTGTCTCAGTCTGTTTAATGTCATTAAAACATAGCACTTGTATGTGGGGAATTTTAAGTTAAAGAGGTTTATTTTGCTTGTGATTCAGGCCAATAGACAGTAAAAACGGTATGGTAACAGCATTTGGAGATGACTTCACAGGCTATGTCACAACGTGTTGGAAAAGTAGAAAGGGAAAAGGCTACATGTAGAAGGGGCCCAGCATAAAGAGGTGGCACTACTTTATGACAACTTACTCTTGAAAACTGCTCAGGTCTTAGGAGAACTACATTAATCTCTTCAAAGGATGGTACTCCTTTGACCTAGTCACTTCTGCCTAGGTCCTACCTCATAGAGATTCAACTTTGCACAACACATTTATAATGGGGATGAAACTTCCAGTGCATGAACCTTGCTCCTTATACAGATATATTGCAAAAGAAGTAACTGTATGAAGAGGAGAGAGTTGGATCTATTTGTCTTTACTAAAAAAAAAAAAAAAAAAAAAAAAACACCAAAAAACAAAACCCAAAACCAACCAAACAAACAAACAAAAAACCAAACAAACACAAAAACTACAAGTGATTATTTCAAATAACTACAGTTACTATTTCAGATAGGTTTTGGAAACATAACTCCTTCAAATATTTTATACCTGGTCTTGTCCCTGGCATTCTGACTTCTGAAAAGAATTTGCATCTACTGTGGGATTATAGGATGCAGAGAAGTCACACACCTTAGAAATGCCAAACCATCAATAGGGGACACTCATAGGTTCCTGCATCCTGTAAAGTCACACTCTCCAGGGCATACAGAGAGTGTGCATAATTCACAGATGCATTTCAGAGCATGTTCAGAGCAATGCAGAATGTGGTGGGAAGAAATCTTCTCTAGGGGTCTCAGAGGACGATGGGGCTAAGCCCTCTGAGGAGGGATGATTGAACAAAAGGTGGGTGAGCATGGAGGGATGCTTTCTGGACTCTGGGGTTTAAGAAGCTTTTCATTTGCTTTAGAAGTTTAGAGGGGAGGGAAAACTCATTCTGATGTCAAAACTCATTTACCTAGACCTCTTCATTTTAAACTTGAAGGGTAAGGAGGTGATAAATAAAGGAATCAATGACCATAAACATTGTGACCGTTCCCCAGAGTGCCTTTCACATACCTGGCACACCACCTAAATGGGAACTTGCTAACAGGTCTCACCTCTTCTACTTTATAGTTAAAGAAATGAACGTTCAGAGGGTGAGAGTGGTGCCCATGTGTCCTAGACAGTGGTGTGTAGAGTCTATGTATTTAGCCTTTGTTTTTCAAGCGATGGGCCTGATGGTTCACAGAGAACACCCTGCTTATTTCCACAGAGGGACACCCCTGAGATTCTCCTCGGCTCCAATGAGACTGTCGCTCTTAACTTGATACACGTTTTTCTGGTAAGTGACTCTGGGTGGTGTGGCTCTCCAGACAGTCATTCACTTGAACAAAAATTTCATAGTCTTAAGTCCAAAGAACTCTAAAATCCTGAAGGCTTTTGGTAACGCTCATATTAGCCAAATGTGATCTGTGGCCACTGAGCCTTTTTGCTTCTATGTATTAATTTTCTTTATGGCATTATTAATCTGTCTTTGGGAAGTATTGGTGTGTATTTTATTGCCCCCCCCAAGAATGTTGTAAACCAACACAAATACTGAATTAGCTAAGTATAATTTGAAAAGTTATGAGTTATGAAACATACAGGGGGTTAAAATCCTATATTTGCTACAAGGCCATTACACATTGTGTTAAGTTCCAGCAATAACAGTCACACACTTATCTATTTATTTGTGAAGCATTTCATATTTTAGAAACATAGTAGCATCAGATCCTACTCTAGGCACTAAGGTGTGAAGGTAAATTTATTTCTTTCCTTCCTTCCATCGTCTTTCTTCATACAACAACTTCTATATAGCATAATCTCAAGGCCATGTTCATTGCTTTTATTGACTCATACCACATCTGTTTACTGAGACCAAATATGCTAAAGCTTCCTCGGGTGATGAGATACAATGTGGGGTGGGCAGACATGATCACGACTGTCACATGAAGCCAAGCAGATGAGAGCCCATGGCCTGGGATGTCCACAGGAGGATCAAGGTAGCTCTCTGCAGGGAGAAAGAGTTTCAGGGAGTCAGGATCCAGGGGAGGATAGGGAGAACTGTAGGGACCAACTGGGACCTGGGGATGGGGAGAGATCAGCTGAGGGAGGAGGTGCCTGCTGAGAGAGAGGATCAACAAGATCCTGATAACCCAGAGGTGTAAGAAATCAAAGTACCGATAAACAGAGAAGGGGAAGTGATTGGACTTCCATTTGAAGGTTCTTCTAGATGAAGAGTGGACTGACTGGGTGGGCCAGGGAACTCTTTAGTCCTTGGGTCTGGAAGAGGGTCTGGTGAATCTTGACTCTCCAATGGAGTGAATTGAGTCTGAAGATTGAGGGAAAAAGAGCAGTCGGATCTCTCTATTCATAGAGGGGATTTTCCTTGCTCTGGGTCATAGGGGAAGGGGCACTGGAGAAGAATGGCATTTCAAATGCTGAATGTGTCATGAGGCAAATCTCAGGGTTTTCTGGGATGGTGCAAGAGCAGTGTCTCTAAGACAACCTGGTAGCATGCAGGAGCTGCCTCACAAATGGTGACCAGTTCCTTGGCCTTGACCCAGAAGTCCCAGCATCTGCCTTGTGACTTTCTCCTGGTGATTGGGTAGTGACTGACAGCCTCTCCACCCCTCTGGACACTCCCAGGCCTGTCTGGTTTGTCATCTCATGACCCACAGGGACAGCATCCTTGTATTACAACTTACACTGCTGCAGCCATTTCTTACTCTGGGCCGGAATAATACACCCTCAGCCATCTGAGCTTCCGAAGAGTGTGTCTCAGCTGCACTCCTGCATGTGGCTTATGTGGCTTTGTTGCCAATTCTACAGAAATAATCCCATGGCTGTGGCAACAAAATAAAGGCTCACAGCATAACACATTTCCCAGTAGTACCTAGACCATTGGACCCCTTTAAACAGTCACCATGGTGACAGGCCCTTATATCCTAAGGAAGTTGACCTTCCCCAGTCTGCCATTGGTACTCAGGGCAAAGTCAAGGTTAGAAGACTTGGATGCAGCTGGAGCTGGATCAAAGGAGGCATCAAATGCTGGATGGCACACTTAGCAGTCATTCTCAGCAACCAAACCATTGAAGGCCTCTGCTGGAAAGCATGCTTGTAGAATGAAGTTTTTGTCCTGCCTAGTCCCACAGCCATTTAGTCCCAAATAAACACACAGAGGCTTATATTATAAACTGTTGGGCTGATGGCTCAGGCTTCTCATTGGCAAGCTCTCTCTTTATTATTAACCCATATCTATTAGACTTTGTATCTCCATTTAGTCTTTGCTTACCAGTAATGCCTGAGTCTCTTGCTGTAATGCCCGAGTCTCTTGCTTCCTTGGCAACTACATGGTGTCTTCCTTACTCCACCTACTGCCTTCCTCTATCACTGTTTGGATTCCCCACCTGGTTAAATCCTGCCTGTCCATTGGCTTAAACAGCTTTATTCATCAACCAATAAGAGAAATATTGTGGTTTAATAAGGATCAGATAAACAATTAGGCCGAACAGATGTTTATTCAGGGAGAAATAACTCACAACAGACAGGTAAACACCAACAGGTTCCTGCTTCCAAGAATTCCCCCCCAAGTCCTCCTGTCCCCTGTGGCTTGCAAGAGAGCACTCTCCTGTGCCTCCTCTGACTTAGTTCCTCAGGTCACTTCCACCCCTGGCTCCACCCCTCAATGGGTGTGGTCAGTGCCACAGAAGGAGACAAAGTGAATATCCCACTACAGAGAAAACATATTTACAGCATACAGAAGGACACCCTCATCACATCTTTTCTTGTTTTCTCATGTAATGCTAGAGCAACCCAGTTTAAAAATTATAGATGGGGAGACTGAATCTGCAAGACACCAAATGGCTTAGAAGCAGAGCTTGTCCCAAGAGCAGGAACAGCTTTGTGGATGTGTGTCCAGTGTATAACACAACACATCCTGCTCTGAAGGCCCCTCCCTTTAATGTGATGTTCTGCCATCATCTGGAAATTCTTAGTAACTTTGGAATACAGGACTCCAGATTTGCACTTGTGCTGAGCACCACCAGCGTATAATGTACATGGCTCAGGGCATGGGTTTGAATACAGAGCTGTGAAAGAACCATGGTTCCATCATCAATTTTTACTAACCATTTGCTCTGTTTATGTCTTAGCTTCCAAATCTGTGGAGTTATTTTTAATGCAACCTAGAATTGCTGTATGTGTGAAATGAGGCAACATATACAGATTTACAAATCTACCTGCACAGGCTAATTAACAGGTTGGCCATTGTTATTGACTTGGATTTCCTATGATCATGATATCTTTTCTTTCTCTTTTTCTTTTTATCCCTCCCTTCTTCCCTTCCTTCTTCCCTCTCTTCTTTCTTTCTTCTCTCTCTGTCTGTCTCTCTCTCTCTTCTTATCCACAGCATATCCCTACCCAGTATTTGCATGTTGTAGCTAAAGAGTACTTCCAAGGTATGCATTCCATGACTGACATCCGAGATACTTTACTGGACTTGTTTGGAGATGTGTTCTTTGTGGTTCCTGGGCTGGTCACAGCACGATATCACAGAGGTGAGTCCTTCAAGGATACAGACAGTAAGGTAGGAGGCTATGGGGGTTCATGCTGCCTACTGGGGAGCCACCCCTGGGTTTCTTCACTGTGAGGATATTTTTGATATATCCATGATGGAAGAACACTATATCCATCTTTGTAGTTCAGGAACATGGACTACTAATTACATTTCTTCACTTTTCTCTCTGGAGTTGGTTGCTTTTCAAAACATCTTAGCTATAGGAGTAATGGGGGAAGTGGAAGAGAAGAAAACATCCTTGGGGAGGTGATTTGAAGCTAATCTTCCCCTTTTATTCCTTCCTCTCTCCATTCCTTTCTCCCCTCCCCTGTCTTTCATTTCCCTTGCCTTTGCTTCTCTTGAAACAAATACTTAGCAATGAATGACCTCCTTTATGCATGATTCTGTTGTATTTTCTGGAAATTTGGCAACGAAACAAACAAATTAATATAGACTGGGTACGATGGCGATAACTGCAGTGGCATAAAAGGACAGAGGCGATGGGCCAGCTTGCCATGAGAGATCACTGTTGCATTAGTTCTGTAAATGATAGACAAGATGCCCACTGCTGAATTTGGCAATAAGGAGATCACTGGTGACCTTGACAATGACTTTAGTGGAATGATCAGAGAGTGGAAGCCTAATTTCAATGGTTTAAAGAAAAAGGGGAAAGTTGATCTGTATACTCAATACAAAACAACTTCAATTCTTTTGTGACAGTTTTATAGAAATTAACAAACTCTAAAATTCACATGGAAATGCAGTGATGGCCAAATCAATCTTGAGAAAGTGTAACAAAATTAGAGGAGATACAATTTACTTGATTTTAGGACTTGTCATTGATCTGTGATAACTGGGCAGGCCCAACCCCTCACTGAGGAGCTACTGGCACTGGAAAGTCGCAGGGGCAGAGAGGATCACTTTGTGTGGATGTTGCCACTAGCTGGTTCCACCAGTATGCCACCTCACCCATGTGCTAACTGGACTTAGTAGTTAGAAAATTAAAAGACATGAAGTTGAGGAAAGAAAGAGGGGAAACTGGGTATAGATAGTCATATCTCATTGTACACATCTATAAATTCCTCAAAAAAATAAAGAAAAACTTACAAAGGAAAGCACACTCCTTTAATTTCAGCACTTCAGAGGGAGTCAGATCTCTGAGTTTGAGGCCAGCCTGGTCTACAGAGAGAGAGAGAGTCCCAGGAAAGCCAGGGTAACACAGAGAAACAATGTCTACAAAACAAACACACATAAATAGATAAGTAAACACAAACAAGTAAATAAATAATGATAGCTGTGTGTTGTCTGGAGAGTGGACAAGTCCGATAGTTGAGCATAGTGGAGAGTCCAGAATATAGACCCACTCTTTTCTAGCTGTAAGTAGAACTGGAAGCCAGTGAGATGACTCAGTGGGTTAAGATACTTGCTGCCAAGCCTGAGGACCTGAGTTCAATTCTCAGAGTCCACAGACTGGAAAACAGAAGAAACAAACCCAATAAACTGTTCTTTGATTTGCACACAAGTGGTATGGCATGCAGATGTGTGAGTGCACACACATGGGTCTGCTCACGTGCACACATATATATACACACATACCACACACACTCTATATGTGAGCTCAAATACACACAGAGTCTAACTGAAAAGACTGTGAGTTCCTCTGTTTTTCTTTTTCTGTTTTGTTTGTGTGATTGCTGGTTCCAGAGGTTTATATAATCCCAATAACTTATTACATCATAAACTGATCACTAAGGTACCAGAAATCAGTCTTCAATGGCAGCTTAGGACAAATAATACAAATTTTATAAAGTTAGTATAGAACATCAGTTAAAAAAGTTAATCAACAGCACCCAATCAGTGAAACATCAAAACCCAGGAGTTGGACAGATCAGATCCCGTCACTTGTACACTAGAAGTTCTCTTTTTGTTGTTATTGTTTCTGTTTTGTTTTTTAAAATTACATTACACAAAGAAATGAGAATGTATTGCTCACATATAGGAAAAGGAAATTAATAGAAACTGTTTTTGAGGAACTCCAAATATGGGAACAATTGAACAAAAATGTTAAATCAACTATTTTAAATATGGAATGGCAGGAATATTGCCACTGCCTCAGTGAAAATCTACTATTTTAAATATGTGCAAGGAAGCCATGAGAATACATTATCATTAAGTACTAGCTATAAAGAGATAGGATTTATTAGAGAAAAAACATGAGAAGAAACTGAGCAGAGTGGGAAGGCACAGCAAATGAAGTGAACAAGTTATGCAGAGATCCATTCTAGTTCTGAACACACAAAAGAAAGAACAAGGAACTTAGTTATACCATTTGAGACCCTCAATCTGAAAGAGAAGAGAATAAGGGAAGGTGATCAGGGCATAGGAATCTTGTGGGACAATTTGATCAACCAAATTTATGTATAATAGGATCCCAAGAGAGATAGGAGAGAAAAAAGTCAAGAAGAATAAGTAATGGACAAAATGTCCTAAAGTTGTTGAAAGTTGGGCATTTAAGAATTTAAACAATCCCCCCCATATAGGAAAAACTCAGAGACACCAAGAGAAACATCATATCTAAAGTCAAAGAAAAATAAAAGAGCTTCATGGACACTGGAAGAGACTTGGTACTTGTCATCCAGAAATGAGATTACCATAGGATTTAGCTAAAGAAATGACGGTGATCAAAAAGCATGGGAATGACATATTCCAAGTGCTATGAGATGGAATAGTTAAGGCTGCTAACCAATAATTAGATACCTAGTAAAACTGTTCTTCAGAAAAGAAGTAGAAACCATGACATTTTCTGGTTCACTGGCCTTTCACTTATCATTAACAAACTTTCCAGAGAAGGGAAGGGAGTCCTTTATAGATTTTAAGGTGAAATAAAAAGATTCGGAAAGCATTTCAAAACCACATGGACAGGTAAATAACATGTAAGTAAATATGGAAGTCATTATTTATTTTTATTTATAGCACCCCATTTCCTAAATAATTTTAAAGACAATTTCATAGGCAATTGTAAATCGTAGTAAGTAAATGGTAGTAAGTAAATGGTAGTAAGATACAATGTATAGTGATATAAACTTAGTCTTAACA
The DNA here is from genome assembly GCF_943737965.1 of Phodopus roborovskii. NCBI lineage: Eukaryota > Metazoa > Chordata > Mammalia > Rodentia > Cricetidae > Phodopus > Phodopus roborovskii. Next base: position 4,601,927 of record NW_026126487.1, on the reverse strand, counting down.
GCATGAAGTTTTTATGCTATCAAAAGTAAATTTAATTTGAACTTTATTATAAGTTAAGTTGTGAACTACAAATGTTAAACATTAATTTAGAAAATAACTAAAAATATGTGGTAAAAAAGTGGGTCAAAATGACTCAGTAGAAAATCCTAATACAGAAGAAGGCTGTAACAGAGCAACTAAAAAAAAAAACAAAACAAAACAAAACAAAACTGCTAGAAGAGACAGAAAACAAATAGCAAGATGGTGGAAGTCAGTCCTCTCTCAGCCATTGTTTTGAATTAAATGAACTAACATCTTAACAGGCAGATGTTGTAAAGGGATTAAAGAAACTATGACATATATTCTTTTGAAGAGATTCACCTGAGAAACAAGGGTGCACATTGACTGAAAGAGAAATAATGGAAAAGACATTCAGTGCAGACTGCCACCAGAAGAGACCTGGGCCTGCTGCATAAGTCAGACAAAATAAATCTGGAGACTGAAAGTGTGACAAGACACAGGGAAGGACCTTATGAAAGGGCATCTGCACCAAAACATATCAGAATTAAAAACCTATATGTATCTTATAATAGAGCCACAAAAGATGTGAAATAAAGGTAACAGAAAAAGCTTGAAGGGATACTTTTACTATAATAGTTTGAGACCTTAACACCACAATTTCAATGACAAGACAATTGTGCAAAATATGAAGAGGGCAATAATAGATGAAAATAATACTATAAATCAAACAGACCTAACAATGCATATAGAACATGATATACAACAGTCATTAGAGTTCACTTTGTTTTTGTTAACATGTAATGTCCTCCAGGATAAACTACACATTTGCTCACAGGTTTCTCAACACATCTAAAAGAGTGGAGTTTCATCCCAGTGGAGTGCAAGCAAAAATCAACAAGAGGAAATACAAAAAACTCAATAATGTAGAAATTAAACAACATAATTTTCATACTGAAAATATTATGGCAAAATATGTATGACAAAACTCTTATTACTTTAACCATTTTAATGTATCTCCTATAAATTAAATAATATACTATTTATCCTTTTGTCTAGCTTATTAGTATAATGCCTGAAGGGTCATCTATTTACTACTATATATCAGAATTCCTCTCTTGGGCTTAGGAATATTCTTTGCCTGTGTATGCCACGTTTATATATGGTCATTTGAGTGGTTATACCTTCTGATTGTGGTGAATAATGCTGTTTTGACATGTGTGTACAGATAGCCATTCTTTTAGATGCTATCTGTATCAGAGGCTAGAGTACTGGACCACACATCATTCTAAGTTTTGAAGAACCACGTATTACTTTCTCCAGTGGCTGTGTCAGTTTTCCTTCTCTGCACCAATGAACAAGAACAGCATCTCTCCCTGCCACACCAGCACTTGCTTCCTGCAGTTTCAGAAGGGATACCTATCACATACATGTATATACAGGTGAAGTGTCACCCAGCTACACTGTTGACTTGTATTTCCCTAATGATTAGACAAGTTAGGGGTGTTTCCATGTTCTCAGACATTTTAAAATGAACTTTTAAAACTAATGGCTCTTAAGATGAGATGTCATACATACATATCAATTCTCCCTCCCACATATCCATCTCCTATACCTACCCCATTTGCTTCTTGTCCCCTCCCTCCTTTAGACAACTTTTCTTCTGCCCCCTCTGTCTCCTCTTCCTCTTTATCTTTTGATCTCCCTCCATATGTATGTGTATATATGCTTTGTATATACATGTATATGTAAGTATGTATAAATACAAGTGTTAAAAAAGTGAAATATTTTCCAAATATTTTCATGTCTCTTAGCAAAATGTCTGTGAAAATCCTTTGCTCTTTTTTTCTTTGAACTGAAAATTACCTTTTTTTTGTTTCAAGGATTCTATATATATTACACAGAATAATTGCTTTTTTGACATGATTTGCAAGTATTTGCAATGGTCCGCAAGACATTCTGAGGACTGATGTCTTGCTCTGTTGATAACGTTCAATAACTGGATACTAACTGTAAATTTTCATGCATATTGCCTCACATTATCTTTGCTAATTGTGTATTCTGTTTCATATGCTAGAAATCATTTCCAAATCCAAGACACAGGGGAAAATGTATTTGTTGTTTCTAAGTGTGTGTGTGTGTGTGTGTGTGTGTGTGTGTGTGTGTGTGTGTGTGTGTGTGTGTTGGGTTGATGGACATGTTCTGTGTGGAGCGCTAATGATTATGCATAGATTTGCAAAAGCTCCTCAAATTCTACATTTGAGATAGGTGCTTTTTATTATTTGTAGAAGGATAATAGAAAGAGAGGGAATGAAAGAAACAGAAGTAGATGTATCATGGTGTCTTGTTGAGATAGCTGCTGAGAAATGAGCCAATAATTGAAGAAAAATTGAGAGCAAGAGTATATGTGGTTTGTGTGTGTGCATGTAAATGCCTGTGTGTGTGCTCATGTATGTGTGTGCATTGTTACAGAGGGCTTTGGTTTGCATGCATATGGGTTATTTTGGAAGGAGAAAGTTACTCTGTGTACCTCCAGACATCTGAACCAGGGTCAATGTATCTGGGCTCACTATGCATGTTTTTCTCTTTTTAGAGAATAGAATTCTTTCCTTCTCAGGTTGTGCTCAGGGTTGTCACATCTTTGTCACTAGGGATGAGAAGACTTCTATAGAGGGCAAGGAACAAAGGAAGGAAGGAAAGAAGGGAGGAAGGGAGGGGAGGAGGGAGGAAGGAAGGGAGGGAGGGAAGGAAGGAGGAAGAAGAAAACTAGGGAGGGAGGGTGGGCAGGCAGTTAGGCTGGCTTTGTGGCCTCTGAGCGATTGCACTTGGGTCTGTAAATCTCGACTTGACAGGTGGGGATGCAGGGCCTTACCTTACTTGGGTGAATGTTTGATGATTTTTGTTTTTTCTCAGATGCTGGTGCACCTGTCTATTTTTATGAGTTTCAGCACCGACCCCAGTGCTTTGAAAACACAAGGCCAGCCTTTGTGAAGGCCGACCACACAGATGAAATCCGCTTTGTCTTTGGAGGCCCCTTTCTGAAGGGTGATATAGCCATGTTTGGTAAGTAACTAGCTGTGGGATCCTCTTGCAGGAACATGGAATGTGGTATGAGGTGAGAAGAGCCAATTCCTCACCGCTTACGTAAAGGCCCCACTCAGCCCATCACTATACCAGAGTCAGTAAGGACTGGCTGGCTGGGATTTAATCACCTGAGTAGTTTACAAGCATACACCTCTCTCTCTCTCTCTCTCTCTCTCACACACACACACACACACACACACACACACACACACACACTGAAAAGTTACAAGCAAATCACACATAGGAACTACCACTAAAATAGTGAGTTTAAAACAACATGAAATGAACACTCTTAACTAATCCAGCCTGGTCTTTGACAGAGGTTGGAGCTGTTAGTGAGAATAATTGTGGACTGTAGTTTAGTCATTTTGTTGATCTATCCATCCTTATCTTAGAGATAATGAGAAAGATGCTGCTTAAGTTTTTATAAGGATGAAACTAAACAATTGCCTTAAAGCAAACATTGGGTGCTTAATATGTGTTTTTACTCAGTTGAGAGCTCACACTTCGGGTGAAGAAAGGCCTCTCCAGACTGGTCCAGACTAGAAACAATGAACAGCCTTAGTGTTAGGGAGGTAGATTCCCTGAAATCTAGAGTCTCTAAAGTCTATAAAAAGGGAAAGCTAATGTGGTGATATATTATTTATGATTTAGGAAAGCTTGCCTGAGAATTCAGGAAGCAAAGTCATCCTCAAGCCATAGAGATCAGGCAGTGATGTACACACCTTTAAACCCAGGATCTTTGATCCTAAGATCACCTTTGAACTGTTTCTCTTTAGGACTGGATCAATTTCATGTAGCTCAATGTGGCCTTGAACTAACAGAGATCCTTTCTACCTCTTAACCCTGAGTCCTAGGACTAAAGGTGTGTAGCACTGTCTCCTAGCTTCTGGCTGCTGGGATTAAAGGTGTGTGTGCCCGGCTTTTATGGCTTATAGGTGACTTTACTTTCTGAATCCTCAGGCAAGCTTTAATAAATTATAAGTAATATGTCACCACAAGGTAATAAAAGCCTGAACAACTTGTGGAAAAGGAGACGTGTAGATGGCATTTAATGAATGAAAGCCTCTCAGTTTCAGTTACAGTAGGAGAACAGCAGGCTACCCTTGGCTGGTGAAGCATTCTTTCTTAAATAAATCCATGTTGGGAAGGACAGTACATTTTAACTTGTGTATTACAGCAGGCTTGGGAAACAGACAATTTCATATATTAGAAGAAGGCCATGAGTATTTTCAGTGTATACAGTCCTCCTTAGCTTAGCTCTTCTGTGTGTAGACGTTTTGAATAATTATATCCACATGTGCAAAAATATATGTGTGCATGAAAACATTACCTTTTCCAAAAAAGACACTGTAAATATCCATCACTACAATATTGGATGCCTATACTTTACATTTATGCAATCTTAAATGCAATTGCATATGCACATGCTTGAATGCATATAGTATGATTGTGTAGAACACCACTTGGCAGACATACAGGTGACCATATAGAACTTACAGATAGAATTTCCAGGCCCATCTTCTTGAATGTACCTGAGACATTGGAAACAGTGCTTGCCTTTGAGCTGGCAGCTACGTACCTGCAGGAAAGTGATGGGATTTACCTGGCCTTTTTCCTGTGCCAGGTATTGCGAATGAGGCAGAGGGTTTGCAGTTGCTATAAGCAAACGTCATTGTTTTATAGATGGATTGCAGCCTCTTTGGAATTGATTACTGTTAGAGGCATCTTGGAATCAATCTTCAGCAGATGGCAGTGACTGGCTGCAGTTAATGAGACAGAGAGAGAGAGAGAGAGAGAGAGAGAGAGAGAGAGAGAGAGAGAGAGAGAGAGAGAATGAATCCCAAGAATCCTGCAGCCAAATGGAAATGGCTAGAGAGAAGACCAGTGAGGAAGATGTATTCAGCATTGTTTGGAAGCCAGGATTCTTTGGTGGTGCCCCAACTGCAGATGGGAGCTAGGACTTACTTGTAAAGATTCAGCGAGGGGCCAAGGCATGAACAGGCTCACTGAATGGGAGTAGCCTCGAGCCCGGGGTGAAGTAGGTAAGTGGCTGGATTTGTGTTCATTTGCAGAGGAAGCCACCGAGGAAGAGAAGTCGTTAAGCAGGAAGATGATGGAATACTGGGCTAACTTTGCCAGGAGCGGGTAAGTGAGCCAGCTGGCCTCCTTGCCGGCGGGTGTTTGAGGATGACCTGCTCATTGGAATCTGCTCTCACTTTCAGCAATCCTAATGGGGACGGCCTGCCTCAGTGGCCAGTCTACGACCAGGACGAGCGGTACCTGATGCTGAATTTGAACATTAGTGTGGGACAGAGATTGAAAGATCGGAGAGTGGAATTTTGGACGGATACCCTCCCCCTGATCATGTCTGCGTCAGAAGCACTACTCAGTTCTGCTTCTTCCTTAACCCTCTTGTCTCTATCTCTGCCTTTCCTTTTCTCTGTTCTTTAGAAGTCATCATTGTGTGATTCTGAATTTCCTCTTCCCAAGTTTCTCCCCCAATCATTATCCTCATTCCCAGTAGAGCTGCTTTCTGCAGGGATTTCTACTCACTAATCTGCTTTAGCTGGTGTTTTATGGGCTTAGGGGTGAGCCTCATGAAATTCTTTTCAACATTAAAAAATTCAATTTGTCTTGGAAGGTAATGCGATTTCCTCAATGAGTCTGGAGAAGGACTGGTCCATTACTTGTCATATAATGATCCTGTTACTCACATGAAATAAAATCAAAATGCAAAATATATGCAAAATATATAACAGAATTTAATTTGTACTGATAAATCCCCTCCACACCCCAGCACTCAAGACACAGATGGAATAAAATGGGAGTCCCTTAACCTCGGGGCAGTAGAGCTTTTAGTGTGAACCAAGTCCTGGGCACATCTGGGTTTGAGCTGATAGGTCTTAGTGGGACATGTGGGGAAAGAAGGCATGCTGGGAAGAGTTCTGCTCCGATGTCATCCGAAGCCCAGGAATGTAGAGGTCTAAAACCAGAGAGCAAAGGTCAGGTCTGGAATGAGGAGAAATGAGGCTTTGCTGATGGGATGAAGATGATTCCACAGTTTATCAAAGCTTTGCCGAGTGTGTCATATATACCAGGCATGTCCCCAAGGGATACTGTAGTGAATAAATAGCATGCAAGCAGGTATTGGGAAAGATCCACATCTCTGAATCTTATGGTGTAAGTTTGCTGAGTGCTACTTGGGAGAGGCAAGGTGTTTTAAGATGTAGCCTAGAGGGAACTTGATTTAGAATGAAGATGTAGGCTTTCTCTGGAGAACTCGTATTTGCACTAGAAAGGATGGAATCGACTTAGCCACCTGGTAGGTAGGTGTGTGTGAGTGTGTGTGTGTGTGTGTGTGTGTGTGTGTGTGTGTGTGTGTATGTTCGTTCTGTTCACCACTATTCAAAAAATGAAGGTGACAGTATTATTTTTTTATCTGTACTATATCTATAAAACTTGCCACAGTTATTATTGTGGCTGTTTCAGGATTGCACAAGAGGTACAAAGAGTAGGTGGGTTTCTGAGATGCCAGTAACATCAAGTTTATCTGGCTCAGACATCTCTTACTTACAGAGTGACAGCCCAGAAGTGTTTTCTTCAGCCCAAATAAAAAAGAAATGGCTTGCAAATAGTAATGGTCTAATTTTATTAGAGGAACTTTGTATTAAAAGTCATACTTCCAACATCCCTAGAAAATAAAAACAGGAGAAATGGGGCTTCCTCCAGCCCATCTCTCCCTTTTTGAATTCCCTGACCTATGGCAGACAGATGCTTCCTGCCACCAAATTCACCAGAGGGATCTGGAGGCAGAACAAAACATTTGCCATTGGCTGCCATTCCTGTCTTGCCCCTTCACTCTCCGGGGTGGGGGGTGTGGGAGAGAGAGAGGGACCCGGAGGAAGAACAAAGCATCCAATATCGACCGCCTTTCTTGTCAATCAAAAGAGATGAAGAAGGTCATATCATATTCATCACAGGAAAAACCCATCAGTACAAAGTCCCATTTCTGAACATTCATGTTCCAAATACAAAGGTACCCATATTTGTAAAAGAAACATTATGAAAACTCAAATCTTATATAAACCCTCACACACTTATAGTGGGAGACTTCAACACCCCACTCTCACCACTAGACAGGACCACCAGACAGAAACTTCACAAGAAAAAGAAGTTATGTCTCAATTGTATTTAACAGATGTCTATAGAACATTTGATCCAAACAAAAAAGAATATATCTTCTTCTCAGCTCCACATGGAACCTTCTCTAAAATTGACCACATAATGAGCAACATAGCAAACCTCCATAGATACAAAAAATTGGAGTAATTCCCTGTATCTTATCAGACCACCAGGCTTTAAAGTTAGAATTTAACAACAACACAAATTTCATAAACCCTACAAACTCATGGAAACTGAACAATGAGCAATTGCACCATTCCTGGGTCAAGGAAAAAAATAAAGAAATTAAAGATTTCCTAGAATTCAATGAGAATGAGGACACAACATACCCAACTTATGGGACACTTTGAAAACAGTACTAAGAGGAAAGTTTATAGCAATAAGTGCTCACATGAAGAAACTGGAGAATAGTCACATCAGAGAAATAACAGCACAACTGAAAGCTCCAGAACAAAAAGAAGCAAATTCACCTCAGAAGAGTATATGTCAGAAAATAATCAAATTGAGGGCGGAAATCAATAAAGTAGAAAAAGAAAACAATACAAAGAATCAGTGTAACAAAGAGTTGGTTCTTGGAGAAAATCAACAAGATAGACAAACCTTTATCCAAACTAACCAAAAAAAAAAAAAAAAAAAAAAAAAAAACAGAGTGAGAATATGCAAATTAGCAAAATCAGAAATGAAAATGGGGACATAACAACAGACACTGAGGAAATCCAAAGACTCTTCAGGTCATACTTTGAAAACCTGTACTCTACAAAATTCAAAAATGTAAAGGAAATGGACAATTTTATGGACAGATATTACTTTCCAAAAACAAATCAAGAACATATAAGAAGCAATTTAAACAGAACTATAACCCCTAATGAAATAGAAGCTGTCATCAAAAGTTTCCCAGCCAGAAAAAAAGCCCAGGGCAAGATGGCTTCAGTGCAGAATTCCAGCAGAAATTCAAGGAAGAGCTAATACCAATACTCCTCAAATTGTTCCTCACAATAGAAGCACAAGGTTCATTACCAAACTCTTTTTACAAGGCCACAAGTACCTTAGTACCCAAGCCACACAAACACACAACTAAGAAAGAAAACTACAGACCAATATCCCTCATGAACATTGACCAAAGATACTCAATAAAATACTGGCAAATTTAATCCAGAGCACATCAGAGAACTCATCCACCATGACCAAGTAAGCTTCATCCCTGGGTTGCAGGGATGGTTCAACATACTAAAATCTATCAATGTGATCCACCATATTACCAAACTGAAAAAGAAAAACCACATGATCATCTCACTAGATGCTGAAAAAGCCTTTGACAAAATTCAACACCCTTTCGTGATAAAGGTCTTGGAGAGTTCAGGGATAAAAGGAACATACCTAAACATAATAAAAGCAATATACAGTAAACCAACAACCAACATCAAACTGAATGGAGAGAAGCTTAAGGCAATTCCTCTAAAGTCAGGAACAAGACAAGGCTACTCTCTCTCTCCATATCTCTTCAATATTGTACTTGAAGTTCTAGCTAGAGCATTAAGACAACAAAAGGAAATTGGAAAGGAAGAAGTCAAACTTTCTCTATTTGCAGATGATATGATAGTTTATATAAGTGACATGAACAACTCTACCAGGAAATTCCCAGAGCTGATAAACACCATCAGCAAAGTGCCAGTATATAGTAGCCCTACTATATACAGATGATAAAGGGGCTGAGAAAGAAATCAGTGAAGCATCACCCTTTACAATAGCCACAAACAACATAAAATATCTTGAGGGTAATGCTAACCAAACAAGTGAAATACCTGTATAGCAAGAACTTTGAGTCTTTCAAGAAACAAATTAAAAAACATACTAGAAAACAGAAAGATTTCCCACTTTCTCTTCTAAGAACTTCAGTGTGGCTGGATTTATGTTGAGGTCTTTTATCCATTTGGACTTCAGTTTTGTGCATGATAATAGATATGGATCTAACTGTAGTCTTCTACAAGCCAGAATCCAGTTATGACAACATCATTTGTTGAAGATGCTTTCTTTTTTCCATTGTCTAATTTTATCTTCCTTGTCAAAAATCAGGGAAATGCAAATCAAAACAGCTCTGAAATACCATCTTACTCCTGTCAAAATGGCTAAAATCAACAAAATCAATGACTGTTGGTGATGGAAAGGATGTGGAGAAAGGGGAACACTCCTCCACTACTGGTGGGAGTGCAAACTTGTACAGCCACTTTGGACATCAGTATGGTGGTTCCTCAGGAAAATGGGAATCAGTCTACCACAGGACCCAGTAACCCCACTCTTAGGCATATAGCTAAATGATCCATATCCATGCAACAAAGACATCTGTTCAACTATGTTCATAGCAGCATTATTTGTAATAGTCAGAACCTGGAAGCAACCTAAATGCCCCTCAACTGAAGAATGGGTAAAGAAAATGTGATACATTTACACAGCAGAGTACTACTCAGTGGAAAAAAAAAACAATGGAATCTTGAAATTTGCAGGCAAATGGATGGAACTAGAAGAAACCATCCTGAGTGAGATAATCCAGTCCAAAAAAAAAAAAAAAAAGACAAAACATGGTATGTACTCACTCATATATGGATTTTATACATAGAGCAAAAGATCATCAGTCTACAATCCACACTGCCAGAGAAGCTAGGAAATAAGGAGGACCCTAAGAAAGACATACAAGGTCTCTCCCACAGAAGGAGAAAGGAACAACATATCCTGAGCAAATTGGAAGCAAGGGGGAGGGGAGAGGGACTTAAGAGAAACAGAAGGGGAGAAAAGGAGGGGGAGAGGAGAACATGAGGGAGCAGGAAGATTGTGTGGGGGAAAGAATAGAGATCAAGAAAAGTGATACCGTAATAGAGGGAGCCAGTGCAGGTTTAAAGAGAAATCTAGAACTAGGAAAATGTCCAGAGACCTGCCTACAAGGATTACCCCAACTAACAATTTAAGCAATACTGGAGAGGCTACCTTAAATGCCCTTCCCTGATAATGAGATTGCTGACTACCTTATATGCTATCCTAGAGCCTTCATCCAGTAGCTAATCGTAGCAGAAGCAGACACCCACAGCTACTGAGCTGAACTCCAGGAATCCAGTTTCAGAGAGGGAGAAGTGATGAGCCGATAGGTCAAGAACAGGCTGGAGAAACCCACAGAAACTGCTGACCTGAACAATGGAAAGCTCATGGACCCCCAGACTGATAGCTGAGAAACCAGCATAGTACTGACCCAGAACCCCTGAACGTGGATCTCAGTTAGGAGTCCTGGGAAGTATATGGGACCTCTGGCAGTGGAACCAGGATGTATCCCTAATGCAGGAATGGACTTCAGGAGCCCATTCCCTGTGGAGGGATACTCTCTTAGACTAGAGACATGGAAGAGGGCCTAGGCCCTACCCCAAATGACTTGACAGATTTTTGATGATCCTTCCTGGATGGTCTTACCCTCCCATGAGGAGTGGATGGGGTACCCTGGGTCATTTCTGGTTCTAGAAAGAGGTCACATGATTTACGAGGGAGTTCAAAAATTCCATGGCCCCTGGAGAGTTCTTTTCTGTGTTGATATTTAGAAAAACTATCAACTTGAAAGCACTTATTTAAAAAAAAAACAGTCAAGGTTAAGGAAGTGATTCAGTCCATAGAGTGCTTGGCTTCCAAGTATGAACAGCAGAACCCACATATGAATGCTGGGTGTGGTGGTAACTACCCCATCCCAGTGCTGGTGCAGTGGAGACTGGTGCATCCCTGGCTCACTGGCTAAGTAATCCAGCCTCATTGGTGACCTTCACACTGGTGAGAGATGCTGTCTTAAAAGGGACAAACTCTATCCCCGAGGGTGACACCTGACACGTGTGCCTTGTACACATATGAATGCAGCTATGCAACACATGTGCCTTAAACTACTGCATGAGGCAATGCGCATGCTCCATTAACATGGCCTAACGTGCAGCATTCTCAAGCAGGGTTCTGATTTTGGCAGGTGTCTTGCTGGTGACATCTCCACGCCACCCAGACACAGAGCCCTATCCTGCCATGCAATCTTACGTGTTGTGGAGTGGAAGTTGATATACAAATGAAAGCTGATGTCTTTTTATTTTTCTATTTGGCTGTGGCTCCCCTCTAAGGAGTATAAAAGAATCCTTTGGATGAATATTCCAGTATCCAACTGGTCTCTAGTCACACGAAGTAGAAACTTCTTGCATGGCCTTGGCAGCTATATCTTTAGTTCAGACATCTGATGCTCACTTTAAGAATCATCGAGTCTATTTAATTTTATATAAAAAGTCCAATTAAATGAAAACAAACATTTATACACAATATTTGGGAATTTGAGCGTCGTTCTTTCCAAACTACTTCCTGCTGGTAAGGGGCGCTGTCATGGGGGAGTCAAAAAAAAAAAAAAAAGAATCATCGGGTCTATGCTCAGTCTGTATATACTGTATATCAGTTGCTAATATCTCTCCAGAAGTCTGTTTTAGTATCCTGAACATTGATGCATATAGTTCCATTTAATTTTTGTTGTTGCCGTTTTGAGACATATTGCACATAGCCTAGTCAGACCTTGACCTCAGTACATAACTGAAAGTGACCTGGGATTTTTTAATCCTCCTGCCTCTACTTCCCAAGTGCTAGGGCTATACATATGTACCTAGCTTTAGACACATAATTTCATGAGCTATTTTGAGAATGAATGACTATTTTTATTTTAAAATATTATTTATGGAAGCAAGATTTTTAAGAACATGGGTCAGTGTAAGCTGCCCGACTCTTTAAGTTTACTCTTGGTGAGCTATATGAATTCGCTGTTCTGAGGAGCCACACCAGTTTCTTCTCATCAGAGATACAAGTTTGCAGCACATATCAGTTATCTATGCTTTTCCATCGTTGTAGAAGTCCCAAATAACCTTCAATAAATGATTTGTTTTCTTTTTACTAGGAGGTAGTTTTAGTTCCCTCACCCCCAATCTTTGACCCCTTTCACTAAATCAAACCAACATCATATTTAGGATCCATGCAGCAGTCTTGGACTGTAAATTTCATAGTGTCCAGGAGATGGCAGCACGAGAACAAGGAAACGGTGCTTCCTCCTGCTGGCGGCTCCTGGTAGCAGCTGCAACTCTGTACATTTAGGATGGAACACAAGCATATGGAACTGGCCACTAGAAAGAACAACATTTATGTCCTTTGTTTTTTCTGTAACGTTTCACATGGGAAGCAGTGGAATCCATGACCCAAAAGGCTAGACTCATATGCAGAACAGAGGCTGAGCAAAGCCTGAAGTTTTTGTTTTTGTACTTTCCTGCAAAGTTCCCATGACAGAGCCTCAGGTCCAGGCCGGGCTTTTCTTCTGTTCTCTGGAGGGGCTTCAGACTGTGATGGTTTGCTCAAGGCAGAAGCCCAATTTTCCCCTCTCAGCATCTGGCTTGAAATGCATGTCACCTTCCGTCTTTGTCTTTGTCAGAGATGGAGAGAGAGTAGGAATTGTGCTCAGCCTTCCACAGGGAAGACACCTGACTGGTACTTCTTTCTCCGGATGTCTTTCCTAATGTGGAGGGGAAGGCCATTTGCTTATAACCTGTATCCTCAGCTAAAGTTGATTTAAGTGTGGCTCATTTGTTCCCTGGGAAGGAAAGGGCAGGAAGAACAAAACACCAACATACATTGTATATGGGTGTGCAAAAATACAGACTACACTTATTAATGAGTGCTGGCTTGAATGGATTGGAGCTCAGGTGTATAGGAGTAGGGTGTGTAGTAAGCGGGCCTATCAGGAAGGGTGCTGTGTTAAGATGGTGCCAAAGGGCTGACCAGGAGTAAACGTGCTCATGATGGTAAAGGAGCACCTATGGGGACAGTTTTCAAGGCCTGAGCTGCCCGAAATACTTAAAAAAAAATTTAAAAAACAAACAAAAACCTTGACAAAAACAGCAAACAGGGAGTCATATTAGTCCATCTTCTGTTGCTGCATCAACATTCTTGAGGTTGAGATGTTCATAAAGATCAAAAGCTTATTGAATCAACAGTCATGGGGTTCAAAAACATGGTGTTGGCATCTGCTTGGCTTCAATAAGGACTTCAGGACAGATGACACTGCAATGGTGGTGCATGTTCAGAAGAGAGCACCCGGGAGAGCTAGGATCACCCACAAACAGCAACAACAATCCATTCTGTCCCTCAACATCTGGCAAAGAGCAATGTTGAAAGAATTGAAGAGTACAAGATTCTGGCCCACTATGCTGTCTGTCCCCAAGGTGGAAGACATTCCAGAGAGGAGTCTTGCTTTGCAAAAGCCACGATCATCTATTCTTGATGCTTATTCCAAGCAGTGTCCTCCAGACTTGTGCCTTGGGTTCCCTTGGTGATGGACTGAGACATGGGGGCTGTAAGCTGAAATAAACCCTTTCCTCCCCAAGTTGCTTTTGGTCATGGTGTTTATCACAGCATTGGAAACTCCTTAGTATATAGCACAGAATCTAGAACCTGGAAGGTGTACATGGAATATAGCAGTTGGTTAAGGCTCTGGCAGTAGATGTTTCCCTGAAGCTCTAGGAGATGACTGCAATGACTATGACTTTTGACCAGTCTAATGTCCGTCACATAGCTGGTGATGGTGGTCAAGATAGTTGTTGTCGGTATGTTATTAAATGACTATCAATGGTTCATTTATTGCATTAAGTAGCTTGCTTTCAGGTATAGATAGTTTTATACATATAATATGTTATTATCTATATTTCCTCACTTACATTTTTATCTTATCAACATTTAATTTAAGTAAATTGATATATTTACCTCTAATTTAGCGGAGGTAATTCTGGTCTTAAATTTATAGGAATGTAAAAAAAAATACTACATTTAAAGAAATTTAAAGAAAACCCAATGATATAGATAGTATGCTGATATGGTGTAAACCTCCAAATATAAAGCAGAGGAGGGAGGGAGGGGAGGAGAATTTTTAGCCCAGGGAAAAGACATCCCCCTGAAAAGCATGTCCTGGCACCTCATGTCCTCTCTCCAAGTCCCTCCTTTTGACAGCTCAGTCATTCAGCTATGGACTCCTCAGATGATCACTAAATTGTAAAACTTATGATCCACTCACCTCAATAGCACCATGAGCTGGGACCAATGATTCAATCAATACACAAAAGATGTAGGTATTCATTTCTTGACAAATTCATAACAGCAAAGGCCTGACTATGTATATGACTTCTGGGAAGCTCTTTGGAAGAGGAGGTGTTTCTGCTCCATTAGATAATGTAGTTGGTCTGCTTATGCAGGGCAGAGATGGAGGTTTGGGGAGGGGACAGCACATCCTGTAAAAGGAGCACAGAGAAGTCAGAGCTGAAAGAAAGATTGCTGTTCCACAGCGTGGTTCCATTCTCTGGTCCTGGCCTTTCTTCCTGTTTGCATGACTTATGGTGAGTCCCATGAAATATGAATATGTAGAAGCTCTGTTCCAGGGAAGAGGCAGGCAGAACTGCAAGGGATGATGGGTTTGGTTCTGTAGCATGGTTTGTCTTCCAAACTTGGACTTGAATTTGGGGTAGTCATGTCTAACCAGCCTTGGCCATGAAAGATGACACAGAAGACTCTAAAGTTCCTGAGACCCTGCAGCAAGCACCAGGTTCAGAAAGGCCAGTGTGCTTATGGAAGGTTTCATACAGGGGGATTAAAAGAGATCATATTATTTCCCCCTTGATTCTTAAAATATTTCTGCCTGGATTATGAACTATCTAAAAAAGATGTTTAAATTTTTTGGCATAATTTTAAAGTTAGTGGAATGTGGCTCTAAATCCAGTTCAGGCTGTGTATCCTTTGACCAGGCATTTATTTTTCTCTCTCTGGGTGACCCCTTTTCTAAAATAGGGATAGTAATAATGCTTATTAGGCTGGAGTGAGAGGGAAACCACTACTTGTTTCTAGAACATTTAAGACAGGCTAGAGAAGGACACACACAGGACATGAGTGTTGCCGATGGATATCAGGTCATTTAGGAGGCATGGAGTAAAAAGACTGTGGACAATGGCCTTTATTGTGTCTCTCTTGAAAGGAAGGAAAAAGGCAGAGGAAAGTGGCATATAGCAAAGGCTATGTGGAGTTATCGCAGAGGACTCTGGAGCACATGGGCTATTCCCAGTTTTCTGGTGTCCAATTTTGGGTGACCAGGACAGCTTAGAGATAGTCTAGTCTATCAGACCCAAATAAAGCTGGTGTCTGGGGTGTGGACTCTGGAATGGCTGAGTATAGGGAATGTGGCTCCTTCAGGCCACATCAGAAGAGAGGAAAACGGAATCCTTGGTCATTGGAAATGTGAAATGAGGGGCATTGAATTACACAGAAGGAGAAACTGAGGTTCTCGGGGGGGGGGGATACATTTTCCAAGGGTCACCTGAAAATCACATCCAAGCACATCTCTGATTTCAGAATCTAGCCCAGTGGTGAGATAGCAGAGTCTTGGCAGCCCAAGCCTCTTCTGGATTTTATCTTCTTTCTGGACATGTGGCACCATGAGATGCTGGGAACTGAGCACAAGAAGAGATAGGAAGGACCCAAATTTGGTGTGTGATGTTACTCTGGCAATACCAACCTATTTTCTTCTTTAGGAGCTCCCTACAGGTGGCTTTCAAATCCTGCTCATTTACCAGTTAAGTGGGCAGGCTGACAGGCACCCTAGAAGGCAACTTTGATGAACTGTATAGGGGACTGGAATGCACATCTGGCACAAAGAAAGTGCCTGACACTCTCTATTACATAAATAGCAACTGCTCATGGCCTTTTCTTTGTCTCTTCTCATGGAATTTATTTCCTGTGAAATTCGCCAGAAGCAAAAGCAACCTGAAAGGCTGCTGGCCATAGACATCCAGTGCTGCTGGCGATAACCCATGGAGTAGGCATGTGGGTTTGTCACTTCATTTTAGAGTTTCTAGTATTAATGATTATGCCCTTAGACTTCTGATGAGGCTATACTCTCTGTCTTAGATTAAAAACATTGTAAGTCAAAATACTATAAATTGGGGACTATTTAGACATGTTTCTCTGAAAGTTTATGACAGTGATATTTGTAATAATTAGCAGCCACCATAAAAAACAACTTGAATGTACATACCATGGTACTGGCCGTTGGCACTATGAGGCTCAGACACTTTTTATGTTTTTATTTTATTTACTCTCAATTTACAGTAAACTATTTATTCAGTATATGCTACCAGTCTACACAGTACACAATACTTTCTTCATGAGGAATGTAGTTCATTACTATAAATTATTACTACTAAGTATAAAGTAATTTTTCAAGAAAAGTCCAGAGTGTATAAAAGAATTAAAAGTTAAGACACTGTTTTTAACACCTTTCCCATACAGTGTTTCTAATACTGGAGTATTCTTCTCTTAGGCCAAATCTAGATGGTTGTTTTTGCCTCTGGTCACACTCTTTGGGGAGAGATGTTGACAATCTACTTGTCTCCACTGCAACTGGCAGGGCAGGTAAAGGTTACCCTGGTGCAAAGATTACTGAAGCTAGACAAGAGTGGTAAAGGAGTGACCATAATGGAGTCTTGAAAGAGGGTGAAGTTCAGTCAATGTCCCTGCAGATAGAAGCATGGCAGTGTTTTGTCTGAGAGAATCTTGTTAATGAACACACAGAAGCCCGACACCCAGTCTCCACTCTCTGCATGGCTCAGCTCAGAGCCAACAGAGTAAGCTCTAGAATTACACATTTTATCCTCCATAACACTTATTGAAGCTTATTGTCCACAAAATTATCTCATTCCTCATGCTAGACTCCACCTGCTCACCCAGGGCCATCTGCTTCTCATCATAGACTCCACTTGGTGGCATCATAGTCACTTGCCAGTCTCAGCACAGCCCTGTGCTCTCGCCTCTCTGGGTCTTTGCACAGTCTCTTTTCTTTGTTTTATATGCTCTCTTCCCATCTTACCTTATTCCATCTCCCCATCTGTAAACCCAGTTCTTCCTTGATCACACCAGTTAGAAGGCCTCACTCCTTCTGACTCCTGTAGTCCTTCCTGTCCTCTCCCAGGATGAAACCTCTTTCACTCTAGAGTCAGGTCACTCTGTGGTCCTTCCCCTATTGGGCCATCCCTCCACAGACAAGGAGACATGCTTTTCATCCTCTTGCCCAGCCTGCACTGGTACCACAACAGACACATGCTTCCAGAGGCTTCTGAGAGGAAACTGATGTTTATTAGAAGTTCTCTATTTACAGCCACTTTGCTTGGACAGTTTTATGCCTCTACTCCAATTTATTTATTCTGTCGTTCTTGTGAGTTGTGAAGAATTATTTTCATTTCATGTGAGAAGAAACCATGGCCTAGAGATTTGAGGTGACTTACCCAAGGTCATATGCATAGATGTGGGAAAACTCCTTAATCCAGATCTGGTTTGTCACTCTGATGTGTTCTTGCTTCTTCTCCATGTCCAGCAGGAGACCCGTCCTCATTACCCATAGTAGACACCATGCATGGCAAAGTCCTGAGGAAGTACGCCAGCTTAGAAGGATTCTCACAGCCTGTGGCCATCTTCCTTGGAATCCCCTTTACCAAGCCTCCTATTGGATCCCTGAGGTTTGCTCCACCACAGCCTGCAGAGCCCTGGAACTTCGCGAAGAATGCCACCTCCTACCCTCCTATGTAAGCCACTGGGGTGCACTAGGCCTTGTTCCACAAGAACATCTGTCTCAATGATGCAGAAAGGAGCCAGGCAGTTCTGTGATCAACTGTGTTTTGTCTAGAGTACTTACAAACACTATAAATTAAAGTAGCCCAGAGGTGTCACAGCTTTTTAGAGCCTTTATCCATCATGTGTTTGTTTAGCACTTCTTGTCAGTTGGGTATGCCCTGGGAGTATGAATCCATGAGCAAAGAAAAGAATGAAATTCAGGATACTTGCTCTTAAGAGATACTGAGTAGACTATTAAATGATTTAGAGAATATGCTAGAATATGCTAAGTGCTTTGATGATATGAAGAAGTTGTGCAGTAAGATTCTGTCTGTTCTGTCTTAAATGGTGTGGTTGTATGGGTAAGAATGTATGTGGGCTAGGGATGATGGAAGTTCACTGAAAATCCAGGTTTGCTGCCTGGTCACAAGCTGATTGGTGGTTTCTTAGTCACTGTGGCCTGTGAGGAAAGAACACTGTGTACCCCAGGTGGTCTTAGAGCCACTCCCCACGCACTCCCCAAGAAGCCTGGACACCTGTCAAAGTCACTGCAGACACCATCGGTCTTCTCAGGCCTTCCTTAAGATGTTCAGAGCCCACTTATTATGGTCTCCTGACCATTCTTTCCTTTTAAAACAACATTTATTCTTTTCCTGATTGCAAGTCGAACACAAACAACTTTCGAAAACTTGTTGGGAAATCAGGAAGCAGAGATAGGAAAACTGAAACCACACACCATTTCATCACCCAGAGAGAACTGGGTTGCACTTTCTCGTCCTTGTCTCTGTGGTGTACTTTCTTCCTGATCACAGATAGAGGCACTGTGGAGGACTCTTTACTCATTTGTAAGAAAATCTTCAATATCATCAGTATTCTGTCCCATAATTATCACAGCCCAATGTTAAGAAACTGCCTTAATTTTGCTATTGAAATACAGTTTATTTAGTCGATTTACTTTGGGAGGGGTCATTTGATATTCTTGACAAAATAAATAAGATTAATGTGGATATGTTTTAGCTACATAATTACACACGTTCATGAATATTTTAGCTCCAGAAATGTCATTATTGAATCAAATAATATGTACTTTGGGCTCAATTTCTCTTCCTAAGTATTTTAAATATACACACTTCTTTCATTGATATATGAAAAAGTCCTTATTTAGCAGATGCTTGCCAATTCTTTGGCTTAATCGAAGAATGCTTGTTTTGTGGTTACTGAATAAGGAAACTAATAGTATAAAATCACAGTAATAATTTATAGCATTAGATCTTTGCATTATGCTTATCTAAATTACTGGTGATGTTAAATTCCTTTTCCCCTTTAATACTTGAAAGGGAAAATCTCTTATGAATATGATTCCCCTTGCAATTGTTGACATGCTCTCCAAATGGAAACCAGAAATTCCCCTCTAGTATCTCAGATTGAATCTGTGAGATTCTGGTATCAGAAAGCCTCATTTCCCCCTTTTATACTGAGGAGTGCATGATTCCCTTAGCATCCACTGAGATCAGGGATACTTATTATGCTTTACCTGGAATGTAAACACTATGTTGCCCTACTGCTCATATTACCTTGGGCACTTTCTCTAATTAACCTGTGCCCCACTTTTCTCATTTATAAACTCAGGATATGAAAGAACACATTGTGGGTAATCTGGGGCTTAAATAAGTTATTATATAAAGGGACTTTAAACCAATACTAATTTAAACCAACTAGGAGAACTCAGTTCTCATTAATAGTTACAATCTAGGAATAATCTCCACGACCTCTCATCAGGGAAGTCGCCAATGGTTACTGGGGCAGGTGGATAATAGAACCTTAGCAGGCCAGGACTGTAAGGTCTCTGGAGACAGTACTCTTCTCATCTGCACCCAGAAGATTAGAGACAAGAGCAGGAAAGAAATTCACCCAATACTGTCTAGTACATTAGTGATTGAGGCAGGACTAGAATGAAACTCTTTGTCCCTCAGAGATATGATCCCTGACCTGCCATGGGCTGTCGATTATTGGAGGTATTTTCCTAGTTGGTTTAAGTCTTTTAAGATCATGTTTATGTGGTGGAGAAGTTTTCCCTATAGCCTACACAGAGCCTAGCAGAAGAAAGGCCATCAGACAGGGAAGGAAGTGCCATCTTCCAGGACAAGTCAGTGTGTGAACAACTCCTTCATTGACTAAGGCAGCCCAAACACTCTGGGAAGATGAATGATGTTGGTCCTCATCCTCTGCAGATTCAAGAGACTCTACAGAATGCTATAGTCCCTCAGGAACCACAAAGACCCTCTTAACCATTGATACCAACCTCATTTCCAGGTTCAAGTTTTGTAGGGCAAAGCTGAACCCCAGGTGACATGTCCACTATCTCTGGTGGAAGCTCAGACGTTCTCTCTCCCTCTCAGTTGCTCCCAAGATGCTATGGTACGGAAAATGCTCTCTGATCTCTTCACCAACAGAAAGGAGAGCATTCCTCTCCTATTTTCTGAAGATTGTCTCTACCTGAATATTTACACTCCTGCTGACTTGAAAAAGAGTGGCAGGTTGCCTGTAAGCATGGGAACCACTGATCTGGAGTTGTGATTTCCAGCATCTGACTTTTCTGTGCAATTGGAGGGGGCGTGAATGGAACTGGAGACAGGAGCTCTAAGCCAGGGTCTAGAGCATTATATAACTAATGGGAATGCAAGCATTCCTTCCCATCATGCTGTCCTGGTGATATCAGCCAGACTGTAGTAGAGATGGCTGTGCATTTGGGATGCACACCTCACCCTTCCAAGTTCTCTCATACAAACAGAGGGACAGGGCTGGTCTAAGTTACCAGAGACAGAATATGATTCCTGGAGCAGCTGAGGTATAATTTGCAGAAAATTAAAGCTGGAAAGAATCTTACTGAAAATTGATGACCTTTTTATTACAGACTAGACAAATAATTGAAGAAAAAGATGATGTCACCCATTAGTGATAGAGGACAAGAGACTGGGTTTTCTGATCTTCGCACCAATGTCTTTGTCATAAGCTAAGAATTAGATGAGGCTGTTCCACAGCACACAGCTATCATATGTAAAACCTTTTACTGTCCTATTGCAGTATGGAGGATGCAGAGTGAGACAGTGTCAAAAACACTTTGGCCAAATACTTGGGACTTAATTGTAGCTCATTTCCCCCTCATCTTATCACAGGCTGGTAACCTAGTGAATTAGAATTTTCCAAATAAACGAAGACCCAAAAATGGGGCTGGCTATTAGTTGGAGGCTGAAGGTAAAGGGGTTGCTGGAATAGAAGATGACTCATGGAAGAGGTTGAGGTATCATGATCTCCCTGAGATACCCTGACTTTCATGAGTGAAGGGAAAGGTTGTGATCTTAGAATTCCTGATTTGTTCTGTATGTGCTTTGAAACCACAAGGAAGTGGGGATAGAGCTCATTCACCCATGCATTTATCATCTGTTGTACCCTCAGGGTACCCATACACAGCCAGATTTGTGGTAAGTAAAAGGAGAATCATGGGGCAATTTCATACAATCTCATACAGCCTTCCTTCCTTTGGTGTGGATTAGAGTCCAGAGTGCTCCTACTAAGACATCATGTTTCTTGTTTTCTGGTACATAGGATTGGACCAGGGACATATGTATAGTGATAGAAAGCTTATTAAGTGAGAGAAAGTTTATTAAGAAAGAGAAAAATATTGCTGAGAATGAAGTGAGCAGGAGAACTGGGAGGAGTCTGAGGCTCAGAGACCTTGGGCCATGAGATTCTCTCTTTTATAAGTCATTTATATAGTCACAGCCTGGCTTTGCTAGCATTTGAAGATCTGTAGGCTTGTTGCCCATACATGCTGGTTTGTTCTATGTAGCTTGTGGTCAAAGGGGTTTCCAGTTTTTCTCTCCACTAGATTCTCTCAGTTTTCAATCTTGATGCTTTTGGAGTGCTCCTCTCTATCCTATTCTCCCACCTCAATTCTTCCTGAAAGCTAAGATCCCTAAAATGCTTTTAGGGGGACCGAAGAATGATGATCTGTCTTATAAAACTGCCTTGTACTTCTGAGAGGTGGAGTTCCCACCTAAGATAGATCACAAACTCTTTGTCTACATCACCAATTGGAATGAAGACTTTGAATTTCATGTAGTAGAAGCTGGCTAGAATCCCTGAATCATTAGGGGTGTAGTTTGAAATTGTCATATCCTAGAAAATGCAAACTTTACATGGTTAAAATTGAAACTTTAAATGGTTAAAAATACCAGGTCTAAGCAATAATAACATGACTACACCAACCAATGGTACCAGAAATGGCAAGAGCCATTGAAACCATGGCACAACTGCCCTGAATCATTGATATGATCTGTGTGTCATGTAGTTTACCCTTTAGAGTGTTGTTGAAACAAAAACATATGTCTTAGTGTTTATATTTTGAGAATATGACAAGATACAAAATAACATTTAAAAAAATAATCCAAAGGTAGAATGCATTAAAAAGAAGATAGTGTGAGTTTATTACCACTGAATGCCAACAACATTATTAAAAGAAAAAATAATGAAGGCAATTATAATGTAAAATGGGGTAACAATGTTTTCAGGTTGAAGAGTCCTGGGAGTGAATGGATAAGGAAATTATTTCTAATGCTTGGATATCAGTTCTTGGCACATGGCACAAGTTTTTATTTATTGGCAATGTTATAATATCATTTAAATACTCTCATAGCAGCAGGAAGAGAGCAAGCTACTGGGCCTGGCATGAATTTTTGAAAACTCAAACTCATGCCCAGTTAAGTACCAACTCCAACAAGGCCACACCTTCTAATCCTTTCAAAGAAGTTTCACCAACCAGGAACCAAACATTCAAATATATGAGCCTACAGGGGCCATTTTCATTCAAACCATACCAGGGAGCAATTCTTGGGTCTTGAGATAATCACAATATATAATAGAGTTTAACCCACAATTACAGAGTTAACTGATACAGAGCATAAATTCAGGTAGATGAGTCCAGGAGTGAGTATTGGGGAAAACAGCACCTCCTTGGTCCTTCCTGTGACTGCAATGGTGTTATAAATGCAAAGAGCATTAAAAGACATGGCAGTCAGGGTGGGAGTGAAAGGCACATAACTTCCAAGAGACACAAAGTTGGATGGTGTGCCGAGCAATGGTAAGGGGATATGAAAGAAGATGCTTTTGTTTTTTAAAACCTGGTTGGGCACTGACAGGCTGTTTCTTCTGTTTTGATTCCTACCCTACCTGTGAAGCCCTGATGTGTTCTCTATGGCCCACTCTTTGTGTTATCATAACACTCACCTCTCCTGATGTATGTTGGCAGCACACTGGATTCCTCTATGCTGCTGGTTACCATACAGCAGAGTAATTGAATGGTACACACCTTCCCATAGGAAAGGGAAGAAGGGAGAGTCTCCTAGACGAACTTAGAGAGTGCTCCTGCAGGCATGCTTCCATCTGTCCATGAGCTTCAGGTGCCCCAGAGGCCAACTATGACCCTTATCAGTACTCCTAAGGGCATGTGACTCATTGCATCAGCCATGGACAGCCACTAGTGCCTCTTTGAGATAATCCTTCTCCTGGCTTTGGACCTTTGGCCATATCCCATCTCGTGGAATGCTCCTTTTCCCTCTCCAGTAAATCCCTGAATGATTCCAATGGTCTGTTTGTAGCTCCCTATCTGTAGTCCTTAACTCTCCTTGAAACCCCAGGTGCTTGCTTTTAGCTACATTGTCTTATTTCCCTGGGGTGTCTACAGTATGCCTTTACAGGGGTACATGGATCTGTAGACTCCATATACCTCTCCAAAAAGTATACCTCTTCCCTCAAAGGTCCCCTGTATAGCTGCTTGCAGCCTGCCTTCCCCTTTGATCAGGACAAAGGTCTAATAGAAACCTGGTGTTTTCTTTCTCTCCCTATCTCCATTCAGTTCAATATCAAATATTCTTGGTTCCCTTTGAAATCTTCTTAGAATCTAGCTTCTTTGAATCTATTTCTGCCTACTAATCAAAGCCCTATGTCTTTGACCTTGATAATTATCTCAACAATTTACTATTACAATATTGCTAATATCATGATTAGAGTATGCATCTGTCAGAGTGAGTTATGTTTCATCACTGGAGAGTGCTCCACTTTGTCTAGGTCTACAAGGACATACAAGGCGCACAGTGCATGCTTTTCCAACAATACACACTTGCTTCCTATACAGCTTTGTTCCCATGGCCCTGAGGCCTTGCACATAGCTCTACTTCCATCCTCTGATAATTTCTGAGGTAGATGTGTTCATTCTATTTGTCTCCATTAAATGTATTAAATGCCAGTGCCTCAAATGATCCCTCCATGATCATGAAATCCTTTTATATATATATTTATTATTTTTTCTTATTTTACATATCAATCCCAGTTCCCTCTCCCTCCATCCTTCCCATTCCCCCCAACCCCCCATCTCATTCCTTCCACTCCACAGGGAGGGTAATACCTTCCAGGAGGGATCATCAAAATCTGTCAAGTCGCTGAGTTCCTGCCAGCAGGCAGGATCCTTGACCCCCCCCCCCATAGCAGAGCTAAAGAGGCCTCAGCTGGAGAGTGCCAGGTCCCAGCTAGATCCCCCTATTGGTGCAGAAACATCCTGAGTATCAGCCTAGCCTTTGTCCCCCATCGCGGGGTCTTGGCTAGAGGTAAATATGGGACCAATTCAGGTGGACTCTCCCCTATACTCTTCCCCGGGAATTCCCTGGGTTGGCCCCGGGTCTCCCTGCCCCTGAGTCCTGTCCCATCAAGAGCGCTCTTGGAGCTCTGATACACCCCCACCCACCCCCACCCTGTGCCCTATCCTGCCCACTCTACCACCGCTCTGGTTGAGCACTGGGACAGAGGGTGGAGCCAACAATCCAGACACCTTCTGGGAACTTCTCAGCACACTAGACCTGCCTATCCACGCGGGGCCACTCTTAATTTCCACCTACCTGGTCTCTGACCCCCACCACCATCGTCCTCTACTGGAGTCCAGGGCCCCTCCAAGAGATACGCCTTTCTCTGCAGGACCACTCTGAGTTCCTGCCTTCAGGATCCTTGATGCCCATCTCAGTGTGTCTGCTAAAGAGGCCTCAGCTGGAGAGTGTCAGGCCCAGGCTAGATCTGCATATAGGCACAAGGAATATTCTGGTCCCAGCCTTCAGGATCTTTGGCTCCCATCACCAGTCTTCTGCTGGAGCCTGATTGCTGATGCCCATTGCTGGGCCCCTGCCTGTGGAGAGACCTCCTAGAGAGCTTGGACCACCCAGGCTACAGACATCAGACCTCTGACCCACATAAGCCCACCGGGGAAGTACCATAGAGAGAGGGAGAGACCCTAACAACACCTACTGGAAGAAGCTATGGGAAGATGGCAATACAAGAAAACACCTAACAACAGAAAGACAAGCATGACACCACCAGAATCTAGGGAATCTACACCAACTAGACCGGAACACAACAAAGCAGATGAACTAGAAGGGAAGGATTTAAAAATTATCGTCATAAAAAATAGAGGCCCTCAAAGAAGATGTGAGAAAACCCCTTAAAGAAATGGAAGAAAAAACAAACAAAAAATTGGAAGAAATGAACAAATTCCTTAAGGAAAGTAAAGAAAGTACAGGAAGCCAAGAAAAAACAAGCAGGTGAAGGAAAAGGTTCAAGACTTGAAAACTGAAATAGAGAAAATTAAGGCAACACAAACTGAAGGAATGCTGGAAATAGGAAAATTGGGCAAACGATCCAGAACTACAGACACAAGCATAACCAACAGAATTCAAGAGATGGAAGAGAGTATCTCAGACATGGAAGATAAACTAGAGGAAATAGATTCATTGATCAAAGAAAATCGTAAATCCAACAAATCCTTAACACAAAATGTCCAGGAAATGTGGGACACTGTGAAAAGGCCAAACCTAAGAATAATAGACATGGAGGAAGATGAGGAAGCCCAGCTCAAAGGTGCCGAAAACATATTCAACAAAATCATTGAGGAAAACTTTCCAAATCTGAAGAAGGACATGCCCATGAAAGTACAAGAAGCATACCGAACCCCAAATAGGCTGAACCAAAAAAAGAAGACCCCTCGACATATAATAATCAAAACACCTAGCATACAGAATAAAGAAAGAATATTAAGAGCAGCAAAGGAAAAAGGACAGGTAACATATAAAGGCAGACCTATCAAAATTACACCTGACTTCTCCATGGAAACCCTCAAGGCCAGAAGGTCCTGGATAGATGTTCTAAAAGTATTAAGAGAACACGGATGCCAGCCTAGGCTACTATATCCAGCAAAACTCTCAATCACTATAGATGGAGAGAACAAGATATTTAATGACAAAACCAGATTTTCCCAATACATATCTACAAATCCAGCCCTACAGAAAGTATTGGAAGGAAAACTCCAACCCAAGGAAGGTAACTACACCCACAAAAATGTAGGCAACAGATAATCCAACTACACCAGAAACCAAGGGTGAAGCAGAACTAATATATTCACAATACCACTGCCAACAACAAACCTAAATCAAACAAGCATCAACAATCAATGGTCCTTACTCACCCTCAACATTAATGGTCTTAACTCATCTATAAAAAGACACAGGCTAACAGAATGGATACGAAGACAGAATCCATCCTTCTGCTGCATACAAGAAACACATCTTAGCTCCAAAGATAGACATTACCTCAGGGTAAAGGGTTGGGAAAAGATTTTCCAATCAAATGGAAATAAGAAGCAAGCAGGCGTAGCTATCCTAATATCTTCCTGAACATAACTCCAGGGGCACAGACACTGAGATCAACAATTAATAAATGGGACCCCCTCAAACTTAGAAGCTTCTGTAAGGCAAAGGACACAGTGGACAAGACCAAATGGCAGCCCACAGGCTGGGAAAAGATTTTTACTAGTCCTACATCTGACAAAGGGCTGATCTCCAAAATATACAAAGAACTCAAGAAACTAGTCAACAAAACACCAAATAACTCTATTTTAAAATGGGGTACAGAACTGAAGAAAGAATTCTCAATACAGGAAATCAAAGAAGCTGAAAGACACTTAAGAAAGTTCTCAACATCCTTATCTATCAGGGAAATGCAAATAAAAACAACTTTGAGATACCATCTTACTCCTGCCAGAATGGCTAAAATTAGAAACACCAATGACAACTTATGCTGGAGAGGATGTGGGGAAAGGGGAACACTCCTCCACTGCTGGTGGGAGTGCAAACTTGTACAGCCATTTTGGAGATCAGTATGGCGGTTCCTCAGGAAAATGGGAATTAGTTTACCACAGGCCCTGGCGATCCCCCTCTTTCCCAAATGATCCACATCCATGAAAATTGTAATAGCAAGAACCTGGAAGCAACCTAGATGCCCCTTAACTAAAGAATAGATAAAGAAGATGTGGCATATCTACACAATGGAATACTACTCTGCAGAAACAAATAATGGAATCTTGATATTCACAGGCAAGGACAAATGGATGGCACTTGAAGAAACCATCCTGAATGAGGTAACCCAGTCACAAAAAGAGGAACGTAGTATGTACTAGCTCATATATGGATTTTAGACCTAGAGCATAGGATCACCAGCCTATAATTCAAACCACCATATTCATATAAAGTCCCTCACAGAAGGGGGAAGGGACAAGGTCCCCAGAGCACATGGGAAGTGGGGGGAGGCAGTGAATGGATAGAGAAGTATGAGAAAGAGAATGGGAGGAGAGGAAAGTACATGCTACTAGGAAGATTGAGTCAGGGTAGGAATAGAAGACAGGAGAGAGAGAGAGAGAGAGAGAGAGAGAGAGAGAGAGAGAGAGAGAGAGAGAGAATGAACATAAAAGAGGGAGCCACTATTGGTTTGAAGAGAAAACTGAACCTAAAGAAAAGTCTAGAGACCTACAAGACTGCCGCCAACTAACAATTTGAGCAACAGTGGAAAGGCTACCATAAATGCCCTTCCTGGGTAGTGAGATCAATAATTAACTTATCCACCATCATGGAGCCCTCATCTAGTACCTGTCGGAAACAGAAGCAAACACCCATAACTAAACACTGAGTTGAACTAGAATCCAGATGCAGATGGAGAGGACAAGACCAGGTTGCAGAAACACATAGAGACAGCTGACCCGAACAAGGAGGAGCTAACGGGACCCCAGACTGATATCTGGGAATTCAGCATGGGACTGACTCAGGCCCCCCAGAATATGGGTCTCAGCTAGAAGGACTGAGCAGTCTAAGGGACCTCTGACAGTGGAACCAGGATGTATTCCTGGTGCACAAAAGGACCTTGTGAACACACACCCCATGGAGGGATCCTGCCTTAACCTAGAGTCAGGAGAGAAGACCTAGTCTCTACTTCAAAGGACCTGACAGATCTACATGACCCCACCTGAATGGCATTGCCCTACATGTGGAATTAGGGTGGGGGAATGGGAGAGGAGGGTGGTCAGGGTACCTGTGAGTGGGCAGAGAGGGTAAGAGGGAGGGAGGGAGAGGGAACTGGGATCAACATGTAAAATAAAAAAAAAAATTAAAAAAAGGAATATTTGATACAGAACAGCAGTGTGAAACGATTAGAAATTTTACTCTAAACAATAAATAAACATGCTTGTAAAGGAACAAAAAAGAAAAAAAGAAAAAAAAAGAACATAAAGAAGTGGGGTAACTGGGTGTGGTGGCACATGCCTTTAATTCCAGTACTGGGGAGACAGAGGCAGGCAGATCTCTGTGATTGCAAAGTAAACCTGGTATACAGAGTTAATTCTAGGACAGATAAAAGTTACACAGAGAAACCTGTCTCAAATAATTAAAAAATAGAAGTTGAAGAAGTGGAGTAATAAAAAAGCCCTGTAAACATGGAAAGCACAGAGGAACTTTGGATACTATAGGATTTTTCTATTATCTTTAAATTGTTTGACTGCTGAGGAAATAACAACTGTCAAAAGAAATACTGCTGGATTAATTCAATATATTTTAAAAAATCTAGTTCAGACTGGTTTTATCTGGTTCAGACAGGTTTGATCCAGTTCAAATATGTTTAGGCTAGCTCAGACAGGTTCTGTCAGGCTCAAACTAGTTCAGATCGATTTAAACAGGATCAGACCTGTTCTATATGGTTCAGACCAGTACAGAACTGTTTTATTCAGTTCAATCTGGTTCAGTCTGGTTCAGACCCAATCAAACTGCGTCTATCTGGTTCAGACAGGTTCGATCCAGTTCAGACTGGTTCTATCCAGTTCAGTCTGGGTTGATATTGTTTAAGCTGGTTCAGACCTGTTCGATCCGGTTCAAACCAGTTCAGACCGGTTTAGACAGGTTCAGACCAGTACAACCTGGATCAAACTGGGAATGTCTGGTTCAGACCGGTTTAGAAAGGTTCATTCCTGTTCATACAGGATTGATTCTGTTTGGACCAGTTCAAGCCGGTTCAGACCGGTTCAATCTGGTTCAGACCAGTACAGACCTGTTTTATCCGGTTCAGACCAATTCTATCCAGTTTATACTATATCAAACTGGGTCTATCCGGTTCAGACCGGTTTAGACAGGTTCAATTTAGTTCAGACCGGTTTGATCCTGTTCAGACTGGTACAGACATATTTGATCCAATTCAGACCAGTTGGATTTGGTTCATATTGGTTCAGACTGGTTTAAACCGGTTCAATACGGTTCAGATTGGTTTGATCAGTTTGAGACTGATTCAGACTGGTTTAATCTGGTTCTATCTGGTTCACACAGGTTTTATCCTGTTCAAGCCAGTTCAATCAGGTTCAGACCAGTTTAGTCACTATAGATTTGCTTTCTATTGAATTTAAGTTTTACTATATCATGTCCAGATGGATACACTGACATGTTTAAAATTTTATGACACAATAATTCATTTTACAAATCAACAAATTAAGCCAGAGAAGTAAATGATACACTGAGGTTCACATACAAATACCAAATGTATTTCCCAGATGCCTGCATTTCCTTAAGCCCACCATTTTTCTTTACTAATTAAATATGTTATTGCATATGTCAGCATCCACAGGTTAAAATACCAAAATCTCTTTAAAATAATAAGCTCCCTTTTCATGCTAATCTATTAATGTACAATAGTCTTAACTCCTTTTTAGGGGTAAGGTAGAATAGACATATGTAAAAATCAATGCAATTACAGGTAGAGAATATTTGAACATTAATCTAAAGGTCTTTAGTCTAGAAGTCAGTGTCTCATATAGAGCAGCCTGGGAAGAATAGTTTTACCCACAGCAAGTGGACACCAGTATTACAATGAGTCATGTCATGCCTAGTACTGTTGGGGACCATCACCATCCTCACAACCTCAGGTCTCTCAGGCAGAAAATTACTGCCTCTTAAAGAAATAAACAGTATGTTCAGCAGAACATTCCAAGGTACAGGCTTGTAGTCTCACAGCCAGTTAAAGAATAGCTCAGGGCTCTCTCTCCTGCTTCAGTTTAATAGCCAGCTAAAGAGTAGATAACCAGCTCAGGGCTATCTCTCCTGCTGCAATTTACAGCCAATTACAGACTAACTAAACAATTCAGAGCATTCCTTCTACTGACCTTCTCACTCTGCTTATGTGCCAGTGCCCATGACCTGGCTAAACTCAAACCCTGCTCATGGTCTCATATAAGCCTCCCCTGAGAAAATAAAATTTATCAGCTTGAAAAAAAATGCTTTGACTTCAAAATTTAAGTCTAAGGACAAGTTACTGGGGAAAAGGATTTCTAATTTTGTTTCCACAGAAAATGAAAAGCTAAGGATTCCTTCTAGACTAATGTGGTTTGATCAAGCAAGACCCCCTGAAACAGAGTCCCAGGTGATCCAACATTCAAAACAGTTGGGACATAGCAGCCTTGCAGACTACAGCCAGGATCTCTGCATCTCCTTTGGGTCCCCCATGACAGCACCGCCTACCAGCAGGAAGCAGTTTGGAAAGAACGGCACCCAAATTCCCAAATATTGTTTATAAATGTTTGTTGTCATTTAAATGGGGTTGGTTGTAAATGGTTAATGATCACAACTAATTCTTTTAAAGGTAAAAAGGGATTATGGTATTGAGATGAATACTTTGTTTTAAAATGGATTTTAATTTATTGATACAATTTAAGGCCAATTTTGTGATGTGTATATTTCTCTTCTTGTTTAGGTATTGTGTTTATATAACTCATTTAAAAATGTAATGTATAATTTAATACAGATTATAGATAGTTACCTATGATAGTCAAAACTTAGAGTTAAGTTAGTTAGATTTTTCAAGATACATAGAGATGTATTTGAGATGGATAGGCATTCTTCAAACCTTTCAAAGACCTACATAATATGGCATTTAAAATGGTTTAAGGTTTTTCTTAATAGTGAGGCACAACTGCTCCTTCAGAAAGGAAGATGGAGCTTGAAAAAACACATTATGGAATTTGCTTTCAATATGGCAAGACTTGCCATTTGGGCAAGATACTGTTCTTGTCTGGACTGTTTGACTTTATGTTGTATAAACTGGACATGCAGGACCCACAGGGAAGTGACTGCTGATAAAAGATGGACATTGGTACAGGGTTCCTGCTTCATAGAAGAGTCTGCCAGACAGTCTTCAGGACACAGAGAAAAGTGACTGACAAACTGCCAGTATAGATGGACAGTTTAGTTTCCTGCTTTGCTGAGGAGTCTGCCAGACACACTATGGCCTATGGGCTGAAGATGGAACATTACAGAAGAACTTCAGATGACTGACCAGGTGGCAAGTTGTCTCTGTCATTTCTAGAGTTTATATATTATCCCTCTGTGGTCTTTGAAGGAGTTGAAGACAGATAGTTATGGTTATAGTTTTCTTTAGTTAGGATTAAAGATAAGTTACATATAGAACTTCAGACTCACAAAGATAGGATAGATGAAATATTTTCTTTAAATCTTGCTAAATGTTAATGGATTAAATATTGTTAACTGTGGTTCTTATTTGATAATTCTTTTGTTATACATTTTGCTATGGTAAGGTTAAAACCCTTCTTTTTATTTTGACAGAAAAGAGAAGATGATGGGAGATGTCATTCTGTAAATATGTTTTTCTTATTGGTTAATGAATAAAGCACTGTTGGCCAATAGCAAAGCAAGATAGGTGGGACTAGGAAACTAGGAGGAGAGAGGAAGTAGGAAGGAGGAAATCCAAGATGGAGGATAGAGAGAAGAATGCCAGCCCCTCACTCCGGTAAGATAAGACCACACGGAAATACTTAGATTAATAGAAATGGGTTAATAATTAAGACAGAGCTAGCCGATAAGAAACAAGTAACTGACCTACATACAGATATATATATATCTGTAAAGTCATTTAGAGTAGGGTCTAGGCCTTCCTTTCTGCCTCTAGACTAAGGGACTATCCCTCCATGGGGAATTTTCTCCCAAAGTCCTTTCATGCACCAGGGATACATCCTGATTCCACTGTCAGAGGTCCTTTAGACTGCCCAAGCCTTTTAACTGAGACCCATGTTTAGGGGGTCTGAGTCAGTCCAAATGCTGGTTTCCCATCTATCAGTCTGGGGGTCCATGAGCTCCCCCTTGTTCAGGTCAGCTGTCTCTGTGGGTTTCTGAAGCCTGGTCTTAACCCCTTTTTCTTATCATTCCTCCCTCTCTGGAACTGAATTCCAGGAGTTTGGCTCAGTGTTTGGCTGTCGGTGTCTGTTTTTGTTTCCATCAGCTACTAGATGAGGGTTCTATGATGGTAGATTAGTTAGTTATCAATCGCATTATCAGGGAAGGACATTTAAGGTAGCCTTTCCACTGTTGCTCAGATTGTTAGTTGGGGTCCTCCTTGTAGGTCTCTGGACATTTTTCTCTTCAAACCTATAATGGTTCCCTCTATTATGGTATCTCTCTCTCTCTCTCTCTTTTATTTCTCATCTATTCATCCACCCACTCAATCTTCCTGGTCCCACATGTTCTCCTCTCCTCCCCTCCCCTTTCTCCTAACTCTCTCTCCACTTACTCTCCCCCGCAGCCCCAATACGCTCAGGAGATCTTTTTCCTTTCTTCTGTGAGGGACCTTGTATGAATCTCTTAGGTTCTTCCTGGTATCCTAGTTTCTCTGGCAGTTGAATTATAGGCTGGTGATCCTTTACTCTATGTCTAAAATTCATATATTAGTGAGTACATACCATGTTCCTTTCATCCTCAGTGAGGATCAGGAAATCTTACATTCTCCCCTCTAGGCCTCCTTCTCTCCTCTTTGCTCATTTTAATGTCCCCACTAGATGGCATTATGCTCTCTTTTCATCTGATTCAGATTTTCAGTGTGGTCAGAGGTTTTTCTTTTGTTCTCAGTTGTGCTCTAGGTCTTAGATTGCTCTTAGATACATAGTGATGCCCCAGGGCACACTTTCTGAGAAAGAGAAGCCTCACCTAGAACAATGCTTTCAGGATGAAGGGCAGATGAAGGTCAGAGATACTGACAGAATCCCACTGAGTTTCTAGTCAATCAGTGGTTCTTGGAACCTGCTGTGACATATCTGTCCATACACTCACCCTATTTTATTTTATTTTTATTTTTTGCAGCACTGGGAGATGAACACAGGTGGGGAAACTTGGGACACTTGGACCAGGTGGCTGCATTATGCTGGGTTCAGGATAACATTGTCAGCTTTGGAGGGGACCAAGCACTGGAGAGTCAGCAGGAGGTGAAAGTGTCTCTGTTCTTGTAGGTATCCCCAGCACCATATCTCATGCCTTGGCTGTATATGGACTTAATAGGATCTCTCGTAGGCCAGTCAGTCCAGCCATGACACTTTTGCTCTCAGAATTCAATTTACTTACTGTATAATAACAGATAGTGTTGAGCTAAGGGTCAAAATTTCTTACTCTCAGAAAGCTCAGAACTCATATTTACATACTGGTGCCATAGTAATACCCAATTATGTCTGTGCTAGGGACATACCTATCTTTTCTTGTAGAGCCTTTTCTGCTTTGCCAATCCCTTAGCATTGGGACTTTATCATTCTTGGGAACTAAGGGAAGATAGAACTCAAATAGGAAGAAACAAAAACATGAGTTAGACAGAATGTCATTCAATGGCTACAAGGTAGGTCTTCATGTTGGAGGATTTGGTAACAGGCAAGAGTTTCCTCCAAGGTGCTATGAAGGTTTCTCTCACAGAGATCTGCCTGCCTCTGCCTCACGAATCTGGGATTAAAGGTGTGAGCCACCATGCTAGGCTTTTTTTTTTTTTCTGTACTATTTCTTTATCTATCGTCCACATACATCCATCCAATCCATCCATCCACCCACCTATCTATCACCCAATATAGCTTTAAAAACATGTTTTAAGGTTATAACACAATTACAAAATATTTCCTTTTTCTCTGCCCAAATGCTCTCATATGCCCTTCACTATTCTCCTTCAAATGTGTGGCCTCTTTTCTCACTAATAGTTATTGCATGAAATTATGTATTTGTCTATTTATATATATATATTCCTGAATAATATAACCTGTTCATGCCATATGATATTACTTGTATATATGCTTTCAGGGTTTACCATTTGGCATTGGACAACCAATTGATGTGCTCTTCCTGGAGAATAGACCACCTCTCCAGCTCCCAGTTTTTCTCAGTTGCCTTAGTTCTATGTGTAGGGTCCAGGTCTTATGGGCTTTACCCCATCTGTCAGAGTGGATGGGTCCTAGGACTTATTCCCATATATAGGCCAGACCTGAAAGCTAAGTCATAGCATTGTGAACTCTGCAGCCTTGATGAACACACTACAGAAAAGCATGGTTTAGAACTAGTCAATGAGATTATTAGGGTCAGGGTTTCCTAATGTAAGAGAGCACTCCGGGCAAGGGACCTCAGACAGAAAAAGGAACAGAATCTTCAAGTGGCTCATGTCTTGGGATGTGAACTCTGGAGATGTTATTGAGACTCTACATCACAGCTTTCATGTTCTTTATTCACATCTTTCTGAAGCACATTTATCTTCTTGGCAGTTTAAAGACAGAGCACCCTACACTATTTCCTTAGAAACTGTCTAAGTTCTAACATTTGATTTAAATTCAGTTGCAATCACAATGGCATGAATCCATCTTTGGACTATTCTCTTGGTTCAGGGACATGGTGACTCAACTCACAGATGTATGAACTTATAAAGTGAGAGCAGGGAAGGGTGGGGGAGGGACAAACTGATTCTGTTTTGATGGTTCATCCTACCTCCTGCTCTATCTCACCTTGAGTCCATTACATCCCTGCTACCAAGTCATTTTATTCTTTTTGTTCCCCAAAGGAGAATTTTGATGTTGTTTCCAGGGAATATGGGTAGATAGAAAAGATAAAGAATAACCTAGGCATAAGCAGTAGGTGTCTTCCCCAGGGCTAACGTTAAAGGTGATTTTTTTGAGACAGGGTAGTCATGTTTGCTTATGACTTTGTTTTCCATTCAATAGTGCTACATAATATCAATATAATACATAAATATAAGATCTAATATTATAGAAAATGCAATGCTTAATAAAATATGATATATAATATTAATACTAAATTGATATTAATAATTATACTCATTACTACAGCAATTACTCTCTGATATATAATCTTCCAGTGCATTAAATTATCACAAGGTAGTAATTCCTTTTGGTATTAAATTTGAGATGTTTGTAGTTTTGCTGTCCTGAATAACAATAGCATACCAACTGCTGTGTCTGTTATTTATGATGCTTATGTTCTTACCAATGGAAAATGAGACTACCACACACATTATGAAAAACACACAGGCTTGACCTGTATATTATTTAAGACACAGGCAATACTGTTGTAATAAGGAGAAAGAAAGCTGGGTGTGTTGGTACATAACTTTAAGTCATCACTAAGGACACAGAGGCAGACAGATTGTGAGTTTGAGGCCAACCTGGTCTACAAAGTATTTTTAAGGATAGTTGTGGGTGGATAGAAAGACCCTGTATCAAAACATGAACAAAACACCTCTCCAAAACCAAAAAAATAAAATCCCCAAATCTAAGTGACAGTAGTAGTAGTGATAGTAATAATAACAAAGTGAGATCTAAAATATAGATGTTTATATTATCATTACCATTTTCAGTGTCATTTACATTGTTGTTTTGAACATTCACACTGTAGTTTGGAATGGCTTAGAACTCATTAAATAGCCCAGGTTGATCTTGGATTTCCAACAATCTTCCTCCTTCAGCCTCTGCAGGGCTGATTAGAAAGGTGCTATGCATGCCACAATTGAAATCTGTTTCTTACTCATCTAACTGCAAAGGTGTGTTGTGGGGTATTTGATTTCTCTGTGTGAAGATGTGTAGGTTTCTCTCACCCATCTATGGCACCATCTGGTTGATTTAATGCAGAGTTAAATGGCCAATAGCTACAGAGGAGAAGATATACATGACTTCCAGGGAGATAGAGGAACACTGGGGAAAAATATGGGAGACAGAATTTTTCCAGCAAGAGGTGGAAGGAGTCAGATGTACAGTGTGGAGCTCAGTGGCAGAATGTAGATTAATATAAACAGGTGTTTTTTGGTCCTAAGAGTAAGTTGGGAGCAAGCCTAAGCTAAGGACAAGCTTATACTATTAATAAATAGGCTCCATGTTATTGTTTGGGAGCTGGTGGTGCAAAGAATGTCCAGCTACACAGGTGTGTAATTGAGACAGCAAGGATGTCTTTGCTCTATTAAAGTATTCAGTGTTCTCTGTAGTGCTCCCATAGCTTGTCTGAAACAGGTCTTGACTAATGTTTGTCTTCTGGCCTATGACAAGGGAAAAGCAGATAAAATATTTTTAAATCTAAATGCTCACAGGACATAAAAAATTATACTGAAATGATTCCTATGAAACTGATGAGTCACAATGCCCACCTTGCTGCAGAGGAGGCTGGGAAATGTAGTCATTCCTCATAGCTACATACTCTTCTAGCTAGGTGTTGCCCAATGACATCTAAGGAGAGAGCCAAGTGTGTTACTGGTGGTTGCCATGAAGACACCTTTTCAAGAAGCAATCTGCTGAATGAAATGGTATTTTGTTTTGGTTTGTATAATTCTGATTGCTAATAAAAGAATTTATTTTCAATAATCATGGGCTATTTGTGTTTGTAGCTAGACAACTTTCTTGTGTCTTTGCTCTTACTGTATGGACTTGTTGATTAAGTTGTGCAAATGGGGATAGGCTTTGATATTCTAAACACACATGTCAGGCCTAGTCTCTCCCAATCTCTCTTACCCTGTTATGCGTGGATCCTATGTGAGTTCTCATTTACTATTCCAGTGCAATGGTCTGTTTGTCTGCCTGTCTGCTTGCCTGCCAGCCACCATGCTCCCCCATGATGAAACAAATCTTCTGAAGCTGTAAGCAAACCTCCCAATTAATATACTTCCTTTAAAAGTTTCCTTAGTCATGGACTTTCATCACAGTAAGAGAATAGTAACTAAGATATACTTATTGATTTGATTCAGTGGGATCATATCCAGGTTATTGACCATCCCTGACATGTGTATTTGATTGTTTTTCTTAATAAAATTATCATAGCTCCCAGCACTACTCAGACATGGTTCAGAATTGGTCAGCAGGCTATTGATTCAGTCTGTTAGAGGAGAACTTAATGTATAACACTGAGTCCCTTATTCAGAAAGTCTTGCTACAAATGAGCATGAGCTAAAGCAAACACAGCTGAGGGATCTTATGAGGATGTTAAAGCTCTCAGGGCAAAGAACAGTCCCCTGGTTTTTGAGTGGTACCCATCTGTACCCTCATCTTTTTATCTTCATCCTCCTAATGGGATGCTGGTAGCCTCCTTTCTTCTTGACTCTGCAAATCTCCATCAGATTCCACAAACAGATTTCCTGTAATAAGGCAGCATGTTTGTCAGTGGAGATTTCAGACAACATAGTAAATGATTTTCAGTAAGTAACACTGAGTGGCTGTGGTAATACTGCCATTGTTTCATAGCATCAGAAGCTGTGCTCTGAATTATTGGTCAATTAACTTCCTTACTTTAGGACTTACTCATCTCTAAGAAGTAACCTTTTGCGCGCATGCACACACAAACACACACACACACACACACACACACACACACACACACACTTAAAAAAAAAACCAAAAACCAAAAAAACAGGACTTTACTGTACAGCCTAGCTGGCCCAGAAATCAAAGAGATCTAACTATGCCTACAGGGTGTGGAATTTAAAACAATGTTTCACTGAACCTGAATAGTTACACATTTTTAGCTGTTAATTTTTTCCTTATTTTTAATTTTGTTCCATTTGTTGTGCTATGAATGGAATCCAGGGCCTTGAACACAATGGACAAGTGTTCTGCTGGCTCCATATTGAGCCCAGGACTCACTCACTTCTAAAGAGCTTAAAATTTCTTAACAGGGTTTCAACCATGCAAAGTAAATTAAGTTGAAGATTATAACTCCTTAGGAATATGATAGGACCCATAGTGTCAATCAGAAGATCACACTGATCCAATCTTCAAAGTGGTTGTTAGTCTTTCTGTGACTTGTAGACTTGTAAGGAGTATGGTGAAAGGAAAACAGAAGGCAACAATCTGATAAATCCAAAGATAATGGAAGGGTGGCTCCAAAGATGGGCTGAAGAACCACAAGGCAATGCTGTGCCAGATTTTACTCTAGGCATGAAAGTCTCGTGTACATTGTCTCTATTTCCAAGGACTTCTCTTCATATGCATCCCCCCCATTAATAGGAATGTCTGTAACTGGTATGTTATGACTGTGTGGGTTTAGAGTGATGAAAGGAGTGTTTGATAATGTTCATTGGCAACTATGATGTTTACTGATCAAGAAAACTATGAAAACCTGCAAATATATTAAATTGGGAACAAGACTGAGAATGAGGAGAACAGTTTTAGCACCAACTCCAAATCCAGGTCCATGCCCTTGTGTGTTAGGCAGTGATATTCTGAGGATGAACACTAATGAACTCATGAGGTGTCAGCCAAGCATTACACTGGTTGATCCACTCTAATGTGATCTTATTTGCCCATACTCTCTATTGTATACAAAACCTCTTGTGTTCATAGTCTAAATTAAGATGCATCCAATACACTATATACTTATTGGCTTCAAGAGCCCATGCTGTAGTGAGCAAAATGAGCATCTGCAGGGAAAAGGCTCATATAAAGCAAAATTCTTCATTGGACAATCAAAGTTTTTTTTAGTGCCCAGGATAGGGCCCAGTGCTTGGCACACATGAGCATTATAATACACTCCACCTGGTGACCATACTTCAACAACCAAATACTGTATTCACTCATTGCACACTAGCAGTGAGCACTACCATAGTAAAAATTCTGAGAATGGTCTGCATTGGAAAGACTTGCTTAACACTTCTGTGTTCAGCATTTCCCAAACTTCTGGGCAGCAGCCACATACTGGCCATGTGTTTCAAGTGTTCATTACACAGATTGAACATAAACTAAGTGATACATGTGATTGAATTATATAATTAGTCTATCACGGTATACCTATTGTTTACTAATGCATTACACAATTAGCACAAAAAGGTGTGTTTGTTCAGAGGTTTTCTATTGGAAAGGAAAATGAAATACCAAGAAAAGATGAAAAATTGATATCTTCAATAAACAATTGTAACTATACAAAAGTGCATTAATGCTAGTAATTACATATTCCATTGTTTTTGCATGCTTTTCCTCTTCACATTGACTTAAGAGTGGCAGCATTGTCCAAATTTCAATGAGTTGGGCCAACCTATGGTTTCCCCACAAGGCAAGGGCAGGACAGGGAACCTGATCTCAGGGTTGGGCAAGGAAGTTAATGAAAACATTTCATGCTGAGATGATGACCTGAGTCCTTCCATGGTTCTGAGCCCCAGTGCTGGCAGGATTTAAGGCATGGAGCATCACTCGGGATCCACCTTAGCCCTCTAGCCTTGTCAGACCCTGCCTCATAAATCCACTGCCAGACACCTTCTCCCAGGACAGGCTTTAACCTCACACTGCCTTTCTCAGGTCCCACCCCAGGTCCTTTAGTGTCCCTCAGGTCTAGTGCTGCTGTTAAGCCTGACGAGACTGACTTCGATCTCTGGGGAACTAAAGAGGAGAGAATCTCCTCTTGGGAGTCTTCATCTGACACCCATTTGTGGTCTATTATGTGTACACTTGCACACACACACACACACACACACACAGAGAGAGAGAGAGAGAGAGAGAGAGAGAAAGAGAGAGAGAGAGAGAGAAAAGGCACACAATCAATGAGCATATGGAAATTAAACACATATATTGAGCCTCTGTCCTGTACTAGAATGAAATAAAGAATCCATAGGTTGTGTGCTAAAATAAATTTGGTAAACTAGTAAGAAATATTATAAACAAAGTTAACTAAATAATTCTTTCTTCTCACTCCACTTAATAACAAAACTACATAGTTTAAAATGTGTCCTAGATTTTAGTTAAAGTTCATTCAGGCCCATTGACATATTGTTTTTAAATTCACACATTTATTTGCATTTTTAAGAGTTAACTTTTTTTCACACAATAACAAATTTCTACTGCAGAGAATAGAGCATGTACTAAAATGAATTCCTTATTTTTAGAAGCCATAAGTTATGGTGTAGAAGGTCTTCTGAGAAATGTAATGTGATGTAGAAAATTGGCTAAAGTTACAATGCATCAATCATATAGTCAGCAATACCTAAGTATACTAGATACACTTAATGTAGCAGGTATGTTATACCTAGTATAGATTAATATACCTTTAATAATTCCTAAGTCCTCCATTAACATGGGATAATACATTTAATGTCCAAAGAGAATTAGTTTTATGTACATCATCAACTGTCATTAGGCATTATATTTGTTTCCTTGAAAATGAACAAAACTATTTAGAATGCTATAATTTCTTTGAGTCATTATGTCAAGGATACAAACATGGAGCTATACCAGCTATACTGGGTCAATTTCTGCAAGACATATATGGATAAATTGTAACCAATCCCAAGGGAATTCCTTACTTGGTGACTTTGGAAGCCTCCGTGAAGTCACCATAACAGAGGGAACATGGGGACATGGAAGGATCAGAATCTTAGTTTTAAGACAAAATGTTCATATGCATCTCAGATTGGCCCCACAAAGTGACATTCTTACCTCATCCCCAGGGACCTGGGATTAGATGTCTCCACCACTGCATGTAAGTCACAGGGTATAGATTTGTTATGACTCATTTGCAATAGTTCATATTGTCATAGTACACAGAGGTATAGGAGAAAGGAAACAGCTATCTAAGCAGCACTTATCCCAAAGGAAACTTGACTTAGCTTTCATCTTAATGGTTTTGATATTCTAAGTATGTCCATAGAGGATGAAATAAGGGCCTGCTCCCTGTGCCTTCTGCCTTCCTTCGATGTTGGAATGACTTAAGTTTTGCATGTGGTGTAGTGCTTACTTTTGCATGCTTGTGACAGGATTTATAAAAAAAGAATGTTATGTTACTTTGTCTCTCTTGCTCACTGACAGGTAACTGGGGAAGGAGAGCTTTTATTTGAGTTACCGGTGGCAGTCTATCATCCATGGAACCAAGGCAGTGTGTGGGAGGCAGGAGCTGAAGCAAAGAGTGAGAAGGTGTGCTGCCTGGATTCTTGCTCCCCATGGCTTGCTCATTGGGTATGTTCTATTTTATTACAGTAATTTTATTTTCAATTAAAATATACTCAACATCCTTGATCCCCTCTTCTCTGCAACCCTTCTAATCCATCCAAAAATTCATGTCCTCTTTTATTATTGCTGCCTTTATACATATATAAGCATATATATGCATATGAAACAATAAGTAAATAAAGCCAGCTGTGTCCATTTACTCTTGTTTGTATGTATATGTTTTATAGCTAACACTATACATAACGGATATTGGCCGTTAAGAATTTCATTTCTAGGGAAAACTAATTCCTCCTCTTTCAGTAGTCCTTAATGCCTGGAGTTTCTATCTAGCTCTTTTATACACTCAGGAACAACTGCCATGGGATTGTCTTGCACAGTGGGCTGTGATTTCTCACATCAATGAAGGAAATGACCCACAGACTTGACCACAGGCTAGTATGGTGAAGGAAATTCCTCAGTGGAGGCGGTTCCCTTTCACAGATAACTCTAATTTGTGTTATCTTGGAAAGAAACGCAAACACAGAATAAATGGTGACCAAGAAAGCAAAATTCATTGGCTTAGAAGAAAAGAGTAGACAGATTTATTTGGACTAATAAGTTTCCAAGGTCTCAGGCCACCCAGGCATGTAAGTGTAAGTCCTGACTCTTGACCTTAGAGTGGTCCCAGAGGAAAGGATTTATAATAGCAGGAGGAATGGATAATGTCCTCCTAAGAAGGGCCATGCTTTTCCTACCTAGCCCTTATATATAAAAAGGTCTTCAGGTACTTTTAAAATAGTTCCGGTGTTTATGGACTAAGATTAAGTATATACCCTTGTGGTGGTGGCGCATGCCTTTAATCTCAGCACTAAGGAGGCAGAGACAGGGAGATCTCTGTGAGTTCCAGGCCAACCAGGGATACAGAGCAAGTTTCAGGATAGGTTCCAAAGCAATAAAGAGAATCCATGTCTTGAAAAGAAAAAGAAAAAAAAAAGAAGAAAGAAAGGAGAAAAGAAAAGAAGGAAGAAAGAAAGATTTAGTATCAGGACAGAACTTACAGGAAGAATCACCTATTCAATTGATCAAATGACAGGAGTCTAAATCCTAAAAAGTCATCTGTGTCATTTCCTTATATTTTATGAAAAAAATCAATGAGTTCCAAAAATGGCAAATTTGAATACAACACTAAGAAATAAAAGTATATGACTGATTTCAAAAATAGAAAGAAAAATCTGTACCCTATAAACTGACAATAACAAGAAGTGAATGACTCAGTATTAAGCTGTGTAGGGACCACACTGCCAGCCCACATTCATCAAAAAATCTCTTCTAAAAGTGTGGTTTGTCACATCAAGTTCATCATATTTGCTTAGAGTTTGTCCTTGAATAAACTTTCAACACCACATTCAGTCTCATAGTTTTCAGTGGAATCTTCAGCCACTTTCTCTGCCCTGATTTCTACTGGAAAGAATTCATGCAAGTTACAGAAAGATTTATGAACATTCATGCAACTTTGAAAGTCAACCAAGATACACATCAACATATTCTGGCTTTACAATAGTAGGACAA
This sequence comes from Phodopus roborovskii, assembly GCF_943737965.1. Lineage (NCBI taxonomy): Eukaryota > Metazoa > Chordata > Mammalia > Rodentia > Cricetidae > Phodopus > Phodopus roborovskii. Next base: position 4,558,789 of record NW_026126487.1, on the reverse strand, counting down.
GCATAAGTAGGTTTTATATTTTATCATAGTGATGTTACAGACCTATTGTAGGTATCTGGCTGCAGATTCTTGAATTTGTAATACTTAGAAGGTTACTGAACTAGTAATTATTTTTTTAAAATGTGTGCAGCACTTGGAAATGCTCAGACAATGTATTGGAAATAGAGGTAGAGAGACTTTTCTTTAGGTGTTCCAGTTTCTCCTGCCCCAAAAGTGGAAGTGAGTCAGCACAGATTGCATTAGAAACCGGGAAATGTATGCAGGAAAATTCCAACACCAAAGAGGGAGAGAGCAGCAAGATAGGCTTCTGTGGGAAGCCACAGCCCCAAGATGGCGCCTGGCTGGATGCCAGGTAGTCCGAGCTTAGCTTTATTTGGAAGTGCTTGATGGATCTGGTGTGCTTCCTCCTTCTGTGGCATGAGCTGATTGGGCAGTAAGTGCACATTTAAGTGATTGCTAGGGCTGGGAAGAGGAGAAGCAGGGCGGAAGCTGATGTACAAGGTTCCTAAATAAACTGCTTGAAGAAGAGACAGGCTTCAGCAATTCTAATGGCCCTGTAGTGCAAAGGATGTAGTGTTTTCTGTCATCCTATTAGCTCTTGTGCTCATTGTCAGTTATGACCTTTTCCTCTAAGAAGGTGGGTGGGGTACACATCTGCATGAGCTTGCTTACCCATGCTGTGAAGTGCAGAGATCTGTGTTCTTCCTCGCATTACATTGAGGTTATTCATTGCTGCAACTTTACTACATGTTCTGCATGTAGTTTACTAACATGTTCTGCAATATGGAGCTTCTCCCATGATCAAGGTAGAGGAGGGTTGCCCACTAAAGTATTCAGTCTTCACATCAGAGGCTCAAGTCAAAATAACAATCACTCCCTGGGTATCTGCTTTCCAGTTTTCTCAGAAAAACTTACGACTCAATGTGAGCAACATCAGAGACAAGACGTTGTATATTCAAACAGCACTAAACTTTATTAAGTAATACTTCATAAACATAGACAGAATGTACAATTAACAGAAAAATTAAATTCAAATTTTCTTATGTAAAATAGAGCATTGTTTAATTTGCATCATAAATAGTAAGTATCATAAAATAAATAGTGATTGGGACATGGGGTTGGAGAACTAAAATATTAATGATGACAATATTTAATTTTAGTTTAGTGTATACAAAAATTTATTTAAAGAAATATGACTTTTAATTGAATATCTCTTTGAATAAACACTTCTTTACAGCACTTGAAAGGCTGAGGCTGATATTAAAAAGAGACTTGAGATATAAATACATATTTAGCATTATAAGAACTTCCTTAGAGCTCAAAGAGTAAACAGATGTACTTATTTGGAACCATGAAGTGATTTGGAACATGTGTCGCTTTTAGAAATATTCCTAGCTGGGCTAAGTCCAGTATCACATGGACAGAGTTAAACACTAATGGGAAAGATCTATAGTGTCCCATGTTAGAACAAATAGCCTGACTGGCAGTAGAGACTGGTGCTTGGATTGTTGGATTGGAGTTTCTTTTTTTTTTAATTTTTATTTTTTTTCAAAATAAACAGTTCAAACAAAAAGTTGATAAATAAACATTAAATATCAAGGAAATGAACAAAACCAAATAACAAAAACTTATGAACAAAAACAAGAAAACTATAAAAATTAAACAATTCAAAGAAGAATTCAACATTAACATCAGTCACAAAACCTTGAAAGCAGCATGCTTATCAGCAAGTTATGTTGTGTGGGTTGTGGATCTCTAATATGTAGTAGGCACATACATATTATACATTGCCTCAGATGCAGCAATTCCTTGCTCCAAGTTAGCAGTACATGGAAGAGTGTTCAGGCATCATCCACTTTTTACAGCCCAGAACCTGTTTCAAGGCTCTTTATGCCACCCTGCTTGAAGTCCTGGGCAACTCGTATAAAAGACTGTGGAGCAGCCTCAGCAGACGGTGGGTGCTGCTGTTACAGTAAGCGCTTATGCAGAATTTCCCATACCATCTTCTTCCTAAACAGAGGCATATGCTGCTGAGAGAAGGTTATGGGTTGGCCTCTTGAAATATAGTCTGCATATTTGCAGGCAAACACTCCACAATCGTTCCTATTCAGCTGCAGAGGAATCTCCTCTGCTGCCATGCTATATTGCTTCCACTCTGAAGGGTTCAAATCTATATTCCTTCTTGCTTTGCTCTCTTCTTGCAGATAGTGGAAAATCATCCTCAGGACACTTGGTCTCTTGAGTCCCATGGAATCCCAGTAGACAATGGTCTTCTTTCTAAGGTCTATGACCACTAGGCTCCAGTGGACCTCCAGGTGTACAGGCACCAGGACAATGTCCTTTTCAAAGATATTCACAGACTGGGTCCACCTTTTCACAGACCTGTATCCCCCACACCTGAGTTTTGCATAGAAGAATGTATTAAAGGTGTGAAGTGTTGCATAGCCTGGTGATTTGCTCCGTTCCAAGAGTAGGTTCAGGTAAAAATTTATGATGTCATCATTGAGCCACTGGCTTTCCTGAAGAGTCTGGATGTCTCGTCGAGTAATGTTCAGTTTAAACGCACTGCTTAAGATGTCCTCTTGGGGCCCTGGGCCCAGTGCATTCATGATTTCCTTCTCCATGTCAGGTGTTACATCAAGACCATGGTCTTGGCTGCTGCTCTTCCCTTTCTCCTCAAAAGGCTTCTCCTTGGCCTCAGGCATTAACAAGTTCTTGTGGAAGATGCCACTGGTGTCACTATTTCTGGAGTTTGGGGCCTGAGTTCCTCCCAGAATACCAGGCTGGGTGTGGTGTCTTGTTCTCTGGTTATCAATGTCCACTCCAACCATCTTTTGTGTTTCCAAAAGCGTCTCTGGTGAATAGCTCTTTTCAGTTTTGACTGGTGAATGATGTCTTCTGACAGGAAATCTAGAGCAATTTGGCTGGAACTGAGTTGTTTCCCATCCATGAACAGGCTCTTCCATGCAGCCTTTGATGTTCTTCAGGTTGTCAGCAGGTCTTGTGTGACTGTTAGGAGGGCCACAGTGGATGGCATCCCTGGGTTGAAAATGGTCCAACAACCTGCACTTTTCATTATGCTGTTTCTCAACATCTTCCTGTATGTTAGAGTAAGTGCGCTTGTGCCTCTTGCCAGCACTCACATACTTTACCTCAATAACATCCTCTTCTTGAGGGTCTATGAGCCTGTCTCTTTTTTTTGGGTACAATGGACCCTCTTTCTTGGGATTCAATAGCTGATGTTTTCCAGGTTCTTCATGGGCAGGCTCTTTTTTACAGTGTTCTTTTTTCCCTCTCTTTGGAGACTGGTGTGGATCTTCAGACTTCTCCGCAGTTCCTGCTTCTTCCTTGCTCTTCCTTTTTCGAAATGTCACTGCAGGTTTGGGACACATGGCACCAAGATGATGGTTAGGTTGCCATGTTGAGGGAGTTCTTTGCCTACCTTTGGTCAGGAACAAGCTTTCTGTTTGGCAAGAGCTTTTTATTTTCCACATTGAAGTGCAGGTTTGTCTGACTCTTTGGGCATCCTTTGGGGATATTGTTGTATTGATACCTGGTAGATTAGTTAACCCACTGGGAGCCATCTTATCTTCTCCAGACATTTTGTTTAAAGTTCTTAAATCACAGTGTAAATGCTAGATGTCTGCTTTAGTCGTAAAGATACACTTTTAGTGTTGGAGTCAAGAAGAAAGTGACACCAGGTGGGTGAGACAGAATGAAAGTGCACTTTTAACTTCCTGAGTCCATCAATTAATTCTTGTCTCTTAGGAGATAGTTCACCAGTAGCTGTAGACAGTTCGGTGGTGGTAAAGCCAAAGTCTTGTATTGTGGGAAAAGTGAGGCTTCAAAGAGCAATAAGCCTCCTTGTACCCCCAAATTGAGGCAATAACAATAAGCTTCGTAGCCAGTAGCTCCAAGGCATACAACCTTGGCAGCACAGTCAACGAACTGGAGGTAAGAATGTTCGCTTCACTGTGGCCCTGGTTATGAGCCCGATGTTCTATAGTTGGTTGTGATGCAGTTTGATGCTCCATGACATTCTATAGTGAGCACAGCCCCCACCCACCATCTTCCAGGTCAATGGTCCCTTTTGGTGGCTTTCTTTTTGAGATAGGGTTTCTTGTAACAACCCTTGACTATCCTAGAACTCAGTTTGTAGACCCGGCTGGCCCAGAACTCACAAAGATTCACTGCTTGTGCATCCTGAGCACAGAAATAAATGTGTATGCCACTGATGCTGGCCAGTTTAAGGATCTTAATGCTTGTTTCCATGCTTTAAGTTCTCCTTGGACTGTGCCTGTTTAAAAGTTGGAAGCAAACACTGAGTCAGTTAAAACTTAAGGGGCACGAAGTGTAGCTCTGTCTTCAGAAAGGGAGAGACTATTGGGAAGAGCAGATGATTCACTACACTTCATTTTTCTAAAATGGAAAGTCTAGGAGAGAAGGTTACTCCCTTGGAACCATTTAGACATATCTCCTTTCTTTTCTTCTGGACAGAGGATTAGGCTCAGTTGATCTATACATTTATAGATATTTGATTTATTTTGCAAAAGTATGGCTCAGACAGTATATGTTCCTCTAGGCAGAATCTAAGAGCCATGCAGAATCACCTTACTCCCTCCTCCTAGCCCTAAGGCACAGATACTGGATCCAGGTCAATCTGGGTCAGCTACACCCTGAGTGATTATCAACCCCTCACAAAAATCAGTGAAAGCAAAGGGGAGATGCTATTTTGACTTGTTGATCCATTGAGCTGTGTCAGTTGTTTGTTGTCTCATCATATTCTAGCTCATCCTATGATCCTGTTGCCTCTTAGGGAAGAATATCCTTTCTGTTACTGTTTCCAGTTAGAGAAAACCTAATGCAAGTATTACTCTATGACTTAGAGTCTATTGCTTCTAACATTGTAGATTAAGTTTCCCTATAAGAATATTCTCACGGTATGACTGTATTTCCTCTCAATATTTTTAGCAATTATAAAGAAAGTTACATCTGTGAGAACTGGTGGACACCAATTACCAACAATGCATACGTTAACAACAATAATGGGGTAATCAGTGGTTCTGTTGGACTCTTAGACTCTGGTGAGAAAGACAAAGCATTGCTGTGACAATACTACTATAATGACAAATCATGAATCTATCTGCTAGAAAACATTGGGAAGAATTCAATTGAAAGTCATTATTAAAAACATAAAGCAGATGTGGTTATGCCTGTCATCTAGCACTAAGAAGACCAAGGCAAGAGGATATTTTTTCAGCATATTCTTGTGTAGACAAACATGAAAAAAAAGTGTAAAGTATTAAACCTTACATGATACAGAGACATTGGAAGTTTGAGGAACAATGCATTTTTAAATCATTCTGTATTCTGTCATCTAGAGAGCTGTGTTTAAAAATGAATAAATGATGCTGGTACAATTCCATATTGGAAAGGAATACTTCAAAATACACATAAAGCACAATTTATAGAGGTTGGCATTAAAATTCAATTCTAATCTGTGTATCACATGCAAATGTCATGTCCAATCTCCAGCATTATGCTCTCAAGAATGTGTCCAAATTTATGACTAAGGAGTAACTTAGTGATATGGTACCCTTCTCTGATAAACAGAGGATTATAATCAGGGATATATTTTTTCCTTTCTTTTTCTTTTTATAATTTACCATCAAAAATATTCTTCTTCCATGATCTCAAAAAGTGCTAATGTTTACAGTTTTACAAAATGCTTTGTTCCTACAAGGTAATGAGTCACAAAGTCAAATAGGGTAACTACTAAGTTCTACTTTTATTTGAAATGCACTTACTTGGATGACTGAGGCTCTGCTGGACATCTGTTACAAAGTTAAGCCTTGCCTGCGCTAAGACACAAAATATGTTTATTTGACTCCCCAACATTCAACCCTTTTGTTTTTTGCCTTTATAATTCTTTGACTAACATTAGCCAGGGCTTTACCTAGAGAATTTTCTCTGTTTTGGACCTCTTGGATCTGGTTAGTGTTTTTGTTTTGTTTTGTTTTTTTGTTTTTGTTTTTTTTTTTGTTTGTTTGTTGGTTTGTTTTTGAAAAGCCTCTATTTTGCTAAACCAAAACTTGAGTCACACTGTTAAACCCCAACATACATGGATAATAAATATATATTTCTCAGAGGCCTAGAATGATGCTTTGGCCTGGTCCCTCCCACCAGTCTACAGACACTGGGATAGTTGTAAAGAAGGGAGACCAGATAGACTGAGTTCAGCCATTGAGGGTTTTGGACATCAGGGTTCCAGTGGAAGACTGAGGCAGCTTGTGAGGGACCAATAGAAGGTGGTATAAAGTGCTCAGAGTTGCCCAGAAGAGAGAAAGATTAGGTATGTACATACCTGCCCTGCCTTTCACCTGATGAAAGACTGTTTAATGGCCCTAGGGAGAGGACTAAGATACATTCGGTGAGGTGAGGTAGGCAGCCATAGCCTCTGCAGATACAGAAGGCTCATTTGTACATTGATATATTATTGCGGTAAATAAGGATCAGGATAAACAAATAGGCCGAATAGATGTTTATTCAGGGAGAAATAACTTACAACCTAGACAGATGAACACCAGGAAATTCAACCCGATCCTCTCCTGTCCGAGTCACGCCAGAAAGAGAGAGCCTTTCCTGGCCCCCTCCGACCTCCTTCCACAGGTCACTTCCGCCCATGGCTCCACCCCCCCAATGGGCGTGGTCAGTGCCACAGAAGGAGACAAAGTGAATATCCCACTACAATTCCCCTTTTAGTCTAAAGAAAAGATTTAGGCTTAATACAAAACTATATACAAAACAGTGAATAACAAGTGTGCTCTAAGAAAAGGAAAATCGAGAACAAAATGACCTACATATCTAGTCCTAGGGTGAGGGCATAATGGAGTTTACAATAGAGTTGTCCTAAGCTGGAAAACGTAAGTCTAGTACTTAATATATCTAACTAGGAAGAGAGAATAATAGTTGTGATAGTTTAATCTTCAACCTCATCAAGACCTGAGAAGGAAATTAACAATACTAGAGTAGACAGGAAATGCGGATGGACAACTTCCAAAAGGTGCAGCAAGGACAGAAACAGCAAGCCACCTGAACAGTCACCCTAGGTCTCACAGCGATGTTGGTACACCCAGATTTGGCTAAGGCCAAGAGAACTTGACAGACCACAACAACAGCAGGGAAATAGAATGACTGTCTTACCCTGACTTGGCAAGGTCAAGCAGTCTTCTATATTTGTCTCCTGCAAGCACATAGGACTGTATGTCCAAATCAGTGGTCAAGGTGGGGGCAATTCTATGCCCAACAGGCCATTAGCTGAGGCGAGATTGAACTCCAGCAGGAGCAACAACAGTGTCCAACATATTTTTGGGAAAGTGCACGGTGCTGTCAGGAGCAACAGTGTCTCATGTCAATGGAGTACTAATATTAAAACATTTAAATGCCATGTTCTGTATGTCTATGAAGTGATTGAAGATTAAGCATCTATATCTGACTAATCTCATAGGTACAGGAAATGTGAGTGAAGATAATCTGTAATACTCGGGAACTTAGCTAAAAAGACTGATTAAAACTTTCCTGAGTAAAGCAGGAACAAATACTTAAACAATATAACTATTTACATATACCTACATGTAAATCCCTAAAATAGAGGTAGAGTATAAGTGTCAAGACAAGAGGTAGAACTATAAAGGGCAGCAAGATAAATATCCCAAATTGTATCAATATACAAAATGTCTTGAATACAGGAAAAGTATACATACATAGAATATGGTAAAAAATAATGTGCATAAAAATATTATAAGTGGAAACATTTAACACAATATAACAAAATATAAACTTAATTTTACATAGCTTACCACATAAGAATACACAACAATGTAAGCTGTAAAATACTATCTCATTTTTACTCAAATTCTCAAGAAAATAGGCTATTCTACCTATATCCCATCTAAACCATACCTTTACCAACCATTCCCTATTCCTGTCTAAAAGATAAACCCAAGTGTAAGCATCACCCAATCCCAAATAACTAAAACCAACCCAAAGACGATGACTATTATCCCAAAATTCCAAGGGTAGGGAAAGGGGGCGTAGTCATATTAAGGTTACTTCCTGCTGAAATGGGACGATGATTGCTCCAATGGATCCTGTAGGAAGAAAATTTTTAGCAACCAAATTTCTCAACAGAACTGGCTGTGACATATGTAGTTAGTCACTGTGTGGCAGAAAATTCTTGACTGTAGTTCTATTTGAAACTCTGGCCAGGGTGTAATAAAAAGGTGCACCATTACAGCTAGCTAGTCATGAGTTGTCTCGAGCAAAACAGTCTCAAACCGGTTTTAGGGTGATGCTTGTAGTTCCGATGCATCAGGTTGAGTCAAGTGGAAACGATGATGTGGGGCCCCATCTTCTTTCCGGAGAGTTCAAAGACTGCTGTTAGGAATCGCTATTATTCCTTGTGGAAAAGTTACACATAAATATTAAAGTAAAATTTTCAAGTTTTAAGGTATGCATTAGGGAAAGACAACAATAAGCATTAAAAGTATGTGAGAAAATTAGGATTTCAGAGAGAAAATTGCATATAAGATATGAGTCCCCAGATTTTGTTTTTTTCTGCCTTACAACAATTGGCTTTTTGATTTAAGGCAGAAACCATGAATTTAATCTTAACAACATGCTTGAATTTAGAGAAGGAAAGCCAAATCCAACTCCAAAGCCAGCATTGGTTTACAAAATTTGGGACTTCAGCAATACTAGATAGTAGAGAGAAATAGATTTCTATATAGAAATAGTTTACTACAATTAAATATTTTATTATTATTAAATATCAGATTCTGCTTCCTTAAGTGATTGTTTCTGAAGAGCTGTCTTCTCTTCTGTAGGCACCTACATGTTCATTGTCTTTTGGCTGTTTGATGATAGGTTTTCTCTGTTTTCCTGTAAAAACAAGAACAGAACACTTCCCCTACCTTTGAGAGGCCTCCGCACACCTCATAGGACCTAGTTTGTTGGATGACTTGTCATTTCTCTTCATTAAGATGTTTCTCTTGTTCAACTCGGATCTTGATTAACTTAGATGGTATCCATAGTTTTTCTTCTCTTGTAGATACAAATGCAAAACCCCTACCCCAACGTAACACATATCCTGCTTTCCATTCTGAGGTCAGTACACCCTTAGCGGCAAAGATCTCCTTTGCAGTAAGGAAGAGGCAAATGTCCCAAAGCTGTGGTGAGTCCACCTGGTTAAACCCTGCCCCTTGGGGAAGGTGGGGGAGGGGGGGCAGCTTCTGCCACCTGGGGGCAAAACCCAGGTAAATCCCGCTTCTGACACCAGATATTGCGGTAAATAAGGATCAGGATAAACAAATAGGCCGAATAGATGTTTATTCAGGGAGAAATAACTTACAACCTAGACAGATGAACACCAGGAAATTCAACCCGATCCTCTCCTATCCGAGTCACGCCAGAAAGAGAGAGCCTTTCCTGGCCCCCTCCGACCTCCTTCCACAGGTCACTTCTGCCCATGGCTCCACCTCCCAATGGGCGTGGTCAGTGCCACAGAAGGAGACAAAGTGAATATCCCACTACAATATATTGAAAACAGAATGACTATGAATGTCACATAACACATTTAAAATGTACTGTCATGTGAAGGGATATTACAGACAATTAGGTATTTCTCACAGCCTCACTATTCTTGACACTGGTTCTAATACTGGAAGTATCTTGTTAAATGAAGACCCTTCCTATGCTCCCCAGTGATAGGGCACTCCTCCTTGTGATCCGCACACAGCCTGGTGTTTTGTGGAGTAAACCTTTACTTTTAAATGACACTTGGTATCTGCCTTTTTGTTTTCATCCTTGAACTGAGGTTTTCCTGTCCTGTCAGAAGTGTAAGTGAGCAAACACTTGGGTAATTTCCCCAGGGATCACATTACTTTATGTGATTAATAAATAACTGTGAATAACATATATCAGTTTTTTTTTTTTTTCCTTTTGCCTGTTCACCACTACAAAGAGCAAAACATGGAATAATGTTAGTATATTTGGAGCGAGAGAGCTAGAGTTTGAATGCAGAGCGTCTTGCAGGATAGGTATGCATGCAACCACAGCCTTATATACCTCGCCCTTTGTTATCATTGTGAAATGCATAGTTTCATTTTAAATAGAACATTCCCAACAAAGATATTAAGTATCTTATTCACTGGATCCAAATTCACTGGCTCACTTCACCTGTGAACTTCTCACTGTCCAGCAGGGGGCAGCACAACAGCTTAATATATACTTTGTGACCTGCTCATGGTCTGCTGTTGATGAGTTATTACTGAGCTTTGACAGAATAGAAACTTTTGTAAATATGTAAATTAGAAACACACACACACACTCATATTCACACACAAATAGCCTTTCCTCTAAAGCATTTCAAAAAAGAAAAGGTTTATCCTTTAACATGAAAACTGATTCACAGATGAGATAGGAGGTGGGGGCAATTTTTGTTTGTCTGTTTTTAATTTTTTTGGACTTTGTGGTGAAGTTCTTGAAGAATCTCAGGAAAGACTGAAGAAGTTTGTATTTCTAAGGTTTCCAGTCCCCACTATTAATTAATTAATTAATTTCTGATAACCTTTGTCCTGTGGATCTTTGTCTAGGATCAGGACTGCATGGCCACTTTCTCTCCTCTGCCCTGGGATTTTGTCTCACTTGAGTTTGTGCAGGTATTGCATATGCTGTGACATTCTGATTTACTATGTGCACCTGCCCTGTTGTGTCTGGAAACAGTTTTCTTGAAGTTGTCTAAAACATCTGGCTCTCATAATCTCTTCCCTCTTCTGCAATGATCCCTGAGTTTGGGTAGGAGGGTGTGATACATACATTCCAAAGTCCTTTATTCTCTGCACATTGAGCACTCCTGAGTCTCTTTCTTAATTACCATCTACTGCAAGAAGTACCTCTTCTGTTGAGGGTTGAGTGATGCATTTGTCTATGGGTACAGCAGTATGCCACCAGGAGTTATTTTATTGCTATGTTTTAGCAGAAAGCTTTTCTTCTATGGTCCTTTACTATCTAGCTTCAAATTCTTGGCCTCATTGATACTTTCATATATAGTTTGCATTTTGAAGAGCATGTCTGAAATCCATTAACAGTGGTTGGATGCACCATAACATTTGTACCACTATTTCAGCATAAGGCATATCTTACTGGCCAGTTGTTATTGTTGAATGCAAGATTTGTAGCTGGATGAGCTCGATAATTTCTTCTCTAGTAGCATATAGGGCATCTTTCAGAACTATTGATTCTAGCCAGTGGAGGTGAAGCTTCTGTTGAATACCAGCTAGATTTCTTCATCTGCTATGATCGTGAGTATGTGATGTACTCAGCAATAGGGTTTTACATCCAGTTGAGGAAGAAAACTAATAGGTATTGGCAATAGTCTATAAAGTTTGTGGAGTTTATGAGACCCCATTGGCCAACAGCTCAAAGAAATGTATGCCACCCATACTCTGGGTGTTTTGTATTTGATGGCACATGATGTCTAGTTGGGAAAATTTCTCACACATTATATGGTAACCCCATCCAAACTCCTTTTATACAAAATGAATTTTAGGAAGCTATTATGGTAATAGGCTTCTATATAGATCCTTCAAAAGGCCTTTAGTGTTAGTCACCCCTCTTTGTATTCCCTCCTCTCTCTTGCCCTCTCACTTCACTATTTCAGAGTATCTAGGTTCAAATCTCAACACATGCATAGTGCTTCACAGCCTTCTGTAATTCAAGTTCCAGTGTATCTGATGACGTTTTCTGGCTTCTGAAAGCATTGGGCATATACATGTTTACAAAAAAGGCATGCAGACAAAATACCCAGTCACATACATTTAAAAATTAATTTATTTTTTGATAATTTCATTTATAAGTACTGTATTTACATCATTTCCATTCCTCAAACTCCCAGTCCTCTACTGTTCTCCTCAACTCCCTCTCAAATCCATGACCTCTTTTTTAATTATTATTGTTGCAAACACACCCTCCTGATTATACCAACCCTACTAATCTCATTTATTGTTACTTATTTTTGCATGTGATAAGGTCTGAACACTTGAGATTAGATAGCCATCTGGGGAGATTTTACAGGGAGAACAGATTCTCTCTCTCTCTCTCTCTCTCTCTCTCTCTCTCTCTGTCTCTTTCTCTCTCCTCTCTCTTTCTCTGGGCCTTGTGAAATTTCTGCTATCTACTTTGGCATGTTGATTGACATGTTTATTATACAGACCTTGTTTTTGCAATCATATTGTTGAGATTTTTATGGGTGGAACATTCCTGTCATGTCCATAATACATTAGCTTATAGTTGGCAGCCTTGCTTCCTGGCATTTATAGACTTACTGTCTTCTTCTGTGATGTTTCCTGGGTTTTACATTGGAGGTTGTGTTATAGATGTTGATGTTCTGAGACTTGGGCTCTTAAGTTATCTGCTCTCTGTCCTTAGAGCAGTTGTAGATCTCTGTAGCAGCCTCTGCTGCAAAAAAGAAGCTTCTTTGGTGAGGACTAAGAGCTACACATATCTGTGGGTATAAGGGAAGAACAAGGTTAGAAATGACTAGTAGGTTCTCTCCCAGGGCCTGTTCATCCATGGGTAGTTGGCTAGGTTTTACAGTAGCAGGCACGAATTACCATATCCTGAGCAGTGAGCAGGCCTTAAGTCCAATTAGTTTTTGGTTATCCCTAAGATATAAGTTTCCCTATAGCACCACTGGGGATACCTTTCCAGGCCAGACATTGTCATTTTTCTCAAGCTTTATAAGTAGGCAGGATTACTGATTGTTTTTCTCCCTTGGCAACATTCAAGTGCCTTCTAATTCTATGAGTACTCAGGAAGGTTTCTGGGTTTGTCCCAGATCAATTGTTTCGACTTCATTGTGTGAAGCAGATGGTGTCTTTAGCAATAGAGTTTTATTGTCAAGTTCTGGGAGGCAATGACATTAGCCAATATTGTCTTGGCAGCCTGGTTCCTGTTAATATCACAACATATTTTTGGCAGGGTTCTTCATAAAGAAAAGAAATACTTTTGGTGTTTTGGTGACTAGCTTTTTGAGTTCTTTGTATATTTTGGAAATCAATCCTCTGTCAGATGTCGGGTTGGTGAAGATATTTTCCCATTCTGTGGCTTTTGTTTTGTCTTCTTGACTTTGTCCTTTACATTACAGAAGCTCCTCAGTTTCAGGAAGTCCCATTTACTAATTGTTGATCTTAGTATCTGTGTTTCTGGAGTTATATTCATAAAGTGATCTGTACCAATTGATTCAAAGGTACCTCCCTCTTTCTCTTCTAAGAGGTTCAGTGTGGCTGGATTTATGTTGATGTCTTTGACTGTTTGGACTTAAGTTTTGTGCATGGTGATAGATAAGGATCTATCTGCAGTCTTCTTTTTTATTTTGTAAATAGTCTTCTTTATTTATTTATTTTTCTCATTTTACATATGGATCCCAGTTCCCTCTCCCTCCCTCCCTCCCATGCCCCCTAACCACCCTCCCATCCCGTTCCTCCCCCCACCCAACACTCCACAGGAAGGGTGATGCCTTTCAGGAGGGATCAACAAAATCTATCAATTCATTTGGAGTAGGGACTAGGCCCTCCCTCCTGCCTCTAGGCTAAGGGAGTATCCCTCCATGGGAAATGTTCTCCCAAAGTCCTTTTGTACACCAGGGATAAATCCTGGTTCCATTCTCAGGGGGTCCTATCCAGGCCTTCTAACTGAGACCCATGTTCAGGGGGTCTGAGTTGGTCCTGTGGTGGTTTCCCACCTATCAGTCTGGGGGTCCATTAGCTCCTTCTTGTTAAAGTCAGCTGTCTCTGTGGGTTTCTGTAGCCTGGTCTGGTCCACATTTTTTTTTATCACTCCTCCCTCTGTGCATCAGGATTCCAGCTTGTCTCAGTGTTTAGCTGTGGGTGTCTGCTTCTGTTTCCATCAGCTACTAGATGAGGGCTCTATGATGGCAGATAAGTTAGTTATTAATCTCATTATCAGGGAAGGGCATTTAAGGTAGCCTCTTCACTGTTGCTCAGATTGTTAGTTGGGGTCATCCTTATAGGTCCCTGGACATTTCTCTAGAGTCAGTTTTCTCTTCAAACCTATAATGGCTCCCTCTTTTATGGTCTCTCTCTCTCTCTCTTGCTCTCTCCATCTCTCTCTTCCTCTTTCTCTCTCTCTTGCTCTAGTCTATTTTCCCCCTGACTCAATCTTCCTGGTCCCACCTGTTCTCCTCTCCTCCCCTTCTCTTTCTCCTAACTCCCTCTCCACTCGCTGTTCCCCTCCCCAATATGCTCAGGAGATCTTGTTCATTTCCCCTTCTGTGAGGGACCTTATATGAATCTCTTAGATTCCTCCTTGTATTCTAGTTTCTCTGGCAGTGTGAATTACAGGCTGGTGGTCCTTTGCTCTATGTCTAAAATCCATATATAAATGAGTACATACCACGTTCCTCTTTTTGTGACTGGGTTATCTCATTCAGGATTGTTTCTTCCAGTTCCATCCATTTGCCTGTGCATTTCAAGATTCCATTGATTTTCTGCTGAATAATATTCCATTGTGTAAATGTGACACATCTTCTTTATCCATTCTTCAGTTGAGGGGCATCTAGGTTGCTTCCAGGTTCTTCCTATTACAAATAATGTTGCTATGAACATAGTGGAACAGATTTCCTTGTTGCATGAATGTGGTTCATTTGGGTATATGTCAGCTTCCAGTTATACCAGCATAATTTTTTGGAGATAACTTTCTTTTTTTCACTGTATAATTTTAGCTTCTTTGTCAAAAAGCAGGTGTTCATAGGTATATAGATTGATATCAGGGCTTTCAATTTGATTCCCTTGGTATGCCTGTCTGTTTTTTTTTTTTTTTTTTGTGCCAATACCAAGCTGTTTTCAATACTATAGCGCTAAAGAAGAGCCTGAACTTAGGAATGGTAATACCTCCTGAAGTTCCTTTATTGTACAGGGTGTTTTGGCTACAATCCAATTAAAAAGTTGGGTACAGAATTGAACAGAGAATTCTCAATAGATGAATCTGAAGTGGCTGAAAGACTCTTAAGAAATTGCTCAACACCCTTAACCATCAGGGAAATGCAAATCAAAACAACTCTGAGAAACCATCTTACACCTGCCAGAATGGGTAAATATAAAACACCAATGACAGTTTATGCTGGAGAGGATGTGGATAAAGGGGAACACTCCTCCATTACTGGTGGAAGTGCAAAATTGTGTGGCCATTTTGGAAATTAGTATGGTGGTTTCTCAGGAAAATGGGAATCAATCTACCTCAAGATCCAGATATTTTACTCTTGGGCATATACCCAGAGGATGCACATTCATAAAACTAAAACATCTGTTCAAGTATGTTCACAGCAGCATTTTTTGTAATGGCCAGATTGTAGAAGCAACCTAGCTGTTCCTCAACCGAAAAAAATGGATGGAGAAATAGTGATATATTTACAGAATGTATATTTCTACTCAGCAGAAAATAAAAACAAACAAACAAAAAATCAAACCAAAACAAAAAACAAAATAAAACAAAAACAAACAAACCAATGAAACAAAAAACCAATGAAATCAGGCAAATGGATGGAACTGGAAGAAACCCACCTGACTGAGGTAACCCCATTACAGAAAGACAAGCATGTTATGTACTCACTCATATGGATATTGGGCATAACACAAAGCACTACCATTCTACGAACCAATGCACACCTCCAGAGAAGCCAGGAAATGAGGAGGACCCTAAGAGAGACATACATGGTTCCCCAGAGAAGGGGGAATGGGACAAATGTTCCTAAGCAAATTGTAAGCACTATGTATGGAGGAAGGGAGGTAGGGAAAAGAAGAGGGGAGAAGAGGAAGGTGGAGATGAACATGAGAGATCAGGAAGACTGAGTCGGGGGAAGAAGAGAGGAAAACAAGAAAAGAGATACCTTAATAGAGGGAGCCATTATAGGTTTAATGAGAAATCTGGTACTAGGGAAATATCCAAAGATCCAGAAGGATTACCCCAATTAGAATCTAAGCAATAGTGGGGAGGCTACCTTAAATGCCCTTCCCCTATTATGAGACTGATGACTATCTTAAATGCTGTCCTTGAGCCTTCATCTAGTAGCTGATGGAAGCAGAAGCAGACATCCACAGCTAACCACTGAGCAGAACTCCTGGAATCATTGTAGATAGGGAGGAGTGATGAGCAAAGTGGTCTGGACCATGCTGGGGAAACCCACAGAAACAGGTGACCTGACCAAATGAGAGCACACAGACCCCAGTTGTAAATCTGGGGAACTAGCATTGGCCTGAACCACACCCTCTGAATGTGGGTGCTAGTTAGGAGTCCTGGGCAGTCAATGGGATCTCTGACATTGGAACCAATATTTATCCCTAGTGCACAAATGGACTTTGGGTGCCCAATCCCCATGGAGGGATACTCTCTCAGCCCAGATACATGAAGGAGGGCCTAGGCCTTCCCCCAGCTGATGTGAACAGACTTTGATAATCCCCATGGAAGGTCTCAAGCTCCCTGGGGAGTGGATGTGGGGGTGGGTTTAGGGGGTTTCTGTGGGGTCATGGGAGAATGGGAGGGGCAGGGAACTGGGGTTGATATGGAAAATAAGATTGTTTCTAAATTAAAGAAAAAAAAAAGAAATAAAAGATGTATTGGACTCACAGTCCCCAAGGTTCAGGAGCTTGTTGATATCATCTGGTTGCATCTGTTGCATACCTCATAACATGTAGAGTTATGATAGTAGAGGCATGTTCAGAAGAAACTGAGTTGTAGAACAGGAAGTAGAATGGGTCTTGAAAGAATTACATTAATCTCTTGCAATGATGTTATCTCCAGTGACCTAATTATCTCACATTGATTCTACATCTCAGCAAAACCATCCTAGGTTTGATGCTCCAGCAATGAACACAGCAGGTACGATGTGATAAAAGACAAGTGAACATATGTGATTATCATATATACCAGTCCATGTCCCTTTTTGTAATTGAACTTGAAGCTCTATTCACCCGCTGGACCCACCATGTATAAGGGAAAATTTATCCAATAGATGCTTTTAGGCAAATTTAAGTTGAATTTCTGTCAGTGCATGTGCCTCAATTTAATTAATTTCCATGTATGATCATTTATATTTTATCCTATAATTCTAATTTATAAGACCTATGATAATTTTAACTTTACCAATTTTATTACCTTTCTTGGCCCATAGTTCTTTTTTATTGTTAATTATATATATTTATTATTTTTTCTTAATTTACATATCACTCCCAGTTCCCTCTCCCTCCCATGCCCCCTGACCCCCCTCCCATCCCATTCCCCCCAACACTCCACAGGGAGGGTGATGTCTTCCAGGAGGGATCAACAAAATCTATCAAGTCAGGAGTAGGGACTAGGCCCTCCCTCCTGCCTCTAGGCTAAGGGAGTATCCCTCCATGGGAAATGTGCTCCCAAAGTCCTTTCCTGCATCAGGGATACATCCTGGATCCACTCTCATTGGTTCCTTAGACTGTCCAGGCCTCCTAACTGAGACCCATGTTCAGGGGTTCTGAGTTGGTCCAATGCTGGTTTCCCAGCTATCAGTCTGTGGGTCCATGAGCTCCCCCTTGTTAAGGTTAGCTGTCTCTGTGGGTTTCTGTAGCCTGGTCTTGACCCCATTTCTTATTACTCCTTCCTCTCTGCAACCAGATTCCAGGAGTTAGGCTCAGTGTTTAGCTGTGGGTATCTGCTTCTGTTTCCATCAGCTACTAGATGAGGGCTCTGTAATGGCAGATAAATTAGTTATCAATCTCATTATCAGGGGAGGGCATTTAAGGTAGCCTCTCCACTGTTGCTCAGATTGTTAGTTGGGGTCCTCCTTGTAGGTCTCTGGACATTTCTCTAGAGTCAGTTTTCTCTTCAAACCTATAATGGCTAATGGCTCCCTCTATTATGGTACCTTTTTTTTTCTTTTGCTCTAGTCTATTCATCCCCTGACTCAATCTTCCGGGTCCCACATGTTCTCCTCTCATCCCCTTCTCTTTCTCCTAACTCCCTCTCCACTCACTGCCCTCCTTCCCAATACGCTCAGGAGCTTAGGAGATCTTGTTCATTTCCCCTTCTGTGAGGGACCTTGTATGAACTTCTTAGGTTCCTCCTTGTATCCTAGTTTCTCTGGCAGTTGAATTATAGGCTGGTGAACCTTTGCTCTATGTCTAAAATCCATATATACCACGTTCCTCTTTTTGTGACTGGGTGACCTCACTCAAGATTGTTTCTTCAAGTTCCATCCATTTGCCTGTGAATTTCAAGACTCCATTGTCCCCTCCACCCCCCTCCACCCCACTGAGCAGTATTCCATTGTATAAATGATGTGCCACATCTTCTTTATCCATTCTTCAGTTGAGGGGCATCTGTTGCTTCCAGGTTCTTACTATTAAAACTAATGATGCTGCAGATGTCTTTGTTGCATGGGTGGATCACTTAGGTATATGTGTAAGAGTGGGATTGCCAGGTCCCGTGGTAGACTGATTCCCATTTTCCTGAGGAACCGCCATACTGATCTCCAAAATGGCTGTACATGTTTGCACTCCCACCAGCAGTGGAGGAATGTTTCCCTTTCTCCACATCCTCTCCAGCATAAGTTGTCATTGGCGTTCCTAATTTTAGCCATTCTGGCAGGAGTAAGATGGTATCTCAAAGTTTTTTTGAATTGCAAGGATGTTGAGCACTTTCTTAAGTGTCTTTCAGCCATTTTGGATTTCTCTATTGAGAATTCTCTATTCAGTTCTGGACCCCACTTTTTAATAGGGTTATTAGGTGTTTTGGTGACTAGTTTCTTGAGTTCTTTTTTTTTTTTAATTTTTTAAAATTTATTTTATATAACAAAGTCCATTAAATGAAAACAAACATTTATAGACAATATTTGGGAATTTGGGTGTTGTTCTTTCCAAACTACTTCCTGCTGGTAGTTCCCGGGGGATTCGAAGATTCAGAAATCCTGGCTGTAGTCTGTAAGGCTGTGTTGTCCAGCTGTTTTGAATGTAGGATCACCTCTTACTCTGTTTCAGGCGGTCCGGCTTGATCAAACCATGTTAGTCTGGAAGGAATCCATATCTTTTCATTTTCTGTGGAAACAAAAATAGAAATCATTTTCCCCAGTAACTTGTCCTTGAACTTAAATTTTGGAGTCAAAGCATTTTGAACCTGGTAACAACCTAGATGCCCCTCAGTTGAAGAATGGTTAATGAAGATGTGGCACATCTACACAATGGAATACTACTCTGCAGAAAAAAGTAATGGTATCTTGAAATTCGCAGGCAAGTGGATGGCACTTGAAGAAACTATCCTGAATGAGGTAACCCAGGCACAAAAAGAGGAACACAGTATGTACTCACTCATATATGGATTTTAAACCTAGATCAAAGGATCACCAGCCTATAATTCACACCACCAGAGGAACTAGGATACAAGGTATATTCTAAGAGATTCATATAAAGTCCCTCACAGAACTGGGAAGGGACAACAAGTCCCCCAGAGCTCAGGGGAAGTGGGGGGGGGCAGCGAATGGAGAGAGAAGTAGGAGAAAATGAGGGGGAGGAAAGGAAAACGTGTGACAAGGAAGATTGAGCCTGGTTAGGAATAGAAGACAGGAAAGAGAGAGAGAGAGAGAGAGAGACAGACAGAGAGAGAGAGAGACAGAGAGAGAGAACATAAAAGAGGGAGCCAATATTGGTTTGAAGATAAAATTGAACACAAAGAAAGGCCTAGAGAACTACAAGACTGCTCCCAACTAACAATTTGAGCTTCCGTGGAAAGGCTATCATAAATGCCCTTCCCGGAGAGTGAGATCAATAACTAACTTCTCCATGGAGCCCTCAACTAATGCCTGTTGGAAACAGGATCAAACACCCATACATAAACACTGAGTCGAAGTAGAACCCAGATGCAGATGGAGAGGACAAGACCATGCGGCAGAAACACATACAGACAGCTTACTTGAGTTCTTTGTATATTTTGGAGATCAGCCCTCTGTCAGATGTGGGGTTGGTGAATATCTGTGGGCTGCCGTTTGGAGCAATGCTTCTTTCCCATTGAAAAGGTGTTGTTTCCTATTTATTTTTTCCATATTATTTTTCTTTCCTGTTTCTGGGTTTGTTGTAGGTATAGATTTTAAGTTTACTTTTGAAATGTACTTATTGCCATCCTCAGAGCCTCATGTAGAGTGAGTAGGTTCTATATCTCTAAGCTACAATTTCATTCCTGTTGATATGAATTGTATACAGTTTCAGTAATGAATCAATTATGCTTGTCTCTGGTAAACATTCCTATTTAAATAAGAGAGAGACAGAGAGACAGAGAGAGAGAGCACTGGTAAACATTCCTATTTAAATAAGAGAGAGAGAAAGAGAGAGAAAGAGAGAGAGAGATTTGGCACATTGAACTATTAGACAGGAACAACATACTTTCTTGTATCTCACACATTGGTCATGAGATATTTGATCATTCACAAATCAAACAATATGACTATGTGTGTCTGTTTATGAGGGAGAGAGGGAGAGAAGGAGAGGAAAAGGAGGAAGAGAGAGAGAGAGAGAGAGAGAGAGAGAGAGAGAGAGAGGGAGGGAGGGAGGGAGCTGCTGCTGTTGTGGTTGGGTGTGTGTCAGGATTTTCCATGTATGGCAGTCCTTCAGCCATTTAGTCCCAAATAAACACAAGAAACATGCTTCCTGCTGCTCATAAACTCCATTATAAGTATTTGGTTGTACCGATTATATATGTAGAGTCTTTTAAAAGAGTCTTGCTGCTTTTGCTGCTAACACCAAGTCAGGGAGCCTCTCTTAAAGGAGCCACACCTGTGCTTGCCTCCAGTAAATAGAAGCCATCTGAGAAAGTGCTGCTACTAAGCATATGTTCTTTTGTGTAGAATCCCTTTTTAAGATTTTGTCAGATTGAATGTGAAAATTCTTGCCAAAAGCTGGGACACCACATGTACATGGAGATTTCTGTCCTGCCAGTCCTGTAGCTGTTTAGTACCAAATAAATAGATAGAGGCTTATATCAATTATAAAATTTTGGCCAGTGGCTCAGTTTTCTTACTGGCTAGCTGTCTTAATTATTAACCGATTTCTATTAATCTATATATCTTCACGTGGTCTAGCCTTACCAGAGAATGTCCAGGTGTCCTATTTTCCCAGTAGGCATCTCCTTGACTCTGCCTACTACGCTTCTCTATCCCTGTTTGGATTTCTCGCCTGGCTAAATCCTGCCTTTCCAGTAGTCTGAACAGCTTTATTCATCAACCAATAAGAGAAACATAAATTCACAGAACAGAGAAGGACATCTCCCATTTTGCTTCTACAAATAAAGCCTATCTGAAGGTCATAGAATGGGGCTTGCTACTAACTAACCATAGAAGTCAGGAGGTATGTACAGACAGACAGGAAGTGAGGTGGCTGGCCAGAGAGAGTATATAAGCAGGACAAAACATGAACTTGCTTTCTTGTCTGCTCAGAAGCTAGGAGGTAAGGTGTGACTGTGGCTTCCTCCTTCTCTCTGATGTCTCAGCATTTTCCTCTACATCTGACCCCAGGTTTTGCTTATTTGACCAAGTAACAACTCCCTTTTACAGAGAGGCTTGGAGAGGCTATTGTGTGAAGCAGTGAAGAAGAAGCCTAGATTGCCTTGGAGACCCCAAATTGTTGGAGATGCCAGAGCCATGGGATACCTGCTGAGGAGAACCCATCACAGGGAGTGAAAACAGCCCAAGAAAAAGAAGTGTGTTGAAGTCAACAAAGCCAGCAGGAGTAGGAGATGTGGAGAGCATCAGACATGGAGATGCAGAGTTTGAAGTTTTCCCAGCTGGTTCCAGTGTTGTTTTAGTCTAGTATTTCCTCACTATGTTCCCTCCCTTACCTTTTCAAATGGCTATGTATAATCTATGCCATTATATGTTGGAAATATGTGTTCTGATTTATATTTTGATTTTACAAGGGGTTACAGTTAAGAGTTTTCCTGAACCTCAAATAAAAATTGAATTTTGAACTTTCAAATGGGGTTGAGACAATTATAGACTATGGGGAGTCTTCAAGTTGGAGATAAATTTCTGCATTATGTTATGGCTACAAGTCTATGGGAGCCAGAGAGTGGAATATGGTTGTCTGAATAGGAATATCCTCCACAGACTCATGTGTTTGAGTGCTAGCTCCGTAGGGAGTGGCACTGCTTGGAAGTTTAGCCTTGTTGAAGGAAGTATCTGCCTGTGGGGGCGGGCTTTGAGGTTCTATATGCTCAAGTTATGCCCAGTGTGGCACCTGGTCTCCTGCTTCCTGCATCTCAATATGTAGAACTCTCCGCTACCTCTCCAGCACCATATCTATCTGTGATTGGAATGCATTAATCCTCTGAACTGTAAGCATCCCAAAATAAATTTTTCTTTTATAGGAATTCAAATTCGTGTTTATGGTGTCTCTTCACAGTAATAGAAACCTTGACATCCCTTGAATCTTGGGGAAATGGCCATCCTAACAAAAGCAATATGCAATTATTTCAATGCAATCTCTATAATGATTCCAGGGTCATTCTTCACAGACACAGAAAAAGAACCCCCCCAAAATTTATTTAGAAGCATAAAAGAGTAAGGACAGTTTTTTAAAAAATCCTGAATAAAAAGAGATATCACTGCATCTGGTCTCAAATTGTACAACAAAGCCATCCTAATAAAGACAGCATGGCACTAGTACAAAAACAGACACATACATAAGTGAACTAAATTTGAAATTACAGAAATAATTCCATACAACCAGAGTCATTCAATTTTTAACAAAGGTGATAAAAATATACACTGGGGGTAAATGGGAAATGGCAAGTTTACTAAGTGGTTCTGGGAAAACTGGATTTAAACATATAGGGAAATGAAATTATGCCCATACCTCTTGCTTTGAACAAAACTCAACTGCAAATGAATGAAGGACCTTAACATATGCCCTAATACTCTGAGACTATTGTATGGAGGGGAAGTAAAGACTATGCTTCAGCTTACAAGCATATAATAAAATGTTCTCATATAATTTCAGGATTCTAGAAACAGGAGATATAAGAATATCAATTAAGGTATAGAATCTCATTAAACTAAAAAGCTTATGTATAACATAGTGGTATAACAAATGAATAGTCAACCTTCAGAATGGGAGAAAATCCTGGTCAGCTTCACAAGTCACCCCCATCCACTGAGTTATTCCACCAATCAGTGGATTACACATATGGGATTGGCCTGAGGTGAGGACAAGCCGTGTCCTACTGAGTCCTGAACTCTGATTTACCTAATAGTATGGAATAAGTCACTCAGCGTGAAGCCTATACCATTGACAGTCATTTATATACTGTCAGTGAGTATCCTGACCACCAGTTAGGTTATAGGCATCAGGTCAAGGCTGTTGTTACTGCAGTCATCTTCTGGAGTTTCAGAGATCATCAGCTACCCATGATCAGAGTATTTGGCAGAAGCTTATTATGATTCCAGCTTTCAGCCCTTAGTGTTCTGCCCATATTGGATGTCCTTCTCCCTGGAGTGAATCTGGTGCTGACAATGGCTGAGTCAGTGTGTGAGAGAAGCTCAGCCCATAGTTGTGTTCCAAAAAGTAGGATTTAGGGGATTAAAATGACCCATTAGAAGAAGCCAACTGGGTCAATCCATGACAGTATGTAAAGAAACACCCCATTCAGATTGCCATAAGACCTTCCAAGTGAGGACATGCAATGGTCCAGATTGTATTCCTGGGCTTTTGAGTTCCTAGAACAGTGTCCTCCATTAGAGTCCACCCATGATGAGTCAGAGTCATAGTAGACAAAGTTCCATTCATGGTTTGCTCTTGTCTAGACTATTCTATCTTTTCTGGCCTGAAAACTATTAATCTTAATAAATTAGTACATATGTGAAAGCTTGTAGGGTTAAGAGCATCCAAAGACATGTGTGCTACCACATTCTTCCAAAGTCTTAAAATTCCAGGTCATTTCCTAGGGTTTTCCTACTAAGGTCACATAGTTCCCCATAGGAATCTGTAAGCAGCACCTCAAGGAAAAGTCATTAACACAGATTAACTCACATTTAAGGGGAAAGCGATGTGTCAACTATAGCCAGAGTGACACAGAAAAATTAGACATGGTGAACAACTTCATGATGTGGTATGAGATGTTGGAAATCCCTACTTCAGCTATCATTTTTGCTAAGTCATCATGAGACAGAAAGGCTACACTTAAATACAGGTAAATTTTAGATGAGGCCCCCTGTGTTTTCCAAATTCTCTGGAGTCACAAATGCACCTGTGATGTGAGAATAGTCCATTTCTATCCTTTATGTTGTATTGGGAAATCACTGCATAAGGTTCATAAATTGAGTGCCAAGGTTTTTTCCTAGGTTTCGAAGGCCAGTTGTGTAGGGCAAACAAAATATTTTCCCTCCTACTGGTGTGTGTGTGTGTGTGTGTGTGTGTGTGTGTGTGTGTACTTGCCCTCTCATGCATGTGCCAGAGAAATTTGAAACAGCATTGTTGTCCAAATAGGAAGCTGACAAAGATTGTTTTTTGTACATTGAGATGGGGGAATACTAACTAACATACTCATTAAGACCAAATTTCCTGTTGGAATACATTGCTCTTTAGTTAGAGGTCACAGTCTGTCCTAAATTTATAGCAGCTTTTTCTCTAAACCCAGCAATGTGTAACTCCCTCCCTCCCCAGCAAAGCTTCTGCTCTACCTTCCCTTATCTGGAAAATGGCTTTGGGCCTGGAGGACTGATCTTATCTGAAAGATATCTCTAAACCAGATGTCTGATTCATCTTTAGCCTGACTCTTGGCACACATCCTTGCTAAGAAGACTTGCTCTGGGAGTTCTGCTCTAGGACCCTACTGTTACATACTAAGCCTTGTGATAGGTGTGTGTCACTTAATGCAAGTGGCACAGACTCCCCAATCCTGTATATTCCTTTTCCTCTGGAATAAAGTTGAGCTACTTCACTGAAGTCTGTCTCCTGGAGAGCTGTCTGTGCTCATGGACTGCAAACAAAGCTTTCTGTCTCCCCTCCTGCCTCTTTCCCTTCTCTGTCAGGTGCCCAACAGGCCCAGAGGGAAAGAGGACCACCACAACTTCTTTTGTAGATAAAAGCAAAGGAGAAATCCTGGCCCAGGCCAGTGTTTATAGAGTAGATCATCTCTGGAAACTGATTCTAACTCTTCAACATTGGTTTGATCTGAGGAAGAAAACACACCTCTGTTGGCCTCTGCTTTCTCCTGTGACTTTCCTAACCCCTTAGCACTTTCATCTTTATTTTGGCTACAGAACAGTCAGTGTAATTCTGCATGGATTAAAGCATTTTGCCTTGTGAAAAGAATGCAGGATCTTCTAGAGTGAATCACCGGGTTATTCTGAACACTGCTGTCCTGCACACAGAACACCAAGCACGTGGTTCTCCACACTGCTGGCTCTCAAGAAACATTTGGGAAAATAATGTAAGAATGGATAAAAATAGAAAATGAAAACTCAATGTTAGAGTCAAAGCATTGTTTTTTGAATAATTAGATACAAAGCATTCAGAATGTTTCCTGTGCAATTATAGATATTTGCTGCTATTAAACACGTGGTCAGATTATACATACTGTGTCTAAAAGTTTCTAGTTCATGAAACTATAACTTACTTAGAATACACCCTTTAAATTATAAAACACAAGATTTAGGAACCATTTCATTGAGGGGGGTGTTATAAGAGTCGATGATTGAGGAGAACCAAAGTGAAATACTTTATTCTGGAGATGACAGCATTGTTACACTTGTGAACTCACAGCATGCCTGCACAAGACATGTACAAGCTAAAGCCAGTCAACCCTCTATATGAAAGCAGAGGGGTCAATGAGGTTCCTACTCCTAAGTGAATATCTTTGGACAGCTGATGGCTTGTGGGGGAGGGAGAGTTGGTTTCTTTAAGGGTTTGACTACAGTGGATAGTGTCAGGAATACATGGGCAGCACAACTGGACTTAATGGGTTATTTGAAATAAAGGAGAAGGCATGAAGTCGAAGGAGCAAAGAGGTGGGAGTGGGTCTGGAGGAATGATGGAAAGAGGTGGGGAGGAACGTGATCAGAACACATGGTGTGAAGTTCTAAGAAAACTAATAAGGTGTATTTTAAAGATGCATAGTGTACTTTATACTCATCACTATTTTTCCCAACATGTTTTCCTCACTGAAAAGAAAAGATTAAAACCAAACAGCAATTCCTTCCATTAGTGTCAGGGCCCATAAAAAATGGCTTTGCTTCATCTTGAGTTAAGGTCAGAGAGTTCAAAACTATCCCTACTCTTCTAAGGTT
Source organism: Phodopus roborovskii (assembly GCF_943737965.1). Classification (NCBI taxonomy): domain Eukaryota; kingdom Metazoa; phylum Chordata; class Mammalia; order Rodentia; family Cricetidae; genus Phodopus; species Phodopus roborovskii. Next base: position 4,532,415 of record NW_026126487.1, on the reverse strand, counting down.
AAAGTCTTAAGACCTAAAGGTCTAAGGCATGGCTACTGTAGGATGTTTGGTCTTAGGAATGGATATCTAATCATAATACCAAGAGTCTGGGCCTGAGGTGTGGTTACTCTTAAACCTCAAAGCTAGATAAGGAGAGATTTAATCTAAGGCAGGGTTACAAAATGTTTGGAGAATTAAGGAAGAAAGTCTGTTTCTTCCTTTTATCTTGATAATGAGGTCTTGACACATCCCCATTTTTAGCTGGGGTATTTAAAAATGTTGAAGAATAAACTTGGGGCATCCAGTATTGACTGGATTTCCCTCGTGCCTCTATTCTGTGTCTCTATCTTTTCCTTAGTATCTTTACCTGACGCTTCTCAATCCACACTCTCCCTGTCAGGTATGAATCAGGCAAGTTGACTGGATCTGACTGAAGCCCCACAAAACAGGTTACTACACATTAGCATTTAATCCTCAATATTTATTTTCCTTAGACCCTACCACCCAGGATGATGTTTTTATTTAGCCATTCATTTGAGATAGCTTCACTTTGGGGCTATTATAGATAAGAGTGTTATTTTTATAGAAGTTTTTGTATGGCTGGCATTTTTAATTATCTTGAGTACATACCTAGGCCTGGAGTTTTTGAACCCTGTGGGAAAATTCTACATTGATTTTTCAGAGAACTAACAAACTATGTCCCAAAGCAAACATGATAATCTATGACTTGCATTTTCCCTTCATGATATGACATGTCTGTATTTCCATACCAATACCTAGAGACTCTCATCTCAACTTTGAGTGAATAGTCAGGTGTACCAGAACAGTTGAAAGACATACCTCTCATAGGGCATTTAGAATCATCATGAAAGAGGACTTGAACTACATTACTAAATCATCTGCACCTTATAAAGGGGACCCTCTCATGGGCACCCTTACACTGTACCCCTCTAGGGTTGAGTTCTCACATGCACTTCAGTGTTTGTCGTCTGTTCAGAGCATTGCTTGAGAAAAGGGTCTGTGTCTTGGAATCATCTTACCATCCACAACAGTTCTCAAGGGCCACTCACTTTGATAACTGTTTGTAATAAATATGAAATAGTGGATAGACAGATAATTAGAGCAAAGAATTTAGGGAAATGCAGCTCATTTACTATAAGGGAAATAATTCTATATATAATGTCTGCTATGAATGCTAGTGAGATCCTTGACCTTGGCTGTGTGTGACACCAGGTGGGGTCACTTGGCAGAAATATTGCAAAGCTAATTTAGACTTTACTAAGGAGCCTGGATAGAATTTAAGATCACTACCACAATGGAGAAACCCTGAAAATACCAGGCTACAGAAGTTAAGAGATGTGTTGTAAACTCTGTGACAAGCATCTCTGGGATTGTAATGAGCTCTAAGGATTGCTAACCTATTATGAGGATCCCCAACTAAAGCTTCACTCTTCTGAAGGCATTGGCCAGGCTCTGGACAGATTCTAGAGCACTGAGTTGAGAGCATTAGAGGGAGAAATACATGAAGAAAAAGTTGTTGGAAGAGTTTCTTGACATCTGTGATCTGAGATTTGGGCTGTGACTATTCAAACAAAAGAGGGCAAACTATGGGTGTGTGAATACACAGGTTAAGCAGAGTAAACAAGAGGTGTAGCTTAGATATCTCACGGAGAGCCCTGGGAGCATCTTAGAAGAGGGAGGGATTTTCTGTCATCAAGGATTTTAAAATTGTGCTTAATGGCCAAGATTTCTGGGTGCATCTCCAGCAGAGCACACCAGGACATTCTCCTTTACTACAGACCAGAGTTGAAGACTTCACTGGATTGCAAGCCTGTTTTTCCATGATGTGCCTTTGTGCTCTGATTCTGGTGTCTCTGTCAGCGTGCATGGCATTGGGTGAGTTCTTTTAAATACAAGTCAAAATGTTTGCTCCAGGTAGAGGTAGACAGAGATGTGTGTATAAAAAAGGCAAGATAGATCTAACTTGGCAGGGTTTTCGCTCTCTCAGCCTGGGGTTCCCTTGTGGAGTGGCCCAGACCAGGGTTGCCCTGAGCCTGAACACAGTGGCATTAGGAGAGTGCAATAACTCTGAGATCCAGTAGCACATGATGGTACAGAAAGGAAGGAGTCAACCTGGATCTCACAAAGAGGGATGAGGGCACTTCAAGTTCTTACTTTTATGAACTGTACAGTGGATTAGATAGATTTTTGTTTGTTTTTTTTTTCTAAAGTGTATAGCATGGTGGTTGTTGAAAGAAAGTGTAAGAAATGCGTGGATAAACAAGGATAGATTGCAAATGGAGTGGATTAAAAGAAAAGATGTAGTCAGGTCAACGCACCATAATCTAATGACCATTGGAAAGGCATTTGTTATTAGGGATTCTTAAGGGAAGGGGTACAGAACTGGGTGTAGAGCAAAGGAGCAGAACCGGGTTCTGCCAGGAAACACAGGAGTAGGGAGTCTTGGCTCTTTCGGATCTCTTCTGAACACAGAGGAGAAGCAGTATAAGTAGGTATAGGATTTGTTTGAATTGCAAGGAATACTAGGGAATGCTACCTGCTTTGATTGTGTGGTATAAGGTTCTAGGGACAAAAGCAAACAAAATGATTCATGCTATGAGGTCTGGATAAAGGAACTGGCAGAAGTACTGACACTAGATTAGACAGACGATAAGAGTGACAGTTCCTACAGAGCAATGGGGTCCTAAACGTGAAAACATCAGACATACAGATTATATTTACAGTTAGTATATGGTGTAGCATTTAGTCTGAACATACAGTCCCGAACATACAGAACATAACTCTGGGGAGATCATCTATAAATTCATTATCTGATCTACCTCTGGCCCATGAATTCAGCCTCTTCATTCCTTGAGCTTATATTTTCTGTAGACATAAGATACCGAGGAAGGCCTAGACTGAGTACAGTAAAAAAGGGATATGGGGAAGAATTCTTCTGTGGTGCTGGTTATCCTGGCAATGCTACCCCAATTCCATCTTTTGGAAGTTTATACTTCCAAATACTGTTAAGTGGGCATATTAGCAGTACCTAGCAGGACTTTGGAGAATATTGAAGGAACTGAAATGTAAATTTGGCATATGGGAGATGTCCAATATATGATAATTCCATACAATGTAAGTGGTATCAACTGTTGGTAATATTCTTCATTATAACCAAACACACTTTACTCTGGCTGCTATCGGGGAAAATTCATCACCGAACTAATGCCCCTTTATACATAAGTGATTTGTAACCTGACACTCAGTGATTTTGCCAATCTTCCTCTCCTACTGCCCAGGCTTTCATGGTGCATTTCCTCCTGACAGCACTCTTGCATAATCTAATGATTTTAAAGTAAAAATATTCATCATTAGTTAAATGTCATTAAATCAAAACATCATAAATTGGGTATCAAATATACATCTCTACTCCAATCTTCACTTGGTTTTGTTTAGCAATACATTCGAATTAGAAACAGAAATAATGAAAAATAACCCAAATGTACCCACTATATTGAAACCATGTGCCATGGATACCATTTTATAAGCTACTTTCCCATGAAGACTCCTCAGTGTTACACACCATTTGTTCTATTTGAAAGAGTCCAGAAGTTTTTTTTGGTACACATTTCATTCTTCTAACTTCAAAGGCATCTACCTAATTCTTCTCACAGGATGCACCTCTTTCTTCACAGCATTTGCTCGGCCACTCTGAGATGTCGGGTAACTTTTGTTTGTTCCCTCATCCAACATGTGTCTCTGCCCAGGATCTTATTGGATAAGAGTCTTCAGAGGCTTCTAAGAGGCAAAGCAGGGTCTTGTTTACTGAGTTTATCCTCTGTTTGCAGTGAGCTTCTGAGAGATGCTTTTTCAGTTTCAATTTCAGTTTACTTATTTTTGGTGCTCTCACATGAGGGCTGTTTTCTTCTTAGTCCTTTTATGTCAGAAGCAAATGAGACCTATAAAAGTTCTAATGATTTATTCAATGCCACATCTTCAAGTTCCCAAACCCACCTAGAACCCAGGTCTGACCTTTTCCTACTGATGAATTTATGTGTCATTTCTTTGTCTAGCAGGACACCCATCCTTATCACCTGTGGTGAACACTGTTCATGGCAAAGTTCTGGGGAAATATGTTCACTTACAAGGATTCACACAGCCTGTGGCTGTCTTCCTGGGAGTCCCCTTTGCCAAGCCTCCTCTTGGATCCCTGAGGTTTGCTCCACCGCAGCCTGCAGAGCCGTGGAACTTGGTGAAGAATGCCACCTCCTACCCTCCTATGTAAGCCACTCCTGCAGTTAGGAATTGTGTCTCTGAGTGATGCAGGAAGGAATCAAAACAATTCTCTGATATACTATGTATTGTTTTGGAGTCTTTCATGAACACTGTAGAATCATTTCTGAACCACAATAGCTTTCTGTGGTCCTCTGATCAGCAAAAGTCCATTGAGTTCCTGTCTTGGGCCAGGTATGAAGACACACTCATGAATCAAATTCAAACTCCTAGATATATTGTGCTGTGTCTTAGCGCAAGAGAGGGACCAGAGAAATCACAGAAGTGAACAAATAAATAATGCAATAAGGTAGAATATGATAAATAAGGAAAAGAGATATTCCAGTGCTATATATCTTAGTGCTATCTCTTCTTTGCTGAAAATTGTAGGGGACATGAAGAAGGGAATGACACCACCACATATGTCTAGCTGCCCACTAACAATCTGAACAGTGCTTTGTGGGCTCCAGTTATCCTGGTCAGATGGTGAAATGATGGCAGTTCTATATGGCCTCATAGCCACCCCCAGAGAATCCAAGACACTCACAAATACCACTTCAGATGTTATTTGTCTCCTAAGTAGGGACATCTGAGGACACTAAAGGTTCCACCTGTAGCTGCCTTCTTTTATGATATCATATCTTATGTTTTTATGTTCTGATCCCAAATGTAATATGAGTACTGCAGACAATTCAAGAAACATACAGAAGTAAATGTAAGAAAACAAAAGCCACATACAATATCCCTATCAGAAGAGATCTGTTATTATAACATTAATATTACTTTTCAGTCATTTGCTTGTTACCTATTTCCCTGACAATAGTTCTTACATTCAGAAAGCTTAAATTGCCTCCAGGCTTACAGGTGCCATCAATGCCACTCTGTCACTAAGTATCACAGCCTGATATTTAATAGCAACAAAAAATCCAACAGGGAACTGCAATGTGTCTGCTCAGTCTCTAACTTGGTGCCATGAAATTGTCTTTGGTATTCTTGATTGTATAAATGATGCCATGATCTTGTGACTAGTAATTGTACATGTTGATGGCTGCTTCAGTTGGTTCCAAGACATTTCTGAGGAATGACTAAGACATTTTTTAAGTTTCCCTCCATGAATATCTAGGTCTGTCAGTTTCTCCCATGGACATATGGGAACATTCATTCATAGACACCTGCCAGTGCTTGGCCTTATTAAATGAATAATTTGTGGGCACTGGAAAGTGGACTCAACAATTAAGAGCAGTTGCTGAGCTTGCAAAGGACCAGAGTTTAGTTCCTATCAGCAACATTAGCTGACTCACAATTGCCTATAAATCTAGCTACAGGCCGTCCAGTGCTTTCTTCTTATCTTCATGGTCAGTCTTATAAAATGTGTATACCCTCATATATACATACACATATGCATAAATAAAAAGTACAGAATAAATAATGTGTGACTCTGGGGTAAACAAGATTTAATATAATAACTGAAACAATAATAAATATTATTTATTGTTGTGGAATTTATTTAAATACTAGTGAAGTTGTATTTTCCTCATTTTGATAGTTTGAATTATTACTCTCAAATTAATTTGAATTCTTTTTTGTTGATGTAAGAAATCCTCCAGAGAATAAGTGTCTAGAAATACCTTTTCTTGTTTCACTTGAGCCTCTTGCAACTTCTTCATTCTGGCACTGAGAGCCTCACTTAGACATAAGGAGGACAGTGTGACTTCCATCTGTGTCACATAAGAATGGATAATGTTACTTATAATTTGCTTGAATTAAAAGCACTTTACAGCCTGGATCCCCCTAGTTGTGTGATGTTGGGCAGACTCTCAAACTTCCTTGTCTTCATTTTTTTTCATCCATAATCTGAGGGTAAAAATAGAATTCATGAGTAGGGATGGTTTGCTGTTTGTTCATTAGGAGAATTTAAATCAATGCCAGACACAATTGCTACCTTTTCACCCCTGTAATCTGTTATCACAGAATACAGTAGTGATTGCTGGGATAAGGAGACGATAAAAAGCCTGATATCCCATCCCCTTAAGCACTCACCTCATATGGACACGGAAGTTTGGGACCCAGAGCAAAGCATGAATTCATGCAAGGCCATCCAGCTCATCAATGGTTAAGGCAGAAGAGAAGGCAGTTATTACAAGGATATCCCACAAAGCTATCACTCCTGACCTACACCAGGCTGTCATTAGAGGTAGCCCTTCTGGTTAACAGAAGTCTCCCAAGAGGCAGAGTATGGAGGAGCACATATAGCCCACAGCCTACTGTACAAAGCACTTTGGAGTGCAGAGCCCTGTAGCATGGGTATATCATTTCCCAGAGCAGGGCACTCCCTATATGTGTATTTCTATCCTTGGCCCAGAGCTTCTCAAAGGCCCTCTGGAAAGAGTGAGGCATCAAATTGATCTCTATCTTCAGGGTTGGGAGACTCTTAGAGTCCCGGGTTTCCTACTAGTATTCTTAGATACCCTCTTACCAATTGCATCTAAGTCTGGTCCAGTGAAAATAGCTTTATTGATAGCATTAAGCCTTCAAGGTGACTTTTTCAGATTTGTTCTGGAGGAGAATCTACTCTTTTCTTTTCTCCTCTTAGGTGTTCCCAAGATGCAGCTACAGGTCAGATGGTCAATGATCTCCTAATAAACACCAAGGAGAAAATTCATCTCCAGTTTTCGGAAGACTGTCTCTACCTGAATATTTACACTCCTGCAGACTTGAGGAAGAACAGAAACAGGCTGCCAGTAAGTATGGAGTCCAGTGACTCAGATTTTTGAGTTCCAGCATCTAGATCTTTGTGCCACTAGAAGACAACAGCATCAGCTGGCACAGGGCACCATGGCCAGACTGACTGCAGGTTTCCTCTGACCACACCTTTCCTTGTTTCACAGTTGCCCAACGACATCAGCTTTGTTGCTCACCTGGAATTGCATCCTCATTTTGCATACTGTCTTTGCATACTAAAAGGAAAAAGGCTATTTTCAGCTTTCAGTTATTATATTAGGATCTGACTCCAGAGCACCCAAGACACAATTTACAGTGATGTTAGTGCCAGAAGGAATCACACAGAAAAAATGAACATTCCAAGCCTTTCTGTACAGATAGAGAAACTGAGGCTCAGGTAGGGAAGGGAGGGCACACACAAGGAAGGGATCACAGGTCAAGAGCCTGTGTCTTCAGTCTTCACACCCATACTCCTAGGCAGGGGCTGGCAGTGATATGTGTGCTACCATTCTCTCCACATTACCTGTGCCAAATTTTACTGCCAGGTGGGAAATTTCATCGCCCATGATGGCTGTGTGGAGGGAGGAATCTGGGTCAATTTCATAAGCACTTCTCATGTCTGTTGCCAACTATCTGTGATTTTATTGTAGCTCCTTCCACTCCCTAGTTGTCTTTAGCATGTGCTGATGGCCTAGTGAGTCAGCATTTCCCATAGAAATTAAGTGGTAGGAGTAGGACACACTGCCAGTTATAGGCCAGAGTCTTAAGGAGGACTACTATAAAAGACATAATCCTTGAAGTGGAATAAGACAGGGTGTGAGAACCTACCCAGTCTCCCAGAATCCTCTAGGATAGAACTCAGAAATGAAGGAGGAGGCTGTGATCTTGAGAATAATGTTTGGTCCTAAGCATGCATAGTTTGCATAAGGAGGTGAAAATAAATCTCATTTCCACTTATTCATTTGCCTCTGTTGTGAACTCAGTGTGTCTACACAGGCATACTCGGGGTCAGAGGAAACAGGAACATAGAATATTGTGGAGAGCCTTGCCTGCCAGGGCCTTATCATGTGGTCAGCACATACATCACAACATCTTGAGCATTCCAAAAGCCCTTGAGCTCAGTCTTTACTCCAGATAAATTTGACTCAGTCTTTCCTTGGACATAATCAGTCCTATAGGAGAAGGAATAGGATCTCTAGGAGCCTAGGGGTAGGAAACTCCTCAGCAATGTCCACAAAGCTTTGACCACAGGATCTGGGTTTGAATCTTTAGTCTACATTTCACTTTCTGAAAGACCAAACCATGGTTTACTTTCTCAGCTGCTTCTCCTGAAACAGGAGTTATCTGTGTGAGCACTCGATGGTGACTATCAAGCCAGTCCTGGATCAGTAGACAAGACTGTAGCAGCAATGAACCAGAAAGAAAGGATTATAGCCTTACTCTTTGTTAACAATGCCCTAGAGTTTCAGGGGTTCTGTCTAGCAGAAGCTTACTGAATTGTGGCCATGAGTTAGAGGCTATTGTGTGCTCCCTTGGCCTCAAGTCTACTCACAATCCTTGATGTGTTCTAGGTACTCATGTAGTTACATGACTGAAGACTTCACAGAGGATGTGGATGAGAACAGGGCTTTACAGGATGGGGGAGAACTTGAGTATGCAGAAGCAGCAGAGAGAGGGACCACTGGAAAGGGGTGCCATTGAGGATGTGTGTGGATCTTAAGACAATCCCTCAGGTACATTTGTATTGACAGAGCTGAAAGTAAAATTTGAATACCATCTCACACTAATTTTTCAGGCATCAGGATGGTGTAGTGGTAGAGAGCACGTGATATCCCTGGACCCCTTGTTTCCTGATAATGCTTTGTCTTCTTATTTATTTGTAAATATTTATTTATTATGTATATAGTATTTACCTTAATATGTCCCTACAGGCAAGAATAGGGCACTAAATCTCATTACGGATGATTTTGAGCCACTATGTGGCTGTTGAGAATTGAACTCAGGACCTCAGAAAGACCATCCAGTTCTCTTAATATTTGGGCCATCTCTCCAGCACTTATAATGCTTCTTACTTTGAAAAGACCTGAATAGACACAGACAAGGGCGGGTCCATGGGGAAAAGGAAAGGAAGATGACGATGATGACATCCAGGGCCTAGCCAGGCACGATGATGGCAGAGACCACCTTTTGCAACTTGCTTCCACTCCTTGAAGTTAAGTGGTGATATCCTCAAGTCAGGTTCTGGCCAAGAAAACCAAACCAGAAAACATATGAGCTCCTTCTTAATTCTATTTCCTATGACCAGGATGATTCTTTTCTTGTTGCCCAGGTAATGGTGTGGATCCATGGAGGAGGACTGGTACTGGGTGGGGCATCCACCTATGATGGACTGGCCCTCTCTGCACATGAAAACGTGGTGGTGGTGACCATTCAGTATCGCCTGAGCATCTGGGGATTCTTTAGGTAGGTGTTTGGATCTTCCTATCTGCCTCATTAGACCTGCATGGTACTTTTTTTTAAAATAGCAACATACCTGAAACTGATTGATGATATAGAAGATAGATTTACTAGGCATAGAATCTAGGAGCCCAAAGTCACCAAATAGGCTGGGCTATTTCAGGAAAGCTGGATGGTAAAAGGCTCTACCTTACAATGAGTAGTGGAGGAAAATAACTTTAGTTTGTAGGATAAAGGACAAAGCACATGGGAAGACAATAAGGTGGGGAGAAGGGAGGGGCAGGTAAATGTCTTACTTTTCTTTTTATTACTGTGATAAATATCATAACCAAAAGCAGCCTAGGAAAGAAAGGTTTTATTTGGCTTATGCGTCCCAACCAAAGCTGATCATTGAGGGACTTTAGTTCATGAATTTTTGAAAAAAACTAAAACAGAGACTATGGAGGAATGCCCTTATTGGCTAGCTCTCAAGGCTCACTCATCATACTTTTCATATATTGAAGGACAACCTATGGTAGACAGGGATCTCCCCCCTCGGGAACATTGTAATTAATTAAGCTTGCCTACAGGTTAATTGGATGGAGGCATTTTCTCAATTGTCGTTCTCTTTTTCCAGGATTCTAGATTGTTTTTCAAGTTGACAAAAACAAACAAACAAACAAAAAACTATTAGCACAAGTAAACTCACACAGGTACAAGCTCACTGTCTAAAGAAATAACCTGATTCCCCTGAGCACACAGATCCTAAAAGAACACTGTGCCCCTTGACCTCATTACTTTCCACTGGGCCTCACTTTCCACAGATTTTATCACTGTGTAATGCTTGGTCTCCTTAGGGACCAAGACCCCAGCACATTAACCCTTGTCATATCAATCGCATCTAAACCATGGAGTCTGCAAAATCAAAAAGGCATTAGTGATGTGATTCTTCATGAGGATGTTTGCTGAGTTTCTTCAAGATGTTCACAGTTCTCGTTCTTGGGCCATAACCCTCTTCTTTTCCAACCATATTGGTCCACTTCCTTCTGGGCTCACTTTTGGGATGTTTACTGCACTCACCAAATTTTCACTTGCCCTGGGAGACCCACTCTTCCTGTTGCTGTCATTTAATTCCTCATCCATTTTCACCTGTGCTGCTCAGCTCTCTGCATTCCTCTAATGACAGGATCAGCACCAGCATTGCCCCTGAATGTTTGATGTCTTCTCACAGGAAAATATGGAAGGAGTGGGCTCATGTAGGGAGCTCTGTTAGTGGTGGTTCAGGCAAGTCTTTTACTATTTACACTGCCAGACTATTCTCAAGACCAACCATGAACTCTACCAGTGCTCACCCCAAGCTTTTGTGGCTCACCGCACCAGCCACAGATGATTTATTCTGGCCTCTTTGAGATGCTCCAGTTCATGGCTTTGGGTGGTGGCTCTTTCTCAGTCCTTCCTTACTCTGTCTTCAGGCTATATGTGTCTCCCTCTCTACTAGCTCCCTGAGTGACCCCAGAAGTACTTAACACAGTTCCTGTTTATAGTCTTCAGCTTTTGAACCTCGATGCTTTTCTTTTGCTAACACCTCATGTCCCCTCTGGTTGTGCGCAGGGCACATCCCTCTTCATAAGACCTTGGTCACCAAGTAATTGTTCCCTACAACAAAGACCTTGTTTGTTTCCCATAAGATCCTCTGCATAGCTGCTAGCAGCTCCAACTTCCTGGGTGACCTGGACAAAGAGGCTTTTGGACTCCTCCTTTTCTCCTAGTCCATATCCAACATCCATTCTCTTTATTTACTAATCAACCCTCGAAGTTTCTAGCCTGTTATAAGGCTTTAGTTTATATAAACTTGTTAATTTACTATGAGTGTGCTCCACATAGTTTCCAGAAGACTCTATTAGATGACTGAGTTATGTCTGTCCCCTGCATAATGTCCCCCATTTTGTATACTAACCCAGGAACTCTCACTAAGTCTCTCAGTCCCATTCTACCTGCATTTCACAGCAACCACCCTCACACTGTTAGTCCTAGGGTTTTTGTATCTGATGTTGCTCATAACCTAAATTACATTCTCTTTATTGGTGGTTCTCAGCTTTCCTAACACTGCCACACTTTAATACAGTTTCTCATGTTACCCCCGACCATAAGATATTTTCATTGCTACTCCATAACTGCAATTTTGCTACTGTTATGAATCATAATGTAAATATCTGATAAGTGACCACCAAAGGTGTTGTGACCCACAGTTTAAAATTCGATGCTCTAGATGCTAATAAGACCTGTAGTAATTTTAATTAGGTCTATACCAAATAAAATGCCACTGCCTCAGTGAGGCTTTCTCTAGTCATGAGACTTTAATACTACCTCATGATTCTATCTCTGCCTCTTTTTGTGTGACTTCCTTTTTCCAGTAGCATGATATACCCTTCGAATCTGTTGGTTTGTGGTCATAGTGTTAAATGAATGTAATCAGATTTTGTCTTTTAGTATTCCAGAAGTGCAGTTGTATGGATGGATGATGGATACTCAGTACACAGCTGCTGAACGATATAGTGAGAGCCCCACAAAGATCAATGTAGGCATGAGAGGCAGGTGAAGTCCTCTGTGTCAGGCATAAAAGCATAGCCTTGTTCTGAAAGGTTCCTTGAGGACCCCAAGTCCATCCCAGTACCTGGGAGACTTGCTAGCTATTCTATTTATGTCCCCTTATATTTTCTTGCAGCACAGGGGATGAACACAGCCGGGGAAACTGGGGTCATTTGGACCAAGTGGCTGCACTGTGCTGGGTTCAAGACAACATTGCCAATTTTGGAGGAGACCCAGGTTCTGTGACCATCTTTGGAGAGTCAGCAGGAGGTGAAAGTGTGTCTGTTCTTGTAAGTGTCCCTGGCAGTACATGCCCAGTTTTGGTAAATTTGCTGATGGGACGTCTTGGAGGCCAGTCATCTCCAAAACCACATGCCTCTTTACTTTCAATATAGGAGTTCAGGAATCCATTTATTGCAGAAAACTGGATGGGGAGGAGTTAAGGAGCAAATTACCTCTTTGGCTTCTAGAAAGTTCTCTCTCCAAATTTGTTTTCCAGAGCCATAAATATTTCAAGTTACAGCTTGGGACAACAAAGATTCTAGTCTTCTCATTTGGTTGATTTTCCCCTTGCTAAACATTTTGCATAAAATATTAACACTTCTAATGGTAAAGTTGAGTATAAACCTCAAACAGGAAGAAGTATTTTCTAGGCCCCATGGCAAATCTACATTCTTTAATCAAGTTCTGAAAGCCAGCAGGGAACTTTGAGGTATTCTTGTGACTTGTCAATACCCAAGAGGGAGGGCAATGGACTCTAGAGCAGAGTGAGTGGTGGGTTTTTCTTAAAGGGTGGACATGAAGAGCAACAGGTAGAAGTGTGATGGGAAAGACCCTGCAGATCATGTGAGACACAGATGCATTGAGGTATAAATGTCTTGCTGATGTGGGGATGGAACTTACAGAAATTCTAAGAGAAGCTTAGACATAGAAAAATTTGAGCAAAGGTATCTATTTCTATTCTCTCTCTTTTCTCTCTCCCTTCCCCCTCTGAATCAATCTATAAATTTATCAACCTGTTATCTAGCTGCATCTATTGATCATCTAAAAACCAATGTATGTATTATCTATTGATATCATCTATCTACATCTGTTCATTGATCTATGCATCTACCTATTATCTATCGATCCAAATCTCATCATCTCTTTATCATGTCTCTATCCATTATCTGATTCCATATAGTCTTCATCACAATCTTTTTTGCAGTGAAAGTTGCCTTAATAATGCACTGTGACACAAATATCTCCCTAAATATTAAGCAGTCTTACATAACACTATGATTTATAATTGTATACTATTCCACATCAAAACTGAGAAATTGCTTATTTACCCAGCATCCTAATATATGGATATTGAGGTATTCCAATTTTTTCACTATAAACATATAATATTAAATATCTTCTGTACTTCTGATCATTTCACACTTCCCTCACCTTTCCTGCTTCCCTACTTCCTCTTTCACTTCCTGTTATTTATCCCATAAGCTATATCCTCAGCCCTTTTTACCATGACCCCTTCTCTTATGGTAAGTTCTGACTAATAAATATTCTATCGCAGCATGTGAGGTCAGAAATTGCCAAAAATATCTTTCAGTCACTTTTGATCATCATGATGGCACTTGCCATTACCTTTCTGTTTTGTATACTCTGGTTCTACTATACTGAGGAACTGTGGGGGATCTCAAATCCAAGTTCTCATAAGCAGGCCAAGAATGATAAGTTCCCCTATTTTTACAGAGCACTGAAGTCCCTAGGTGAATGGGTAGGGTAGGAGAGAGGCCACTAAGAAATGGAAACCATGAATTTGAGAATTCCACAAGGGATGGGTATGTGGAAAAGGTTGAAGGGATGAAAAGGAAGGAGAAATTATGTAACTACAATCTTAAAAGTTATTATAAAAAGGGTAGGGTAGCCATTTTATGCATATAAATTCTTTCCTCCTCTCCTCCTTTCCTTCAGGTGTTGTCTCCTCTGGCCAAGAACCTCTTCCACAGAGCCATTTCTGAGAGTGGTGTGGTCTTCACTTCAGGTTTATTCATGGAGGATGTCACCTCATTGAATGAAGTAAGTCCCAACCTGGAAAACTCCTGTGTCCTTTCATTTTATTTCCTGAGTCCTGGAAGTGTGTGTGTGTGTGGGGGGGTGGAGGGATCTTACTGCTTATGAGAGTCCACTCAAGGGATTCCTGAGCTAAGAGTGGCTAAACAGGAAGGGCTTTTATGATCTCATAAGCTGCATTCTGCTGGTACCTCACCTGCCTTCCTGTGAATCATGTTACTCAGATGCCTTGCAGTTCTACACAGGTTGCATGTTGAGATGGGTTGCATGTAACCTACATTGGTTCTCATAAGCTGGGTGCTGGAAGCTGAAGCCAAATGACCTGTAAGTGAGCAAATGTATTTGAACTAAATGGTGGAATCATAGATCCTGGCTCTTCACTTGTCGGTGCATGGCTTCTCTTGAGATATTTTGATATTTGTTTCTTTTTAAAGTTATAACAAAAGATATGAAAGTGTTTCATTGATATCTGATGTCACAATTATAATGATAAAAAAAAAAATCATGGGCCATAGAAAACACGCCAGCTTATCTGGAGTGTTTTCAGGAAGGTTTTCCTGCCTGTAGAGATGGGGCTTAGGAGAGAAAAACCACTGTCTACACCAAGGATGGAAACTAATGCTTCTTGTGGCCTCTGTGTTTGCCTGTCATCTCATGCAGAAAGTTGCTGTTATTGCTGGGTGCAAAACCACCACATCTGCTGTCATTGTTCACTGCCTGCGCCAGAAGACGGAGGACGAGCTCTTGGAAATCATGCAGAAAATGGTGGGTTTGTAATCTAGTGAAAATGCTCTCCAGCTTTGGATCCAGGCTTCATTCAGACTTTTGTCATCTAACTCTAAAGTGATGCATGCATTTTTAAAACTTTTATTTATTTAATTGTTCATTTATTTACCTATTGGGGACAGTATCAATGATGCCAAGTGCAATTTTTGTGCTTTCCTTTGAAAAATGACTTTTAGTTTTTTAAATTAAATACAATTACATCATTTCTGCTCTTCCTTTCCTCCCTCATGCCTTTCTTGCTTTCTCTCAGATTCTTGTCCTCTCCTTCTTTATTTGTTGATACCTGTGTGTGTGTGTGTGTGTGTGTGTGTGTGTGTGTGTGTGTGTGTGTGCGCGCTAAAAATGAGCTTCTAGGAGTCAGTCTTCTATTGTGAAAGCAAACATTTTTTGAAACCTTGAAGAGGAAGGGATGGGTTAAAACAGATTCCTTACAAAATTAGTATCTTAGTATGTGGCTGGGTCTGGGCGCTCATAGGATGTCACTGAGAAGCTGTACCTAAGCTTTCCATTCCTTGGCTCCCCTCTGAAGCACACTGGTCTCCTGGGAAGACAAAAGTTAGTTGCACCCTGCACTTACACCCTGTCTGCTTAGAAACTGTCAAGCACAACATTTGAGCAATAGTTTTTGTTTAAACTTTGTTGAATGGAAATGGTTATGAGTTCATTTAAAAGGATTAGCTGTTCCGGGAATATGGTGACCCCATCTCATATCCAGATATAAGAACTTATTAAATGACAATAGGGGAGTGGGAAAGAATAGAAGGCTTATTCCATCCTGCTAGGCCATGTACTCAGCTTAACCTCCCCTTGGTGCTGCCACTTTATTTTCTACAGGAAAATTGGGGCATTGTTGTGAAGAAGAAACTGACAGGGGGTAGTTGTAGGAGGATGCAGGCAAGCAGTCATTCTCCCCAGAGCTCCAGTGACCCGAGATCACTCTCTGCTGCTTCCCCTCCTTCACTGTGCTCCATCCACCCTGTACCATGCAGAGAGGACCCCATGTAGAGTTCTCTCACATCAGCCAAGGAGGAACTAAGAGCACAGCCCAAATGACCAGATTTTATACCACCATACTATGTCCTTGTTTCCACAGAACCTCTTTAAGCTTGATTTACAAGAAGACACCAAAAAGGTAAGGATGTTTGAAGGTTTGCAGCTATGCAGTGTTAGTTTTCAATTTATTACAGTTGGAAGAATTCCCCTCGGGGGAAATCACACTAATTTCTAGTGTGTGCTGTTGAGGCCTGGAGGAGAAAAGCCACTTGATTGTTACCAGAGTCAAGGAAACCAGAGGCCCTGCTGACCCTGCTTCCTGACTGCCAGATCAGTGCTCAAATCAGCAATTCTGTATGTTTTCCTATTTGCATTTCTTGCTCAAAAACTGGTCCTGTGAGAAGAGATGACACTAGAACTTTCCATTGTAAAAAGGTGGAGATCACTAGCCAAGAGTCTTGGGAGCCATTGTTGATCACAAACCTCTCAGGATGACAGGGCTCAGGGGGTTTGTAGGGAGGAGCCTGGGATGTCAATCCCGAGGCTACCACAGTGTATCATATACCATGGAAAGCTGGGCCCCCATCTTGTCCCTCCTGTCCTTGCACTTACCTCTCAGCGGTGACCAGAGTCTGGCGAAATTAGTTATTCAGCCTGTTGTTCTTTTGATACAACTATTACCTAAGAAACACAAACACGAGACTCAGCAACCACACAGCCCCCTCTACTTCTGCCTTGTCACCTCCTCCCTGATGACCCTGTCACTTCCCTTAACTGTCTCTGAGGCCACAATGAGATTCTCATAACCATTTGCCAAAATTTAAGGAAGTATTTATTGTGTGGAAAGATATGATTTTGAGCTGGTATACAACAGAGAAACAGACAAAAATCTGTCCCTCTTGAGGAATTTCACCCTGGATCAAAAATATTGAACTATGTTTTGGGTCTTGGTCATGATTAAGATAAAAGAGAAAGTTAAAGATGGGTATCATGATTCCTACTCTATGGTGTTCTACTGCATGGCTCAGGCAGTCTTGGGATCAGACCTGCATGAAGTCAGTGTTGATGAAATCATCCAAAAAAAGGGAGGATATTTGCCTATCTGAGGATGAGGCCATTCTGAGGAAAGATCATGTGGTACCTACATTTTATGACAAAACCTTGGAAAAGGAATGGGACCATCTACCCTTGTGGATGTATGTGTTTAAACTTCATACAAAGATATTTGAAAATTCATACTGTAAAGCATGATTGTGAGGCTGAAGACATGCAGTGTCTTCTTAGGGAGTGGGTATGGAAATAATAAGTCCTGCCCATTTGGTGTTTCACTAAATTCTAAGTCTACTAATTCTTTTTTTTTTTTCTATGTGATATAGCATGTCTTTAACTAGGACTTCACACATAATATAAGGGTTGTGACATTGTTGTGAGAAGCTCATCCATTCTGCATTTCCCCTAAGCAATTGCTTAGGATTACTAATTCAACATTCATGACACCTTACAGACCTAAGGTATAGTGAGGAACACCTCATTATAATAGTGAGTGTTGATTTTAGGTAATGTGCTGCAAATGACAAAAATCTGCAGGACACATGTTTAATTTGAGTTAACACTCCCCCTTCTCCTTCTTTGCCATCATAACCTTGCTATAGACAGATGTCCCTAATCAGGCCTTCGTGACTCTAGAACTTTAGCTCCCTTCTCAGGACCCTGAGTTTATGTGGTCACTGTCCATAGACATGGGGTCTATGTTCCAGCTGCAGCCATGGGGTCTATGTTCCAGCTGTAGTCATGGGGTCCCATAGACAGACACAGCAGGAGATGCCAGTTATCTCTGACACTATTCTGTTCTTTCCTCCAGCACTATCCCTTCATGCCAACTGTGATTGATGGAGTGGTGCTGCCCAAGGCCCCAGAAAAGATTCTAGCTGAGAAGAATTTCAACACTGTCCCCTTTTTAGTGGGAATCAACAAGCAAGAGTTTGGCTGGATCTTGCCAAATGTGAGCATAAACAAAAACTGTTTGACAGGTGCCCTTCCTCCTACCAATTACTCAACCAACTTTGCACCTAATAAGCACTTGCAAGTCTTGCTTGGTGTCTAGGGCAGCTGTCCCTATTGTTATGTGTGGATTCCTCCATGAAAACATTCTTCGGCATCACCTATCAACTATCACTTGAGAAATGTTGCCTGGGAACATGTCATTTCTTTTTCTTAATGAATTCTGGAATTCCCAGGCTTCTGGGCCTGTAGAGACAATAATTGTGCAGCCGAAATAACCAACAAAAATCAGGAAAGGAGTTATGAGTTCAGCAGCATCAGTCTGGGGCACAGAAAGACACCCTGGAACTTGTTACCTCAAGTCTCATGGATCCCATAAGTGCTCTCAGTGCCTCAGGACAGTGTTCAGAAGGCTGATCTGACTGATTTGTATCTAATAGGAAAGAAGAGGTTTTCTTCTTTAGTGATTACAGAACTCACCAACAGTGGTCAAAACAGGGCAGGTTTTACCCAGTAATATAATTAACAGGGAAGGAAAGCTTAAATGTGACCTAGACTCAAATCCCTGACACCAAAGCTGGTGATGTTTTCTGTATGGCCAGATATAATTGTCACTTTCTGTAGTGACTTATGTAATAGGGATGCCAGGGACCAGTCTTCCCATTAATGGGTTGTCCATGGAGAAGCATTGTGCTTTGTCAGGCATAGTAGGAGCACACAGTGTCTCAAGCTGCTGAAACAATGCTAGAATCAGGGCTCTAAGAGTAGAATTCTTGATGGGGTCAGGACATGCTGAGATTCTTGCAACTCTTGGATGTCATCAAAAAACCCAGCCATAAAGGTTGGAATGGTGACTTCCTCAGTAAGGACCCAGGGTGTTCCTCTCATTGGGTTTTCTGTTTCTACTTTAACCTTGTCTAAATATTCTCCCACTGCCTAGGGGAACATAGGTCCCACAGCCTGATAAATAAGTATGTAAGTATCTTCATCTCATTTCTTCATTTTCTAGACACAAATACATTTGTTTTGTTGATTTCTGTTACACTCATGGGAGACCCATACCCAGGAATGAGGAGCCAGAGCCTTCATCCCACAATGGCCAGGGTTTTTTTCCTGGTTGTCTCTTCCTGTTAATTTCTGAGGATTCACAAATACTCAACTTTTTTTTTTTTTTTTGAACAGCTCATGGAATTTCCACCTACTGATGTAAAACTAGACAATGAAATGGTCACATCACTCCTGAAGAAGTCTGCTTATTTCTTTGTAAGCATCTTATGATCCATGGTAACAGGCTGAGGCGTTGGCATAAATTACCAACCATTTAGTTTTCTATTTCTTTTTTTTTCTCTCATACATTACATCCTGACTGCAGTTTCTCTTTCCTCCACTCCTCCCAGAAACCTCCATCATATCCACTCCACCTCCATTTCCCTTCAAAAACAAAACAAAAACAAAAACAAAACAAAACAAAACCAGGCCTCAGCCTTCACAAGGGTATTAAGCAAACATGGACTAACAAATTATAATAAGACTAGGCACAAACCCTATGTCAAGCCTGGATAAGGCAACACTGTAGGAGGAATAGGGTTCCAATAGCAACCAAAAGAGTCAGAGACACTCCCACTCCCATTGTTAGGAGTCCCATAGGAGCATCAAGCTAAACAATCATGGTATGTATGCAGAAGACCTAGCTCAGACCCATGCAGGGTCCGTGATTGTCACCCCAGTCTCACCAGAAAAAGATTGAGGCACATTGAGCTCTGTACCCATGTTTTCCTGCTTTCTAATTTTGTCATCTCAGGAGGGATTTATATAGGGCACAGAAATCTCACAACAAATGAATCCATCTCAATTGTCTGTGAAGCCACACTGCTCAGCTGGAGGGGGTCACTTTGTTCATCCATTTCAGAACATACTGGAGGATGGTATTCCAGCTGCCATTGAGAGGTATTCAATAAACACAGATGATCCAATCAGAAATAGAGCCCTGCTCCTAGAGTTGATTGCGGATGTGATGTTTGGTGTACCATCTGTGATTGTGTCTCGTGGTCACAGAGGTGAGTCTAGCAGGTTGGATGGGTGCAACAGACTGACCAGCTTTGGCCTCTAACCTTCTGACCTACTAGGGTAGACAGATGTGGAAGCTCCTTGTGGTCAGGACTCAAAGTTTAGTTAATCCAAGTAGTCAGGGAAGCAGAAGCAGGCAGATCTTTGTGAGTTCAAGTCCAGCCTGAACTACCTGATCTACATAGTGATTTCCAGGACAGACAGACTTACACAGAGAAACCTTTTCATCATGAAACTTGAATTTTATCAAATACTTTTTTCTGTGTATAATGAAGTGACTGTTTGTCCTATTACCTGTAACATGATGTATCATAGTCCCCATGTGTGTTAACCTGATATGAACCACAAGTATAAGTCCTGTTTGACCATGGTAAATTATTTGCCCAATATATTATTGGATTGATTTGCTGGTATTCTGCTGAGTAATTTTCCGTCTATGCTCATTAAGAACTTTGATGTAGTTTGCTTTTCTTGTAGTGCCTTGTCTTATTTTCATTTCTGTGTGACTCTGTCCTCATGGGAGAAAAACTGTAAATATGCCATTTACTTTTGAGGAATTTTGGCAATAATTTGAGGTATATGGTTCCCAGTTCTTTAAACATCAGTTGTGATTCTTCAGGGAAATCATCACTTTTCTTAGATGAAAACTTTAATCACTAACTTAAGTTCATTCATTATTGCCCTCCAGATTGTCTGTTTCTTCTTAGTTCGGCTTTGGTAGAATTAACTGGACTAATAGTTCATTTCCTTCTTCCAGATGATCCAATCTGTGTTCATATAGTTGTTTGTAATAATCTCTTATGAGCCTTTGAATTCCTGTGACTTGTAGTATAAGATCTTTCATTTATGATTTTATCTATTTCATTCTTTATTGATTTCTTTTGCCTGGTGGATCTAGCTAAAATTTGCTGATATTCTTTAGCCTCAAAAACCATTTAAAACTTTATACTCTTCACAAATACCGCCCCCTCTCTGGCTATTTAACTCAGTTCCAAACCAGTCTTGGAGAGAACTCTGCCACTGGGCTGCATTCCCAGCCCTCACAGGTCATCTCTCTGTGACCTTCATTTGCTCTCTTGTCTTTTGTAAGGACAGTTTATTTTAGCAATAGGATATATGTTTTAGTTATAGTTTGCAGTACTATTTTTCCCTTTTAAATTTAGGACTTGGAGTCCATTTGCCACATGGATAATCATTATAGCTCTAGAGTGTCCTAAATTCTATTTATGTCTTTGACATTTGTGCTAATGGGTTTCATGTTGTTTATTACTATCCATTTCTTCACACAAAACTCCTCTAATGTCTATAAGCCATGTCTACTCATGCTCAATTCCATATGCTTATATGTTTTTATTTCTCTTATTTCTGAATGATAGCTTTATATGGTATGGTATTCCTGAGACTTGAAAGATGGTTATTCCCTGTCTGTATACATTTAAATTTTAATAAATTCCACCACAGAGATACTTACATACCCATGTTCATTACCATGATATTCACAATGGTGATAATCAGCCTAGAACTTGACAATGTATAAATGGGGTGAATAATCCATGGTATATACTAAGTGGGATTTTATAAAGAAAATAGTTATAACATTAGCAAGAAAATGAATGGAACTGGAAATTTTCCTGTTTAAGTAAAATAAACTTGACTTGGGACAATAAATATGATGTGTTTGCTCTTATCTGTGTAGTCTAGATTTAAATTTGTATGTGTATTGGCATGGAGGAGAGAAACTAGAAAAAACCCCATGAGACTAGAGGAGATCTTCAGGGAGAAGCTAGAGCAAAACGGACGGTGTTATACATGTATCCTAAAAGAAGAATAAGGGCTGCTGTTTGAATGAAAGGCACAAGCAAGTGGGTGCAATGGGCGGGAAGGGCAGTGGGTTAAAGAAACAAAATATGTGTGGAAATATCATAATGATACCCATTATTTTTATGCTATTTTAAAATGGTAATTAAAAACATAAATAACTTTCAGGCAAGCACTTGGATTTTCTTCACGCTCCTGGAAATGAGTGAGCAAAGCATGGGGAAATGCTCTCTCCTCTATGTATAGAAGATGCTTAGTAGGCTGTAGATCTTCTTGGAATGAATTTGCACCAGAGCATTACCTTGAACACCTAACTGGTTTTTTTCAGGGGGGTTGTATCTTATTTATTATTTCTAAAGTCCATGAAAACCTGATTCAAGCACCACCTCCTTCCTAAATAGCCCAAGCACATCCAGGAGATGCATTGGTTTGTCTGCTTTGCTGACTACCTGGGGTTCCTTCACATGTAGAGGTCCTTTTACCATCCAAGTACATGCCTGCTAATACGAACTGTCTTCCTAGATGCTGGAGCCCCCACCTACCTGTATGAATTTCAATATCACCCAAGCTTCTCATCAGAAATGAAACCCAAGACAGTGATTGGAGACCATGGAGATGAAGTCTACTCTGTCTTCGGTGCCCCGATTTTAAGAGGTAATGGTGCTTTGTTGCCTATGAGTTTAATATCTATCTCCCCAACTCAGGATAACAGGAATGAGCTGGTCTGTCAGGTGCCCGTCTTTTTTTCCCACTCTAGCACACACTAGGAAAGGTATATACTCATGGGCAGCCAGCAATGTTTTTCATCAGCATGCTGACCACTAATATAACCAAGAGAAATGTATCACCCAAGTTCACCTGCTTGAAGATAAGAATTGCACTGCTTGATTTCCCACCCAAAATGACATATCAGAATGTGAGTTAAGAGGTCAAACTGTTGGTGTCAATCAGATGCCATTTGCATTTATCTGTCTGTATGCATATTTATTTTTCTAAAAGTTGTAGTTTTACCTTTATAGTTAATAGTGTAAAATTAAAAAAAAAACCCTTTGATGAGCATCTTTATTTCCCTTGTTCTCAGCAGTTCATGTGATTTGGCCCATTTCAATGGCTGCTGCTAAGACACTCTGAGCATTTCCCAATTAGATGTGTTTTAGGATATATGTTATTCTAATATTTTTCAAACTTTGAATATGTGTTTGTGAAGAGGAGCTTGAGAAAAGACACACATACCAGAAATGCTTTCATTTAAGGACATCACTGAGCTGCAGCATCCGTATCTAGACTAGGGAAGGAGAACTGGGTATGAACAACAAAGCCAGACAGCTAGGAATGAATTGCATGTTCACAGCTTAGTCCTGGATCATTCATTCTCAAACTAAAAGTGAACACCAGTTAACTATGACCTTCTTGCATGAATAAGGGATACAGTAATTTTTGAGTTAGAACCCATATTCTGTATTTACAACAAACTATTGTTGGTTCATGAAATGCATATTAAGTTGATATATATATTTCCCACAGATGGTGCCTCAGAAGAAGAAGTCAACCTCAGCAAGATGGTGATGAAATTCTGGGCCAACTTTGCTAGGAATGGGTGAGAATAGCACAAAGACATTACCAAGACATTGGGCATGGTAGGATCATGGGCACCAGGTAGATTTTAAGCTATAAGTGATCAAATCCCACCCTGTGATCACAGAATTTTGACAATGGTGTGCTCCAATGTCTTGTTGTACACAAGCATTTGGCAGAGATAAACTAGGAAACCCTATAAACGTCCTATGAATGTGGGACCTCACAGCAACTGTAAGATATTCAATTTGATTCTGTTCCCAGGAACCCCAATGGGAAGGGGCTGCCCTATTGGCCAAAGTATGACCAGAAGGAAGGCTACCTGCAGATTGGTGTCACCACCCAGCAAGCCCAGAGACTGAAAGATAAGGAAGTGACTTTCTGGACTAAGCTCAGGGCCAGGACGCCACCACCAGAGATGGCACATACTGAGCTATGAATAAGAAGCACTTCCAGCCTCAGGAGACCAGCAAAGTCAAGATAAATCTACCCTATAGAAGATGTTTCATAGAGAAGATTGGAAAATTTGAATTTGGGATGGGCAGGGGACAGGGAAGGTAATGGTTGTACCTGTGGCCTTAATTTGGAGAATAAATGTTCATTTTAGGATCAACTCAGTGTCTATATGTTCACCCACCTTAGACTGAGAATATAAATAAAGAGATTATCATAGGAAGATGCCTCCATGTAGGGTGTGGCTTGACAAATGCTTCCTTCTGATTTTGGGAGGAAACATTTTTCAGGAAGAATTCAGTGTTAGCTTTGGCTCATCTTGCACCTCCAGCTGGGAGAAATCATCAAATACAGGAGGACACAGGAGAGTTCACTAAAGTGTCAGAGGTGATATGTGGCTAGCATGAGTTTAACCACACACCTAAGGAGACGTTTACTCCCACCACTAACTTTTCCATGGGGGTCTGTCAGGTGCTCATGGAAAAACTGGAGGCTGGTTTTAAGATCTTGGAAAGCCCATCTCCTGCTATGTAGACATGTATCTCTGCTCAGATATGTACTCTTATGAATGCAGGCCTTTAACACGGGAGAAAACTCAACTTTCTCTACTTCAGGGCCCTGGTGAAGAACTACTGGGGCTTGAGAAAACAAGAAAAACCCATGTCCATCTTCCATACCAATGGGAGAGGGGTAAGAAACTGTCCTAGGTAGAGATTATAAGCAATTTCTATTGCTAAGGAAGAACAATGTCACTGAGAAATCCATTTGTTTGATATTTAGGAAAACACCCTCCCCCATGTTTGAAGCCAGACTAACACTATATCAAGCACTCTTGGGGGTCACCCAAGTGTATCAATTCAGAAGACCTCCGTGAAGAGCAGGTCTGAAGTTGAGGGTTGAGAAAAACATCAAGGCAACTCTCCAAAAACCAGTCAGCACAGAAACATGCGGGAACAGTGACAACCACTGGGAGATGTGGAGGAGATGTCTCACAGCCTTGTTTGCCGACTGCCTTTCCTTCCTCTGTGTGTGGAATTGTTCTCAGAACTGTCAGTGCTGTCACAGTTGTCATGATTGAAGTTTGGGTTTGTCATGGAAGGTCTTTGGGTCTCCATCAATTTTGAAAGATAATTTGTTAAGCCTCTGTAGCAATTATTTGCTTCAGGGCTTAGACTATATCATTTTATGCTTTTTCATTTACTTATTGTTTCAAGAGTGTCTGTTAAGAGGGGTGGTATACTTCTGACAAGTTTGCCTTTGCAATTAAGTGGACACTTTTCTTTTGTAAACTTTAAATGCTTGTTTCTATGCCCTGAAGTCTTTTAATCTTTTGATATTATAATGCAATTATATCATTTCCCCCTTCAATTCCTCCCTCCAACTCCTCCCATATATGCCTCCTTTATGTCTTTCAAATTCATGACCTCTGTTTTCATTATTTTTTGCTACATACATATATTCATATGCATACACCTACATGCAAAACACAACCTACTTACTCTGTGTAATGTTACTTGTATGTTTTCTGGGCTGATCATTTGGTATAGACAGCCAATTTTTGTGCAGTGTCCTGGGGCATACTATTCCCCTGCCCTCAAAATGACTTAGTTGTGTCTTTGTT
This sequence comes from Phodopus roborovskii, assembly GCF_943737965.1. Taxonomy (NCBI): domain Eukaryota; kingdom Metazoa; phylum Chordata; class Mammalia; order Rodentia; family Cricetidae; genus Phodopus; species Phodopus roborovskii. The sequence goes on along the minus strand of NW_026126487.1, from coordinate 4,507,046 downwards.
TTTAAATAGGTCAGGTACTATTACACAAATGGAATAAAGACTTTTAGAAGCAAACCACACCAGGCTTCACCTGACTGCAGCAGAAAACATTCTCTTAGCAGAAAATGGGTTTCTCTCTTCCACATTTCTGGGGTTGATGGTTCTAAGACAATGTAGAACTGGACATGTTATTTTCTCTCATATGTGGAATCTATATTCATGATTTTGTACATGACTGTGATGTGTATGTGCATGAGTGTGTGTGTGTGTGTGCGTGCGTGCATGTGTGTGTGTGTGTGTGTGTGGTGAGAGAGAGAAAGAGAGAGAGAGAAATGGCAGTAGCAGTAGAGATGGTAAATAAGGGAGAGATTCTTAGAGAGCAAATAAGAGAATATCCTATGGCCTGGACTGACCCAAGGCTTTCTCTTAGGCCCTGATGTATGGAGAGAAGCACAGATCTTTTTACTGGCTGTGTGTGTGAGTGTGTGTGTGTGTGTGTATGTGTGTGTGTGTGTGTGTGTGTGTGTGTGTGTGCCAAATTAATAAGATCTAATCATCATAGAGGAAGGAGACTCAGTTGAAGAAATTTCTTAATGACATCTAGGTATAAGGCATTTTCTCAATTAGTAATCAATGGTGGAGGGCCCAGCCTATGGTGGAAGGTACCATCCCTGGGTTGGTGATCCTGGTTTCTTTAAGAAAGCAGGCTATGAAAGCCATGAGAAGCCAGCCAGTAAATAGCTCCCCACCATGGCCTCTGCATCAGCTACAGCCTCCAGGTTCCAGCCCTGCATGAGCTCCTGTCCTGAATTCTCCAGTAAAGGACTATGATTTGCAAGTATAAGCCAAATACACTCTTTCCTCCCCAACTTGCTTGTTGGCCACTGCATTTTGTAACAGGAATAGAAACCTGGCTAACATACTCTTTCTCTAAACCAGGAGCATGTTTGGAAGAGCCAGTAACAGCCTGGATCCAGGGCCTTGGGAGCTTTTCCTTGAGGCTGTCAGATAGGAGAATGAACATGGTTACTTATCTAATACCAGGGACATGCTTATCAGAGTCAGTAATGTGCTAGAGCCAGGCCCTTGGGGTAGCTGTAGCTTTGGGTCCTGGGAACCCATATCTTCCAGCTACACCGGGTTACAGTTGTCAGTCCCAAGGCTGCTCTGTGTTTGGTCTACAAAGCTCTTCAGATTCCCCTGTTTTCCTCTTATGCAACATTTGATTAACTTTCAATTAATTTCTTTCAATTTTATGATGGTTTCTTCTACCTCTATTCCATTTCTCTCCTGGAAATAGTACATAAGATGTTGTACAACTAAATAAACTTGCTTGGCATAAGCTATAGCTTATGTCAGCCCATTTGAGCCCATCTTTTTTTATGTCCTTTACTCTGACCCATGGACCTTCCTTCTCAGGACCCTGTCATTCAAGAATGACCTGATGGTCCAGCTCAGGAACCCATGTGACATGAAAACTAGCTGGGAGGATCATGAGGGCATGCAAGACAGGAATATGAGGACAGAATGGGAAAAGGATGAAAAAGAAAAATACATAACGACATATCAGATATCGTAGACCCTTAAGCAGAACAGAAGCCTCAGCAAACAGCTAAATTAGGATGCAATGACACATATGTCACCACATGTGTTAGCACTGGGAAGAGTTCAGTCTCTCACCTGGGAAAACTAAGCTCACAGGCACCTGGGGGCTAATCCTGCAGGGTTTCTTTATTTCCGGTAGAAGAAAATGCCAGACATTTTGGCAAATGTTCCAAGAATGAATGGATAATGGGTAGGCAGAATTAGGCTATGGAGTCCTCATTACTGTGGAAAGGGCCTGCCCCCTTTAATGTAGTGATCTCTCTGACCTAAGATGCCAGGAGAAGGTTGGGCACTTGACAGGAGTATTGCAAAGGCAGTATTTAGACATTAGGGGGACACTGCATAAAGCATAAGTAAGGTTGGTTCCAAATATGGTCTTAGAACTCGAGGAAGCACAGACCCCAGGATGCTGAGAGATGTGCCCAAATCTTGAAGCTGACATGCTTAGAGGCCTTGAGTTGTTCTGAAATCTTCCATCCTTTTTGGGGGATGCCAGATCAAAGCTTCCCCTACTGAAGGCACCTGCCTGCTATGCTAGTCTATGCCTTTGGGAGGCTCACAGAAAACTGAAGTTTCACTGGCATAGGGACAAGTATTTTGTAAGAAGTCCTTGGGTTAGTTTATGAGCCTCTGTTATCTGAGAGTTGGGCAATGACTGTGCAAATAGAGAGTACAGAGTAGGAGGGTGTGGCTTAGATATCCCACTAGACACCCAGAGAGCTCTTGGCAGGGAATTTTCTTCTGGTTATCTTATGCAAATTGGCAGAGGGGGCAGGATTTCAGGGGGTTGGTATATAGCTGTGAGATGGGACCAGCTCCAAACACCAAGCACCTCACTGCACCTAGGAGGGAGGTATTGTCCTTCCACGATGTGGGTCTGTGCTTTGGTCCTGTTTTCTTTCACTGCTTGCCTAACTCAGGGTGAGTACTTCCTGGTCCATATTTGACATTCTTTGTCCTGGGCCCTGTTGAGTGCAGGCTCATACAGGGAAATGAAAATCAGGTCCCATTTCTTAGCACAGTTTGCCCGTGGACATGGAGACAAAGTGTGAGTGAATCTCAGCACAGTGGCCTGGATTTGTGTCCTTTGAGTGAGGATCTTAATTTCTCAGTGGCATCTCCTTCTCCACTGGGCTGCAGTGGAGGTGAAATGTGTAATTGTGTTTGTAGCTGGTTAGTCTAGAGGAGGTATAAAAAACAGGGATTTAAAATAGAGTATGGCTAAAGAATTTTTAACATGTAAAATCATCAAAGACCTGCATTTGAAAAGATGATTTTTGACAGTTCCCTGAACAGGGGTACATCAGTGAAGCAACATACAGGAGGAGGGCCTGGGATCAGTCTTAATGCTGAGACAGAATAGAAGCTCTGGGAAGGGTCTTTGTTGTAGTTTGTGGGATAAAGAAGAGAGGAGGCAGGGAAAGTGGTGTGACTTTGAGTAGCTGGAGCAGTTTCAGGGGATTTGAGGATTTACAAACTGTGTCTATTTTAATTGTACCTAAGTTTATATGATAAAGATGGGTTAGTGGAGGCACAGGCTAAGGGACTCAGATAATGGGTGGCTGGGGTAAGGTTCCAAAGTTGTTGGACCCTAGTGATGAAAGTTTTTCCCAGATGTACAGGGCCTCAGTAGTCCAAGCAACAGGTATAGGAAACAGATTTATGGATAGAACAAGGGTACAACACGGGACCTCACTACCCATCTGAGCCACTTGAAGAATGGAGATTGAGGCTTTCAGGGGAATGCACACACCCAAGGCCTCCTGGAAAAAAGCCTCACTCCTTCTCTATCTCCAGAATATACAGCAGTGTTTCCCCAGTAATGGTCTTAGCCTTGTTGAAATTTCTAGACTTCCCTTCTGTTTGGCTATGTGACACTGTGAGAATCTGGGACAGAGAATGAGGCAGTGTGAAACAGTGTTCAAGTTTGGAGTAGAACATGTCTATGCTGCTGATTGTCCGTGCACCTCACAATGACCACCTAAATTTCATCTACAGGAAGTTCATCCAGTCCTCTTGCAACCCCTGTTTCTCCATCTTTAATATGACCTTGATACCTCCTACTTAGCAAGACTTTTTAAAAGGAGCATAGCTGTGTACTTGTAGTATACTGTAGGTGATCAATATGTGTACATCCCATATTATTTAAACAACAGCTATATTTCTGTTTATATTTCCATCCTATCTTCTATCCAGAGCAACCTAGATCCTTCCTACTTCATTTGGGTAGAAAATACTCATTGAGTTAGCATAGGCTTCCCTTAGTGGTTCCGATTTGGTTTCTTCTTCTCCTTAGAACTCTTCCTCTCTTCTACCTGGCTTTGTTCTCACTCAGACCCAGCTGTCCCTGAGCTTCACATTTGCTTCCTACAGCATATAAATCCATAATGTGTATTGTCATGTTCAGGTAGTGAACTCCACCTCACTGACCTCCTAGCATTGACTTTCATGTCTGGCTGCACCTTCATGCTCAGAGATCCTCCAAATGCACCTATTTTATAGGGAGCCAGCAGCACTCAGTTATTGCGGTAAATAAGGATCAGGATAAACAAATAGGCCGAATAGATGTTTAATCAGGGAGAAATAACTTACAACCTAGACAGATGAACACCAGGAAATTCAACCCGATCCTCTCCTGTCCGAGTCACGCCGAGAGCGCCTTCCTGGCCCCCTCCGACCTCCTTCCTCAGGTCACCTCCGCCCCATCGCTCCACCCCCCAATGGGCGTGGTCAGTGCTACAGAAGGACTACCTCACTACACTCAGTTGTTCTGTTTTCTTTCTCTTTAGAGCCCATATCTAGTCATGGATCAAGTCTGCTTTTTATCATTCCACAAGTACATCTGCAGATTTCTGCATAACTGATTTCCCCAGTTAAAGAACAGTCCATTCTAGTATAGACTCTGGGAATTCACACAAAATAACAGTTCTGCTACACATGGACATTTTAACAAGCATGCTTCTCAGGAAAGATATCTCAGTGTGAATGATGACCTAGAAGCAAAGGGAACAAGAGTGGATTTTTCTCTCTTAGTAAACCAATGAATGGACATGATTTTATAGTATGGTTTTCTAAAGAGTTTAAGCATTATTGGATAGTCTTGATAACAGATGCTTCCAAAATTATGACAAGCTTATTCTATTGAACTTGAAGGGAAAGTATCACAAATCAAAACATCCTAAGTTATAGATCTTCCATGGGTAGATGAAGACAAATGAGAATTTAAGGAGGAGATAAGGAAGGACTTGCTGAGCAAGAATGGAATGAATGTGTAGGCAAAGGCCTGATACCTCATCTTTCTCCCTCTGGATGATCATGCTTAAAGCTATGAAATGGGTGTTCTAGAACCCTTGTTGTGTTCTTATTCCCATAGCAATTTTATTCTATTTATTTTTCTATCAAAATACAGCCCTCTGGTCAGGAATTCAATGTCCGTTCTCGTGTGCATCCAATAATACAAGACTATTGTCTACTATCTTTGAACTAAACCTGGTGGTATCCATAGCCATTTTGTCTTCTCTGAAATGTCCTGTGTTATGTTATCTCCAGGCCTCTGCACTTAATGCTTAGTCTTGCTTAATACCCTCCCCTCATTGCTTCTAACTTCAGTATTTCCCTCTCCAAAGTTACAACCATTTTCTTACCTGAACTAAGTGTCTGTGGTCCTTCTTATGAAGTCAGCCTCCCAAGGATATGGTCACCCTCCTTCATTGTCTCATCTAGCATGCAGCTCATGCTTTATGTATTTTACATGCAACAAAACCATAGACAAAGGGTTGAGGTGACTTATTCAAGAATATATACCTAAAAGTGGAAAAGCCTGCCTGGACAAAGATTCAACCTTTCTCCTCTAATCTGTCTTCATTTCCCCATCATCATCAGGTCACCCATCCTCACCTCCTGTGGTGAACACCATTCATGGCAAAGTCCTGGGGAAGTACTTCAGCTTAGACGGATCCTCACAGCCTGTGGCTGTCTTCCTGGGAGTCCCCTTTGCCAAGCCTCCTCTTGGATCCCTGAGGTTTGCTCCACCACAGCCTCCAGAGCCCTGGAACTTTGTGAAGAATGCCACCTCCTACCCTCCTTTGTAAGCCAGTGGGGCCCTATTTGGGGACATTGTCCTTGTAAATATGAGCAATATCTTCCCAACTGTCTTTGCTCACATCCCCATTTGCTTTGTAAACATCATGACCAAGGCAATTGTAGGGGAAATAGTTTATTGGCATCTTATAGTTTCTGAGGATAAGTCCATGATCATCAAGTCAGTGAACATGGTAGCACTCCAATAGGAATAGTGCTGAATGCTCATATCTTCAAACAACAACCACAGGGCAGAGCTGGGGGATCTAATTGGGAATGTTGTGGGCTTTTGAAACCTCAATCCTGCCTCCTGAGAAACAACCCCCCAACAAGGCCACATCTCCTAATCCTTCCCAAATAGTTTTGGCAACAGGGTACCAAGCATTCAAATGTGTGAACCTATGGGGGGCATTCTCATTTGAACCAACATACTGACAGAGTAATCATGGGGCAGTTGCTTACAGTTGTGCCTCTGGTTTTATTCTATGAATGATAATAATAATGGATGTCTGGGGTTGATGTAGACCTTAAATGACCTTTATTAATAAAGAGTAAGTGCTTACATGCTTGAAGGACTCCATAATTGCCACCAGTTTAACTCTGCACTGGTCCTTTGAGCTTTCTTATCAGAGGAGCCATTGTAATTGCTGGGCTATGAAAAGGGAAGAATCATAGCATGCCTGGGCATCAGGACCCTTAAGATCAATACTCTTTCCTGGACCCAGCATTTTGAGTCTCAGTGGAGAAAATAATTTACCCAAGGTCACTCAGCATATCACAACGATGTAGTTTTCCTAAGTGTACTCATAAAGCACAGTTCCTGACCTGTGTTTGTGTTTATCATTTGAAGTAGTAGCATTGGCTGATGAAAGTGTCCTAAGGATTAGAAGATGTTTACCTGATGGAGTGCCATGTCACTCTGTGACCAACTGTATAAAGAACAATAAGAGACTTAAATCATGACCTCAGTCCAGGCAGGAGTTGACATATTCAAGACAGGCCTAGGCCTAGGATATCCAAAGGCTCAGGGAAGGAGAAAGGTATCAAGTTTTCTCACTCTGCAGAGTTGGAAGGCACTAGAGAATCCAGAGTTTCCTCCAAGAAGAGTAGCCCTTCTTATACATGAATTCCAGCTTCATTAACAAGTTCAAACCTCCTAGTGCAAGGTTGGGCCTCAGACAACATGCCCAGCCTCTATCTGGTGGAAACTCAAGTGATCCCTCTCCTTCCCAGGTGCTGCCAAGACCCAGAGGCAGCACAGAGGATTGCAGAGCTCTTCACCAACAGGAAGGAGACCATTCCTCAGGAGTTTTCTGAAGACTGTCTCTACCTAAATATTTATACTCCTGCTGACTTGACAAAGAGAAGCAGGTTGCCGGTAAGCATGGCAACCACTGGTCCAGACCTGTAGGTTCTCGCATCGGGCACTTCTGTGCCAGTAGAAGGGGATGAGGGCTTCTGGGAGCAAGGACACCACTGTCCATGACTGAAGCAAAACTGTTATGCCCAGATCACTGGACCCCAAAAATTCACCAGTGAGAAAGGGACACACTGAATGTAAAAAAGGTTTCTTTTTATTACAAGCTGTAGCCCAGATCTTTCATTTTGGGAACAAGCAGAATGCTGCTATTTGGCTGTGGGTTGTTTTTAAAGGTAAAGTTCAAAGGACTGGATGTCTTGAGATTACAAATCTTTCATGATTACATAGGATGAAACAATAACTGTATGTTTCAGGCAGGATGCAATTAAGCAGGATACTATAGAGGAAATAAGTTTGTTAATTATCTCCTGGTCCAGGGACTTTTACAACCATGAACTGATAACTATCTGATTTTCTTTAGGACAGAGAAATGTTGACAGGGTTGAGGTATATTATCTGTTTCCAGGCCTCTAGTCATGCACCTAGTTCTTTGTCTAGCCTCATCTGTCGGGCTGATTTTTTGGGAACTCAGAGAGGCTTAAGAATTTTTCCTTTTGTATTTGGGCTTTTGGAGTTTTAGACTTCATTATTTTTTCCCATTTTTTCTCCTTTCACAAACCTGTTAACCACCAGAAAAGCAAAGGTTCCTTGCCAGTCTGTCCAAATGCATGTGTACATCAGACTCTGCTGGAGGTTGCCTTGCATTTGAAATAGCACATCATATTCTTCCAAGCTGTCTCCCACTAACAAGGCAAATGTTATCAAATGTTAGTTACTAGAGTAAGAACATGATCTGGGCAGCTATAATGTAATTTCAATCAACTTAAGCTAATTAAAAAAAAAACCTTAATTTTTTTAAAAACTCTGTGTGATAGTTTACATGAGAGAAACTGATATTCTGGTGGAGGAAGCTAGGATACACAGTGGGTAGGCAGGGCAACAGCACAGGTCTTTCGACCTTTAAAACAAAAACAAAACAAACAAAAAAACTGCTGTTTCATAAGGAGTGGCAAAGGTAGCTGGAATGTCACCTTTCTCTATAGTAGCTGTGTTAACTTACTATGGCCTGTGATAAAGGTGTGAGGGGAGGAGCTGGGGGCAATTAGAATTACCCTCTTCTGCCTTTTGTCAATAATACTTGGTTTTATTGGAGATCATTGTAGGCATAGTAACTGCCTTTGGTACAGGCTGATGACACAGTGAATCAGCATTTCCCACATAAATGAAGAGACCTGAGATAGAAAAGCTGTCATTTGTAGGCCAGTGGCTGGGCAAAAAGCTTTGGGAAAGAGGCAATCCCTGGGGTGGAACAAATCAATTGCCAACTCCATGTCAGTCTCCATGGACAGGAGTAGGGAGAAGACATTTTGAATTTGAAATTTGACTAATATTAGGGCCTACTTATGTTTTTCAATGGACAGAAAGGAGGGGACAAAAGTTCTTTCACTCAAACTCTGATTTCTTCACCCATATCTTTTGTACTCAATGCCCCAAACACAGACATAATGCAGTCAGGGAAAGCAGGGACATGGCATTCTCACACAGCCTGTCTTGAAGGACCTGACATCTCATCAGCATAGTTTCATAATCTGCCTAGTGTGCCATTGCTCACCAGCCCTTTCCTCCATCTTTCATTATGAGATGGCCTTGACTTAGTTGCTACTGAAGCTGACAAAGAACCTGGTTGTGTGAACCAGGGGGCAGGGGCTCTGGGATCCTAGAGGCAGGAGATCTTCTACTTAAGACAGAGGTCCCAGAACCATAGGGTATAGAGTTAAATTGGGATCTTGTCTGTGTCCTGCTCCAACTGTTGACTCACTATCCTGGGAACATAGTCAGCAGGGATTGGGAGCTCCATGCATGGTGTTGGGCATCAGGACTTGGCCAAGCCATGCTACTACACCTTACTAGCTGTGGAATTCAGGCAGGCAAAACATGTTTATTCCTTAGCTGATACATGGAAATTATTCTCTACTCTATGTAGAAGTTATTTCTTCAGCTTGGTGAGATTCTTGGTTCATAATATGTTATGATTTCTTTTAAACATATAGGATTTTGTAAACTCATTTTTCCTCTTCTCTATAGGTTGACACACACACACACACACACAAACACACACACTGCAAAGTTTCGCATACTTTTACCTTTAAGTTATATCAGTCTTTGGTTACACAGCAGTTTCTTAAATAATGTTATCAAAGGACTGAAGACATCCCAGAGGGAGTAGCAGTGAGCTAGGCTTAGCAGGGTGGGAGGATTCGGTGTGTTGAGGAGGTACTGTAGAGGCAGTACCATCAGGCTGGTGTTCTCCTCATCAGATAATTACTTTTCAACAGAGAAGATTAACTGACCACTGAAAATTTAGTGGTATGAAATGAAGTGGAAGTCCGAGGGCTGCCTCTTTCTTATATGTTCAGTTGGCTGAACAGTCTAGGCATGAGGTTATGGGACTGTGAGAGAGAACATGACATCCCTGGTCCTTGCTGTTCTCATGATGTTTTTCTCAATTTGAAATCACTGAAGAATGGAAATGAGGAGAAAGATGGGGACATTGAGTGTTAAGGCATTTTAGGATGATCTGATATAGTTGGAAAGGAGAGTGACTGTCTATTGCAGTCATTCTAGACATTGACTTATTTGGGTGATGTCCTTAATTCACAGACTAGATATAGGTGGCTAAACCAGATGATTTCTGCATTTTTCAATTCTTCTACCTATGACCTATGAGGTTATGTTTTTGTCCAGGTGATGGTGTGGATCCATGGAGGTGGACTGGTGATAGATGGAGCATCAACCTATGATGGACTGCCCCTTGCTGTTCATGAAAATGTGGTGGTAGTGGTCATTCAGTATCGCCTAGGCATCTGGGGATTCTTCAGGTGATACATAATATCTCATTACATTAACAAGAAGAGTGAGACTATGAAATTATGTAGAGTTCAAAGTCATTTATATAGCATAGATTTTAGATGTTGAGAGTCCAAGATTGTGTAGTTGTATCAATGAGCCATAGGTGAGCTATGGTACATGATACAGAAATAAAACAGGGATCTGAACGTACAGGTAGATTACATAGTGAGTCAGGATGCCTGGAAGTGTGTAGGGGATGGTCTTTCCTTTTCATAAAAGCTTGTTAACTGCAGTAACAATCAAAGTGACAGGAAAACTACATTAGTTCCTTTTCAGTGACCAAATAACCTTCCCTTGACCTCAAATTTCACAAATCCTATCATTGCCAAATGTTGGCACATTATAGACCAGGCAACCTACACTGAATCCTTGGTGGGAGAACCATATGTAAACCCCAGTGATCAGTACAAGCCCTTGTTACATCTCTAGTTAAAGCTCATGAGTCAAGACTGATATTGTTACAACCATCTATTGTTATAAATATTTTAATGCTATAGCTGTTCTACACAGGCCCAAAATATTCTCTGACACTGATTAAGTAATTTTGTTTTTCTACACAATCTTTCTCAGTTACTTATAATGATACAGATGTCCTTGCCAAGGCCCATAGCACTCATTCTGACTGCATCTCATGCCAGCTACACTTTTGTTCCTGTGATCCTGAGACCTTTGTACCTATTGTGTTTCCTAACTGCAGTTCTCTTCTTCACATGCACAAACACTTGCCCTAATTTGCTTTCTGTTGCTATGACAAAACACTAACCAAAAGAAACTTGGGGAAAAAAAGCTTTTATTTGGCTTATGCTTCCAGGTCCTAGCATATCCTAGAGGGAAGTCAGAGCAGAAAATCAAGCAGGAACTGAAATAGAAACCAGGAGGGGTGCTGATGTTCTACATTCTCAACTCAACCATCTTTCTTATGTAGCCCAGACCCACCTAACTAGGCATGGTGCTTTCCATTGGGGACTGGGCTCTCCTACATAAATCATCAATCACAACAATCTCACAGATACAGACATTTGAGGTTCCCTCTCCCAAGTGGTTCTAGATTGTGTTAAGGTGGCAACAAGAACTATCATGGCCCATTCATATGATTTATTCAGTAAATTATATTGCCTCAATGACATCTAAAGCACCAGTCCTCAGCCCTCCTATTGTATTCTCTTTATCCCATCATATTTTTCCACCATCTGTCATTATATTCTGTTTCTATCTATTGGCCTGTGGTGTACAGTAAGAACCAAGTAGATGGAGGTTTCATGTGTTTACCTCTCAGATGAGCTGTATATCTTAAACCCTTGTTTCTGGACAGTGAGTATAGAGCTCTGCTCTGAATATTGATGTAGGGATGAACAGCAGGTGAACACTCTTGTTAGTGATATGGAGCTGGCCTTTTTCCAGAAAACTCATGTAGAATACCCTTCTCTCTCTAGCCCTTAGAACACAGGTACAGCATTGCTAACTCTACCCACTATTGTCTTATAGCACAGGGGATGAACACAGTCGGGGGAATTGGGGTCACTTGGACCAGGTAGCTGCACTACGTTGGATCCAGGACAACATTGTCAACTTTGGGGGCAACCCAGGTTCTGTGACCATCTTTGGAGAGTCAGCAGGAGGTGAAAGTGTCTCTGTTCTTGTAAGTGTTCCTGATATCTGGCTTCATGTCCAGATGTGATGTCTGCTGATGAGCTCTATTACAGGACAGACAGTCTGGCCTTGGCACTTTTGCTGTCATTACTTGGATTCAGGTTGACTCTATCTATCTATCAGCATCAGATGGTGAATGGCTAAAGACTAAATTTCTTGAGCTCCTAGGGAGCACAGAGCTCCACTTTGTGTCATGGGCCACAACAAGCACCATGCCACTTCTCTTCTGACTTATTTGAATTCTCATTGTTATTATACTACCATTAGGCTTGATTTCTATCAAGAAGTGTTGGGTATAAAGTTCAAGTAGGAAGTGTGAAAGTGTAATTGTTTGGCTATAGCCTGGGTCTACACAGGGAAGGAATTCAGGAAACCAGCAGCCTGGGTCTACACAATGAAGAGACTCAGGCACCCTGAAGAAGCAGGTGTGTTTTCAGATGGTTTTTCCATGTCCAGAAGTGAAGGTGGCTGTCTCCAGGACTGAGTTATATTGTGGGACGTAGGACATAGATCTGGGGGGAATTGAGGGAAACTATGGAAGGCACTGGTGATTTCTAGGACAACATTGGCTCTCTCAGAATTAAACAGAGAATCAGGCCAATCACTGCATTTTCAACTGCATTAATTTCATATTCTGTTTGTCAAAGAAATGTTCCTACTTTTAAAAGTAGAGATAAAAAAAAGATAAACTCTGAGAAGCTTGGTGATAGTGCATGCCTATAGTCCTATCACTCAAAAGGATGAGGTTTAAAGGGTGCAAGATCAAGGTCATCTTTGACTAAAGAAGTAATTCTTGCTCATTCTGGGCTATTTGGCAACAAGTGTTTCCTTAAAGGAGAAGCACTCTTCTGTAGTATTGTCTTTTTTCATAATGCAAAGTATTCGTCAATAAAAATAAGTACTCAATCACATTAGAAACTTGGCCTATCTATGATCTTAATTATGAATGTCTTGAATACACTTATTTTTATGATCCTCTGTGATCACTTTTCTTGGCTTAAATTCTGAGTAATATAATTCTGAAGCAGAATTTGTGAACAAAAATTGCAATTTTTCTTTGCAGTAGTTTGATTGTAGAGAAAGGCTCTTGCCATGTACATTTGGTTCAGTTCTTGTTTTGGTCTCTGCCTTTACTGTGCTAAAAGTCTTTTGGAGGAGGTAGCTCCATGTTGACTCTACAAGTAGGATACTTTTGTGTTCAAGATCACTGGGTCTCCAGGTTAATTGTCATGACTGTGGAGCCTTAATGAGAAAGTGAGTCTCTTTATGTGCAAACTCTCTTTTCCTGTCCCCTGCCAGGTGTTGACCCCACTGGCCAAGAACCTCTTCCACAGGGCCATCTCTCAGAGCAGTGTCATCTTCAATCCTTGCCTGTATGGGATAGATGTTAGGCCTATAGCTAAGGTAGGTATCACCCAGGTCAGCTACTATATCCTTCAATCTACCACCTTGGATCCTTACCAGTCTTTCTTGCTGCAAGATTCAGCTGAGGTGCTCAAGGGCTGCCTGAAATATGAATGAATGTACATGAAGGGCTGGTTTAATACCCATCATCTAAGCCATGTTCTACACTTACTAAAGGTTCCCTGTTGGAGATGCTATCCAGACCTCCAGCAATTCTGCACACATTTTAGCATTTGGAAGGTATGATCACTTCCTGTGCTTGCAATATCTAAACACTATCCCCATCTGTGGATGATGGAAAGTGAAACATAGAAAATTGAATGGCATTTCAAGTGGTAGAGGTGTAGCATAAAACAAGACAGTGAAATTCTTGATTTTAAGCCTTTAATCTCCAATAACTTCTTAAGAAGATTTTACTTTGAGAACATCTCTCATCCGTTTTAGTGGTCCTGGGAATGGACATTGTGCCCATTTTTATCAGGACAAGGTAACAGAGACATAGATACTTGTGTAACCAGCTCTAACCACTAGTCTAGTCAGTAATGGAAGTTAATTTCTAGTTCTCAGCCCCTATACTTGTTCTTTTAGAGTACTTTCAGCAAACCTCTGCCATCTTTAGAAGAAAGACATAGGCTAGAAGCCACTGTCTACCCGGAGGGAGAGACAGAATATGCTCTTGACCCCTGATGTCTTACAGAAAGTAGCTCTTCTTGCTGGTTGTAAAACCACCACCTCAGCAGCCATGGTTCACTGCCTGCGCCAGAAGACAGAGGATGAGCTCTTGGAGGTCTCTATTAAAATGGTAGGTGTACCCATTCTTGTGTCCCCAAGGCTTGACTCATAAAGCTGTCTTCTGAAATAGCTATTCCCTCTCAGAACATTGTCAGTCTTGTGATGTAAATTGTTTCTCATTGCTTTTTAACATGAAATAAATAAATAAACGTCAAACTACTCAGTAAGAACATTTTAAGAAATTACATGACACCCCTCAACTTTATCAAAACTTAATAGAATGATATTCTCATTTTAGGGTATATTTTAGGTTATATTTTTACACATAATCACCAAACTGCATGGGTAGGGCATACAATGTAAGTCTTCTAAGGCAAGTGTCCCATACAATCCAGAACAACCTGTCCACCGAAAGTATGGCCCACAATGGACTAGGCCCTCTCACATCAATCATTTATCAAGAAAATTTCCCACAGACATGCCCACAGGTCAGTCTAATGGATGCAATTCTACAATTGAGAGTTTCCTATCTTAGGTAACTCTAGGTTTGTAAAATTGACAAAAACTATTCTTCACACAATGTATTTCTCCAACCATCTTCTATTTATCCATTCATCCTTATAACTAATGCTATTAATAAATTTCATTAATCCAGTAGAGATCATCTATAATGTTTAATTCTTCTATTTTCAATCTTTCTCACCTCTATTAATTTCCCACCCAACCTGTATCTATGTGCCTTCACGCAGCCCTTCAAAACAATGCTCTGTAGGATTCCTCTAGAGGCCAGAGAATTTCCCTGTCACTGTGCTATTTCTGTTTGTTCATGGATTGAGCCAGTACAGGCACAGAGCTCACTGTCAGGCTTGGGTAATGTGCTATAAAATTAAGAGAAAGCTATTTTCTAATACCCAGAATAAAGGAAACTATTTTAGCCACTTGCCACATGACACAGGAGGACTCAGCTTGCACAGGAATAGCTGGTGACTTTGAAGAAACCAAGAGAACCCAATACCCAAGAACATGCTACAAGTTTTAGAATCTTGTAGAAGTACTTCAGTGATTATGTACTTGTATGCATGAATGTGCACATACATACAGCACACTCCTGGATGGTGGGACTACAAAGCACAATGGAGGAATTGTAGAGGCTACTCTTCAATGCAAATGAACCTGGCAGTTAGGCAGAATGAAATGCCTTGATATAATCACTGTCATCTTTACAATAAAGAAAAGCATGGGTTGCAATGATCCCAGATGACAACACTCTTCAGCATCCCTTGAGCAGAAAAAGTAATGCATTGTAACAGAATACTTCAGCATTGAAATGTTCTGGAACAAAAGGTAGCACCCATGGCTATATCCAGATGTTCTGAAAATCCCTGTGAATGAACCAACTCTATTACTCAGTTTTCTGTTCTTTTCTTTTCTCAGCATTCCAGAGTCACATCCTATCTGCTTAAAAAGCATTTTCCTTAATTTAAACCACAGGTTTAGAATAAACTCAGGTGGACTACATGGCAGGTGATTCAAGTACCTCATAGCATCACATCCTCTTGTTCAGTTATACAATCTTACACAGGACCTGCCTAGGGAATGGTGCCCCATACATAGTTTGGATCTTTCTACACGTATTAAATTTCTTAGGACACTTTCTAACAGTCAAACCCACATCCCAACTCAGTGTAGACTCCATCCAATTGAAACAATCCTCACAGGTAGTTCCAGGTTGTATCAAGTTGACAATTAAAGCTAACCATCACAGACCTAGTGGAAGGTTCTCTTAACCTTGGGCCTAGCCAAGAAGAATCGAGAGGAAGAACATAATACCTCTGAGCCCAAGCTCAAAAGACCAGCTCTGGACAAAACAGTTTCTTACCCAATTTCTTTCCCTTTGTTTCCACAGAAATTTGCTTCTGTTGACTTTCTTGGAGACCCCAGAGAGGTAAAGTCCTTTGCTTTCGAATTATAGGTACTAAGTCTTACAATTAAGGAATAATACTCATTTGATTTTAGTACTATTATCTGTGTGTGCACTGCCAAGGTCCAAAGAGGGGGAATTACTTGTGAGGGTAACATTGTCAGGAGAACCAGGGCCAGGATGGCCTGATTCACAGTCAAGTCATCCCACTCAGCAGCTTGGTGTCCCCCAGAGTCATCTAACCCCTTCTAAGAGAAATTTCTTGCTTTAAAAATGATCCTGTAGGAGTGGGATACACAAGAACCTTCCACTATCAGGATACTGAGATGGCTAAGGAGGCCTGGAGCCATCAAGAGGGAGCAGAGGTCTCCTGAAAGGACACAGGGCTGACATACTGTGAAGGAATAGACTTTGATCTCAGTGCTGAGCACCTCATACCCTTCCCACCAGCCAGAAAAATGCAACAGTGCCCTCCATCTCCTCCCTCCTTCTCTCCCTATTCCAGGCACTGGGCTGGAGATTAGTTCTGCAGCATCTATAGTTCCAGCTCCTCTGCTTCCTTCACAGGGCTCCCAGCACTCCCCAGAGAGGTCCCATGAGAAAGAAATGAGATTCTTCCAACATTCAGAAGAGTTGTAGGAAGCACTTCCCTGTGGCAGGATGTGACTTAGGACTGGGATATGAGAACCCAACAGACAGGACCTGTTTTCTTATGTCTAGCATGGCATCACAATCAGAAAAAATAATAAACTACATACACAGTTTGTGTTCCCATAGATGGAGTTGAAGTGCAAGCAGTATGCGACAGAGAGTTGCATGTTGGTTTGAGGTGATCAAGTCAGGAGGTGACTTCAACAGTTGTTGGCCTCTCGGTGGAGCTCTAAAGAGGGAAAGAAACCAGCTGTTTGTAATCCTAGGATGAGAGGCTGTGCTGAAGAAGGCTAGCACATTTGGGAAGGGAGCGATAAAGGATGAGCAGGCCTGAGACTGGGTGGGTAGAAGTATGAGTTGGGTTGGACAGTGAAAGTCTTGGCCTATGGCTCAGAATAAGAGGGGAGCTGTTTGGAGTACTATGACGAGAGCAGTATCAGTGGGTTTACTAATGTCTCTGACCATAGCATAATTATAGATTATAGGGAAGGATGGGACATGGAAAACCAGTTTGGAGGCCACTGTGTGACAATAAGGCACTGGGTTTTTATAATATCTATAATATGCCAGGGCATTGCAGTGAGGTTGCAATATATTGTTTTGTATCTGGAAACTGTGAGGGAATATCTGAACAGGACTTACTGTGGGTGTGTGAGAAAAACAAAGCAAGGAAGCCCCTGACTTCTGTCACCCAAGCAGGCAATGCACACAGCACCACAGTGCAGGGAACAGAATCCCAGGGGATAATAGCAATTAATTGCTCATAGTGCCACATTTGCTCCTGGGGGACCTTCTCTTGAATATAGTTCCACCTGGGTTATCTCTCTGTGTCCATCACTTTTAATGTTTTCCCTTCTCATCTCCATGTCCTCTGATGTTACCAGACTTACTCTTACAAAAAACAGAGACCCACCATCTTAAACTCCTGACCTTCAAGAGGGAAATCCCTCCATGGAGTTGGTCCTATAAAACATTGCTGAGTGCCAAAAATGTTCCAGAAATTATACAGACAATATGCTACACAATTTATTCCTCCCTGTATCCTATGCTTAAGCATCCCTCCAAATCAGAACTATTTGTAAATCTCACAAATAGCCCATCACAGTGATACTTTACCCATGAGGTCATTTCCTATCAAATGTTTGAGAAATGTTGGTTAACAGAGAGTACACACAACTGCTGTGTGTGGCCAGCACTATTTTTCTTCAGAGAAGCTGCTTCTGTCATCTGCTGCCATGATGGCTTCTCTGCATTGCACAGTTTACTATGGCAGAAGTAATTGTTCATAGGTCCTAGTCTCCATTGTCAACTTATTGCAGGAGAGTTTGAACCCCACCTGCATCTCTCAGATGCAGGATCAAATATAGTTTGGTCTCCTTGTGTTGTTTTCTTAAGCCTAATTACATTTTTTAACAGTACAAATTAAGATATGCATAGGTAGATATCATATACCATATCCCCATCTGTAATCGAGGGTGCTGATTTGCAGACTCACTTAGTAAAATATCTCTGGAAGTTAAAACCATTTCTCATGACAGTGTTCTGGTTATCCCCACAGTGAGTGTAAAGCAGGTGGTGCCCAGATTCCATCTGAGATCTGAGCAGAAATACTTTGTCTTCTTGCTCATGCTCAAAAGCTCACAAGTGTGTTCCATTTTGACTATTTAGGGCTTACTTTAAGAACAGTAATTTTCTGGTTTTTAAATGTCCTTTTATAGGAGTGCCTGGCTAGCTCAATCAATAGAGCATGAGACTCTTAAAATGTCCTTTTATAGGTATTTAGATGTTTATACATGAATATACTGTATTTATATCATCTCTACCCTTCCCTCTCCCAATGCAAAACCCTTTCCTCTCTAATTCTTCTTGAGTTCTGATCTCATCTTCTAAAAGTATTATATATTGTGTGCAACACAGAAACACACACACACACATACACACACGTGTGCATGTGTATGTTCCGAGTGCCTATGTGTGTGTGTGTGTGTGTGTGTGTGAGAGAGAGAGAGAGAGAGAGAGAGAGAGAGAGAGAGAGAGAGAGTGAGAGAGAGATCCTTCAGTCCTTCTAATCTTCCTGCTTCCTTTTCACTGAGTCTCAGAATAGGTGTTTTGTAGATATACTGAATGGGGACAGGCAATTAGACTCCAGTAGGCTTTGTTTTCTGCAATAAGAAGCTGCTTTGATGAGGGGTGAGAGCTATTCTTATCTTTGTGTAAATGGATAGCTGTTCAGAATGCATTTAGAAACTATGTGATTTAGGGAACCATCAGTAGTAGGTTCTCCTATGAGGTCTATGACTTCTATAGCTGTGGGTGCTAAGCATGGTTTCCTCAAGCTGGATCCAGGCATGTGGGGTAAGTAGGGATAGGGATGGTATGCTGGGGCAGTTATAATTTTATCACATTAGCATACACAGTGTTAAGTCTCATTATGGTATTTTCAAACAAAAATAAATTCATATGAATTAAATTTGTTTTTAAACAATTTTGAATTCTGTACATGCATGTGATACACATCAACCACTTTTGCCTCTAACATCTCTACAAGCAACCAGATCCTTTTCTTTCCACAAATCTCTCTTACATTCATAACTATCTTCTTATTTTGCAACCCACTTAGATCATTCTTGGTTGTCTGTATGATCATGGGTTTGGAGTTAACTCTTGGATCCTGGTGGGTTGAGCAGTTTGTATACAATAAGACATTGGCTCTTCCTCACTATTGTCTATTAACAGTCAATAATGGAGAGTTAAAGAGCTGGACCCTGTCAGCATCACCCACTTCCTTAACTTATTGTTGATAGGGTCTGCAAAGTATTAATGAAAATTATTGTCTAGAGAAGGTGGTTTCCCATGCCTTCATACTGTCTTCCAATAGTACATACTTCCTGCCACATCTTCTACAATGTTTCCTAATCTTTGACAAGAGTGGTATATATATCTCACTCTGGCCTGGGCAGAATAGTCTTGGACATTTCATTTCTATCTTCCCAGAGCTATCCCTTCTTGCCCACTGTGGTTGATGGAGTGCTCCTGCCAAAGTCACCAGAAGAGATTCTGGCTGAGAAGAGTTTCAACACTGTACCCTACATGGTGGGCATCAACAAGCAAGAGTTTAGCTGGATCATTCCAATGGTGAGAACATATGGCCTCTTATACAGGCGTATCCTCAGTCACAGCCACTGGGAAACCTCCTGCTCAAATGCCATCTTTCTACTTGAGTTTTCTTTGAGACCAGAACAGATGTCCTCATTGTCATGAGTGGGTATTTGCACGGCAACATTACCCAGGAAGCCCAACTATTTTCTGGCAATTTCAGTCCCCAAAGACTAATTTCCTTAAGAAGTCCTGAAATTCATAGCCTGGAAGGGTCAAAGATAATTCCTGTGCAGATGGAGCAACAAAGGACATTTACAAAGGAGGAGGAGCTAGAGAGCAGGGGTCAGGCTGGGGCTCAGCAGCTTCCACCTTGGAGCTGAACTCTCAGGTCTCCATGAATCAAAGGGCTCTGAAGTGCCCTGTTGCCAACAGTCAGAGACACGTCATTGATTTAGTTCTGAAACCCAAACAGGATTGACTTTTTAATATGCCATAAAGTCAGACACAGAGCAATCCAATTGGCTACTTTTAGTTCACTTTTAGTAGTGTGGCTGAAATATAGAAAAGAAAAGGCATGACCGGAGTTCAGGTTCCTGACTCCCAATACCTAGAGAGCTTTCAAGGCTGGGAGCTCAAGAACTGATGTGAATAGTGAGTCTGGTAGAAGGCTATTGAATTCAGTTCATACTCTCACCAGGACTGGAAGTTATAAGCTGAAATAAGACTCTCACCAAAGTGTGTCTGTTGTCTTCCATGCAGGTACAAAAGAAATCAAGCATCATATTCCCCAGATGTTTACATTCCAAATGTTTTCAAAGGTCACAAGCAAAGTCTTTGTCATGTCTTGAGAAAGTAATTCTGGAAAGATATTATTAACTCTTGGGACATAGAAAGGACTGGTAACTTCAAGCTATTTAATTCTCAAAGAGAGGGTTTAGGGGCCAATCTGCATGTCGGCAAATTCAGGCTGAAAAATAGAATACCTTCCACTGAGTGTCCTAAGGACCTAAGTTGGTGTCATGCTAGGACATTGACATAAGATGCTAGAGTATATCAAGTCTCAGATTGCAGAGATTTGAACAAGCTATAAACATACTAATAGTTCTATAACTTCTCTGGAGAAGAACTTTGGGGATCATAAAACTGTCTAGTCACATGGCTAACTTTAGCTTCCTCGGTCACCTGAGGCTGCTGGCAAGGGCTTGAGTCCTCTGCCTTGAACAATGACTTTTATATTATTCTAACCTAGATATTAATTTGCTATTTGGATGACTGCTGTGGATGTGTTATATACATATATATTTAAACACATATGTACATACTTTGTATTGAAGTACCTATAAGCCGATGTATATAGACTATATAGACCTTACAAAGAAGATATTTTAATATGTATATATGTAAAATGTATACTAAATTAATATATATAGTATATAATAGATGAACATATAATATATACTATATTTATAGTACATAATAAATACTGTATGCAAATGTATATTTAATATAAATAAATCATGTAAATAATATACATTCATATATTCAGTTTGTATATGATGCATATAATATTTTACATATTATATACACACACACCTTAGTACTGTTCATTCATTTTCTTCTCAAACATGAACTTTTGAGATCACTTGTTAAGATCCAGTAAAGAAGTTTCCATCTGTATTGATTTGATCGTTTGGCTGCTCTGATTCTTGTCATTTCCCCATAATTCATGACTGTTCATAATCGTTTCTTTAACAGTTTCTGAGCTTTCCAATCTCCGAAGACAAACTGGACCAGAAGAGAGCCGCTTTCATTCTGCGGCAGGCCTACCCCATTCTTGTAAGAGTTGAGGGAATCTTGGAAACTGGCTGGGAGAAAGAAGTCTCTGTGATTTTCTTTGAAACACACATATATCCAGTGCTTGAAAAGTGCTTAGATGTGGGGCTCAGATCCAGATTTCTGCTTTTCCC
This sequence comes from Phodopus roborovskii, assembly GCF_943737965.1. Classification (NCBI taxonomy): domain Eukaryota; kingdom Metazoa; phylum Chordata; class Mammalia; order Rodentia; family Cricetidae; genus Phodopus; species Phodopus roborovskii. The sequence goes on along the minus strand of NW_026126487.1, from coordinate 4,485,628 downwards.
ACTTCAAAATCCTCATAAGAAATTCACATTTGTTATTTGCAACCCAACCCTTCCCTGCTGGTGACTGCAGGCAAGTTGTTGGAAAAAATATATATATACCTCAGTAAATCAAATAGGATGGAGTCAGGGACCGGTGGCATATGACTTATGTAGGATGCTAAGAAGAGGTATCACAGAAAGTGACACCATTGGGGATTATAGAGTTTGGCCTCTCTACTTTTTTGGCACATAGGTTGTTGTCATCTGCAGGTCCCTGGGTGCCCCATAAAGATAAAGAGAAGTTATGTAGCTGCAAATCTTATGACTTGTATCTTTTTTACTCCATTTCCCATAAATATTTTATTTTAAGTTTAATTTATTGGATAACAAAGGTGCCTTTTCCCAGAGACCAAGAGAAGATAGCAAATTGGTTTTTCCTTAAAGACCCAGAGGTATGTGAGTGTGTAGAGAAAAGAACCTTTCCTTCAGGATAGAGCTGGAAAAATCACTCACTAGAAGGCCGTTAAATCCCTAAGCCATTAGGTGGCTTCAGTCACATGGACTTTTGCTGTTGAAGCCAGTGTGACAATAATGGTATTGCTGAGATGTCTAACTTCCAAAATTCAACGTAAAATCTATTAAAAAACGAATAAACAAATAAACCCAGAGAGTTTATATTACTATTCCTGGGCCATACTCTCCTCCAAAAGTTGCCCTCTTGTCAACTGACCACCTAACCTAGGAGACTTTGGCCCAGAACTCAAGTGGCTCAGGATCAATGGGTCCATGACAACCACCTGGAGAGGTCCCACTGCAGCAGGTTAGGTGGACACTTTCTGGTTCATTTCAGAATGTCTCTGAGAATCTGATTCCTGTGGCTACTGAGAAGTATTTAGGAGGGATAGACAACCCTGACAAGAAGAAGGACCTGTTCCTGGACTTGATTGCAGATGTCATGTTCGGTGTCCCATCTGTAATTGTGGCCCGTAGTCACAGAGGTGAGTCTTGAGAATGGAGTAGGAATGTGAATTCGCCAGCAGCTTTCCTACCTCTGCTTTCAGTATAAGCAGTTATAAAATTCGCTCAGGTCAGCTCTCAAAGGCAGGTTCCCTATGGCCTGCCAGGTTTAGTATTGCTTCTGCAACTAAGATTCTGTTAGAAAAACAGCTCACAATATAATCAAGGACTTGGTCCCAGCAAACACTCTACAGAGACATGGAAATGATCTGGAGACCAACCTGGTGGACAGTCTGTCAAGCTATATTTATAGCTTGGTAAAACGTTATTGACAATTTTCATGTCTATGATAATGAAGGATATTGGACTATGATTTTATTTGCCTGTAGTGCCCCTGTCCTATTTTAACATTGGAATAATGATGTTCTCAGTAAAAGAATTTTACATATATTTGGAAAAAACTCTTCCCTTTAATTTGTGATTCTGTTTATCAATGAAATTGTAGTAAACTGATGTTTTCATTAATGGGAACTTCTAATTACTAATGTATTCTCCTTACTCCATACTGATTTATTCAGATTGACTATTTCTTCTTATTTCTGTCTCTGTTTGGCCTATTAGAGCAGTTATTTACCTGCTTTAGTCATTAATTACCTGGTTGGTGGTGCTTTGCTCTGTCCAGATATCAATCAAGAAGAAATTCTTCAAGCACTGGTCTATATGGCAGCTCTTAAGTTTGGCTGCTTTGACTGTGGGTGTAGGCAGGTGACGTCAACAGCAGAGGGCAGTCTCCCATCTTACAACTAAGCACTGTTGGGGAACAACATGAAACACATGCAGTCCTTAGTCCTGCAAACAGTTCAGCTCCTGTGTGGGCCCAGGAAGCCAGGATTCTCCAGTCCTTTGCTGCTGTCACTGAAGCATCTGCAAAAGCAGAAAACAGTAGGATATAGCCCTCCAAACTCCCCCCCCTTTTTTAAAACAGTAACCAGTATTGGGGCTCTTGTGTGAGTCCACGAGTGAAAAGTCCCTTAGCCCTCAATACTGATCAGTGTCACAGCTCTCGCACTGGACCCAGGGTCTGAAACCCTTGGCCTAAAGAACTCCAAGGCCTTTGCAAAAACCTCTGTCAGCCAGGATCTGCAGTCTTTTTTTCTAGCACCTTATGACCTATATCTTTCAATCTAGGTTCCCTTCCATCTCCTGTTGTCTCTCGTTCCATTGGCTATCTTCCTGGGTCTGATGTTCCCAAGATGTTCAGCGGCTTCTGCTTTAGCAGTGTGGCCTGCCAATAGCTCTGCTGCTTCTGCCATTGCTGCTGCTAAACATTGTCACATTGTGCTACATTTCTGCTACAGCGCTGTTTGTAAGACTGAATTTGGCAAGGGAAGAGTACTCCAAAGTCTCACATTAGGCCTGATGTTTCAGTGCCAGAAGAGAGAGCACAGGCAAGCATCTCTCAGCCATATTACCAAATAAGCCTGAGCAGCCTGCTTATACCTAGAGGAAGGATATTTACATTAAGAGGTCTTGTGTCCTTACCACTAAGTTACAGCAGCCATCTGCTAGATGGCCAAGGGAACTGCTTACTCCACTAACCTGGGTGCAAATGACCATGGGATCATCTAAAGTTCACCAAGTGTTGTGATAGCAAAACGTCTGGTACAAGCTATTTCAAATTGTCTTGGTGATGCCATACCCTCAGTAGCCAGAGCTCTCAGCTATTCTCATTCTATGGTTGTCTCAAAGAGTCTGTGGAGGATTCAAGTAGATTGATAATGTCATAAAGGTTGTTTAGCCCAAGGGAGCCAAGTCAGAAAATTGTACATTAGAGAGTCAAGATGCTCCTCCTTCACCATAATTGCTTATTGACAGGAAAATTGACAGGAGAGCCTAATATACTCAACAGAACTTATCATTGGCGCTGATGGTGGTTTTAATCATATTAAACACTTTCCAGTATACTGGGTGCATGTAAGTCCCCTTAAATGACACAATTCTTTCCATTATCCAGTTCTTGTGAATATATTTGTCTGTAGCAGTATCTCATGATGCTGAGATGTTGATATACAAATCAAAAAACATTAATACTCCACATAAATACATTAAAGGATAGAAACCACATGATCATCTCATTAGATGCAGAAAAGGCCTTAAACAAAATTCATGATAATAGTCCTGGAGAGTATAGGGATACAGGGTACAGATATTAAAATGATAAAGGCAGTATTTAGCAAGGCCACAGCCAACATTATTCTAACTAGAGAGAAATCCAAAGCATTTCCACTAAAGGGAACAAATCAAGTATGTCCCCTCTCTCTCCTTGTTCAACACAGTACTTGAAGTCTTAGCCAAAGCAACAGATGAGTGATGGAGTTAAGGAGGGACACAAACAGGAGAGGAAGAAGGCAGTGTCCTTATGGTGATGAGATTCTGTGTATAAAAGATACTAAAGACTCCGTTAGAAAATTCCTGCAGCTGAGAAACAGGGTCTTCAGAACTGGACTCAGGTCTTCAACCTTGGTCTCAAGTTCTTTATCACCCAAGATATCTTGATAGCCTGTAGTATAATCTAATAATCTATAATAAGATATTAAAAATACAACTTTGATTAAGTATAAGAGCTCTACATCCCTGTCCCTCAACACACACTTTCTTCATGATTCTGATATCAGGATTTAAATCATCTGGGCAGACATCATAACTTATTGTAGGTCTAATTGATTAATTTATCTCATCTATAACCATTGGTATAATTAATTTCTATTGACCCTTCACACTATACAGGATGAAAGTGTACCCACATTTCAACTATAGTTCTAGAGAGTCCTGCTTCACACCAATGGCTTTGATGTCTCACAATACTCATTACAATCTTGGAGCTTTTGTTTAAAAGACCTGCTTTAGTCACTCCTGTAGAGTGCATCAAGAGGCAGCCAGTCCCACAGCTCTGTCTGGGGAGCTGCTCTGTCCCCCCTCACCCCTGAAAGACCCTTTCCTGAGCACAGTGCTCCAGGCTGGATTACTTTGCTTCAGCACACTGCCTGGATCAGCTGCTCTCCCAAGCCCTGGGGTTTCCTCTAAGACACTGGAGGTGGGTTTGGCACTTCCCTGATTGTGAAGCTCTTAGCACTGATGCCCCTGGGGTTCTCCCTTCTCTTTGACTGTTAAGGCTGTGATTGTTTTGTGTCTTGGCTAAAATCACATGGAGGCTGCTGTGCTTTCTGACCTAATGCTGGGAATCTATCCCAGAAGCAGAGCATTTCCAGCCTCAGCCTCTTGAAATAAATGTTCTGTCCTCCTTCTGTTTTCTTTCCTCTAAAGTCCTCTTATTCAAATGTTTAGACTGGTGACAGCACCTCATTGTCTTTGCTTCTATTTACTGTTACAACTTGTAACTACTCAGAATGTGTGTCTTAATTTCCTTCCAAATATTGTGATTATAAGAAGTCTAAAAATACCAGAGGTTCAGCAAGAGGTGATAAAAATACCTTGGGCAATGTACTATGTAAAATGCATTCTTTCATTCACACACAAACACACACAAAATCTCTGCTGCATAGCTGGGGTCTGAGTTCCCTTCTAAAATTACCATATGGCAGAGACAAGAGCAAACCCTTTCCACCAAGTTCTACTTATTTTGCAGCACCTGTTCCATAAATGGATTTCAGAATCACATGGTTGCGAAGGTTACACTAAGAGAAGGTATGAAAGGTGATTTTCCTCCTCATCCTTTTTATGTCATAAAATTTCTGTCAGTCGATATATCATGATGTGAAATAATGACAACAGTTATTAAATATACCCCAAATTATTTTAAATGTGCATATTATGACATACATGCTAAAACTGAATTATAAATGTATAAAAGTTTGTACACACACATATATATGTGTATATATATATATATATGTATATGTATGTATGTACGTATGTGTATCTATACACACCTATAAAACACTGGGAACTTCTCAGTGTGATATAATTATACATTTTAATTTTGCTTTGCTTTTTACTTTTCTGCAAATTTCAATTCTCTTGCTATGTCCATGGGGGCAAAGTTGTAAAATTTCTCCACGAGGCTGACATGCAACCCTTCCCTTCCTAATGTTCCTCCTCTGTGAACACCCATGTGCTACTGTGACTAGTGCACAGTTATGAGGCTCCTGTGCTGGGGCTTCTGGCTAGATCATAAGGAGCAAGGATTGGTGGCTCCATTGATACTGTAAGAAAAGTGGCATCTTGACTCACACCTAGGACTTTGTTGGTGAGTGTGGAAGGCAGAGGAGATGGGAGAGAGGTTGGGAGAGACTCCAGGTCATCTTGACTTGACACTTTGTTTTGCCATTACTTTCTCACGTTATGATATTACACTTGCACCAAGCACTTGGCTGGATGGGAAATCTGAAACCTCCAGATTCTGCCTAGATTTTTAAAATCTAACCAGCATAATTTTCAGAGAGGCAGTCCAGGTTTTCTTCAGCCTGCTCTGTAGAGCTGAGAAAACCCCTGGGAATGCTCAAAGCCAGTCTGGATGAAAGACTAGTCTAGACTATCTTGGAACCAAGGAGCAGCCATGTCATCATTAACACACATCCTATGTATTTATTTTTGGCTGTGAGCCTAGTCTTTAGTGGCTGAGCCATCTCTCCAGCCCAATCCTGTATATTTACTGCAATCAGGGATACATTAATATGCTCATTCAATATACACCTGGTTCAAATCCTAATTCCATGTCAATCAGCTGTGTAGCTCTAAAGAAGTCTATCTCCTCTATACATGAAGAGTGTGCTCAACCACAGGGCCTGGCCTTGATACCATCCAGGTATGTGTCTGGAAATGTGAACTGTGCATGAATCCATGTCTCCTCAGATGCTGGAGCTCCCACTTACATGTATGAATTTCAATATCGTCCAAGCTTTGTATCAGACATGAGACCCAAGACTGTGATAGGGGACCATGGTGATGATCTCTTCTCTGTATGGGGAGCCCCGTTTTTAAAAGGTAATGTCTCTTTTCTGGATGTGCCCTTGGTGATGTGATGCCTGTGTTTGGGTTTTGGCTTTATGACCTTGAGGAAGTTTTTCCTTCTAAACTGGCTTTCCTGACTCTCTGTAACAGGGCTCAGCTGTGGAACAGTGCCCAGCCTTTCTGCTTCTGCAGATTGTGTTAATGTGTCCCCAGGCATAATCATTCTGAATTTGTCACAGGTGACAAATGAAAAGATCTGATGGGTTGCAAGTAGGCCTTGCTTAAGTCAGGGATGTCATGGTTTGATTTTCCTCTTGTGAGAACATTGGATCATGGGAGGAAATTTAAAAATTTTGCTATCCTTAACAAGGCCTATTGAGCAACAATAATGATCTTTTTTTTTTTTAAAGTGAAGCCTATAATCACCCAATATACCTCCAATAAAAAATGAATTTCCTGTTTATCACCCCAACCCCCCCCAAAAAAGGCAAGTTTATATATGTACAATACAACATATTTATATATACCTTTAATTATGTGATATTTAAGAGAGGCTTTCACAGCAGCTGCATGTAACTAGTGATCTCTTATAATGCATCACTGTCTGAGAATGCCCAAGCTGTATGACTCCTTGGTTTCTTGGCAGTTCTGATCATTTTCAGAGTCTGTGCAAAGGTGTGAGAATAAGAAAGTGATAAAAACTCTAAAAGCCACCAACCTGATAAGTCAGGTAACTAATTATGTTGCCATTGTACCCCAAGAAGAAAGTGCTGGACAGATGAATGTGGACGATGAAGGCATACAGCTAATGGAATTAAGTCATTTGAACTTAAGTGTGGGCCTGATCGAGCAGGATCTTCAGAAAACTTAGATTTGTGCTCAATAAGTATGTGATAAGGGCCAAGACTCTTCATTTCTCTCATTCAAGTACTAACCAGGCCTGATCACGCTTAGCTTCTGAGATCAGAAGAGACTGGCTGCAAGGAGGGCATTGTGCTCATACAAAGGACTGTATTTCTTAGAGGCTCCCTGTGCTGGTGCTGCTCTACCTTGTAAAGAAAGTCTTACATAGTTAAAGCATCTTCCTTTATCTTCCACAGAGGGTGCCTCAGAAGAGGAGATCAACTTCAGCAAGATGGTGATGAAATTCTGGGCCAACTTTGCTCGGAATGGGTGAGTGAGGTTGGAGATATGGTGTGATGGCTCATAGATTTTGGGAATAAGTGTTTTATAATGTTTGAATGACCAACCTCTTTTTCCTATGATCACAGCATTCTTACAATAAGACCCATGTTAGTTAGTTTTGTAGGCCTGGCAATGTCTGTTAGATAGTTCAGTTTAAAGGATGGATTGTGAAAATCGGCTCACAGAACAATTTTGATTCTCGGGGACTTGGCTGTGGTTTTGTGTCAATATAGAACATCGTGGTGGGAAATAGGGTAGATCGACTCTCTTGATCAGAGAGTAGATATAAGGATAGAGCCCAGGTTCTAATATACTCCTTGTGGGCATGTTCACTATGGCCAAATTCCTCCAACTGGCAGATGACCTTAAATTTTCCATCAACTTTTAATGACATGATCAGATGGGAATTAAGACCAGCATGAATGTTTTGGAAGGAATATTTAAGCTCTAAATCATAACCTGTGACTTTCAAAGGTTCATATCCATCACACAATCTCAGTATTTCCAACACTAATCAGAAGTTCAAGTCAATGACTTCCTCAGTCTTACAGAAACTCTTAGTTTTGAGTCTCCCTTGCAACAAAACAGTAACAGTTCCAAGGTACAATGACAAAGTCCACACATTCCTTTCACACATGGAAGAACAGGAAAGTGGCTTGCAGGAATTGTTCCAAAGCAAATCCAAAATACAAGAGAAAAATCTCAAAGGCTGAAGCTCTGTGTCCAGCAGGAGAGTGTTGGTAGATAATGGGCTTGAAAACTTCTCCTCTATGGTCTTGATGTCTCCACCTCCAAGACCTCTCTGGGACTGGCTGTACTTACAGCCTGAACCTTTCCTAGACAAATGTTCCTGGCCCTGCCTGTCCTAATTTATTAGGATCTCCATAGCAACATCAGCTTCATTCTCACAGTCACACATCATGCTCTCAGTTTTGCTAGCAGGATCTTCAAAACTCCCCCACACTTGCTGGCCTCCCAAACCTTCATTTGAAAATAGGTAGAAACCTTGATGACACTGTAGCTCTTGCATTCTGCATGTTTACAGAACTAGTACCACATAGACAATGCTGAGATGCAACTGTGGCCTGAGATTTTTCAGGCCTCCTTGAAATGTTAGCTATAGCAGCTTCCAAGTCACTGAATATGGGAAAATAAATTCAATGGAATCAGTTCCTTAAACCACTTTGTGGGTGGCAGGGATCCCTAGTGTTCTATTCTCAAAGCAAATTCTTCAAAACAATTTTGTGTTCAAAGTCTGTGATGGACTAATTGACAGCCTCTTAAGTCTTCATTGAATTAGCTCCCCTTTCTTCTTATACAAAGCATACTTGATCCCAGGGCTCGAATCCCTCGAACAACAGAATGTCCTTGCAGACAATGTTAAACATGCTCCTTGTTTGGCAAAACTCCAAATTTCAAGCCTTTTTGGTGTAATTTTTGCTCCTAAATCAGTGTAAACAGATCACAGTCAGCAGAAAATAGCATTGCCACTGCCTGCAATACGTGCTCCCTAAATCTCTCCCACTAGTTAAATAGTGCACCACCTTTGAACTCAGCCTCTCATAAAATTTCAAGGAATGGAAAAAATTTAGATAAATTAATTTCCACAACGGAACATGGATGGCTTCCAATACAGTCGCTTATAGAAGACTCATTCCCATGTCAGTGATCAAATGAATGATTTCTATGTCTTTTCCCCATTAGTTCTCACTAGACTATGCTGAGAGCCTTACTAACTGCATTCTGGGTATTCTGCAGCACACTCACCAAACATTTCCAAACTCTGTCACAAAAGAGTTTAAAAGTCTTCAGAATTATAACATCGGATTAATTAGATGATGTCCTTATCTCAGTAACAATTTCATGTATAGGCTTTCAGTCGGTTCAAAGGATGAATGTTTATTTTGGGCTCTGTGTTACATTTGGACTTTTTATTAGGGGACTATTCTGAGGAAGAGCATCATGGTAGTGACAAGTTTGTACAAAAAGTTCCAGCATCTTGACAGGAAGAAACAGTGAGATAGAAGAGTGGGGGAGGGGAGCTATTCAAGGCCAGGCCTTCAGGGTTCTGTTTAAGTTTCCACTCATGCCCAGGTTGGTATCAGCCTGTATCACACAAGGAAAATTTACCACCAAACCACAATGTAAATGTTCTTACAATGAATAAGATCTCCTGGGCAGGAGATAGAGATCTGGTTACTGATTTCTTGGCAGAGATGAGCTAGGCCCTCCTTGCACATCTTCAAACACTATGGGGACAGCACAGCTGATTTGGTGAATTTCTCTTTTTATTCTGTTCACAGGAATCCCAATGGGGAAGGGCTGCCCCACTGGCCAGAGTATGACCAGAAGGAAGCATACATGCAGATTGGAGTCCCAACACAGGTAGCCTATAAGCTGAAAGACAAGGAAGTCGCCTTTTGGACTGAGCTCAGGGCTAAGGATGTAGTAAAGAGGCCGACCAAGAGGGACCATGTGGAGCTCTGATCAGGATGTCCAGCCAGATTTGAGTGCCTGGAGCCAAGAAATGGCTATTCCACAGAGACTTTTGCTCGTTTGTTTGCTCTACAAAACAAGGCATCTTACTATTGAGTGTATAAACACTTTGATATATTGTATAAGCAACAAGAGAGATATATTGGTCTTTGTGCTCTCAGTTTTTTGTTTTTGGTTTTTTTGTTTTTGTTTTTACAACAGTATAAATCATAACTGTAAATCAAACCAGGATCTGTGTCCTTGAATCAAGATAAATGTATGTGACTCCCAGAGGGAAGTATGGAGAGAGATCCAGTGTAGTGATATTCCACTTATACAGGTAGTGGATAGATGATTGGCTGTCCTGAATCATAAATGAAACAAACAAACTGTGGGAAAAATGAGATGCTATTTTGCCACTTTTTCCTGGGGAACATGAAGAAGGCTATTCACTCCAGAGAGGGAAGGAATGACAGATCAACAGAATGATTCCACCAAAGTCTAGCTTGCCGGTCTAATGAATTTATTGGTCTTACTTAGATGAGGGAAGGGGTTTCTTACCAGTTTACTGAGAAAGAAGCTGCATTATCTGAGCATGGTTGACAACTACCTGTAGTTGCTGAGATGGAATCCCAATCTCAGCCCTCCTCAGCCCAACCTCAGGTGTGTTTATGGTAGCACACTGTTAGATGACATACAAATTAGACAGAATATTATACAACTGGGATAATTATAGTCCCTGGTAGAGTTTATTGGGTTGCTTGTGTAAGCTATCATATCATCTGCAAATAGTGACAGTTTGACTTCTTCCTTTCCAATTTGGATCCCCTTGATCTCCTTTTGTTGTCTTATTGCTTTAGCTAGAACTTCAAGTACAATATTGAAGAGATATGGAGAGAGAGGGCAGCCTTGTCTTGTTCCTGATTTTAGAGGAATCGCCTTAAGCTTCTCTCCATTCAGTTTGATGTTGGCTCTTGGTTTACTGTATATTGCTTTTATTATCTTTAGGTATGGTCTTGTTATCCCTGATCTATCCAAGACCTTAATCATGAAAATGGTGTTGAATTTTGTTAAAGGTTATTAAAGCATCTAGTGAAATGATCATGTGGTTTTTCTTTTTCAGTTTGTTTATATGGTGGGATCACATTGATTGATTTTCATATGTTGAAGCATCCCTGTAAACCAGGGATGACGCCTACGTGGTCTTGTTGGGTGATTTCTCTGATATGTTCTGGGGCTCGATTTTCCAGTATTTTATTGAGTATTTTTGCATCAATGTTCATTAGTTATATTGGTCTGTAGTTTTCTTTCTTAGTTGTGTGTTTGTGTGGCTTGGGTACCAAGGTAATTGTGGCCTCATAAAAAGAGTTTGGTAATGAACCTTCTGCTTTTATTGTGTGGAACAATTTGAGGAGTATTGGTATTAGCTCTTTGAATTTCTGGTAGAATTCTGCACTGAAGCCATCTTATCCTGGGCTTTAATTTTTGGTTGGGAGGCTTTTGATGACTGGCTCTATTCCATTTGGGGTTATAAATCTATGTAAGTTGCCTATCTGTTCTTGACTTAATTTTGGTAAATGATAGTTATCCAGAAATTTGTCTACTTCTTTTGAATTTTCAAATTCTGTGGAGTACAGGTTTTCAAAGTATGATCTGAAAATTGTCTGGATTTCCTTAGTGTTTGTTGTTATGTCCCCCTTTTCATTTCTGATTTTGCATGTTCTCTCTGTGTTTTGGTTAGTTTGGATAAATATTTGTCTATCTTGTTGATTTTATCAAACAAAAACAAAAAACGAGCTCTTTGTTACATTGATTTTTTTTTTTTGTATTGCTTTCATGGTTTGTACTTTATTGATTTTATCCCTCAAATTGATCATTTTCTAGTGTCTACTCCTCCAGGGTGAGTTTCCTTTTCTTTCTTTCTTTCTTTTTTTTTTTTTTTTTTTTTTTTTTTTGTTCTAAGGCTTTTGTTGTGCTGTTAATTTTCTAATGTGACTATCCTCTGTTTTCTTCATATGAGCACTTAGTGCAATGAACTTCCCTCCCAGCAATGCTTTCAAAGTATCCCATAAGTTCGGGTATGTTGTGTCTTCATTCTCTTTGAATTCTAGGAAGTCTTTAATTTCTTTCTTTATTTCTTCTTTGACCCTGGTATGGTGCAGTTGCACATTGTTTAGTTCCCATGAGTTTATGCGGTGTCTGCGATTAGTGTTGTTGTTGTTGAATTCCAACTTTAAAGCATGGTGGTCTGATAAGATACAGGGGACTATTACATTTTTTTTGTATCTGTTGAGGTTTGTTATGTTGCCTAGTGTGTGTATGATTTTAGAGAAGGTTCCATGTGGAGCAGAGAAGAACGTATATTCTTTGTGTTTGTATGTTAAACACAATTGGGTCATAATTTCTGTTACTTCTTTTGTTTCTTTGTTAAGTTTCTGTCTGGTGGTCCTGTCTAGTAGTGAGAGTGGGGTGGTGAAGTCGCTCACTATGAGTGTCTGAGATTTTCTGTGAGCTTTGAGTTTTAGTAGTTTTTCTTTTACTAATGTGGGTGCCTTCGTATTTGGGGCATAGATGGTCAGAATTGAGACTTTGTGTTAACAGATTTCTCCTGTGATGAATACGAAATGACCGTCTTCATCTCTTTTGGTTATTTTTTGTTGAAGTCTAACTTGTTAGATATTAGGGTAGCTACACCTGCTTACTTCTTGGGTCCGTTTGATTGGAAGATCTTTTCCCAACCCTTTACCCTGAGGTAATGTCTGTCTTTGAAGCTTAGATGTGTTTCTTGTATGCAGCAGACTGATGGGTTCTGTCTTCATATCCATTCTTTTATCCTGTGTGTTTTTATAGGCGAGTTAAGATCATTAATGTTCAGGGAAAGTAAGGACCATTGAATTTTAATTCTTGTTTGTTTTAGATTTGTTGTTGTCCATGGTATTGTGAATATACTTATCCTTCTTTAACCTTTGGGTTCTGGTGAAGTGGGATTATCTATTGCCAATGTCTTTGTGAGCATAGTTAATTTCCTTGTGTTGAAGTTTTCCTTCCAGACTTTCTGTAGGGCTGGATTTGTAGATACGTATTGTGAAAATCTGGCTTTGTCATTAAATACCTTGTTTTCTCTGTCTATAAGGATATAGAGTTTTTCTGGGTATAGCAGCCTGGGCTGGCATCCGTGGACTCTTAGCACTTGTAGAACATCTATCCAGGACTTTCTGGCCTTGAGCATTTCCATGGAGAAGTCAGGTGTAATTTTGATAGGTCTGCCTGTACATGTTACCTGTACTTTTTCCTTCGCTGCTCTTAATATTCTTTCTTTATTCTGTATGTTATGTGCTTTAATTATGATGTATTAAGGGAGTCTTTTTGTTGTTGTTCCAGTATATTTGGTGTTCAGTATGCTTCTTTTAGTTTCATAGGCATGTCCTTCCTCAGATTGGGAGTTTTCTTCAACGATTTTGTTGAATATGTTTTCTGAACCTTTGAGCTGGGTGGGCTTCTTCACCTTCTTCTATGCCTATTATTCTTAGGTTTGGCCTTTTCACAGTGTCCTACATTTCCTGGATGTTTTGTCAAAAGAATACAGACCAATGCAAGGATTAATATGCAGAAAAGATCCTATTATCTTACCTGGTCAAGCTCCAGATACCTAGGGCATATTGAATGACTACTACAGCCACATATTCATGAGTAGAGAGGGGCAGTCCACCATACCTGTCCACTTCCATGGATCCACACCATTACCTGAAGAAGGGCAACACAATCACATAGGACACAGGTAGCACAGTCGGGGAAAATACTGATGTTATTTGGTTTGGTCACTTATGTCTAGGCTATGACATGTGGAATATGTCACAAAACACATACAAGTTCCCAGCAAGGCTTTGGCAAGCAATCTGTCTCCTTTCCAGCTCTCATAACTCAGGGTGTAATGTAACTCAGTGAATCTACTGTTCTCTCTTCTTTCATCCTTCCAAGCCTCTTCAAATTGCTAAAAAGAGAACAAAGGCCAGTGATATCATGTTTTCTGCAATTGCCTTGTGCCTAGACTCTGGTTAGGCCTGCATCTGCATTAGCTTCATCTCATCTCAGTTATCTAGAGGTGAATTAAAATTCTCTGTGTATGAGTGGTTAGTCAAAAATACATGTGTTGCCCTGATGTTGCTGTTTCCTAATGTTCCTCCTATGCACTTCAAATTCTCCCACTGCTAAGCTCAGCTCACATCCATGTTCTCCCAGAAGCCTTCATCATTTCCCCAACATTATCAGAACCTAATGTGTGCCTGATGAGGCCCAAAGATGCAAGGAATACAATAATTCACAGTTTGTGGGTTTATTCCAGTGCTCGGGATAATTATTGGTTCATAGTATCTACTATGGTTTCATGTTATTAACAAGATTCTGATCATGTTATTTTACACCCTCATTTTCTTACCTGATTCATATGCTCTTCAATTAAAAATAAAACCCACAAACTGTGGGTAGGAAATGATACTTCCTTGTGTGACAGAGAAGAAATGTGAGTCTGTCAAGATCTCACTTTTAAGTCATAGAGGCAGGGCTTGACTCAGGCCATCTGTTTTACCTGCCCCAAACCTGAATGAAGCCCATGCCCTTAGGATAATGCACAGGCTGTTGAAGGAGGATTCAGAGCTTCCTGAAAATCTGAATAATGCATGTGTGCTGAGCCAGGAACAGCAGACATGCTGCTTTCTCCAGAAAACTGAGTGATACCTGAGCTTGTACATGTGGTGATCTCCATTTGAGGAAACAGAGGCTAAAAAGGTAAGAAACAGTCTCAGTCTCCCATTTTCTCAAATGTAGACCCAGGATTTAAGTCTGGATCAGTGTCTCCAAGACCTGTGTCCAGAGCTGGACATTTTCCAGGATAGAGACCATGTATATCCTTCTTCTTGGGTTCCTTACTATCTTCATGAAAGGACTGAGTAAAGGTCATCCCAGAATGACAACTCAGTTCAGGGACTACTGGCTAAGCTCAAGAGGTTATGATGTTTGTTGTTGTTGTTGATTTTGCTTGCTTGTTTGTTTTTCAGAGAAGATAGCAATGTCTTTAAGTCAAGGCCATTTGTTAATCTTTTCTCTTCTTGCTTTCCCTGATTCTCAAGTCTGCCTATGTCTGGGAACACTGAATTCACAATAGATGGATGAAGAAATCCGTGGCTGAGTGAATGAAACTTGGTCCTCACCTCTTTTTCTAATGTTAGAAATTATGTATAAGGACCATATCAGTCCAAAGTTCAAAATCTTTTGTACACCTTGACTCTAAGCAAGGTGGTATATTCCAAGATTTGCTTCTTTCCCAGCAACCCCTTCCTGACCTCTGGCCTACAAATGGAAGCTTGCTCTATCTTGGGCCCATCATTTATGTAGGAAATGCTGATTTACTGTGTCATAAATAAGTACCAAAGGCAGTTACTGATGGAAACAGCCTACAATAAAATAAAGAAATATTGACACAAGGAAAGGTGCAGCTGAGATTGCCCCAGGCTCCCTCCTCACACCTTTATCATAGGTCAGAATGTGTTGTCACAGGTACTATGAACATAAGAGGGGCACGCTGTCTGCCATGACTAGCCCATATCAAAAAGCACAAGTTCAAAGATCAAAAGACTCAGGCTATTGCCTTGTATCCTGGCTGCATGTTCCAGCTTTCCCTAATCAGAGTTCCAGTTTCTCCTTATGTAATTACATGGGTTGTTGGGTTTTCTGTGCTTTTACAGCTTAAGTTTATTGAAATTATGTCTTAGTCACTCTGGGATCAGGCCTCACACTGGTAACTGAGACTAGATATCATTGTCCTTGTTAATGTGAGAGAGCTTGGAAGAGAAAAATGTGTATCTCAGATGCAAGGTAGTTTCCACCCACATCAGCTCCAGACATCTACTGTGGCTGCCACACAGATGAGGAAAATGAGATACATTGAGGATACACAACTGGCCAAAGGTGGTTAGCCAGGAAGATAGTGGTCATAATTCCATGTCCATTATAAGCAGCACTCCCAGATCCTTCATCTCCGAGAAGGCCAAGCATCATTGGATCTGGTGTATAGAAGAGGAAAGTCTAGTCTCAGGTGCCAGGAGGACACAGCAATATAATAGCAAAAAATGGAGCTAGCAAGGATGACCTTGACATTTCCATTCTGAGCAAAGTTTCTTTGATCAGAGATGTTAGGAGAAGTAATATTTATCAAAGTAGAAATAGAAATTCAAAGTCCAAAATGTGGAAAGTCTCCAGCTTCTCCAGTATTTACAGGTATGCCAAGAACAGAGCAAAGTGATGACTTTTATTGTTATGACTGTTATATGATAATTTTGTTTGTTCCATAAACAAATTCAAATAAGGTCAAGAAGTGAGGAGGGTCTTCTTGGTCCAGAGATGAAAGCATGGTTCCGTATGTCCAAATGAATACAAGAAATGGAGAATATGAACTGAATACAAAGTAAGAATAAAACAATCATCTTGGTTCAGAAAAAGGCTTAAGACAGAACACTGTTCTTGAGCTGAAAAGCCTTGAGCCCCCTGATTATCCCACTCAGTTCTATGGCATTTCCTTCAATCCATGGAGACTTAGCCTAGCCAGAATGGGTGAGCTGACATAATATACATGTTATATCATGTTTTATGTTGTCTAAGAAATTATAACTGCAAAGCATTGAGGAATAAAACTAGATGTACTTTTGATTTTATTGAACCTATTCTTTCTGATTTTGCTTGAGGAATCTGAAGAGGTGTGTAGGGCACACAGGCCAGTCAAAGATGGCGCTGAGGGGAAGTCAGATGGGAGGGTCCTGAGTTGTTTTGTAAGAAAAGATGATTAGCTGCCTAGATCAAACCAGATGAGGTCACTGTATGAACAGCTACTATTCACTAGGTAAAGTGTAGGGTGCCTAGTTAATCTAGTATTGTTACAGGAAACAAAGCTCTCAAGAAACCAGGCAATGAATGATCAGAGGATTCAGTTGCTTTAGGCTAGCTGACCCAGCTGAGCAAGTGCCCTGAAGATTCACATAGCATCCATAGAATTTTGGCACTGGTTATTTTAACTGGTACAGTACTTTTGAATTTATATGACTGAGGTCTATAAGGCCATCTGCCGTTGGTCTTTTAGTCTTATTGTCATCTAGGACAGTTCTTCTTGGGGAATCATGTTTACAGAAGCAGAACTGATAAGGTTTAAAAGCATCTTCTGCAATGTTTATGCTTCCTTTGGATGGTCCATGAATAGCCTCACCCAGGAATAAACGTTAACAAACCCAATATTTGAATCAGCTCAGTGCTGGCAACCATTGCTGTAGTGAGTTTATGACTGCTATAGCTTTGCCAATCTCAAAAGACAGTGTTTCACATCCTCCTCCCCATTATCTGGTGTTATATTCTTTCCACCTCCTGTTTTCTGATGGTCCTGGAGACTTGGAGGGATTTCCATTTCGGAGGAAACAGTTAATAGTCAATTATTCTCAGACCTTTGAACAACCACAAGACCATACTCTCCAAATTAAGTTTCTTTGATCAGGATGAAAGTAAGGTTTCTCTTTGGGTTTAAACATTAGTATTAAGAAAGCAGTTTGACATCATCTCTACTTGCAAAACAACAGGAGTAAGTAACTTCTTCCTAGCCATAGATCAGGAGTAAAGAACCAGGCATGAATTCTCTCTTATGGAGCAAGACTCAAATAGAGACAGAGAGTAGGTGGTTACTTCTGTTTCACTTTTGTACTAGTGGACATACGTTTCCTGGAAGATTAGTATTGCAGCATGCAATGACTACATGCAGATGTTTCCATTCATGAGTTGTTTTTTCCCAAGTTACCCTCACAGCACTTTTTTGGCAATATGAAAGTTGAGCAATACAGAAGTTTCCAGTTGAATTTTTTCATTTATCTCTGTCCTACAACTAAAGTGTGTGGAATCTTCACAAATAGGTTCTTACTAGTTCATTCTAGTAGGTATCCCTAAGAAATATCAATAGTCTCTATTGTTTTGGAAGTCTTGAGAGCCTTCCTAACAAGCAAATAATGGAGAACTATCCAATACCTGTAACTGAAATTTTTATCATGGGTTCTGGGATTGGCATTATTCATCCATGCAAGGTACTTCTAATCAAATTCTATTTTTTAATTATAGTTTTTAATTATAGTTTAATTATAGTTTTTAAGTTTAGATTAGTAGATTTCTAAGTGACTTTTTTCTACATTGTTAGTAATGGTTACCTTTATTCACAGCCTCCTTTCTTACTGTCTTCTTCACCTCTCTTCTTTAGATATGCCCTATGCTTCTGCTCTCCTAGATTGCTTCTACTTAAAGCATTACATATTGTGACTCAAAGGTGTCATCCAGGAGTGTTTTCTACAATCTGGTTTCAGCCATAAGTTCAGGAGAACACTGTGCCTCTGATATTTGAACATGGGAATTCCTTAGTGATTTGTCTAACACTAACAGAAATGATTAGTAATAGTTCATTTGTTATCACCTTTCAATACATAGTTTTTGTCTATGTCTTAAGCTGTAGTAGGTCCAGCGGCTGAAGGATTTCATTCATAAGAGTACATGTCTGAGCATGCCTCTGATTTTCCCCCATGAGCACCTGGACATACACATAGAGAAGTTAATAGTTGGTATAAAATGCTCCTTCAATATGAAGATCCTACGGCATTCAACTGTGATATTAGCTCACACTTGACATCTAGAACTCTAGTAAATGGTAGTATCATTCTTCTCCATGTACGATGACATCTCTCAGCTAGAGGTGTAAAACAATTCAAAATTCACAGCCTGTTTTTCTTGCAGCATTATTCTTTTGTCTTTGATTTCAAGGTAACTATTCTCTATGGCACATATTACCTCTTGTGAAATATCTTTATGAATTCTCTCTCCCTCCTCACCTCTCTCTCCACCCTCCCCCCCTGGGGTTACATAATTTTATAGTCAGTCCAAAACACAGATACTTATTAGACCTTATAAAGAACATTTATTCTCAAAACTGAGGTCACAAGTACAAACATTTCCCCTCTGGCCTCTGTTCATCTCTATAACAAAATTCTCCAGGGTCCTCCAAGATCCATCTTTAATTTACAAATATCTTTAGTGAGAGAACCATATCTTGGCTTCTCTGATCTGAAGCTCTCAGAGCCTGGCATTCACAGCTCATTGTGCTCTGGCTGGGGTTGTTTCTTGGCCAGGATCTCAGTCCATAAAGCTACTTCCTCCCCTTTTAGTCTCTTGGCTTGCTGGGTGGTGGCACCGATCTGCAGGTAGCCTTCCTTCTGGTCATACTCTGGCCAATGGGGCAGGCCTTCACCATTAGGGTTCCTGGGAACAGAATCAAACTGAATTCCTCAAAGCTACTGTGATTCTCCATTTTTTTTTTTATGAGATACAGTGATTCCTGGATTATATGTTCTCAACCATTACAGGAGATGGGGAGAACCAATGTAAGCACAGAGGTTTGAAGTGACTAGATTTGAATTCATCACTAAACTTAGAAACTGTCCTTTTTCCCAGTGAGCACCTGAAGGTCTCACCTTGCTCACCACCCCAGTCCCATCTTTCTCCCCACCTCACCCATTTCGAGCAAAGTTGGCCCAGAATTTCATCACCATCTTGCTGAGATTGATCTCCTCTTCTGAGGTACCCTCTGTGGGGAATAAAAGAAGGAGAGAGAGGTTTAAAACTTGTCACCACTAAAAGCATAGCTCTTGGGCCCACCAGCAGCAGAATTCAGGGTACTGTTAAGAAAGGCACAACTTCTAATTAGTCAAAGTCTACAAAATCCTGGTTAACTAGTGTATAATTTCAGACTGAGGATAACTGATCCAGGACTTACCAGTGAAATGCAGACCATCCAGTACTAACTGCCATTATTTTACATGTCCATCTCTTTGTTCTTCCTCATTCAGGGTAGAAAGATCTATCCCATAATATTGTTGGCTCTTAGATCTTTTCTTAGTTTTGTAGAGTTGTGAGGGTTGAAAAATATAAAAATGCAAATGTGCTAAGAACTTTCTTAACTGGGAGTTTCCCAGAGATACCAATGTGTCATGAACAGCAATGAGACAGGTTAGGAGCCACATTGGATGTTTGAAAGTCAATGGGTTAGGAAGGTTTTCCTCAAACATTAACTGTGTAATAGCTTGATATTGTATTAACAATAGTATTGATAAAAACACAAGTACTTTAAATATCTACACAGATTGATGGAAATACCAATAAATGTGAGTCTGGTTAATAGCACCAATTATGACTTCACTTCCAGTCAGTCATAATTTGATATGTTATTTTGAATATAAAGTTAAGAAGTGGCATTCTTGTCATCAAGTGGCTTATTATGACATACAAAATCTCTTTCTATAGTCAGTGATCAGGAATGTGAGAGCAGGTATGCTGGGAACATATTTATATATCCTTCCTAGTGTATGTTAGACCAGCAGAAAGGCTGCTCACATTCATGTGTATCTCATCCCCTTTTTGTTGAATTAAGAAATTAAGATCAAGATTGGAGAAATTTGTTTAAGGCTGCCAAAATCAAGACTGGAGGCTGGACCTCTTAATTCTAACCTCATACCTGCCACACAGGAGCCATTACCTCTTAAAATGGGGGCTCCAAAGACAGAGTAGACTTCATCTCCATGGTCTCCGACTACATTTTTGGGTCTCATGTGTGATGAGAAGCTTGGGTGGTACTGAAACTCATACATGTAGGTAGGAGCTCCAGTATCTGTAAAGACATGGATTCATATCAGCTCATGTTATTTGACATATACCCAGATGGAATCAAGGCTACTCCTACCTTTGAAGGAGAGCCCTGTTCATAAGTACTTCAGAAAACCAACTTCAGGAAAGATACTTGATTTGCTTATATGTACATAGCTAATAAATAAAAGTGGTATTTGAGTCTTATGTTAATCCAATTAAAATAAATGTATACAATGAACCTGGTAAATATACTACCTATATGTTAACAGGTTAGCTTGATGCTTTGTGGGAGTTCTAACAATGGGAGCAAGCATGTCTCAACTCTTTGGCCTGCTCTTGGGTCTCTTTCCCTCCCATTGAGTTGCCTTGTCTGGCCTAGGTATGAGGGCTTTTGCCTTGTCTTATTGTATCTTGTTTTGTCCTGTTTGGTTGTTGTCTCTTGGAGGCCTGCTCCTTTCTGAAGGGAGATGGAGGGTGAGTGGATCTTGGGGCAAGGGAAGGTATGGGAGTATCTGAGAGGACTAGTGAGAGGGAAGACTGTAGCCAGGATATAATATATGAGAGAAGAATCTATTTTCAGTATAGAAGAGGCACAAAATAAAACCAAAAGACTCAAGGCATTCTCCTATGGAGAATCATCAAGCCATAAGGGAGGGCAGCCATATATGTGGAAAAATATTGAGTATTTGAGAAACAGCAACAATAACAACAAATCCTAAGAAAATAGCAATATCGAGTTTTTGCAAAGTAATAATCCCCTCCAATATAAATAGATTATACTTTCCTAAGTAAGGCAGAGGCTTTTTTCACTTTTAAACCTTTATATCTTTGAAGGTGAAAGAACAGGAAGAGGTACTATACACATGTAGAAACTAACAGAGAAGAGACATTGCTACGATTAAATGAGAAGATAAAGTTCAAGTCAAGACCATAAAATTAGAGAAATAAAGGCATTGCATGTTGAATTTATTGGTTAATTCATCAAGAGAGAATAACAATTGTAAACATATATCCAATATCAGAGCATCTAAATATACAGAACAACCATCAGTTGGTCTTATGGAAGATAAAGATCATATACAATAACAGGAAGTTACTTCAGTATCCCCACCCTTAAAAAAAGTCAAGTCATTCATATGGAAACAGCTCTGGGATAAAGCATACAAATATTCCAAACAAAATGAAGAGGCTATGCCAACCAAGATTTATTTTTTAAAATCCCATAGAATTTTCTTCAGAAATATATTCCACGTGAAGACAGAAGAAAAAAATCTTCATCAAAGTTAACAATAATGAAATTATAGCAAGTATTTTCTTTTTCTGAATTGACTTGACTGATGGGAGATGTCCTTCTGTGTGTATGTTTTTCTTATTGATTGATGAATAAAACTCTTTTTGTCTAATAGCCAGGCAGGAAGCATAGGCAGGGTAACCAGACCAGGAGAAGGCTGGGGAAAGGAAGACAGAGGGAGGCCTTGAGGAGACGCCATGTAGCTGCCAAAGGAGTGACATGTCAGGGTATTCTCCAGTAAGCCGAGACCACATGAAAACGCATAGATTAATAGAAATTGGTTAATGATTAGGACAGAGCTAGGACAGAAGCCCTAGCCATCAGCCAACAGTTTTATAATTAATACGGCATCTGTGTGTTTATTTGGGGAAATGTAGCTGTGGAACCAGGCAAGACAGAAACTTCCATCTTCAAATGGTGCCACCAATGTGGGTTTCAATAATTTCCACATAAAATCTGACAAAAGGTAAAAGGGATTCTAAAAACAAAAGAACAATGTCAAGAACAGCTTCTTGGTAGCAACATTTTCTCTCAGGCTCTTGTTTGCTAGAGACAAGGAGAGGAGTGTGGCTCCTTTAAGGGAAGCTTCCTGTCTCAGCATTATCAGCAAAAAATCCAGGGCTTTTTAAAGAGGCTCTGATACCAAACAATTAAGTTGTATTTTATGAGCAGCCGACAGCATGCTTCTTCTTGGCAGCATGAACCCAGAAACTGCACAGTTGTGGCAATAAGCATGAAGCTAGAAATGAAGCTAGACTCTCAGAAAGCCAAGGAATAGAATGGGGCCAGCTGCTGCTTTAATTTAGCAATGCTGTTTAGCAGATAAAAGACTCATGGGCAGAAAAAAAGATGTACAGTAGAGACAGATTCAGAGGGAAAAAGAAAAACCTCAAACAGCTTACAATGTGTTTAAAAATATACATAGGCTTGGGAGAGGAAGAAAAGATAAATTGGTTAAAAAAGAAATAGAGTAGCTAGGTGATGGTGGCTCACACCTTTAATCCCAGCAGGGGCAGGCAGATCTCTGTGATTTCAAGGCCAGCCTGGTCCACAGAGTAAATTCTAGGATAGGTAAAAGTACACAGAGTAATCCTGTCTCAAAAAATTTAAAAAAAGTAAAACATAGATTAAAAAAAAAAAAATCCACCCAGTGATGGAAAATACTAGATACTGTATGTTATCATGTTGTCTTTGAATTGTTTGATTGCTGAGAAAGGAGCAACAGTTGCTAACCGACATTTGATTATAAATGCTGCTGGATTAATCCAACCTATATATTTTAAACATGCTTTGATTTCAAAATGTATGTCTAAGGACATGTTACCTTGGAAACTAGATTCTGCTTTTGTTTCCACAGAAAATGAAAAGCTGTGGATTCCTTCCAGACTAATATAGTTCCCGAAATAGTGGCTCAGGTGATCCAACATCCAAAACAGCTGAGACACTGCAGCCTAGACTGCCACAGCCGGATTTGGTCAGGATTCTGGATTTTCTCAGGATCCACATGGTATTGACAGAGCCCCCATACAGCAGGAAGGAGTTTGGAGAGAACAACACCCAAATTCCCAAATATTGTTTATAAATGTTTGTTTTCATTTAAATGGAGTTAGTTATAAATGGTGAATGATCACAACCAATCTCTTTTTAAAGGAAAAGGGGGGAGTACTGCTCCTGGAGCTATCACCATATCTGATTTCAAACTGTACTTCAGAGCCATAGGACTAAAAACAGCATGTTATTGGCACAGAGAGAGACATACAGATGGATAGGGTAGAATAGAGGACCCAGATATAATACCACATGACTACAACCACCTGGCTAACAAAAATGTCAAAAATATACATCAGGCAAAAAAAAGCTTCTTTATTCTAGGAAAGACAAATATGTTTGTGTTGAAAAATGAAACTAAATCCTTATTTCTCAACTTGCACAAAACCAACTACCAATGGGTGGAGAACTTCAACCTAAGATTCGAAACTGAAATTGCTAGAGGAAAATGTAGGGAGTATGTGTCAAGATATATACACAGGACTTTGTTTCTGAATAGGATTGTTGAGAGAATAAACCCAGTAATCAACAAATGAGACTTAATAAACTTAAAAAAAGAGATTTTTTGTAGAGCAAATAGAACTCAGTCAACTGAGTTTCAAGCAGCCTACATGATGAAGGAGACTGTCATTTATATCTGATAAAAGGATTGGTACCTAGACTATACAAAGTTACAAGAAACTAAACATCAAGAAAATAAACAACGTAATAAAACAAAAGACATGGAAATCTCAAAATGAGAAGTACAAGTGGCTAAAACCGTTTTATTAGCATCAGGAAAATAAAAGTCAAATTCAAGTTATTTTTAGATTCCCTCTTGCCACAATCAGAATGATTATCACCAAAAAAAGAAAATAAATAAACACTTTCAAAAAACAAATGTCAATTAATGCTGGTAGAAATAGAGGGAAAGGTAACACATATCCATTGTTGGTAGGAGTGCAAATTGGTTCAGCCACCATGGATATTTGTGTGGAGGATTCTCAAAAAGCTGAAACTAGAAGTACCATGTGACCTGTCCTTTGGGACATATACTTTCTAAGGACTCTATAGTCTCTTCTAGAGTTATTTGCAATCCTTGCTGCTCTATTCCAAATTACTAGAAGTGGAATCAGCCTAGACATACTTCAAGTTAAGAATGAATAATGAGAATGAAGTACACACACAATGGGCTTTTACTAAGCTGTAAAGAAAGTCAAATTGTCAAATTTGTAGGAAAATAAATGGGACTGGAAAACATTACGCCAAGTGAAATTACTCATCTTTGGACAGACAAATGCTGTGTTCCCTCTTGTATGTGGACCCTAGTTTCAAATTTCTAAGTTTTTTGCATTTGGGGGGATCTATACAAGTCAGGAAGCTTTAAAGGCACAGGGAAGTTAAGGAGAAAATGTGTTAAGGAGTTAGGAGATACTAGAACACATTGCATGAAAAAAGGGAGTGGAGTGTTGAAGGTTAAAGTTTAAGCAGAGACTAGAGAAAAAGGAGATGGGAAGGGGAGAAGTGAGTGAGAGCTGCTTGATCAAAATTAAAGATGTATGAAAAACCCTTAGGAAACCCACTGCTTTTTAAACTAATTTGAAAGTGCATTATCTTTGAAAAGGGAGTTTGAACACTACATGAGTTAACAATACATTCCCCAGAAGATATGAGTTAGAAAATAAAAGTTACAGTGCCATATGATTTATTGGTCAGAGAAGCCCCAGAACACCCCTTCATACACTACAAAAAACATAAATTATTGCCATTTTTCTTTGTTGCCCAGCAAAACTAGACTTAGAAATCTTTTGCTGATCATGTAACACATTTTGGTTGTAGGACTCAGAGAAATCAAGCTGGAGCTGACTTGAAAATGGTCACATTCCTGGATAGTTTATGTATTGTTGGAAGGTGCAATTTAGGCTGTTGGGGGTACAGGGAGTCATTAATTGTATTGCATAACAATGAATTCAGTTTTTTTTTTTTTTTTTTTTTTTTTTTTAGTTTTACATACCAACCACAGTTCTCCCTCCCTCCTCTCCTTCAGTTTACTCCTCCCTCACCCCTATCCACTCCTCAGAGAGAGTAAGGCCTCCCATGGGGAGTCAACAAAGCCAGGCAAATTAAGTTGTGGCTGGGCCAAGCCCCTCCTGCTACACCAAGGCTGAGTAAGGTATCCCTCTATAGGAAATGGTCTCTAAAAGCCTGTTCTTGCACTAGGGATAAATCTTGTTGCGACTGCCAGGGGCCCACAAACTTCCCAAGCCATACCACTGTCACTCATATTTAGTCCATTGCAGGTTCTCCAGCTGTCAGTCCTTGAGCTTCCACTAGCTGGGGGCAGCTATCTTTGTGGGTTTCCCCATCATGATCTTGTCCCCTTTGTTCATATAATCCCTCTTCCCTTTCTTTGACTGGACTCTGGACTCCAGAAGCTTGGCCCAGTGCTGGGTTGTGGATAGCTGCATCTGCTTCCATCAGTTCCTGGATAGAGTATCTCTGATGACAGTAGGGCAGTCATCAATCTGATTGCAGTAGATGGCCAGTTCAGGCACCTTCTTCACTATTGCTATGAATCTTATCTGGGGTCATCTTTGTGGATTCTTGAGAATTTCCCTAACACCAGGTTTCTCCCTAACCCCATAATAGCTCCCTCTATCAAGGTCCAGCAGTCTTCTACATTTGTCTCCTGCAAGTACATAGGACTGCATGTCCAAATCAGTGGTTTTAGAAACAAAAGAACAGAGACAAGCAAGGTTTCTTGGTAGTAGTATTTTTCTTGGTTGGACTCTGCATGACTCCTTTAAGGGAGATTTCCTGACTCAGCATAAGCGGCAAAAAACCGCAAGGCTTTTAAATGACTCTGCTAACAATTTATTGGTGTGTATGAGAGATGGCAATGGCAGTGACCACATCTCCAAGCCGGCAGCATGCTTGCTGGATGGCAGCGTAGACCTAGGCAGTGAGCATAACTTTCAGTGCTGGCAGTAAAAGTACCCGCCGCTATCTTTGATAAACCATGGCTGACACAGCTATGACTTTCATTTTAGCAATGTTGTTGTTTACCAGATAAAAGACTTATAGCCAGAAAAAGATGAAGATTTACAGTAAAGACAGATTCATATTAAGAAAAACCACTAAAGGCTTACAGTGAGTTTTAAAATATATGTAGACATGGAAGAAAAAAAAAAAAGAATAAAATGGTTTTAAAATGACAAAGAGAAACTGGGTGTGGTGGCACACACCTTTAATCCCAGCACCCGGGAGACAGAGGCAAGCAGAGCTTTGTGATTTCAAAGTTAACCTAGTATGCAGAGTAAATTCCAGGACAGATAAGAATTACACAGACAAACCCTGTCTCAAAAACTAGAAAAGAAACAGAATTAAAAAAAAAGCCACAGATGGAGAAAATCTGGATTTTGTACGGTATTATATTGTCTTTGTATTGTTTGACTGCTGAGGAAACACCAACTGTTAAAACAAATGCTGCTGGATCAATTCAATTTATATATTTTAAAAATGCTTTGACTTCAAATTTAAGTCTAAGGACAAGTCACTGGGGAAAAGGATTTCTATTTTTGTTTCCACAGAAAATAAAAAGCTGTGGATTCCTTCCAGACTAATGTGGTTTGAGCAAGCCAGACCCCCTGAAACAACATTCCTGGTGATCCTACATTCAAAACAGCTGAACAAAGCAGCCTTGCAGACTACAGCCAAGATATCTGTGTCTTCTTAGGATCTCCCATGACAGCACCCTTTAACAGCAGGAAGTAGTTTGGAAAGAACGACACCCAAATTCCCAAATATTGTCTATAAATGTTTGTTTTCCTTTAAATGGACTTGGTTACAAATGGTTAATGATCACAGCCAATTCTTTTTAAAGGCAAAAAAAGGGGATTATGGTATAGCTATGAATACTTTGTTTTGGAATGGATTTTCATTTATTGACACAATTTAAGGTCAATTTTATAATATGTATATTTCTCTTGTTTATGTATTATGTTTATATAGCTCATTTAGGAATGTAATGTATAATTTAGTACGGATTATAGTTACCTATAATAGTCAAAATTTATAGTGTTAGTTAAGTTTTCTAGATATAAAGACATGTATTTGAGATAGATAGGTATTCTTCAAACCTTTCAAAGACCTACAGAATATGGCATTTAAAATGTTTTAATATTAGTACTCCATTGACATGAGACACTGTTGCTCCTGACAGCACCGTGTACTTTCCCAAAAATATGTTGGACACTGTTTGTTGCTCCTGCTGGAATTCATTCTCGCCTCAGCTAATGGCCTGTTGGGCAAAGAACTGCCCCCACCTTGACCACTGATTTGGTCATGCAGTCCTATGTGTTTGCAGGAGACAAATGTAGAAGACTGCTGGACCTTGCCAAGTCAGGGTAAGACAGCCTTTCTACCTCCCTGCTGTTGTTGTGGTCTGTCAAGTTCTCTTGGCCTTAGCCAAAACTGGGTGTACCAAAATTGCTGTGAGACCTTGGGTGACTGTCCAGGTAGCTTGATGTTTCTGTCTTTGCTGTACATTTTGGAAGTTTCCCATCCGCACTTCCTGTCCACTCTAGTATCGTTATTTTCTATCTCAGCTCTTGATGAGGTTGAAGATTAAACTATCACAACTATTATTCTCTCTTCCTAGTTAGATATATTAGGTACTAGACTTACGTTTTCCAGCTTAGGACAACTCTATTGTAAAACTCTGTTATGCCTTCACCCTAGGACTAGATATGTAGGTCGTTTTGTTCTCGATTTTCCTTTTCTTAGATCACACTTATTATTCACTGTTTTGTATATAGTTTTGTATCAAGCCTAAATCTTTTCTGATGGGAGATGCCATTATGTATATATGTTTCTCATACTGGTTAATGAATAAAGCACTGTTGGCCAATAGGAAAGGAGATAGGAGGGACTAGGAGACAAGGAGGAAAGAGGAAGTAGTAAGGAGGAGTCAAGATGGAGAGACTGGGGAGACAAGACGCTGGCCCTTTTCCCCTGTAAGAAGACCATGTAAGATCACGTGGAAATATATAGAAATGGGTTAATACTTAAGTCAGAGCTAGACAATAAGAAACAAGTAACTGGCCAACAGATTATATCAAATACAGAGTCTCTGTGTGTTATTTGGGGCTGGCATGGTGGCGGGACAAAGACCAGCGGCGGCGGAAAAACCTTACTCCTTACACTTTTCTTTATACTAAAGGGAATTTTAGTGGGGTATTCACTTTGTCTCCTTCTGTGGCACTGACCATGTCATTTGGGGGGTGGAGCCAGGGGCAGAAGTGACCCGTGGAACTAGGACTGAGGAGGAGCTGGTGAAAGCTCTCTTGCTGGCAGGATGTGGAGAGGGGAGCATCCAGTGGTTCATCTGTCTCGGTTTTAAGTTATTTCTCCCTGAATAAACATCTATTCGGCCTATTTGTTTATCCTGATCCTTATTTAACTGCAATAGGACTGGGAGAAGAGGGAGGGGAACCGTAGCTGGTATATAAAATAAATGAAATAAATGTTATTTACATAAAATTTTTAATAAGACTTGAAGTCTCAAAAACCAACAACAAAACAAATACAAAAACAAAAGCCAGCCATAATGATTCTTGCAGATGAAGTCATCTATACTATGAGCCTTTGGTGCATGGTACCCCTGTCAGTGCAGGGCAGCCTGAGTTCTACCTCCAGCACTGATGACTCTTTGCTTCATGGTTTACTCTGGTCACTATAACTAGTCTACCAACAAGTAAAAACACAAACTGTTCAACTAACAAGTGAGTATTAGTGGGTAAACACCCCCTTTCTGTTATGCAGGAATAATCCTGAGACCTAACATATGATCCTTCCCAAAATATTCCACAGTTCCTGCTGTCCACAGTGGGCATGTACCTGGAAGTGTATTATTGATTGGTCTTCATCTCTTTTCTGTGTCAGTGCTCACATCCATGGTGTTTTTTACTGGTATTAACTACCAAATTAACGACTTGCATTTACACCTCTTCCTCAGAGTCTATTACTTGAAGAACGAAACTGAACAGAACCTTTGCTGAATAAAACTTTGCAAACTGACCATGAGAAGTTCCCACATCTGTCTATCCTAGGAAGTGAGCAGGTTAGGGCCAAAGTAGGAGAATCTTTGTCTCTCTTTGCCATCCAACTTCTGGGACTCACCTCTGTGGCCACGGGACACAATCACTGATGGGATACCAAATATCACATCCCCAATGAGCTCTAGGATTCCATCTCTGATTTTGAGTGGCTCACTGCTACCTCTTACATACTTCTCAATGGCAATTGGAATAGCATCCTCATTTATGCCCTGAAATGGATGACAAAAGCAATCACTAACATGTTCAACCAAATGAGACTGCACTGAATCTGACCTTCCCACCAGTTGTGCAAACCCTTCCTGCAGTAGTGCAGTGGGAGATATTGGACTGAACTATAATTTGAGCCAATCCCTTGAAACATCCAGCCAATGGCCACAAATCCCAAGGTGCTTACAAAGTAGGGAGTTAACTTCTGCAGGAGAGCCATAGCCATCTTCTTGTCCCATTTTACATCAGTTTGTGGAAATCCTATCATCTATTTAAAAAAGAAAAACAGGTTAGGTATTTGTAAGTCCTCAGGATTGGACAGAAAGAAACAGCCAGGAAAACTATCCAGTCCACTGTGGCATGAAAGTTTTATCTGTTCATCAGTGGGTGTGGGTCTCCCATGAATTTGAAAAAAAGAAATCAGTGAAGCAAGGGGATTTACAGACTCAGTGTCTGAATCGACAGCTATGTCTGTGCTCTTGCTGATGATCTCTGAACTCTATCTGCAGACAAAGAGAGCTGCATGGCTCTCACATTGAATTGATCTGTTCAAACCTCATGGCATTTGACTCAGGCAATGTAAGGCACATCCTAAGCACAACCTCACAAAATGCCTACCTGAGACAGTCCAATGCTTTCACATGAAATTACTCTTTCCTCTAGCAAAGCAACAGCAAAACATCAGTGACAAGTCTGGCCCCTGAACTGAACCCTCTTTTGGAACTGTTTCTATACAAAATCCTCACCTATCTATCTATCTATCTATCTATCTATCTATCTATCTATCTATCTATCATTTCTTTCATTTCTGAAGTGTACTGTGTCAAAACAAAACTTTTAACTCAAAAGCTTAAAGGTAATTTTTAAAATATTGTCAACAATTTTGGATAAATGTTGAGGAGGCTTTCTGTTGATCTCTCTTTCAGTCCCCGGGGAAGATAAGGACATGACTCCATTAAAGCTCTTATTTCAACTTGGACCTCTGCTTCCTGTTACCAAAAGGAGTCTCTTTCTTCTTGGGGTGAAGGCATGTGGACTCACCACCATCATTCCTTACTTTATTCTCAGCCTGGAAACATTGCCAGCTTCGGGGTCAGGGAGTTGAGTTCAGGTAATGTCTTATCATTTTATCCTGGCTATCCTATTCCTGAATAAAACACACTCTTTACTATTAGCAGTGAGTGTTTTAATCTTTAAAAAGAAAAGTCTCACTTTCCCTTTTCAAAATAAATATTAACTCAGAAACAATTTTCTCTAATAAGTCACTGCAAATTCCTGTGGAGTTCTTCAGGACCTGAAATTCCAAGCACAAGATGGAGGCCTCTGTGCCACAGTCTGAGTTTTCTGAACTCCCAGATCCTCCCTCACTTTCTGCTTGACCTTGGTCATTCAGACAACACAATGGTTATGCCAATAGACCCCATCAAGGCTAAGAATGGCAGAATTCATTAAGAAAAAACAAGGAGTAATTGGTATAAAGTTCGCAAGCCTGGGCATCTCAATTAGGCCATGCCAGAAAATGTTCCTTGGATGAATTTAGTATAGCAGTGGGAACAGCTGCCCTATACACAATGCAGGGCTTAAAGACAGAATTCACAGAACACAGTGGAGCCATGGTAGCAGGTGGATAGAGGAGCATCTGCCTATAGGTTCTGTTTATGCTCACTGTTGGCAGAAGCCAGCCAAACTCTTGCTTGTTGATTCCCACGATGTAGGGCACAGTGTTGAAATTCTTCTCATTCAGAATCTCTTCTGGTGCCTTGGGCAGCAACACTCCATCAAGCACAGTAGGTACAAAAGGATGGTTCTGGGGAAGAGGGCAGCACAGTGTCAGGTCACCAGCATCTGCTGCTCTGCCTGTCTAAGGGGACAGTTGGAACATAGACCCCATGACTGCAGATGGAGCATAGACCCTATGATTACAGCTGGAATATAGACCCCATGACTACAACTGGAATGCAGACCCCATGACAGCAGCTGGAACATAGACCTCATGACTGGAGGCAGCAGCTACAGAATTAGTATCTTTGGATGGTCAGTGAACCACAGAGACCAGATTTTCAGCAGTTGTGAGTGACGAGGTTAAGAGAAATAGGAGAGTGAAGTGTGGGAGGCATTTACATTAATATGTATCATATACAAACACTTCAAATTTATAAACACACACACACACACACATATATAAAACTTTAATCATTCATATAGAATTTATTTTTACTGTTCCTAATAGTTATGCCTATACAGTTTTCATGAATACTGGATTGGTGAATCCTGGGCCTCTGTTGCAATGGAATTCTAGAACTAGGTTCTTGAGAACCACTGGTCACAATATTGTCATCATTACTATATATGGGTACCTATAACTGGAGGTCTCTCTCCTGACCTCCAGTTCCCAAATAACCACTCTTAGGCCTAATATTAATTACAAACTTTTTGGCTGATGGCTCAGGCTTCTTACTGGATAGCTCTACATATTTCATGGCTTAAAGACACATTGTATAACATAGATTTCTTAAAACTAGTTCCTATATGTAAGATTTATTTAAACCATAATAAAACACCATTTGAGCATGGATTACTGCTTTCTCAACTCTGGGTAATAAGACACTAACTTTCCTCAGCTTCAGTTTCATACCTATGCTGCAGTTTCTTATTGCCATGTGGATGCTAAATATATGAAATCCACAAGTTTAGATGCTTTACTATCTTTTCCACAGTTTCATCGTACACCTTAGGTATCACATTTCCCAAAATGATGAAACTGGAAAACAGGTAGATCTCCTCCCCATCACTTAGATGGACTGTATTGTTGACCCAACAATGACTTCATGGTCAAGAGGATCATAGCCAAATGGAAAAGGCCATGAGCCAAGAACAGAGATGTTAACATTTGGGGCTAAATCCAGGACTGTCCAATTTCTAACTTGAAGGAATGAATGTCCTGAAGCAAGATTAAAGAGAAGGGCAGCCACAGAGTGACATACCAACACATCCTTATTTTCATGAGCTTTTTGGAGCTGTAATTAATTGGAGGTGCCGTACTTTGGATTGCAAGTGTCCCTAAAGACCAATGTGTTGTAGGTTTTGTCTCCAGTCTGTACTACAGTCTATACTACCCATGAGAGGTTGTGTATCCTTTAGGAAATGGAGTCAAGTAGGAGTTCAAGATATGTGAGTGTCAACACTCCACACACCCCTCCTACTTCCCTATTCATTTGCTTTAACTCTGTCCCTATTTTCCACTGTCTGTTTCTCAACTTAACTCCGATTGTAATTAGACATAACGTAGTTTGCCAATTTATTTTGTCACACCTTATCCCAAGAGGATGGGATTCTTTAAGTGGGACAGACCAATTTCTGCTTCACTGCTATGCCCATCTCTGAAACCATAACCTGTCCCATACTAACAGATTCTTTTAAATTATGCTGAAGATCTGAAAAAATTGAGATACTTTGAATTCCACAGATATTTGAGGGGCACCCTGGGATCCCTTGGAGGGACCGGAGAACATGACTGTAAATTCAGCACAGCTAATGACATTAGCCTCTGACTGCTGATAGGAAGTGAGAAGATGGGGAAAACGTATGTCACTACTAGAGTTGTCTGGGTACAAGAAAAAGGGTGTGGCATCTTCACCCTGTGATTCTTCTAGGATATTTGTGTTCCTCAGCAATGTTTTGCATGACCCTTAATTAGTCAATTTAACTGTCTGGCAGCACAACCTCATTTATAGCTCCTTTTAATGCAAGAATTGTAGTTGAGAAGAAGATACAAGATTGCTGATTAGGAGCACTGAACCAGCAATCAGAGGAGTAGTGCCAGTCTTGTCTCTGGTCCTCTTGGCTCTGTTAACCCATAAGTGATTTTTTTTTTGCTGCTGTAGACCTGGACATTACATTACACACACACACACACACACACACACACACACACACACACACACACACAAGAAAGAACTGTGATTACACAAACAGAAACTATTTCACAGCCTAACACTGTTAGACTCCAAACCTTAAAAGGTCCTTACCTCTTTGGAGTCTCCTTGTACATTGAGTTTAAATAGATTCTGTGAAGGCAAAAAAAGAGATTATGGTTAGAGGTCTTCCTGGAGAAAAAGTATATCTTTCACCCTGTTCTGTGACGATATATTATTTATGATCCTAATGAAACTTGTCTGGAGATCAGAATGCAAAGCTAGCCACAACCATAGAGGCCAGGCAGTGGTGGCATACATCTTTAATCTCAGGAATAAGGAGACAGAGGCAGATAGAACACTGTGAAGGCCACTTAGGACTACATGTGAGTGAATCAATTTAAAAGAAAAACAGAGCTCACACATTTAATCCCAGCACTAGAGTGTATATAAGGAGTTCTGAGAGTCTGAGAAGCAATGCAGTTTGGACATCTAATCAGAGGACACAATCTCTTTTTCAGTCTGAGCACTGATAGAAGTGAGAACTCTCTAGTGGCTGGCTGCTTTACTTATCTGATCTTTAGCTTGAACCCCAATTTTTGTGTCTAGGTTTACATTATTCCTGCTATACTGTTCTCCCAGTTCCTTCTCTGCATGGCATCCTCTTAGTACAGGTGCATAGTGGAACAGGTTGAGGGAGGGCAACTGTAAGAACTACCAAGTGCTAAGACCCAGAGTTGGAGTTGCTGAAGCTCCAAGGGGATGCCTGACTCTGTACCAGCATCCTCCTTCAGCCCTCTCTCACATCTCTCCCTCCAGGTACCAACAGCCCAAATTTTCTGTTGAGAAAACCTGCAGACAAGGTGACTTCAGTGGCAGGATGTTTTGATCTCAATGGGAAACTACGCTGGATGGATGATGAATGAACAGGATGAGTCCTCTACTCCTTCCCCTTTTGTAATTCTTCATGAGCATGTGAGCTGGATCACCATGCCTCAGAATGCAGGGCATAGCACAAAGATGGATACCTGACACTGTTGGTCAAACAAACTTTACATTTAAGCCATAGTTGACTTGGAGAAGGAGATAGTTTCTAAGCATACAGGGTATGAGTATTGATTGCTGTTATGCTAAATTTCTTCAGGAGGAAAGCATGCTTCAGAATGAAGCCAACAAATTAATGGGAAGCTGGGGTGTGGATTCTTATTATTTTCTGAGACCTGGAACAAGTTATGTTCTTAAATTTGAGTAATTTGAAGATTTTCTTACAACCCAATACTTTTGCTGTTCAAGGCTTCTTCTAACTTGAATGTTTGCTTATAATAGATGATCTCAACTCCTATAAACACACTGATACTCATTCCAGCCCACCAAAATTGAATGAGTTGTATTGCTACTTCAGAAAATGTGTCTGACGTATTTGTGAGTTATGGTCAGACTATCAAATGGTCCTTAACAGCTTTTCATTGAACAATGGTCCCATTTAGCTGTACTATTTTGGTAAATGCTTGAAATTTTGAGAAATGGGGCTAAGTAGTACAAAAGGAACTGCCTGAAATACACATAGCTTGCTTAATACTTTGCTAATCAGTTATAAATGAATCATTGCTTTGGGGTAAAGAAAATGTTTAACTACTTTTGGACTTCTAAGAAAAATGTAACGTGATTTCAATGTGACTTCTTCTTATGTAAAGATTTTAATTTGTTTTTGGAAAATACATAACTTATGGTTATGAAGTAATCTTTTCTTGCACAGAAATCTTTGTATTAGGAGGTATAAAAGAGATACAGGAAAAGGAGAAATGTAAAGGGAAACATCAATAATGTAAAGGGATAAAATCAGGAAAAATGTAGAAAGGGAAACAATTGGGAAGAAAAAAAAAAACAACAACAGGGTAAAAGACTAGAACAGAAAAGGAAAAGAGTCAGAAGAGAAACCAGCAGAGAGAGAAATAAGATGAAGAATTAAGCTTTGGTTCTCAGTAAAGTTCCAGTGTGTGTTTGTGCCTCTTTGTTCCAGTAGTTTGGCTATCCCCATATCCTCTCCAAGTTCTCTGATCTTCTGAAAGCCTGCATCAGACTGGGCCCCTAAGTGGCTAATAATAATAATAATAATAATAATAATAATAATAATAATAACAATGAACCTCAAAATATCAGTCTTTCTTGCTAGCTATAATGAGTGTTCTTTCTCTCTGTGTTCCAACAACACAACATATATCCTAATAAACATATTACTGTATTTCTTCTTAGATTATTCTTGCAAGCAAAAAAAAAATGTTCAATTTTTGTTTGACCTACTCTGACACTAATCTTCCAAGAAGTTATCATGGAAGGCTGGATCGATAAATAGATAGATATAACGATGGATGGAATTGTTCAATATATTCACTACTGATTCAGATGGAAGTGTGGAGAAAAATGTAAAAACCAGCAGGGAGCTGATAGATGATAATTGCTTTGGCAGGACTGGATAAAAATGCATATACATGTTGATTGGGTGACACTTGGATAATTAATAGATTGCTATAGATCCATGAACAGTGAGATATAGGTTAATTGTAGATTGATAAAGTTATTTCAATTAATTGAATATGTGTATGTATGTATGCATGAGTGGATGGATGATGAATAGACAGGCTTGGCTATTCATAAAACATAATCTTTGAAAATTATGTGTGAGTGTTTTTCTACTTTGGATAGATTCCTAATTTTCCAAGAAAATAAATGTGAAATGTTTCTGAAAACTTTACTTAATAGCCCTATGCTCAAAACCCAAGAAACTATTAACTTTCAAAAGAATGGAATGTTTAATCTCTCAAAACACAACTGAAAGAAGAATAGTGGAATATTAAATTTAGAAAGAATTAGGAGAATATTTTGAAAAATCTTACCAGATTGTTACTGAATTTCTTTTCTTCTAAAGTCTTCTAATAATAAAAGAAAAACTTTAAATTGCCACTTGGAATCAGATGGTTGACACTGCTCTCTCACCAGGAATGAGAGAGGGAAAGAGAGATAGAGATAGAGAGAGAAAGACACAGAGACAGAGAGGAGAAACTATGTCAAGAAGTTAGGGGTAAAGAACAGCTGAATAAACCAAGAACCAAGAACTTAGAATACAGACCAATGGAAAACACACCCACCAATTTCTGCATGACTTCCAAGAGCTCATCCTCCGTCTTCTGGCGCAGGCAGTGAACAATGACAGCAGATGTGGTAGTTTTGCACCCAGCAATAATAGCAATTTTCTGCATGAGATGACAGGCGACCATAGAGGCCATGAGCAACATTAGTATGCACCATTGGTGTAGATTGTGGGTTCCATCCTAAGCCCCATTTCTATAGACAGACAAGTGATCCTGAAAACACTCTAGACCAGCACACTTGGGGTCTAGGGCCCACAAAACTTTGCCCCTGTTATAATTTGTAATGGGTGGTATGAACACATCTGAGTCTGTTACCTTAACTTTTAAAATAGTCACAATATTAGAGAAGTGTATTGTCTTAAAAGAAGCCAAGGGCAGTGGATAAAGGGCTAGGAATCCACAATTCCACTGTCTATTTCAGATCCACTTTCTCCATTGACTAGTCATTTGGACTCTAGTTTCCAGTGACTGTTATACAAGGAGAGCTAATATATATGAAATGCTTCAGAGGGCACCCTGTCTTCCCACATGACCCATGCAGATTTTCAAGGCATCTGATTAACAGGACTCACAGGAAGAAACTTCAGAACCTATGGAGTGTAGTTCAGATGGAACCCTAGAAAGGATTTTTTGTCCAACTATTATCACTTCAGAAATCCCCTGAGAACATTGCTGAGTCCAACATTCAGAAACACACCCAAGGACTCCAGGAAAGATTATGGCCATTTTCCAGGGTGGGACATACCTCAGTGACTGTCCTTGGATCCTTGGTAAACAAACCAGGAACAAGGATCACACCACTCTCAGAAATGGCCCTGTGGAAGAGGTTCTTGGCCAGGGGAGACAACATCTAGAGAGAAGGGGAGGAGAGTTTATGCTCACAGGAGGGGCCCCATGACCCATTTGCCTCCCAAATGTTCCTCTGTCTTGGTTCTTCTCAGAGACTCTGGTACTCAGTAGATGTGACAGCATTTCATTTGTCTATTCTCTCTCTGAGTATTTTCTTGGGCCTGAGATTCCACAGAGAAACTGAGTAAAGTAAAACCAGGACACAGAATAAGAAACAGTAGCAGAAGTATGTGGCAAGTGCCTATGATGACAAAAAAAAAATACTTGAGGGACATTTTAGAAATTTTAGAAATCCCTAGTTACAAATTCTGTTTGAGAAATTCTTTTATCTTGATTTATCAAGAAAATTATCAGGTAAGAAAAAAAATATAAAGGATGCAGTTTCTTTGAGTCAAGCTAACACAAAAAATGGAAGAAAGAGAAGGAAGAAGTGGAAAGAAAGGGAAAATAGTGGTACCATCATGGAAACAATGGTAAATACTTCAAGGCCATAGCATTACAGTAGTAGATAAATAATCAACACATGGATTACTATGGAACTCTGTACAATTATGAATGATAATGCTATATGTATGTTTAATGATTTGGTAGCTATTTTTGCTATACTGCATTTTAAAGGATAGTTTCATTGTAAAAAAAAAGCATAAGATTATGCGTCAGAGGATGCCTGGAATCATGATGAATAAATTAAAGATGAATAGATAGATAATAGACATACTTTGAGGAAACAAGAGATACAGATATGACAAGATATCCACAGGAAGGGTATAAGAGTCATGGGCTATGGATGCCATTTTTCTCCTTAATATTAATCTGTAATTTTTCTTCCCTTAGACTTAAATGTGGGTGTATATGAAAAGAGTGTGTAAAATGAAATGCAGTAACTCCAATTATCCACATAAGCAATTTTGTTTTACAAACCAGTTTGGCTGTTTCCCACATGTACTACCCTGTCTCACTTTCATACATCCTTCCTCTCACTCACTGTCCCTAAAAGAACTCACCCCTCTGCCCAGATTCTGCTGCTGCCATGAGTCATGACAAACTATGAGGTCACTGCAGAGAAGATCCTGCCTACTGTCCACACGTGAAATCCCAAACATATAGATCTACCTTGGATCCAAACAATGAATTCTTCCTACTTGTGATTTATAATCAACCCAATTTCCCAAGAGAAGCAAGGCAAGCCCCGGTCATGACTAAGAAGCCACTGGTTGTTGATAGCAGCTTAGAGAAGGGGAGTCAGTGTTCTGTAAGAGTGTGGCTCTGGTGGATAGAACACTCTCCAGTGGAAGCCAAGAGTGTATGGACAGCATAAACTATACTAGATGAGTTTAAAACAAAAGGAGGTACAAAGTTAAATGGGAGGGAGGAGGAGGTGGATATGGCAGATGACAGGGAATGAATGAATATCATGAAAATGCATTGTATGAAATTCTCAACGAACTTTAACAGAAACATGACAAGGCCAAAGCCTGTGTAAAATGAGATTCAACCTGTTTCTTGAATAAACATGCTTTAAATAATTGAAAAATATAATTAATAAAGGGGAAAGGAATTCAGCTAAGTGAAGAGGACAGCACTGTCACTGCTTCAAGCTAGAACTGGAGATATCTATCACTACGTTGAATTCTGAGCTTCCTAGGAACCAAATACCATTAGCTTGGTTGTCAATGACTGGTTATCAATATTGTACAGTGAATAAAATGAACAATGAGTTCATGTTTTGTGTTTTGAAAGCAACCATCTGGTTTCTAATAGTTCCCATCAGTAAGCCTGGTGCTTGGGACACTTACAAGAACAGAGACACTTTCAGCTCCTGCTGACTCTCCAAAGATGGTCACAGAACCTGGGTCTCCTCCAAAATTGGCAATGTTGTCCTGAACCCAGCGCAGTGCAGCCACTTGGTCCAAATGACCCCAGTTTCCCCGGCTGTGTTCATCCCCTGTGCTGCAAGAGACAAAGAAGGTGTATACATTGCATGGCTGGAATCTTAGGACCACAGATATATTGGGATCCTTTGCAGCTTTCCAAAATCTAGGTGAATTCTGCATATCTGACATTGGAATCTTTACCTGCATGACTTTCTCCTGTATTATTCCAACAATTAACTATGTACTAAGGGTCCAATGTATATCTAACTCTGGTGTGAGGGCTATAGCACATCTTGAAACAAAAACTATGGCAGCACTCAGCCCACAGCACAGAGCACAAATTAACAAATAATATGATAATGCAGTGTCAGCAATGGGGAAAAGAAATTCAGGTAAAGAAAGAAGCAAGGGTAGGTCTGGAATATCCTGTGGACTCATAACTAGAGGAAACCCTTTTTGAGTTGGTGGCATTTGATAGAGACTTAAGTACAATCAACACCAGGGCCTTGTAAATATTTAAAGAACAATTTCAATTAAGATTTGCAGCAGGTGTAAAGGCTTTGGGGTTGGGGAACAAAAAAACATGCATGCAGCTTCTGTGAGACACAGACAGAGCCATTGCTCTGCACCTTGGCAAGGCTTCTCAGTCACTGAAATTCATGTGAGTATTATACAGTGGCATGGCACCACCCAATCATTCATTATTTCACCAAGTGTTCTGTCCACATATGCAGCTCATCATGTAAAAGTTGCAAGTTTGATTAAAACATTGGTTATAACATTAACCCATCCCTAACCCATCCCACAGAAACAGGGCTTTGAGAGGTAGAAAATGTGGATCCAAAGCAGCAGGACTCTGGGCGTATTTTAAAGATGGACTTACAAGGAGCTGTTGCCTGCTAGGAAAAATGGTGAGGAAAAAAAAAAAAAAAGGAGTCCAGCATGTATGAAAGGTCCGTGTTGTGAGCAAATGTGTGCTTGAAGCAGTCAGCAGCTATGTAGGGTCCTGTGGTAAACAGATGAGGATCTTTGTTTATGGAACTTTCAGTGGGTGTCAGGGGCTCAGTTTCTCTCTGCTAAGTGGGAAAGCTCCGTGCATTTCCACAGACCAGGTGGTAGGTGAAAGGACGAGGTAGGATTTAAAGGCAAATTAGGGATTGCAAAGAGTGTGGAAGAGTTTCTGGAATCACTCAGGGTATTCACAGAGAGGGAGCAGGGAACATACAGTGCCTGAGTACAGGGAGAAGAGAGGCAGAGAAAGAGCAGACTGGGCAGTGGGGAGGAGCGGGGCAAGGCCAGGGCAAGGGAGCATCTCACAGTGGTGGCCCTTACACTGTTATGAGCATCATGAAGTAACGCGAGCACTGCTGAGGTCGTGGTTAGCTTCTTGGACAACTTGGTTTCATAGCCACCTGAGAACTTGCCTGCAGAACCACTAGCTGAGATGGTTTCACGAAGCCACCCCTTCCTTACTTCCCTGTGAGGAGATGCATAGTGTCCAAGTGCTGTGCTCTGGTTCTGATTGCTGCCACACAGGAGTGCAGAGTGCCGGTGAAATACAGATGACCATTTCAAAGGCAGCAACATGAAGACTGGGATTTTCAGGACAAATAAGACTTTTTTTCCCCACAGAATAGGCATCTAGGAAGAGATCCTAGAAGCAAGAGAAGTGTGGCCGAGGAGCGTAAAGTAGATAGGGACCAGTAATGAAGGACTGAACCACCATCATGGAAAAATTTATCAAACATCCCTGTTCAGGGAAAAATTACTAAAACTGGGTTCTAGCATCTTTGCTTCTGCATGTTCAATGATCTGAATATGGTCTTTTCTATAAGAAGAAGGGGCTTTGGTAAATAATGTCAGGTTTATTCAGTGGTAGAATTTGTAGATGCTGGGGTCTTTCATTGAGCACACTGTGTTTTTCAGGTATCTGTGTGCTCAAGGGAATCATGTGATATCCTGAGAAAGGAAGTTGTTACCAAAAGAGCAAGATTGCCTTCCCATTTTCTCCAACTTTATGCCTTGCCATGTAGTTACCATTTTATCTCACAGATTCAGTTTCTACTCTTCTACCACGATGCATTGTAGCCTAGGGACCCTCACCATACCCAAATCTGATGAAATGATTCAGTCCTTGGTTCCCAGGCACCCAAAAACTGATCTAAAAAAATCTAATTTCCTTGTTATTGACAAATTTCAAATGCACTGCTATAGAGCTGCTCAAAACACAAACCAACGTGCAAAGAGGAACGTCCACAAACCCTACCTGAAGAATCCCCAGATGCTCAGGCGGTACTGAATGACCACCACCACCACATTTTCATGGGCAGAGAGGGCCAGTCCATCATAGGTTGATGCACCACCCACTACCAGTCCTCCTCCATGGATCCACACCATCACCTAGGTAGCAAGAAAAGAACCATACTTGTCATAGAAATTGAATTGTGAAGGGGCTCAGATGTTTGATTTGTTTTTGTGGCCTGGTCCTGACTCAGGGCATCACCACTCGAATTTCACCAGTGCCAACTTGGTTACAGAATAATATTGTACATCTGCCTCAACTTGATTCACTAGAAGACAGGATGACACCTTGTTTAATGTCCCTACCTTTTTCTTTAGACCAGTGTGCCAAGTCTCCCCAGGGCTGCTCTAACTGAGAACATTATCATGGGGACAACAGAGGACAAAGATGTCATCTTTTTCCCAGCATGCTGACATTCTGATACTTGGTCCATTCAGGCAGTTGAGTCTTTTTGGCTTCATTTCTGTTAACCATGATGTGCCTATACACTCATTCCCAGACCCCCAGTTAGTGCCCTGTCCTGTCACTTGAGTGCACTACCTTTCTACCACAATCCTCTACATCTTGCTAACCCCACTCTCCATCAGATCTTCAGCCATCTAACAATTAAGAGGATATACTCTACAACAGATTCTTTTATATAGCTTCAGACTGAGGGGGGATACAATAACTATTAATTTAAGGATTTAAAGAGCTCACATTCCACTGAACTGAGAGAAAAGAAAGTTGAAATCTTATACAACACTGCTAATAATCAGGAAAGAGAAAACAAGGATAATCATAGCACAGTAAAATGATTATTTTCTATAATGTAGAAACAAAGATTGTCCCATTTGATAATAGAAACACTGAGGCACCTCTGCTGGGATCCCACAGCAAATGAAAGGTGGAGGTAGTACTTGAGCAGCCACCTGGCCCAGCTCACAGCTGAGCTGATAACCAGTGCAGTCCCTGGTCATGGCTCAATGGTCTGGGCCAGAATCCAGGCCCTCCCACAGCTCTGACAAGTGTCAGTGCTGCTGTGTCCTCCACTAGGGCTCAGGTACAGCTCAGCAGCCACTATGGACAGTTTACAACATGTGAGGGAAAAAGAGGCTAGGAAGGAAGTCATCCCTGCTCTTTCAGCAAATGGAAGCAGACCCAGACTCTATGCCAAGATCCCATGTGTGCATACATAGCTGGGCAGTCCTTTGCTTTCCAAGCTCCACAAGTTTCCATTTTTCTTCCCCTTGGGGTCTCTACCACTTACATAGAGGGTCTCAGTTAAGCTCATCTTACAGACTGAGCCTGAAGGATGGCCAATGGTCCATTGAAACTTTTATCCCAGGTTTCTGTGCAGACCAGATGACAAGGTCCTTGAAGGCAAGGCTATGCATAATGGTTCCTGTCCTTGCTTCTCCTGAACTCAAGTCTTGCTGTGTAGACACTGAGTCCAAAATAGAAGCTGAATAAATGAGTGGGAGTGAGATTTGTTCTCACCTCCTCTTGCAATGCAAATATGTTTAGAGTCAAATTCTATTCTGATCTGTTCTGATCTACGTGTGGTCTGTAACTGGCAGCATGCCCACTCCTGCTTCTTCATTTCAATGGGAAATGCTGACTCACTAGGCCATCAGCACATGCCAAAGGCAGCCAGGGAGGGAAGGAGCTACAATAAAATCACAGGTGTTTGGCAAAGGGCATGAA
This sequence comes from Phodopus roborovskii, assembly GCF_943737965.1. Lineage (NCBI taxonomy): Eukaryota > Metazoa > Chordata > Mammalia > Rodentia > Cricetidae > Phodopus > Phodopus roborovskii. Next base: position 4,442,430 of record NW_026126487.1, on the reverse strand, counting down.
AATTGCTTATGAGATTGCCCCAGACTCCTCCTTCCACAGCCATCATGGGCTATGAGAGTTTCCACCTGACAGTTGTCACAGGTATTGGGGGAGAAAGGCAGCACACATCCCCCTTGCCAGCCACTACCTAGGAACACAGGTATAAAGACTAAAGACAGAAGACACGGCTCTTGTCCTGTGATCCCTCTGTGCACTCTCCCTTCCCTATCTGAGCCTCATGATCTATCTGTATAGAAAGGCTTGGGCTGTTCATTTTTCTCTAGCATTCCTTCCGGTACTAATATCATTGTAAGTCGTTTCTTACCTTTTCCGAAGATATATTTAATATAACAACTAATAGCAATCATTTTGAGAATCTTTTATTTGTGTGAGCGAATGTAAAAAACTTAAGCTGTGCATTCCAGATGTATAGCAATTCCACCAAAATCAGGATCTTTGGGAGAAATGAAGTGATGTATTAACATTTGCTGTGATGAAAGGGAGCTCTTGATCCCTGACCCAGTCCTGGATTGTCTAACCATGCATCTAGCTGCAAGCATCCCCTTCCAGTCCCACTGAAGACCTGGATGCTGTAGCACAAGGGACTAGACCAGGGGCCCCCATGCTTACTGGCAACTTGCTGCTCTTTGTCAAGTCAGCAGGAGTGTAAATATTCAGGTAGAGACAGTCTTCAGAAAACTCCAGATGGATTTTCTCCTTTCTGTTAGTTAGGAAGTCATTGGTCCTCTGCCCTCTCACTGCATCTTGGGAGCACCTGGAGAAGACAGTGGACACCTGAAATTCCAACATATAGAAGCTGGAAATGTCACCTGGATCTCTACCTTGTACCAAGATGTTTGAGCTAGTAAAAGGAGCTGCTTTCACAGGAGTAGAATCTGGTGTAATTAATAAGAGGGATTTATGGGAAAATAGTAGGAACCCCGAGATCCCAAACCCATTAAATACCTGGCATCTTCCCCCTTCCTGAAGCCTTTGGTACATTCTGGGCAATGGGGAGATGTTCACAGTCTGAACTACCTGGGATATGATAATCTCAACAGTGTCTGCCCTTGTCTAAAACTAGTGCAGCGGGCTAAGGGGTGACCCTGATCTTTCATTAAGTGACCTTCTTCTAGCCTCTCTGAGACATCTGTCAATCCAAGAACTTCCACTAATAACTGTTTAGCCTGTTGCAAGTTATGGGTGATGTCTTTATGGGATGATCTCAATGACCTGCATTCTAGTAGTTAGTCACTGATACACTGGACAATATTGGCTAAGTACCTTTCCTGCTTTGTGCAGAAATGTTCCGGGTCCAAGTAAAGCCAATGCTATCTCTAAAGACCTCTGTCAGCCTCTTAGAAAAGAATAACTGTTGGCTTCCCTAATGAGAGATCATGAAAGACCAGTACAGAATAGAAATGGAATTTGTGGGAATTGCTGACTCATCTTGGAACCCAGACACTGGTTTATTTTTTTTTTCAAAATGTAACCGTGCAATCAACAGCTTAATACATGACAGTTAGGATCAAAATTTCAATTAATTAATATAGGACCTCAAATTTCCAGATGTAAGCAATAATAATAATAAAAACAGGCTCACATAACAATTGTGGCCTGGTTTGATTGACAGATATCTGTGAGGTTGTTTTTCTGTCGGACTTGTTAATTTGATTTCTACCAAAAGAGCCAGTATGTTCTTGCCCCTGTTAGGCAGTCACTGTATGAAATGTGCATGAGGTTTAAACATGCAGCCCTTCTTTTCTGCTCTTGTTGCTCCTTTGCTTGTTCTTCTGGTTAGTGGTGTCCCTCTCTGATGCTCTCCCAGCTGCCTCATGAGCCCAAAGCAGGCAATATGACTGATTTCTCTTTTTCTTTCTTTTATTTTTTGGCTTCTTTTCTTTATTATTAGTTTAGTTTTTTTCATTCCAATCCCAGGTCCTCCTTCCTCCTCTCCTTGTGCTCTTCTTCTCCCCACCTCCCATCTGCTCCTTGTAGAGGGTAAGATCTCCCATAGGAAGAGTACTAAGTCTGTTTCATCACCTCATTGTGGCAGGACCAAGGCACCTCCCTTTACCCCACATACCACTGTGTCTAGGCTGGGCAAGGTATATAGAATAGACACCACTAAGTCAGTTTGTGCATTAGTGTTAGACCTTGGACCCACTGCCAGTGGCCTCATATATTCTAATTCGGTCATAATGCTGGTTCCCCATTTGTGAGACCTGAGTCAGTGATCTCTTACTAGCTCATGTTAGCTGTTTCTGTGGGTTTCCCCATCATGGTCTTGACTCATCTGTTCATATTATCACTCCTCCCTCACTTTGATTGTACTCCAGGAGATTTGCCCAAAGGTTAGTTGTGTATTATTGCATCTGCTTCCATCTATTTCTGGAAGAGGATTCTAGCTTCTCTGGGGTTGGAGATTGTAGGCTGGTTATCTTTTTATGTTATGTCTGGTATCCACTTATGAGTGAGTACATACTATACTTGTCTTTCTGGTTTTGGATTACCTCATTCAGGATGGGGTTTTTTTATTTTTTCTAGTTTTATCTACTTGCCTGCGAATTTTAGGGTGTTCATACCTCTGAGTAGTACTCCATTGTGTAAATATAGCACATTTTCTTTATCCACTCTACAGTTGAGGGGCATCTAGGTTCAGACTCTGGTTTTAATTTCTCTCATATACCAACTTTGGATTAGTACTTCTTATGCTCAGTTCTATTTATACTGTCAGTTTAAAGAGGGTAATAAGCAGATCATCTAGAGAAGAATGAAAAGTCAGTAATGCTTCTAAAGTAATCTTGAGGACTCCAGAAGGCCATTGGACCAGTGGTTGACTCTACATGCATCACTCTAAGACATATGCTTTCACTGAAGGAGGCCCATGCCCACCCCAGTGGCTTACATAGGCTTACATATGGCTTACATAGGAGGGTAAGAGGTGGCATTCTTCACAAAGTTCCAGGACTCTGCAGGCTGTGGTGGAGCAAACCTCAGGGATCCAAGAGGAGGCTTGGCAAAGGGGACTCCGAGGAAGACGGCCACAGGCTGTGAGAATCCTTCTAAGCTGACGTACTTCCCCAGGACTTTGCCATAAACAGTGTTCACCATGGGTAATGAGGACGGGTGCCCTGTGGAACATGGAGAAAATGAGAACACATCAGAGGGAAAGATCAGACCTGGATTCCATGTGAGTTTTCCTGTTTTCTAAGTACATGACCTTGAATAAGTTACCCAAATACTTATGGGTCTCATTTGTTTCTAGACTGAAATTAAGGTGTGGAACACTTACTCAGAGGGTTGATTCAAAATCAAGCTGGAGTGTGAGGTAGAAAAGCATCCAGGCAAAGTCACAGTGAAAGGGGAACTGCTAGGACAGACAGAACCGATGGTTTCCTTCTGAGACACCTATATCCATTAGGTTCCTGGTGCTGAGTGCATGCTGAGTAGAGGAAGAACTAGTGGCCCCTTGTCTCAGGAAGGTGGCCTTACTGGAAAACAGACATGCTCAACTTGATGCTAGAGATAAAAAAATGTTCCAAAAAGTGAAAGATTTATATGATCTGAATAGAAAACAGAGTCAGGGGAGGAATAGAATAAAGGAGAGAGAGAGACAGAGAGATACCATAAAAGAGAGAGCCATTATAGGTTTGAACAGAAAACTGACTTTAGAGGAAAGTCCAGAGACCTACGAGACTGACCCCAACTAACAATTTGAGCAACAGTAGAAAGGCTACCATAAATGCTCTTCCCTGATAATGAGATTGATGACTAACTTATCCAGCATCATAGAGCCCTCATCTAGTAGCTGATGGAAGCAGAAGCAGACACCTACAACTAAACACTGAGCAGAACTGGAATCCAGATGCAGAGAGGGAGGACAAGATCAGGTTGCAGAAACACATAGAGACAGCTGACCTAAACAAGGAGGAGCTAATGGGCCCCCAGACAGATAGCTGGGAATCCAGCATTAAACCGACTCAGACTCCCTGAACATGGGTCTCACTTAGAAGGCCTGGCAGTCTAAGGGACCTCTGACAGTGGAACCAGGATGGATCACTGGTGCATAAAAGGACTTTGGGAGCATGTTCCCCATGGAGGGATACTCCCTTAACCTAGAGGCAGGAGGGAGTCCCTACTCCAAATGACTTGACAGATTTAGATGACCCCTCCTGTAAGGCATAACCCTACATGTGAAGTGGGTGGGAAATGGCAGGGGAGGGTGTCAGGGGGCATGGGAAGGTGGGGAAAAGGAAGAGAGGGAGGGAGGGGGAGAGGGAACTGGGATTGGTATGTAAAATAAGAAAAATTAAAAAAAAAGAACTGAAAAAAAAAAAAAGAAATGTTTCAAAAGAAGAGCTAGGCAGGGGCTAGAGAGGTTGGAAGAAATGAGGTCTTCTGAGTGGTGACATCATTCATGAATTGTTGACATTCAGCAGGAGGGATGACTAAGGATTATGGAGATGCAGAGTGATTAAGCAGCCAGCAAAAGGAAGAAGTCCAGAAAGTGCAGCACAGACCTTGGATCGTAATGATGAATGGTCCATTGATGCCCAGGTGGAGTCCATGGAGAGAAGACAATCCTTAGAGTCCAGTGTGTTGGGGAGGGCACTGGGCACCTGGCTAAATGACTAGAGTTCACATGGTGGGCAATTACATAACAGAAGCCTTTCTGGCACTGTGAAGACGATGATCTAAAGGACTCTGGTCTGTCTGTGTGGCATCCTCCCAGGGGAGAAGAAGCTGAGTCAGTGCCCTGTCTGATGCTTTGGCTCCGTTCTCATCTCCCTGCAGTTTCCTCATCTGTCCTCCTTCTGTGGGATCAGAGAGAACCACCCGGGTCCTCCATAAACCTCAGGAGGACATGCATGCATTTAATCACCACCAATTCTGGTGTCTCCTTGTTTGGTTAACAGCCTACTTCTCAGAGCATCACCCGTAACGCATACTTTTTATCTTCTGATCCTCATTCTTCCCTTCCAGCTGCAGAGAGTATATCAACTCCTCCCTCAAGAGAGAAATTGAGAGAGAGAAAGAACATGAAGGTGGGTGGGTAGGAAGGTGGGGGAGAGCTGAGAGCAGCTTGAAAAGATTAAAAATAAAGATGAATACTGTATAAATTTAAATATAATAATAATGTGTAGTCAGAAAAGAAAATTCCAGGTTTTTCTCAGCAAGTTTTTATGGGAACCAAGCTCACAAAATAGTATCTATAAGACATGATCTCAATAACGAGTTCCATAATATGGGCATCTGGTTGGTTTTTTTTTTTTTAATCTCTGCTGCTATTTATTATAAGCAAAAGCAAGGGAAATTCTGTGCCAACTTATGATGTTTTGACTTAATAACACTGGATTAATGATGTGTGTTTTACTTCAGATTCATTAAATTATCAGAGTGTGACCTCATCCGAAGTTTAAGAAGAGCTTTATAGAGACAGCCATTAATATTGGACACTCTTGGGAAATTCTGGCTACAAGCTTAGGGCAAAGCCTAGTGCCATTAGTAGTCAATCCCATGCTTGTCTCCTTTTGTCATTGCTGTTAATAATTACTATTTTGTTTAACTTTTAACTTTTAGTATACCACTGAAACAGACTTCCTGGGATCTTGGATATGAGGCGATCCATAGTTGGCAACATGGCTTGATGAATTCTTTCTAAGTAAGTATTGATAAACCATTTAACTTGGAGGCATCCTGTGTGAACCTCTTAAAGATGGAAAGAGTAGCATTGTCAGGGTAACCAGTAGCAAAAATGATCTACTCCATGTCTGGGTCGTTCATTACTGTTTTCCACTCAGTTCCAGGCCTCTCTCAGTGTCACATGTCCAGACAGGGTGAGGCTTTTAGGCCACTGGTTGCTGAGCACTGACTCTGGACTCAGGATCTAGAGACAGCCTAGGACCCGATTTTCCAGGCAAACTTGCAAGAACACACATCCCTTTGAGCCCCTTTTCTCAGTCAGTAAAATGCCAAAGATACATGTTAAAATCTATGTTATAATCACACAGTAACCATTTTATGTCTCATGTTTATGAGACCATCATGTCCTGTGGGAACTGTCACTCTAAGGGTCTGTCCATTGCAGTCACAATCCTAAGTACTTGCTTTACTCAGATTTGGTAGTGTGGACTACTGTCTACCCGTCCACCATTCACCTGCCCTCACCACCCAGAGCCTGGTACCAGACAGCTAAGATGAGCACTGTTCTCTAGCATCTCTTGAAATGCTAACAAAAGAGGCACTGGCTGCAGAGTCTCCAGCCTTGTGCCTCCTCACTGACCTGGCAATTCCTGTGTCCCCTCTCCAGTTCTATGTTACTCCTCCTGGGAACAATTAATAACAATGTGTCTTTTCAGTGACTGATGTATTATCTTGACCATAACTCATATTTTCTATTTATATATCATACTTCTGTATTAATAGAGGATATGCATGGAAGACCCACCACATACAGAGGCATGAAGGAGAGACCTACTGCAAATGTGCATCTCCTTAAGAAGTTTAGGAATGAAGCCACCTAATCCTCTCTGCGGTCCAGTGAAGAAAGGAAATCTATTCCACCTGATTGGAGTTATGCACAAACTCTGTGTTGGAGTTGGCTCCTTGTCATTCTGTACCTTCTTTACAGTGTGCTGCTGGGTCTCAGGGATTTTATCCTCTCCCAATCTCAGTGTGTTCTGTGCTGTGGTTTGGGCCACTTCAAGGCAAGCCCAAGTCAGGAGAGTGAATTCCCATGGAGAACTGAATAGGTCTGTCTTGTTTTTGCTCTATGCACAACTCTGCAAATATTTTTAAAACGTGTCCCCACAAATTCTTATTTCGAAAGTACTCACCCCAAACCACGAAGGTTGCTTGCAATACCAACAACAGAACTCGGAGACACATCCTTCAGAGACAGGCTCCCAGGTCAACGGAGTTTCTGATTCTGACCTGCAAGGAAGGGGAGTGAAAGGTCCTGCCCACATGCTGGGATCCTGCCAGGAAATCCTGCCCACAAAGCTCAGTTACACAATGCAGACCAACAGAAAAACTCTCTTGGTAATAGTCACTTCCGGCCCCGTGACATCTCAAACTCAAGCTTAAAGCTTTGGTGGGTGGATGGGGGTGGAGGGTTATAACACGATGAAAAGTTTTGGGAACCCTCAGAGGTCAACAGCTACTCACCAAGATCTGAGCTCATCTCTGAGCTTCTCTTTCCTAGACTTTGGGCTCTTATGTTTGGTATTGAGATCAAGTTTCATCAAGCCTCCTTAGAGAAGACTAGATTAGTTGAGTAGCAGACTTGTGAATGGCCCTGATTGAGGTCACCTACAACCAAAGTTGCTCACTTGCTTCAGGGCTGAGATTTAGGGATAGAATGTTCTTACAGTAGATGAACTCCATTTCACCAAAATCCAAATCTTTCTTTCTTCCTTCCTTCCTTTCTTTCTTTCTTTCCTTCTTTCTTTCTTTCTTTCATTCGTTCATTCTTTCTTTTTTCCCACCTTTACATCCTTCCATTCACGCATACTTTGAACATTTATCAAACCAGATGTGAGGACAGGGAGAGACTGGCATGCATGTGAGAGCTCCATATCATGAGGTTACTCTGTGGAGATGAAGGGAGCTTCTGGTTTCCCCTTCATAGGGCCACCAAATGCCTTAGGGCAGTGCTTCAGTTGAATACAGCCTGGTACAGCTGGCTAAGCAAATGCCATATCCTTACTCAAGGTGGCTATGAGCATCACTGTGTAGTAACATGGAAATACAGAGTCATGTTCTGGAGAGGAAAACACAAGTAATAGATTATCATGTAGTTTAAAGGCTAATTTCTCTAATAGCTAAGAAGACAGTTCCTATGTGGCACAAAAATTCCAGTTCTATTAACACACCTTCAATAACGAAAACAATGAGCTGTACAAAAATGTCTATAAAACAGCACTTATTTAATATTTAAAAGAGTAGGAAGGAACAACCCAAAAGTTCATGAGCTAAAAAATGAATAAACTGATAGTCTGTCCCTCACTGAATACTGTTTGTGAAAACAACATCCTATCGTGTAGACAAAAATTGAAACTATGAAAAATAAAATAAGCCAGTCACAAAACTAGGCCTTCTGGTCCCAGTTGTATGGAGTTTTCAGAACAAGAAGATGAAAAATGACGGCAGTTTAGAGGAAAAGTGTGTGAAGAGGAAGCAGAGGAGTGATGGTGGCTCCAACATTATCTTCTAAGAGGTTCAGTGTGGCTGGATTTATGTTAAGGTCTTTGGTCCATTTGGACTTGAGTTTTGTGCGTGGCAATAGACATGAGTCTATCTGCAGTCTTCTATAAACCATCATCCAATTGTGCCAGTACCATTTGTTGAGGATGCTTTCCTCCCCACATTGTATACTTTTAGATGTTTTGTCAAAATCAGGTGTTCCTAGATGTTTGTTTTAATATCAGGAATTTCAATTTGATTCCATTGGTCTACTTATCTATTCTTGTGCCAATACCAGGCTGTTTTCAGGACTATATCTCTGTAGTAGAGCTTAAAGTCAGGGATGGTGATGCCTCCTGAAGTTTCTTTATTGTACATGGTTGTCTGGGCTTTCCTGTGTCTTTTATTTTTCCATATAAAGTTGATTATTATCCTTTCAAGGTCAGTGAAGAATTGTGCTGGGATTTTAATGGGGATTGCATTGAATATGTGGAATGCTTTTGGCAAGATTGCCATTTTTACTACATTTATCCTACCTATCCAAGAGCATGGGAGATCTTTCCATTTTCTGATAGCTTCTTTCATTTCTTTAAAGACACAAAGTTCTTATTGTATAGATCTTTCACTTGTTTGGTAAGCTTTACCCCAAGATACTTTATGTTGTGTGTGGCTATTGTAAAGGGTGATGCTTCTCTGATTTCTATCTCAACCCCATTGTCGTCTGAATAAAGTAGGGCTACTGATTTTTTTTTTTTTTTTTTTTTTTTTTTTTTTTTTAGTTTATCTTGTATCCTGGTAGTTTGCTGAAGGTGTTTATCAGCTGTAGGAGTTCTCTGGTAAAGTTGTTTGGGTCACTTATGTAAACTATCAAATAGAGAAAGTTTGACTTCTTCCTTTCCAATTTGGATACCCTTGATCTCCTTTTGTTGTCTTATTGCTTTAGCTAGAACTTCAAGTACAATATTGAAGAGATATGGAGAGAGAGGGCAGCCTTGTCTTGTTTCTGATTTTAGAGAAATCACCTTAAGCTTCTTTCCATTCAGTTTGATGTTAGCTGTTGGCTTACTGTATATTGCTCTTATTATGTTTAGGTATGTTCCTGTTATCCCTGATCTCTCCAAGACCTTCATCATGAAAGTGTGTTGAATTTTGTCGAAGGCTTTTTCAGCATCTAGGGAGATGATAATGTGGTTTTTCTTTTTCAGTTTCTTTATATGGTGGATCACATTGATAGCTTTTCCTATGTTAAACCATCTCTGCAACCCAGGGATGAAGCCTACTTGGTCATGGTGGATGAGTTCTCTGATGTATTATTGGATTCGGTTTGCCAGTATTTTATTGAGTATTTTTGCATCAGTGTTCATGACAGATATTGGTCTGTAGTTTTCTTTCTTAGTTGAGTGTTTGTGTGGCTTGGGTACCAAGGTGATTGTGGACTCGTAAAAAGAGTTTTGTAATGAACCCTCTGTTTCTATTGTGTGGAACAATTTGAAAAGTGTTGGTATTAGCTCTTCCTTGAATTTCTGGTAGAATTCTGCACTGAAGCCATCTGGTCCTGGGCTTTTTTTTTTTTTTTTTTTTTTTTTTTGGAAGACTTTCAATGACTGCTTCTATTTCGTTAGGCATTATAGGTGTATTTAAGTTGTCTGTTATTGGTTTGATTTTGGTAAGTGATAGTTATGTAGAAATCTGTTCATTTCCTTTGAATCTTCAAATTTTGTAGAGTACAGGTTTTCAAAGTATGACCTGAAAATTGTCTGGATTTCTTCAGTGTCTGTTGTTATGTCCCCCTTTGTGTTTCTGATTTTGTTAATTTGCATGTTCTCTCTCTGCTTTTTGGTTAGTTGGGATAAAGGTTTGTTTATCTTGTTGAATTTCTGGAAAAAGCAAATGTTTGTTGCATTGATTATTTGTATTGTTTTCCTGGTTTCTGTTTTATTGATTTCAGCACTCAAATTGATTGATTTCCTGGCATCTACTCCTCCTCCAGGGTGAGTTTGCTTCTTTTTGTTCTAAGGCTTTCAGTTGTGCTGTTAATTCTCTAATGTGAGTATCCTCTGTTTCCTTCATATGGACACATAATGCAATGAACTTCCCTCGTAACACTGCTTTAAAGGTGTCCCATAAGTTTGGGCATGTTGTGTCCTCATTCTCGTTGAATTTTAAGAAGTCCTTAATTTCTTTCTTTATTTCTTCTTTGACCCAGGAATGGTGCAATTGCACATTGTTCTGTTTCCATGAGTTTGTAGGGTTTCTGCAATTTGTGTTGTTGAATTCCAATTTTAAAGAATGGTGGTCTGATAAGATACAGGGGACTATTCCTTTTTTTTTTTTTTGTATCTGTTGAAGTTTGTTATGTCACCTAGTATGTGGTCGATTTTAGAGAAGGTTTCATGTGGAGCAGAGAAGAAGTTATATTCTTTTGTGTTTGGATGGAATGTTCTATAGATGTCTGTTAAATCCAACTGACACATAACTTCTGTTAGTTCTTTTGTTTCTTTGTTAAGTTTCTGACTGGTGGTCCTGTCTAGTGGTGAGAGTGGCGTCTTGAAATCTCCCACTGTAAGTGTGTGAGGTTTTATGTGAGCTTTGAGTTTTAGTAGTGTCTCTTTTACGAATGTGGATGCCTTTGTATTGGGGGCATAGATGTTCAGAATTGAAACTTTGTGCTGATGGTTTTTTTCCTGCGATGAATACGAAATGACCATCTTCACCTCTTTGATTAATTTTGGTTTGAAGTCTAACTTGTTAGATATTAGGAGACCTGCTTGTTTCTTGGGTCCATTTGATTGGAAGATCTTTTCCCAACTCTTTACCCTGAGGTAATGTCTATCTTTGAAGCTTAGATGTGTTTCATGTATTCAGCAGAAGGATGATGATAATTTTTAAGTCGTGTTCAGGTCTAGTTGGTGTAGAGTCCCTAGATTCTGGTAGTGTTATGCTTGTCTTTCTATTCTTAGGTATTTTCTTGTATTGCCTTCTTCCCATTGCTTCTTCCAGTAGGTGTAGGTGGGGTCTCTCTCTCTCTTTCTCTCTCTCTCTCTCTCTCTCTCTCTCTCTCTCTCTCTCTCTCTCTCTCTCTCTCTCTCGTACTCCCCAGTTGGGCTTAGGAGGGACAGAGGTTCAATGTCTGTAGCTTTGTATGGTCCAAGCTCTCTAGGAGGTCTCTCCTCAGGCTGAGGTCGGACTATGGGGGTCAAAGATCAGGCTCTATCAGTAGACTAGCAATGGGGGTCAAAGATCCTGAAGGCTGGAACTCAGTAAGTTCCAAGCTCCGATAGGCTGATAGGCAGATCTAGCCTGGGCCTGGCACTCTCCAGCTGTGGCCTCTTTAGCAGAAGCTGGGTGATGAGGGTCAAGGATCCAGCCTGCAGGGGCTCAGGATGGCCCCAAGGGGATAGGCTGATCTCTGGGAAGGGCCAGGGTATCTCCAGTAGAGGACCAGCTGTGTGGGTCAGAGACCAGGCAGGTGTGGATTCCTGTTGGTCCTGCATGGATAGGCAGGACTAGTGTGCTCAGAACAGCTCCAGGAAGTTCCCTGAAGGTGGCAGGATTGTTGGCTCCACCATATGTCCCAGTGCTCAACCAGAGCAGTGGGATGGTGGGCAGGGTAGGGCACAGGGTAGAGGGAATGCAGGCTCTTGGTGGGGGTGAGTTGGTGTGTATCAGAGCACCAGGAGCGCTCTCGATGTGGACAGGACACAGGGGGAGCCAGATCCAGGGCCAATCCTGGGATTTCCCGTGGGGGGGGCATTCCAACCAAATTGGTCCCAGACTCACCTCTAGGAGAGGCCTGGCAATGGAGGTCAAAAAAAAAAAAGGTGTGTGCTTTCTATTTATTTAAAGTTTCTATTCTTATCCATCCTTATATTCCTTTGCTAAATATTTCTTGAGAGCTTGCAATTGCCAAACTATGATCCCAGTGTCTTGTATGCACTTAGAATAACCCAGTGATTCTCAATAGTGTGTCCTGAGGGTCAGTGTGGATGAGGGACTGGCCCTAGATCACTTCACATAAGACAACAAGCCAAGGCTGAACAAAACCTGTGGGGCTATGGATCTATAGTCTTGACCGCTGTGCCTTGATGCCAAAAGTACACTTATGACTTAACTGTGGGACATCAGGGGAAGCTTCCATCTCCTGGTAATTTATCTACCTTTCCTCAAATAGGTACCCACACAAGCCTTCCAACTGGCTTCTGCTGTGTTTTTCAGACCTCAAGGAAGGATGTAACGGAGTACCATATGGAGGGGTCAGGGAGTCAGATAGATGGCTTAAAGCCTTGGGATTCCAGCGAGAGACACTGGCTGGATAATGGAACACTGAAAGCTGATTTTTCTTCCAGTGCAGAGTCCTTTCTGGAAAAGCCCTGCTTATCCAGGAGTTAAGACCCAGGTCTCCTGGCATTTACCTGGAGACATGGATTTAGTTGTGCCTAATGGAGTAGAGTGACATTTGGAAGAAGGTTGTCCCCAAGCATTGTGCAGTATAGTGAAGAGCCAGGAGAGCTTTCTCCATACAGGACTTTCCTTACATCCTGCTAGAACCTGAAACTGTGAGCTGAAGAGACAAGGGAGATTACAAAGTGTCAGTACCCGAGTCCTCCGTAATCACTTGCCTGACAGCTACTCTGTAATTCAGAGTGTTTTGGGTTTCCCAGAACCAAGAAATTACTCTCTATTTTATACACACACACACATAAACACACACACACACACACACACACACACACACACACACACACACACTTATAGGCACAATTTATTTATATGTAGAATTTATTTGTTGAGAGTGTGTATGCGGTCTCTCTCTGTGTGTGTGTGTGTGTGTGTGTGTGTGTGTGTGTCTGTGTGTTTGTGTGTGTAACATATACATGTGTTTTGGAGTAGCCATTTCTGACAAGTACAGGTATAGTGCAAGTAGTTTTACACAGTAGCATAAGGGATTTTGTTAGTTTTGTCTCTAGTCTCTCACCTAAGCTGGAGTGCAAAAACACATCCCCACAGCTTCTTTCACAGATCTCAGAATGAGAATGGTAGTGTTGGTGCTATCAGTTACTGGCAGTCATCGTAGAACCATGCAACCCCAGTGCTCTTGTGTGAGTTCTGCCTGCCAGGACCTCCTGTCTACTCATGATGGAAAGCTTCCTGAAGCAGAACAAGTTCATCTACTGTCCTCTAATCCTGGTGTGACTCTTAGTAATTGACTAACTAGAGTAGTCAAAGAACTACCCTAACTTCTCTTTGTGGAGTAGCTTTGAGACACTCCTTTGCACTTTTTCCTTTGGCATTGACCCTGATCACGCACAGCACTAGCTCACTGAATAAGAAGGCCTTCACTGTCCATTTTCCTTCCTTTTCATTATTTATCACCAACCCTCTATCTCTCTAAATAAATTCCCACTGCAATGCTTGTCTCATTTTTTTAAATCAAGACAACCATTGTAAGATGAAGAACATATATCCCCAGATCAAATCACTATGTATCTGCTAAGAGTTGAGGTATTCGTAAACTCTCCTCAAACCTTCTAATGTGACTGTGTGATATATTAGTAAAATAAAGCCACTGTGGTGGATGCTAATCCAATCTGATTGATGTCCTCATGGAAGGAATCTAGGGCATTCAAAGTGATACCACTGGTAAGTGTGCATAGTGGACTCACCACATGTATAGGGGAATGAATTGGGGATCCTACAGAAAAGCATGAAAGAAGGTTTGAAAGAAAATTAACAATAGTGACAACATGAGCTTAGATGATCAGGCTCCATAAAACAAAATGAAAAAAATTAACAATCTGTATTAAGTAAGCCCTGCTTCCCACCAAGTCTGTATAGCTTGCTAAGGCAGTCCAGATTGAATAAAATACAAGCACAAGCCATTTTTTTAAAATAAATTTTTATTTAAATTAAAATTAAACTTATTTTATATAACAAAGTTATCATCTCTTGCATAGTGTGCTTATTTGTTTTACTAGCAGGACAGTCAATCATCCATCTACACCCTGTGGAGGTGGCATCTCATAATGCTGGATCTCAATCTCCATATATCCCTTTCTAATGCCCATAGATTCATCTTCAGAAAAAGACAAAGTCTTTGGTTTGATTTCCAGAGGAATAGTTTTTTGATGTTAAAAAATTGAGAGCAGTGACAAATGCCTTTAATCCCAGCAGAGACAGGCAGATCTCTATGAATTCAAGGCCAGCTTGATCTACAGAGTGAGTACCAGGACAGCTCCAAGACTACAGAGTAACCCTGTCTTGCAAAACAAAACAAAATTGAGAGCATAAAATTAAACATTTCTCTTATTACTTTTGTATAGTATGCTACACAATTGTTGTCTTTCCTTATTGTACAGCATGCCGCATGATTCTATGTTCTCAATAACAAGATGATTTATTTTGGCAACAACTTCTGTGGCATATCCCTTTTCTTGGATCCAGGCTCTCAAACATGTGCCTCCTGATCAAAGCTCAAAATGTTCCCTCTGGGTTGTTCTTTCTGCAGTTTTCTTGGCTCTGAGCTCAGTCCAAAAGGCAACTTTCTTGTCTTTAAGCCTATGGGATGACTGTGTTGGGACTCTAATCTGCAGATAACCCTTCCTTCTGTTTATACTGTGGACAATGGGGTAGCCCTTCCCCATTGGAATTCCTGTGAACAGAATAAAAAAGGAAAGTTCCAAATAAATTGTGCTGTCCCCATGGTTCTTGGAGATGTGCAAGGATGTCCTAGCTTATCAATGCCAAGAAACCATAACCATCCACAGATGGACAGGTCTCTGTCTCCTGGAAAGTTCTCTCTCTCTCTCTCTCTCTCTCTCTCTCTCTGTCTGTCTGTCTGTCTCTCTCCCTTTCTCATCTTGTTATGAGTTAGATATTACATTTTCTGCAAATCTTCATGTGTTACAGGTTGATAGTAATCTGGAAGCTAGTGGAATAGAGTGTGCAGCATACTTGGAAAAAAACATCATGAAGGCTTTGATTTCACTCTTCATATCATGGCCTCCTGATGGCTAAGAGACCAGAAGCCATTTTCTCCCAAGTGCTCCTACCATGATGCTCTGACTTACCACAAATGAAAAGTCCAAGGGAAACTCAGAGCTCAGGAAAACTTCCATTCTTTAAGATGATAAACATTAGGAATTTTGTCTAAGTGTTTGAAGGCAAACACCTAAAACTTTCTGAGGTGTGGATCACCCTGTGACTAAGCAGGTGTTTCAGTATGGAATACTTTTTAACAGTTTGTGAAGGAATTTGGAAGTTTGGAGTAAGGGCTCTATGAAACTCAGAATGGAGTTAGCAGGGGATTCTAGTAGGTTCTAAATGGAAAGAAGACATTGAAGCCAAGGATATAACATTTCAGATGGGAATGGGGCCTTTATGAGGAACTTGACTAGTGTTCATTCTATTTACATTTGTCCATGCCCCAAGCTTTTTTGATAGGGTGATTGATTTCAGAGATGGGGACTGTGAAACTGATGTACTTGATCAACAGTATCAGTTTCCCAGGCAATGTCAGGGTATTTTTTTTTTTATTTTGATTACATTTACAGGGAGATTTAAGGGGGAAAATCACAGCATAAAGACTTGAAAGATTTAGTTTTTCACAATAAACATCACTACCATAGGAAGATGCAAGTCTTCTAAAAGATAAAATAAAAAGATGAAGTTATCTGAGGATGTCTCAGGAATCTACAAGATGGGCCATCACAAGGTTATCACTTGTTTTAAGATATTGCGTGAGGTTATGTCATTAGGTATAACTTTGTCTACAGTAAAGTGTAAAGAATTGATTCTGTAGGGCTAATTTCCCTGTGTTCATATACCCAGAAGCTTTACAGCCAATGGCCCATGGTGCCTAACTACATCTCAAGTTACAGTTATATCTTGGCATTGTCCCATGACACTGGGTTTGCAGGCATGTGAAATGCAAGGTTTATGGGGTCATCAAGGTTGCTACCTAGATTTTGAATGAAAGCATGTGAGGCCATCAAGTGTGTGGTAGGAAACCTAAGAGCATGACACATGAAACTATGAGAATAAAGTGACATTTTGATGGAGACCCAAGTAAGTTAAAAATGCCAGGACTTGGAACATGTGCCTAGTAAACATCCAGGTCATGAGTAGATCAAGTTTGTCTTAGTCATTGTTCTATTGCTATAAAGAGACACCATGGCCAATCAACTCTTATGAAATTAAGTATTTAACTAGGGCCTTGTTTACAGTTTCAGAGATTTAGTCTATTATTGTGGCAGTAGTATGGCAGCATGCATAGAACCAGAATGGTAGCTGAAAAGCTACATCCTGATCCACATTTAGAGAGATTGGGTCTGGCATGGGCTTCAAAGACCTTGTTGAAGGAATGATACACTTCCCTCAATAAGACCACACCTCCAAATCCTTCTAATCCTAGCAAGAATCCCATTCCTTGGTGACTAAATACTCAGCTATATGAGCATATTTTATACCCATATGTTTTATTCATTTATACACAGAATCCAAGAGAGGCCTCAGAGGGTACAGGCAGCAAGGCCTTAGGAAAATGTACTTCCAAGCTTTTCAGAGCTCATGTATGTCAACAGATCCCTGGATATTCAAAAAGGAATTTAGGATTTAAATTCTATCTTTTGGATTCTGGACTTTCTTTGGTTTGATTTCTCATTGCTATTTCCATGTTCCTCCCTTAGAATAGGAATATTTGACATCTTGGAATTTGTTACTTCTTTATTTGAGTGGATTCTCATGGCAATGGTTTACCTGAGACTAGGAAGTCATTGGGTCTTGACATCAAAGCAATATTAAAAGTGGTAAGAAGTTGGGAATTTGTGGAGATGAGATTTTGATATGGATATGAGCTTCTAGTATCATAGGCAAGTTGTAATGTAGAAGTTAGTACTACCCACTCATGGATTGAAGCCTTGATCCCCACCTGATGGTGCCATTGGGACATGGCAGAAAAATAATAAAGAAGGACTTGTTGGAGGAGGCTGATCATGAGAGACTTGCCTCTGAGGATTGTGTTAGGATCCTGGTCCTTTTCCCCCTTCACAAGCAACAGGATATAAGGAACATTGACCTAACATATGCTCCCCACATGATGCTCTGTTCTGACACTAAAGTTAACAGACACAACAGTCAAAATGGAAACAACTTGGCCCGAGTCAAAGTTCACATTCTCAACTCAAGCTGAAGTATCACACAAATCTCATCACAACTACATACCAGATTAAGCTAGCTCTCATTGTTGGAATGTTATTACCACAAGGACAGAAGAAGGATGATTACTCAATCACTAGAAAATTACCCCTTCCTAATAGGTATGACCAACTGCACCATACCTTCAGGCCTGGCATCACTGCCACCAGACTTACCCATTCCGGGCAAAGTTGCCCCAGAATTTCATCACCATCTTGCTGAGATTGGTTTCTTCTTCTGAAGCACCCTCTGTGAGGAAAATAAATTTAAAAATTACCCACTTAAGATGCAGAAACATGGAGGAGGACCTAAGCCCTCCACCAAATGATGTGACAGACTTTGATGAACCCCATGAGAGGCCTCACTATCCTTGGGAGGTGGGTTGGGGGGCATGAGAAGGTGGGAGGGAGAGGGAAAGGGGGGGCTGATAGGTAAAGCAAGATTGTTTTTAATTTTTAAAAAAATTAAAAATAAAATTAAAAAAGAAGTAAAAACAGATTTAAAAAGATGTGGTTAATGATCATCAGCAGCAGAATCTAAACAGATTTAATAAATTTAGTCTTGTTTATGAACATATCAGCCTGAAGGGGTCTGATCTACCCTGATTTCTAAGGGACAAATGGGGTCAGGCCTGGTTAATATGTGAGGGGGAGAAATGCACCCTTAGCTTTATTGAATAGTCACTGAGCCAAAACCTGCCTTTAAAAAAGAGCTGGGTGAGTGTGTCCTCGATGTAAAGTTTAGAGGAATATTCCAGATGATCTCTGCATGTATCACTCATATTATCCTGCTTGACAACCATTCCCATTGGGGTCCAATGGCAACAAGACTCAGTTTCCTCATTTTTGCCACTAGTATTGCTGGCCCTTACGTCTATTTTCAATGTCCTACACATACAACTCTTTATAGAATCTGAAAACAGTGAAAACTGGAGATTCCTAGAGAAACTAGGGTGCCATGAATGATACGCCAGAGGTCATACATTATATACAATTGTTGAAAAAAAAGGTATTGAAGACCTTTGTGAAAGGATCGCTAAGTATCATATTATTAAGCTCATTTAAATGTATGCTATATATTAGATATCTAGATGGGTAGGAACATGCTAAGCCTTATTTAGGTTAAGAAAATTTTCTAACTCTTCTAATATTTATGGAAGTAAAATCAAATACTGACATTCTTGCCATAATGTAGGGCATGTGAATGACTTTCCAATTCTCTTATTTGTGTCACAGGTCAGGATTCTGAGAATGACTATGCCTAGGGTAACACAATCCCATCACATGTACTGAAGAAGCAGAAAGGCTGGGTATTGTTCCACAGCTGAGCCCTGTTACAGAGAGTCAGAAAGCCAGTCTTAAAGGAAAAACTTCCTCAAGGTCATAAAGCCAAAACCCAAACACAGGCATCAGATCACCAAGGGCACAATCAGAAAAGAGATATTACCTTTTAAAAACGGGGCTCCCCATACAGAGAAGAGATCATCACCATGGTCCCCTATCATAGTCTTGGGTCTCATGTCTGATACAAAGCTTGGGCGATACTGGAACTCATACATATAGGTGGGAGCTCCAGCATCTGAGGAGACATGGATTCATGCACAATTCATATTTACAGACACATACCTGGATGGTATCTAGGCCTTATGCCCTGTAGTTGAAACCACTCTTTAGTGGAATAGATTTAGGATGGCCCAGTGACTTGCTTAGGCTGCACAGCTGGTTGATGTTGACCTAGGACTTGAATAAGATACTTACTGAGTGAACAGTGAATGGATGCAGTGACTGCATGGGATGAGTGTCAGTCATGACACCTGTTTACTGATTCCAAGATCTATAGCCTCACAGTTGTCTTTCATCCAGCCTAGCTCTGGGCACTCCCAGGGTTTTTCTCAGCTCTTCAGATAAGAGTAAAGGAAATGATGACACATAAAGAAGAATCCATGCTGAGATGGAATGATTCCATAAAACTGGAGGTGCACAGTTCATCTCTAACTTCATTGTTAGCTGAGTACAAGTTCGTTTTTTAAAGATTTTTTTCCGGACATATTCAGATCAGTTTCCCCTCCTCCAACTCCTCCCTGATCCTCCCCACCAAGCCAAATGCACAGCATCTCTTTCTTCCTCTCATTAGAAAACGAGAAAAGAGTAGGACAGAACAAACAAATGAGCAGGAAAAAAGAAGAGCCAAAGAAAGCACAAGAAACACACACAGGCACAGAGACACTCACACACAGAAATTCCATAAAAACACAAAATTGGAAACTATAATATATAAGCAAAAATGCCCAGACAAAACATTATGTGGAAAAAAAGACCCTCCATAATTGTCTTTGTCGTCTGCCTGGACATCGGGCCTACCCTCAAGAGTTGATTGTATCCTGAGTGAGACTCTGTTGAACAAAACTACGTTTTCCTTTGAGACTGGTTATGAATTGGAGATAGCTTCTGGGCTAGAGAAGCAGTACTATGTCCACATGCCCTCGCAGCCCTGGACCTGGGAAGACCCTCTGCTGCCACAGACTCTGAGCTTACTAGTACATCAAATCTGTTGTATTTAGGAAGCCTTGTTTCCTTGGCAACCTCCATCCCTTCTGCCTCTTAGGATCTTTCTGCCTTCTCTTTAACAATTGTCCCTGATCCCTGAGGTGAGGGATTCAACAATAGTCATAATAGTGTAATAAATATCCACATATTAGACATAGTGGAAAAATTCAAAATGCTGAAATATGTGTTATTTTACCAGAAAATGTTCCTACTCTATTGCAGGATATATGTATGTATGTATGTATGTATGTATGTATGTATGTATGTATATGTATATTTACAACTACATATACACACATACACCTTTATACATTTATTATTCTCCTTCATCATACATGCGTTTGAGGGAATTTTGTGTACATTAAATACATTGTCATTACTTTAGACCATGAGATATCCATGCATAGGAG
Organism: Phodopus roborovskii; assembly: GCF_943737965.1. Classification (NCBI taxonomy): domain Eukaryota; kingdom Metazoa; phylum Chordata; class Mammalia; order Rodentia; family Cricetidae; genus Phodopus; species Phodopus roborovskii. The sequence continues at coordinate 4,422,116 of NW_026126487.1, read as the reverse complement.
TGGATGATAACAACATGTTTTATCACAATATAGGATAAGGAATAATTTAATTAACTCACAACTCTATCACCATAGCTTTAGGCAATCCTGTGACTCTGCAATCCACCTATGAAACAGTGCTCCAAGGTCAAGTAGCACTTCCTAGAAAGACAGTTTAACCTTGCCCGTGTTGCACAGACATTTTAGAAAGGGGATTCTGATTGTAACTGTGCAGAGAACTTTTTGAATGAGAACATATTTTAGGAAGCATACAGCAGAAGATATTTGTAAACATTTTTGTTTGAAACAAATGCTTTTGCCTTTATTTTTATTAGTTCATCAAAAACTTGTGCAAAGTGTTTTGATCATACTCATTCCCACTTCTAATTGCTCCCAGACCTACTGCTCCTACCCACTCAATTTCCTTATTTTTTTTTTAACCAGTCAAATGAAATTTGTGCTTTCCAAATATTCTTGGATGCATGGCTTCCTCTAGAGCATGGCCGACTGGCAGTAGGCAGAAGAAAATGAATCACCACCCTAGAGCCCTGCATTCAGGAAATGAGCCTTCAAAATGAGCAGAAAATAGCAACTTTCCATGACAATCAAAAGCTACAGTCCTTGTTACCCCTGGTGCTGCCTTACATGAATGGCTAGAGAGTTCTTTAAGTTGAAACTTCAAGACAACATACATAACATGAAACATGTGACAGTCAGTGCTATAAAATGAATCACATGTGGCACACTTTAGGACTGTAGTGTAGACATGGATACAGTTTTACCCTACATAATACAAAGAGTCAACAGAAAATTATGCTAATGATTATAGCTGAGATAACCCCTCAAGTAGAGTTAAAATAAGCAGCCATCCATTGATATAAATTTTTACATAAAAGATATAAAGTGTGTGTTCATTAAAGGGTAGAGTCATAAAGTAATCATATTATCAGAGGAGATAGGGAGCATTCAGGATCTTATGGCCATTAACATTTATGTTATCAAAGTTACACTTTTACCAGCTTACTATAGGCTGTTAGAATTATACTAGGGGTAAATGAGATGGCTCAGGACTGAAGCCCTGAATTCAATTCCTAGAATTCCTATGATGGAACAAGAGAACTGACTGCCACTCTGACTTTCACTTTGACATGCTGGCATGGGTACATGGCAAACACACAAGCACAAAAGGAAATAACATACCTGTAAAAGTACAATGGTAGATGTAGAATTTATGGTAGACACAAAGCAAAAGTCTTCAGTAAATCCATAACCCCAAACTAAAGGCATACTCCTTCAGAAAAGTAGAAAACCACAAGGAAAGGTACCGAAAGAGGAAGACAAAATTATAAAAGAACTATAACAGAATTACCAAAGTAACAATAATTAAATCTTTGAAGAAAAATTATTTTCAATACAAATTATGAAATCAAGGAGATGGATTGAATGGATTTTTAAACATACAAGGTCCACAGGCTTATTATCTTAAAGCAAATGAAGTTTGGAAGAGAAGGGAGGGAAATGGATGGAATTTGAAGGGGAAGCTAAACAATAGGAATGGTAGCAGTGGTTACATTAGACCACACAGTCTGAGTTCAAAAACATAATGAGCTGGACATAATGAGGTGGCTCACCCCTGTACTCTAGGAACTTTGGAGGCTGAGTGAGAAGAATTACTAGGGACTAGAGAGCTGTCAAGAGATACTCAGTAGTTTCTAGGCCATTCTGAACTACAGTGTGAAGCCTTATCTCAGAAGAAACAGATAAAGACATCATGTTGATGACAGGGTCAAATCACCCATAGCACATAACAATGACAAATACAGACACAACATCAGGGCTCATAAGTTTATAGAACAAACAGTGGAGGCTGAGAAGGGGGAGACAGGGTGTAATGACTACCACAGTAAACTGCTCTACAATACACACATTTACAACAATGGACAGATCATTCAGAAAGAAAATTCACAAGCAGTGGGAGACTTGATAACATACTGAGGCAAAGAGACTAAGCACAAATATACAGAATTGTGTAGACTAAGTTTTTGTCAACAATAGTTTTGACACAAACTATAGTGACTTGAGCTGGTGAGGGCAACTATAAGGAAATCTAATAGCAATAAACACCTGATTAAGAGAGGAAAATTTTCAAACAACCTAAGAGTACACACCAAAGTTCAAAGAAAGCTCAAAGAAATAACAAAGTCAAAGATAAAGGGAGAAGTTTGATATTTTAAAAAATAAGGAAGTTAATCAATACTGATTTGGGTTTTTGTTTTTTAAAACAGGACAAAAGAAAAGAAACAAACAAACAAACAAACAAACAAAACACCCCAAAACCAAAGCAAGCAAACAAAAAGCACCCTAAACCGATAAACCTAGTAACCACAGAAGAGGGAAGATCTAAATCAATTTGAATACTCAAAACCAGTAATGAAAGAGGAAACACTACAATGGAGGCCACAGAGACAGAATCTGTCATAAGAAATTACTATAGACAAATACATGCATAAGAATAAGTAACTGAGTAGGAACAGAGGCTGTTAGGAGGACCCAAGCCTCCCTGGACCCTTGGGCAAGTGATAAATTGTTAAAATCTTTGTGATCACTGTTCCTGGTAAGGTCACATTCTATTTAGTTCTTTTGAAGGAGAACTTCCTGATGATAACTTTCTATAAATTAGCAAATATGGGAATTGATGGGAGCGTTCTACCCCTCCATTAGCTGAACTGAACTCTTACTGAACTGGAGGGTTGTCAGTCATCCAACTGGACTACATCAATGCCAGCAACAGACATCTTGTGCAATTCATATATACCTGGAGAAATCTACATAATGTTGGCAGTCACTTGACTATACTAATTTTACTAATTAGAACTAAATAATACTAAATTTAATCCAGGTGGTACTACCAGTGAATGCTTAAAAGTACAGCACATAGGTTAAAGAAAGTGAACACACAAATGTAAAAATGTACGCAAAGACATCTCCTGCTTTTGGTGTTAAAGATTGCATTTAAAATATCCAGAGTACTCACAGTGGTTTATTAGTTTAATAAACTATCAGCTCCAATTCCAGTGTATTTTGTCCTCATACAAAGGAGAGAAATTACCTAAAAATTGTGTCATCAAGATTATCATGAGCAAGAACAAAGCTGGAGCTAGCACACTGCCTGATTTTAAACTCCATTCTGAATCCATGGTTACTAAACAGTGTGGTAGTTGCTTTACCCATGTGCATACATCGAACAATGAGATATAATGAAGACCAGAACACAGACAGGTACTGACTGCTGTTTTACAAAGGTGGCAAGAATATAGAATAAGATAAAGCATTCTCTTCAGTCAATGATGTTGAGAAAACCAGATTTCTACATTCATAAATTAAGCTAAAATGGAGAAAAGACAAATATAAGTTCAGAAAGCCCCAATTACAAGTAGAAATCATAAAGGAAAACCAAAAATTCTTGCCACAGAAAAGAGTTGCTTAGATTTAGCACCAACATTATGAATAACAAGTGAAACAGACAAATGGGATAATATTAAACTAAACAATTCTTCACAGCAAAGAAACCAATAGCAGTGTGTGGAGACAGCCATTGGAAGAGAAAGCTATTTGAGATCTTTCTATATGGCATGTGTCTACTCAAAAATCATATGAGCAATTCAAATGATCAGTAGCAATAAGCAAATAAATAAAATCAAAATGAAAAAAAAAAAAAAAAAAAAAAAAAAAAAGGCCAGACGCCTGGAATACTAATTTGTAATGGGAGACATATATGTGGAAATAAACAGTAGATTCTTTCTTCAGGTCCCTGATATCAGTAGCCCTTGGAAGCTGGCTAGGTTTCCAGTACCAGGTATGAGTTCACTCCTGATGAGTGAGAGTTAAGTTCAGTTAGACAGTTTTTTGTTGTCATTGGTTGTTATTGACGTGTGAGTGCTACTTATGCACCTTTATGCATATCATTCGATGCTGCTAGTTTTCATGGTTCATAGATGGTTCAAGACAGAGTATCTGGGAGGAGATGGAGGGAGACTTGTAAGTATCCAACTTAAAATAATAATGAAGGTCTTTTCTCATGATCCAAATAGATTTCATCGAGAAGTGAAAATAGAAAATTGTAGGATACATGTAAAGAAAATGGAATCTTTTAAATACTGTCGTGATGAATGAAGAGTGATGTGGAGTTCCTAAGAGACTGAGAGCAAAGCCACAATATTGCCCAGCAGTGTCACTACTGGGTGTTTGCTTCCAATATCTGGGAAGAGATTTCTGAGATGCCTGTACCCTATGTTCACTGCAGCACCATGCACTATAATCACATTATGGAATCAACTGTGTCCATCAATATCAGAGGACAAGGAAAACACAGATGTGTAGACAGTGGAGTTGTGTTTAACCTTAAAAAGGAAACTGTTACTTTTACTGTGTGGGGTGAATGGGAGAGCATCAAGCATGTCAAATACTAGAGCATGGAAAGGTAAGTGCCCTTGAGCTGGGCTTGGGGAAGGGGGGGGACAGTAGGAGAAAGAGCAGGGAAGAAGGGGAGGGGGAGGAGAACATGAGGGATCAGTATGGTGGAATTGGGAGAGCAAGAAAAGAGATACTTTAATAGAGGGAGCCATTATGTGCTTAACAAGAAATCTGGCACTAGGGATATCTCCAGGGATACACAAGGATGACCCCAACTAAGAATCTAAGCAATAGAGTGGGGGGGGGCTACTTTAGATGCCCTTCCCCTATAATGATATTGATGACTGTGCTCATGTTTGCAATAGGCAACTATGTCATAAACCTACCAATCCCTGTGGAAGAGCCCTTAGCCAATAAGAGATGAGTATATACAGCTCTTTTGCTTCTGGGAGAGAAAAGCCTTAAGAAAACCCTAAGCTGCAACTATCTAAGTTGGTCACATGCTAGGCAATTCCCTAGGTTGGCCTCTCTTTTCTAAATGTTACTTCACCCCTCTATGGTTTTCTATCTCCTAGATTAAACTGCTCGTAAGCACTTTTTTCATAGGTTCCTACTGATACAAGTGAAACTAAAGATTATAGGTCATAGGGAACTGATGGGAGATGTCATTCTGTAAATATGTTTTTCTTATTGGTTAATGAATAAAGCACGGTTGGCCAATAGGAAAGCAAGATAGGTGGGACTAGGAGACTAGGAGGAGAGAGGAAGAAGGAGGTTGGAGATTCAAGATGGAAGACTGAGAGAGCAGAATGCTGGCCCATCTCTCTGGTAAGATGATACCATGTGGAAATACTTAGATTAACAGAAATGGGTTAATATTTAAGACAGAGCTAGCTGATAAAAAACAAGTAACTGGCCTACAGCATTATATCAAATACAGTGTCTCTGTGTGTTATTTGGGACAAACAAGGCGGAGAGCCCAGGCTGGCAGAAAAAACATACTCTTAACAGGGAACCAGACTTTGAGGCCTGAACTTCCACAGATTTGATAGCTTACTATTTCCAGAGGTAGGTGTTTCAGAGGCCTAAGTGGTGAGCCTGTATCCCCCTCCCATACAACACCAAGACTCACCTCTGTGGCCACGAGATACAGTCATAGATGGGACACCAAACATCACATCTCCCATTAAGTCCAGGAGAAGGTCTTTCTTTTTGATGGAGTCCTCTGTCCCTGATAAACATTTCTCAATGGCAGCTGGAATCAGACTCTCAGAGATGTTCTAAAATGGACCAGAAAGTGATGAGAGAAAAGTATTTCTGGGAAAGGGGATAAAGAAGCTCATGAGATTTGCTTGTCAGTAACATTTTCTTTAGCCTACCAGCCCAGAACATCTAGTGACCTACAGAAAGGAGCAGCCCATGTGTCAGAAGGCAAAGCACTCAAAATTCATAAATATTGTGGGGCCCACTTGTCTGCTTTGCCTCACAAGAATTAGCTACAGAACCCCTAGATATGCTGATTTTTGCTGGTGATAGCTTCCATCTTTTGCTAGCTTTCCAAAGGAATCTTTTTCTCAACAATATGTTCCAGATACTGGAATTTTTAAGCAAAAAATGACAAATGAATTTTTTCATTGTACTACAGTATGCAAACCAGAAAACAGGGGCAGAAACACAGGTATAAGTACTTTTAGCCACTGACTTGGTGTGTCTGAAGGCAGGCACCCACAATTATTTGCTTCTCAGCTGAGTCTCATGATTCTCTAAATTCTTACAAGGATTGGGAAAGACTGCCAAAGAAGGGAAGCGATCCTCTTCTGGTCCAGTTTGTCTTCAGAAAGTGGAAAACCTATCATCTGTTAAATGCAATGATTAACATTTGTGAATCACATGGAATTAACAGGGAGAAACAAAAGTTCAAACAACCAAACCAATATAGAAGGAAACTCCTTTACCAGGCCTTGTTACATGTGAAATTCCACGTTTGAAGAGAATGCACATTTCACATTTATTACATGTTAGCTATTATATATAGTACATTTATACTATATATAATTTATTTAAAGGAAACTCACAGTAATCCTTCAGTGAATGAGTGGTATTCAGGCTAGGATTCAGGCTAGGTATTCAAGTGTTGGGACTACAAGGAGAACACAAGTCCTGACCTACATCATAGGGATCTGTAGAAGCCAGAGTCAGGTCAACCACTGCAATTCTTTTGCAGGTAGAGCTACAACAACTTCTGTGTGTCTAGACCCTATCAAATGTCTCTTCTAAGAAACTTGATCCTATTTTTGTACAGCTTCCATCAGCTAAAGACCATCCCAGAGCCCTAGCATGACACTAATCTTTCTTCAGTGCCTGCCTGCAAAACTCTTTAAAAATAATATGCAGCTCACTGGCTTAGTGGCTGAGTTTTTCTTTGAGCTATGAAAGACAACCATCCTTCTTTACCTTTAATTCAGTCTGAAGAGATTTTTATGGATCTCAATAATGAAGTACCAGGAACATCCATGAAAATCTATACAACCCAATAGTTACAGATAGTGGAAGTTACATTCTCCATCCTGAATCTCCTCCTCCTTCTTCTCCCTAGATGACCCTTGTTAGTCCATCTGCCTCACTGTCATCTCTACAGTCACACCCAGCCTGGGAATTTTAGGATTCCTTAAGGAATGATAGTATCTAGGGAGAGGATTTTCCAGGGTCTTCCCAGAGGAGAGTCAGGCCATTCTGGAGAATGTGTCCATGGAAATATGATAGTTGTGACAGTTTTTCTGGGCTGGTTGGAGACTGTGATGAGAAAGGATGCACAAAAATAAAGGTGGGTTGTATGGGCTGAGGCTGTATGGGTACCACTAAGAGATGTGTATGTTCTCACCATTTGCATGCTCCAGCCAAACCCTTGCTTGTTGATGCCCACCATGTAGGGGACAGTGTTGAAATTCTTCTCAGCCAGGATATCTTCTGGTGTCTTTGGCAGCACCATTCCATCAATCACAGTGGGAAGGAAAGGGTAGCTCTAGGGAAGATAAAAATGCTATCTCTGAGATTACCCTTCCCCAGGTAACATCAGAATCTGCTTTCTATTTGTCTCAAAGCTTGGTCAACTCACAGACTCAATGGCTGTGGCCACAGGAAGTCAGGGTCCTAAATTGGAGCAAGTCTATGAATTGCTAAAAATATAACTGTGCCAGGGGAGCCAGAAACAATAGTGGCAGGTAATGGGTATTGGTCTTAAGCAAAATAATATATATATATATATATGTATATATATATAATTTTACATATATGTATATATACACATATGTATATATAAATAATATATAAATTATTTATATATTTATATTAATTATTTATATATAATGTAATATAATAATTAATTATATATAAATATATAATATATATAGAATTTTATATATGTATATAAATTGCATATAATTTGTAATTATATATATTATGATTTATAAATGATATACGTGTGTGTGTGTGTGTGTGTGTGTGTGTGTGTGTGTGTGTGGTTTAAATATTCCCTAAATAAATAGTTTGTCTTCAGTTTATGAAACTGCTTAGGGAGTTTTAAATATTGTGGCCTTGCTGAAGGGAGTATGTCAACTGCAGGGAGATCTAAGAGCTTAAAGCCTCATCACTTCTAAAGTACACTGTCTACTTCATGCTTGCAGTTCAAGCTGTGAACTCTAAGCTTCATGCTCCTGCTGCCACACCTACTGCTTGTTGTTTCCATCCTGCCATAACCTGAGAATCCCTTGCCTATGCTGTGGTCCCATGGTGGGCATTGCAGTTCTCTGGGCCTCCTCTGCCCTGTTCCTCTATAACTTATTTCCATACCTGTAAGGTAAACTAAGTAACTAACCAAATAAAGCTCCAACAAAACATTATGAGTCAAACAACCTCCAAAAATCATTGATTGAAGTCTTTCCTACATATAGGGTCCTTCCGTAAGGTAAGCAAACTAACTAAATATGCAAAGCTCTAACAAAGCATTATGAGACAAAGAACCTCCAAAGATGCCATTCAGTCAATTTGCTATGGTCATCTACCATGGGCATGGAGCCTACCACTAAAAGTGGTTTCTTTCCTCATCGAGACTGTTTTCTCATTTGTAAATAGCTATTGATTGGAGATAGCTTCTGGGTTAGGGATGGGGGTGTGCCCACTTCTTTCAACTGTAGGACCCCATCTAGTGCAGACCTGACCTGTTTGGGTTCTGTTAATGCTGCCATAGTCTCTGTCAGCTCATGTATGTCAGTCGTTCTGTGTTTTGAAAGCCTTGTTGCCTTTTGTGTCCTCCATCCTTGCTGGGTCTTACACTCTCTCCACCTCCTCTTCCACAGGGTTCCCTGAGCTCAGAGGTGAGGGGTTTTATGGAGACATTCCATTTAGGGCTGAGTATCCCAAAGTCTCTCACTCTGCAAATTGTCTGGCTGTGGGGCTCTGTATTTGTTCCCATCTGCTGTAGGAGGAAGCTTTGCTGATGATGGCTGAGCAAATAGCACTGATCTATGAAGACAGCAGAATGTCATTGGGAGTAATTTTATTACTACATTGCTTTTGTAGAACAGTAGTATTTGGTTGTATCTTAAGTCCCTGGACTAACAAGTCTCTGGTTCTTGGTCACCCAAGTAGTGTTGGTTGTGGGTTCCATATTACACAGTGGACCTTAAATCAAGTCAGATCTTGCTTAGTCACTCCCACAAGCTTTGTGCCACTTTTGTAACAAAATATCCTGCAGGCAGATGCCATTGTTCAGAACGGTTTGTAGCTGGCTTGGTGTTTATGTTTCTCCTCTGAGAGTGTGCAGAGTACCTTCCACTAGCAGGAACGCTAGTCTGAAGGGGTGAGGGCTCTATGCAGGAATCAGCTCAACTTCTCCATGTTCAGTGAGTTATGTGGGTGTTGTCTTCAGCAATAGGACCTTCCTATCAGCTTATGGAGAGCAACAAATAGCCTGGGTTGCTTTATGGTTCACATCGGACCCCTTTAGAGAAGAACTGGAATAGCTGTAACCTTTCTGGAACTGGAGTCTTCATTTGGTTATGAGAGATGTCCAGTTGGGCTCCATCTCCTCTGTTACTTGGCAAGTTTATTTAGATCACCTTTATAGTGTATCTACTTTAAGAGGATTCTGCTCTATTTGGTTTCCATTCTACTCCTCAAATGCAATCACATTCTAGCTTCCAGTTTTGTTTTTGTGGGATTCCTGAGTATGAACACATGTTTCTGTATCTATAGGTGTTACTCGGGCTTTTTCTTTGGCTCTTTTTATTATGTTTGTTTGTTTTATCCTATTTCACATAGTTTGTTTCTGTTTTATCTTATTGTACTTTATTGTTATCCCATAGATGTCTGTTTGTTTTCTAACAAGAGACAGAAAGGGTGTGCCTCCAGAGGAAAAGGGGGATGAAGAGGAACTAGGAGGAGTTAGAATGGGAGAAACCATAATCAGAATATATTGAATTTAAAAATCTGTTTTCAATAATAGAAAAAATGATTAAAATTTAAAAAGAAAGTATAGCCAGCCAATCAGAAGATAGCTTTGACTCCTTCCTAAACCACACTAAGTCCACATCTCTAGTTAAAGAAACTGAGGCCCACCCCAGACACTTACATAGGAGGGTAGGAGGTCACATTTTTCATGAAGCTCCAGGGCTCTGCAGGCTGTGGTGGAGCACAAGAGGAGGTTGGCAAAGGGGACTCCCAGGGAAACAGCCACAGGCTGTTTGAATCTTTCCAAGCTGATGTACTTCCCCAAGACTTTGCCATGAACTGTTTTCACCACGGGTGCTGAGAATGGGTGCCCTGTGGATGATGGAGAAAATGAGGACATATCAGAAGAGAAAGGTTAGACTGGATTCCATTTAGGCTTTGTCACTTTCTAGACATGTGACCTTGAGTAATTCAGCTCAGTTTTATAAGGTTCCACTTAATCTCATGTGAGATTACTGAACTCCTCTTCAGCTTAAATCACCTTTTGTTGAGTATTTCCATGGGGACACAAGTATCTTCATATGTTTTGCCCATTTGGAGAGACCTAGCCACATGCTTCTTCCCCAGATATTTTAGTCACTATTTCCAACTCATTGACAACCCACTAAACCAGTGAACAGTCACACATCTATCCATTTCTCCCTCCTAATGAACTCTAATACCATGTGCACTGCCCCACATTCTGCCCACTATGAAGATTTCCTTTCACCAGTATCTTCCAGGGTTGTCCTGATAGGGCTGCAATACTGCAGCTGTCCACTGGGTGGTGCCTGCATAATGTGTAGAACCATCATTAAGCCATGCTCTAGTCCTGTCTTCTTCACTCAACCACACAAGTGTGGATATAGGAGGCATCACCAGGTCCCACTTCTAGCTGAGGAACCATTGGAAATGGATGACTGTTAGGAGAGCACTAGCTACGTTTCTTTAGGAATGAGGGTCCTAGGAGGCCTGCTGCAGTAAATGGCCCTGCACCCCCGTATGTACTGAGAGTAGTTAATGAGACCAAGTGGAACTACTGTTTTATTTTTTTTTAGAAGTAAATGAGGTTGGGAATAAAAATGTTTATAATAATAGAAGAGAAAGGATATGGAATGGAGTGTACCTAAATACTAAAAGCATTATATGCATGTATGAATATTCTCAAACAATAAAATATGAGATCCAGGAGGCCTTAACCCTACAAAATAACTACAGGAAACTATTAAATACTAAAAGTGGAGACATAGTCTTCCCAATGGACAGGCAAAACATTGGTTATCAAATATGAAATAGTCAGCTCTAAAATGATACACAAGAGTAATATACATACTGATCTAGTTGTAGTTATGTATATAGGATTGTGTGTGTGTGTGTACATAAAAATAATTAACACAAAAGACACTATGAATTTGAAAAAGAACAAGTACAGTTATATAGTATGGTTTCAGGGAGGGAAGAGAGAAATTTTGTGATAATTATAATCTCAAAAATATTTTTAAATGAATTAAAATGGAACATGTCCATGCCTCGGTTTAGTAATAACAAATCTTATGCTTGTTCCCTTTGTTTTTTAGGAGATGCCTTTCCTGCCAAGCATGTGTGTTGGAAAGTCCATGGGTAGCAGCATTGCTATTTTGTGTGACTCCAACACATCTATAATAGAATACTATTTTATAATTAGGGGAAAGAATAATGAAGAGATCTGGAAAGTGGTCAGTGATGGGCACTAAGTTATCCACCTGAAAGTGAGTGTACACATGATGGATGTCTGTACCATAGGGGACCAGTGTGGCAAAATGAGGACGATTCAAAGCATAAACACAGGAAAAAGCTATTGTGAGATTGAGAACCATAACAGGAGAAGGACACAGCACTAGAGACATCAGGGAGAAGGGGAGAGAGCTTTCCAAGAGTTCTGAAAAGGAGGGTAAATTTTGAGCTACAATTATTAGGTGTGGCCTCTGTCAACTCAAGATCATTTGCCACCCGATTGAAGTGTGTGGAGACTTGACTGCTCTGAGTAGCAAAGTGAGCATATGAGACAGGAGGCACAGATGGAGGTACTGATGCTGCCAGCCATGTAATATGGAGTGTGTGCACAGTGACCACCTAATATAGACAGACACACTTTCCAAATCTCACAGTTTTCTTCAAAAGCCTTCATAGATAGGAGTTATCGAGGCCATGTTATAAATGAGGAATCAGGAATTGCAAACAACCTGGATGAACTTCCTGAAGACAAAATGAGGTGGGCATTGCCAGAGAAAACAGCAGCACAGGAGTGTTCAACTCCAAATTTGAGCCTTTTCTCGTTCTGCTTCACACTCTGCTTCCAGCCTCTCAAAATGTCACACAGCCAGAGAGCAGATCAAGTCTAGAAATGTCAGTGCTACCACTGTCCTTAATGGGGAAACATGTGGTAGATTCTGCAGGTAAGGCAGAGCTGGGCATAATCCAGAAGACCTTGGGTAAGTGCATTCTCCTGCAAACCTCAGTCCCTCTCCACAAAGCAGCACAGATGGTTGCCAAAGCATCACATTGCACCCCTGTACTGACCATGGATGTGATTTCCACACCTGTTGCTTTCACATTTGAAGCTCCGTTTATTGGGGTGAACTGTGACTCTTGGGGTCCAACCTTCTAGACACATACTTATCTGGGTCTTCTATCCTGGAATACCACTGACCTGTCTTAATCACTTAAAACTAGGTACCAGAAAAACAGGCATAACCTTTACATTCCTGAACTCCCTGAAATAACCTTAACCAACCACTGTTCTCTGTTCCTTATCTTCTTTTTAGGGTAAATCAAGACAAATATCTTTTTCACCTGTTTCCACTGCCTTAGCCTTATGACTGACCCCTGACCTTCCTTTCCATTTCACCACATTAGTGTACCCCTTTTCTCAGTCATAAATCATCTTTTGAATGGCCAGTTGCTCTTGGCATGATTTTACATGTCAAACCATCTAGGATCACATTGCATTTTAAATCAGCCCTTTTCTCCATCTCCTCGGTTGCTATGGGCACAACCATTCATCTCACTTCCATTCAGTTAAATGAGGAAGATGCTGTTGTCATCTTTATTTTAGAAACAGGGAAGTCTGGACACTACAAAACATAGTACCTTTCCCAAGAACAGGACACGGAGCTATGATTCATCTCTGTGTCTTGCTACTAATGTTTATGCTTTCAATACTTTGGTTAATTATTTCTCTATGCTCCATGACACCTAGACTAAGACTAGGAAGCAAATTAACTCCCCATGTAGAGGCAGGAGGTTATCTATGCCCTCCTTTGCCTCTGATCTGAAGTTGAGGGTCTTAGAATGTTTGTACTTCCCCTGTTGCCACTCCCCAACACCCCCTCCCGACCCCAGTACCAGTATCTAGGAGGCTTGAAACAGAAAAGACAAACACCTCAGAGAAACTAGGCCTGTTTTGCCATTCCCCACATGCATCTGTAAGGATGGAAAAATTTAGCCTAATTTTCCCTAGACTCTGCCCCCAGCAGTGAGTAGGCAAAAGGTCATTCTTGACCTGTGAGTGAATGAGAACAGAAAATGAGCCTTGCCACACTACCCAGGAGCCCTAGCGAAAGCAGACTTCCTGGGCAAAGCACAGGCGTGGATAGTTCAAATTGATTGGTCCACACTGGATGCTATTGAGATGATTGGTTTGTAATGCGCGGACTTTGTTGGAACCCTATAAAAGCTGTCTGAACCCTGTATCAAAGGTTCCTAGTCCCCTACCCCACGTGGAGTATGGCTGTGGATCCCAGTGCACTGGAATATAAAAGACCTCATGCTTTTGCACCAAGACTGCTTCTCGTGAGTGATTTGGGGGGGCCGCCTTCCAGGGTCCATGCTCTCCGAGGGTCTTTCATATCTCCATAAGCCAGGGCCCAAAACAAAGAATTTCAAATGTGTAACTAGTAGTTTGTCAGAGTGTACTCACCCTGAGTCAGGCAAGCAGTGAGAAAAGTCAGGACCAAAGCCCAGAGCCACATAATGAAAGGACCATAAGTGGTCCAGTGAGGTGCCCTGTGCTTGAGCTTGGAGGGAATATGCTGATTCTACCCCATAGCTTTTGGCCATTCCTGGAAATCCTGCCTCCTCTGCCAATTTGCATAAGATAAGCAGACAAAAATTCCCTGCCAAGGGCTCTCTGGGTGTCCAGTGGAAGGGACCTCTAAGCCACTACCACCTAGTCTGTACTCTTTTTTTTGCATAGTCATTGCTCAACTCTCAGATAACAGAGGCCCATAAACTAACGCAAGGACTTCTTACATAACATTTGTCCCTGTGCCAGTCAAACCTCAGTGTTCTGTGAGCCTCCCAAAGGCAGAGACTGGTATAGCAGGCAGTTGCCTTCACACAGGGGAAGCTTTGATCTGGCATCCTCAGAAAGGGATGGGAGATTTTAGAACAACTCAAGGCCTCCAAACTTCTCAGCTCCAAGATCTGGATCTACAGTTTAACATTCCTACGTCTGTATTTCCTAGAGTTCTAAGGTCTTGTGCTTGTAAATAACGTTAAATTCTATTCTGTCTCCTTTAGTGTCTGAATTGTCTTTAATATTTCTGGCAAGCTCTCCTGTGTGCTACTGCACACCACCTTATGAGAGAACACACTGCCTTGCAGAGCAGGCATTTGGAGAAGGGCTGTTCCCACAGTGAACCAACTCCACCCTCTGTATTCTAATCTCTTTCCATCCAATAATCTGTTTATTCTTAAGCATTTGCTAAAATGTCTGGCATTTCTTCCACAGGAAAGAAACTGGGAAAAACGGCATCTAGCTGCTATGAGTTTAGTCTTCTAGGGTGGAACCCTGAACCTTTTCTGCTTCCCACCTGTATCTGTGAAAATGAATGAAGAAACACAGCATTATTTCTAGTGCTTTAGCTGTTACAAACAACCTTCTTACTAAGAGTTAGAAGCTGTACAATGTCTTTTGAAAGAACATTAAAGAGATGGTTTCATTAAGGCATTTTCTTAGATGTGTCATTAGAGTGCCCACAGTGTACTTCTTGCCCCACCCCTATCATCTCTATTTTTCCCAGCTAGTCCCTGTTAGGAGTAAGGTATTTCTTGCTGGCCTGGACCCACCATGGCACCAGCCCCGAATAACACACAGACTCTGTATTTGATAATATGCTCTTGGTCAGGTACTAGTTTCTTATCGGCTAAGCTCTGTCTTAATTATTAACCCATTTTTATTAATCTAAGTATTTCCACGTGGTCTTATCTTACCTGAGAGTGGGCCAGGACCTCTGTTCTCGCCTCTCTCTACAAGTACCCTCTTCTACTTTCATACTACATATATTCCACCATCCTGCTTCCCTGAAGGGCTCTTCCTCCATCAGTGCACCATCCCCCCCCATTAGCAGCTGAGCTCTCATATGGCTTTTGGATATGTAAACTCCTTGGTATATAGACAAAATGGTCTATTTTCTACTACACAGACACATCCCCATTCATGTTCATAGTTGCTTTATGCACAATAGTTGGGATATAGGAACAGCTTATATGTCCATCATTTATGAATTGATAATGAAAATGAGGTACCTATATGCAATGGAATTTCATTCAGCTATTTAAAAAAATGGAATTTTCAGGTACATGAATGAAGCAGGAAATAATCTTTCGGAGTAATGTAACCCAGATCCAGAAAGACAAATGTCATATGTCCTCATTCATGTGTATATTAGTGTGTTTGACCTGGACTACCTATACGATTCAGAAAACTAGGAAAATACCCGTTGGTGGGAAAGAGAAGGAAGATCTTAATGGAAGAGGAGATAGTAAAAACACAGGTTATTGGTTGGGGAAGAGGGAGGGAATTAAGTGGGAGGAAAGGTTGAGGGGATAGGGCAGAGATAGCGTTGTGAGTAGGGTAATTAATACTAGAGATTTTTGAAAAAATAAAGAAGTATTTTATGAGTTACATATGTATTATAAAAATTTTAATTGAAGTTAACCTACATAGAGAATAGCACTACTCTCAAAAGCAATAAATTACCAAATAAAAACCTTTGTGCCAGATAGGCAATTTTTCACTCAAGTTATAAGTCAAGGGTATCTGAGAGAACCCCAAAACGGTACAGGCTCTTGCATAGGTCTGGTAGCTCAACATAAATTTACAGTTAGGCTCTGTTGCTGAGGACATCACATCCCATCCTTTGGTCGCAGGGCATGGAGAAATCAATTTGATACTAAGCAGGAAGCTCCCCCACTACTGGCTTGCTTTCATGGCACAAGAAAGGAGGTGGGTAGGCTGGTGGGGTAGGGGCACTTATGAACAACCTTACCCAGCTGTGAATCCTGTGAACTACAATAATGAGGCATAGATTCAATAGTGTCACAGATGTTACAGGAGTTACCATCTGCCTTCTAATTTGATTTATGTCTGTTTTACAGGAGGCAACTCATACTTGCTACTCTAACTCTGACCAAGAACCTAAGATTGGTGAGCTCATAAGCCCCAAGGGTGAACCTATTACTATTATCTGATAAATGAAAATAATGTCGAACTGCCTTCTAAATTAATATCTTTTTCATTGAGGCTTGTACATTTTTATTTTATGTGAATAAGGTTTTTGGTTTTTTTTGTTTGTTTGATTTTGGTTTTTGGTTTTTTTTTTTCCTGAATGTATTTCTGTGTTATACATGTTTGCAGTGCCTGTGGAGGCCAGAAGAGGACATGAAGTCTCTAGACCCATAGTTACAAGGTTTTTTTTTTTTTTTTTTTTTTTTTTTTTTTTGTCACTCTGTGGTTGCTGGGAATGGAACACAGGTCTTTTCAAGAGCAATAGGTACAATGTAAGGAGAAAATGTGTCAAATGTGTCAGTAGAGTGCTGAGCACAAATGGAACATCTGTATCACCTTCTCCCAAAGCTCAGGGATCATTGTGGAAGAAGGGGAGGGAGGATTGTAGAACTATAGGTCAGGGAGAACTCCAGCAAAACCATGTATTTTCGTCATGATAGGACCAATGCATCCAAAAACTCACAGAGCTGTAGTTGCTTGCACAAGAGCAAGTCCGTCAACATTCTGGAATGGAGGGAAGGAATCATGAGTATCCACCACTAGCACAGGCCCTTTTGAAAGTTTTTGATTGCCAGCGACATGCATAAACTCTTTCTGGAGTTTGTGCTTGAGAATGTATGCTTCTCGGAGGGGATTCCTATGCTCTTGTTAAAGTTTCATGTGGTGTGTATCAATTTAATAGAAAATCTTTAGCCCTTCTCCTCACATTTATCTAAACATCTTGCACCTAAAGGGAACAACTGAGCCAGTGTTCAGAGGTCTCTTTAAACATAACATCTTAACCAGGACTGCTGTGATTACCTATAAAAACTCACAAAATCTAGCTGTTAATGTTTCCTCATAGGTGATCCTCACCAGAATCTAGCCATTCACATTGACATCCCCTCCTGGTTATATAATACTCTGTCCAATTTGTATGTCATCCAACAGTGTGCTAGCATTAACACAACATAGAGGTCTGAGGTTGGGATTCCATCTCAGCAACTACGAGTAGTTGTGAGCCATGCTCAGGTAGGACTTTTTCATAATGCAGCTACTTTCTCAGTAAGGTAAGAAACCCCTTCCCTCATGTAAGTAAGGCCAATAAATTCATTAGTCCAGCAAGCTAGACTTTGGTGGAATCATTCTGTTGATCTGTCATTCCTGCCCTCTCTGGAGTGAATAGCCTTGTTCATGGTTCCTAGGGAAAAAGTGGCAAAACAGCATCTCATCTTTCCCACAGTCTGCTTGTTTCCTTTATGATTCAGGACAGTCAATCATCTATCCACCACTTGTAGAAGTGGCATCTCACTACATTGGATCTCTCCACACTACCCTCTGGGAGGCACATACATTCACCTTGATTCAAGGACACAGATCCTGGTTTGATTTACAGTTATGATTTATACTGTTGTAAAAAAACAAAAACAATAATCTGAGAGCACAAAGACCAACATATCCCTCTTTTTGCTTATACAATGTATCAAAGTGTTCATACACCCAACAGTAAGATGCCCTTGTTTTGTAGAGCAAACAAACAAGGAAATGTCTGGGGGAAATAGCCATTTCTTGGCTCCAGGCTCTCAAACCTGGCTGGATACCCTGATCAGAGCTCCACGTGGTCCCTCTGGTTGGGACTCTTTGCTATGTCCTTAGCCCTGAGCTCAGTCCAAAAGGCGACTTCCTTGTCTTTCAGCTTATAGGCTACCTGTGTTGGGACTCCAATCTGCATGTATGCTTCCTTCTGGTCATACTCTGGCCAGTGGGGCAGCCCTTCCCCATTGGGATTCCTGTGAAGAGAATAAAAAAAGAAATTCACCAGATCAGCTGTGCTGTTCCCATGGTCTCTAGAGATGCAGAAGGATAGCCTGGCTCATCTCTGCCAAGAAACCAGTAACCAGACCTCTACTCCTGCCTGGGAGAACCTGTTCATTGTAAAAACATCCACATTGTGGTTTGGATATTAAATTGTTCTCATGTGATACAGGCTGATCCCAAGCTTGGCATGAGTAGAAACTTAAGGAAGAAGGTCCCCGAAGGCCTGGCCTTGATTAGTGCTCCCCCTTCTATCTCACTGTCTTCCTGTCCAGAGACAGAAGCATTTGCACAAACTTGTCCCTACCATGATGTTCTTCCTCATCACAAGCCCCAGATAAAAAGTTTAAGTGTAACTCAGAGACCAAAGTAAATGTTCATCTTTTGAACTGATTGAAAGCCCATACATGAAATTGTTACTGAGTTTCTAACAGAGTTTGGAAATGTTTGATAAGTGTGCTGTACAATACCCAGAATGCAGTTAGTAAGGCTTTCAGCATAATCTAGTGAGAGCTAATGGGGAAAAGGACAGAGAAGTGAATCATTTGATCACTCACATGGGAATGAGTCCTCTATAAGTGACTGTATTGGAAGCCATCCATGTTTATGGAAATGAATTTATCTACATTTTGTCTATCCCTGAAATTTTATGAGAGGCTGAGTTGAAAGTTAATATACTATTTAACTAGTGGGAGAGATTTAGGAAGCACACATTGCAGGCATGGCAATGGTATTTTCTGCTGATTGTACTCTGTTTACACTAAGATTTAGGAGCAAAAAACAAAACAAACAAACAAAAAAACATAAAAGGTTGAAATTCGGAGTTTTTCCAAAAAAGGAACATGCTTAAAGTTGTGTGCAAGTTCAGTTCTGTTGCTCAAGGGATTAGTACCTTGGGATCAAGTCTGTTTTATGTAAGACTAAAAGGGAGCTACTTCAAGGATGACTTGGGAAGCCACCAATCAGCTCACCAAAGGCTTCGAATACAAAATTGTTTTGAAGAATTTGCTTTGAGAAGAGAGCACTAGGGATCCCTGTCCCCAACAAAGTGGCCTAAG
The DNA here is from genome assembly GCF_943737965.1 of Phodopus roborovskii. Classification (NCBI taxonomy): domain Eukaryota; kingdom Metazoa; phylum Chordata; class Mammalia; order Rodentia; family Cricetidae; genus Phodopus; species Phodopus roborovskii. Next base: position 4,402,835 of record NW_026126487.1, on the reverse strand, counting down.
GAACTAATTCTCTTGAATACATTTTCCCATATTCAGAGATTTGGAAGGTGCTACAGCTAACAATTCAAGGAGCTCTGCCAAATTTCAGACCATGGTTGCATTTTAGCATTGTCTGTTCAGTAAGGGTTTTGTAAACATGCAGAAGACAAGAGTTACAGAGTCATCAAGGTTTCTACCTGATTTCAAATGAAGGTTTGGGAGGCCAGCAAGTGTGGGGAAGTTTTGAAGACTCTGCTAGCAAAACTGACAACATAATGCATGGTACTGTGAGAGTGAAGTTGATGTTGCTATGGAGACCCTAGTGAATTAGGACTGGCAGGGCCAGGAATAGTTGACTAGGAAAGGTTCAGGCCATAAGCACCACCAGTCCCAGAGAGATCCTAGAGGTGGAGACATCAAGACCATAGAGGAGAAGTTTTCCAAGCCCATTGTCTACCAACACTTTCCTGCTAGACACAGAGCTTCAGCAATTGAGATTTTTCTCTTGTATTTTGGACTTGCTTTGGGACAATTCCTGCAAGCCACTTTCTTGTTCTTCCATGTGTAATGGGAATGTGTGGGGTTTGTCATTCTGTTTTGGAACTGTTCCTGTTTTGTTGCAATGGAGACTCAAAACTAAGAGTTTCTGTAAGACTGAGGAAGTCATTGACTTGGACTTCTGATTAGTGTTGGAAATATTGAGATTGTGTGATGGGCATGAGCCTCTGAAAGTCACAGGTTATGATTTAGAGCTTAAATATTCCTTCCAAAACATACATGCTGGTCTTAATTCCCATAAAATGGTGCTATTGGGAATTGATGGAAAATTTAAGAGCATCCACCAGTCGGAAGAATTTGGTCATAGGGAACATACCCATGAAGAATATATTGGAACCTTGGCTATATTTTTTAGGTCTACTCTCTGATCAACAGAACATATGGAGCTTTGATCTACCCTATTTCCCACCAAGATGTTCTGTATTGACACAAGACCAGAGTGAAAAGCCAAGTGCCCAAGAACTGAAACCTCTGGTCTGTGGACAAATCTCACAATTCATCCTTTAAATTGAACTATTTCAAGTTATCATCACGCCTATAAAACAGAGTAATGTCGATCTCACTGTAAGAACGCTATGGTCATAGGGAAAAGAGGTTGGTCATTCAAGCATTAGAAAACACTCATTTCCAAAAACTAAGAGCTTTCACAACATATCTCCAACCTCGCTCACCCATTCCGAGCAAAGTTGGCCCAGAATTTCATCACCATCTTGCTGAAGTTGATCTCCTCTTCTGAGGCGCCCCCTGTGGAGGATGAAGGAAGATGCTTTAACTATCTAAGACTTGGTTTACAAGGCAGAGCAGCACCAGCACAGGGAGCCTGTAAGAAATACAGTCCTTTGTATGAGCACAATGCCCTCCGTGCAGCCAGTCTCTTCTGATCTCAGAAGCTAAGCATGGTCAAGCCTGGTTAGTACTTGGATGGGAGAAGTGAAGAGTCTTGGCCCTTATCACATACTTATTGAGTACAAATCTAAGTTTTCTGAAGATCCTGCTCGATCAGGTCCACACTTAAGTTCAAATGACTTAATTCCATTAGCTGTCTGCCTTCATCTTCCACGTTCAGTTGCCTGGTACTTTCCTCTTGGGGTACAATGGCAACATATTACCTGACTTAGCAGGTTGGTGGCTTTTAGAGCTGTTATCACTTTCTTATTCTCACACCTTTGCACAGACTCTAAAAATGATCAGAACTGCCAAGAGCCCAAGGAGTCATACAGCTTGGGCATTCTCAGACACTGATGCATTATAAGAGGTCACTAGTTACATGCAGCTTCTGAGAAATAAGGTGTTGGAGACCTCCATGAAAACTTTTAATTACACCATATAAATATCAAATAATTAAAGACATACAAGTATATGGTATATTTTAAATATCTAGGTAGCCAGATAGGAAGTAACTCAATGGGCCTTGTTAAGGTTAACAAAAGTTTTAAATTTCCTCCCTTGTTCCAATGTTCTCTCAAGAGGAAAATCAAACCATGGCATCCTTGCCTAACAAGGCCTATATGCAACACATCAGATCTTTTCTGTTGCCACAAGTCAGGATTCTGAAAACAGTATGGCTGGGGACATATTAATATGATCCCATCACATGTACTGAAGAAGCAGAAAAGCTGGTTCCTGTCCCATAGTTGAGCCCTGTTATAGAGCTTGGGATAGTCAGTTTAGAAGGAGAAACTTCATCAAGGCCATCAAAGAAATGCCCAAACTAGTTCTTAGATCACAAAGGCCAGAGCCAGAAAAGAGACATTACCTTTTAAAAATGGGGCTCCCAATACAGAGAAGAGATCATCACCATGGTCTCCTTTCACGGTCTTGGGTCTCATGTCTGATACAAAGCTTGGACGATATTGAAATTCATACATGTAAGTGGGAGCTCCAGCATCTGAGGAGACATGGATTCATGTACAATTCACATTTCCAGACACATACCTGGATGGTATCAAGGCCAGGCCCTGTGGTTGAGTACACTCTTCATGTACAGAGGAGATAGACATAGTTTTAAGAAGGGTGTGACTTCTTTAGAGCTACACAGCTGATTGACATGGAATTAGGATTTGAACCAGGTGTATATTGAATGAGAAATTAATGTATCCCTGATTGCAGTAAATACACAGGATTGGGCTGGAGAGATGGCTTAGCCACTAAAGACTAGGCTCACAGCCAAAAATAAATACACAGGATGTGTGTTAATGATGACATGGCTGCTCCTTGGTTCCAAGATAGTCTAGACTAGTCTTTCATCCAGACTGGCTTTGAGCATTCCCAGGGGTTTTCTCAGCTCTACAGAGCAGGCTGAAGAAAACCTGGACTGCCTCTCTGAAAATTATGCTGGTTAGATTTTAAAAATCTAGGCAGAATCTGGAGGTTTCAGATTTCCCATCCAGCCATGTGCTTGGCGCAAGTGTAATATCATAACGTGAGAAAGTAATGGCAAAACAAAGTGTCAAGTCAAGATGACCTGGAGTCTCTCCCAACCTCTCTCCCATCTCCTCTGCCTTCCACACTCACCAACAAAGTCCTAGGTGTGAGTCAAGATGCCACTTTTCTTACAGTATCCATAGAGCCACCAATCCCTGCTCCTTATGATCTAGCCAGAAGCCCCAGCACAGGAGCCTCATAACTGCACTAGTCACAGTAGCACATGGGTGCTCACAGAGGAGGAACATTAGGAAGGGAAGGGTGAGCATGTCAGTGTGGTAGAGAAATTTTACAACTTTCCCCCCATGGACATAGCAAGAGCACTGAAATTTTAGAAAAAGTAAAAATCAAAACAAAATTAAAATGTATAATTATATCACACCGAGAAGTTCCCAGTGTTTTATAAGTGTGTATTTTATATAGATACACATTTATATATGTGTGTGTATAACTTTATATACTTATAATTTTGTTTTACAGTGTATGTAATAATATGCACATTTAAAGTGATTTGGTGTATATTTAATACACTGTTGTCATTACTTCACATCATGATATATTCATGGACAGAACTTTTTAATGACATAAAAAGGATGAGGAAGAAAATCACCTTTCACATATTCCCTTAGTGTAACCTTGGCAACCATGTGATTCTGAAATCCATTTATGGAACAGGTGCTTCAAAATAAGCAGGACTTGGTGGAAAGGGTTTGCTCTTGTCTCCACTCCTTGGTAATTTTAGAAGGGAACTCAGACCCCAGCTATGCAGCAGAGATCTTTTGTGAATGAAGGAATGCATTTTATTTAGCACACTGCCCTAGGTATTTTTATCACCTTTTGCTGAATCTCTGATATTTTTAGACTTCTTATAATCACAATATTTGAAAGGAAATTAAGACACACATTCTGAGTTACAAGTGGTAACAATAAATAGAAGCAAAGACAACGAGGTGCTGTCACCAGGCTAAACATTTGAATAAGAGAACGTTAGAGGGAAGAAAACAGGAGGAAGACAGAGCATTTATTTCAAGAGGCTGTGGCTGAAAATGCTCTGCTTCAGGGACAGATTCCCAGCATTAGGTCAGAAAGCACAGCAGCCTCCATGTGATTTTAGCCAAGACACAAAACAATCACAGCCTTAACAGTCAAAGAGAAGGGAGAACCCCAGGGGCATCAGTGCTAAGAGCTTCACAATCAGGGAAGTGCCAAACCCACCTCCAATGCCTTAGAGGAAACCCCAGGGCTTGGGAGAGAGGAAAGTAACCCAGCCTGGAGCTGGGTTACTTTCATGGAAAGTGTCTTTCATGGATAAGGGAGACTAGTTGCTGTTAAAAACTAAGGACTTTGGAGGGCTATACCCCACTTTTTTCTGCTTTTGCAGATGCTTCAGTGGCAGTAGCAAAGGACTGGGGAATGAATCCTGTCAACCTAGGCATAAATAGGAGCTGAACTGTTTTGAGGACTAAGGACTGCATGTGCCTCATGTTGTTTCCCAAAAGTGCTTGGTTGTAAGATGAGAGGCTGCCCTCTGCTGTTAACTCTGCCTGCCTACACTTACAGTCAAGGCAGCCAAACACAAGAGCTGCCAGAGACTACTGCTTGAAGAATTTCTCCTTGATTAGTATTTGGACAGAGCAAAGTCACCAACCAGCCAACTATTGACTAAAGCAGGGAAATAACTGCTCTAATAAGCCAAATGGAGACTGAAACAAGAAGAAATAGTCAATTTGAACAGATCAGTATTGAGTAAGGAGACTGGAATAGTACTTAGAAGTAGCCATCAATGAAAAAAGTCAGATTATTACAATTTCACTGATAAACAGAACCACAAATTAAAGGGAAGAGCTTGGGTTATTAATACTTAGACTCTTTCCAAATATCTGTAAAATTCTTACACTGGGAACATCATCATCTTGATGTTAAAATAGGACAGGGGCAAATACAGGCAAAAAAAAAAAAATACAGTCCAATATCCTTCATGATCATAGACATAAAAATCATCAATAACGTTTTATCAAATATGATTCAACTATAAATATGGCTTGGGAGACTGTCCACCAGGTTGGTCTCCAGGTCACTTCCCTTTGTTTGCTGGCACCAAGTCCTTGATTAAATTGTGAGACATTTTCTAACAGTCTTAATGGCAGAAGCAATACTAAACCTGGCAGGCCGTAGGGAACCTGCCTTCGAGAGCTGACCTGAGCGAATTTTATAACTGCTTATTCTGAAAAGCAGAGGTAGGAAAGCTGCTGGTGAATTCACGGTCCTCCTCCATTCTCAAGACTCACCTCTGTGACTACGGGCCACAATTACAGATGGGACACCGAACATGACGTCTGCAATCAAGTCCAGGAACAGGTCCTTCTTCTTGTCAGGGTCGTCTATCCCTCCTAAATACTTCTCGGTAGCCGCAGGAATCAGATTTTCAGAGACATTCTGAAATGAACCAGAAAGTGTCCACCTAACCTGCTGCAGTGGGACCTCTCCAGGTGGTTGTCATGGACCCATTGATCCTGAGCCACTTGAGCTCAGGGCCAAAGTCTCCTAGGTTTGGTGGTCAGTAGACAAGAGGGCAACTTTTGGAGGAGAGTGTGACCCAGGGAAGAGTAATATAAACTCACTGGGTTTATTTGTTTATTTGTTTTTAATAGATTGAAATTTTGGAGGTTAGATACCTCAGCAATATTGTCACACTGGCTGTAGCAGCAAAAGTCCATGTGACTGAAGCCACCTAATGGCTTAGGGACTGCTTTCTCCAGCTCTATCATGAAGGAAGGTTGCTTTTCTCTGCACACTCACATACCCTCGGTCCTCTAGGTAAAAACAATTTTTCTGTCTTTCCTTGTGCTCTGGGAAAAGGCACCTTTGGTATCCAATAAATTAACCTCAAAAAATATTCCTGGGAAATGAAATAAAAAGATACAAGTCATAAGATTTGCAGCTACATAACTTCTCTTTATCTTTATGGGGCACCCAGGGACCTGCAGATGACAGCAACCTATGCTGACAGCAGAGAACCCAAACTCTGTAATCACCAATGGTATCTGATGGGAGATGTAATTCTGTATATGTTTCTCTTATTGGTTAATGAATAAAGCACTGTTGGACAATAGGAAAACAAGATAGGAGGGACTAGGAGAAAGAAGGAGGGAGGAAGTAGTAAGGAGGAGTCAGCATGGAGAGATGGGAGAGAGGAGAACCGCTGGCCCCCTCTTGCCGGTAAGATGAGACCACGTGGAGATATTTAGGTTAATAGTAATGAGTTAATAATTAAGACAGAGCTAGCCGATAAGAAACTAGTCCCTGGCCAACAGCATTATATCTAATACAGAGTCTCAGTGTGTTAATTGGGGCTGGCGCCGCTGTGGGTTCCGGCTGGCAGGGAAAAACCTTACTCCTAACATATGGCACTGCAACGTGGCTAATAACTTCCACTTAAAACTAACAAAAGCTAAAGAAATGGTTTTAGAAACAAAAGAACAAAGACGAGCAAGGCTTCTTGATAGCAACATGTTTCTCTTGATAGCAGCAAAACTCTGTTTTGCTAGAGACAAGCAGAGACTTGCATGGCTCTTTTAAGGGAGGTTTCCTGACTCAGCATAAGCGGCAAAAAATAGCAAGGCTTTTAAAGAGCTCTGCTAGCAACTGAATGGTGTATACGAGAGCTGGCAATGGCAGTGGCCACATCTCCAAGCTGGCAACATGCTGCTGGATGGCAGCGTAGACCAAGGCAGTGAGCATAGCTCTCAGTTCTGGCAGTGAAAGTACCTGCCGCCATCTTGGATAGACTGCAGCTAATACAGCTGTGACTTTGATTTTAGCAATGTTATTGTTTACCAGATAGAAGACTTATGGCCAGAAAAAGATAAAGATATACAGTAAAGACATATTCATATTAAGAAAACCCCTAAAGGTTTACATATTATTTTAAAATATATGTAGGCTTGAGAGAGAGAAAGAATAAAATGGTTTTAAAAAGACAGAGAGGAGCTGGGTGTGGTGGCACACGCCTTTAATTTCAGCACTTGGGAAATAGAGGCAAGATCTCTGTGATTGCAAAGTAAACCTGGTATGCAGAGTGAATTCCAGGACAGATAAAAGTTACACAGAGAACCCTGCCTCAAAAAATTAAAAAATAAAAAATTAAAAGAAACAGAGTAATAAAAAACCACATAAAGATGGAAAGCACAGAAAAACTGTGGCTACTATACGCTATTCTATTGTCTTTAAATTGTTTGACTGCTGAGGAAATACTATCAACTGATAAAACAAATGCTGCTGGATCAATCCAATTTATATATTTTAAAAATGTTTTGACTTCAAAACTTAAGTCTAAGGACAAGTTACTGGGGAAAAGGATTTCTATTTTTGTTTCCACAGAAAATGAAAAGCTGTGGATTCCTTCTAGACTAATGTGGTTTGATCGAGCCAGACCCCCTGAAACAGAGTCACAGGTGATCCAACATTCAAAACAGTTGAGACATAGCCTTGCAGACTACAGCCAAGATATCTGCATCTTCTTAGGGCCCCCATAACAGCGCCCCCTACCATCAGGAAGTAGTTTGGAAAGAACAACGCCCAAATTCCCAAATATTGTTTATAAATGTTTGTTTTCATTTAAATGGAGTTGGCTATAAATGATTAATGGCCACAACCAATCTCTTTTTAAAGGTTAAAAATGGAATTATGGTATATATATATATGAATACTTTGCTTTGGAATGGATTTTCATTTATTGATACAATTTAAGGTCAATTTTGTGATATGTATATTTCTCTTGTTTAGGTATTGTGTTTATATAGCTCATTTATAAATGTAATGTATAGTGTAGTACAGATTATAGATAATTACCTATGATAGTTAAAGCTTAGAGTTAAGTTAGTTAAGTTTTCAAGATACACAGAGATGTATTTGAGATAAATAGGCATTCTTCAAACCTTTCAAAGATCTACAGAATATGGCATTTAAAATGGTTTAGAGATTTTCTTAACAGTGAGGCACAACTGCTCCTGGCAACATCATCTGTGTCAGAAACTCCACATTATGGAGTTTGCTTTCAGTATGGCAAGACTAGCCATTTGAGCAAGATACTGCTCTTGTATGGACTCTTTGACTTCATGATGTATAAACTGTACATGCAGGACCCACAGAAAAGTGACTGCTGATTCAAGATGGACATTGCTACAGAATTCCTGCTTCATGGAAGCATCTGCCAGACATTCTGCAGGACACAGAGAAAGTGATTGACAAACTGCCAATACAGTTTAAAGTGGACAGTTTAAAGTTTCCTGCTTTGCTGAGGAGTCTGCCAGACACACTATGCCCTATAGGCTGACGATGGAACATTACAGAAGACCTTCAGGTGACTGACCAGGCAAGATGTCTCTGTCATTTCCAGAGTTTATATATTATCCTTCTGTGGTCTTTGAAGGAGTTGAAGGAGATAGTTATGGTTATAGTTTCCCTTAGTAAGGATTAAAGATAAGTTACATATAGGACGTAAATCTTACTTAAATCTTTAATCTTACTAAATGTTAATGGACTAAATATTGTTAACTGTGATTCTTATTTGACAACTGTTGTGTGATATATTTTGCTATGTTAAGGTTAAAACCCTTTTTATTTTAGACAGAAAAGAGGAAATGATGGGAAATGTCATTCTGTAAATATGTTTTTCTTATTGTTTAATGAATAAAGGACTGTTGGCCAATAGGAAAGCAAGATAGGCAGGACTAGGAAACAAGGATGATTCCAGAAGTAGTAGGGAGGAGTCGACATGTAGAGGCTGGAGAGAGCAGAATGCCAGCCCCACTCTCCAGTAATATGAGATGATGTGGAAATACTTAGATTAATAGAAATGGGTTAATATTTAAGACAGAGCTAGCCTATAAGAAAATAGTAAGTGGTCAACAGAATTATGTGAAATACAGAGTCTCTGTGTGTTATTTGGTGCTGGCACTGCAGTGGGTCCAGGCTGGCGGGAAAACCTACACCTAACAGGTGTCCCCTTCTGTGATGCCTCCTCTTAGGAACCTACATAAGTTATATGGCACCAATTCTCAATCCTGTCTGGTTTACCAAGGTAATTTTTTTCCCAAGAACTTTCTTGCTGTCACAAGTTGGAAAGGGTTGGCTTGCAAACTACAAATGTTTCTTGTATTTTGAAGTGGTAAAAGGAGAAATCTGGATCTAAGCCCCACATCTAAGCACTTTTCAAGCACTGGATATATGTGTGTTTCAGGGAAAATCACAGAGACTTCTTTCTCTCAGCCAGTTTCCATGATGCCCTCAACTCTTACAAGAATGGGGTAGGCCTGCCGCAGAATGAAAGTGGCTCTCTTCTGGTCCAGATTGTCTTTGGAGATTGGAAAGCCCTGAAACTATTAAAGAAACAGTTATGAACAGTCATGAATTATGGGTAAATGACAAGAATTAGAACAGCCAAACAATTGAATCAATATAGATGGAAACTTCTTTACCAGTTGTGAGAATTCTTGTTTGAAAAAATAAAAATAATGAAATGAATGGGTAGTGTTGTGATGTGTGTGTATGTAATATGCAAAACACAATAGGCATCATATAGAATACATATGAATATATGTAAATGTATATTATATACAGCATGTTTTATTTATATTAACTATACATGCACATACAGTGTATACATAGTATAGCATATATTGTATGTTTATCTATTATATATGGAATATATTAATATAGCATACATTTTATATACTTACATTTTAAAATTCTTCTTTGTAGGGCCTATAGTCTATATATGACTGCTCATAGATACTTCAGGATAAAGTGTGTATATACATGTTTATGTATATATGTATATACGCATACACAGCAGTCATCCAAATAGTGAAGTAACATCTAGATCAGAATAATAGAAAAGTTGTTCAGGGCATAGACTCAAGCCCCTGCCCACAGCCTCAGGCGACTGAGGAAGCCAAAGTTAGCCATGTGACTAGACACTTTTATGAATCCCAAAGTTCTTTTCCAGAGAAGCTATAGAACCATCAGTATGTTCATACCTTGTTCAAATCTCTGCAATCCGAGACTTGATACTAATCTAGCATCTTATGCTAATGTCCCAGCATGACACCAACTAGGACACTCAGTGGAAGATACTCTATTTTTCAGCCAGAACTTGCCAACATGCAGATTGGCCCCTAAGCCCTCTCTTTGAGAGTTAAATAGCTTGAAGTTACCAGTCCTTTCTATGTCCCAAGAGTTAATAATATCTTTCCAGAATTACTTTCTCAAGACATGACAAATACTTTGATTGTGACCTTTGAAAACATTCAGAACATAAACATCTGGGGAATATGATGCTTGATTTCTTTTGTGCCCGTGTGGAAGACAACAGACTTACTTTGGTGAGAGTCTTATTTCAGCTTATAACTTCCAGTCCTGGTGAGAGTATGAACTGAATTCAATAGCCTTCTACCAGACTCACTATTCACATCTGTTCGTGAGCTCCCAGCCTTGCAACCTCTCTATGTATTGGGAGTCAGGAACCTGAACTCAAGTCATGCCTTTTCTTTTCTATATTTCAGCCACACTACTAAAAGTGAACTAAAAGTATACAATTGGATTGCTCTGTGCCTGGCTTTATGATATATTAAAAAGTCAATCCTGGTTAGGTTTCAGAACTAAGTCAATGACGTGTCTCTGACTCTTGGCAACAGAACACTTCAGAGCCCTTTGATTCATGGAGACCTGAGAGTTCAGCTCCAAGGTGGAAACTGCTGAGCCCCAGCCTGACCCGGTCTCCAGCTCCTCCTCCTTTGTAGATGTTCTTGGTTGCTCCATCTGCTCAGAAATTATCTCTGGCCCTTAAGCCTATGAATTTCAGGACTCCTTAAGGAAATTAGTCTTTGGGGACTGAAATTGCCAGAAAATGGTTGGGTGATCTGGATAATGTTGCCACTGAAATACCCACTCATGACAATGACATCTGTTCTGATCTCAAAGAAAACTCAAGTAGAAAGATGGCATTTGAGCAACAGGGTTTCCCGGTGTCTGGGATTGAGGATACACCTGTATAAAAGGCCATATGTTCTCACCATTGGAATGAGCCAGCCAAACTCTTGCTTGTTGATGCCCACCATGTAGGGTACAGTGTTGAAACTCTTCTCAGCAAGGATCTCTTCTGGTGACTTTGGCAGGAGCACTCCATCAACCACAGTGGGCAAGAAGGGATAACTCTGGGAAGATAGAAATGAAATGTCCAAAACTACCCTTCTCAGGCCTGAGCAAGATACATATTCCACCCTTGCCAAAGATTAGGGAACATTGTAGAAGATGTGGCAGGAAGTATGTACTATTGGGAGACAGAGTGAAGGCATGGGAAACCACTTTCTCTAGACAACAAATTTTTTATTAATAATTTATAACCTGTATGAGGAAAACCCTATCAACAATAAGTTCAGGGAGTGGAGGGGCTTTAACATTCCTGCCCTTTAACTTTCCATTATTGACTGATAAGAGATGCTAGTGAGAAGTCAGTGTCTTGTATACAACTGCTGAGCCCACCAGGCTCCAAGAGTTAACTCCAAACCCATGATCATACAGACAGCCGTGGATAATGTAGGAGGGTTCCAAGTAAGAAAATAGTTATGAATATGAAAGAGAGATTTGTGGGAAGAAAAGGAGCTGGTTGCTTGTAGAAAGGTTAGAGACAAAAATGGTTGGTAAGTATCACATGCATGTACAGAATTCAAAATGTTTGAAAATACCATAATGAGACTTAACACTGATGGGAGATGTCATTCTGTATATGTTTCTCATACTGGTTAATAATAAAGCACTGTTGGCCAATAGGAAAGGAAGATAGGAGGGACTAGGAGACAAGGAGGAAATAGGAAGTAGGAAGGAGGAGTCAAGATGGAGAGTCTGGAGAAAGCAGTATGCTGCCGGCTCCCCGGTAAGAGAAATACATAGATCAGCAGAAATGGGTTAATAATTATGGCAGAGCTAGCCGAGAAGAAACAAGTAACAGGGCCAACAGCATTGTATCAAATACAGAGTCTCTGTGTATTATTTGGGGCTGGCGCAGCAGCGGGACAATACCAGGCGGCGGGTGGAAAAACCGTACTCCTTACATAACACTGTAATTTAAGAGAATTATAACTGCCCACCATACCTTCCCTATCCCTGCTTACCCCACATGGCTGGATCCAGCTTAGGGAAAGTATACTTAGTGCCATAAACCTGGTCAACTACCCATAGCTATAGACCTGATAGTAGAACCTAGTAGAATCAACATAGTTTCTGACTACATTCTGAACAGCTATCTGTTTACACAGAGTTAAGGGTAGCTCACCCCTCATCAAAGTAGTTTCTTTTTGCAGTTAACAGAGGCTACTGGTAGACACTCCAAGTCTAATTGTCTGGCCCCATTCAGTATATCTACAATGCAACACCTATTCCAAGATTTAAAGAAAAAGAAGTAGAAAGATTAGAATAGATGGAGTCTCAGGACACATACGCACACGCATGTGTGTGCACACACACACACACACACACAGGACACACATGTATATGTGTGTGTGTTATACACAATCTATAATAATACTTTTAGAAGACAAGATTAGAACTCAAGAAGAATTAGAGAGGGGACAGGCAGTAGGAGAGGGAGGAGTAAAGATGATATAAATACAATATATTCATATATAAAATTCTAAAAAATATTCTATAAAAGAACATTTTAAAAACCAGATAGATGTTTACAGTCACTGTGCAGATAACCAGAATGCTGTCATAAGTGATGGTGTAGGTTTCCAGAGATATTTTACTATGTAAGTGTGTTCTGAAATACCAGAGTCCACGATTACAGATGTGGATATGGTAGATGATATCTACCTATCCATATCTAAATTTCTACTGTTAAAAATGTAATTAGTGTTAGGAAAGCATCAAACTTATCACTCAAGGTGACCAAGTTGTGACTTGATTCTGAATCCGAGAGATGAAGGTGAGGATCAAACCCTCCTGGAATAAGTTGACAATGGAGACTAGGACCTATGAACAATTATTTTTGCCATAGGAAAATGTGCAGTGTGGAGAAGCTATCATGGGAACAGATGACAGAAGCAGCTTCTCTGAAGAAAAATAGTGCACACAACATTTGTATGTTCTCTGTTAACCAAGAGAGAGAATTTCCCAAACAATGGTCAGGGAATGACCTCATGGGTAAAGTATCACTGTGTAAGAGTATTTGTGAGATTTACAAATAGTTCTGATTTGGAGGGATGCTTAAGCATAGGATACAGGGAGGAATAAATTGTGTAGCATATTGTCTGCATAATGTCTGGAACATTGTTGGTACTCAGCAATGTTTTATAGGACAAACTCCATGGAGGGGTTTCCCCCTTAAAGGTCAGGAGTTTAAGATGGTGGGTCTCTGTTATTTTTGTAAGAGTACATCTGGTAACATCAGAGGACATGGAGATGAGAAGGGAAAACATTAAAAGTGATGGACACAGAGAGATAACCCAGGTGGAACTATATTCAAGAGGAGGTCCCCCAGGAGCAAATGTGGCACTGTGAGCAATTAATTGCTACTATCCCCTGGGATTCTGTTGCCTGCACTGTGGTGCTGTGCGCATTGCCTGCTTGGGTGACAGAAGTCAGGGGCTTCCTTGCTTTGTTTTTCTCACACACCCACAGTAAGTCCTGCTCAGATATTCCCTCACAGTTTCCAGATACAAAACAATATATTGCAACTGCACTTCACATGCCCTGGCATATTATAGATACTATAAAAACCCAGTGCCTTATTGTCACACAGTGGCCTCCAAACTGGTTTTCCATGTCCCATCCTTCACTATAGTCTAGAACTATGCTATGGTCAGAGACATTAGTAAACCCACTGTTACTGCTCTCGTCATAGTACTCCAAACAGCTCCCCTCTCATGCTGAACCACAGGCCAAGACTTTCACTGGCCAACCCAACTCATCCTTCTCCTACCCACCCAGTCTCAGGCCTGCTCATCCTTTATTGCTCCCTCCCCAAATGAGCTAGTGTTTTTTCAGCACAGCCACTCATCCTGGTTTCTTTCCCTCCTTAGAGCTCCACCCAACTGTTCTAGTCACCTCCTGATCCTTGATCACCTCAAACCATTATACAAACTATCCTTCCCTGCTTGTATTTCGACTCTATGTAAACATGAACTGTGTATGTAGTTTATTATTTTTTCTGATTGTGATATCATGCTAAACATTTATAAAAAAAAAAAACAGATCCTGTCTGTTGGGTTCTCATATCCCAGTCCTAAGTCACATCCTGCCACATGAAAGTGCTTCCTACAACTCTTCTGAATGTTGGAAGAATCTCATTTCTTTCTCATGGGACCTCTCTGGGGAGTGCTGGGAGCCCTGTGAAGGAAGCAGAGGGGCTGGGACTATAGATGCTGCAGAACTAATCTCCAGCCCAGTGCCTGGAATAGGGAGAGAAGGAGGGAGGAGATGGAGGGCACTGTTGCATTTTTCTGGCTGGTGGGAAGGGTATGAGGTGCTCAGCACTGAGATCAAAGTCTCTTCCTTCACAGTATGTCAGCCCTATGTCCTTTCAGGAGATCTCTGCTCCTTATTGCTCCAGGCTTTCTTAGACATCTCAGGCTCTTGATTATGGAAGGTTCTTGTGTATCCCACTACTACCAGATCATTTTTAAAGCAGGAAATTTCTCTTTGAAGGAGTTTGGTGACTCTGGGGGACACAAAGCTGCCGAGTGGAAGGACTTGAATGGGAATCAGGCCATTCTGGCACAGGTTCTCCTGACAGTATTACCCTCATAAGTAATTCCCCCTCCCTGTACCTCTGTAGTACACACACAGGTAGTAGTAATGATCTACAAATGAGTATTATTCCTTAATTATAAGACAATGCCTATAATCAGAAAGCAAAGGACTTTACCTCTCTGGGGTCACCAAGAAAGTCAACAGTACCAAGTTTCTGTGGAAACAAAGGCAGATACAGGTTGGGTGGATACTTAATAGACATAGGAAAGATTGAAAATAGAAGAATTAAACATTTTATATGATTTATACTGGATTAATGAAAAATTATCAACAGTATTGTTTATAAGGATGAATGGATAGACAGTTGGAGAAATATATGATGTATTAATAGTTTTTGTCTACTTTACACACACTAGAGTCACCTAAGATGGGGGAATCTCGATTGTAGAATTGTCATTGTCTGTGGGAAATTTTCTTGATAAATGATTGATGTGAGAGAGCCCAGCCCACTGTGCGCCATACGTTTGGTGGACAGGTGGTCCTAGATTGTAAGGGACTTTCCTTAGAAACCATGTATTGAATGCCTTCACCCATTCACTTTGGTGATTATGCATAGAAATATAACTTAAAGTATACTCTAAAACAAGAATACTATGCCATTAAGCAGAGGATCATCATATAAGTCCTTATAATGTTTTTACTGAGAAGTTTTATATCATTTATTTATTTATTTCATGTTAAGAAAGCAGTAAGAATCAATTTACATCACAGGATTGACACTGTCCTTAGAAGGGATAGCTATTTCAGAGGATGGCTGTGTCAAGCCTTGGGCCAAGTACATAGCATGGGAATACAAGGATGGTTACACCTACCATTTTCAGAGAGACCTCCAAGAGCTCATCCTCTGTCTTCTGGCGCAGGCAGTGAACCATGACTGCTGAGGTGGTGGTTTTACAACCAGCAAGAAGAGCCACTTTCTGTAAGACATCAGGGGTCAAGAGCATATTCTGTCTCTCCCTCCAGGTAGACAGTGGCTTCTCTTCTAGCCCATGTTTTTCTTTAAAGATGGTAGGGGGTTTTGATAGTAGTCTAATGGAACAAGCATGGGGGCTGGGTACCAGAGAGTAAATTCTATTACTGATAAGACCAGTGGTTATAGCTGGTTACACAAATATCTATGTCTCTGTACCTTGTCCTGATAAAAATGGGCACAATGTCCATTTCCAAGACCACTAAAGGGATGAGTGATATTCTCAAAGTAAAACACTTCTTAAGATGGGGATGGTGGTTAGATGTTATAAGCACAGGAAGCACTCCTGTCTCCCATACACTAAAATGTGTGCAGAATTGCTGGAGGCCTGGATAGCGTCTCCAACAGGGAACCTTTAATAAGTGAAGAACATAGCTTAGATGATGGGTAATAAACCAGCACTTCCTGTACATTCATTCTTATTTCAGGCAGCCATTGAGCACCTCAACTGAATCTTGCAGCAAGAAAGACTGGTAAGGATCCAAGGTGGTAGATTAAAGGGCACAATAGCTGACCTGGATGATACCTACCTTAGCTATGGGCATAGCATCTCTTCCAAACAGGCAAGGATTGAGGATGACACTGCTCTGAGAGATGGCTCTGTGGAAGAGGTTCTTGGCGAGGGGGGTCAATACCTGCCAGGGGAGAGGAGGAGAGTTTGCACTGAAAGGTGTAATCTGAAGCTCACTTGCTCTTTAAGGCCATGTCCATCTGCTCTACTGTCATGACCATTCACTTGGGGACTCAGGTGATCTGTGGACAGAAAAGTATCCTGTTCCCAGGGTCACCATGGAACCATCTCCTCCAAAAGACAGGGCCCAAAACAAGAACTGAACATGGCAAGAGCCTTTCTCTGTAATAAAACCACAGCAAAGACAATTTGACAATTCTGATTAATGATTATATTACTTAGAATTTATCCCAAAAAGGTGAACACAGAGGCTCATAAAAGTGTGATATTTATAATATTAAAATCACAAATAGCTGAAGTTTCTAATGTGATTACATAAATATTTTCACTGAGGAATACTTTGTAATTATCAAAGAAGACAATACTACAGAAGACTGCTTCCCCTTTAAGGAAACACTTGTACCAAATAATCCAGAATGAGTGAGTATAAATTCCTTAGTCAAGGTTGGTTTTGATCTTGTAGTCTTTAAACCTCATCTTTTGAGTGATAGGACTATAGCCATTCACCATCACCAAGCTTCTCAGAGTTATTTATTTTTCCTTAATCTCTACTTCTTAAAGTATGAATGTTTCATTTGGCAACCAAAATAAGAAATTAATGCTTTTTAAATGCAGTGATTGGGCTGATTCTCCGTTCAACACTGAGGGAACTAGAGTGGTCCTAGATGTCACCAATGCCTTCCTTAGCTCCCCTCAATACCCTCCAGATTTATGTCCCACATCCCACCATGTAACTCAGTCCCAGAGACTGCCACCTTTCCTTCTGGGCATGGAAAAACCATCTGCAGGCACACCTGCATCTTCTGGGTACCCAAGTTCTTCACTGTGTAGACCCAGGCTGTTGAGTTCCTGAGACCCTTCACTGCTGTGTAGACTCAGGATGCTTGGTTCCCAAGTCCTTTCACTGTGTAGGCCAAGGCTGTTGGGTTCCCGAATTCCTTCACTGTGTAGACTCAGGCTATAACCAAACAATTATACTCACACTCTCACCCTTCCTATTTGAAGTTTACACCCAACACTTCTTGATAGAAATCAAGCCTAATGGTAGTATAATTAACAAAGAGAATTCAAATAAGTCAGAAGAAGAGAAGTGACATTGTGCTTGTTGTGGCCCATGACACAAAGCAGAGTTCTGACCTCCCTAGGAGCTCAGGAAATTTAGTCTTTAGCTGTCCACCATCTGATGCTGATAGACAAGTAGCGTAACCTGAATTCAAGTTATGAGAGCAAAAGTGCCAAGGCCAGATGGTCTGTCCTGTAAGAGATCTTATCAGCAGACATCAAATCTGGACATGAGGCCAGATATCAGGAACACTTACAAGAACAGAGACACTTTCACCTCCTGCTGACTCTCCAAAGATGGTCACAGAGCCTGGGTTGCCCCCAAAGTTGACAATGTTGTCCTGGATCCAGCGCAGTGCAGCCACCTGGTCCATGTGGCCCCAATTCCCCCTACTGTGTTCATCCCCTGTGCTGTGAGACAATAGTGGGTAGAGTTAGCAATGCTGAACCTGTGTTCTAAGGACTAGAGAGAGACTGGGACTCTTCACTGAGAAGTGTTCACCTGCTGTTCATCCCTATAACAGTGTTCAGAGTGGGGCTCTATACTCACTGTCCAGAAAGCAGGGATTAAAATGTACAGCTCATCTGAGATGAAAACACATGAAGCTTCTGTCTACACTTGGCTCTTACTGTACTTCATAGGCAAATAGAAAGAGAATATAATACAGCTTGTGGAAAAACAAGATTGGGTAAAGAGAATACAGCACTGAGTGCTGGTACTTTAAATTGCATAATAAGGAAAGATGGCATCTCATCAGTGTAACTTATAGGAAACTTGAAAAATTCATATAAATGGGTCGTGGTAGTTCTTATTGCTAACTTAACACAGTCTAGAACCATCTGAGAAGAGAGGACCTCAACTGAAGACTGTTACAGATCTTTAACCTGTGGCTATGTCTGTGATTGATGATTAATATAGGAGAGACCAGTGCCCAATGGAAAGCACCATCCCTAGGTAGGTGGGTCTGAGCTACATAAGAAAGATGTATGAGTATGAGGACATAGAAAGTCAGGAATCAGCACCCCTACTGGTTTCTATTTCAGTTCCTGCTTGATTTTCTGCTCTGACTTCCCTTAAGGATATTCTAGGACCTGGAAGCATAAGCCAAATAAACGCTTTTTTTTCCCAAGTTGCTTTTGGTCAGTGTTTTGTAATGGCAACAGAAAGCATATTAGGGCAAGTGTTTTTGCATGTGAAGAAGAGAACTGCAGTTAGGAAACACAATAGATACAAAGGTCTCAGGATCACAGGAACAAAAGTGTAGCTGACACGAGATGCAGTCAGAATGAGTGCTATGGGTCTTGGCAAGGACATCTGTATCATTACAAATAACTGAGAAAGATTGTGCAGAGAAACAAAATTAATTAATCAGTGTCAGAGAATATTCTGGGCCTTTGCAGAACAGCTATAGCCTTAAAACAGCTATTTATAACAATAGATGGTTGTAACAATATCAGTCTTGACACATGAGGCTTTAACTAGAGATGTAACAAGGGCTTGTACTGATCAGTGAGGTTTACACATGGTTCTTCCACCAAGGGTTCAGTATTGGATTCCTGGTCTATGTTGTGTCAACATTTGACAATGATAGGATTTGTGAAAGGTGAGTTCAGGGGAAGTTAATTTGGTCACAGAAAAGGAAATAATGTAGTTTCCCATGACTTTGATTGTTTCTCCAGTGAATGAGCTTTTATGAAAAGAGGAAGACTGTCCCCTTTCCATTTTGAGGTATTCTGCCTCACTGGGTAATCTACCTGTATGTTCAGATCCCTGTTTTGTTTCTGCATCGTGTACCACAGCCAAGGGTTCTCATCTATGGCTCCTTGATGCAACTACACAATCTTGGACTTTCAACATCTCAAATCTAAGCTAAATAAATGACTTTGAACTCTGTACACATCACAGTCTCATTCTTCTTGTTAATGTAAAAGAAACAGATCTGTTGCGGGACTAATATGTAGAGAGAAATATTATATATCACCTGAAGAATCCCCAGATGCCCAGGCGATACTGAATGACCACTACCACCACGTTTTCATGAACAGCAAGGGGCAGTCCATCATAGGTTGATGCTCCATCTATCACCAGTCCACCTCCATGGATCCACACCATCACCTGGACAAAAACATAACCTCATAGGTCATAGGTAGAAGAATTGAAAAAATGCAGAATTCATCTGGTTTGGTCACCTATATCTAGGCTGTGAATTAAGGACATCACCCAAATAAGCCAATGTCTAGAATTACTGCAATAGGCAGCCATTCTCCTTTCCAACTATATCAGATCATCCTAAAATGCCTTAACACCCAATGTCCCCATCTTTCTCCTCATTTCCATTCTTCAGTGATTTAAAATTGAGAAAAAAATCACAAGAACAGCAAGGACCATGGATGTCGTGTTCTCTCCCACAGTCCCATGACCTCATGCCTAGACTGTTCAGCCAATTGAACATATAAGAAAGAGGAACTCCTCGGACTTCCACTTCATTTCATACCACTAACCTTTCAGTGGTAAGATAATCTTCTCTGTTGAAAAGTAATTATCTGATGAGGCGAACACCAGCCTGATGGTACTGTCTCTACAGTGCCTCCTCAACACACCGAATCCTCCCACCGTGCTAAGCCTAGCTCACTGCTACTTCCTCTGGGATGTCTTCAGTCCTTTGAAAACATTATTTAAGAAACTGCTGTGTAATCAAAGACTGATATAACTTGAAGGTAAAAGGATGTGTGTGTGTGTGTGTGTTAACCTATAGAGAAGAGGAAAAATAAGAGTTTACACAATCCTATATGTTTAAAAGAAAGCATAATATGTATTATGTTGCACTAAGTAGAAGAAATAATTTCTATATGGAATAGAGAATAATTCCCATGCATCAGCTAAGAAACAAAAGTGTTTTGCCTGCCTGGATTCTATAGCTAATAAGTTGTAGTAGCATGGCTTGGTGAAGCCATGATGCCCAATATTGTGCACGGAGCTCCCAATCCCTGTTGCCTACAGACACAGCATAGTTAGCCAGCACCTGGAGCAGGAGACAAAGGCAAGATATGAATTTATCTCCACACCCTGTGGCTCTTGGCCCTCTGCCATACAGAGAGGGTCTCCTGACTCTAGGATCCCAGGACCCCTGTTCCCTCATTCACACAACCAGGTTCCTTGCCAGCTCCAGTAGTCAAGGCCATCTCAAAATGAAAGCTGGATGCAAGGGCTGGTGAGCAATGGCACACTGGGCAGATTGTGAAACTATGCTGATGAGATGCCAGGTCCTTTAAGACAGGCTTGTGAGAATGCCATGTCCCTGTTTTCCCTGACTGCATTATGTCTGTGTTTGGGGCACTGAGTACAAAATAAATGGGTGAAGAAATCAGAGTTTGAGTAAAAGAACTTTTGTCCCCTCCTTCTTGTACATTGAAAAACATGGGTAAGGCATAGTATTACTCAAATTTCAGATTCTCTTTTCCCTACTCCTGTCCATGAAGACTGACATGGAGTTGGCATTTGATTTGTTCCACCCCAGGGATTGCCTCTTTCCCAAAGCTTTTTGCCCAGCCACTGACCTACAAATGGCAGTCTTTCCCATCTCAGGTCTCTTCATTTATGTGGGAAATGCTGACTCACTGTGTCATCAGCCTGTGCCAAAGGCAGTTGCTGATAACAATGACCTGCATTAAAACCAAGCATTATTGACAAAAGGCAGAAGAGGGTGATTCTAATTGCCCCTAGCTCCTCCTCTCACACCTTTATCACAGGCCAAAGTAAGTTAACACAGCTACTATAGAGAAAGGTGATATTCCAGCTACCTTTGCGACTCCTTATGAAACAGCAGTTTTTTTTTTTTTGTTTGTTTTGTTTTTGTTTTAAAGGTCGAAAGACCTGTGCTGTTGCCCTGCCTACCCACTGTGTATCCTAGCTTCCTCCACCAGAATATAAGTTTCTCTCATGTAAACTATCACACAGAATTTTTTAAAATTAAGTTATTTTTGTTTTTGCTTAAATTTATTGATATTATATCTTAGCTGCTCTGGGATCATGTTCTTACTCTAGTAACTAATGCTTGACATCATTGTCCTTGTTAGTGAGACAGCTTGTAAGAGTAAGATGTGTTATCTTAGATGTGGAGCAACCTCCAGCAGGCTCTGATGCACTGTGGTTAACACAAGGTCTAGATTCAGTCATGGACTGTGGTATCCATGATTCCAGAAGCCCTCATTCCATTCCAGTGACACAAATGAAACTGATGTTGGACCACTGGTCCCCATGCTTACTGGCAATCTGCTGCTCTTTGTCAAATCAGTAGGAGTGTAAATGTTTAGGTAGAGACAGTCTTCAGAAAACTCATGAGGAATGGTCTCCTTTCTGTTAGTGAAGTGTTCTGCGATCATCTGTGCAGCCTCTGGATTTTGGGAGCATCTGGGAAGGAGACGGATCACTTGAGTTTCCACCACATAAAAGATAGACATGTTGTCTGAGGCCCATCCTATTACTAGGAGGTTTGAACTTGTTAATGAAGATGGAATTCATGTGTAAGAAGGGTTACTGGAGGGACCTCTGGATTCTCTAGTGCCTTCCAACTCTGCAGAGTGAGAAAACTTGACACCTTTCTTCTTTTCTGAGCATCTGGATATCCTAGACCCAGGAGAGAAGAGCTTATATGCTGCCTGCCCATGAATATGTCATCTCCTGCCTTTACTGAGGTCATGCTTAAGTCTCTACTGTTCTTTATACAGTTGGTCACAGAGTGACATGGCACTCCATCAGGTAAACGTCTTCTAATCCATAGGACACTTTCATCAACCAATGTTACTACTTCAAATGATAAACACATACACACAGGTCAGGAACTATGTTTTATGAGTACACTTAGGAAAACTACATCGTTGTGCTGCTTCAATCACTAATATGCTGGGTGGCTTTGGGTAAATTATTTCCTCCACTGGGACTCAAAATGCCAGGTGTAGAGAAAAGTATTTTCCCTAAGGATCCTGATGCCCTGGCCTGCTAAGATTCTGCCCTTTTCATAGCCCAGCAATTGCAATGGCTCCTCTGATAAGAAAGCTCAAAGGTCCAATACAGAGTTAAACTGGTGACAATTATGGAGTCCTTCAAGCATGTAAGCACTTACTCTTGATTAGTAAAGGTCATTAAAGGGCCACATCAACGCCAAACATCTATGATTGTCCCCATTCAAAGAATAAAACCAGAGGCACAGTTGTAAGCAATTGAACCACGGACATTCTGTCAGTTTGTTGGTTCAAATGAGAATGGCTCCCATAGGTTTACACATTTGAATTCTTGGTATCCATTCACCAAAATGGTTGGGAAGGATTAGGAGATGTGAACTTGTTGAGGGATTGTTTCTCATGAGGCAGGCTTGAGGTTTCAAAAGCCCACAACATTCCCAATTATCTCCCTCAGATCTGCCCTGTGGTTGTTGCTTGAAGATATGAGCATTCAGCACCATTCCTGTTGGAGTGCTACCATGTTCCCTGACTTGATCATGGACTCATCCTCAGAAACTATAAGCCCCCTAAAACCCTTTTCTCCTATAGTTGCCTTGGTCATGAGGTTTACACAGCAAACTGGGAGGGAGCAAAGACACTTGGGAAGATATTGCTCATATTTACAAGGACAATGTTCCCAAATAGGGCCCCAGTGGCTTACAAAGGAGGGTAGGAGGTGGCATTCTTCACAAAGTTCCAGGGCTCTGGAGGCTGTGGTGGAGCAAACCTCAAGGATCCAAGAGGAGGCTTGGCAAAGGGGACTCCCAGGAAGACAGTCACAGGCTGTGAGGATCCTTCTAAACTGAGGTACTTCCCCAGGACTTTGCCATGAACAGTGTTCACCACAGGAGGTGAGGATGGGTGACCTGATGACAATGGGGAAATGAAGACAGATTAGAGGAGAAAGGTTGGACCTTTGTCCAGGCAGGCTTTGTCACTTTTAAGTATATTACCTTGAATACATTACCTCAGCCCTCTAGGCTATGGTTTTGTTGCATGTAAAATACATAAAGCATGAGCTGCATGCTAGATGAGACAATGAAGGAGGGTGACCATATCCTTTGGAGGCTGACTTCATAAGAAAGACCACAGACACTTAGTTCAGGTAAGAAAATGGTTGTTACTTTGGAGATGGAAATACTGATGTTAGAAGCAATGAGGGAAGGGTATTAAGCAAGACTAAGCATTAAGTGCAGAGGCCTGGAGATAGCATAACACAGGACATTTCAGAGAAGACAAAATGGCCTGTGGATACTACCAGGTGTAGTTTAAAGGTGTTGTCTAATACAATTGTCTTGTATTATTGGATACAGTTCAGAAGGGATATTGAATCCCTGGCCAGAGGGCTTTATTTAGTAGACAAATAAATAGAATAAAATTTCTATGGGAGTAAGACTACAACAAAGGTATTAGAACACCCATTTCATAGCTTTAAGCATGATCATCCAGAAGGAGAAATGTTACATGTGTGCACTTTCCTGGTACCACAGCTGCATCAGCCCCAAAATAACACACAGAGACTCTATTATGTATAAAGCTGTTGGCCAATGACTAGAGCTTCTTATTGGTTAGCTGTGTCTTAGCTATTAACTCATTCCTATCAATCTAAGTGTTTCCATTTGGTCTTACCAGAGAGAGAGAGAGAGAGAGAGAGAGAAGAGAGAGAGAGAGAGAGAGAGAGAGAGAGAGAGAGAGAATATGCAGACCTCTTACTCCTTTCACAGCCTACATCTTGACTCCTCTTTACCATCTCTCCCAGAATCCTCCTTGTCTCCTATATCCGCCTATTTTGCTTTCCTATAGGCCAACAGTGCTTTATTCATTAACCAATAATAGAAACATATTTACAGAATTAAATCTCCCATCATCTTCACTTTTCTGTCTAAAATAAAAAGAATGGCTTTAAGTTTAACATAGTAAAATACATAATAGTTATTAAATAAGAACTGTAGTTAACAATATTTAATTCATTAAAAAAATATTCTGTCATACATCTGATCTTTTTTAGTTTAATGTCTGGTATTTAACTCATCTTTAATCTTAACTAAGGAAAACTATAACCATAAGTACCTGTCTTTAACTTACCAAAGACCACAGAAGGATAATTTATACATTCTGAAACTGACAGCGACAACTTGCCTGGTCAGTTAACTGGAAGTTTTTCTGTAATGATCCATCTTCAGCCTAAAGGACATAGTGTGTCTGGCAGATTCCTCAGCAAAGCAGGAAACTTTAAACTGTCCACCTGTCTTGGCAGTTTGTCAGTCACTTTTTTCTGTGTCCTGCAGAATGTCTGACAGATTCTTCTATGAAACAGAAACCCTGTAGCAATGTCATCTTGTATCAGCAGTCAGCTTCCTGTGGGTCCTGCATGTCCAGTTTATACAACATAAAGTCAAACAGTCCAGACATGAGCAGTATCTTGCCCAAATGCTAGTCTTGCCATATTGAAAGGAAACTCCATAACGAGTTTCTTTGTGATGCAGGTGCTGTTGCCAGGAGCAGTTATGTCTCACTGTCAAGAAAATCCCTAAACCATTTAAAATACCATATTCTGTATGTCTTTGAAAGGTTTGAAGAATGCCTATACATTTAAAATATATCTCTATATATCAATAAAAACCTAACAAACCTAACTGTAAGTTTTGACTATTATAGGTAACTATAATTTGTACTTAATTATATATTACATTTTTAATGACCTATATAAACACAATACTTAAACAAGAGGAGAAATATTCATATCACAAAATTGACATAAAATTTGCATCAATAAATGAAAATCCATTCCAAAACAAAACAGTCATTTCTATACCATAATCCCCTTATTACCTTTAAAAAGAGATTGGTTGTGATCATTAACTATTTAAAACCAATCCCATTTAGATGAAAGTAAACATTTATAGACAATATTTGGGAATTTGGGCATCATTCTTTCCAAACTGCTTCCTGCTGGTTGGGGACACTGTAATACATTGGGAATCCTATGAAGATGCAGAAATTTTGGCTGCAGTCTGCAAGTCTGCCTTTTCCCAGTTGTTTTGAATGTTGGATCACTTGGGACACTGCTTTGTGGGTCTTGCTTGATCAATCCATGTTAGTTAGGAAGGAATCCACAGCTCTTTATTTTCAATGGAAAGAAAAATAGAAATTCTTTTCCCCCAGTAACCTGTCCATAGACTTAAATTTTGAAGTCAAGGCATTTTTTAAAATGTATAAATTGAATTAACTTCAGCAGCATTGATAATCAAGTGTATTTTAGCAGTTGTTCCTTCCTTAGCAATTGAGCAATTCAAAGACAACACAATAGCTTAAAGTATACAGACTTCTCTGTGTATTTCCCATCTTTAGATGCCTTTTTTGTTACTCTAGTTCTTTCACTTCTATTTTTTATTTTTTTTTTTATTTTTTGAGACCGGGTTTCTCTGTGTAACTTTTACTGCTCTTGAACTCACTCTGTACAGCAGGCTGGCCTTGAAGTCACAGAGATCTGCTTGCCTCTTCTCCCCAGTGCTGTGATTAAAGGCCAGTCACGTTATTTGTTTTTTAACTGTATATTTTTTTATTTTCTCTCCAAAGCTTATGTATATTTTTAAACACATTGTAAAAACATTTTAGGTTTTACTTTATCTGAATCTGTCAGGAAACCTCCCTTAAAGGAGCCACGCAAAACCCCCTGAAACAACATCCCAGGTGATCCAATTCAAAACAGCTGGAACTAGGCAGCCTTGTAGACTACAGCCATGATTTCTGCTTCTTCTTAGGATTTCCAGTGTATTACAGTGTCTCCAACCAGCAGGAAGCAGTTTTGAAAGAATGATGATCAAATTTCCAAATATTGTCTATAATTGTTTGTTTATACAATGCTGTATAAAATGGACATATGGGACCCACAATAAAGTGACTACGGGGTTCCCGCTTCATGGAAGATTTTACCAGACATTCTACAGTACACAGAGAAAAGTGATTGACAAACTGCAAACGCAGGTGGGGCAGATTGAAATTTCCTGCTTTGATAAGAAGTCTGCCAGATACACAGTGGCCTATGGGGCAAAGATTGATGTGCCAATTTACAGAAGAACTTTGGATGACTATTTAGGTCAAGAGATGTCTCTGTCATTTCTAGAATTCATATGTTATCCTTCGGTGGTCATTGATTGAGTGGAAGACAGATAGTTGTGGTTATAATTTTCCTTCATTAGGATTAAAGATAAATTATATATAAGACTTTAGACTCACAAAGATAGGATCGATGATGAAATATTTTCTTTTAATCTTTCTAAATGTTAATGGACTATATTGTTAACTATAGTTCTCATTTGATAACTGTTTTGTTATATATTTTACTATATTAAATTTCAAGCTCTTATTTTTATTTTAGATGGAAAAGATGGGAGATTTCATTTTGTAACTATGTTTTCTCTTATTGGTTAATGAATGAAGAACTATTGGCCTATATAGGAAAGCAAGATAGGTTGGACTAGGGGATGTGGTGGATTCTGGGAAACATAGTGGAGTCTAGATGTAGGCAGTGAGTGAAATAAGAGGTCTGGACTCTTTCTCTCTCTGGTAATACCATGTGGGAACACTTACATTGATAGAAATGACTTAATTAACTAAGACAGAGCTAGCCAACAAGAAGATCCAGCCATTGGCCAACAGCTTTATAAGTAATATTGTTTCTATATTATTTTGGTGCTGACGCAACTCTGGGACCAGTCTGGCGGGAAAGTGCTCATAACAGAGAAAGATAGGGCAACAGGCCACTGCATACCCATTGATTTCATTATTGCTCAGCACAGTCCTTCACCACCTCCTCCTTAAATTATCATTTGTCCTATTTCTACCCACCTAGGATCTACAACTTAGGAAGTTTTGACTCGTGATACCTTCAAGATCAATAGAATAAGCCCATCATAATTTTGGGAGCATCTGTTATCAAGAATATCAAATAATGCTGAAACTCTATAGAAAACCATACTATAAAATCATGTCCATGAATTGGTTTACTAGGAGAAAAATCCCACTTTTATTCCCTTTTCCTTTAGATCACCAGTCCCATTGAGATATCTTTCCTGAGAAGCATGCTTGCTAAAATGTCCATGGGTAGCAGAATAGTTATTTTGTGTGAATTCTCAGGGTCTATGTCAGAATAGGGTGTTGTATAAATTAGTTATGCAGAAATCTGCAAATGTACATGGGGAATATGAAAAAGCAGACTTGATCTGAGCTCTAACAAGAAAGAAAACAGAAGAACACGTGAGTGTTGCTGGCTCCCTGTAAAATAGGTA
Source organism: Phodopus roborovskii (assembly GCF_943737965.1). Classification (NCBI taxonomy): domain Eukaryota; kingdom Metazoa; phylum Chordata; class Mammalia; order Rodentia; family Cricetidae; genus Phodopus; species Phodopus roborovskii. The sequence goes on along the minus strand of NW_026126487.1, from coordinate 4,375,048 downwards.
CAGTTGGAGGATCTCTGAGCAAGAAGGTGCAGCCAGACAAGAATTTCAATGCTGGGAGGTCAGTGATGTGGAGTTCACTACCTGAACATGACAATACACATTATTGGATTTAGATGCTGTAAGAAGCAAGTGTGAAGCTCAGGGACAGCTGGGTCTGACTGAGAACAGGCCAGGTAGAAGGGAGGAAGAGTTCTAAGGAGAGGGAGAAACCAAACAGGAACCACTAGGGAAAACCTATGCTAACTCAATGAGTATTTTCTACCAAAATGAAGTGGGAAGGATCTAGGTTGCTCTGGGTAGAAAATAGGATGGAAGTATAAAAATAAATATAGCTGTTGCGTAAATAATATGGGATGTGCACATATTGATCACCTACTGTATGCTACAAGTACACAGCTATGCTCCTTTTTAAAAGCCTTGCTAAGTAGGAGGTATCAAGTTCATATTAACGATGGAGAAACAGGAGCTGCAAGCCGACTGGATGAACCTCCTGAAGATGGAATTTAGGTGGTCATTGTGAGGTGCATGGGCAATCAGCAGCATAGACATGTTCTACTCCAAATTTGAACACTGTTTCATACTGCCTCATTCTCTGCCCCAGACTCTCACAGTGTCACATAGCCAAACAGAAGGGAAGTCTAGAAATTTCAACAAGGCTAAGACCATTACTGGGGAAACACTGCTGTATATTCTGGAGATAGAGAAGGAGTGAGGTTTGATTTCAGGAGGCCTTGGGTGGGTGCATTCCCCTGAAAGCCTCAATCTCCATTCTTCAAGTGGCACAGATGGGTAGTGAGGTCACATGTTGTACCCTTGTTCTATCCATAAATCTGTTTCCTATACCTGTTGCTTGGACAACTGAGGTTCTGTACATCTGGGAAAAACTGTCATCCCTAGGGTCCAACAACTCCAGAACCATACCCCCAGACACCCACTATCTAGGTCCCCTAGCCTGTGCCTCCAGTAACCCATCTTTATCATATAAACTTAGGTACAATTAAAATAGACACTGCTTGTTAATCCTCAAATCCCCTATAACTGCCCCAGCTACTCAAAGTCACACCATTTTCCCTGCCTCCTCTCTTTTTTATCCCGAAAACCATGACAAAGACCCTTCCCAGAGCTTCTATTCTGTCTCAGCCTTCTGACTGATCCCAAGTACTCCCTTCAGGGAACTCTCAAAAAAAAAAATCGTCTTTTCAAATGCATGTCTTTGATATTTTTACATGTCAAATTTTCTATGGACATACTCTATTTTTAATTCCCAGTGTTTATACCTGCTCTATACCAACCAGCACTGGGAATGCTACAGACACAATTACTCATTTCACCTCCCTGCAGCCCAGTGGAGAAGGAGATGCCACTGAGAAGTTAAGTTCCTCACTCAAGAACACAAATCCAGGCCACTGTGCTGAGATTCACTCAAGCTTTGTCTCCATGTCCACAGGGCAAACTCTGCTAAGAAATGGGACCTGATTTTCATTTCCCTGTATGAGCCTGCACTCATCAAGGCCCAGTACAAAGAATGTCAAATATGTACCAGGAAGTACTCACCCTGAGTTAGGAAAGCAGTGAAAGAGAACAGGACCAAAGCACAGACCCACATCATGGAAGGACAGTACCTCCTTCCTGGTTTCAGTGAAATGCCTGGTGCTTGGAGGAAGTGCACTGGTTCTGTCTCAAAACTGTAGACCAATCCCTGAAATCTTGCCCCTCTCTGCCAATTTGCATAAGATAACCAGATGAAAATTCCCTGCCAAGAGCTCTCTGGTTGTCTTGTGGGAGGGACCTCTAAGCCACACCTACCTGCTCTGTACTCTCTATTTGCACAGTCATTGCCCAACTCTTAGATAACAGAGGCTCATAAACTAATCCAAGGACTTCTTACATAAGGGTTGTCCCTGTGCCAGTCAAACCTCAGTGTTCTGTGAGCCTCCCAAAGGCAGAGACTGGCATAGTAGTCAGGTGCCTTCAGTCAGAAGGAGCTTTGATCTGGCATCCTCAGAAAAAGATTGAAGATTTCAGAACAACTCAGGGCCTCCAAACATCTCAGCTTCAAGATCTGGACACATCTCTCAGAATCCCACAATCTGTACTTCATATAGTTCTAGGCCCATATTTGGAACCAACCTTACTTACGCTTTATGCAGTGTCCCCCTAATGTCTAAATACTGCCTTTGCAATACTCCTGTCAAGTGCCCAACCTTCTGCTTGCATCTTAGGTCAGGGAGATCACTACATTGAAGGGGCCAGGCCCTTTCCAAAGTAATGAGGACTCCATAGCCTAATTCTGCCTGCCCATTATCCATTCATTCTTGGAACATTTACCAAAATGTCTGGCATTTTCTGCAGGAAAGAAACCCTGCAGAAGTAACCCCCAGGTGCCTGTAAGTGTAATCTTCCCTGGTGAGAGGCTGAACTCTTCCCACTTCTAACACATGTGGTGACATATGTGTCATTGCTTCCTAATTTAGCGATTTGTTGAGGCTTCTTTTCTGCTTAAGGGTCTACAATATCTGACATTTTATAAATATGTCATTACATATATTTTTTCTTTTTCATCCTTTTCCCACTCTCTCCTCACATTCCTGCCTTGCATGTCCTCATGATCCTCCCAGCTAGTTCACCCCTAGCTGTCACATGGGTTCCTGAGCTGGACCATCAGGTCATTCTTGAATGATAGGGTCCTGAGGAGGAAGGTCCATGGGTCAGAGTAAAAGACATAAAAAAGATGGGCTCAAATGGGCTGACATAAGCTATAGCTTATGCCAAGCAAGTTTATTTAGTTGTACAGCATTTTATGTACTATTTCCAGGAGAGGAATGGAATAGAGGTAGAAGAAACCATCATAAAATTGGAAGAAATTAATTGCAAGTTAATCAAATGTTGCATAAGAGGAAAACAGGGGAATCTGAAGAGCTTTGTAGACCAGACACAAAGCAGCCTTGGGACTGACAACTGTAACCCGGTGTAGCTGGAAGATATGGGTTCCCAGGATCCAAAGCTACAGCTACCCCAAGGGCCTGGCTCTAGCACATTACTGACTCTGATAAGCATGTCCCTGGTTTTAGATAAGTAACCATGTTCATTCTCCTATCTGACAGCCTCAAGGAAAAGCTCCCAAGGCCCTGGATCCAGGCTGTTACTGGCTCTTCCAAACATGCTCCTGGTTTAGAGAAAGAGTATGTTAGCCAGGTTTCTATTCCTGTTACAAAATGCAGTGGCCAACAAGCAAGTTGGGGAGGAAAGAGTGTATTTGGCTTATACTTGCAAATCATAGTTCTTTACTGGAGAATTCAGGACAGGAGCTCATGCAGGGCTGGAACCTGGAGGCTGTAGCTGATGCAGAGGCCATGGTGGGGAGCTATTTACTGGCTGGCTTCTCATGGCTTTCATAGCCTGCTTTCTTAAAGAAACCAGGATCACCAACCCAGGGATGGTACCTTCCACCATAGGCTGGGCCCTCCACCATTGATTACTAATTGAGAAAATGCCTTATACCTAGATGTCATTAAGAAATTTCTTCAACTGAGTCTCCTTCCTCTATGATGATTAGATCTTATTAATTTGGCACACACACACACACACACACACACAGCCAGTAAAAAGATCTGTGCTTCTCTCCATACATCAGGGCCTAAGAGAAAGCCTTGGGTCAGTCCAGGCCATAGGATATTCTCTTATCTGCTCTCTAAGAATCTCTCCCTTATTTACCATCTCTACTGCTACTGCCATTTCTCTCTCTCTCTCTCTCTCTCTCTCTCTCTCTCTCTCTTTCTCTCACCATACACACACTCATGCACATATGTATCATAGTCATGTGCAATAACATGAATATAGATTCCACGTATGAGAGAAAATAACATGTCCAGTTCTATATTGTCTTAGAACCAGCAACCCCAGAACTGTGGAAGAGAGAAACCCATTTTCTGTTAAGAGGATGTTTTCTGCTACAGTCAGGTGAAGCCTGGTGTGGTTTGCTTCTAAAAGTCTTTATTTCATTTTTGTAATAGTACCTGACCTGTTTTAAAACAAAGACACAACTAAGTCATTTTGAGAGCATGGGAATAGCACAAAAATTGGCTGTCCAGACCAAATGATCAACCCTGAAAACATTCAAGTAACATTACACAGAGTAAGTAGGTTGTGTTTATGCATGTAGGTGTATGCATATAAATATATGTATGTAACAAAAGTTAATGAAAACAGAGGCCATGAATTTGAAAGACATAAAGGAGGCATATATGGGAGAAGTTGAAGGGAGGAATTGAAGGGGAAATGATATAATTACATTATAATCTCAAAAAATTAAAAGGCTCAGGACTTTTTTAGGGGGTTGGGAGGCATTTAATAACTGCTTCTTTTTCATTAGGGGTTATAGGTCTATTTAAGTTGCTTACCTGTTCTTGATTTAATTTTGGTAAGTGATAGCTATCCAGAAATTTGTTCATTTCCTTTGAATTTTCCAATTTTGTGGAGTACAGGTTTTCAAAATATGACCTGAAAATTCTCTGGATTTCCTCAGTGTCCATTGTTATGTCCCCCTTTTCCTTTCTAATTTTGCTAATTTGAATGTTCTCTCTCTGCATTTTTGGTTAGTTTAGATAAAGGTTTGTCTATCTTGTTGATTTTCTGGAAAAACCAAAGCTTTGTTACATTGATTCTTTGTATTGTTTTCCTAGTTTCTACTTTATTGATTTCTGCCCTCAAATTGATTATTCCCTGGTGTCTACTCCTCTGGGCGAGTTTGCTTCTTTTTGTTCTAAGGCTTTCAGTTGTGCTGTTAATTCTCTAATGTGACTATTGTCCGTTTTCTTCATACGGGCACTTAGTGCAATGAACTTTCCTCATAGCACTGTTTTCAAAGTGTCCCATGTTTGGGTATGTTCTGTCTTCATTCTCAATGAATTCTAGGAAATCTTTAATTTTTTTCTTTATTTCTTCCTTGACCCAGGAGTGGTACAATTGTGCATTGTTCAGTTTCCATGAGGTTTTAGGGTTTCTACAATTTGTTTTGTGACTGAATTCCAACTAGGATACAAGGAAGAAACTAAGAGATTCATAGAAAGTCCCTCACAGAAGAAGAAAGGAAGAAGAGATCCTGAGCACATTGGACAGTGAGTGGAGTTAGGAGAAAGAGAAGTGGGGGAGGGGGAGAACATGTGGGACCAGGAAGATTGAATCGGGGAATGAATAGACAAGAGCGAAAAAAGGAGATACCATAATAGAGGGAGACATTATAGGTTTGAAGAGAAAACTGACTGTAGAGAAATGTCCAGAGACCTACAAGGGTGACTCCAGTTAACAATCTGAGCAACAGTGGAAAGGCTACCTTAAATGCCCTTCCCTGATAATGCGATTGATAACTAACTTCTCTACCATCATAGAACCCTCATCTAGTAGCTGATGGAAACAGAAGCAGACACCCACAGCCAAACACTGAACCAAACTCCTGGAATTCAGTTCCAGGGAGGGAGGAATGGTAAGAGGCTACCTTAAATGCCCTTCCCTGATAATGAGATTGATAACTAATTTGTATTCTATCACAGAGCCCTCGGCTGGTAACTGATAGAAACAGAAACAGAAACCCACAGCTAAACACTGAGCTGAACTCCTAGAATCCAGTTGCAGAGAGGGAGGAGTAATAAGAAAAGAGGTCAAGACCAGGCTACAGAAACCCACAGAGACAGCTGACCAGAACAAGGGGAAGCTCATGGACCCTAGATGGCTATCTGGGAAACCAGCATTGGACAGACTCAGACCCCGTGAACCCAGTTCTCAGTTAGAATGCCTGGAAAGACTAAGGGACCTCTGAGAGTGGAACCAGGATGTTTCCTTAGTGCATGAAAGGAATTTGGGAGCACATTCACCATGGAGGGATACTCCCTTAGCCTAGAGACAGGGGGAGGGCCTAAACCCTACTCCAAATGACCTGACTGATTTTGATGATCCTGCACAGGCATCACCCACACTGTGGAGTGGGTGGGGGGATAAGATGGGAGAGGGGTTGAGGGGCATGGGAGGGAGGGAGAGAGAACTGGGATTAATACGTAAAATAAGAAAAAATAATTTAAAAAAAGAAGACCTTGGGACATAGGGGAAAAAAGAACATTAAAAGCTTACAAAAGAAAGTGTTCACTTAATTACAAAGGCAAACTTACCAGAATTACATCACCCCTCTTAACAGACACTCTGGAAGCAACAAATGAATAAATAAATTAATTAAAAAGCATACAATGGTATAATCTAAGCCCTGAAGCAAATAATTGTTCCTGCTACTGATGCTTGCCAAATTATCTTTCAAACTTGATGGAAACCCATAGACCTTCCATGACAAGCCCAAACTTCAATCATGACAATTGTGACAGCACTGGAGATTCCGAGATCAATTCTACACAGAAAGGAAGGAAAGGCAGTCAGCAAACAAGGCTGTGAGACATCTCTACATCTCCCAGTGCTTGTCACTGTTCCCGCATGTTTCTATGCTGGCTGGTTTTTGGAGCATTGCCTTGATGTCTTTCTCAAGCCTCAGCTTCAGACCTGCTCTTCACAGAGGTGTCCTAACTTGATACTATTGGGTGGCACCCAAGACTGGTTCATGTAGTGTTCATCTGGCTTCAAACATGGGGAGGGTATGTTCCTAGATATCAAATATGTGGATTTCTCAGTGACTTTTTTCTTCCTTAACAATAGAGATGGCTTAATCTCTGCCAGAACAGTTTCTCACCCCTCTCCAATGGGTATGGAAGATGGACATGGATTTTTCTTGTTTTCTCAAGCCCCAGTAGTTCTTCACCAGGGCCCTGAAGTAGAGAATGTTGAGTTTTCTCCCGTGTTGAAGGGCTGCATTCATAAGAGTACATGTCTGAGCAGAGATACATGTCTGCATAGCAAGAGATGGGCTTTTCAAGGTCTTAACACCTGCCTTCAGTTTTTCCATGAGCACCTGAGAGACATCCATGGAAAAGTTAGTGGTGGAAGTAAACTTCTCCTTAGGTGTGTGGTTTAACTCATGCTAGCCACATATCACCTCTGACACTTTAATGAACTCTCCTGTGTCCTCCTGTGTGTGATGATTTCTCCCAGCTTGAGGTGCAAGATGAGCCAAAGCTAACACTGAATTCTTCCTGAAAAATATTTCCTCCCAAATTTACAGGGAAGCATTTGCCAAGCCACACCCTACATGGAGGCATCTTCCTATGATAATCTCTATTTATCTTCTCAGTCTAAGGTAGGTGAACATACAGACACTGAGTTGATCTTAAAATGAACATTTATTCTCCAAATTGAGGCCACAGGTACAACCATTACCTTTCCTGTCCCCTGCCCATCCCCAAATTAAATTCTTCAATCTTATCAAAGATTCATCTTTGGTCATGAAACCTCTTATATAGGGTAGATTTATCTTGACTTTGCTGGTCTCCTGAGGCTGGGAGAGCATCCAATTCATGGCTCAGTATGTGCACTGTCTGTGGTGGTGTCTTGGCCCTGAGCTTAGTCCAGAAAGTCACTTCCTTATCTTTCAGTCTCTGGGCTTGCTGGGTGGTGACACCAATCTGCAGATAGCCTTCCTTCTGGTCATACTTTGGCCAATAGGGCAGCCCCTTCCCATTGGGGTTCCTGGGAACAGAATCAAATTGAACATATTACAATTGCTGTGAGGTCCCACATTCATAGGATGTTTATAGGAATTCCTAGTTTATCTCTGCCAAAGGCTTGTGTATAACAAGGCATTGGAGCACACCATTGTCAGAGCTCTGTGATCACAGGGTGGGATTTGATCACTTATAGCTTAAAATCTACCCGGTGCCCATGATCCCACCATGTTCAATGTCTTGGTAATGTCTTTGTGCTATTCTTACCCATTCCTAGCAAAGTTGGCCCAGAATTTCATCATCATCTTGCTGAGGCTGACTTCTTCTTCTGAGGCACCATCTGTGGGATATATATATATATATATATATATATATATATATATATATATATATATTCATGAACCTGCAATAGCTTGTTATAAATACAAATACAGAATAAAGGGTTCCATCTCAAAAATTACTTTATCCAATTATTCATTGCAAAAAAGGCATAGTTAGCTGGTGTTCACTTTTAGTTTGAAAATGAATGATCCAGGACTAGGACTCAGCAATAATCATGCTGTCTGGCTTTGACTTTGTTGTTCATACCCACCATCCAGTTCTTCTTCCCTACTCTATATACGGATGCTACAGCTCAGTCATGTCCTTAAATGAAAGTATTTCTGGTATATGTGTCTTTTCTCAAGTTCCTCTTCAAAACCACATATTCACAGTTCGAAAAAAGATATTAGAATAACATATATCCTAAAACATACCTGATTGGGAAATGCTCAGAGTGTGTTATCAGCAGTCATTGAAATGGGACAAATCATATGAACTGCTGAGAATTAAGATATTGAATATGTTCATCAAAGGTTTTTAAAAATATTATACTATTAACTATAATATAAATAAAAATACAACTTTTGGATAAATAGATATGCCTACAGACCAATAGATGCAAATGACATCTGATTCAGAGCAAGAGTCTGACCTCTTCTTAACTCACGTTCTGATATGTCATTTTGGGTGGGAAATCAAGCAGTACAATTCTTATCTTCAAGCAGGGGATCTTGGGTGATACATTTCTCTTAGGTATATTAGGGGTCAGCATCCTGATGGAAAGCATAGCTGGCTGCCCATTAGTATATACCTTGCCTAGTGAGTGATGGAGCAGAAGGGCTGGGTACATGACAGGCTAGCTCATTCCTGTTACCCTGAGTTGGGGAAATAAATATTAAGCTCACAGGCAATAAAGCACCATTACCTTTTAAAATTGGGGCACCAAAGACAGAGTAGACTTCATCTCCATGGTCTCCAATCACTGTCTTGGGTTTCATTTCTGATGAGAAGCTTGGGCGATACTGAAATTCATACAGGTAGGTGGGGGCTCCAGCATCTAGGAAGACAGTTCATGTAATCAGGCATGTACTTGGATGGTAAAGAGGCCTCTACATGTGAAGGAACCCAGGTAGTCAGCAAAGCAGTTGAACTCTGTCAATTCATCTCCTGGATGTGCTTGGGCTGTTTAGGAAGGGAAAGTGGAGGTGGTACTTGAGTCAGGCATTCATGGACTTTAAAAATAATGAATAAGATGCAAGCCCACAAAAAGCCAGATAGGTGTTCATGGTAATGCTCTGGTGCACATTCATTTCAAGAAGATCTACAACCTACTAAGCATCTTCTATACATAGAAGAGTGAGCATTTCCCCATGCTTTGCTCACTCATTTCCAAGAGTGTGAAGAAAATCTAAGTGCTTACCTGAAAGTGTTATTTATGTTTTTAATTACTATTTTAAGTTAGCATGAAAAGTAATGGGTCTCATTATGATACTTCCATACATATTTTTGCTTTACTTGTTTTTTTACCCCATTGCCCTTCAGGCCCATTGCACCCTCTTGCTTGTGATTTTCCTTCTAACAGCAGCCCTTACTCTACTTTTAGGACACATGTATAACATTGTCCTTTCTCCTCAAGCCTCTCCCTGAAGATCTCCTCTATTCTCATGGGCTTTTTTCTCTCCTCCATGCCCATACACATACAACTTTAAATTTAGACTACACAGATGAGAGCAAACACATCATATTTATTGTCCCAAGTCAAGTTTATTTTACTTAAACAGAACAATTTCCAATTCCATTCATTTTCTTGAAAATGTCATAACTATTTTCTTTACAAAATCCCACTTAGTATATACTATAGTTTATTCACCCCATTCAGCCATTTGTCAATTTCTAGGCTGATCATCGCCATTGTGAATAGTGTGGTAATGAATGTGGGTATGCAAGTATCTCTGTGGTAGAATTTATTAAAATTTAAATATATGCATACAGGGAATAATCATCTTTAAAGTCTCGGGAATACCATAGTATATAAAGCTGCCATTTGGAAATAAGAGAAATAAAAAAAAATAAATAAAAGCATATGGAATTGAGCATGAGTACACATTTCATACAGAAATTAGAGGAGTTTCTGAAGATGAAGCCTGTGAGTTTAATATTTATTTCCCAAACTCAGAATAACATGAAATCTGTTAGCACAATGTCAAAGATAAAGCTGTGATGATCATAAATGTGGCAAGTGGATTCCAAGTCCTAAATTTAAAAGACAAAAATAGCACTAACAACTATAACTGAAACAAATATTCTATGGCTAAAATAAACTGTTCTTACAAAATGCTGAGAATTCTGATATATAAGACATAATGTATATGGAGAACAAACCAAGCATAAAGCTAGAGAAGGGAGCAAATGAAGGTCACAGAGAGATGACCTGTGAGGACTGGGAATGCAACCCAGTGGCAGAGTTCTTTCCAAGACTGGTCTGGTTTGGAACTAAGTTAAATAGCCAGAGAGAAAGTTGAGGTGTACAGAGAGAGAGAAAGAGAGAGAGAGAGAGAGAGAGAGAGAGAGAGAGAGAGAGAGAGAGGAATTTGTGAGAATATAGACAGTATAAAGGTTTAAATGGTTTTTGAGTATAAAGAATAGCAGCAAATTTTAACTAGATCCACCAGGCCCCCCCCAAAAAAATTGAGAAAGAATCAAATTGATAAAATCATAAATGAAATATCTTGCACTAAGAAGCCATAGGAATTCAAAGGCTCATAACAGATTATTACACACAACTATATGAACACAGATTGGACCACCTGGAAAAAGGAAACGAACTATTTATTTGGTTAATTCTACCAACAATGAACTAAGAAGAAGCAGACAATCTGGAGGTCAATAATGAATGAACTTGAGTTAGTGATTAAAGTTTTCATCCAAGAAAAGTAATGATTTCCCTGAAGAATCACAACTGATGTTTAAAGAACTGGGGACCATATACCTCAAATTCTTGCCAAATTTCCTCAGAAGTAAATGGAATATTTACAGTTTTTCTCCCATGAAGACAGGTATGAAAATAAGATGAGGAGCTACAAAAACAGAAAACTACATCAAGGTCCTTGATGAACACAGATGGAAATATACTCAACAGAATACCAGAAAACCAATCCAATGACATATTGGGCAGATAATTTACCATGATCAAACAGGACTTAGACTTGTGGTTCATACCAGTTGAACACACATAGGGACTATGATACATGATGTTACATGTAGACGGACAAATACAGTCACCTTGCTATATGAAGAAAAGGTATGTGATAAAATTCAACTTTTATAATTAAAAAGTTGACCAAGATTTAGATGGAGCACACACACACGCACACATACACACACACACGATAAAAGGTTTCTTTGTGTAGCTCTGTGTGTCCTGGAAGTCAGTATGTAGACCAAGCTGGCCTTGAACTTACAAAGAACTGTCTGCCTCTGCTTCCATGAGTGCTTGGATTAAAGGTGTACACCACCACCACCTGGTGAAAGATGGAGTATGTTTTGACAAAATAATGGTCCACAACATGGAAACTATTTTCCTCTAACACTTGTAAAAATACAAAAATTACCTCTCACACTGCTTTGATTCAGCATAGTATTAGACGTCTTTGCCTGAACCATTTGGCAAAAGAAAAAGAAGGTATCCAAATAGAAAACTCAGACATTTTAACAATGTTCATGGGCAGCACGTTCCTACAGATAGAAACTGTATAGACTCCCTAAATACTTACAAATACTAAGTAGACACAATAAAATGGCAGCAAAGAAAAACAATAAATGAAAATCGAATGCTTTCTGACACTAAAAATAAATCATGTCACTAAGGGAGATATCTTTCCTGACCTCTTCTTGCACTTTTCTCCTTGTATGCCATGAAGTGAGCATCTTTGCTTCACTATGCTCCCCAAGACGATGAATCTCACCTCAGGGACACAGCAGTAGAGTCTACCCATCAAATATCAAATCTATGACTCAAAAAGGTCTGTTTTCATCACAATGTTATGGCAGCTATCTTGTCTGGGCAAAGGAGCCTAACTTCTACCTTCAGTGTTGGTAGCGTTAGGAGCTGTTTTGCCTCCAGCTTTTCTATGGTCACTATAAACTGTTTTTTCCTACGTACAGCAGATCAAAGCACACCAATAACAAATTAGCAGTGGTGGATAAATATCCTCCCCTCTTTCTCAGATGCAATAACCTAAGACCAATCATCATATTATTCTTGGAGTAACCCATTGCCAAGTGTCCACAGTAGGCATGTGCTTAACTGGACATCATTAACTGGCCTCTAATTCCTTCCTGTATCACTCATAATCTTCACTGATGTTTTCTGAGATCAACTTAAAAATTAACTGCTTACATTTGCATCCTGGCCATAGAGCCTGCCACTGCCAGGAACTACACACAACAGAGTTCTTCCTGCACTAAACCTTGAGTCCTCACCACAAGGAGCTTCCACATCTGTCTACCCTAGTCAGCCTAGTCTACCCTAGAGACCAAAGCTGGTCAGTCAGCTGCCCCCATCCAACCTGCTGGACTCACCTCTGTGACCACGAGACACAATCACAGATGGTACACCAAACATCACATCCACAATCAACTCTAGGAGCAGGGCTCTATTTCTGATTGGATCATCTGTGTTTATTGACTACTTTTCAATGGCAGCTGGAATGCCATCCTCTGGTATGTTCTGAAATGGATAAACAAAGTGACCCCCTCCAGCTGAGCAGTGTGGCTTCGCAGACAATTGAGATGGATTCATTGGTTGTGAGATTTCTGTGCCCTATATAAATCCCTCCTGAGATGACAAAATTAGAAAGCAGGAAAACATGGGTACAGAGCTCAATGTGCCTCAATCTTTTTCTGGTGAGACTGGGGTGACAATCACGAACCCTGCATGGGTCTGAGCTAGGTCCTCTGCATACATACCATGATTGTTTAGCTTGACACTCCTATGGGACTCCTAACAATGGGAGTGGGAGTGTCTCTGACTCTTTTGGTTGCTATTGGAACTCTATTTTTCCTACTGTGTTGCCTTGTCCAGGCTTGACATAGGGTTTATGTCTAGTTTTATTATAATTTGTCAGGCCACGTTTACTTGATACCCTTGTGAAGGCTGAGGCCTGGTTTTTTTTTTTTTTTTTTTTTTTTTTTTTTGAAGGGAAATGGAGGAGGAGTGGATACAGTGGAACGTTGGAGGTTTCTGGGAGGAGTGAAGGAAAGAGAAACAGGAAGTAATGTATGAGAGAGAAAAAATAAAAGAAAAAGAAAGAAAAAGAAATGGTTGGTGATTTGTGCCAATCCCTCAGTCAATTACCATGGATCATAAGATGCTTACAAAGAAATAAGCAGACTTCTTCAGGAGTGACGTGACCATATCCTTGTCCAGTTTTACATCAGTAGGTGGAAATCCCATCAGCTGTTTAAAAAAAATAGGTGAGTATTTGTGAATCCTCAGAAATGAACATGAAGAAACAGCCAGGAAAAACATCCTGGCCACTGTGGGATGAAGGCTCTAGCTCCTCATTACTGGGTATGGGTTTCCTGTGGGTTTACCAAAAATCAACAAAACAAAGGGATTTGTATATAGAAAATGAAGAAATGAGATGAAGATACTTACATACTTCTTTATCAGGCTGTGGGAACTATGTTTCTCTAAGCAGTGGGAGAACATTTAGAGAAGGGTAAAGTAGAAACAGAAAACCCAATGAGAGGAACACCCTGGGTCCTTACAAATTCTACTGACTGAGGAAGTCACCGTTCCAACCTTTATGGCTGGATTCTTTGATGACATCTGAGAGTTGCAAAACTCTCAGCATGTACTGACCCCATCAAGAATTCTACTCTTAGAGCTCTGATTCTAGCATTGTTTTAGCAACTTGAGACACTGCAAGCTTCTACTATGCCTGCCTGACAAAGCACAATGCTTTCAAGAAAAAATTACTTCTTCACCATGGACAGCCCATTGATGGGAAGACTGGTCCTTGGCATCTCTCTTACATAAGTCACTACAGAAAGTGACAATTCTATCTGGCCATACAGAAAACATCCCCAGCTTTGGTTGTCAGGGACTTGAGTCCAGATCATGTTTAATTTTTCCCTTGCTGTTAATTATATTACTGGGTAAAACCTGCCCTGTTTTGACCACTGTTGGTGAGTTCTATAATCACTAAAGAAGAAAACCTCTTCTTTTCCTATTAGAAACAAATCAGTCAGATCAGCCTTCTGAACACTGTCCTGAGGCACTGAGAGCACTCAAGGGATCCATGAGACTCGAGGGGCCAAGAACCAATGTGTCTTTCTGGATCGCAGCCTGATGCTGCTGAACTCTCAACTCCTTTCCTGATTTTTGTTGGTTATTTCTTCTGCACAATTATTGTATTTACAGGCCCAGAAGCCTGGGAATTCCAGAATTCATTAAGAAAAAGAAATGACATGTTCCCAGGCAACATTTCTCAGATAAGAGATGATAGGTGATGCCCAAGGATGTTTTCATGGAGGAATCTACACATAGCAATAGAGACAGCAATAGACACCAAGCAAAGTTTGCACAACAAGCTTATTGGTGCACAGTTGGATGAGTAGTTGGTACTGGGAGGGGCACCTGTCAAACAGTTTTTGTTTATGCTCACATTTGGCAGGGTCCAACCAAACTCTTGCTTGTTGATTCCCACTAAAAAGGGGACAGTGTTGAAATTCTTCTCAGCCAGAATCTTTTTAGGTGCCTTGGGCAGCACCACTCCATCAGTCACAGTTGGCATAAAGGGATAGTGCTGGAGGAAAGAGCAGAACAGTGTCAGAGATAACTGGCAACTCCTGCTCTGCCTGTCTATGGGAGCAGCTGGAACATAGACCCCATGGCTGCAGCTGGAACATAGACCCCATGGCTGCAGCTGGAACATGGACACCTATGACTATGGACAGTGGCCACAGAAACTCAGGTACTTAGAATGGAGCTAAAATCTAGAGTCACAAAGGCCCTATTAGGGCCATCTGTCTATATCAAGATAATGGTGGCAAAGAAGGAGAAGGGGGAGCGTTAACTCAAATTCTACATGTGTAATGCATGATATATGTCATTTGTAGCACATTACCTAAAATTAATGTTCCCTGTTTCTTACACTATTATAATGAGGTATTCCTCACTATACCTTAGGTTGTCAAGAACTTTGAATTAATGATCCTAACCCATTTCTTCAGGGGAAATGCAGAGTGCATGATGCTCTCACCAAAATGTCAACACCCTTATATTATGTGTGAAGCCCTAGTTAAAGACACACTATATCACATAGATTTATTTTTAAAGAATTAGTTGACATAGGATTTAGTGAAACACCAAATGGGCAGTACTTATTATTTCTCCCCCAAACTCCTGAACAGACACTGCATTTCTTCAGCTTCACAATCATGTTCTACATTATGAATTTTTCAAATTCATTATCCTTGCATGAAGTTTAAACACATACATCCACAAGTTTAGAAGGCTCTTTACTTTTTCCAAAGTTTTACCACAAAATGTATTTACCACATGATCATTCCCCAGAAAGGCCTCATCCTCAAATAGGCAAATATCCTCCCCCTCTTTTGGATGATTTCATCAGTCCTGACTTCATGTGGGTCTGATCCCAGGACTGCCTGAGCCATGGGGTAGAACACCATAGAGTAGGAATCCTGATGCTCATCTTTAATTTCCCTTTTATCTTAATTATGACCAAAACCCAAAACATATTTTAATATTTTTTTCTTCAGGATGGAATTCCTCAAGAGGGACAGACTTTTGTCTGCTTCTCTATTGTATACCAACTCAAAAGCATATCTCTCCACACAATAAATACTTCCTTAAATTTTGGCAAATGGTTATAAGAATCTCATTGTGACCTCACAGACAGTTAAGGGAAGTGACAGGGTCATCAGGGAGGAAGTGAAAAGGCAGAAGTATAGGGGGCTGAATAACTGATTTGACCAGACTCTTTCACTGTTGGGAGGTAGGTGCAAGGACAGGAGGGACAATATGGGGCCCAGCTGGAGTTTCCAAAATGTGGTAGCCTCAGGATTGACATCTCAGGTTCCTCCCTACAAACACCCTGAGCCCAGTCATCCTGAGAGGTTTGTGATCAACAATGGCTCCCAAGACTCCTGGCTACTAATCTCCACCTTCTTACAATGGAAAGTTCTAGTGTCATCTCTTCTCACAGGACCAGTTTACAGAATTGCTGATTTGAGCACTGATCTGGCAGTCAGGGAGCAGGGTCAGCAGGGCCTCTGGTTTCCTTGACTCTGGTAACAATCAAGGGGCTTTTCTCCTCCAGGCCTCAACAGCACACACTAGAAATTAGTGTGATTTCCCCCGAGGGGAATTCTTCCAACTGTAATAAATTGAAAACTAACACTGCATAGCTGCAAACCTTCAAACATCCTTACCTTTTTGGTGTCTTCTTGTAAATCAAGCTTAAAGAGGTTCTGTGGAAACAAGGACATAGTATGGTGGTATAAAATCTGGTCATTTGGGCTGTGCTCTTAGTTCCTCCTTGGCTGATGTGAGAGAACTCTACATGGGGTCCTCTCTGCATGATACAGGGTGGATGGAGCACAGTGAAGGAGGGGAAGCAGCAGAGAGTGACCCAGGGCGGGGTCACTGGAGCTCTGGGGAGAATGACTGCTTGCCTGCATACTCCTACAACTACCCCCTGTCAGTTTCTTCTTCACAACAATGCCCCAATTTTCCTGTAGAAAATAAAGTGGCAGCACCAAGGGGAGGTTAAGCTGAGTACATGGCCTAGCAGGATGGAATAAGCCTTCTATTCTTTCCCATTCCCCTATTGTCATTTAATACGTTCATATATCTGGATATGAGATGGGGTCACTATATTCCTGAAACAGCTAATCCTTTTAAATGAATTCATAACCATTTCCATTCAACAAAGTTTAAACAAAAACTATTGCTCAAATGTTGTGCTTGACAGTTTCTAAGCAGACAGGGTGTAAGTGCAGGGTGCAACTAACTTTTGTCTTCCCAGGAGACCGGTGTGCTTCAGAGGGGAGCCAAGGAATGGAAAGCTTCTCAGTGATATCCTATGAGCGCCCAGACCCAGCCACATACTAAGATATTAGTTTTGTAAGGAATCTGTTTCAACCCATCTCTTTTCCTCTTCAAGATTTCCAAAAACGTTTGCTTTCAAAACAGAAAACTGACTCCTAGAAGCTCATTCTAGCACACACCCACACCCACAAACACGTATCAACAATTAAAGGAGAGGTCAAAAATTTGTGAGAAAGCAAGAGAGGCATGAGGGAAGAAAGGAAAAGCAGAAACTATGTAATTATATTTAATTTAAAACTAAAAATTATTTTAAAAAGGAAAGCGCAAAAATTGCATTTTACATCATTGATTGATACTGTTCCAATAGGTAAATAAATGAATAAATAAATACAAATGTAAAAAAAAAAAACAAAAAGACAAACAAAAAACCCTGCATGCAGCACTTTAGAGTCAGGTGACAGAAGTCTAAATGAAGTCTGCATCTAAGCCTGGGAGCATGTTCACTAGACTATACACCCACCATTTTCTGCATGATTTCCAAGAGCTCTTCCTCCGACTTCTGGCGCAGGCAGTGAACAATGATATCAGATGTGGTGGTTTTGCACCCAGCAATAATAGCAACTTTCTGCATGAGATGACAGGCAAACACAGAGGCCACAAGAAGCATTAGTTTCCACCCTTGGTGTAGACGTTGGGTTCTCTCCTAAGCCCCATCTCTACAGGCAGGAAAACCTTCCTGAAAACACTCTAGAGAAGCTGGTGTGGTTTCTGGGGCCCATGAGGTTTTTTGTTCTGTTTTAATTATAATTGTGACATCAAGTAACAAGGATCCACTTTCATATCTTTCCTTATAACATTAAAAATGAACAAAATATCAAAATATCTCAAGAGAAGCCATGCACAGACAAGTGAGCAGCCAAGATCTATGATTCCACTTGTTAGTTCAAATCCATTTGCTCACTTACAGGTCATTTGGCTTCAGCTTCCAGCACCCAGCGTATGAGAACCAATGTAGGTTGCATGCAGCCCATCTCACCATGCAACCTGTGCAGAACTACAAGGCATCTGAGTACCATGATTCACAAGAAGGCAGGTGAGGTACCAGCAGAATGTGGCTTATGAGACCATAAAAGACCTTCCTGTTTAGCCACTCTTAATTCAGGAATCCCTTGATTTGATTGTCATAATCAGTAAGACCACACCCACACACATACACTTCCAGGACCCAGGAAATAAGATGAAAGGACACAGGAGTTTTCCAGGTTGGGACTTACTTCAGTCAGTGAAGTGACATCCTCCATTAATAAACCTGAAGTGAAGACCACACCACTCTCAGAAATGGCTCTGTGGAAGAGGTTCTTGGCCAGAGGAGACAACACCTGAAGGAAAGAAGGAGAGGAAGAAAGAATTTATATGCATACCCTACCCTTTTTATAATAACTTTTAAGACTATAATTACATAATTTCCCCTTCCCTTTCATCCCTTCAACCTTTTCCATGTACCCACCCCTTGTGGAATTCTCAAATTCATGGTTTCCATTTCTTAGTGCCATTTAAGTCTTCTTCTACCCTCTCTCTTACCCTACCCATTCACCTAGGGACTTCAGTGCTCTGTAAAAATAAGGGAACTTAACATTCTTGGCCTGCTTATGACAACTTGGATCTGAGATTCCCCCACAGTTCCTCAGTATAGTGTAACCAGAGTATACAAAACAGAAAGGTTTGGCAAGTGCCATCATGATGATCAAAATTGCCTGAAAGATAGTTTTGGCAATTTCTACCCTCAAATTCTGGGATAGAATACTTATTAATCAGAACTTACCTTAAAAAAGGGGCTGAGGATATACCTGATGGGATAACTAACAGGAAAGTGAAAGAGGAAGGAGGAAGCAGGAAGGGTGAAGGAAGTGTGAAATGATCAGAGGTACAGAAGATATTTAATGATGTATTTTTCATAGAGGAAACTATTGGATTACTTCAATATCCATATTTTAGGATGTTGGGTAAGTAAGCAATTTCTCAATTTTGGTGTGGATTGGTGTGTACTTATAAATCATAGTGTTATATAAGATTGTTTAATATTTAGGGAGATATTTGAATCACAGTACATTATTAAGCAAAGTTTCACTGCAAAAGAGGATTACAATAAAGACTATATGGAATCAGATAATGGATAAAGTCATGATAAAGAGATGATGAGAGATGAACAGATAGATTATAGATTATAGACAGATGCATAGATCACATAGATCAATGGACAGATGATATATGTCTAGATAGATGCTGTAGATAGATGATATAAATAGATAATACAAACATTGGTTTTTAGATGATCAATAGATGAAGTTAGATGATAGATTCATGAATTCATGAATTCGTGAATTCAGAGGAGGAAGGGAGAGATAAAGAAAGAGATAATAGAAATAGATACCTTTGCTCAATTGTGAGTTAGCACTTAGTAGAGTTTTTATGGGGCACACACTTTTTCTTTGTATTTATGAGATTCTCTTAGAATTTCCCTATGTTCCATCCCCACATCAAAAAGATCTTTATATCCCCATGCATTTGTGTCCCACATGCCAGGGTTTGCCCATCTCACTTCTACCCATTGCACTTCTTGTCCACCCTTCAAGAAAAACCTATCACTCACTCTGCTCCAGAGTCCACTACCCTCCCTCGTGGGTATTGACAAGTCACAAGAACACCTCAGAATTCCCTCCTGGCTTTCAGAACGTGATTATAAAATGTAGATCTGACATGGAGCCTAGAAAATAGTTCTTCCTTTTTGAGGTTTATACTCAACTTTATTTACCATTAGAAGTGTTAAGACTTCAAGCAAAATGTTTAACAAGGGGAAAATCAACCAAGTGAGAAGACTAGAATCATCATTGTCCCAAGCTGTAACTGGAAATGCTTACAACTCTGGAACCAAATTTAGTGAGTGCAGTTTCTAGAACCCAAAGAGTTAGTTTGCTCGTTAACTCCTCCCCTTCTAGTGTTCTGCAATAAATAGATTCATGAAGTCCTACATTGAAAGTAAAGATGCCTGTGGTTCTTGGAGATGACTGCTGAGGTCACATCAGCAAATTTACCAAAACTGACATGTACTTCCAGGGACACTTACAAGAACAGAGACACTTTCAGCTCCTGCTGACTCTCCAAAGATGGTCACAGAGCCTGGGTCTCCTCCAAAATTGGCAATGTTGTCTTGAACCCAGCGCAGTGCAGCCACCTGGTCCAAATGACCCCAGTTTCCCCGGCTGTGTTCGTCCCCTGTGCTGCAAGAAAATATAAGGGGACATAAATAGAATAGCTAGCAAGTCTCCCAGGTACTAGGATGGACTGGGGATCCTCAAGGAACCTTTCAGAACTAGGCTATGCTTTAATGCATGACACACAGGACTTCACCTGCCTCTCATGCCTAAATTGATCTTTGTGGGGCTCTCACTATTTCTTTCAGTAGCTATGTATTGAGTATCCATCATCCAACTGCACTTCTGGAATACTAAAAGACAAAATCTGATTACATTCATTTTTATATTATGAACAAAACAAACAGATACGAAGGGTATATCATGCCACTGGAAAAAGAAAACCACAAAGAAAAAAGCAGACATAAAATCATGAGGTAGTATTCAGGTCTCATGACTAGAGAAAGCCTCACTGAGACAGTGGCATTTGTTATAGTCCTAAGTAAAATTAATATGGGTCCTATTAGCATCTAGGGAATCGATTTTTAAACTGTGGGTGATAACCCCTTTGGTAGTTGCATATCAGACATTTACATTATGATTTATAAGAGTAGCAAAATTGCAGTTATAAATTACAATGAAAATATTTTATGATAAGGGGGTCACTGCAACAAGAGAAACTGTATTAAAGGGTGGCAGGGTTAGGAAAGTTGAGAACTGCTGATACAAAGAATGAAATTTAGGTTAGGAGAAGTATCAGTTACAAAAATCCTAGGGCTAGCAGTGTGAGGGTGGTTGCTGTGAGATGTATATATATTGGGACTAGGAGACCTGGTGAGAGTTTCTGGGATATTGTAAATAATGGGCTACATTATGCAGAGGGCTGACATGACTCAGTCATCTCCCAGAGCATCCTAGAAACTAAGTGAAGTACTCTCATAATAAATGAACATGCTTCTATAAACTAGGGCCTTATAACAGGCTAGAGACTTAGGACTTTGATTAGTAAATAAAGAGAATGGATGTTGGATGTGGGCTAGGAGAAAAGGAGGAGCCCAAAGGTCACTTTGTCCAAGTCACTCAGAAAGTTGGAGCTGCTAGCAGCTATGCAGAGGATCTTATGGGAAACAAACAAGGTCTTTGTTGTAGGGAACAATTACTTGGTGACCAAGGTCTTGGGAAGTGGGATGTGCCCTGCACACAACCAGAGGGGACATGAGGTGTTAGCAAAAGAAAAGCATCGAGGTTCAAAAGCTGGAGACTATAAACAGGAACTGTGTTAAGTACTTCTGGGGTCACTCAGGGAGCTAGTAGAGAGGGAGACACATATAGCTTGAAAACAGAGTAAGGAAGGACTGAGAAGGAGCCACCAGTCAAAGCCATGAACCGGAGCATCTCAAAGAGGCCAGAATAGATCATCTGTGGCTGGTGCGGTGAGCCAGAAAAGCTTGGGGTGAGCACTGGTAGAGTTCATGGTTGGTCTTGAGAATAGTCTGGCAGTGTAGATAGTACAAAAAAACTTTCCTGAAACACTACTAACTGAGTTCTCTACATGAGCCCACTCCTTCCATATTTTCCTGTGAGAAGACATCAAACATTCAGGGGCAATGCTGGTGCTGATCCTGTCATTAGAGGAATGCAGAGAGCTGAGCAGCACAGGTGAAAATGGATGAGGAATTAATGACAGCAATGTGAAGAGTGGGTCTCCCAGGGCAAGTGAAAATTTGGTGAGTGCAGTAAACATCCCAAAAGTGAGCCCAGAAGGAAGTGGACCAATATGGTTGGAAAAGAAGAGGGTTATGGTCCAAGAACGAGAACTGTGAACATCTTGAAGAAACTCAGCAAACATCTTCATGAAGAATCACATCACTAATTCCTTTTTGATTTTGCAGATTCCATGGTTTGGATATGATTGATGTGACAAGGGTTGATGTGCTGGGGTCTTGGTCCCTAAGGAGACCAAGCATTACACAGTGATAAAATCTGTGGAAGGTGAGGCCCAGTAGAAAGTACTGAGGTCATTGGTCACACTGTGGTGTTCCTTTAGGATCTGTGTGCTCAGGGGAATCAGGTTATTTCTTTAGACAGTAAGTTTGTACCTGTGTGAGTTTATACACACAGACACACACACACACACACACACACACACACACACACACACACACACTTGGTCAACATGAAACAAGCTAGAATCACCTAGAAAAAGAGAAAGACAATTGACAAAATGCCTCCATCCAATTAACCTGTAGGCAAGCTAGTAGAGTCATTCTCTTAATTAATGACAATGGATGGGTGCGTCCCAGTCTACTGTGGGTTGTCCTCCAATATATTAAATGTAAGATGAGTGAGCTTTAAAAGCTAGCCAGGAAGAGCATTTCTGCATAGTCTCTGTTTTAGTTCTTTTCAAAGATTCCTGACTTATCTTCTCTCAATATTCAAATATGATTGGGACGCATAAGCCAAAAAACCTTTCTTTCCTAAGCTGCTTTTGGTTATCATATTTTATCACAGCAATAAAAAGAAAAGTAAGACATTTACCTGCCCTCCCTTCTCCCCACCTTATTATCTTCTCATGTGCTTTGCCCTTTATCTTACAGACTAAAATTATTTTCCTCCACTATTACATTGTAAGGTAGAGCCTTTCCCCACCCAGCTCTGCTGAAATAGCCCAGTCTATTTTGTGACTTAGGGGCCCCCAGATTCTCTGCCTAGTAAATCTGTCTTCTATATCATCAACCAGTTTCAGGTATGTTGCTATTTAAAAAAAGACCCATGCAGTCTAACAAGGCAGATAGGAGGATCCAAACACCTACCTTAGGAATCCCCAGATGCTCAGGCGATACTGAATGGTCACCACCACCACATTTTCATGTGCAGAGAGGGCCAGTCCATCATAGGTGGATGCCCCACCCACTACCAGTCCTCCTCCATGGATCCACACCATTACCTGGGCAACAAGAAAAGAACCATCCTGGTCATAGGAAGTAGAATTGAGAAGGAGCTCATATGTTTTCTGGTCTGGTTTTCTAGGTCCACCTAACTTCAAGGAATGGAAGCAGATTGCAAAAGGTGGTCTCTGTCCTCATTGTGCCTGGCTAGGCCCTGGATGTCATCATTGTCATCCTCGTCTCCTTTTCCCCATGGACCCATCCTGGTCTGTGTCTATTCAGGTCTTTTCAAAGTAAGAGGCATTATAAGTGCTGGAGAGGTGGCCCAAAGATTAAGAGAACTGGATGGTCTTTCTGAGGTCCTGAGTTCAATTCTCAACAGCCACATGACAGTTCACAACCATTTCTAACAAGATCTAGTACTCTTATGGCCTGTAGGGATATATTAAGGCAAACACTGTATACATACATACTAAAGAAATCTTTTTTTTTTTTTTTTTTTGACCATTGTCATGGGAAAAAAAGGGGGCCAGGGATGTCATGTGCTCTCTACCACTACACCATCCTGATCTCTAAAAATTAGCCAGAGGCAGTATTCAAATTTTACTTTCAGCTCTGTTAATACTAATGTACCTGAAGGATTGTCCTAATATCCATTCACATCCTCAAAGGCACTCTTTCCCAGTGGTCCCTCTCTCTGGAACCTCTGCATATGCAAGTTCTCCCCCATCCTGCAAAGCCCTGTTCTCATCCACATCCTCTATGAAGTCTTCAATCATTTAATTACATTAGTACCTAGAACACCTAGGATTGTGAGTAGACTTTAGGCCAAGCACACAATAGCCTCTAATTCATGGCCACAATTCAGTAAATTGCTGCTGGACAGAAATCTGAACCCCTGAAACTCTAGGGCATTGTTAACAAAATGTAAGGCTATAATCCTTTCTTTCTGGTGCATTGCTGATGCTGTCCTGTCTACTGATCTCTGATTGGCTAGAGAGTCACCATTGAGTGTCCACCCAGATAACTCCTGTTTCAGGAGAAGAAGCTGAGAAAGTAAACCATGGCTTGGTCCTTTAGCAAGTGAAATGTAGATCAAGGATTCAGACCCATACCCTGTGGTAAAGGCCTTGAGAATGTTGTTGATGAGTGTCCTACCCCTTGGCTCCTAGAGATCCTAGTCCTCCTCCTATTGAACTGATTATGTCAAAGGAAAGATTGAGACAAATTCATCTTGAGTAAAGCCTGAGCTCAAGGACTGGTGGGTAAAGACATGCTCAAGATGTTGTGATGTATGTGCAGACCATATGACAAGGCCCTGCCATACATGGCTCTCCACAATGGTCTATGTTCCTATTTCCTCTGACCTGGAGTGTGACTGTGTAGACACACAAAGTCCACAATAGAATCAAGTGAATAAGTAGAAGTGAGACTTTTTCTCACCTCCTTACACAAACGTTGCATACTTAGGACCAAATACTCTTCCCAAGATCACAGCCTCCTCCTTCATTTCTGAGTTCTATCCTAGAGGATTCTGGGGGACTGTGTGGGTTCTCACACCCTGTTTTATTCTACTTCAAGGATCATCTCTTTTATAGTAGTCCTACTTAAGTCTTTGACCTATAACTGGCAGTGTGTCCTCTTAATTTCTACAGGAAATGCTGACTCACTAGGCCATCAGCACATGCCAAAGGCAACTAGGGAGTGGAAGGAGCTACAATAAAATCACATGTAGTTGGCAACAGACATGAGAAGTACTTATTAAATTACCCCAAACTCCTCCCTCCATATGGCCTTCATGGGCCATGAAAGTTCCCACCTGGCAGTAAAATTTATCACAGGTAATGTGGGGAGAAAGGCAGCCCATATCCCCCCGCCAGCCCCTGCCTAGGAGTATGGGTGTGAAGTCTAAAGACACAAGCTCTTGTCCTGTGATCCCTTCCTTCTGTGTGCCCTCCCTTCCCTACCTGAGCCTCAGTTTCTCTATCTGTACAGAAAGGCTTGGGATATTCATTTTTCTAAGATTCTTTTATGCACTAACATCATTGTAAATTCTGTCTTGGGTGCTCTGGGGTCAGATCCTAATGTAATAACTGAAAGCTGAAAATAGCCTTTTTCCTTTTAGTACCATAAGACAGTATGCAAAATAAGGATGCAATTCCAGGTGGGCAACAAATCTGATGTCGTTGGGCAACTGTGAAACAAGGAAAGGTGTGGTCAGAGGAAACCTGCAGTCAGTCTGCCCATGGTGCCCTGTGCCAGCTGATGCTGTTGTCTTCTAGTGGCACAAAGATCTAGATGCTGGAACTCAAAAATCTGAGTCACTGGACTCTGTACTTACTGGCAGCCTATTTCTGTTCTTCCTCAAGTCTGCAGGAGTATAAATATTCAGGTAGAGACAGTCTTCAGAAAACTGGAGTTGAATTTGCCCCTTATTGTTCATTAGGAAGTCATGGGCCATCTGACCTGCAGCTGCATCTTGGGAACACCTAGGAGGAGAAAAGAAAAGAGTAGATTCTCCTCCAGAACAAATCTGAAAAGTTCACCCTAAAGGCGTAATGCTGTGAATAGAGCTATTTTCACTGGACCAGACTTAGATGCAATTGGTAAGAGGGTATCTAAGAATACTAGTAGGAACCTTGGGACTCTAAGAGTCTCCCAACCCTGAAGATAGAGATCTACTTGATGCCTCACCATTTCCAGAGAGCCTTTGGGAAGCTTGGGCCAAAACCAGAAATGCTCATATGGTGAGTGCTCTGGGAAATGATATACCCATGCCACAGGGCTCTGCACTCCAAAGTGCTTTGTACAGTAGGCTGTGGGCTATATGTGCTCCTCCATACTCTACCTCTTGGGAGACTTCTGTTAACCAGAAGGGCTACCTCTAATGACAGCCTGGTGTAGGTCAGGAGTGATAGCTTTGTGGGATATTCTCATCAGAACTGCCTTCTCTCCTGTCTTTGCCATTGATGAGCTGGAAGGCTTTGAGTGAATTCATGCTTTGCTCTGGTTTCCAAACTTCCGTGTCCATGTGAGGTGAGTGCTTAAGGGGGTGGGATATCAGGCTTTTTATTGTCTTCTTATCCCAGCAATGACTACTGTATTCTGTGATAACTGATTACAGGGGTGAAAAGGTAGCAATTGTGTCTGGCATTGATTTAAATTCTCCTAAGGTACAAACAGCAAACCTTCCCCACACATGAATTCTATTTTTACTCTCAGATTGTGGATGAGGAAACAAAGACAGGGGAGTCTGAAAGTCTGCCCAAGGTCACACAGCTAGGATGATCCAGGCTGTAAATTGCTTTTAATTCAAGTAAATTATAAGTAACATTATCCAATCTTATGTGACACAGATGGAAGTCACACTGTCCTCCTTATGTCTAAGTGAGGCTCTCAGTGCCAGAATGAAGAAGTTGTCAAGAGGCTCAAGTGAAACCAGAAAAGGTATGTCTAGCTTATCTGGAGGCATTCTTAATGTCAACAAAAGCAATAATTCAAATTAAGTCAAAAGTAATAATTCAAATTATCAAATGAGGGATATTCAACTTCACTGTCATTAAAATAAATCTCACAACAATTTGTTTTTGTCACAGTTATTATATAATATCTTATTTACTTAAGAGTCACACATTATTCATTTTTATTTACACATATATGTATGTATATGTGAGGGTATACAAGAGTGTAAGGCTACCCATCAAGGTCAAAAGAGTGCGTAAAATGCTCTGGAGAAGGATTAACAGGCAGTTGTGAGTCACCTAATGTTGCTGATGAGAACTAAGCTCTGGTCCTTTGCAAACTCAGCAACTGCTCTAAATTGCTCTTTTCAGATCCCACAAATTATTATTTTAATAAGCCCAAACACTGGCTAGTGTCTATGAATAAATGTTCTCATATATCCATGGAGGAAGCAGACAGACCTAAATATACCTGGAGGGATACTTAACAAGAGGCTTTTATTCATAAATATCTACAATTATTAGTCATAAGATCACAGCATCATTTATACGATCAAGAACACCAAAGACAATTTCATGAAGTTAGAGACTGAGCAGACACCTTGCAGTTCCCTGTTGGATTTTATGTTGCTATTAAATATCAGGCTGTGATACTTAGTGACAGAGTGGCATTGATGGCAGCTGTAAGCCTGGAGACAAACTAAACTTTCTGAATGTAAGAACAATTGTCTGGTAAAGAGAACAGACAAATGACCAAAAAGTAATATTAATGTTATAATAACAGATCTCTTGTGATAGGGATATTGAATGTGGCTTTTGTTTTCTTACATTTATTTCTGTATGTTTCTTGACTTGTCTGCAGTATTCGTATTACATTTGGGATCAGAATGTAGAAACAACAGATATGATATAAAGGAAAGCAGCTACAGGTGGAACCTTGAGTGTCCTCAGATGCCCCTTACTTAGGAGAAAAATAACATCTGAAGTGGTATTTGTAAGGGTCTTGGATTCTCTGGGGGTGGCTATGAGGCCATATAGAACTGCCATCATTTCACCATCTGAACAGGATAACTGGAGCCCACAAAGCACTGTTCAGATTGTTAGTGGGCAGCTAGACATATGTGATGGAGGCATTCTCTTCTTCATGTCCCCTACAATTTTCAGCAAAGAAGAGATAGCACTAAGATAGGTAACACTGGAATATCTCTTTTCCTTACTTATCATATTCTAACTTATTGCATTATTTATTTGTTAACTTCTATGCTTTCTCTGTCCTCTCCTTTGCACTAAAACCTAGCTCAATGTT
This sequence comes from Phodopus roborovskii, assembly GCF_943737965.1. Lineage (NCBI taxonomy): Eukaryota > Metazoa > Chordata > Mammalia > Rodentia > Cricetidae > Phodopus > Phodopus roborovskii. The sequence continues at coordinate 4,347,207 of NW_026126487.1, read as the reverse complement.
TCTAGGAGTTTGATTTTGGTTCATTAGTGTGTCTTCATACAGGAGAATACCAGGCTCATGGCAGAACAGAGGCTCCAGAAAACTATTGTCGTTCAGAAATGATTCTATAGTATTCATGAAGGACTACAAAACAATGTATCAGAGATTTTTTTTTGATTTCTTTCTGCATCACCCAGAGACATATTTCCTAACTGAAGGAGTGGCTTACATAGGAGGGTAGGAGGTGGCATTCTTCATGAAGTTCCAGGGCTCTGCAGGCTGTGGTGGAGCAAACCTCAGGGATCCAAGAGGAGGCTTGGCAAAGGGGACTCCCAGGAAGACTGCCACAGGCTGTGTGAATCCTTGTAAGTGGACATACTTCCCCAGGACTTTGCCATGGACAGTGTTCACCACAGGTGGTAAGTATGGGTGTCCTGCTAGACAAAGAAATGACACATAAATTCATCAGTAGGAAAAGGTCAGACCTGGGTTCTAGGTGGTTTTGGGCACTTTGAAGTTGTGGCATTGAATAAATCACTTGAAATTTTATGTCTCATTTGCTTTTGACATACAAAGACTAAGAAGAAAACTGTCCTTATGTGAGAGCACCAAATAAAAAGTAAGCTGAAATTTAACTAGAAAAGTATCTATCTAAAAGTCACTGCAAACAGAGGATAGACTCAGTAAACAAGACCCTGGTTTGCCTCTTAGAAGTCTCTGGAGACTCTTATCCAATAAGATCCTGGGCAGAGACACATGTTGGATGAGGAAACAAACAAGAAGTTACCTGTTATCTCAGAATGACTAAGCAAATGCTGAGATGAAAGAGGTGCATCCTGTGAGAAGAATCAGATAGATGTCATTGGAGTTAGAAGAATGAAAGAGGCCTTCTGATTGGTGTCACCACATTGGAACTGGTTCTTGAGATAAGTTAGGAAAGATGAAAGGTTAAGGGATAACTAAGCAAGAAGAAATAAGAATAAGAGAGAATATCACCGGGCATGGCTACAGAGAGAGGGTAGCATATCACTGTTGGCAGAATTTTGTAGGAAGGGCAAATTAATCCAGGATGAGCAGATGCAAGTTAGGAATAGGGATGACATTAGGTTTCATGCCATGGACTAGTATGCAGCAGTAACAGGTTTGGTTCCAAGAACACAATGATCTTCTAAATACTCTGGTGATTCTCTGTAAGGCCACCTAAATGTAAAGGGGACTAGATATCAGGCCCTGTCTGAGCCATTGGCTCCATTCTTGCAAAGCAGGCAATCCTTCCTTGTGTCCTTGAAGCTAACTCATCTGTATTACATCTGCTGTGGGATCTTCTTCATGAGACTATACCTCACCATCAACAATCCTGATGTTTCATCATTTGGTTAGTGGTCATGTTGTCAGAGTATCACTGTTTACAGATGCTGTGGATGAAAAGTACATGTCCTTAAAATGTGTACCCAAGAGAAAATTAAAGACTCTTTCAAACAGAAAAGAAAATAGCTACTTTCATGGGAAAGTAACTTAGAAAATGGTATCCACGACACATGGTTTCGATAGCCACCAGCAGAGTGGGTACATTTGAAATATTTTTCATTGTTCCTGTTCCTAATTGTAATTTATTGGTAAACAAGGCCAAATGAACATTGGAGTAGAGATGTACATGTGATGCCCAATTTATTATGTTTTGATTTAATGGCATCTAGCTAATGATGTATGTTTTTACTTTAAGATCATTAGATTATCAAGACATAACCACATCCAAAATCTAAGATGTGCTCTATAGAGATAAGAGATATTAACACTGTAAACTCTTTAGGGACATCCGAGTTACAAGCTTGGGGTCATGCCTAATGCCACCAGAAGCCAATCCTACATTTTTCTACTTTTGTCACTGGTGTTAATTATTGCCATGTCACCAGAACCTGGACATGAGGAGATCCACAGATGGCAGCAGTGCATGTTGAAGTTGTCTCATGAACTTGAAGACATTTATCATCTGAGGACTGGGTCCATATATAATTAGGAAGAAATTTCTATGAAATATGGGGAAATATGAGGAATGGAGACTTGTTACCTACCCTGAAGTGGGATTATCATAAGGTAAAAAAGTATACTAAAGTGTGAGTGAGTGATGCTGGCTCCTTATGACATGAACAGTGAGTGAAATATCTTCATAAAAGATGCTACTTGTCAGGTGTGAGGGAACATGTTTTTGGCTGTGACTGAGGTCCAAGGATCACCAAAAGTTTAGGCTATCTTTGCACAAATAATAAGACAAAAAGAAGCAAAAAAGAAAGGAAAAAATCACTGGATTTGTTCCTCTCATTACTAGAAGAAGGTAAGGTAGAGTGACCCACTTAAAGTGAGAGTACACAGCATGTGTGTGCATTGATTCCATGGTAGGAAGAGGAGGTTTAAATGAAGAGAGAGATCCAATGATGAAAAACATGCATGGATACAGCTTAGAGCGAGAGCAGTCACCAGAGTGCTGTCAGGAGGAAATGTACCATGGAGGCCTAGGCAATAGGAGAAGAGGAATTGGCAAAATTGTTGAGTTTCAGGTTACAAATCTCTTAGGTATCAAGGGGTATTAGTTCACTGATGAACTTTCCATGATAATAGCCAGAGTAAAGTGTGTTTGGTTATAATGAGACTGGATGACAAGAATATTACCAACAGTTGGTACCACTTACATTGTATGGAATTATCATATATTGGACATTTCTTATATGCCAAATTTACATTTCAGTTCCTTCAATATTCTCCAAAGTCTTGCTAGGTACTGCTAATATGCCCACTTAACAGTATTTGGAAATATGAACTTCCAAAAGATGGAATTGGGGTAGCATTGCCTGGATAACCAGCACCACAGAAGCATTCTTCCCCATATCCCTTTTTTACTGTTACTCAGTCTAGGCCTTCCTCGGTATCTTATGTCCACAGAAAATGTAAGCTCAAGGAATGAAGAGGCTGAATTCATGGGCCAGAGGTAGATCAGATAATGAATTTATAGATGATCTCCCCAGAGTTATGTTCTGTATGTTCAGGACTGTATGTTCAGACTCAATGGTACACCATATACTAACTGTAAATGTAATCTGTATGTCTGATGTTTTCACGTTTAGGACCCCATTGCCCTGTAGGAACTGTCACTCTTAGCATCTGTCTAATCTAGTGTCAGTACCCCTGCCACTTCCTTTATCCAGACCTCATAGCATGGATCATTTTCTTTGCCTTTGTCCCTAGAACCTTATACCACACAATCAAAGCAGGTAGCATTCCCTAGTATTCCTTGCAATTCAAACAAATCCTATACCTACTTATACTGCTTCTCCTCTGTGTTCAGAAGAGATCCGAAAGAGCCAAGATTCCCTACTCCTGTGTTCCCTGGCAGAACCTGGTTCTGCTCCTTTGCTCTACACCCAGTTCTGTACCCCTTCCCTTAAGAATCCCTAATAACAAATGCCTTTCCAATGGTCATTAGATTATGGTGTGTTTATCTGACCACATCTTTTCTTTTAATCCACTTCATTTGCAAACTATCCTTGTTTAACCACGCATTTTTTACACTTTCTTTCAACAACCACCGTGCTATGCACTTTAGAAAAAAACAAACAAAAATCTATCTAATCCACTGTACAGTTCATAAAAGTAGGAACTTGAAATGTCCTTGTCCCTCTTTGTGAGACCCAGGTTGACTCCTTCCTTTCTGCACCATCGTGTGCTACTGGATCTCAGAGTTATTGCACTCTCCTAATCCCACTGTGTTCAGGCTCAGGGCAACCCTGGTCTGGGCCACTCCACAAAGAAACCCATTTTGAGAGAATGAAAACCCTGCCAAGTTAGATCTATCTTGCCTTTTTTATACACACATCTCTGTCTACCTCTACCTGAAGCAAATATTTTTGACTTGTATTTAAAAGAACTCACCCAATGCCATGCATGCTGACAGAGACACCAGAATCAGAGCACAAAGGCACATCATGGAAAAACAGGCTTGCAATCCAGTAAGTTTTCAACTCTGGTCTGTAGTAAAGGAGAATGTACTGGTGTGCTGGCCCCCTGCTGTGCTGGACACACACCCAGAAATCTTGGCCCTTAAGTACAATTATAAAATCCTTGATGACAGAAAATCCCTCCCTCCATGAGAGCTCTAAGCTACATGTCTTGTTTACTCTGCTTAAGCTGGGTATTCACACACTCAGTTTGCCCTCTTGTTTGAATAGTCACAACCCAACTCTCAGATTATAGACAGCTAGAAACTCTTCCAACACATTTTTTTCAACAATTTCTCCCTGAAATTCTCCCACCTCAGTGCTCTGCAAGCTTCCAAAAGCCTGGCTAATGCCTTCAGAAAAAGGAAGCTTTTGTTGGGGATCCTCACAATAGGTTTGGGATCCTTAGAGCCCCTTACATCCCTAGAGCTGCTTATCATGTAGTTTAGAGCACATCTCTTAGCTTCTGTGTCCTGGTATTTTCAGGGTTTCTCAAGCATGGTAATTATCTTAAATTGGATCCAGCCTCTTTAGTGAAGTCTAAATTAGCTTTGCAGTATGTGGCCTTGCCTGGTGTCACACACAGCCAAGGTCAGAAAACTTAACTAGCTTTCAGAGCAGGCATTATATATAAAATTAATTCCCTTACAGTTAATGAACTGTATTTCCCCAAATCCTTTGCTCTAATTATCTGTCTATCCATTATTTCATATATATTCATATATATTGAAATCAGTTACCAAAATGAGTGGTCCTTGAGAACTTTTGTGGATGGAAAGATGATTCCAAGACACAGACCCTTTTCCCAAGCAGTGCTCTGAAGAGAAGATAGATACTGAAATGCATGTGGGAGCTCCACCCTAGAGGGGTACAGTGTGAGGGTGCACCTGAGAGGGTCTCCTTTACAAGGTGCCAGTGATTAAGGGAAGTGGCTCAAGTCCACTAAATGTCCTATATGAGGTATTTATTTCAAGTGGTCTGGTACACCTGGCTCTTCACTCAAAGTGAAGATGAGAGTCTCTAGGTTCTGGCAAGGAAACACAGACTTGTGAAGGCGAGGATGTAATTATATCACCAGACCCAAGATAGATGATAATTGGGTGTTTATTGGGGAACAACTACACAGAAAAAAAAAGAACCACTGGAGTATTTCCCTGCTCTTCCTACTGGATGATTTGACCCACCTGAAAGAGCATGCCAAGAAAAGCCACTCCTCAAGCTCCTTTCTTTCCATTTCCATCTGCCTGAGGCCATGCTCAAGGAGGAGAGGCCACCATTACAAGTTCACTGACCAGATGCCTAAAATTCCCCTTTTAGTCTAAAGAAGAAGGTTTTAAGCCTGATGCAAAAACTATATTCAATGATAACAAATGTCAAGTATACTCTAGGAAAAGGAAAGTTAAACATACACTAATTAAAACCTACTATCTTCAAGAGCAACATTGAACAATAGACATATACTACATGTCTAGTATACATGTCCTGTATCAGGGTAAATGCATAACAGATTACTCTGATAGCAGTCCAAAGTAAACCATGTTAGTCTGGAAAGAATACATAGCTTTTCATTCTATGTGGGAACAAAAATAGAGATCCCTTTTTGCAGTAACCTGTCCTTGAACTTAAATTTTGAATTCAGAACATTTTTTAAATATATACATTGGATTAATTCAGCAGCATTTATTTTAACAGTTGTTACCTCAGCAGTCTAATAATTTAGACAATACAATAGCATACAGCATCCAGACTCTTTTTGTGCTTTCCTTCTTTAGATGGCTTTTTTATTACTCTATTTCTTCCATTTTCATTTTTTATTTATTGAGACATGGTTTTTCTTTGTAACTTTTATCTGTCCTGGAATTAACTCTGTGATGGGAGATGTCATTCTGTATATGTTTCTCATACTGGTTAATGAATAAAGCACTGTTGGCCAATAGGAAAGGAAGATAGGAGGGATTAGGAGACAAGGAGGAAATAGGAAGGAGGAAGGAGGGGTCAACATGGAGAATCTGGAGAGACTAGAACCACCAGCCGCCTCTCTCTGGTATGACCATGTGGAAATACATAGAAATGGGTTAATAATTAACACAGAGCTAGCCGATAAGAAACTAGTAACTGGCCAACAGAATTATATCATATACAGAGTCTCTGTGTGTTATTTGGGGCTGGCGCGGCGGCGGGACAAGACTCGGTGGCGGGCGGAAAAAACCTTATTCCTTACAACTCTGTATACCAGGTTTACTTTGAAATCACAGAGATCTGCTTGCCTCTGTTTCCTGAGTGCTGGAATTAAAGGTGTGTGCCACCACACTCAGCTACTCTCTGTATTTTTATTATTCTTTTTTAAACCACTTTATCCTGTTTCTTTTTCTCTTTCAAGCCTACGTATATTTTAAAATACACTGTAAACCTTTAGTGGTTTTTCTTAATCTGAATCTGTCTTTGCTGTAAATCTTTATCTTTTTGTGGCCACACATCTTTATCTAGTAAACAACAACATTGCTAAAATGAAAGCCACAGCTATGTTAGCTGCAGTTTATCCTAGATGGTGGTGGATACCTTTATCACCAGAACTGACAGCTGTGCTCACTGCCTTGGTCTACGCTGCCATCCAGCAGCATGCTGCCGGCTTGGAGATGTGCTCACTGCCATTGCCAGCTTTGATACACACCATTCAGTTTTTAGCAGAGTTCTTTAAAAAGCCTTGAAGTTTTTTGCCACTTATGCTGAGTCAGGAAACATCCCTTAAAGGAGTCGTGCAAGGCTCTATTTGTCTCTAACAAAACAGAGTCCCACGGAGAAAAATGCTGTTACCAAGAAGCCTTGCTTGTCTCCGTTCTTTTGTTTTTGAAACCATTTTTTAAGCTTTAGTTAAATTTTAAGAGAAAGTTCTTTAGTCCACATTGGATGCCATTTTGTTATGAGCGGGGTTTTCCCCGCCGGTCAGGTCCCACTACCATGCCAGCCCAAAATTTACAGAGTGGCATCTCCCATCACCCAAGTTGTATCAATATACAAAACATATTCATAAAGATAGTTTTATATTTGTGTGCAAAACATCATAAACAGAAAGAAGGCCCTACTTAGTCAACATACAAGAATACAACAATTTAATTTATCTATAGCTAATAGGTTGCTATAATTAGGTCACAAGAAATTATGTTAGTCTACGTATATCCCATCCTAACTATACCCTTCCTATCTATACCCCTAAACTTATCCAAAAGAGATACCTGAGTCTAACCATCATCTTCCATACCCAAACCTACATAACTTAAAACCAACCCTAAGCAGGTGGTAATTACCCCTTTTCAGTGACCAGGGTAGGGGGGAAATTACCTTTAATGCCAACTCTAGGGAAATTGGGCATTTTATTTCTAAGAATTACTTCCTGCTGAAATGGGGGTATGGGAACTCTGCAGGATCTTGTAGGAAAAAGAATAAGGCAATGGAAAATCTTGAGAGGACTGGCTATAACATTTGTAGCTAGTCTCTGAGTTCTTATCTGAAGCTCTGGCCAGAGTGTTATAAGAAGGTGCATCATTTCAGTTAGCTAGTCTGGAATTGTCTATAGCAGTATTAATCCTAAACCAGTCTTAGAGTGGTGTTTACTGGTTCAGAGGCAACAAGTTAAATCTACTTTCCAGAGTCTTCAATTATTGATGTTTGGAAATGTTATTGTTCATTGTGGAAGACTTAAACATTAATATCAACACAGAAAGTTCAAATTTTATAGGTATGCATATTGGGAAAGTTAACAATAAGGATAAAAATAAGAATGAGGGGAATTAGGAATTTAGAGAGATAATAGAGTTTTGGTAAATAATAGTCCCTAGATTTAGTTTTCTTCTGTCTTACACCAATTGGCTTTTATTTTGATATGAGACAGAAACTCTCAATTTTACTTTAACAACATGCTTGAATTTAGAGAATGCTGGGATTGTTTTTACATGAATTGTGGAAGTAATAAGATATAGACTTTTGGCTTTTGGCAGCCGCTCCCACTTAGATGGTTGAGGGGATGGATCTGGAAGGATGGTTGTGAAAAATGTGAAAAGAAACTGCACAGTTATCACTCCAGATGCATGGAAAGATGTTGCATGGAACACCTCAGAAAGTGGTGGAAGGAAGCTGAATGTAAACAAAGCTTTGACTTTGAAAACAGCAAGTTTTGATCCATGTTTGAAGAATAAGTTCTCCACTTGCAGAATTTGTAAAAGTTCTGTACATCAGCCTGGTTCTCATTACTGTCAAGGCTATGCCTACAAAAAAGGCATCTTGCCATGTGTGGCAAAAAGCTTCTGGACACCAAAAACTACAAACAGACTTCTGTCTAGATGTCCTATGTGACTTTATACAGTTGTACTTTCTGCCGTGACTTTTCAAGGTATAACATGGATGTTACATCTTACAAAATAACCTGTTTCTAGATGACTAATTCAGTCTAAAGTGGGGAAATTGATCAATATCCATGCATTTGTTATCATGAAGCTCTGAACATCAATGTTATAACCAGGCTTCTACCTTAAGAGGTTATTTTTCTTGTGAGCATTTTACTGAACTAGAATAAGTGATAAAATTAATGGGAAAGGTATTCTTAAGTTCGGTATGCACGTTCATATAATTAACACTGTTCATATAATTTTTATCTTATCCATGTATTTTATTTATAGATACTGCAATGTGAAATTACTGGTACCTTGCTCTGAATTTGACATCAAGATTAAAATTTCTTCCTTACTCAAATTGTCACATTGCTTAGAATCAGCAGTCCCTTGGTTAAATGCATTTTCATTAGCTATAAATATTTGAGACCATTATTGCTGAATGTTCTCTTAGTAACCAGTCCTGCCATAAGTCAAACAAGGAGGTGCGTTTTTTTTTTTAATTTTTTTAATTGTAAATTTGTTGTAGGAGCTAAAAATGCCTGTCCCTTTCACCTGTGAACAAGAGCCCATGGCATGTCCATTTGTCCAGATGAGTGCACTGCATTTCAGAGAGATGCATTCTGTCCACATCCCCTTAAATTTAAGTGTCCTGAAAGGAGGGGAGAAGTATTTGTCCATACGTAGTGAGGATGAAGGTCTGCTTGGGAGTGTCCTTTGAAGCAGGAAACAAACCTTTTCTTACCCTCACCACCACCCCACCCCACCACCACCCCCATCCCACCCAAGAAATCAATAAAACAAACATTTGGCTCTGAAAAAGAAGATAAGAACTTTTGTATATAAAACTTTCACCAAGGATAGATATTGGTACCATAAGTCAGATTCTTCTTTGTGATGGTTCTTTCTGGGTAGCTATCCTTTCTTCTTTAGGCATCTACATGACCAGTGTCTTTCAACTTCTTGAAGATGGGTGTTTTCTGTTTTCTCAGAATGACAAGAACACAACACTCCCCCTACCTTTATGAGGTCTCCATAAAATTCATCGGATATACCTTGGTGGATGATCTATCATTTCTCTTCATCAAGAGCTTTTTCCTGTTCAAATTCAATCTTGATCAATTTTGATGGTACTAAAGCTTTTCTTCTCCTGTAGAAACAAAGGCAAAACTCGTACCTCAACATAACATATATCCTGGTTTCCATACTGAGGTCAGTACATCCTTGAAGTACACTGGCTGATTTAGCTCAGAAGTTTGTATTGTCCAATGTCTTTCTGCACCTGTTTTTCCTTTTTCATTAGCATTAAGAAAGTTTAAGGTTAGCAAAGCATTATGTAATCTTTTTTTGGGGGGGGTCTTGGTTCCCCCTGCCTGTTTATAGAGCATTTTCTTTAAAATGGGATTAGCTCTCTCAACTGCTTGTTCTGTGGGGTTGAGTGATATACCATTAACATTCTTTATGTTACAATATTTAATGTTTCAAATTACTAGAGAGATATCCTGGAGCATTGTCAGATTTATTTGTGCAGGTATACCCATAATAGCCATTACCTCTAATAGGTTTGTGATAACAAAATCAGCCTTTTCCAAGCTCAGAACAGTTGCCCATTGAAATCCTGAAAATATGTCTACTGTATGGTACATATATTTTAATTTTCTAAATTCTGAAAAGTGAAACACATCCATTTGCCAAATTTCATTTTTATGTTTACCTTTAGGGTCACTGCCTGTGCTGGTAAAGGAGTTTGGTTATAGAAGTAACAAGCAGGACTTTTTAAAAACTATTTCCTTATCTTGTTGCCAAGTGATGGAAAAATCCTTTTTTAAACCTTTGATATTCACATGGTGTTTTTTTTTTAATGAAATTCTGAGGCCTCCAGAACACTTCCTTTTAATAAACTATCAATTTCATCATTGCCTTGTGCTAGAGGACATGGCAGACCTATATGGAATCATACACACACACACACACACACACACACACACACACACACACACACATATTTCACATCAGGATATTCCTGATTATTTTTGGTAATTGCATAAACAATGAAGTCAATTCTGTATCATCATGAATTAATTCAGCAGTTTCAATGTGTAAGATGACTCTCTTTGCATACTGAGAGTTGGTAACTATATTGAGAGGTTCTATAAAATCCATAAGTACCTTAAGAATGGCATACAATTCTGCCTTTTGTACAGAGTTATGAGGACTTTAAAACCACTTTACTTGTATTTCCTTATTTATATCCTGCTTTACCTGATTTGTTTGCATCAGCGTAGAATGTAGGGACTCCAGAGATTGGTGGTTTCCTTACAAAGTGTGGAAAGATCTAAATGGTTTTCTTTATGAATTTTATTCTCTCACTTTTGGGATAATTGTGGCTAATCATTCCAAAAAAGTTACTGCAAGCTCTTTGCCAATATTCATTATCTTTCCATGAGGAAATTTCCTCATTAGTTAAAGGTACTAATATTTTGCCAGGGTTCCTTTTTGTCAGTTGACAAAGTCTTAATTTTCTTTTTAAAATCAAATCAGAAATCTTTTCTACATATGTTTTGAATTTTTAATTTTGCTTACATGGTATAAATATCCATTCTAATATGATATCTTCCCTTTGCATCAAAATCCCTGAAGGGTATTCCATAGATGGCAATATAACCAGAATCCAGTCTAGTGTTGGGTCTACTCATTACACATGTGCCTCTAATATTTTTTTTACCCACTCTAATTCTTTTTCAGTTTCAGCTGATAATGTTCTTGAACTATTTAAATTCTTGTTCCATTTTAGGGTCTTTTTCAAATTTTCAGCTGATAATATTCTTGAACTATTTAAGTCCTTGTCCCATTTTAGGGTCCTTTTCAAATTTCTTATATCATGTCCTACTACTAAAATAATAGTCTGCAGCTGGGAAATCACTTCTAGCAGTTTTTGAAGATCATTAAGAGTCTAATATAAATCCCTCCTGATCTATACATTTTGTGATAGACTCTCCTCTTTGTATGGGGGGGGGCAATTTGTAATCCCCAAAGAAATAAAACTTTCTTTACTTCCTCAAACATATTTTCTAACATCTCTCCCTTAGAATCAGCTAACAATATATCATCCATAAAATTATAAATTATAGATTGTATAAACTGTTTGTTAATTATTTCCAATGGTTTTTGTACAAAATATTTGCACAGGGTAGAGCTATTTAACATTCTCTGTGATGAGACCTTCCATCGATATCTCTTGATTGGCTAAGGATTATTGTAAATAGGCTCTGTGAAGGCAATTTTTCTTTATTCCTTCCTTGTAAAGGTATAGTGAAGAAAGAATCTTTTAAATCAAGAACTATAATAGACCATCCTTTAGGTATCAGAGAAGGCAAGGGAGTTCCAGGCTGTAGAGAGTCTATTGACTCAATTACTTTGTTGATGGCTCTCATGTCTGTAAGCATTCTCCATTTTCCATATTTCTCTTACATAACAAATATAGGAGAATTACAAGGGCTGGTAGATCCTTCATATTGTCAAGCATTTAGCTGTTCCTGAACAAGCTTTTCTAGAGCCTCTAGCTTCTCAGAGGTCATAGGTCATTGCCCAGACAGGTTCATCAGTTAGCCACTTTAAGGGTAAGTAAGTACAAGTTTGTCACTTGTATTCTGTTTTTGTACAAACTGGATAGTTTGTGTCTGTTTTATATAGTGCCTTAGAATATTTTTTCCATATCCATGAGTTTGTTTATGGTTCATATCTGATACTGGAGGAGTGTTAATCTGGGTATTCCACTGCTGCAATGGATCACTACCCCATAGATTTATTGCTAGATCAGCCACATATGGCCTTAACCTTCCACTTTGTCCTTCTGGACCTATACATTCAACCCATTCCATGCCGTGTTTTTACCTGAGATAGGGTTCTAATCCTTAATAATTGAACGTTTACCTCCTCCAGAGGCTGTCTTGGAGGCCAAGATTCTTGAGTTATAATGGTAACGTTGTGTCCAGCAAGCCTTCAAACATAATGTTATTTATTTGTACTCTTAATTTTTGTCTTTTATTATTTTTAGAAGTCAGCCAAAATATATGGTTTTTTTGTTTGTTTGTTTCCTACATGAATGTTTGATTCATTCTCCATAGCTAATCTACCATCCAGAGTGGTATGATTTTTTTATAATAGCCATTGGATTTTCTAATTGTTTTGGGGAGGATTGTCCTCCACAGTGACTGGGAATGGCTGGACCACTTTCAACCTGGGGGTTGAGGAGTTTCTAGATGGTAAAGGGTTTCTTGCTTGTCCCTGCTCAATCTACATTCATTGGTCCAGGCCTTTGAGACGTCTTCCACATAATCCAGAAGGTTGGGGCCTTCTGTTTGAGTTATTCCTTGAAGAAGCATTATTTCTAGTAATACCTTGTCTACAATTTCTTCTCGGATGTCCTATTCTACCACAATTAAAACATTTGGTATTTTGATGTCTTTTTATACCTTTGGAGATTGTGTCTCCTACCCAAGCCTCATAATCATTAGACTCAATATTGGCTATGTACAGAATCCATTCATCCAATGGTGTTGATCAGATCTTTAAGGGCCAAAGCACCTTTTTGCATTGTGAATTAGCATTCTCAAAAACTAGATAATCTATGAGTATTTGTCTAGCTTCTGAATCTGCTACACCTATTTGCACCACTCTAGTAAATCTTTGCAAAAAAAAAATCACTATAACTTTCCTTATGGTCTTGTAACACCTTAGTATAGGACTAAATTCTTTTCTCTGGTTCTTGAATCTTACCCCAAGCAATCAAGCCTACTTTATGGCATAGGGACAGAATGTGTTCACCATATATAGCTTGAGTCTTTGCATCAGCATAAAGACATTCACCAAGAATTTTATCATGGGGAGCCTTATAACTTTTCTTTGGCCTTGAAGTTCAAGTGATTTGGCCTCTCACCCCCCATAAAGCAAGCCATTCAATTTGTGGTTTCTAGGACAGCTGACACTAATTGGCCCCAATCCTTAAGGGTCACCATATTTCTTGTTGCCCATGACTCCACTAATTGCCTTACATATGGTGAAAGCATGCCATAAGAGACTATTGCTTTTACATTTTTTGTAAGTGTTAGCTCCCAATGACATTGAAATAATCCTTTTGGGTGTGTTTTAGATGCTGGGTTTGCAGTAGCAGTATGGGGTAAACCATAGGGGATTACCTAAAGACCTTTGTTAAGTCACTTCTGACTCTGAAAGGTACTGGAAATGTTAAATCCCATTCATTATTGTTTGTACCCCTGCTTCTGGTGCACAGGTTTTCTATAGCTTGTTACCTATTCACCTTTGTTTCCGAGTGTTTGAATTTCCTGGATAGTATATATTTCTAAGGACTTCATTAAGTCAGTCAGTTTCTTGTTCTCTTCATTTATATAAGATTCTAAAGATTTAATATTCTCATCCTTAGAGATTATCTGAATGACATGCAAATTGCTTTCCAAAAACAATGTTCTATCTGCTAGCTTGATATTAGTCTCAGGCATGGAACAATTTTTTTCTTTTTGTATTTCAATCTTATGTTCCATTTTTTTTTTTTTTTTGCAATCTGTTTATTGAAGCACCATTGCCATTTTTAATGTTCTGAATTCTTTTTACCTAAGCTCTCCTTATTAGTCTGTAAAATCTGTATGGTTCCTATAAGTTCCTTATTTTTTGCTTTGTTGTCGAACCACTTCTTTAAGGATATTATATGGATTATGAAGCTAATAGCCACCATGGATAATAAATATATTCCAAGTAGGTCATAAGCCTGTTCTAAAATCCAATCCATGCAAGAAACCAAAAGGTTTTTCACTTCCTGTATTGTAATATTATCTGCCATTGCTATAGGGTAATCAAGTTACCTTAAGTTGATTCCTGAAACATGGAGAGCTGGGTGATTGTTGGCTCATAGGGAACCTTGCAGCAGGGAGGGCAAATCGAGAGGAAAGAAAAACCACTGTGACTCAAAGCTTTGAGCTACTTGCCACATGTGTGTGCCCACCAAACCATGTTAAGCAAAGAACGCAGCGAAGTACTGGCTTTTCCCAGGACAGGCCACAGAAACTGTAAACTCAGTGGCCAGAGAAAAATACAAAAAGCCTAGGGCCACCAGACTGCAGTGAAGCTGGCAGCAGTTGACCCTGGGTCATGAAAATCCAGCCGGCTAGATGGTGACAACACTAGGCCACAAGTAGTTCAGCCAAGTGGGCGGGTCTAGTCCGGGATGGGAATCCACCCACATCCACGAGGGTGCCAATTGAAGGCCAGGATATAATTATATCACTAGACCAAGATAAATGATAAATGGGTGTTTACAGGGGAACAGCTACACAGAAAAAATACGAAGAACTGCTCGAGCATTTCCCTGCTCTTTCTATGGGATACTCTGAACCACCAGAAAGAGCATGCCAAGGAAAGCCATGCCTCAAAGCTCCTTTCTTTCCACTTCCCACTGCTTGAGGCTGTGCCCTTGGAGGTGTGGCCACCTTTACAACTTCGCTGACAAGATGCCTATAGACATGTTGTGTGGGAAAGGGAAAAAAACAAGTCATAGATTATGGTGGTTGCTTTGGGACATGATCCAGTAGTTCTCCAAAAACTTAATGTAGAGTTTTCCCACTGGGTGCAAAAAATCCAGGTCTAGGCATGTACTCAAGGGAATTAAAAAAGCCAGACATACAAAAACTTCTACACAAATAACATGTACTTATAATAGCCCCAAAGCAGAACTATCTTGAATGAATGGCTAAATAAAAACCACATCCTGGGGGCTAGGAAGCAGCAAGGATCAACTGCTAATGTGTAGTAACCTGTCTTGGGGGCTTCAGCCAATGAATACAGAATGCCCCAAGTTTATTCTTCAACATTATTAAATACCTCAAACAAAGAGGGAAACATGGCAAAGGACTTCTTTACCAAGACACAAGGAAGAAACAGACCTTCTTCCTTAATTCTCCATACATTTGGTAACTACCCCTTAGACTAAATCTCTCATCATCTGGCCTTGAGGGTTAAGAGTAATCACACCTCAGACCCAGTCTCTTGGTATTACCATTAGACATGCATACCTAAGACCAAACATCCTACAGTAGCCATGCCTTAGACCTTTAGGTCTTATGACTTTAACCTTGGAAGAGTAGGGATAGTTTTGAACTCTCTGACCTTAACTCGAGAGGAAGCAGAGCCTTTTTATGGGCCCTGACATTAATGGAAGGAACTGCTGTTTGGTTTTAATCTTTTCTTTTCAGTGAGGAAAACATGTTGGGAAAAATAGTGATGAGTATAAAGTACACTATGCATCTTTAAAATACACCTTATTAGTTTTCTTAGAACTTCACACCATGTGTTCTGATCACGTTCCTCCCCACCTCTTCCCATCGTTCCTCCAGACCCACTCCTACCTCTTTGCTCCTTCGACTTTATGCCTTCTCCTTTATTTCAAATAACCCATTAAGTCCAGTTGTGCTGCCCATGTATTCCTGACACTATCCACTGTAGTCAAACCCTTAAAGAAACGAACTCTCTCTCCCCCACAAGCCATCAGCTGTCCAAAGATATTCACTTAGGAGTAGGAACCTCATTGACCCCTCTGCTTTCGTATAGAGGGTTGACTGGCTTTAGCTTGTATATGTCTTGTGCAGGCATGCTGTGAGTTCACAAGTGTAACAATGCTGTCATCTCCAGAATAAAGTATTTTACTTTGGTTTTCCTCAATCTCTGACTGTTATAACACCCTCTCATGCAATGTTTCCAGAATGTTGAATTACATAATTTAAAATGCATATTCTAAGTAAATTATAATTTCATGAACTAGAGATTTTTATATATACAGTATGTACAATCTGACCACGTTTTAATAGCAGCAAACATCTGTAATTGCACAGCAATCATTCTGGATGCTTAGTATCAAATTAAACAACCATATTTTGACTCTAACATTGGGTTTTTATTTATTTACATTTTGTATTTTTATCTATCCTTACATTCTTTTGCCAAACATTTCTTGAGAGCCAGCAGTGTGGAGAACTGTGTGCTCAGTGCTCTGTGTACAGGGCAACAGTGTTCAGAATAACCCCATGATTCACCCCAGAGGACACTGCAGTCTTTAAACAAGGCAAAATGCTTTAATTTTTCTGCACAATCACACAATCTGTAGCCAAAGATAAAGATGGAAGTGCTAAGGGGTTAGGAAAGTCACAGAAGAAAGCAGAGGCCAACAGAGGTGTGTTTTCTTCCTCAGATCAAACCAATGTTGAAGAATTAGAATCAGTTCCCAGAGATGATCTACTCTATAAACACTGGCCTGGGCCAGGATTTCTCCTTTGCTTTTATCTACAAAAGAAGTTGTGGTGGTCCTCTTTCCCTCTGGGCCTGTTGGGCACCTGACAGAGAAGGGAAAGAGGCAGGAGGGGAGACAGAAAGCTTTGTTTGCAGTCCATGAGCACAGACAGCTCTCCAGGAGACAGACTTCAGTGAAGTAGCTCAACTTTATTCCAGAGGAAAAGGAATATGCACAATTGGGGAGTCTGCGGACAAATCCTAATTTGCATTAAGTGGCACACTCCTATCACAAGGCTTAGTATGTAACAGCAGGGTCCCCTATAGCAGAATTCCCAGAGCAAGTCTTCTTAGCAGGGATGTGTGTCCAGAGTCAAGCTAAAGATGAATCAGGCATCTACTTTAGAGACATATTTCCGATATGATCAGTCCTCCAAGCCCAAAGACATTCTCCAGATAAGAGCAGGTAGAGCAGAAGTTTTGCTGCTAAGCTTACAACAGACTATGACCTCTAACTGGCTAACAATGTATTTCAACAGGAAATTTGGTCTTAAAAAGTGCATTAATAAGTATTCTCCCACCTCAATGCACAAACAATCATCTATGTAAGCCTCTTATATGGACAACATGGCTATTTCAAAGTTCTCACAAATATGTACATGCACACTCACCAGTAGGAAGAAAAGTACTTTGTTTGCCCTAGACAACTGGCCTTTGAAACCTAACCAGCAGCCTTGGCACTCAATTTATGTAGTAATAATGATTTCCCCACAAAACATAGAAGACCAAATGGACTATTCTCATATCACAGGTGCATTTGTGATTCCACAGAATTTGGGAAACACAAGTGGCCACATCTAAGGCTTACCTGGATTTAAGTGTAGCCTTCCTGCCTCCTTGACTTGGCAAAAATGGTAGATGAAGCAGGGATTTCGAACATCTCATACCACATCATGAAGTTGTTCACCATGTCTAATTTTTCTGTGTCACTCTGGCTATAGTTGACAAATCTCTTTCCCATTAAATGTGAATTAACCTGTATTAACGTCTTTTCCTTGAGATGCTGCTTACAGATGCCTATGTGGAACTATGTGACCTTAGTAGGAAAATCTTAGGAAATGACCTGGAATTCTAAGACTTTGGAAGAACATGGTAGCACAAGTGTCTCTGGATGCTCTTAACTCTATAAGCTTTCACATATACTTTTCACATACTTTATTCAGATTAAGAGTTTTCAGGCTAGAATAGATAGAATAGTCTAGAGCAAACCGTACACGGAACTTTGTTTACTATGCCATCATGGGTGGACAATAATGGAGGACACTGTTCTAGGCGCTCTCAAGTCTGGGAATACAATCTGGACCATAGCATATCCTATCTTGGAAGGTCTTATGGCAATCTGAATTCAGTGCTTGTTTACATTCCATTAGTCATAGCTCAACATGCAGACTCTAAAATTATAATGCTTCTTCTAATGGGTCATGTAATCCCCTCAATCCTCCTTTTTGGAACACAACTATGGACTGAGCTTCTCTCACACACTGACTCAGTCATTATCAGCACCAGATTCACTCCAGGGAGAAGGACATCCAATGTGGGCAGAACACTAAGGGCTGAAAGCTGGAATCATAATCAGCTTCTGCCAAATACCCTGAGCATGGGTAGCTCTCTGAAACTCCAGAAGATGACTGCAATAACAACATCCTTGATCTGATGCCTGTCACCCAACTGATGGTCAGGATACTCACTGACTGTTTATAAATGACTGTCAATGGTTCAGGCTTCACACTGAGTGACTTATTTAGGGATGTACCCTTTTGTAAGCCAGATGCATTATTTTATAACCATTATTTCACTTTTGTATTATGACTAGCACAGTAGCAACTTTCCCATACCAACTTCTATTTATTATACTTACTATGCTTCTACCATTTGTGGGACTTATATTAAAGCTTCCTTTTGACATATTATGCTAAAATAAAAAGATTTGTTGCATTTACAGAAAAGTAATAGTACAGATAGTATGCTGGTTGGAGGTGGACCTTTAAATGAGTATGCCCCTCTTACACACACACTGGGTGGTCCTTAAAGAAATGCTAGGCTTTATTAGAAAGTAAACACGGGATATTATGATATGTCAAAATGATGCTGTTGAAATCAAAGATTCATCTGAAAGCTGTCTAAGCAACATTAAGGCAAAACAGCAGGGCTATATAAGCTGTTTTAAAAGAACATTCATTGAGTACAAGAGATATTAGTGGATCTTCAAAGATGGCACTGGTCTCAGTTTGACTGGATGATTGGAAGACTAACATCCTCTTGGAGGTGCTATTTGCTTGATACAGTAGCATTGGCACAAGACTATGGGTTTGATAAACCTTGTGAAATATTCCTTCTTGTTGGGCAGCTATATACATAACATATTTAGTCCTTTAGAAATATTCTGCTTGTGTTGGGGCTGAAGAAAGGCCACTTCATTTGTGTCCTTGGAAATTTCACAATGGTAAAATTGCAGGTTTAATTGGGACCATTGGAAGTTCCAAAAACATGGCAATGTCTTCTACACTGGAGGAAGCAGTATTCTAGTCTTGGTGTTTGTCACACTAGGATGGACCATTATGGGATGGCATCTTCCACAGAGCCTGCTGATAAGAAAAATTCTTCAAGGGCACACATAAGGTTCCCAGTTTTCTGACTTCCCAGGTCAGTGTTTTACTAAGTTAACCCTTGAATGATTCCATTACTATTAGGTAAAGCAGAGTTCAGGACTCAGTACAACATGGCTTGTCCTCACCTCAGGCCTATTCCCATATGTGCAATCCACTGATTGGTGGAATAACTCAATGGATAGGGGTGACTTGTGAAGCTGACCAGGATTTTTTCCTATTCTGAGGGTTGACTATTAATTTTTTTTATTTTATATAACAAAGTCCAATTAAATGAAAACAAACATTTATACACAATATTTGGGAATTTGGGCGTTGTTCTTTCCAAACTACTTCCTGCTGGTAAGGGGTGCTGTCATGGGGGATTAGAAGAAGATTCAGAAATCCTGGCTGTATTCTGTAAGGCTGCTTTGTCCAGCTGTTTTGAATGTAGGATCATCTTGTACTCTGTTTCAGGTGGTCTGGTGTGATCAAACCACATTAGTCTGGAGGAAATCCACATCTTTGCATTTTCTGTGGAAACAAAAATAGAAATCCTTTTCCCCAGTAACTTGTCCTTCAACTTAAGTTTTGGAGTCAAAGCATTTTTTAAATTTAATTTATTATTTTACATGTCGATCCCAGTTCCCTCTCCCTCCCTCCCACCCATCCTCCCTCCCTCCCTCCTTCCCTCCCTTTTATCCTCTCTGCCCTCTCACATGCACTCTAACCACCCTCCTCTCCCATCCCCCCCACCCCAATTCCATATGTAGGGGAATGCCATCCAGTTGGGATCATGTAGATCTGACAGGTCATGTGAAGCAGGGACTAGGGCTTCTCTCCTGTCTCTAGATTAAGGCAGTTATCCCTCCATGGGGGATATGTTTGCAAAGTCCTTTTGTGCACCAGGGATACATCCTGGCTCCACTGTCTGAGGTCTCTTAGACTGCTCAGTCCTTCTGACTGAGACCCATATTCAGGGGGGCCTGAGTCAGTCCCATGCTGGCTTCCCAGCTGTCAGTCTAGTGGCCTTAGCTACTCCTTGTTCAGGTAAGCTGTCTGTATGCGTTTCTGCCGCATGGTCTTGTCCTCTCCATCTGCATCTGGGTTCTACTTTGACTCAGTGTTTATGTATGGGTGTTGATCCTGTTTTCAACAGGCATTAGTTGAGGGCTCCATGGAAAAGTTAGTTGTTGATCTCACTCTCTGGGAAGGGCATTTGTGATAGCCTTTCCACGGAAGCTCAAATTGTTAGTTGGGAGCAGTCTTGTAGTTCTCTCGACCTTTCTTTGTGTTCAGTTTTATCTTCAAACTAATATTGGCTCCCTCTTTTATGTTCTCTCTCTCTCTCTCTGTCTCTCTCTCTCTCTCTTTCCTATCTTCTATTCCTAACCAGGCTCAATCTTCCTGGTCGCACATGTTTTCATTTCCTCCCCCTCATTTTCTCCTACTTCTCTCTACATTCGCTGCCCACCCCCCACTTCACCTGAGCTCTGGGGGACTTGTCCCTTCCCGGTTATGTGAGGGATTTTATATGAATCTCTTAGAATACACCTTGTATCCTAGTTCCTCTGGTGATGTGAATTATAGACTGGTGATCCTTTGATCTAGGTCTAAAATCCATATATGAGTGAGTGCATACTGTGTTCCTCTTTTTGTGACTGGGTTACCACATTCAGGATGGTTTCTTCAAGTGCCATCCACTTGCCTGCGAATTTCAAGATACCATTATTTTTTTCTGCAGAGTAGTATTCCATTGTGTAGATGTGCCACACCTTCATTAACCATTCTTCAATTGAGGGGCATCTAGGTTGCTTCCAGGTTCTTGCTATTACAAATAGTGCTGCTATGAACATAGTTGAACAGATGTCTTTGTTGCATGGATGTGAATCCTTTGGGTATATGCCTAAAAGGGGATTGCTGGTCCTGTGGTAAACTAATTCCCATTTTCCTGAGGAACCGCCATACTGATCTCCAAAATGGCTGTATGAGTTTGCACTCGCACCAGCAGTGGAGGAGTGTTCCACTTTCTCCACATCCTCTCCAACATAAGTCATCATTGGTGTTTCTAATTTTAGCCATTCTGGCAGGGGTAAGATGGTATTTCAAAGTTGTTTTGATTTGCATTTCCCTGATTGCTAAGGATGTGGAACATTTTCTTAAGTGTCTTTCAGCCTTTTTGATTTCCTCTATTGAGAATTCTTTCTTCAGTTCTGTACCCCATTTTTAATAGGGTTATTTGGTGTTGTGTTGACTAGTTTCTTGAGTCCTTTGTACATTTTGGAGATCAGCCCTTTGTCGGATATAGGATTGGTGAAAATCTTTTCCCAGTCTGTGGGCTGCCGTTTGGTCTTGTCCACTGTGTCCTTTGCCTTACAGAAGCTTCTAAGTTTGAAGAGATCCCATTTATTAATTGTTTCTTTCAGTGTCTGTGCCCCTGGAGTTATGTTCAAGAAGCGGTCTTCTATACCAATTTGTTCAAGGGTACCTCCTACTTTCTCTTCTAAGAGGTTCAATGTGGCTGGATTGATGTTGAGGTCTTTGATCCATTTGGACTTGAGTTTTGTGCATGTCTTCTACACACCCTCATCCAATTGTGCCAGCACCATTTGTTGAAGATGCTGTCTTTGCCCCATTGTATAATTTTAGCTGTTTTGTCGAAAATCGGGTGTTCATAGGTGCATGGGTTAATATCAGGATTTTCAATTCAATTCCATTGGTTTACCTGTCTATTTTTATGCCAATACCAGGCTGTTTTCAGAACTATAGCTCTGTAGTAGAGCTTAAAGTCAGGAATGGTGATGCCTCCTGAAGTTCTTTTATTGTATAGGGTTGTTTTGGCTATCCTGGATCTTTTGTTTTTCCATATGAAGTTGATTATTATCCTTTCAAGGTCGGTGAAGAATTGTGGTGGGATTTTAATGGGGATTGCATTGAATCTGTAGATTGCTTTTGGCAAGATTGCCTTTTTTACTATGTTAATCCCACCTATCCAAGAGCATGGGAGATCTTTCCATTTTCTGTTATTGTCTTTAATTTCTTTCTTTAGAGCCACAAAGTTCTTATTATATAGGTCTTTTACTTGTTTGGTAAGCGTTACACCAAGATACTTTATGTTGCTTGTGGCTATTGTAAAGGGTGATGTTTCTGTGATTTCTTTCTCTGTCTCTTTGTTGTCTAAAAAAGTAGGGCTACTGATTTTTTTAAGTTTATCTTGTATCCTGCTAGTTTGCTGAAGGTGTTTATCAGCTGTAGGAGTTCCCTGGTAGAGTTTATTGGGTCGCTTATGTAAACTATCATATCATCCGCAAATAGAGACAGTTTGACTTCTTCCTTTCCAATTTGGATCCCCTTGATCTCCTTTTGTTGTCTTATAGCATTAGCTAGAACTTCAAGTACGATATTGAAGAGATATGGAGAGAGAGGACAGCCTTGTCTTGTTCCTGATTTTAGAGGAATTGGCTTAAGTTTCTCTCCATTCAGTTTGATGTTGGCAGTGGTTTGCTGTATATTGCTCTTATTATGTTTAGGTATGTTCCTGTTATCCCTGACCTCTCCAAGACCTTTATCATGAAAGGGTGTTGAATTTTGTTGAAGGCTTTTTCTGCATCTAGGGAGATAATCATATGGTTTTTCTTTTTCTGTTTGTTTATATGGTGGATCATGTTGATAGATTTTATATGTTAAACCATCCCTGCATTCGAGGTATGAAGCCTACTTGGTCATAGTGGATGATTTCTCTGATGTATTCTTGAATTCGGTTTGCCAGTATTTTATTGAGTATTTTTGCATCGATGTTCATCAGGGATATTGGTCTGTAGTTTTCTTTCTTAGTTGTGTCTTTATGAGGTTTGGGTACCAAAGTTATTGTGGCCTCATAAAAAGAGTTTGGCAATGAACCTTCTGTTTCTATCTTGTGGAACAGTTTGAGGAGTAGTGGTATTAGTTCTTCCTTGAATGTCTGGTAGAATTCTGCGCTGAATCCATCTGGCCCTGGACTTTTTTTGGTTGGAAGGCTTTTGATGACTGCTTCTATTTCATTGCGGGTTATAGGTCTATATAAGTTGTTTGTCTATTCTTGATTTAATTTTGGTAAGTGATAGTTATCCAGAAACTTGTCTATTTCCTTTGAATTTTCAATTTTTGTGGAATACAGATTTGAAAATTGTCTGGATTTCCTCTATGTCTGTTGTTATGTTCCCCGTTTCGTTTCTTATTTTGTTAATTTGCATGTTCTGTCTCTGCTTTTTCGTTAATTTGGATAAAGGTTTGTCTATCTTGTTGATTTTCTCAAAAAACCAACTCTTCGTTTCATTGATTTTTTTTTGTATTGTTTTCCTGGTTTCTATTTTGTTGATTTCAGCCCTCAAGTTGATTATTTCCTGATTTTGTTGAATATGTTTTCGGCACCTTTGAGCTGGGCTTCCTCACCTTCCTCTATGCCTATTATTCTTAGGTTTGGCCTTTTCATGGTGTTCCACATTTCCTGGATGTTTTGTGTTAAGGATTTGTTGGATTTATGATTTTCTTTGGTCGATGAATCTATTTCTTCTAGTTTATCTTCTGCGCCTGAGATTCTCTCTTCCATCTCTTGAATTCTGTTGGTTATGCTTGTGTCTGTAGTTGCCAATTTTTTGCCCAGCTTTTCTATTTCCAGAATTCCTTCAGTTTGTGTTCCCTTTATTTTCTCTATATCAGTTTTCAAGTCTTGAACTGCTTCCTTCACCTGCTTAATTGTTTTTTCTTGGCTTTCTGTACTTTCCTTAAGGAATTTGTTCATTTCTTCCACTTTTTTGTTTGTTTTTTCCTCCATTTCTTTAAGGGATTTTCTCTCATCTTCTTTGAGGGCCTCTATAATTTTTAAGTCGTACCCTTCTGCTTCCTCTGCTTTGTTGTTATGTTCCATTCTAGTTGTTGTAGATTCCCTAGATTCTGGTGGTGTCATGCTTGTATTTCTGTTGTTAGGTGGTCTCTTGTATTGCCTTCTTCCCATAGCTTCTTCTAGTAGGTGTTGGTGGGGTCGCCCCCTCTCTCTATGGTACTTCCCTGATAGGCTTATGTGGGTCTGAGATTCAATATCTGTGGCTCTGTGTGGTCCAAGCTTTCTAGGAGGTTTCTCCGCAGACAGGGATCCAGGGATGGGGTCAAGGATGAGGATCCAGAAGAAGATGCCAGCAGGTACTCACAGTGGTCCTCTGGCCAATAGCTCTGGCCAATAGCTGGCAGAAGAGGGCAAGGGCTGAGCTGGAACTTGAGAAAGTTTTGCAGGATAGTTGGATATCACTGGAAACTGGTGCTCTCCAGTTGAGACCTCTTTCTTTGGCAGAGGCCCGGATTTGGGGGTCAAGGATCTTGCCTGCAGGAACTCAGAGTGGACCTGCAGAGATAGGCAGGTCTCTGGGAGGGGCCTGGGACTCCAGCAGAGGACTGGAGGCTGGGTCAGAGACCAAGCAGGTAGAAATTACAGGTGGTCCCGCGTGGATAGTCAGGTCTCCTTTGTTTAGAGTTGCTCAGAGAAGTCTCCGAAGTAGGGTGGACTGTTGGCTCCACCCTCTGTCCCAGTGCTCAACCAGAGCGGCAGGACCGTGGGTGGGGTAGGGCACAGGGTAGGGGGGTAGGCTGGCGGTGGGGATGGGTGGGGGTGTATCAGAGCTCCAAGGGTGCTCTTGATGGGGACCGGAGACCGACTATTCATTTTTTACACAGTTAATTTGTAATACATGAGCTTTTTGGTTTAATGAGATTCTATACCTTAAGTGGTATTCTTATTTCTTGTGTTTCTAGAGTTTTGAAATCATGTGAGAATATTTTATCATGTACTTGTAAGCTGAAGCATACTCTTTACTTCCCCTCCATACAACATATTGAGTCATATGTTAAGGCCCTTCGACTGTTTGCAGTTAAATTTTATTCAAAGCAAGAGGTAAGGGCATAATTTTATTTTCCTATATGTTTAAATCCAGTTTTCCCTGCACTACTTGGTAAAGGTGTATTTTCCTACAGTGTATATTTCTCTCACTTTTGTCAAAAATTTTGTAACTCTAGTTGTATGGACTTATATCTATAATTTCAATTCTAGTCCACTTAACTATGGGGAGGTAGCTGAGTTCTGTATCTTGAGACACAGAAATCAGAATGAGACTGGATGCCACACTGAGTATAAGGTAGGCATATAGAACCTCAAAGCCCGCCCCCACAGGCAGATACTTCCTTCAACAAGGCTTAACTTCCTAATGGTGTCACTCCCTATGGAGCTAGCACTCAAACACATGAGTCTGTGGAGGCCATTCCTATTTAGACAACCATATTCCACTCTCTGGCTCCTGTAGGCTTGTAGCCATAACATAATGCAGTAATGTATCTGTAGTGAGATAGTCCTTCTCTGGCACTGACCACACCCATTGGGGGGTGGAGCCATGGGCGGAAGTGACCTATGGGAGGAGGTCAGAGGGGGCCAGGAAAGGCGCTCTCTTTCTGGAGTGACTCGGACAGGAGAGGATCGGGTTGAATTTCCTGGTGTTCATCTGTCTAGGTTGTAAGTTATTTCTCCCTGAATAAACATCTATTTGGCCTATTTGTTTATCCTGATCCTTATTTACCGCGATATCTGGTGTCAGAAGTGGGATTTACCTGGGTTTTGCCCCCAGGTGGCAGAAGCCGCCCCCTCCCCCCCACCTTCTCCAATGGGCAGGGTTTAACCAGGTGGACTCACCACAGCTTTGGGACATTTGCCTCTTCCTTACTGCAAAGGAGATCTTTGCCGCTAAAGCAGACCTGAGAAGGCACTTACCGCTTAACATTTTTTGCCCATTTCCGCACGGGACTTTGCATTTGTGCAGAGCAGCGCAGTGGCACCCGCCCGGCGGCACCCACCCGGCTTGCACGCATTTCGTCTTGTGTTTCAAGTAACTCCAAAAGTCCCCTTTTAACAAAATTCTGCTTGTCATAGTTTGTTAAGAGCTATTTTACAGGGACCGGAATCAGAAGGATCGTCTGCTGCCGGACAATATTTGGCGGCACACTTCTAGGTTGCAGAACCAGGATCAGACGAGCCTCGGCGGCTAGGCGCTATTTGGTGACACACCTCCAGGCATAATTACCACAAGCTGAGATATACAACTAAAAACATCAAAGTTCCAGGTCAGCAGAATTACACTTAAGGTAATTGTAAAATCATTTGCAATTTAAGCTGATATAAAATCTGAGGTAAATTCTTCCATAACTCTGGCAGATAATTTTACTATGCAGAACTTTAGGAATTATTTTATTTCATATGTAGAAGGGATTTTAGCAGAAGAAACTTATGACTGGACCAATATATACTTTTATTTTGTAATAGCAATGGGTTTCATCATTAACATGATATTCTTAAAGAAATGGTTTGAGATTACAACAAACAATAAGGAACTTGTACAAACCATAGGAGACTTAGTAACAAAGATTCGAAACATTGAAAATGATAAAATTCAAAGCATAAAGACAAAGATTCAAAACATTAAAAATGATAGAATTCAAAACATAGAGACAAAGATTCGAAACATTAAAAATGATAGAATTCAAAGCATAGAAAATATTTAAAAAAAAGGTTCAGAATATTGAAGATGGCGTTGGTGAGCTGAAAGGTATAATTTGTTTCATGTCAAATACCTCAATAACCAAAACAGAAACAATACAATACATTAACAAACTAACAAAAACAGCTCGCTCCTGGTCGGAGGAAGCTACTAATAAGTTTAAAAAACTAAAACATCAGATAGAAAGACTAGATGACAAAATCTCTTCCATGTCTGAGGATAATGACAAGCTAACAGATAGAACATTGTTTCTGGAAGGCAGTTTACACGCCATTCAGATAATATCTAAGGATGATAAGATTAAAAACATGAAATCATTTGTAATTGGAGAAAGTAAAAAACTGTTTTGCTCGAGACAACTCATGACCAGCTAGCTATAATGGTGCACCTTTTTATTACACCCTGGCCAGTATTTCAAATAAAACTACAGTCAATAATTTTCTGCCACACAATAACTAGCTACATATGTCACAGCCAGTTCTGTTGAGAAATTTGGTTGCTAAAAATTTTCTTCCTACAGGATCCATTGGAACAATCATCGTCCCATTTCAGCAGGAAGTAATCTTAATATGACTACGCCCCCTTTCCCTACCCTTGGAATTTTGGGATAATAGTCATCGTCTTTGGGTTGGTTTTAGTTATTTGGGATTGGATTCTTACACTCGGGTTTATCTTTTAGACAGGAATAGGGAATGGTTGGGAAAGGTATGGTTTAGATGGGATATAGGTAGATTAGCCTATTTTCTTGAGAATTTGAGGAAGAATGAGATAGTATTTTACAGCTTACATTGTTGTGTATTCTTATGTGGTAAGCTATGTAAAATTAAGTTTATATTTTGTTATATTGTGTTAAATATTTCCACTTACAATGTTTTATGCACATTATTTTTTTACCATATTCTATGTATGTATACTTTTCTTGTATTCAAGATATTTTGTATATTGATACAATTTGGGATATTTATCTTGCTGCCCTTTATAGTTTTACCTCTTGTCTTGACACTTATACTCTACCTCTATTTTAGGGATTTATATGTATGTATATGTAATAGTTATATTGTTTAAGTATTTGTTCCTGCTTCACTCAGGAAAGTTTTAATCAGTCTTTTTAGCTAAGTTCCCAAGTATTACAGATTATCTTCACTCACATTTCCTATACCTATGAGATTAGTCAGATATAGATGCTTAATCTTCAATCACTTCATAGACATGCAGAACATGGCATTTAAATGTTTTAATATTAGTACTCCATTGACATGAGACACTGTTGCTCCTGACAGCACCGTGCACTTTCCCGAAAATATGTTGGACACTGTTGTTGCTCCTGCTGGAGTTCAATCTCGCCTCAGCTAATGGCCTGTTGGGCATAGAATTGCCCCCACCTTGACCACTGATTTGGACATGCAGTCCTATGTGCTTGCAGGAGACAAATATAAAAGACTGCTGGACCTTGCCAAGTCGGGGTAAGACAGCCACTCTACCTCCCTGCTGTTGTTGTGGCCTGTCAAGTTCTCTTGGCCTTAGCCAAATCTGGGTGTACCAACGTTGCTGTGAGACCTAAGGTGACCTAAGGTGGCTTGCTGTTTCTGTCCTTGCTACACCTTTTGGAAGTTGTCCATCTGCATTTCCTGTCTACCCTAGTATTGTTAATTTCCTTCTCAGATCTTGATGAGGTTGAAGATTAAACTATCACAACTATTATTCTCTCTTCCTAGTTAAATATATTAGGTACTAGACTTACGTTTTCCAGCTTAGGACAACTCTATTGTAAACTCCATTATGCCCTCACCCTAGGACTAGATATGTAGGTCATTTTGTTCTCGATTTTCCTTTTCTTAGAGCACACTTGTTATTCACTGTTTTGTATATAGTTTTGTATTAAGCCTAAATCTTTTCTTTAGACTAAAAGGGGAATTGTAGTGAGATAGTCCTTCTCTGGCACTGACCACACCCATTGGGTGGTGGAGCCATGGGCGGAAGTGACCTGTGGGAGGAGGTCGGAGGGGGCCAGGAAAGGCACTCTCTTTCTGGAGTGACTCGGACAGGAGAGGATCGGGTTGAATTTCCTGGTGTTCATCTGTCTAGGTTGTAAGTTATTTCTCCCTGAATAAACATCTATTTGGCCTATTTGTTTATCCTGATCCTTATTTACCGCGATATGTATCCAGTCCAACTTGGGAAGTCCCCATAGCCTATATAATTGTCTCAACCCTATTTAAAAGTCCAAAATTCAAATTTTCTTTCAGATTCATAAAAACTTTTAACTGTAATCCCCTGTAAAATCAAAATAAAAGAGCAGATTGCATATTTCCAACATATAATGGCACAGAATACACATAATTATTCGAAAAGGTAGGGAGGGAACATAATGAAATACTAGACTAAAGCAAGACTGAAAGCCAGCTGGGAAAACTCCAAACTCTGCGTCTCCATGTCTGATGATAAAATGCTCTCCACATCTACTCCTGCTGGCTTTGTTGACTTCAACACACTTCTTTTTCT
Source organism: Phodopus roborovskii (assembly GCF_943737965.1). Classification (NCBI taxonomy): domain Eukaryota; kingdom Metazoa; phylum Chordata; class Mammalia; order Rodentia; family Cricetidae; genus Phodopus; species Phodopus roborovskii. The sequence goes on along the minus strand of NW_026126487.1, from coordinate 4,317,838 downwards.
TGGGTTGTTTTCACTCCCTGTGAGGGGTTCTCCTGAGCAGGTATCCCATGGCTCTGGCATCTCCAGCAATTTGTGGTCTCCAAGGCAATCTAGGCTTCATCTTCACAGCTTCAAACAATGGCCTCTCTAGGCCTCTGTAAAAGGGAGTTGTTACCTGGTCTAACTGATAAAAACCTTGGGTCAGATGTAGAGGAAAATGCTCAAAGATCAGAGAGAAGGAGGAAGCCACAACCACATCTTACCTCCTAGCATCTCAGCAGACAAGGAAGTGAGTTCATGTTTCTTCCTGTGTATGTACTCTCTCTGCCCAGCCACCTCACTTTCTGTCTGTCTATATCTCCAGGCCTCTATGGTTAGCTAGTGGCAAGCTCCATTTTCTGACCTTCAGACAGGCTTTAGTTGTCCAAGCAAAATGGGAGATGTCCTTCTGTTTGCTGTGAATAGATGCTTCTCTTATTGGTTGATTAATAAAGCTGTTTTGACCAATGGACAGGCAGGATTTAGCCAGGCAGGAAATCCAAACAGGGATACAGAAAAGTAGTAGGCAGAGTCAAGGACATGCCATATAGCTATGGGGAAAATAGGACAATGGGGAATTCTCTGGTAAGCCGAGACTATGTGGAGATATATAGTTTAATAGAAATGGGTTAGTAATTAAGAGTTAGTTAGCTAATAAGAAGCCTGAGCAACTGGTCAAATATTTTATAATTAATGTAAGCCTCTGTGCATTTATTTGGGACTAAAAGGCTACAGGACTGGGGTGGACAGAAACCTCCATCAGCATGTAGCACCCCAAATTTTGGCAAGAATTTCCACATCAAACCTGACAAAATCTTAAAAGGGATTCTGCACACAAAAGAACAGAATCAAGTACCGCTTCTTGGTAGCAGCATTTTATCAGGTGAGCTCTGTTTACAAGAGGCATGCGTAGGTGTTGTTCCTCTAAGAGAGACTTCTTGACTCAATGTTAGCAGCAAAAATAACAAGGCTATTTTAAAAGAGCTCTACATATTTAAATGATGCTACCAAACACTTACATGGAGTTTATGGGCAGTGGGAAGCATGTTTCTTGTATTTATTTGGGACTGAATGTTGCAGGACCAGGAGGAGCAGATTCTTTGTCAACAGCCCTCCATATAGGGACATTTCTGACACACACCCAACTTCAGCATCAGCACCCCCCCATGAACACACACACACACACACACACACACACACAGAGTCATGTTTGATTTGTGAAATTCAAAGACAACCAATGTGTGAGTTCCAAGAAAGTTGTTCCTGCCTAATAGTTCAATGTCTCGAAATTCTCTCCCCATTATTTAAATTGAAATGTTTACCAGAAACAAGCATAATTGGGTCATTACTGAACCTGGTTACAATTGATATCACCAGGAATGAACTTGTATCTTAGAGATATAGAACCCACTCACTCTGCATGAGGCTCTAAAGACTCCAATAAGTACATTTTAAAACTAAAATTAAAATTTTACCTACAGCAAAACCAGAAACAGAAGAGAAAAATAATATGGAAAAAGTAAAAAGGAAACACCACCTTTTCAATGGAAAGAAAGTATTGCTCAAAGTATAAACACTGAATGAGCAAGAGAAGGAAAGAGCATCACCTATGCAAAGTAAAGTTTCTCCCCAGATTTTCTAAGCGACATGGGCAGGAAATTAATTAGCCAGACGTTTTCACTTCTCATTCCATTATGGAGCCCAACAGGCTTAGAGTGACAAAGAGTCATGGTAAAGCTAGCTAAAGTAAGTCAACTTTGCTGAATTGAGTGCTGGGATGAATTAACATAGGGTGATAATATCTCCAGGCATGGATTCTCTCTGGAGCACATTAGACTGTGCACCTTAGAGCTGGAGCAACTCTGGAGCCATCATAGTAGGTCATGTACTTCTGAGTAATGGAGAAAGTGCTAAGCAGGCACAGAAGAAGTGGAAATGTGAGATCTTCCACCCAAACTCATGGTGGCCTCCATCATCTTGATGCAGGTCCAAACTCCTTTCAACTTGCCATGCCTCTAAAAGACTGCAAGATCCAGGACCTATCGATTTTAGTGAGTATTGCCTTCACATTTCGTTTGTGTCACCAGGTTCCACACACTATCAAAATGTGAGCAGAAAAGTCTGAGTCTCCATGACATGACTGTTTTGTGAGGCAGCCATCCACCGAGAGAAGGCAATACAATAGCTCTGAAATCACAAGAATTGAATATGTGTGATTTCTGACACCCAAATCAGTACAGACTTAAACAATGGCTGTTTCTCAAGGTGACTTCTGGAGGGGCTTGGAGATGCTCAGGTTACTAGAGCACTTGTTCTGTGTGCAAGAGGACCTGAGTTTTAATTCCTAACACCGATAAAAATCTGGGAATGGCTCTGCATGCCTATGACCCCAGCAGTGAGGAATGGACGCCCTGAAACAGTGTGATATCAGTTCATTAAGATGCCCTGCCTCAAGGTAATAGCATGAATAGTGCTAGACACACATTTGACGTCAAGGCCTCCATGTGTACAATACTCAACACTCATATTTGTATAACACACACACACACACACACACACACACACACGGAGATAGAGACAGAGACGGAGACAGAAACAGAGACAGAGACATATAAATAAATGTAGAGTTTCATGTTTTTAAAAATTAAGTAAATAAATGGTGGTTCCCAAGTACATTATGCTGCAAGTCCACTGAGAGGCAGAGGACTCTCCTTCTCTATTTCTAGCCTGCTAAGCAATCTTACCTCTCCTATCTGTTTAGGATGTATATTTGCAAGGTGCCAGTCTCTATACCAACCTTACTCTTTAATCTGTGAAGAGAGACACCCTCCCTTCCCCTGACTACCAAGTACCAGGAGCTGTGATGCTCTGTTTTTCTCACCTTCCACACTCTCATATCAGGTCTTCACAACTCACCAGCCTCCATCTCTTTGTTCTTGACTTCCAGGACTCTCCTCTGGTGAATCACCTCACCATGCAGCTGTCCTTAGAGGAACAGAGGAATGCTGGCTGCCTCTACAGAGACAGCATGTCCCACCTCACATACAACTGCTTGAACCAGATGCTAATTACACAAGTGTGAATAGTTGTGAGACTCTATTGAGACACAGGATACATACTCTTTTTATGCATGCATATTTTATTTAAAAGCTTAAAAGTTTCCTGCAAGCATTAAGAACCATGGGCCAATAAAGGTAATACAATTAATAAAGATAAAATTATCGTGGGTCTTATACATTGGAATTACAGGATAAAATGTAAATGATCAAACATGGAAATTATTTAAATCGAGGCACATGCACTGACAGAAATTCAACTTAAATTTGCCTAAAAGCATCTGTTGGATAAATTGTCTCTTATACACGGTGAGTCCAGAGGGTGAATAGAGCTTCAAGTTCAATTACAAAAAGGGACATGGACTGGTATATATGATAATCACACATGTGCACTTGTCTTTTATCACATCGTACCTGCTGTGTTCATTGCTGGAGCATCAAACCTAGGATGGTTTTGCTGAGATGTAGAATCAATGTGAGGTAATTAGATCACTGGAGATAACATCATTGGAAGAGATTAATGTAATTCTTACAAGACCCATTCTACTTCCTGTTTTACAACTCAATTTCTTCTGAACATGCCTCCACTATCATAACTCTACATGCTATGAGGTATGCAGCAGATGCAACCAGATGATATCAACAATCTCCTAAACCTTGGGGACTGTGAGTTCAATACCTCTTTTCTTTTTCTTTTTTTTTCCCTTTAATTTAGAAACAATCTTATTTTTCATATCAATCCCAGTTCCTAGCCCCTTCCATCCTCCCATACCCCCCATGAATCTGGCCATCCCAGCCCCTCATCAACTCCCCAGGGAGGGTGAGGCCTTTCATGGGGGATCATGAAAGTTGGTCACATTATTTGGGGGAGTGTCTAGGCCCTCCTTTGTATATCTGGACTGAGAGTATCCCTGCATGGGGAGTAGGTACCCAATAGCCACTTGTGCACTAGAAATAAATACTGATCAGAAGGTCAGAGATCCCATAGACTGCTCAGGCCTGGCACCCACATTCAAATGGCTTGGTTCAGTCCAATGGTGGTTCCCCCGCTTTACTACTGGGGTCTGTTTGCTTTTACTTGGTCAGGTCAGCTGTTTCTGTGGGTTTCTCCAGCCTGATCTTGACCCATTTCCTCATCCCTCCTCCCTCTGTACAACTGGAATCCAGGTGTTTGGCTCAGTGCTTAGCTGTGGGTGTCTGCTTCTGCTTCCATCAGCAACTGGATGAAGGCTCTAGGATGGTATTTTAAGGTAAGCTATCAATCACTTTATAGGAGAATGGCATTTAAGGTAGTCTCTCCACTATTGCTTAGATTCTTAGTTGGGGTCATCCTGGTGGATCTATGGACATTTCCCTAGTGCCAGATTTCTTTAAGCATACAATGGCTCCCTCTGTTAAGGTATCTCTTTTCTTGCTCTCCTCTAGTCTTCCCCTGACTCATTCTTCCTGATCCCTTATGATCTCCTCCCTCCTCCCCTTCTCCCCTTCTCTTTTTCCTACCTCCCTCTCCTCCCCCACCCCTGTGCTCCCAATTTGCTTAGGAGTTCTTGTCCCTTTCCCCTTTTCCTGGGCACCATGTATGCCTCTGTTAGGGTCTTCCTCATTTCCTGGCTTCTCTGTAGGTATGGATTGGATTGTAGGCTGGTAGTCCTTTTCTCTATGTCTAAAAATCATATATGAGTGATTACATACCATGTTTGTCTTATTGTGACTGAGTTACCTCATTCAGGATGGTTTCTCCTAGTTCCATCCATTTGCTAATTTCAAGATTTCATTGTTTGTTTGTTTACCACTGAGTAACACTCCATTGTGTAAATGTACCACATTTTCTTTAACCATTCTTCAGTCGAGGGTCATCTAGGTTGCTTCCAGGATCTGGCTATTACAAACAGTACTGCTATGAACAGATGTCCTTGTTGTATGAATGTGCATATTTTGAGTATATGCCCAAGAGTCCAATCACTGGATCTTGTGGTATAGTGATTCCCATTTTCCCAAGAAACTTCCATACTAATTTGCAAAATGAATGCATAAGTTTGCACTCCCACCAGCAGTAGAGGAGTGTTCCCCTTTCTCCACATCCTCTCCAGCATAAACTGCCATTGGTGTTTTTAATTTCAACCATTCTGGCAGGTGTAAGATGGTATCTCAGAGTTGTTATGATTTACATTTCCCTGGTAGCTATGGATGTTGAGCAGTTTCTTAAGTGTCTTTCAGCCCATTTAGATTCCTCTACTGAGAATTCTCTAGTTCTGTACCACACTGTTTAATTGGATTGTAGTCTAACCAACCCTGTACAATAAAGGAATTTCTAGAGGCACCATTGTCCCTTATTTCAAACTCTACTATAGAGCTATATTAATGAAAACAGCTTGGTATTCACACACACACACACACACACACACACACACACACACACACACACACACACAAAGAAAAAAAAGAAAAAACCAGACAGGGAGACTGGATGAACTGAAGACCCTGGTATTAATCCATACACCTATGAACACTTGATTTTGACAAAAAAGCTAAACTTATACAATTGAAAAAAGAAAGCATCTTCAACAAATGGTGCTGGCATAACTGGATGTTGACAGGTAGAAAATTGCAGATAGATCCTTATCTATTACCATGCACAAAACTTATGTTCAACTGGATCAAAGACCTCAACATAAATCCACATTGAATCCCTTAGAAGAGAAAGTGGGAGGTACTCTTGAAGAAATTTGCAGAGGAGATCACTTTATGAGCATAACTCCAATAACACAGATACTGAGATCAACAATTAATAAATGGGACCTCCTGAAACTGAGAGATTTCTGTAGGGCAAAGAACACAGCCAGCAAGACAAAACGGCAGACCACAGAATGGGAAAAGATCTTCACCAATCTCACTTCTGACAGAAGGCTGATTTCCAAAATATTCAAAGAACTCAAGAAGCTAGTCACAGAAACATCAAAAATACTTACTTTCTTTATGAAAAACCCTGCCCAAAATATGTTGTGATATTAAGAAGAACCAGAGGCTACCAAGACAATATTTGCTAATGTTATTGCCTCCTACAACTTGACAGTAAAACTCTATTGTTAAAGACACCATCTGCTTCAGGCAATGAAGTTGAAACAATTGATCTGGAACTAACCCAGAAACCTTCCTGAGCACTCATAGGATTAGAAGACACTATGAATTTTGCCAAGGGAGAAAAACAATCATTAATCCTGCCTACTTATAAAGCTTGAGAAACATGACAATGGTTGAACTAGAAATGAATGTATCCCCAGTGGTACTATAGGGAAACTTATATCTTAGGGATAACCAAAAACTATCTAATTGGTCATAAGGCTTGCTCAGGATATGGTAATTCACGCCTGCTACCGTAAACCTAGCCAAATACCCATAAAGAGGATGAAGAGGTAAAGAGGCCAAAGTAGAGAACCTATTACTGTCATTTCTAACCTTGTTCTTACCCGTATACCCACAGATATGTGTAGCTCTTAGTCCTCACCAAAGAAGCATCTTTCTTTGCAGCAGAGGCTGCTACAGAGATCTACAACTGCTCTAAGTACAGAGGGCAGAGGACTTAAGAGCCCAAGTCTCAGTACATTGACATCTACAGCACAACTCCCAAAGTAAAGCAGAGGGAACAAACATCACAGAAGACAGCAAGACTATAAGTGCCAGAAGACAAGGCTGCCAACTGTAAGATCGTGTCTTCTAGACATGACAGGAATGTTCTGCCCATGAAATCTCAACAATATGGTTGCACAAATGAGTTCTGTATAATAAACATGCTGACCAACATGCCAAAGTGGATGGCAGAAATTTCACAAGGTCCCACCCCTAGGTGAAGGACTACAGGTAATTAATGGCTGCTGAAAGAGAGAGAGACAGAGAGAGAGAGAGAGAGAGAGAGAGAGAGAGAGAGAATCTATTTTCTCCAAAGATAAGCTCCCCTGATGGCTACCTAATCCTAAGTAGTCAGTCCTTATCACATGCATAAATGAGTAATAGTAAATGAGATTAGTAGGGTTTATGAATTGGGAGAGTGTGTATGTGACAATAATAATTAAAGAAGAGGTCATGAATTTGAGAGGTAGTTGGGGAGAACAGTAGAGGAATGGGAGAGTGAGGACTGGAAATGGTATAAATACAGTAGCTTATGAATGAAATTCTCAATAAATAAATTAATTTTTAAATATATGCGACTGGGTGTTTTGTCTGCATGGGTTTATGCAACCATGTATATGCCTGATGCTTTCAGAAGCCAGAAAGCATCATCAGATACGCTGGAACTTGAGTTACAGAAGGCTGTGAAGCACTATGCATGTGTTGAGATTTGAACCTAGATACTCTGAAATAGTGAAGTGAGAGGGCAAGAGAGAGGAGGGAATACAAAGAGGGGTGACTAACACTAAAGGCCTTTTGAAGGATCTATATAGAAGCCTATTACCATAATAGCTTCCTAAAATCCATTTTGTATAAAAGGAGTTTGGATGGGGTTACCATATAATGTATGGGAAATTTTCCTAACTAGACATCCTGTGCCATCAAATACAAAACACCCAGAGCATGGGTGGCATACATTTCTTTGAGCTGTTGGCCAATGGGGTCTCATAAACTCCACAAACTTTATAGACTATTGCCAATACCTATTAGTTTTCTTCCTCAACTGGATACTGAGCACATCACATACTCATGATCATAGCAGATGAAGAAATCTAGCTGGTATTCAACTAGAAGCTTCACCCCCACTGGCTAGAATCAATAGTTCTGAAAGATGCCCTATATGCTACTAGAGAAGAAATTATCGAGCTCATCCAGCTACAAATCTTGCAATCAACAATAACAACTTGCCAGTAAGATATGCCTTACGCTGCAATAGTGGTACAAATGTTATGGTGCATCCAACCACTGTTAATGGATTTCAGACCTGCTCTTCAAAATGCAAACTATATATGAAAGTATCAGTGAGGCCAAGAACCTGAAGCTAGATAGTAAAGGACCATAGAAGAAAAGCTTTCTGCTAAAACATAGCAATAAAATAACTCCTGATGGCATACGCTGTACCCATAGACAAATGCATCCATCACTCAACCCTCAACAGAAGAGATTCATCTTGCAGTAGATGATAATTAAGAAAGAGACTCAGGAGTGCTCAATGTGCAGAGAATAAAGGACTTTGGAATGTATGTATCACACCCTCCTACCCAGAAGAGGGAAGAGATTATGAGAGCCAGATGTTTTAGACAACTTCAAGAAAACAGTGTTTTCAGACACAACAGGGCAGGTGCACATAGTAAATCAGAATGTCACAGCATATGCAATAACTGCACAAACTCAAGTGAGACAAAAGTCCCAGGGCAGAGAAGGGAAAGTGGCCATGCAGTCCTGATCCTAGACAAAGATCCACAGGCCAAAGGTTATCAGAAAAAAAAAAAAAAAAAAAAAAAGAAAGAAAGAAAAGAAAAGAAAAAATAGTGGGGACTGGAAACCTTAGAAAGACAAACTTCTTCTGTCTTTCCTGAGATTCTTCAAGAACTTCACCACAAAGTCCAAAAAATTAAAAAAAGACAAACAAACAAAAATTGCCCCCACCTCCTAACTCATCTGTGAATCAGTTTTCAGGTTAAAGAATAAACCTTTTCTTTTTTGAAATGCGACAGAGGAAAGGCTATTTGTGTGTGAATGTGAGTGTGTGTGTGTGTGTTTCTAATTTACATATTTACAAAAGTTTCTATTCTGTCAAAGCTCAGCAATAACTCATCAACAGCAGACCATGAGCAGGTCACAAAGAATATATTAAGCTGTTGTGCTGCCCCCTGCTGGACAGTGAGAAGTTCACAGGTGAAGTGAGCCAGTGAATTTAGATCTAAAGAATAAGATGTTAAAATCTTTGTTAGGAATGTTCTATTTAAAATGAAATTATGCATTTCACAACGATAACAAAGGGCGAGGTATATAAGGCTGTGGTTGCATGCATACCTATCCTGCAAGACGCTCTGCATTCAAACTCTAGCTCTCTCACTCCAAATATATACTAACATTATTCCATGTTTTGCTCTTTGTAGTGGTGAACAGGCAAAAGGAAAAAAAAAAACTGATATATGTTATTCACAGTTATTTATTAATCACATAAAGTAATGTGACCCCTGGGGAAATTACCCAAGTGTTTGCTCACTTACACTTCTGACAGGACAGGAAAACCTCAGTTCAAGGATGAAAACAAAAAGGCAGATACCAAGTGTCATTTAAAAGTAAAGGTTTACTCCACAAAACACCAGGCTGTGTGCGGATCACAAGGAGGAGTGCCCCATTACTGGGGAACATAGGAAGGGTCTTCATTTAACAAGATACTTCCAGTATTAGAACCAGTGTCAAGAATAGTGAGGCTGTGAGAAATATCTAATTGTCTGTAATATCCCTTCACATGACTGTACATTTTAAATGTGTTACGTGACATTCATAGTCATTCTGTTTTCTATATATCAATGTACAAATGAGCCTTCTGTATGTGCAGAGGCTATGGCTGCCTACCTCACCTCACCGAATTCATCTTAGTCCTCTCCCTAGGGCCATTAAACAGTCTTTCATCAGGTGAAGGGCAGGGCAGGTATGTACATACCCCATCTTTCTCTCTTCTGGGCAACTCTGAGCACTTTATACCACCTTCTGTTGGTTCCTCACAAGCTGCCTCAGTCTTCCACTGGAACCCTGATGTCCAAAACCCTCAATGGCTGAACTCAGTCTATCTGGTCTCCCTTCTTTACAACTATCCCAGTGTCTGTAGACTGGTGGGAGGGACCAGGCCAAAGCATCATTCTAGGCCTCTGGGAAAATGTTATTATCCATGTATCATGTATGTTGTGGGGTCAATAGTGTGACTCGAGTTCTGGTTTTAGTAAAAAAAAAAGGAAGAAAGGGAGAGAGAGGGAGGGAGGGAGTGAGGGAGGAAGAAAGAAAGGAAGGAAGGAAAGACGCAAAAACAGAAAACACTGGCCGGGTCCAAGAGGTCCAAAACAGAGAAAACTCTCAAGGTAAAGCCCTGGCTAATGTTTGTCAAAGACTTATAAAACCAAAAAGTTAAATGAACATATTTCCTGTGTTGGTGCAGGCAAGTCTTGACTTTGTAACAGATGTCCAGCAAAGCCTCAATCACCCAAGCAATTGAATTTCAAATGAAAGCAGCACTTATTAGTTACCCTATTTGACCATGTGACTCAATACCTTATAGGAATAAAGCATTTTGTAAAACTGTAAAAATTAGCACTTTTTTGAGATCATGAAAGAAGAATATTTTTCAATTGTAAAGAACAACAAAAGAAAAGGAAAGGAAGAGAAAAATATATCCCTTACTATAATCCTCTGATCATCAGAGGAGGGTAACTTATCACTAAGTTACTCCTCAGTCCTAAATTTGAACACATTCTTGAGATGCTAAAGATTGTAAATTACATTTGCATGTAATATGCAGACTAGAATTTAATACATCAACCTCTATAAATTTTGTTTTATATATATATATATACACATATATATATATATATATATATATATATATATCCTCAATGCCACCTTTCCAATATGGAATTGTAACAACATCATTTATTAATTTTTAAACACATCTCTCTAAATGACAGAATACAGAAAGAATGATTTAAAAAATGCATTGTTCCTCAAACTTTCAATGTCTCTGTGTCATGTAAGATTAGATATTTTATACTTTTTCTCTGGTTTGTCTACATAAGAATATTCTGAAAAATATCCTCTTGCCTTGGTCTTCTTAGTGCTAGATGACAGGCTTTATGTTTTTTTTAATAATGCCCTTGAATTGAATTCTTCCTGGTGTTTTCTTAGGGGGAGATTCATGATTTATGATTATAGCAGTATTGTCACAGCAATGCTTTGTCTTTCTCACCAGAGATTACAGGGTTCAACAGAACACTGTTTACCCCATTATTGTTGTTAAAGTATGCATTGTTGGTAATTGGTGTCCACCAAGTCTCACAGCTATAGCATTCTTTGTAGTTGTTAGAAATATTGAGAGGAAATACAGTCATCCCGTGAAAATATTCTTATAGGGGAACTTAATCTAAAATGTAAGAAGCAATAGACTCTAAGTCATAGAATAATACTTGTATTGGGTTTTCTATAACCAAAAACAGTAACAGAAATTCTTCCCTAAGAGACAACAGGATCATAGGATGAGCTAGAATATGACGAGACAACAAACAACTGACACATCTCAATGCATCAAATAATCAAAATAGCGTCTCCCCTTTGCTTTCACTGATTTTTGTGAGGGGTTGATTATCACTCAGGGTGTAGCTAACCCAGATTGACCTTGATCCAGAAACTGTACCTTAGGGCTAGGAGGAGGGAGTAAGGTGATTCTGCATGGCTCTTAGATTCTGCCTAGAGGAACATATACTGTGTGAGCCATACTTTTTAAAACAAACCAAATCTCTATCGATGTATAGGTAAACTGAGCCTAATACTCTGTCCAGAAGAGAACAAAGTGGATGTGTCTAAATGGTCCCAAGGGGGCTAACCCTCTCTCCTAGACTTTGCATTTTAGAAAAATGAAGTGTAGTGAATCTACCGTTCTTCCCAATAGTTTCTTCCTTTCTGAAGACAGAGCTACACTTTGTGCCCCTTGAGTTTTAACTGACTCAGTGTTTGCTTCCAACTTTAAAAAGGCACAGTCTGAGGAGAACTTAAAGCATGGAAACAAGCATTAAGACCCTTAAAGTAGCCAGCCTTGGTGGCATACACATTAATTCCTGCACTCAGGTTGCAGAAGCAGTGCATTTTCGTGAGTTCCAGGTCAGCCGGGTCTACAAAGTGAGTTCTAGAATATCCAAGGGTTGTTACAAGAAACCCTATCTCAAAAGGAAAGCCACCAAAAGGGACCATTGACCTGGAAGATGGTGGGTGGGGGCCGTGCTCACTATAGAATGTCATGAAGCATCAAACTGCATCACAACCAACTATAGAACACTGGACTCATAACCAGGGCCACAGTGAGGCATTCATTCTTGCCTCCAGTTCGTTGACTGTGCTGCCAAGGTTGTATGCCTTGGAGCTACTGGCTACGAAGCTCATTGTTATTACCTCAATTTTGGGGTATAAGGAGGCCTATGGCCCTCTGAAGCCCCACTTTTCCCACAAGACTTTGGCTTTACCACCACTGAACTGTCTACAGTGGAATTACTGGTGAACTATCTCCTAAGAGACAATAATTCATTGATGGACTCGGGGAGTTAAAAGTGCACTTTCATTCTGTCTCACCCACCTGGTGTCACTTTCCTCTTGACTCCAATGCCAAAAGTGCCAAAGAGGACATCTAACACTTTACACTGTGATTTCTGAACTTTAAACAAAATGTCTCAAGAAGATAAGATGGCTCCCAGTGGACTAACTGATCTCCCAGATATCAATACAACAATATTCCCAAAGGATGCACAAAGAGTCAGGTTAACCTGCACTTCAATGTGGAAATTAAAAGGCTCTTGCCAAGAAAGCTTGTTCCTGACCAAAGGTAGGCCAAGCCCTTCCTCAACATGGCAACCTAACCAGCATCTTGGTACCATGTGTCCCAAACCTGCAGTGATATTACAAAAAAGGAAGAGCCAGGAGGAAGCAGGAACTGCGGAGAAGTCTGAAGATCCACACCAGTCTCCAAAGAGAGGGAAAAAAGAACACTGTGAAAAAGAGCCTGCCCATGAAGAACCTGGAAAACATCAGCTATTGAATCCCAAGAAAGAGGGTCCATTGCACCCAAAAAAAAGAGACAGGCTCATAGACCCTCAAGAAGAGGATGTTATTGAAGTGAAATGTGTGAGTACTGGCAAGAGGCATAAACGCACTTACTCTAACATACAGGAAGATGTTGAGAAACGGCATAATGAAAAGTACAGAAGGTTGTTGGACCATTTTCAAACCAGAGATGCTGTCCACTGTGGCCCTCCCAACAGTCACACAAGACCTGCTGACAACCTGAAGAACATCAAAGGCTGCATGGAAGAGCCTGTTCATGGTTGCAAAAGAACTCAATTCCAGCCAAATCACTGTAGATCTCCTGTCACAAAACATCATTCACCAGTCAAAACTGAAAAGAGCTATTCACCAGAGACGCTTTTGGAAACACAAAAGATGGTTGGAGTGGACATTGATAACCAGAGAACAAGACACCACACCCAGCCTGGTATTCTGGGAGGAACTCAGGCCCCAAACTCCGGAAATAGTGACACCAGTGGCATCTTCCACAAGAACTTGTTAATGCCTGAGGCCAAGGAGAAGCCTTTTGAGGAGAAAGGGAAGAGCAGCAGCCAAGACCATGGTCTTGATGTAACACCTAACATGGAGAAGGAGATCATGAATGCACTGGGCCCAGGGCCCCAAGAGGACATCTTAAGCAGTGCGTTTAAACTGAACATTACTCGACGAGACATCCAGACTCTTCAGGAAAGCCAGTGGCTCAATGATGACATCATAAATTTTTACCTGAACCTACTCTTGGAACGGAGCAAATCACCAGGCTATGCCACACTTCACACCTTTAATACATTCTTCTATGCAAAACTCAAGTGTGGGGGATACAGGTCTGTGAAAAGGTGGACCTAGTCCGTGAATATCTTTGAAAAGGACATTGTCCTGGTGCCTGTACACCTGGAGGTCCACTGGAGCCTAGTGGTCATAGACCTTAGAAAGAAGACCATTGTCTACTGGGATTCCATGGGACTCAAGAGACCAAGTGTCCTGAGGTTGATTTTCCACTATCTGCAAGAAGAGAGCAAAGCAAGAAGGAATATAGATTTGAACCCTTCAGAGTGGAAGCAATACAGCATGGCAGCAGAGGAGATTCCTCTGCAGCTGAATAGGAACGATTGTGGAGTGTTTGCCTGCAAATATGCAGACTATATTTCAAGAGGCCAACCCATAACCTTCTCTCAGCAGCATATGCCTCTGTTTAGGAAGAAGATGGTATGGGAAATTCTGCATAAGCGCTTACTGTAAAGGCAGCACTCACTGTCTGCTGAGGCTGCTCCACAGTCTTTTATATGCCTTGCCAAGGACTTCAGGCAGGGTGGCATAAAGAGCCTTGAAACAGGTTCTGGGCTGTAAAAAGGGGATGATGCCTGAACACTCTTCCATGTACTGCTAACTTGGAGCAAGGAAGAGCTGCATCTGAGGCGATGTTTAATATGTATGTGCCTACTACATGTTATAAACACAGAATCCCACAACATAACATGCTGATAAGCATGCCACTTTTGATATTTTGTGACTAATGTTCGTGTTGGATTCTTTTTCAATTGTTTAATATTTATACTTTTATTGGTTTTGTTCATGGGTTTTGTTCATTGGTTTTTGTTAATTTCCATGATATTTATTTTTAATTATCAACTTTTTGTTTGAACTGTTTATTTTGAAAAAAACAAACAAAATGAAAAAACAAAACAAAAACACCAATCCAATCCAGTGCCAGTCTCTACTGCCAATCAGGCTACTTGTCCTAATGTGGGATCTTTCTGATTAGTGTTGAATTCTGTCCATGAGATACTGGGCTCAGCCCAGATATGAACATTTCTAAAAGTGACACATGTTCCAAATCACGTCATGGTTCCAAATGAGGAGATCTGCTTACTCTTTGGATTCTAAGAAACTTCTTATAATGCTAAATATATATTTATATTTCAAGTCTCTTTTAATATCAGCCTCAGCCTTGCAAGTGCTGTAATAAAGTATTTCTTCAAAGAGATATTCAATTTAAAGTTATATTTCTTCATATTTTCTTTGTATACACAAAGCTAAAATTAAATATTTTAATCATTAATATTTAGAATTTTCCAACCCAATGTACACAATTATTATGGATTTAATGGTACTTACTAGTTATGATACAAATTAAACAATGCTCTTTTACATTGGAAAGTTCAAATTTATTTTTTCTATTAGTTGTACATTGTGTCTGTGCTTATGAAGTTAAACATAATAAAGTTTAGTGCTGTTTGAATATACTTTACAAAGTCTTGTCCCTGATGTTGCTCACATTGAGTCATAAGTTTTTCTGAGAGAATTGGAATGCAGATACCCAGGGTGTATTTTGTCAGTGATTGTTATTTTGTTTTGAGCCTCTGATGTGAAGACTGAATACTTTAGTGGGGAACCCTCCTCTATCGTGATTGTGGGAGAAGCTCCATATTGCAGAACATGTCAGAACCCTGTAGGAAAGTTGCAGCAGTGAATAACCTCAGTGTAAGGTGAGGAAGAACACAGATCTCTGCACTCCACAGCATGGGTAAGCAAGGTCATGCAGATGTTTACCCCACCCACATCCATAGAGAAAAATGTCACAACTGACAATGAACACAACAGCTAATAGGATGAAGCTACATCCTTTGCACAACAGGGCCATTAGAATTGCTGAAGCCTATCTTGTTGCTCTCTCCCTCTTTGGTGTTGGAATTTTCCTGCATACGTTTCCTGGTTCCTAATGCAAGCTGTGCTGACTCACTTCCACTTTTCGGGCAGGAGAAACTAGAACACCTAAAGAAAAGTCTCTCTACCTCGATTTATGATACATTGTCTGAGTATTTCCAAGTGCTGCACACAGTCATTAAAAAAAATTACTAATTCATAAATCTTCTAAGTATTACAAATTCAAGAATCTGCAGCCAGATACCTACAATGGGTCTGTAACATCAATATGATAAAATATAAAACCTACTGTGCATGTCCTACTATTGTAAAGCCAGAATATGTTGATGTGTATCTTGGTTAACTTTCAAAAGTGCATGAATATTCCATAAATCTTTCTGTAACTTGCATGAGTACCTTCCAGTAGAAATCAGGACAGAGAAAGAAGCTTAAGATTCCACTGAAAATCATGAGACTGAATGTAGTGGTGACAATTTATTCAAGGACAAACCTGAAGCAAATATGATAAACTTGATGTGACAAACCACACTTTTAGAAGGGATTTTTTTTGATGAATGTGGGCTGAGAGTGTGGTCCCCACACAGCTTTGTACTCAGAGTCATTCACTTCTTGTTATTGTAAGTTTACAGGGTACAGATTTTTCTTTATTTTTGAAGTCAATCACGTACTATTATTTCTGGGTGTTGTACTCAAGTGTACCACTTTTGGAAGTCATTGATTTTTCATAAAATATGAGGAGATGACACAGATGATTTTTTAAGATTTAGACTCCTGTCTTTTGAATAGGTGATTCTTCCTGTAAGCTCTATCCTGATGCTGAGCCTTTTTCCTTCCCTCCTTCCTTCCTTCCCTCCCTCCTTCCTTCCTTCCTTCCTTCCTTCCTTCCTTCCTTCCTTCCTTCCTTCCTTCCTTCCTTTCATTTTTTGTTTTGTTTTTCAATACATGGATTGCTTTGGAACCTGTCCTGGAACTTGCTCTGTATCCCTGGTTGGCTAGGAATTCACAGAGATCTCTTCTTTCTCTGCATCCTGAGAGCTGAGGTTAAAGGAATGCACCTCTACCACCAGAATGTATACTGAGTCATAGTCCATAAAGAGTAGAACTATTTTAAGAGTACCTGAAGACCTTTCTATATATGGGCTATGTAAGAAAAGCATGTTCCTTTTTAGGAGGACATTATCCATTCCTCCTGCTTGTATAAATCCCTTCCTCCTGCACCACTCTTAGGTCAAGAGTCAGGACTTACATTTACATCCCTGGGTGGCCTGAGAACTTGGAAACTTATTAGTCCAATTGCATCTTTCTCTTTTCATCTATGCCAATGAATTTTGCTTTCTTGGTCACCTTTCATTCTGTTTGCTTTTCTTTCCAATACAGAACATGTTAGAGTTATTTCTAAAAGGCAACCACCTCCACTGAGGAATTTCCTTCACCATACTAGCCTGTGGTCAAGTCTGTGGGTCATTTCCTTCATTGACGTGAGAAACCAGAGCCCACTGTGCAAGACAATCCCATGACAGTTGTTCCTGGGTGTATAAAAGAGCTAGATAGAAACTCCAGGCATTAAGAACTACTGAAAGATGAGGAATTAGTTTTCCCTAGAAATGAAATTCTTAAATGGATGTCCAATATCCGTCATGTATAGTGTTAGCTATAAAACATATACATATAAACAAGGACAATGGACACATCTGGCTTTATTTATTTATTGTTTCATATACATATGTACACATATATGTGTAAAGACAACAATAATAAAAGAGGACATGAATTTTTGGATGGATTAGAAGGGTTGCAAAGAAGAGAGGATCAAGGATGTTGAGTATATTTTAATTGAAAATAAAATTACTGTAATAAAATAGAGAGCATACCCAATGAGCAAGCCATGGGGAGCAAGAATCCAGGCAGCACACCTTCTCACTCTTTGCTTCAGCTCCTGCCTCCAGCACACTGCTTTGGTTTCCATGGATGATAGACTGTCATTGGTAACTCAAATAAAATTCTCCTTCCCCAGTTGCCTTTGGCCAGTGAGCAAGAGAGACAAAGTAGCACAACTTTCTTTTTTATAAATCCTGTCAGTCATGCAAAAGTAAGCACTACACCACATGCAAAATATCATTCATTCCAACATCCAGGGAAGGCAGAAGGCACAGGGAACAGGCCATTTTTCCATCCTCTATGAAAGCTAAGTCATGTTTTCTTTGGGACAAGTGCTACTTAGATAGCTGTTTCCTTTTTTTTTCTAGACCTCTGCACACTATGACAATATGAGCTATTGCAATTGAGTCATAACAAATCTAAACCCTGTAGCTTACATGCAGTGATGCAGACATCTAATCCCAGGAGGAGGTAAGAATGTCACTTTGTGGGGCCAGTCTGAGGTGCATATGAAAATTTTGTCTTAAAAATAAGATTCTGATCTTTCCATAACCAAACTCTTGTTCTCTATGTTATGTTGACTTCATGGAGGCTTCCAGTCACCAAGTAAGGAGTTCCCATGGGATTAGTTACAATTTATCCTTATGTGTCTGGCAGAAATTGACCCAGTATAGCTGGTATAGCTCCATGCTTGTATCCTTGACATAACGACTCAAAGAAACTATAGCATTCTAGTTTTATTCATTTTCAAGGAAACAAATATAATGCCTAACTGACAGTTGATGATGTACATGAAACTAATTCTCTTTGGACATTAAATATATTATCCCGTGTTAATGGAGGACTTAGATATTATTAAAGGTATATTATTCTATACTAGGTATAGCATACCTGCTATATTAAGTATATCTAGTATACTTAGGTATTGTTGACTGTATGGTTGATGCATTGAAACTTTAGACAATTTTCTAGATCACATTTGATTTCTCAGGAAGAAGACTATCTACACTGTCACTTATGGTTCCTAGAATAAGGAATTAATTTTAGGACATGCTCTATTTTCTGCAGAAGATATTTGTTATTGTCTGAAAAAAGTTAACTCTTTTAAAAAAACTGTCAAATAAATATGAATTTAAAAACAATATGTCAATGGGACTAATTGAACTTTAAAATATAGGACATGTTTTAAACTATGTAGTTTTGTTATTAAACAGAGTGAGAAGAAAGATTTATTGAGATAACTTTTGTTTGTAATATTTCTTATTAGTTTATCAAATTTATTTTAGCACTCAAACTATGGATTCTTTATTTCATTCTAGTATAGGACATAGGCTCGATGCATATGTTTAATTTCCATATGCTCATTTATTGTGTGCCTTCAGTGCATGTGTGTGTGTGTGTGTGTGTGTGTGTGTGTGTGTGCAAGTGTACACATAATAGACTACAAATGGATGTCAGATGAAGACTCCCAAGAGGAGATTCTCTCTTCTCTAGTTCTCCATTCAGTCTTGTCAGGCTTAACAGCAGCACTAGACCTGAGGGATACTTAAGGGGCTGGGGTGGGACCTGAGAAAGGCAGTGTGAGGTTAAAGCCTGTCCTGGGAGAAGGTGTCTGGCAGTGGATTTATGAGATAGGGTCTGGCAAGGCTAGAGGGCTAAGGTAGAGCCTGAGTGATACTCCATGCCTTAAATCCTGCCAGCACTGGGGCTCAGGACCACAAAAGGACTCAGGTCAGCATCTCAGCATAAAATGTTTTCATTAGCTTCCTTGCCCAACCCTGAGATCAGGTTCCCTGTCCTGTTCTTGCCTTGTGGGAAAACCATAGGTTGGCACAACTCAATGAAATTTGGAAAGAGCTCTCACTCTAAAGAGGAAAAGCATGCAAAAATTGGAATATGTTCTTACTAGTGTTAAATGCACTGTTTTATAGTTACAATTGTTTATCGAACATATTAATTTTTCATCTTTTCTTGGTATTTCATTTTCCTTTCCAATAGAAAACCTCTGAACAAACACACCTTTTTGTCCTAATTGTGTAATGCATTAGTAAACAATAGGTATACCATGATAGACTAATTATATAATTCAATCACATGTATCACTTAGTTTTTCTTCAGTCTGTGTAAAGAACACTTGAAACACATGGCTAGTATGTGGCAGCTGTCCATAATAGCCAAACAAGTTTGGGAAATGCTGAACACAGAAGTGTTAAGCAAGTCTCTTCAATGCAGATCATTCTCAGAATTTTTACTATGGTAGTGCTCACTGCTAGTGTGCAATGAGTGAATACAGTATTTGGTTGTTGAAGTATGGTCACCAGGTGGAGTGTATTATAATGCTCACGTGTGCCAAGCACTGGGCCCTATCCTGGACACTAAAAAGACTTTTATTGTTCAAGGAAGAACTTTCCTTTATATGAGCCCCTTTTCCCTGCAGATGCTTGTTTTGCTCACTACAGTATGGGCTCTTGAAAGCAATAAGTCTATAGAGTGTTGGATGCATCTTCATTTAGATTATAACACAAGAGGTTTTATATACAATGGATGGTATGGACAAATAAGATCACATGAGAGTGGATCAACCAGTGTAATTCTTGGCTGACACCTCATGAGTTCATTAATGCTCACATGCAAGTGTTCATCCTTGGAGTATCACTGCCTAACACACAAGGGCATGGACCTGTATTTGTATACATGCATTTGTAGCAGATTTGGAGATTTTGGAGTTGGTCATAAAGCTGGTTATGTCTCTTAATTCCCAGTCATGTATCCAATTTAATATATTTTCAGGTTTTCATAGTTGTCTTGGTCCAGTTAGCAACATAGTTGCCAATGAACATTATCAAACACTCCTTTCATCACTCTATACCCACGCAGTCATAGCATACCAGTTACAGACATTCCTATTAATGGGGGGGGGAGCATATGAAAGGACGTTTTTGGTCTAAGCACTTTGGAAATAGAGGCAAAGTACACGAGACTTTTATGCCTAAAGTAATATCTGGCACAGCATTGCCTTGTGATTCTTCAGCCCATCTTTGGAGCCACCCGTCCATTATCATTGGATTCATCAGATTGTTGCCTTCCATTTTCCTTTCACCATACTCATCACAAGTCTACTATTGTGGTTAATTAAGGATCAGGATAAACAAATAGGCCGAATAGATGTTTATTCAGGGAGAAATTACTTACAACCTAGACAGATGAACACCAGGAAATTCCACCCGATGCTCTCCTGTCCGAGTTGCCAGAAAAAGAGCTTCTCCCGGCTCTTCCTCTGACCTACTTCCACAGGTCACTTCCGCCCATGGCTCCACCGCCCAATGGGCGTGGTCAGTGCCACAGAAGGACTATCTCACTACAGTCTACAAGTCACAGAAAGACTAACAACCACTCTGAAGATTGGATCAGTGTGGTCTTCTGATTGACAACATGGGTCCTATCATATTCCTGAGGAGTTATTAAAATCTTCAACTTCATTTCCTTTGTATAGTTGAAACTCTATTAAGAAATTTGAAGCTCTTTAGAAGTGAGTTAGTCCTGGGCACAAGATGTAGCTAGCAGAACACTTGTGTAGTGAGATATTCACTTTGTCTGCTTCTGTGGCACTGACCATGCCTATTGGGGGTGGAGCCAGGGGCAGAAGTGACTTGTGGAACTAGGTCTGAGGAGCAGCCAGGGAACGCTCTCTTGCTGGCGAGATGTGGAGAGGAGAGCATCCAGTGGAACTTGCTGGTGATGGTAGATGTCATTCTGTAATTATGTTTCTCTTATTGGTTAATGAATAAAGCACTGTTGGCCAATAGGAAAGCAAGATTAACAGGACTAGGAGACAAGGAGGAGAGAGAAAGTAGTAGGGAAGAGTCAACATGTAGAGACCTGAGAGAACAGAGGTCCGGGCCCTCTCTCTGGTAAGATAAGACCACGTGGAAGTACTTAGAATAGTAGAGCTAGCCGATAAGAAAATAGTAACTGGCCAACAGCATTATGTCAAATACAGTGTCTCTGTGTGTTATCTGTGGCTAGCATGGCAATGGGACTTGACTGGCAGGGAAAACCCTTACTCATAACATGCTGGTGTTCATCTGTCTAGGTTGTAATTTATTTCTCCCTGAATAAATACCTATTCGACCTATTTGTTTATCCTGATCCTTATTAAACCACAATACACTTGTCCATTGTGTTCAAGGCCTTGGGTTCCATTCATAGCACAGCAAATGGAACAAAATTAAAAATAAGGGAAAAAGTTAAGTAGCTAAAGATGTGTAAATATTCAGGTTCAGTGGAACATTGCTTTAATACCCACACCCTATAGGCATGGTTACATCTCTGTAATTTCTGGGCCAGCTAGGCTATATAGTAAAGTCCTGGTTTTTTTTTTTTTTTTTGTTTGTTTGTTTGTTTTTTTAAATATATATATATATATATATATATATATATATATATATATGCTAATACCTACTTTTAGATATGAATAAGTCCTAAAGTAAGAAAGTTAATTGACCAATAAGTCAGAGCACAGCTTCTAATGGTATGAAACAATGGCAGTATTACCAAGCCGCTCAGTGTTACTTACTGAAAATCATTTACTGTGTTATCTGAAATCTCCGCTGATGAGCATATTGCCTTGTTACAGGAAACCTCTTTGTGGAATCTGATGGAGATTTGCAGAGTAAAGAAGGAAGGAGGCCACTACCACCAGCATCCCATTAGGAGGATGAAGGTAGAAAGATGATGGTCTAGACGGGTACCACTCAAAAACCAGGGGACTATTCTTTGCCCTGAGAGCTTCAACTACCTCATAAGATCTCTCAGCTGTGTTTGCTTTAGCCCATGCTAAATAGGTATGAATAAAGGACTCAGTGTTATGATTTAAATTCTCCTCCAACAGACTGTGTCAAGTAGCCTGCTGACCAGTTCTGGACTACTGACCATGTCTGAGTAGAGCTGGGAGCTATGGTAATATTAATGAGTAAAACCATCAAATACAGGTGGCAGTGATGGCCAATAACCTGAATGTGATCCCACCAAACCAAATCAATAAATATATCATAGTTACTGTTCTCTTACTGTGATGAAAGTCCATGACCAAGGAAACTTTTAATTGGGGGTTTGCTTACAGTTTCAGAGGATTAGTTTCCTCATGGGAGAACATGGTGGCTGGCTGGCAGGCAAGCAGGCAGGCAGGCAGACAGGCAGACAGGCAGACAGGCACATAGGCACACAGGCAGATAGACATTACACTGGAATAGTAAATGAGAACTCACATAGGATCCACGCATGACAGGGTAAGAGAGAGTGGGAGAGACAGACTAGGCCTGACATGTGTGTTTAGAATATCAAAACCCATCAAAACCCCATTTCCACACCTTAATCAACAAGTCCAGACAGTAAGAGCAAAGACATGAGAAAGTTCTCTAGCTACAAACACAAATATCCCATGATTATTGAAAATAAATTCTTTTATTAGCAATCAGAATTATACAAACTAAAACAAAATATCATTTCACTCAGTAGATTGCTTCTTAAAAAGGAGTCTTCATGGCAACTGCCACTAACTCACTTGGCTCTCTCCTTAGATGACACTGGGCAACACCTAGCTATAAGAGTGTGTAGTTATGAGGAATGACTACTTTTCCAAACCTCCTTTGCAGCAAGGTGGGCATTGTGACTCATCAGTTTCATAGGAATCATTTCAGTGTAATTTCTATGTCCTGTGAGCACTTAGATTTAAAAATATTTTATCTGTTTTTCCCTTGTCATAGGCCAGAAGACAAACTTAGTCAAGACTCTGTTTCAGACAGGCAGCCATATTCACTCCTCTAGGCTATGGGAGCACTACAGAGAGCCCTGAATACTTGAATGGAACAAAGACATCCTTGCTGCCTCAATTACATACCTGTGTAGTTGGACATTCTTTGTACTACCAGCACCCAAACAATGACATGGAGCCTCTTTACTAATAATATAAGCTTGTCCTTAGCTTAGGCTTGCTCTCAACTAACTCTTAAGACCAAAAGACACCTGTTTATATTAATCTACATTCTGCCACTGAGCTCCACACTGTGCATCTGACTCCTTCCACCTCTTGCTGGAAAAACTCGGTCTCCCATATTCTTTCCCAGTGTTCCTCTCCCTGGAAGTCATGTATATCTTCTCCACTGTAGATATTGTCCATTTAGCTCTGCATTAAATCAACCAGAAGGTGCAATAGATGGGTGAGGGAAAAGTACACATCTTCACACAGTGAAATCAAATTCCCCACAACACATCTATGCAGTTAGATGAGCAAGAAACACATTTCCATTGTGGCATGCACAGCACCTTTCTAATCAGCCCTGCAGAGGCTGAAGGAGGAAGATTGTTGGGAATCCAAGATCAGCCTAGCCTACTAAGTGAGTTCTAAGCCAGTGTGAATGTTCAAAACAACAATATAAATGACACTGAAAATGGTAATGATAATATAAACATCTATATTTTAGATCTCACTTTGTTATTATTAGTATCACTACTGCTAATGTCATTTAGATTTGGGGATTTTATTTTTTAGTTTTGGGGGTGTTTTGTTCATGTTTTTGATGCATGGTCTTTCTATGTACCCATAACTATCCTTGAAAATACTTTGTAGACCAGGTTGGCCAAAAACTCACAATCTGTCTGCCTCTGCGTCTTCAGTGATGATTTAAAGTTATGCACCAACACATCCAGCTTTATTTCTCCTTATTACAATAGTATAGTCTGTGCCTTAAATAATATACAGGTCATGTCTGTGTGTTTTTTATAATGTGTGTGGTATTCTTGTTCTCGATTTATAAGAACATAAGCATCATAAATTAACAGATACATTATTTGGTATGCTATTGTTATTCAGGACAGCAAAACTAAAAACATCTCACATTAAATAGGGAAAGAATTGTACTTTGTGGTAATTTATTGCACTGGAATATTATATATCAGAGAATAACTGCTCTAGTGATGAATTTATAATTACTGATATCAATTTAGTATTAATATTATGTATTATATTTTTATTACACATTTCATTTTATATATTATGTTATATTTATTATATTATATTATTATATTGATACTATGTAGCATTATTGAATGGAATCTGAAGTCATAAGCAAACATAGCCTCCCATCTCAGAAAAATCACTTTTAAGGTTAGTACCTTATACTTGAATGAATAAATTATGTCTACCTTATTAATTAAGTCTACCATATGTAGAGCATAGCTGGATAGAGAGATGCCTCAGTGGTTAAAGGAACTCATTGTTCTTGTAGAGGACCTGGTTTAATTTCCTGCATCAATATATCCCTACCTATACCTCATCTTCCAAAAGATCCAATGCCATCTTTTATAACAATAGTTACTACAAACATATGGTGCACAGATCACAAACATTCAATAAACATAAAATAAAATATTTATATTTCCTTTTTAAAAATGTGTTTATTGCTCTTGTACAGGTTCAGGATCAGTTCTCAGAATCCACCCTGGATGGCCTTGACTCCAGTTCCTGGTTATCTGACTGCCTCTTCTGGTCTCTAGTGGCACCTGTACACTTGTGGTACAAATAAACTCAATGCCAGAACACACATGCACCACAGATAAATAAATAAATAAATAAATAAATAAATAAATAAAATTTAAAAGGAGTATGGAATCTGACCTTTATGCCCATTTTGAAATCCACCAGGAAACACATTCCATTCTAAGGTCCATTTATTTTATGAGGTTAATTCAATATCTGCCATGTATAAAATCTACTCAGGTAGGAAGTGGAGATTGGATATCTTGATTTCAAAGGACACATATAAATCTGAACATAACAAGAAGTCAATGGCAATGAAAATTACTAATATTTATAGAGGATTTACTCTGTTCCAAGCCTGTCCTAATGTTCACCACAAATCACCCATTGGTAGTCTCACAAAGATTATTTAGCACTATTACTAACCATATCTTGTAGATGAAGAAATTGAATGTTCAATGTCACAAGTGTCATTAGAGTAAGGCCAGAGACCTAACACCCACATGTGAGCTTAAACCCTATACCCCATGCCTTCCCATGAGATGTCAACAAAGTAATACAAGTAGGTCATCAATACATTAGAAAGTATCTCTGGGTCCAAGGAAACAAAACAAAACAAACAAACAAAAAACAATGTGGTCACATAATCATCTATCAAAAGCAACAGACAAGAAACACAATTTATCTTTTTTATTTAACAAGTAGTGCATGAACAACATTAAGATGAGGCAGGTATAAAGTCCCACATGATACTGCACAGCTGAGAGGTGAAGGGAAGAGATCAGGAATTTAAAGACAATGTGAGCACAGGAAATTCCAGGCCAGCCTGTCTAAAAAAACAAACAAACAAAAACAAAACAAAACAAAAAACAAAACAAACAAACAAAAAAAAAAACAGGAGGGGAGGAGAAGAAAAAAAAGAGGAGGAAGAGAAGAATGGCAGAAAAAGGAAAAGTGAAAAACACCAGGGTCTGATAAAAACCAGCACTGAAACAAGCAAGAGGTTGAAGCAGTGTGGTGCCTGCTGGTCAACCCAGGAGGGAGTAAACCTACAGAGATGGTTGAAGCATGGGATTCCAGGTCTCCAATTTCCTCTAATACCAATGTCTTTCAGAAGTTATGCTTTGCTCAAAAGCATCTCCAGAACTCTTCCTCAATATATTTGTTCAGAAAAATTAGTCTGCTACATTTACTCATTGTGTTGACTGTAATTATTTTCAGCAAAACAGAAAGCATAGCATGTGTGTACATTCACAACACTGTTTCTCTTACTATTAAAGCCCACATTGTGAAGTTGCTCTCTGAACTCTGAAGGCCTTTGAAATGTTGGAAAGGATGGGGAAAACCAAGTTACAGATGGTTTAATAACTTCAGGCTTTTATTCTTTTTTTTGGATCAACTATGAATTCTAATAAATTCATCTAATAAATTTTCAGTTAGTAACCTGTAAACACCATCACACTTCCCAGGAAATGAACCCTAATTCTTGTCCTGGTGATGTTATAGTTAATTATGGAA
This sequence comes from Phodopus roborovskii, assembly GCF_943737965.1. NCBI lineage: Eukaryota > Metazoa > Chordata > Mammalia > Rodentia > Cricetidae > Phodopus > Phodopus roborovskii. The sequence continues at coordinate 4,291,390 of NW_026126487.1, read as the reverse complement.
TCATGCATATGTCATGGGAAATACCTACACCATGTAATTAACTAGGAGATTAAAAAAATGTCCAATCCAACTGTAAACTTTTATCTCCTAATTAATTGAGACTGTTGCCCTTTTCCTTTTCAGGTTATATGGGTACAGTAAGGCAGATCCCAAGACCATGCTAGGAATAAGAGCAATTTTTAACTACCCCCTTAAATCTCATCACATAACATGGAGACATATCAATTTAATTGGTGTTCTCTTACATTCCAATGGTACTGTAATGTAATTAGTGTATATTAGGTAGCAGAGTGCCCAAGGAAAAACAGATTTTCCTGGCCTTCCCTGTACATGTGCCATGGAGAGAAAAGTGGGGCTTAGGCTGGGCTTCCCTTCCTAGGAGATGCTGCAGAGAACAGCTGTCCATTCTGAACAGTTAGTGTGTGTTATTTAAATCATCATTTTCACTAATGTCACAGTTAAACACACTTCTTTTTGATCCAGGGTTTCACTTAGGTGGCTCACAGATCCATTTCTACAGAATTACTTATATGCCTCAGTCGGATTCTCAGGTAATCCCCAAAGTTCCTGATAGCCAACTCATTCCCTTCACCTCTCATTTGTTAGTGATGATAACAAGTGGACATTAACTGTTGGAATTTCATATACTTATTCAGTAGGTTTACTTTCTAAATGGTCAGAAATATACATTTTTTTCTTTAAAATCAGTATGTCTCTTTTTTCCTTCATTTTTCTTCCTTTATTCCTTGCTTCTTTCCTTCATTTATTCATTTCTTTCTTCTACTCCCCTTCTTTAAAAAGCAAAAACAAAAAATAAGGTCTCATGTGTTGTAAGGCTGACCTTGAACTTTCCATCCTCCTGCCTCCTCTTCATCAAGTGCTCTCTTAATTTTGTGTTTGAGATGCTAACTAGTATGTATGAAATGACCAGACTCTATCTACTCCAAGTTAACACTGGCTTTCAATGGTGGCTTGGCATGATTTTGTACCTGACTAAACTATTTTTTATCTCCTTGAATTACTCTCACTCCATCTTACATATTTCTTCTCTATTGGCTTGGTTTTTTTTCCATACTCTTTATTGAATTACAACTTGATTTTCCAAGGTCTCAATTATTATTAAAAAAAAAACAGAGGTGATTTCATCCTCATCAGGACAACCAAGAGCCAATTGAAAATCTTGAACATTTTAAGAAGCAGTTAATATAAATGTTCATGCCATCTTCAAATAGAGTCAAGACTCTGAAGACTGAGAAAATCTACATTCTTCATAGATGAGCAAAACCACATCCAAGAGACAAACAAAAGTTTTATCCAACTGAAATCATGAAACTAAATGTGGTTATGGCCTCACACTTGAAATTACATTTTTTTTAACCAGAGGAGAGGACAGTCCCAGATAGTCTTGTTCTCAACACTTTTGCAAGCAGTCACAGAAATAAAATCATCCTGCATCTGGATTCACTCCTCATTCCACTATCTATTCCCTACATGCCTATAATCTCTTGATGAGAGTCAGGTTCACATACAGCAAGAAGAGTGCTTCTACTCCTTGTTGTAAATTAGTGGATCTTGTTCTCATCTTCTTGCTGTAATTGTCTTTTTCCAATTTTGAGCCCAAATTATCCTCCAGTTTGGTTTTGTGAATGGCTGAGTCTTAAAGACTAGAAAGTAATGATGACCCAGTTTCCATTGGCCACCTGAACTTTGATTCTCATATTTACTCTCTGTAACTTTGCTCCACCAAGTGGTGATTGTTTTATTAGCCCTATTTTGTTGTCTACTGCCATCTAATTTACATAGTTTCCCTCTTCAGAGATATGTTATAAGACAAGTGCCTGATGATGAGATCCCTGACTTTTCTGGACTGCCCAAGTTTCCAAAAGTAGGACGTTACATATCATCCTATCATTTATCTGTGGAGCAAACATGTATATTCCCCAGGGGCCTGGCAGCCACAAAGCCTCACTTATTGAAGAATTACTTTGAGCCTGTGAAAAATAATTGCACTTGGTCTGTGAAGTGGGGAGAATATGTTTATGTTCCTATTAATATGGATGAAGTAGTCTGTCTCGGCGCTACCCATTGTGCTAGACTAATTAAGCCTCAGGGATTTCCTTGACTCTGCATTCCCAGCATTGAGATGACAGACACACCATCACATTAAGAATTTCCCATGTTTGCTGTTGATCCATTCTCAGATCCTCATGCTTTTATATTAGGCAATTAACTAGCTGATACATCATCCCAGACTGTGAAACACCTTTCCAATATAGCGAATGTCAAGTTTATTTTTGGTATACTTTTGGCTTCAGTGAACTTCATATCTGATGTGGACTATTCTGAAAGTCCCATTGAATGAAAGAGTATGTTTTTGCCCCTCCAGGGGATATTAAAAATGAAGAAGGTAAAACCCTGCCAGTATGCTAGGTTTTATTCATCAATTGGGCCACAGCATCAGGACACAGACTGCTCTGAACAGCCATCCTGTACTGTCTGGACTACTCAAGACTCCTGACTCCTCAATCTGTTTTAACCTTTGATTACAGTGCAGTGCAATTTGGAATCATTCCTGGAACTTTTTAAAATGTGTGTACTTATATTGATCACCAACATCAGAATCAATTTAGATAATCATTCCTCACTCTCTCAGTCTTGCACTTGGGGTGAGGGCAATGAAGGACCCTTTCAGTGGAGTATCACATACCTGATATTCTATATACCAGATATTTATTCACAAATCATAACAGTGGGAAAGTAATAATTTTGAAATAGTAATGAAATAATTTTATGGTTGGGGCACCACAACATGAGTAACTGTATGAATGGGTCATATCATTAGGAGATTGAAAACCACTGCTTTAGAATCTTGTTAAAATTCAGACACACCACTTCACATGTAAGATGGCACTTCTAAACACTAATGTGCACCTGGAGATCTTGTCCTAATGCATGGCTGATGTCTTTGGATGGAAGCCTGAGGTTCTGAATTTATAATAAGCTCCTAGGAGGTCATGTCAGGAAGACTGGCATAAAAGTTATTTTGAGGAGCAAAGAAACTGTAAGGCCTAAGTATTGAGTGGTAAGAAATTTTCCAGATGAATCTCTCCCTGTGAATGTTTGATCATAAGTAAAGGAATATTAAAAGATTATACTTATGGATTTGATTACTCCAGTGACAGTGAAGATGTTGTCAAGAACTTTTTCATTTAATGTGTCACTGTGAAACTAATTGTTCCTTTGGTAAATTTTTCATTTTTGCCTTTTCAGCTTATAAGACTCAAATAACAATGACATCCTAAAATTTGCAGACATATGTACAGAAATAGAAAAAAAAAACATCCTAAGTGATGTAACCCAAAACCAGAAAGACAAATATAGTATGTACTTACTCATAAATGGATACCAGACATAAAGCAAAAGATACCCAGACTACAATCCACAACACCAGAGAAGCTTGAACCCTCTTCTGGAACCATATGGAAGCAGATGCAGAATTCCACAACTAACCAATTGTCCAAGCTCCTGGAGTACAATCAAAGTGAGGGAAGAGTGACAATATGAACAAGGGAGTCAAGAATATGATGGGGAAACTCACAGAATCAGTTGACCTGAGCTAGTGAGAAATCACTGACTCAGGTCTGACATGTTGGGACCCTGAATCAAACCAAACTAGACTCACTTAATATAGGTGACAATGGTGTGACTGAGACAATATATGAGGCCACTGGCAGTGGGTCCAAGACCTAACACTAATGTACAACTTCATTTAGTGGAACCCAGTCTATATGGAGAGATACCTTGCCCAGCCTAGACACAGGTGTGTGGGGATGGAGAGTTTCCTTGATCCTGCCTCAACTAGATGATGGGAAAGACTTAGTAGACTTCCTTGGAGAGGCCTTACCCTACCCAAGGATAAGTGGAGGGAGCAGGAGGACAGGAGGGAAGGGTAACTGGGATTAGAATGTAAAAAAAATAAATAAATAAGTTTCAAAATAAAAAGACTCAAACACTAATTCTATGATCAGAGTCAAATGCCATGTGCATCCAAAGCACTCAACACAGAGTCTGATACATACTAAATGCCAGTAAAAAACTTGCTGTAGTCACTGTCACTATGACTATGCTCACAGAGAAGGTTAAGGCCTAAATTTATAGAACAGCTACTGCTAATTTAAAAGATGTCAGAGCCTGATTCACTATTGTGTTTGTCTTCATTTTGGAGCTTCCTGTGTTGATTGAGAATTGAATGATACAATGTGGTTGTTTTATAGGTTTTTCTGTCTTTCCTATATGCCATTTCATATATTCTATAGAAAAAAAAATCTATTGACTGCCTTGGGCTAGGGAGCTGTTTTTGTTCTTGTTATTGTTTTTGTTGTTGTTGGGTGTAAGACAGGGTGTAGCTATGTAACTGGCTCATCAGTTGCTTTGTGTGTGGCTTAGAGTGTCCTTGGATTTGTAGCAATCATCCTGCCTAAAGGCTCCCAAGGGCAAGGATGAGAAATGTTGCTCACCAAGCCCAGATTCTTTAATTCAATTCAAATCAACAATATATATTGGATGCTATGAGGCTAAAGCACATATCACTCCTGATGCTTGATTATTTCTAGACATAGGAATTATAGTATCATGTAGTTTAGCCTCATGAACTATGAGCCCATCTAATGGGTGATGTCCTTCTGTATATATGTTTCTCTTATTGGCTGATAAATAAACCACTGATTGTCCAGTAGCCAGGCAGGAAGTGTAAGCAGGGCTTCGAGATGAGGAGAATTCAAAGAAAAGCAAAGGGAAAAGCTAGCAGTGAGATGCCAAGCAGCTGCCAAAGGAGTAACATGCCAGATTACATCATGGGCAAGCTACGGTTTCATGGCAATACATAGTTTAATAGAAATGGGTTAATAATTAAGAGAGAGCTAGCCAGTAAGAAGCCTGAACCATTGGCCAAACAGTTTCTAAATAATATAAGCCTCAAGTGTGTTTATTTGGGGCTAAAGAACTGTGGGACACAAACAATATGTACAAAATGGCACCCATACGTGAGGCAAGAATTTCCATGTAAAACTTGACAAAAGCGTAAGAAGGGGTTCTAAACACAAAAGAATGGAGGCAAGCATGGGTTCTTGGTAGCAACATTTCCCCAGGTGTGCTCTACTTTCCCAGGTGGATTCTGTTTGCTAGAGAAAAGAGGAGGCTTCGACTCCTTTAAGAGAGGCTTCCTGACTCAGCATTAGTGGCAAAAAACCTCACTACTCCTTTAACAGGCCCTGCTACCAAACAATTAAATGCTGCTTATGAGTAGCTGGTGGCATCATGCTTCTCAGTGGTGACATGAACCTAGAAACTCCACCATGAAGCCTAGACTCTCAGAAAGCCAAGGAATAGAGTGGGACCAGCTGCTGCTTTAATCTTACCCATGCAGATTAAAGAGGCATGTGGTCAGAAAACGATAGAAATATACAGTAAAAACAGATTCAGATGAAGAAAAATCTCTAAATGTACCTGGGCTTGGGAAAGAAAAAAATAATAGACAGTCCCTTAAAAAAGAAATAGAGAAGCTGGGTGTGGTGTCACACACCTTTAATCCCACTACTCAGGAGGCAGAGGCAATCAGATCTCTGTGAGTTCAAGGCCAGCTTGGTTTACAGAGAGTTCAAGGGCAGTTAAAAATATTCAGAGAAACCCTGTCTCAAAAATGTAACAATAAAAGTAAAAGAGAGGGGGAAGCCACATAAAGATGGAATGTACATAGAGAGTCTGGATACTGTATGTTATTATGTTGTCTTTGAATTGTTTGATTGCTGAGAAAGGAGCAACAGCTGCTAACAGACATTTGATTAGAAGTGTTGCTGGATTTTTAATACAACCTATATATTTTAAAAATATTTTGACTTCAATATTTAAGTCTAAGGACATGTTACTTTGGGAAAGAGGTTCTGCTTTTGTTTCCAACAAAGTTGAAAGGGTGTAGATTACTTCCAGACTAACATGGTTTGATCAAGCACCTGAAGCAGGTGATCCAACATCCAAGACAGCTGAGATGATGAAGCCTCTCAGACTACTACAGTGAGAATTTGACCAGGTTTCTGGGTTTTCTCAGGATCTTTTTGGGATTCACAGCACCCCCAAACAACAGGAAGCAGGTTGGAGAGAATGATGCCCAAATTCCTAAATATTGTTTATGGTTTTTTTCATTTCAATGGGGTTGGTTATAAGTTGTTAGTGATCATAGGCAATCTCTTTTTAATGGTAAAAGAGAGAATATAATATAGAAATGAATATTTTTCATTGGTATGGATTTTGGTTTATTGAAACAAACTTAAGGTCAGTTTTGTTATAGGTATATTTTTACTCTTGTTTAGGTATTGTGTTTTTACAGTTCATTAAAAGTATATAATCAAATACAGATTATAGGTAGTCATCTATAATAGTCAAAACTTAGAGTTATGTTAGTTAGGCTTTCTGGATATTCAGAAATATATTTCAAATAGATAGGTAGTCTACAAAACCCTCCAAACACCTACAAGATATGACATTTAAAATGGCTTATTAGGGTTTTTCATGACAATGAGACACAACTGTGCCTGTCAACACCAATTATGTCAGAGAGGAAAATGGGCATGGAAGAAAGTTGTATTGAAGTTTGCCTTCACCATGGCAAGACTAGCCATTTGGGCAAGACACTTCTCTTGCCTGGAATGTTTGACAGTATGCTGTCTAAACTGGACATGTGAGAACCACAGAGAAATGACTGCTGAACTTTCCAAAGCAAGATGAGACAGTCCTGCAGGGTTCCTGCTTCATGGAACAGTCTGCCAGACATTCTGCAGAGAACAATGACACACAACTGCTAATTCAGGTGGACAGTTTAATATTTCTTGCTTTACTGGGAAGTCTGCCAGACAAGCTATGGCCTACGGGCTGGATGGATTCTCCATTTACACAGGAACTTTGGGTGACTGTCCAAACAGCAAGATGTGTCTTTCAATTCTAGAGTTTATATATTATCCTTCTGATTAGATAAAGTTGAAAACAGATAGTTATGGTTTTCCTTAGTTATGATAAAAGATAACTTATGATTTATTAAATGGTGCAGAAACATCCTGAGTATCAGCCCAGACTTTGACCCCACCATTTTTGACCCCCATCACCAGGTCTCGGCTAGAGGTGAATCTGGGACCAATTCCGGTAGAATCCCCCCCACACCCTTCCCCGGGAACTCCCTGGGTTGGCCCCAGATCTTGCTGCCCCTGTGTCTTGTCCCCATCAAGAGCACACATGGAGCTCTGATACAAAGCCACCCACCCCTACCAAGAACCTGCCCTCCTCCTACCCTGTGACCTACCCTGCCCACTGTCTCACCACTCTGGTTGAGCACTGGGACAGCGGGTGGAACCAACAATCCTGCCACCTTCTAGGAACTTCCTGGAGCTGTTCTGAGCACAGTAGACCTGCCTGTCCACGTGGGACCACCTGTAATTTCCAACTGCCTGGTCTCTGAGTCCCTCAGTCAGTCCTCTACTGGAGCTCCAGGTCCCTCCCAGAGATCCGTCTATCTCCCTGGGGCCACCCTGAGTTCCTGTGGGCTGGATTCTTGACCCGATCACCGGGCCTCTGCCAAAGAGACCTCAGCTGCAGAGTGCCAGGACCAGGATAGATCTGCCTTTCAGCATACTGAACATCCTGAGTCCCAGCCTTTGGGATCTTTGACTCCCATTGCCAGTCTTTTGCTGGAGCTTGATATTTGACCCCAATCGCTGGGCCCCTGAGAGGAGAGACCTCCTAGAAATTTTGGACCACCCAGAGCTACAGACATCGAACCTCTGACCCACCTAAGCCCACCTGGGGAGTACCATAGGGAGAGAGAGACCCCGCCAACACCTACTGGAAGAAGCTATGGGAAGACAGGAATACAAGAAAACACCTAACAATGAAAAGACAAGATAATACCACCAGAATCTATGGAATCTACACCAATTAGATCAGAACACAACAAAGCAGATGAAGCAGAAGAGAACGACTTAAAAATTATCATCATAAAAATGATAGAGAACCTCAAAACAATGTGAGAAAATCCCTTAAAGAAATGGAAGAAAAAATAAAAAAAAATGGAATAAATGAACAAATTTCTTAAAAGAAAGTACAGAAAGCCAAGAAAAAACAATTAAACAGGCAAAGGAAACAGTTCAAGGCTTGAAAACTGAAATAGAGAAAATAAAGGCAACATAAATAGAAGGAATGCTGGAAATAGAAAAACTGGGCAAATGATCAGGAACTACAGATGCAAGCATAACTAACAGAACTCAAGAGATGGAAGAGAGAACCTCAGGCACAGAAGATAAACTAGAGGAAATAGATTCATTGACCAAAGAAAATCGTAAATCCAACAATCCTTAACACAAAACATCCAGGAAATGTGGGACACCTTGAAAAGGCCAAACTTAAGAATAATAGGCATAGAGAAAGGTGAGGAAGCACAGCTTAAAGGTGCAGAAAACATATTCAACAAAATCATTGAGGAAAACTTTCCCAATCTGAAGAAGGACATGCCCATGAAAGTACAAGAAGCATACAGAACACGAAATGGACTAGACCAAAGAAAAAAGACTCCTTGACACATAATAATCAAAACACCTAACATACAGAATAAAGAAAGAATATTAAGAGCAGCGAAGGAAAAATGACAGGCAACATATAAAGGCAGACCTATCAAAATAATAAATTCACAAGATAAACAAATATTTATCCAAACTAACCAAAAAGCAGAGAGAAAACATGCAAATTAACAAAATCAGAAACAAAAAGAGGGACATAACAACAGACACAGAGGAAATCCAGACAATTTTCAGGTCATACTTTGAAAACCTGTACTCCACAAAATTTGAAAATTCAAAGGAAATGGGAAAGTTTCTACATAACTATCACTTACCAAAATTAAATCAAGAACAGACAACTTAAAAAGACTTATAACCCCCAACAAAATAGGAGTCATTGAAAGCCTTCCAACCAAAAAAAGCCCAGGGCCAGATGGCTTCAGTGCAGAATTCTACCAGAAATTCAAGGAAGAGCTAATACTAATACTCCTCAAATTGTTCCACACAATAGAAATAGAAGGTTCATTACCAAACTCTTTCTATGAGGCCACAATCACCTTGGTACCCAAGCCTCACAAAGACACAACTAAGACAGAAAACTACAGACCAATATCCTTCATGAACATCGATGCAAAAATACTCAATAAAATACTGGCAAACTGAATCCAAGAATACATCAGAGAAATCATCCACCATAATCAAGTAGGCTTCATCCCTGGGTTGCAGGGATGGTTTAACATATGAAAATCTATCAACGTGATCCACCATATAAACAAACTGAAAAAGAAAAACCATATGATCATCTCCCTAGATGCTGAAAAAGCCTTGGACAAAATTCAACACCCTTTCATGATAAAGGTCTTGGAGAGATCAGGGATAACAGGAACATACCTAAACATAATAAGAGCAATATACAGCAAACCAACTGCCAACATCAAACAGAATGGAAAGAAGCTTAAGGTGATTCCTCTAAAATCAGGAACAAGACAAGGCTGCCCTCTCTCTCCATATCACTTCAATATCGTACTTGAAGTTCTAGCTAAAGTTATAAGACAACAAAAGGAGATCAAGGGTATCCAAATAGGAAAGGAAGAAGTCAAATTGTCTCTATTTGCAGATGATATGATAGTCTACATAAGTGACCCAAAAAACTCTACCAGAGAACTCCTACAGCTGATAAACACCTTCAGCAAACTAGTAGGATACAAGATAAACTCAAAAACATCAGTAGCCCTACTTTATTCAGATGACAAAGGGGCTGAGAAAGAAATCAAAGAAACATTATATTTTACAATAGCCACAAACAACATGAAGTATCTTGGGGTAACACTTACCAAACAAGTGAAAGACCTATATAAAAAGAACTCTGTGGCTTTAAAGAAAGAAATTAAAGACAATACCAGAAAATGGAAAGATTTCCCATGCTCTTGGATAGGTAGGTTAAATATAGTATAAATGGCAATCTTGCCAATAGCAATCTACAGATTCAATGCAATCCTCATTAAAATCCCAGCACAATTCTTCACTGACCTTGAAAGGATAATAATCAAATTTATATGGAAAACAAAAGACTCAGGATAGTGAAAACAACCCTGTACAATAAAAGAACACCAGGAGACATCACCATCCCTGACTTTAAGCTCTACTAAAGAGCTATAGTTCTGAACACAGCCTGCTATTGGCACAAAAATAGACAGGTAGACCAATGGAATTGAATCAAAAACCCTGATATTAACCCACACACCTAAGAACACCTGATTTTTGACAAAACAGCTTAAAGTATACAATGGGAGGAGGAAAGCATCTTCAACAAATGGTGCTGGCACAATTGGATGATAGTCTGTAGAAGACTGCAGATAGACCCATGTCTATTGCCACACACAAAACTCAAGTCCAAATGGATCAAAGACCTCCACATAAATCCAAATACAGTGAACATCTTAGAAGAGAAAGTAGGAGACCATTTCCTGAATGTAACCCCAGTAGCACAGACACTGAGATCAACAATTAATGAATGGGACCTCCTCAAACTTAGAAGCTTCTGTAAGGCAAAAGACACAGTGGACACGACCAATCGGCAGCCCACAGACTGTGAAAAGATTTTTACCAATCCTACATCTGACAAAGGGCTGATCTCCAAACTATACAAAGAACTCAAGAAACTAGGCAACAAAACACCAAATAACCCTATTAAAAATGTGGTACAGAACTGAAGAAAGAATTCTCAATAGAGGAAATCAAAGAGGCTGAAAGACCCTTAAGGAAATGCTCAACATTCTTAGCTATCAGGGAAGTGCAAATCAAAACAACTTTGAGATACCATCTTACTTCTGACAGAATGGCTAAATGACAAGTTATGCTGGAGTGGATGTGGAGAAAGGGGAACACACCTCCACTGCTGGTGGGAATGCAAACTCGTACAGCCATTTTGGAGATCAGTATGGCGGTTCCTCAGGAAAATGGGAATTAGTTTACCACAGGACCCGGCATTCCCCTCTTAGGCATATACCCAAATGATACACATCCATGCAACACAGACATGTGCTCAACTATGTTCATAGCAACATTATTTGTAATAGGAAGAACCTGGAAACAACCTAGATGCCCGAATACTACTCTAAAAAAAAAATCATCGAATCTTGAAATTTGCAGGTAAGTGGATGGAACCTGAAGAAACCATCCTGAATGAGGTAATCCAGGCAAAAATAGAGGAACATGGTATGTACTCACTCATATATGTATTTTAGACCTAGAGCAAAGGATCACCTGTCTATAATTCACACCAACAGAGGAACTAGGCTACAAGGTGTATTCTAAGAGATTCCTATAAGGTCCCTCACAGACGGGGGAAGGGACATGTCCCCCAGAGCCCATAGGGATTGGGGGGAGCAGTGAATGAAGGAATGGATAGAGAAATAGGTGAAAGAGAGGATGAGGAGAGGAAAGCACATGCGACTAGGAAGATTGATTCAGGGTAGGAATAGAAGACAGAAGACACACACACACACACACACACAGAGAGAGAGAGAGAGAGAGAGAGAGAGAGAGAGAGAGAGAGAGAGAGAGAGAGAACACAAAAGAGGGATCCATTATAGGATTGAAGAGAAAACTGAACCTAAAGAAATGTCCAGATACCTACAAGACTGACTCCAACTAACGATGTGAGCAACCATGGAAAGGCTACCTTAAATGCCCTTCCCTGATAGTGAGATCAACAACTAACTTATCCACCATCATGGAGCCCTCATCTAGTACTTGTTGGAAACAGAAGCAAACACTCATAGCTAAACACTGAGTCGAACTAGAATCCAGATGCAGAGAGGGAGGACAAGACCAGATTGCAGAAATACACAGAGAAAGTTGACCTGAACAAGGAGGAGCTAATGGGCCCCTCAGACCGATAGCTGGGAATCCAGCATGGGACTGAATCAGGTCCCCCTGAATATGGGTCTCAGCTAGAAAGACTGAGCAGTCTAAGGGACCTCAGACAGTGGAACCAGGATGTATTCCTGATGCACAAGAGGACCTTGCGGACACATCCCCCATGGAGGGATACTCCCTTAACCTAGAGACAGGAGAGAAGTCCTATTCCATACTTCAAATGACTTGTTAGATTTACATGACCCCACCTGGATGGCATAGCCCTACATGTGGATTGGGGGTGGGGTGGGAAGGGGAGAGTGGTCAGTGTGCATGTGAGGGGGGAGAGAGAATAAGATGGAGGGAAGAAGGTAGGGAAGGAGGGGGGGAGAAGGAACTGGGATTGACATGTAAAATAAATAAATAAATGAATAAATAATTTAAAAAAGATAACTTACATAGAAAAATTTAAACTCACAAAGATAGGAAAGATGATAGAATATTTCCTTAAGTTTTGCCAAATATTAATGGACAAAATATTGTTAACTATAGTTCTTACTTGATAACTCTTTTGTTTATATAATTTTACTGTGTTAAAGTTAAAACCTTTCTTCTTATTTAGACAGAAAAAATGAGATGATGGTGCATGTTCCGTATATACGTTTCTCTTATTGGTTGATGAGTAAAACAGTGATTATCCAGTAGCCAAGCAGGGAGTACATAGGCAGGGCTACAAGAGGAGGAGAATTAAAGGACAGGAAGGCAGAGGGAAAAGGCAGTAATGAGATGCCATGTAGCTGCCAAAAGAGTAAAATGCCAGACTACGGGTAAATCACAGCCTTGTGGCAATCATAATTTAATGTAATTTGGTTAACAATTGAGAGAGAGCTAGCCAGTAAAAAGCCTAAGCCATTGATCAAACAGTTTCTAATTAATATAAGCTTCAGTGTGTTTATTTGGAGCTAAATGGCTGTGGGACCAGGTGGGACAAAAACATCATTTACACCCATCACCCTATTGTCTGTTATAACATAGCTAAAATGTTTAAGACCATCTTTGATTAGCCAGATGAAAGTTGTCTTGGCCTGTGTTCAGATTTAGAGCAAACCCACTCTCTCAGGTTGGATTAGTCCAGTGTGGTATTCCAAATGGATAATTCCAAATGGATTACCCAACCATTTGGAAATGTAAGCCTCTGTTTTAGAGGCACTTAGGTGAGAGTAACAGAAGCCTGACAAAACAAAGCATATACACATTCAGTTTCTTGGCCTTTGGGACAATGAGAAAACGGGAAATACAAGCCCTAAAGCACTCTTTCCCCAGAATTCCGATACCCTTTCCAAGGCAGACAGGAACACAGGATGAAAAAATAAAGGGCTTCACATGAAGCTCTAAATTGGTGGAGCAGGACACTTGATGCCAGAAAGGAGAAGAGGACAGAAAGAAAAAAAGGGACCATGTCAAGGGAAAGTAGCAGATAGAAAGAAAACAAGTAATTATTCTAAAATGTTCAACTGGATGCCTGGCCAATGTTCTCCTCCCAAAACCTTGAATATGATATTAAAGTATTTAAAGCTAAAATAACCAGGATTTTAAACCTCATTTGCCTGGAAGCTGCTTTATCAGAGGTTCAGGCATGTGATCAGTATCACTTCACACTTCACAGTAAAAACAGATCTGCCTTCTTTCATCTCATCTCTGTACTTTCTGAACTCCTCCACCTGCCAGTCTCACAGTAGGAAAACCATATTCTGCTCTTAGACTCCTACTACAGCTTACCATGTGTCTTCTGCACAATATAGTTGTAACATGAATATTCCATGGGGCCATAATAATGAGATTATTAAATCCCATCACCATTTTTCAACAACAGTCTTAGCATTCATAGGAAAACAGCAAAAGTTAGTCCAGACCAGAAATGTTAGCTGCAATTCAATGGTCAGAATAAGAGGTGGAGTAGTAAGTACCCAGAGCAAAGTGGAACAAAATGATGTCTCAGCAAAGGAGGATAACTTCTGGCCATAATTTTGGAAGCAGAAGAGAGTGGTGGCTGTCTGTTATATTTTGGTAGAAAATTAGTAGAATCAGCCTTCTTGTATCTTTTCCAGAGACAAAGTCTGTAGGCGAAATCTTCATTTTCTGTATAGAGATGTGCCCATGGAGTAAAGTGTGAGGTTGGTAAATAGAACATGAAATCTTCTTCTTATACCCATAAAAAGAAACTCAAACATTAACTAGGGTACTTGAGAACCCTTATTCCTATAGATCTATGTCCCATGTCATCTTGACAGTATGTTTCATTATCAACACCACCCCTTATATCTGAGGAATATCTCTGCTACTTTGCAATCTCTGTGGGCCTTTATTTCATTTTTGAAGAACCAGAACACATCCTGACCACTGGTAGCACTAATAATGATTGAGGCTCATGGTTTAAATTAGATTAAACTTTGTGTCATTTATTCCACAGGTTTCCACTCGTGTTTAGAGGCAATATGAAAAGAATGGTTTCAAAGGTCTAGTTATTTCTTTTATCATAGTCTGAGCAATCTCATTTTCATCATAAAAGAACTTTGAGAATATGTAATAGACTTGCTTACTGTGTTATGGAAATAGATGTTCAGTGGTCCTAAAGAGAAAATCCAGTTCCTGTGGTAAACTAATAAGAAAGTGGAGGTGCCAGTTGGTCACACTTGTATCATCCTACTTAGGAGGCACGATGTTAGGGATTGCTCGGGGATAGAGGACACCTAGTCATGGTTCTCTGAAGAAACAGAACCAATAGAATGAATAGGTAAGTACAAAAGAAATTGATCACAGTAGATTCTGTGTTCTGACTATTCCAGCAATGGCTGACTCCAAAGAATTCCATGATTCTCATAGTTGTTTTGCTGCAAGGCTGAATATCTTAGCCACTCTTCATTTATTCTGGAATCCTGAAGAAGTAGGCCCTAATACCAGTGAAGTAATACCAGTGAGAGTGATAGTAAACAGACAAAGGGCAAAAGCTGCTTTCTTCCTTCACTGACCTTTGTACAGGCTGCCATCAGAATGGATGGCTAGATTTAGGCAAGTCTTTATAACTCAAGCTACCCAATCTAGAATAATTACTTTCACTTGCACCCACACACTTAGGGTAAGTCCATTCCAGATGTAGTCAACTTAAAAACCAAGAACAGCTATGGAAGCTATACAAGAAACTGTCTCACACAGGAGAGAAATGCTAGTTTATATTGACTGTGGTTTTCAGATTTTGGACCTTTAGAGACAATCCTTAGCTGCAGCCCCCATGCTTAAACTTTGATGTTTTCTGTTTTGTTCCTGTCTCTAAAATAATGGAATCCATAATGAGATAGGCAGGGACTGTTGTCTACTTTAATATATCTTTTTAATTTTTTTAAATTTAAATGTGAAACAAGTTTGTTTTACATGTCACTCCCAGTTCCCGCACTCTCCCCTCCTCCCCTGTTCACCCCACCAACCCCCCATCCCATCCCCTTTTGCTACCCAGGGAGGGTTAGGCCTTCAATGGAGGTCTTCAAAGATATCATTTGGAGCAGGGCTTAGGCCCTCCCCAATGTGTCTAGGCTGAGAGAGTATCCCTCTATGTGGAATGGGCTCTCAAAATCTATTCATATACTAGGGATAAATACTGATCCACTACCAGAGACCCCATAGACTTCCCACTCATCCCAACTAATGCTATATTCAGGGAATCTGGGTCGGTACTATGCTGGTTTCCCAGTCCATGAACTCCCCCTTGTTCAGGTCAGCAGTTTCTGTGGGTTTCTCCAGCCTGTCTTGACCCCTTTTCTCATCACTCCTCCCTGTCTGCATCTGGATTCCAGCAGTTTGGCTCAGTCTTAGCTATGGGTGTCTGCTTCTACTTCCACATGCTACTAGATGAAGGCTCTAGGATGGCATATAAGGTAGTCATCAATCTCATTACCAGGGAAGGGCATTTAAGGTAGCCTCTCCACTATTACTTAGATTGTTAGTTGGGGTCATCCTTGTAGGTCTCTGGACATTTCCCTAATGCCAGATTTCTCTTAAAACCTATAATGGCTCCCTCTATTATTATATCTCTTTTCTTGCTCTCTTGCTCTCCTCTATTCTTTCCCTGACTCAATCTTTCTGTTCCCTCATGCTCACCTCTCCCTTCCTCTTTCTCCTAACTCCCTCTCCCCTCTCCCATGCTCCCAATTTGCTTGGGAGATCTCTTAGGATCCTCCTTGTTTCCTAGCTTTTCTGGTGGTGTGGATTGTAGGCTGGGAACCCTTTGCTCTATGTCTAAAAAATATATGAGTGAGTACATACCATGTTTGTCTTTTTTGTGACTGGGTTACCTCACTCAGGATGGTTTCTTCTAGTTCCATCCATTTGCCTACAAATTTCAAGATTCCATTGGGTTTTTTCCCACTGAGTAGTACTCCATTGTATAAATGTACCACATTTTCTACATCCATTCTTCAGTTAAGAAGCAGATAGGTTGCTTCCAGGTTCTGGCTATTACAAATAATGCTGCTATTAACATCGTTGAACAGTAGTCCTTGTTTTATGAATGTGCATCTTTTGGGTATATGCCTAAGAGTAGAATTACTGGGTCTTGAGGTAAACTGATTCCCATTTACATGAAGAACTGCCATACTGATTTCCAAGGTGGCTGTACAAGTTTTCACTCCCACCAGCAGTGGAGGAGTGTTCCCCTTTCTCCACATCCTCTCCAGCATAAACTGCCTTTGGTGTTTTTGATTTGAGCCATTCTGACAGCAGTAAGATGGTATCTCAGAGTTTTTCTGAATTCAACTTCCCTGATGGCTAAGGATGTTGAGCACTTTCGTAATTTGTCTTTTATATTCCTCTATTGAGAATTAAATAGTTCTATACCCCACTTTTTAATTGGATTATTTGGTGTTTTGGTAACTAGCTGAGGCATCACCATCCCTGACTTCAAGCTATATTATAGAGCTATAGTCCTGAAAAGAGCTTGGTATTGGTGCAAAAATAGACAGGAAGACCAATGTAATCAAAATGAAAACCCTGATATTAACCCCCACACCAAAGAACCTCTGATTTTTGACAAATAAGCTAAAATTGTACAATGAAAAGGGTAAGCATCTTCAATAAATGGTGTTGTCATAACTGGATGCTGGCATGTGGAAGATTGCAGTTAGATCCATATCTATCATCATGCACAAAACTTAAGTCCAAATGGATCAAAGACTTCAACATAAATCTAGCCACACTGAACCTCTTAGAAGAGAAAGTGGGAGGTACCCTTGAGCAAATTGGTACAGGAGATTGCTTCCAGTCTCAGAGATACTGAGATCAACAAATCAATAAATGGGACCTCCTGTAATTGAAAAGCTTCTGTAAGGCAAAGGACACAGTCAACAAGACAAAGCAGAAGCTCACAGAATGGGAAAAGATATTCACCAACCCCACATCTGACAAAGGGCTGATTTCAAAAATATACTTTAACAAATCTTTAATGATTTATGTATATGGGTGTTTTGCCTGTATTCACGTCTATGCACCACATGCATTCCTGCTGCCCATTGAAGCTAAAAGAGAGCTGCCCATTGAAGCCAAAAGAGGGGATGAGTTACTTTGGAATTTGTGAGCCACCAGGTGGGTTCTGAGAATCGAAACTGAGTCTTCAGAGAGAGCAGCAAGTGCTTGTAACAGCTGAACCATCTCTCTAGCCTCAGTGGCTACATTTATAATAAGTCTATTTAGATATAAAGGAAGTATTTGGGCAGGACGACCTTTCACAGAAATGGTACAAGACAGTAAAAGACAGGGAAAGGGGAAAGCTGGAATTACAAATTCTATTAGGGATGTTTGTCCCTCCCTTGTTTCTTCATAATTGTTTTATTTTTCATGTTCAGTATTCTATTCAGTGAATGAACCATTCTACAACTTATTAGAAAAAAGGCATGTGAGGAACAGGATTTCTAGGGTAAAAGTGCTTGTCAGGTAAGCATATGAACCTGAGTTCTACCCCTGATGTCCAGAATAGATGGAGAGACTCAACTCACAAAAGTTGTCCTCTTGCTGGTGGTGGTGGCATATGCCCTTACCCATGGCACTTGGGAGAAGTATGTGGTTCTCTGTGAGATCTAGGCCAGCCTGGTCTACAAAATTTGAGTTCCAGCATGGCCAGAGCTGTACAAAGAAACCCTGTCATGAACAACAACAACAACAACAAAAAATAAAAAGGTAGTCCTCTTGAATCCACAAACACATGCTGTGACACACACTTGCATATGTGTATACACATGCAATAATTTAAAATAAAAAATATTCTACTATAGTCTCTGTATTGTTATGAGCTAATCAACAGAGAAAACTAATCTGACACAGGTTCAAGCTTATAGGAATAAGTTTATTACCTGGCTGGCAGCCACACTGGGTATTCAGGATCCCAGTGTAAACCCCAATCTTTCCCATGGCGAGTTTTAAAGCACAGAAACCAAATCCTGTATCGACATACTTCAGGTACAAGAATATTTAGCCAATTGTAGAACTACAGAACACAAATAGCAAGTTAGTACATTTAGAGACTTTTCTAGATATATGGACATAATGGATTAGGTCTTTGCTTTGTGAATAGTGTACATGTCTGAGTAGAATATCCTGAATGATATTTCCATTATGGAGTCAGTTGTGCCAAAGTCTGGGGCCCTGTTACAGTGTTAGATGTTTTGCCCTACTCTAGTCTAATAAAAGTGTCTTTCAGTTATTTTAGGCAGGCCAGGTGTACAGATAATGCTTATGAGATCAGATGGATCCAATGCATTTGAGACAAACAATATATCATGTTATGGATTTAGCATGATGCAGTTTGATCCCAAGTCTTTACTCTGATATTTTGCCAAATTGTTGACTCTACAGTGGGTACCTGTTTTTATTGGGATCAAACAATCCTCAGTTTATTGCCTACTAAGCATGATTTATATACCTAGTTTTGTGCAGAGCCAAAGTATTCAGAAGGAACAATAGGGCTAGAGTTCCTGCAACAGCAAATGATACAGATTCCAGCCAAGAGCAACGGGATTATGAAAATGGAAACCCTGAACTGCCTCCATTCAGAGACTTTCCCCTTCTATGAAGTGTTTTACATGCATAACCAAGTTACCTCTAAGGATCTGTAAACAGTTTGCATAAACTCAGCAAGTATTTCCCCAAGGCTCATATTTATGGACTTGCCTGTCTGTTCTAGAACTGAGCAAGTGGTTCCCATGTCATCCAGAAAGTTAATGGGAGCACTCACACACTCTATCAGGTATATGCTGTGCCACCCCTATGATCCTGGGGTGGCACAGCATATACCCCAACAGTCTGTTCCTAAATGGAATACAGATGCAGATTTGTGTCCTCGGTTAAGGCATTTATTTTTCCAATAGAACATTTCCCAGCAGGGTGTACATCAGCTACACCTTGGACATTTGTCTTTCCAATGGCCTATCTCCTAACCCTGTTTACATTGCTTTTTCCAGCAAAAGTGTTCTTTTTTTAATGTCTACTACCATCATTTTTTTTTTTGCCTTTCTTTTGCAGTTCCTCAAAGTCCATACCCTTGTGGTTGGCAGGTGAAAACAAAACAAAACAAAACAACAACAACAAAAACATAGTCTGTCTATCCTCTGGGGTATTTTTCTTATATACCCAGGAAACAATCTCAACTCTGACAATACTTTTCTTTAAACTGTTTTCTTTTCTGAATTTACTTCCTAATTTCTATCTGTCCCTGACTGGGAAACAAAAGCCCTATTAATAGCCCTTTGGTTTCCTGTGACCTCCAGGTCAATTGGGGTATAACTCTGAAAGCTCTCTAGGAGGCACTCCAAAAAAAAAAAAAAACCCTGAGTTTTCTGGCTTACCTTAGATAAATTTTTGATCTATCTGGGTGTTGCCAGAGAACCCCTAACAGAGTCTAGTGAAAGTGGTTGAGAGACTACCTTCACCAGAACTGAGGTCCTAACTCAGTATTTGACAGGGAAAACTTATTTGATAACCACAGGGTCAGTTTTTGATTTCCTGTCATTTTCAATGACCACTTTATGGGTTTGTTGTTAAATTATTTTCCTCTCCTTGGTTGTGAAGAGGTTTTGAATCAGCTGCAGACAGTATGCCCATGTTGACTTGCATTTGTAAAACATCACTTCTTATAGAGAATTCAAGGTTTGGGGATTTCATCGGGAACGGAAGGTTTTGAAGATTTCCAATTATGTAGATCACTGGTAGAGGAACATGTATCAAAGATGACTGTTGACTTCTCTCATATCACCCCTGTCTCTCTGAATTGTCCCTCCTGACAGAGCTTCTCTCAAGAGGATAGTGGGTGGATCAAGGGACCCATGTTGGGAACAAGCAAGGGAAACATGCTTTTGCAATCTATCTGGGGCAGTGGATCATGCCTCTCAAGGGGTAGACCTGGGAAAATCTATTACAAATGTGAGTGTGGGTGGAGATGAGGTTTTTGACCAAAAATTGGAGGGACACTGAAGCCTACAGTCAGATGACCAGGAGACTGGAGATGATAGGGAATCTGCTCCTTAGCTGCACAAGGCTCAGCATTGACTCTGGAGGTAAATCTCTCCACCATACCCATACCCTGGGGGAATAGAGTGACTTTACAAGTGACTGGGGAAAGTGAGAAGGGCCAGGGACTGTTTCAGTTGGTTGGTTTCTATGTGGCCTATATTCTGGGTGCATGGAGTAGCAGCATTTTATTTTCTTTTGATGAGATTGACAAGGTTATGGGCCAGACTTTGTCCTACCCTTTGATTTATTTCTTCTGGAATTAAGGAGTAGCATTAGGGGGACATTTGGCTGGTATTTCTTGATAATGGATGGGGAATCCTCTACCATGAACATCCCAGTCAAGATGTGGGGCATTTCAACCGAATGCCCTAGTTAACTAAAATCTGTGACCTGTAAATAAGAGAAAGGCTAAACAGCCCTGCAGCTGAATAGACACATGGAAAGAAGGCCAATCAAAGGAACAAAAGGCAATTGGTTTTCTAACATAGATCTATTTCCAGACTCCTGAGGATTCCTCAAGAACTCCTTAAAGTGAGGATTCATCAGGGTCAGAGGGATCTCCTGAGTGAAAACATTTGACACATCACTTCTGATTTTTCAAAAATAATAAGTAACACAAAAAGCAGAGTAACACAGAAAAGGCAGACAAGGTACTACAAATGGAGGCCATCTCCTCTCCCAAAATTGATCACCCTGACCCAACAAAGAGTCCCCAGTGTCCTTTGGGTCCCTATGAGTCCAGAAGTAATGCTGCTTCTAGATTTCCTACCAGTATCAGGACTGCATGCTAGTACAGACAGGATAATTACCTAGAATTTTAGAGGCTTTCAGATGCCTCCTTTTATAATTTTTGCATTTGAAAACTTGCTGTTGACTCTTGCAAACATTTGGCCTTTCACATTTCTGGGGCTCCAGGCTAGAATTCACCTGTGGCACCCATAAGCACTGTGCCTCTCTGGTTTTTGTTTTGTTCCCAGGTTGTAAGCCCTTAAGGCTTGAATACTCACTCCTCTATCAAGTTCAGGCATCGGGTACTTGTCCACCAGTCCCCTATACTAGGCCTTTCCAATTCATCAGCCTCTAGGCTAAGAGTCCCCAGAGAGCCAAGGCAAATCAGAAAAAAAAAAATAACAACAACAACAAAAAAAAAACTGACAGCTGTCTGACTGCCCAGATCTCACTGGGACCTCCAAATCATTCAGAGATTCACCAGTGTGACTCAAGTTCTGATTTTTGTAAATTAGAGGCCTTTTGTTAAAATGAGACTATGAGACTGGCTAGGACCAAACCAGAGAGAATTTGCTAGGGAAGGCCCAGGCTATTCTGCTGGAGAGATGACACAGCAGTGAAGATCACTGTCTGATCTTCCATTGAACCCAGGTTCAATTCCTTGCACCCACATGGCAGCTCACATCTGTCTGCAATTTCAGTTCCATGATATCCTCCAATCTCACACAGACATACATGCAGACTAAACAGTTTTGCACATAGAGTAAAAACAGATTATTTAAAAATGGAAAACCCCACCAAGACAGTTTGGGTGAGCAATATTATCTTACATGCCTTCTGGGTATGGGAAAAGATTGACTTTGTAACGGATGTCCAGCAGAGGATACAGTCATCCTAGCAAACCAACAAGCATTTCACACCAAAGCACAACTTGGCAGCTAAACTGTTTTTCTTGGGACCCATTACCTTATATGAATAACTGAGGCAATAAAATATTTTGTTATAGTCAGAAGTCATAAGAAAGGGATCTATTTTCAAGAAAAGACAACCACAAGAGGAAAAGAAGAAAGAAGAAATGTATCTCTTTGTAAAATCCTCTGTTCAGCAGAGGGGAAGAGGAATATGTATAAATCCTTGCAAGGATATATACCTCATTCCTAAATTATACTTCAGAAGAATAAAATGAAGTGTATCCACTGTTGTTGCCGATATTTTCTCCCTTCCTGGAGACAGAGCACTACTTCTGCTACTTGAGTTCTGATTGACTTTGTATTTTTCAGCCTTTGGGACAGGCCCAGACTAATAGGAACTAACAGGGATGGAAAAAACTTTAAGACCCTAGACCTGGATAATGATGTACAGGGCATTTACCTCACAATAAAATGTTATAATGAACTATGAAACTGCATCAAAACCAGCTATGAAACCTGGAAGGCTAGGGCATCAGCTGAGGCATGTTGCAGAATGGCCCGTTTCATTTCTGGAATGCCAAGATCTGGTGTCCTCAGGATACTGGCCCCAAAGTTCAGTGTGATTTCACAATTTTAGGATCTACAGAGGCCCTGGAGTCCCAGTTCTCCCCAACAGAAAATGCAGTGTCTGAACTTCATGCAGTATTCCATACTGAGTCTGGTCTTTTGTCACTTTATAGGCAAGGTTAAATTGAAAAGTATTCATTGATGCTGAAAAAAAATGAAGACGCAAACTCTACAGATAAAGAGGAAGTCTGAGCTCTTTACCCAGTTGTTCCTGATCTGGAAACAACATGTCTAGTATGGATGAAAACATCTCCTTGGGGATTAAATGATACTTTAGCCATCAAGAAGACAACACAAGAGCATCCACCAAGAGTCCTCCTGACTGCCACATTGACTTGGAAATCAGAAAGCTGCACCATAGTAGACAGCCAGCCCCAAAGCAGAGCAATCCAATAGATAGCCACCTCACCAGCAGCATCCAATCAAGAGCCCTGAAATTGCAGGAAAATGTCAAAAGAGAAAACTCCAGAAAGAGCAAGCTCTCTATGTGTAGTCTCAAGAGAGAGACAAGCTTTGGAAGAGGTTGAAACAGGATGAAACAGAGATTGGGTGTGAAGAGCCTGGAAAGGGTCAGATATGGAAACCCCCAGGAAGAATGTTGATTGCAGCTAGAGCAGCAAGAGAGTATTAAAGACTCTCAGGAAGAGGCTGTGGTAAGGTGACATTTATGCATAGTGTCAATGACCCTAAGCTGGCCTACTGAAACACCGGGAAATGTGTTTTAAAAAATCACAAAAAGAAGTAACAAAGGATGCTGGACCAACTTCTAACTAGTGACCATGTAGGCTCTGAAACTCGAAGACCTCACATAAGCCCTGTGGATACCTTAAGAAGACCAAAGACTTTGGCAGGTTCAATTTCAGTTAAAACAATCTGCCTGTGCTGTCAGGAGAGAACATAACTAGTGATTCAAAAAGGAAAAAAGAGGTACAGAAAATAAAAATTTGGATACATAGAAGAACATCAGAATAATCCTAGAAAATGATCAGTAGGTGATACAACACCCAGTCTGAATTTCTGGGAGAGACCCTTTACCCAGGCTGCATAGACCGTGCCAGCAATGGAATCCTGAACTACAACATCTCAATACCATTACCTTTAGGTAAGGAAAAGGCTCTTGTGGACCAAGAGATGGGCAGAGGAAAACACCAGAGCCCTACTGTCACTGCAAATGCAAAAATGAAAATCAGAATTCTAGGCCCAGGGCCATTAGATGAGATTTTAAGTTATGCATTCAACTTGTGAATTACAGGAGTCTTGTAGACAACAAAGGACACCCACTGGTGAAAAGTGAAGTCATCTCACAGAAGGGAGTAAAACACAAGGATATCCTAAAGGTCAGGCATTTAATACCTAATTTTCTACAAAATTAAAGTCTGGGGGCTAAATTCAGTCAAAAGATGGACCCAGGGAGTGAACCTCTTTGCAAAGGGACTTTTTATGGTGCTAATTCATTTAGCAGTGCCCATCATGCTGGTAATAGATTCTTAAAAAAAAAAAATGAGAAAGAAATGAGCTTGGTCTACTTGGATTCATAGGTACAGAAAATACCTGACATTTTTGAGATAAGCCTGAAAGTTCCAGTGCAACTCCAGTGTGACAGAAGATGGAGGTAAAAGGTTAATTAAAAAAAAAAAAGATATGACCCAATAGTATTAACTTGCTCTGATGAACCATCCCTTTCTAAAGGAGGCCAGACATTTAGAGCTTTTGGTGAGCTGGGCCCCTGATAGCTATCTAGAATCCAGGCATCCTCACTGACTTTGGTAGAAACGGGAGCCATAGATATCAGCTCAGCCCCTGGCTGCTACAGGTCAAAGGACCCAATTATGACCCCTTTGAAGCAGTTCCAGTATGGATGTTATCATGTCCTCCAGTAGCAGCACAGGGCACTCAATTCAACGTGATCCCAACAGCAGCATTGCAATCTGACACCAAAATAACCACAAGTGGTAGCCCAAATCCCAGGCATACACATGGCCTTAGTGGCAACATGGTTCTTGGACATCAACAGAGACCCCAGTTACAGTAAAAACCAAGAACCCAGACATAGGCTCAGATAGTGTGTGAGTGAACTACAACAGTTATAGGGAAAAGAAGATGAAGGATATAACTCTATGTAAATTGAAACTAAATTAAACTTTCAAAAGGTGAGAATTCAAGCTGAGCAAGTGATGTTCCACATCCAAATGGTGTTCCACTCAGTGGTGGAGTCCTTCACAGTCTCTGGTTCAGCTTCTGCCTTCAGTTCCTGAGTTGCTTTCACTGGATGATGGAATATCATCTGTAAGCCAAATAAAAACTCTGGTTCTCCAGGTGCATTCAGTCAGTGTATTATCCCAGCAACAGAGAAACCAATTAATATCACTTATTAATATATCAATGGAAGCACAAAAGTAAACATGACACCACATAGGAAAAAAATGAGTTTTTACATGATTGGAGAAGAGAGGAAAGCACAAGGGACAGCTCATTTCCATTCTCTATGTATGCATATATATATATATATATATATGTATATATATATATATATATATATTAAAGCATACAAAAACATCCAGATAAAAGCTGAGTCAGAGTTCCCTTTCAACAAGCACTGCTTAGAAAGTTGTTTCCTTTCTCCTATATCTCTGAGTACCATGACAATATGAACCATTGCAATTGAGTCATAACAAATCTACACCCTATGGTTTACATGTGATGGTGCAGACATCTAACCCCAGATCTCTGTGGGGCCAGTCTGAGATGCATTTGAACACTTTGTCTTAAAACTAAGATTCTGATCCTTCCACATCCAAAACCATGTTCCCTCTGCTGTGGTGACTTCACAAAGGCTTCCAGCCAACAAGGAAGGGGTTCCCCTGGGATTGGTTACAACTGTATCCTTTTATCTCCTACAGAAATTGACCCAGTATATCTAGTACAGCTTCGGGTTTGTATCCTTGGCTTCCTGACTCAAACTATAGCATTCATTCTAAATATTGTTTTTATTTTCCAAGGAAACAAGTGCAGAGACTAAATAACAGTTGATGTATGTAAAACTATTTTGAACTTGACATTTATATCACTGTCCCATGTTCATTAAGGAGTTAAATATTGTTGACAATATACTGAACTTGATGGTTGAGAAGCTATGAATTTCAGGTCATATTCTAGATCAAATAATATATGTCAGAAACAAGACCTTCTACATACATCATTGCTCATATTTTCTTTAATTGAGAATTCCTGCAGGAGATATGTGTTATTGCTTGTTAATGCTGAGAATATAAAATAAAAAAATTTTAAATAACAAACTATCAATATGAATATATGAATGTAGCCAAAGGTGAGAATGCTTTTGAAATTTCTTGGTTTTGGTCTCAGGCAGACTCAAAAGTATAAATTCATGATTTCATTTTAGTACAGGACAGAGGCTGAGTATATGTTGTTAATTAGCATATCTATATTTAGATATGCTAAATATAGATATATAATTTTTTCTTATTTTACCTATCGATTCCAGTTCCCTCTCCCTCCCTCCCATGCCACCGGATCCCCCCTCCCATCTTATATCTCCCCACTCCACAGGGAGGGTGGTGATGCCTTGAAGGAAGGCATCTTAACATTATTCAAATTTTGTTAGTATTTCTTTTTTCCTTTCCAGTAGACAATATCTGTGCAAGCACACCCCCTCTTGTGTTGCTTTACTGATGAGCAAAAGGTAAACAACTTTGAAATCATATAATTGAGACAGATGGACACCCTGGATTTTGCTGACTATGAACAATTTTTGTTGCTCATGTGCAATGTGTAGCTGCTGTACTTAAGGGCCAAACAAATTTCTAAAATGCTGAACACAGCAGTGCTAAGCAAGGTTCCTCAGTACAGGACCTTTTTCATAGTTTTTACTATGCTAGTGTTCACTGTGAGTGTAATGAGGGGACATAGTAAAGGGTTAGTCAAATTTAATCAGCAGTTGGGGTGTATTACTTGCTAAGAGAATTGATGTTCAATAACCTGCAAATGATCCCACCTAATCAAAAGGTATTGATAAAACCATGACAAAGGCAACTTATAAAGAAAGCATTTAAATGGAGGTTTGCTTACAGTTTCAGAGGTTTCATGTCATCACGATGGGCAAATGGTGGCAGGCAGACAGGCAGGCATGGCACTGGAAAAGCACCTGAGAGGTCACACTGATCTGCAGGTGAAAGAGACAGACAGAGACACAGACTGAGACAAAAAAGAAAAGACCAGTCCTGGCTTTTACATTTGAAATCTCAAAGCTCACCCCAATGACAGACCTTCATCAGGAAGGCCACACTTTCACATCTTCTAGCAGTGTACTAATTGGCAACAAAGGATTTAAACACATAAGAATATGGGGCCATTTTCATTCAATGCACCAGAAATACATTATAAACACATTCCAGATTTCAAAGTACATGCCTGTAACAACACTTGAGGGAGACTCGGGAAGAAGGATTATGGCAAGTGGAAGAATGGCTTGAGCTTCATTATGAGTTTGATAATCTAAACTAATCCCACACTAAAAGATGCTCAAACTTCTTGCATTTACCTTCATCTTAGTTTATTAACCCAAGATCTTGGCTAAGAAATGTATTGCTTGTGTTTCCCCTGAGAAGATAATGACAAAGGTAATTATTCCATTTACTCATCCTTAGGAAAAAACAAACTTACCTGAAGACCCTTGCTGCCTAAGCCAGAGCACTGGATGGTACTGGGGTCTCATTCTTGTGCAAATTAAACTTTGATCCTCTTATTGACTTATACCCCTAAGTAATTGATATTAAAAAGCTTCTTTTAGCAGGAAACAATAGCAAAACTGCGACAGCAAACCAAAAGCTGCCAGCTTGCATTGGTCTGCTGTTTATATGTTGCCTGGTTACCCAGTGCTGGGAGAAAAGCAGCCAATTGGGTAAAAGACAATCTTTGACTTCTTCAAGAATTTTACTATATATATATAAACACGTAGCTTTTTATCTAACCACCTAAAAATGCTGTGTGGCACACTAGTGTTCCTTTCTAGAATTATATTCACTGATCTTCTTTTCTCTTAAGGAGTTCATGGGACCTTCATTAGACACTCCTACTTTTGAGTTGACAATCAGGAATTCCCTTATGTGAAGATTATTATCTGCCTTTTATGATGCAAAAGAATTCTAGCCCTGGACCCAACTAGGGCTGGAAATTGTTGGTGGAAGGGATATATAATTTGGAAACATTTATTGCAGGATGGAGGATTGTAAAGAAACATGGATAGAAACTTGATGTTGTAAGTAGATTCCCCCCCCCCCCAACAGATTTTAGGTCCTTTGCTTATTATGGCTCCTTTCTTTGAACCCTGCGTGAAAATTTTAGAGGCTGGCAAATTAGTATATCAGCTTTAAAAGAGAGGCGTGATTTGGCAGAGACTGTCCAATGGTTAAGAATTCACATTGACCTGAGTTCAGTTCCCAGCACCCAATGGCAGGCAACCCACAACTACCGTAACTTCAGTACCAGAGTATTTGGGAATTAAAGACTCTTCAAGAAACAGCACTCATGCGGTTACCCCCACACAGACATACATGCATACATATCATTTTTAAAATATAAAAACAGTAATTCCTCCAAAGATAGCCTACCAAGGAAATGAAGAGAAGAAAGTTGTTCACACTTTTAAAACGTATTCTATATTCACAATGTCAAAAAATAAATCCCTGCTTTTCCATGTGACTCATGGATTATTACTTCATATTTTAAATATCCTGCATGCTTGCACCTCTTTGACTCATCCCTCCTTCTTCCCAGAGTCCTCTCTGTCAGGCTGTCCTACCTATACTTCCTGACCAACTACCAGCCTGCCAGCTTTTTATTAACCAATGATAGTAATACATGTTCATAGTGTAGAAAAAGATTGTTCCACAGCAGATTCCTTCTTTGTCTGCCTGCCCTCACCTTGTCAGTACATCCATGGTAATAGAAACGTATATTTTAGCTCAAATGTTATTATAGTTATCACTATAATTACTACTATATTACTAATTAAATTATTACTACTACTAATATTATTCATATTATTGTTATTTAGGCTTGTGAATGTTTGTGTTTTTGTTTTGTTTAGTCTTTGATATAGTGTCTCTCACACCTGGCTGTCCTGGAACTTGCCATGTAGACCAAGCTTGCCTCAAACTCACAGAGTACTATCTGTCTCTGCCTCCTCAGTGCACCATATCATTCAGTTTTCTTTTTCCTTATTATAACAGTATACCCTGTGCCTTAACTAGTATAGTAGCCAATTCTATGAGCTTTTCATAATCTATTTGGTATTCTTATTATGCACTGGTAAGAATATAAGCATCAAAATTTAACAGACACAGCTCAAATTTAATAGGAAAAGACAAAGTAGATTCTGGTAGTTTCATGCACTGGGATATTATATATCAGAGAATATTAGTTATAGCAATGAAGTCATAGCTACTGATATTTAGTATTGAGAAAAGAAATAAAAGAGGGAAAAATATGTGCTCAGTGTTTTCCATGCTTAAAATGGAACCTATGTTCTTGGCCAAGCCAGACAAACACTTTACCACACACTGACTGAGAAAGCAATAGTATTTGCTTTGGCTATAATTATTTTTAATGAAAGTTACCAATCTTTTACAGACATTTCCTTTTCAATTATTAAAATTCACCATGTAATAACACTTCACATATAGAAGTGAGTCCACAACTCTCATTACACTGAATTTTACTCAGACTTACTCACTTTTAAGACACTAACACTATTCCCAGCTCAGACTTTCTAAAACTAACAATTTTAATTTTACATAATGTTGTGGTCATATTTGGTGGGTGACCCTAGCTAATTCTGAATGATCACCATGTTAATTTGAACTATAAATAATTTTTATCTTATACTCTACTCTCTTCGCTCAATAAATGTTTCACAAAGCCCTGTACTAGTGAACGGGGAGATGAATGAACAATGAGGTCTCAAATGAAATTGTTTTCAAGTCAATCAGATGCAAATTGGCAATAAGTAAAATACTCATTTCTAAAATAATTTTATTATTTTATTAAATCTATTTATTTAATTTAGAAACAATCTTTTCTACATATCAATCCCAGTTACCTCTCCCTCCCATCCTCCCGACCACCCCATCCATTCCCCAAGCAGGGTGAGGCCTTCCATGGGGTATCATCAAAGTCTGTCACATCATCTGGGGGGGGAGGGCCTAGACCTCCTTTGTGTGTCTGGGCTGAGAGACTATTCCTCCTTGGGGAATGGTTTCCCAAAATCCATTTGTGCACTAGGGATAAATATTGGTTCCACTGTCACAGTAACCAGTGGAACTGGAAGAAGCCATCCTGAGTGTGGTAACCCAGTCACAGAAAGACAAGCATGGTATGTATTCACTCATATATGGATATTAGAAATAGAGCAAAGGATAACCAGCCTACAATCCACACCTCCAGAGAAGCTAGGAAACAAGGAGGACCTTAAGAAAGACATACATGGTCACCTGGAGAAAGGGAAAGGGACAAAAGCTCCTGAGCAAATTGGGAGCACAGGGGGTAGGGAAGGAGGTAGAAAGCAGAGAAGAGGAGAAGGGGGGGACATGAGGGATCAGGAAGACTGACTTGGGGGAGGAATAGAGGAGAGCAAGAAAAGAGATACCTTAATAGATGGAGCCATTGAAGGTTTAAAGAGAAATCTGTCATCAGGGAAATAGCCAGATATACACAAGGATGACCCCATCTAAGAATCTATGGGACCTCTAACTTTTAAAATGAAAAGAAAATTAGACTGTTTAACTAGTTGGGTGTGGTTTACATGCTGTAACACCAATTCTGAGGTGGATACATGAATATCTAGATTCCAAGCCATGTATGGTACAGAGAAAGTTCAAGACAAGCCTAGGCTACAAAGTGAGGTTCTTTCTCAAACACAATGGAACTAAAACTGTGACTTTATTGACATCTTATGAAAGCTTTAACCCCAGGTGAACTCAGGGAGGTGGTCTATGTTTTTATTGTCCATGTTAAACAGAAACAAAAGAAATCTAAAACAAAGTAATAAGCAAACATTACCACCTGGTCTCAGAAAAATCACTTTTCAAGTTAATACCTTGCATGTGAGTGAAAAAATAATGACACAGAATAAAGTTTACCTATGAAGACCTTAGAGGGGTAGGGTGGAGAACTCCTTGATCTTACAAAGGACCTGGGTTAGTTTCCTTACACCTACCTGCCCCCATCTGTAATTCAAGTTCCAGAAGATCCAACCAATGGACTCTTCTGCCCAGCTACCTTTCTTCCTGTCTGTCTGTACAAACCTCCAGACCTCTATTGTTAGCTAGTGGCAAATTCCATTCTCTGACCTTCAGACAGGTTTTATTTGTACAAGCAGGACATCACTACATATCCCCTTTTGGTCTAAAATTAAAAAGTTATAACTAATATAAGAAAACTATATATAATAAGTATAATAACTATATACAACATATACAGGTGATAAGTACAACAACTATGTCTAACCCATTAGCATTTGGCAAACACAGAGAACATACTCCTTTATCCATTCTTGATGAGTCCAAAGTCTTGTACCTAATTTACTTCCTATTATAATTTGCATTATCAAATTATCTTCTAATATGTTTCAAACCTATTGCACTTAACATGTCAGGCAGGTAGAAATAAAATCTTAATTCTTGAGTTATTTTGTCACAGGAAATTACTGTCACAGAAATTCTGAGGTAAATGCAGTTGATATCAAAGAAATGAGATGTAGCAAGAAAGATATCCCCAGACTTTTGGGCTCTAAGTAGGAAGTTGAAAAAAAAAATCACCTATAATGAAAATGTTTCTGAATCAACCATTCTCCTTCTCAAGCATCCCCGATTTCACACATATGACTTTATTCATTGGGAACAGACCTAATAAGTCCAAGGGAAGCCAGGTTTTCCTTCAGCAAATAAAGGGGCTATTTTCTTTTGTTTAGCAGCAGATCAAGTAGCTAGCTTGAATTTAAGGAGTAGGTTATTCCAAAAATCACACATCTAAATGCTGGCCTGCAAGGATACTAGTGCAACTGCTCCAAGAGGCTGCAGGGAGCCCAGAAGTGCGCTCCCAGTTGACCCTTCATAAGGGTCTGCTTCTCAGGGCTGCTGGCTTCTTTTGATGTCAACTGTCATTCGTTTTTCTAGGTTTTTCATGGAGGAAAGATGAAATGGATGTGTGATCTCATCAGGGATTGGCCTCACTGAATTAAAATACCCAACTTCCATGTTTGCATAGGGATAGGACAATCCTGGTTCCCCACAGGCTTTCTTGGTTGGGGTTTATACTGCTGAGATGAAGCACCAGGTTGTATAAACAAGTTGGGGGGGGGATTTGGCTTACACTTTCATGTTGCTGTTCATCACAGAAGACAATCAGGACAGAAATTCCAACAGGACAGGAAACTGGAGGCAGAAGCAGATGCAGAGGCCAAGGAGAGGTGCTGGCTGTCTCCCATGACTTGCTCAGTCTGTACTTTTAAAGAACCCAGGAACTAGCCCAAGGATGGAGCCACCCACAACTGGCTGGGACCTCCCCTATCCATCACTAATTAGGAAAATGCCATACAGCTCAATCTTATGGAGAAATCTTCTCCATTTTTAACTTTACTATGTGTGTCAAATTGACACAAGACTATCCAGTACACAGGGTAGGGAAGGGTCACTGGATTCTGAAACCTAAGATCTGAAGTGGACAGTGAAGAGACAAAGAGAAAGGTCACTTCCAGCTAATTGTCTCAATGCTGGGAGACATGAGCTCCAGTGTGGCCCTGCCCCCTGCCCCCTGCCTGCTGGCCCCTGCCCCCTGCCTCCTGTCCCCTGGCCCCTGCCCCCTGGCCCCTGGCTCCTGCCTTGCCCTGCCTATGCAGACACCAAGTTGCACACTGAACTCCAGGAACACAAAACAAGCAGGCACACAAAGGAGCAAGGCATCTGCTCCCATTCTTACCTTTACCTTTGTTTTGATGTTTGGCTTTGATCTCTTGTGATTTTTGAATCTGATCCTGGTGGACATTCTCTGACTCTTCCATGCTTGCTTTCGAAGGGCAAATTCTGTTAGACAGTCAGCAGCAAGTTTCCTTGGAGAGCCTATACTCTGTCTGGACGAGAAGGCAGAAGTATTGGTCCCTGGAGGCACTGGAGGGACTGGAGGTATAGTGGGGAGGGAGGAGAGAAACGAAGAGAGGATAAAAAAGTGTCAGGCCCTGGCCCCAAGATCTGGCTTGAACTAACTTGGTAATCTGCAGTCTGCTTCTTCTACAGCTTTGGGATGGATACAGGATCGTGCCAGGGCTACACACCACTGTTGAGACCCACTCAGGTATCATGCTTGTGCCCAGCCAGAGTCCACTGCCTCCCATCCTGTCTGTGCCCTGGCTGGGATCTGCAGCTGTTGCAAATGTCCGTTAGTCCAGAGGGATGTCAGTTAACACACGTGTCCCGTTTGAGAGACTTGAACTGCGTCATCGGCTGCCCTCTGACGAGCCTGGTTCAGCCCAGTCAGAATTCTCTTCTCAAGAGCTGGCTCTGGGAAGGTTCTCTGCTCTCATGACTCTGTGCACATAAGTTTTTCATAGTGGACTACTGGCCTCTACTTCCCCCTCGTGTCCATGAAGACAAGCGCACCAGGAGCTTTGTCCCAGCCCTTAGGAGCTTAGTGATGGGCATGTGCAAAGCCCCTCTTGGTTAGTGGAGAACTGCTACATCTGTACGCAGGGAGTAGGAGAGCCTTGTATGAGGAGTGGATGGAGCTCTTGGGCTAACCCCTTCTCTGCCCAAT
The DNA here is from genome assembly GCF_943737965.1 of Phodopus roborovskii. Lineage (NCBI taxonomy): Eukaryota > Metazoa > Chordata > Mammalia > Rodentia > Cricetidae > Phodopus > Phodopus roborovskii. The sequence continues at coordinate 4,257,789 of NW_026126487.1, read as the reverse complement.
CTCAGGTCCCAACTCTTGGCTCCTCCCGGATTATGGATTTCCCTTGGGGCTGAAAGGAGAGGGAATATGTCCACCCAACAGCAGGTGTCCTGGGCTGCACCCCCAGCTCCATGCTCTGCTTGAAGTCCATAAGGAGGCCTTCATCAGGAGACCCTCTGAATTTGCTAACAGACCTCCTTGCCACCTTATGTGTGGGCTGCGGTCAGGCTCTTTTCCAGTCCAGAGTCGGATGTCATCCTGATCTCCAAGATGCTGGACCCCAGGAAGGAAAGTGAACATTAAATTGGGGAGGTTGCCTTTAAAAATCTAAGAAGGAAGAAGCGCTACTGTTGAGGTAGGAAAGAAAACTCTGGAACACCATCAACCTCTCTATGCTAGAGCCCAGCAAGGTCCTAGTATATATCATGAAAAGGAGTCAGTCACTTTAGGATGTTGTTAGCTTTCTCCAAACTTTGTTGAAATGTTTCTTTACTCCTCTCAAATAATATCTTCAATGCTGTGGTACTTATTTATCAATGAGACATGACAAGGTCATATCTAATGCCAATGTGTTTATACTTCAAGATCTGAGCATTCATGCCCACAGTCAGTGAAACATATTAATTCTTGGTCCTGATCAAACACAATTTGAGAGTGAGGAAATGAGCATTAGGAACCCAGCCTAAAGGATCTCACATAAGCTACCTAACTAAATAGTTATAGGGAGTTAGACAATTCTGTACAGGAAATACGTTCATGCAATTATAGGGCTTGAGGGAAGGAGATAAGGAAAACTGGACTATGAACATGAGGCAGTTTGGTGAGTATTGAATCACAGAAGAAAAGCTTTTCAACAATTGATTATTAGGTGCAAGACTATGCCTCAGCCACATGCCCAGTGCCTGTGTTTAAGTCTTGAAAAGTAAGTACTTGGGGATCTTCCTTAAGAGGAAAAGATGCATTCCAGAGAAAAATATTTTAGTCTGGGTAACTGTAAATAGGATTCCCAGAGATCCACTCAAATATTAGTTATGCTAGAAGGTGAAAAGTCATATGTATGCAATTGATGGGCATCGTTTTAAATTGCTCATTGCATCAATATAATTTCACCAATGTTCTGTTATATAACAGTATGAATATTAGAGGAAGGTTATTTTATTTTGGAAACTGGGTCTCATATAAACCAGGTTGACCTTGAACCTTTGTTTTTTACTTTATTTTAAGCACTGTATACCATGCAGACCTCTAATCTGATATGTTGATATGGATGACCTTGAACTCCTGATGCCTGTTTCTAACCCCCTGAATGCTGACATTATAGGCAGATGCCCCACAACTGGTGTTGTATGCTGCTGGAGACTAGACCCATGGTTTAGTGACTTCCAGCTTAGCCCTCTCCAGCTGAGCTCTGGACCAAAGGATTTGATTCTGTTTTTCTGCACAGGAGATTGGGCTGTGGTTTTATGACTCTAAGGAAGCAGTGGGGTAGGACTCACCACTGAGCCATCTGGGTCTGGGGATCAAGTCTGAGTTGTCCTGGTTGAAGGTGCATCTGACTAAGGAAGCAGTACACAGTAAGCTCCAGAATGTTAATGCAGAAGCTGGACAGGAAGGTCAGAGCCAACTGGAAGAGACCTCCTGAGCCATGCTGAGCTACTGGATACAGTCAGTCCTTGAATAGCAGGGAGTCTTTGAGGTAGTGAAGTGCCATGCTTAGATTTGTGCATTGTCATGATAACTGGCAAGTCTAAAGGATGGGTCAGACTGTGTAGAGAGTAGAGGCAGGAAGACTGCTATGATTGACAATCAGAGTCACATTTAATGAGATTGCTTCAAATCTAACTGGGATTCATATCACTCATGAAGCTGTTGAAGTTTATTCTATTTTTGTAACTCAGAATTTCAATGTGGCAGTAGAGACTGAACAATCAGAAATGAATTGATGCCCATGTACAGAACTGAGCACCAAATAGAGGACTCAATTGTGAGTCCTGGCCCTACTGCACCTTTAGGAAAAGAAAGGAAGAAAGAAAGGAAGAAAGAAAGAAAATAAAAGACAAAAGGAAATAAGGAAGAAAAGAAGGAAGAAGGAATCATTGTTCATCCCTAATCCTCAATATGCTCATCTTCATAAAGTGTTAGTCCTGGATCTCTGGAATAGGAGAGTTTCTTACTAAGATAATTATTTAAAATTGCTTAACAGAAGGGACTATGGCTTAGGCTTTTTATCAAGTTACTCTTATATTGCTTGGAAGGTGAACAGGACCAAGGCAATGCATAAAAGAAAGTATTTCACTAGAGATTTGCTTACTTTTCAGAGGGTGAGACCTTTACCATCCTGATAGCTAGCATAATGGCAGGCATGGGACTAGAACAACAGGTGAGACCTTAAAATTCCAGACAAGAATGAAAACAGATAGACTGATAGAGAGAAAACCAAGTGTTCAAAAGGAATAACCTAATGATACTGTTCTCTTTCAAATCACCACAAGCCAAGAGTTAAGCTATCTAGAGACTTTAAAAATAAGGGGGGGGGGGTAATTGCTTCATGATAGGAGTTGGAAACCACCCTAGGTACCCTAGGAAGCCCCAGCCTATATCAGCAACAACAGCTAGATGCCAATCTTTTGAACACACCAAGTGCATGGTATCACCATTATAATCTTTTCTAATTAGCTGGTCTGGTATGGTTGTTGTTTTGAGAGACTTGCTATGTGCCCCAGCTGTCCTGAAACTCATGGCAATTCTTTTGCCTCCTCTACCACACCCAGTTTTAATGAACTTTAACAGAAAACATTTTAAAATTCATAGAGAATTTCTTACCCATCTCTGGTTTCACCATGCTATCTGTATTACAAGTTTATCTTGCTGTTGTGATAAGATATGATAACAAAACCAACAAAAGATATGAAGGGTTTTGATGCAGGGTGTCCTTATGCATGCTGTGAATCTATGTTTCTCTTATTGGTTGATGAATAAAGCTGTTTTGGGCAATGGACAGGCAGGATGTAGCCAGGCAGGATGTATAGGTGGGGATACCAGACTAGGAGAATTCAGGGAAGAGGGAGGAAAGAGGAGTTGCTGAGGAGTTGCAAGAAAGTCCATGTAGCTTCCCAAGAAGAAAGGGGACTGGGGATAACCAGGAAGCTTAAGAACATAGATATGGGTTAATACTCAAGAAAGAGCTAGTCAAAGCCTGAGCCATTTGAGCAACATTTTATAATTAACATAAGCCTCTGTGTATTTATTTGTGACTAATGGTTAAAGGTAGTACTGAAACTTCCATCTTCTGGGTTTATTCTGACTTTCAATGGAGGGGTTTTGCCTCTAGAGGAAAGGCATGGCAGCAGGAGACTGAGGTATTTTTGCCACTGAAGAGAGACAGGGAGAGATGAATGCTCGTTTAGGTTTATTTACCATATTATTCAGGCCTGGACCCAAGACTATGGAATAGAACCATACGTGGTTAAGGTGGCTTTTTCTATCCCAATTAAACTAACATAGGGATCTGCTTGTAGGCATGCTCCAGAGCCTTATCTCCTGGATGATTCTGAATTCTAGCAAGGACACCTTTAACTATCAATGTATCCAATCAGGAGTCAATATAATATGTGGAGTGTTCATGGCTTAGTATCACCACATTTGAGCATTACTCTCCAAGGTGAACATTTTACACAATTCTCACAAGAATCACACAAGGTGGATTCCATTGCCTTGATGTTACAAATGAGAATCTGGAGATACAATCTAAGGTCTAACAAGGAAATAATTCCAGAGCATTTCTTCCTGCATCTGGATTCATTCCTCTACTCCCTGCCTGCATGTAATCTCTTGATGAGAGTCGGGTTCACATACAGCAAGAAGAGTGTTTCTAATCCTGGTTGTAAATCAATGGATCTTGTTCTCATATTCTTACTCACTGTAATTGTCTTTCTCCAATTTTGAGCCCAGTTTCCACCTCCCCCCCAATATGGTTATTGTAAATGGCTGAGACTTAAAGACTAGAAAGTAATGGTGACCCAGTTTCCATTGGCCTCCTGAACTTTGATTCTTACGTTAATTCTCTGTGATTTTTCTCCACCAACTGGTGGCTGTTTTCCTAGCCTTATGTTGTTGTCTACTGCCATCTAATTTATATATTTTTCACCCTTCAGAAGTATGTTATAAGACTTCTGATGGTGAGATTCCTGCACTTTTTGGATGGCCCAAGTTTCCAAAAGTAGAACTCCATGTACAGTCTGACCATTTACTTGTGGAGCAAATTGGAGTGTTCCCCAGTGGCCTGTCAGCCACAGAGCCTCATTTACTGAAGAATTACTTTGAGTGGAAAATAATTGCACTGGGTTCGTGTATGTATTTGGAGGATGTATGCATATCTATGTGTGGAGAAAATAGGTTGACATCAGCTGGCTTCCTCAGTTCCTTGCACAGGGTCTCTTTCTGATCCAAGAGTTCACCCACTGGGCTAGACTGATTGCCCAGGAAGCCCCAGGGGTTTCCCTGACTCTGCCTTTTCAGCAGTCAGAAAACAGATACACATCTTCACAATGAGAATTTTCCTCTTTTGCTAGCAATCCAATTTCTGATACACATGCTTTTATAGTAGGCATTTGAACATCTGATCTATCTCCCAAGACTCTGAAACACCTTTTCAAAGTAGTAAATGTTGTGTTCATTTTTAATACAAATCTACTGCAATGAATTTCATATCTGATGAGGACCATTCTGTGAGTCCCATTGAATGAAAGGGTAAATTTTTGTCCCCACCAGGGAGGACTAATATGAGGGGGGTAAAACCCTGACAACATGGTGGTTTATATTCATAGATCATGACAGTGTATCAAGATAAAGACTGTTCTGAGCATCCATGCTCTACTATCTGGTCTCCCCAAGACCCTGACTTCCCAAACTGTTTGCACTTTTGATTTTAGTGGATTGCTTTTGGGGATCAAGCCCTGAGAAATTCTGAAATATTTAGCCTTTTTACTTACAGAAACAAAGGAATCAATTAATATTATCAATTCTCAACATGTCAGTCTTGACACTTGAGGGACAATGAAGGATTCTTTCACAGGAACTCACATATCAAGAATTCTCCATAGCAGCTATTTACATTACATGATAGTAGGAAAATTATAATTATGAAGTAGCAATGACTGACTTACTTTTATGGTTGGGGTCACCACAAAATGAGGAACTGTACGAATGGGTGAGAGAGCACTAGGAGGTTGAAAACCACTGCTTTAGAATCTGTTTACATTTCAAGAAGATGGCATTTCTAAACATTAATATGCACATATGGAGATCTTGTCCTAATGGCTGGTGCCTTTGGATGAAGCCTGAGAATCTGAATATCTAATAAGCTCCTAGGAGGTCATGTCAGGAAGACTGGCATAAAAGTCATTTTGAGGAGCAAAGAAACAATTGAGTGGGTGGAACTATTCCTGTGAATCTTATCTTACAATTAAAGAACATTAAAACTTGATGTTTATGGATTTCATTACTGCGATGACAGAGAAGATATTGTCACGATTTGTTCATTTTATGTGTCTCTGAGAAACTAATTGTTCTTTCAGCAATTTTTTAATTTTCATCTTTTCATTTGTAAGACTCAAACACTAAATCTCACAGATTTATGATTCAGACTAGATGCAAATCACTTATCAAGGAGTCTGCTACAAACTAAATGCAAGGAATCACTTGCTATAATCAGTGTCATTATGAGAATGCTCACACAGAAGTTTAAGGACTGAACTTACAGAGCAGCCACTGCTGAGGTAGAAGATGTCACAGCCTGCTCCACTGTTCTGTCTTCATCTAGGATCTTCCTGGTTTGGTTGAGAACTGATTGATTTAATGTGCTTATTATACAGGATTTTTTCCTTTTCTGTATGCATTTTCAAATATTCTACAAAAATCTATTGACTGCCTTGGACTAGGGAGTTGGTATTTGTTCTTGTGGATATTGTTTTGTTGTTGTTATTATTGTTGGATGTGAGACAGGATGCTACTATGCATCCCTGGCTGGTTAGCTGAATGCTTTGTGGTCCGGAGTGTCCTTGGATTTTTAGCAATCATTCTGTCTGAGCCTTCCAAGTGCAAGGAAGACAGATGCTGCTCTTGCCAGCTTCTTCAATTCATTTCAAATCAACAATATTTACCAAGTAGTTATGAGGCTAAACCACATGGCACTCCTGATGCTTGAATTTTTTCTGAACACAGGGATTGTATTATATCCATGAGTCCAGCATCCATTGTCTGTTGTAAACAAAATGAAATGTTCGAGACCCTCCTTGGTGTAGCCACATGAAAGCTGAGTTGACTCCTGTACAGATTTAGAGCAAACCCTCACTCTCTGGCAAGATTAGTCCAGTGGGATTATCCAAACAGATGGTAGGTTGGTAAGTCTGTGTTTAAAAGCACTTGAGTCAGAGTAACAGAAACTTGGTGAAATGAATCATATAGATACTCATTTTCCTAGGAGGATGGACAAGGAAATGGAGTGGGAAAGACAAGCTCTGGAACAGTATATCCAGCTGAAATCTGATGTCGTTTCCAAGGCAGACAGAAGCACAGGATAAACACCAAAGGGCTTCATATGAAGCTCTGTATTGGTGAAACAGAAGACTAGACACCAGAAAAGAGGAAAGGATAGAAAGAAAAGAAAGGGTTCATGTCAGAGGAAAGCAGGAAGACAGAAAGAAAAGGGAAATGTTACTCTAAAATGTTCAACTGGATGATTGAGTACTGCTCTCCAGCCAAAATCTTGGATCTGATATTAGAGAAAAATATTTAAAGCTAAAATATCCAGGACTTTTAACCTCACTTCATATGAATGGAACCTACTATGAAGAACTTCAGCATGTGATCAGCATCACCTGTTTTATATTTCACACTTCACAGTTAAAACAGATCTGCCTTCTTCCATAACACGTCTGTGCTCTCTGGACTCCTCCACCTGTGAGTCTCTTAGTAGAACAACTGTTTTCTGCTCTTGGACTCCTACTATGGCTTACCATGTGCCTTTTGCACAATGTAGTGGAGATATGATATTCCAAGAGCCCACAATAATAAAATTATTAAATCCCATTGTTTATTTTAAGCCATTATATTAGCACTCAAAGGAAAATAGCACAAGTTGGGCCAGACCAGAAATGTCAACTGTAATTCAATGGTCAGAATGGGAGGTAGAGTAGTAAGTACCCAGAGCAAAGTGAGACAAAAGGATGTCTTAGCAAAAGAGAATAACTTCTGCTCATAATTTACAAAGTAGAGGGCAACCTTGGCTCTCTCTTTTATTTTGGTAGAAGTTTATTAGAGCCTGCGTGGTTTTCACATCTTTTCTAGAGACAAAGTCTGTATACTTAAGTCTTAGTTTGCTATATTGATATTTGCCTGGGAATTAAACTGTGAGAGTGAGACAAGCAGGCCAAGAGCAAAAGAGAGAAAGATGAAAAGCTTCCTTCATTCCTGCCCTTTGTATTGGCTGCCACCAGGACTAGTAGCCCAGATTTAGGGGTATCTTCACACCTCAAGACACACAAGGAAGACAAAATCACTTTCAGGTGGGCCCATACCCTTGGGTTCAGTCCATTCTTGTCTCTTTGTATAATGTAATTCATAATGAAATAGGCAAAGACTATTGTCTAATTTAATGTGTCTTTAATGTTTTCTTCTATATGTATGGGAGTTTTGTCTGTATGTATCTCTGGGCACCACAAGCATGAATGTTGCAAATAAAGTTGAAGAAGGCTCAGGTGCCCTAGAATATGTGAACCCCAACGTCAGTTCTGAGAATTAAACTTGGGATATCAGAAAGAGCAGCAAGTGCTCTTAACCACTGAACCATCTCTCTAGCACTGACAACTACTTTTATTATGAATGTATTTAAATAAGAGCAGTATCTGAGCCAGAAGATCTTTCCCACAAATGATACAAGCCTAGGAATTGCAGATAAAGGTCAAAGACAAAATTACAAGTGCCACCATGCCAATATTTCAAGTCTGTCTTATCCCGCTCTTGTTTCTCCAAAATTTTGTATTTTATAGCCAATGTACCATATTCAACTCAGTGGATATAGCATTCTATTCTTTGTTAGAAAAAAATGCATGTGGTAAGCAGGATTGCTAGGGTAATAGTGCTTGCCAGATAAGACTATGAAACTGAGTTCTATCCCTGGCGTCCATAGCAGATTGGGAGACTCAGCTCCTAAAAGATTTCCCCTTGACACTACAAACATATGCTGTGGCACATGCATGCCTACATGTATGGACACACACACACACACACACACACACACACACACAGAGAGAGAGAGAGAGAGAGAGAGAGAGAGAGAGAGAGAGAGAGAGTCATTCACCATTATAATTTAAAATATTAAAAACTTGGTCCAATGAAGGCTGTGCATTGTTGTAAGGCATCTACCTAAGACTACTCAGACACAGATTCAAGGAAAGTCTTTATTATCTGGCTGGCAACCCACACTGGCCTTTCAGGATCCCAGTGAAATCAACAGCCTTTCTTAGAGTGAGTTTTTAAGTACAAACAATATATCCTGGGTTGACATACTTCAGGTACAAGAACAGATAGCCAGATGTGAGATACAGAATCCAAATAACAAGTTAGTACATTTAGAGACTTTCCCAGAGCTATTGATATGGATGGATTATGACTTTGTGTTTTGTTCCAGCAGGTGGTGAGCAGTGGGTATATACTGAGTAGTATCACCTCTATGGTACTTCCGCCATGGAGTCACTTGTGCTAAGGTCTAGGGGCTTGCTAAGGTCCAGGGCCCTGTTACAGTGTTAGATGATTTTGCTCCTCTCTAGTCTAAGGAAAGTGTCCTTAAGTTACATTGGGCAGGCCAGGTGTTGAGATAATGCCCATGAGATTAGATGGATACATTGTAGTTTAGAATTATATTTCATATGATGATGGATTTGTCATGATACAGTTTTCTCCAAAGTTGAATAACAGTTTTACTCTGAATTTATATAACTAGCTATGACATGAAAGGTGCAGAGCCAACAGTAATCAGAAGGAACCATAGAACTAGAGGTCCTACAATAGCAGAATTACAGATTCCAGCTGAGAGAAACCCTGTATCCCCCCAAGGCCATACAGTAACCCCATATTCTATATACCAAGAGTCGAATGTCCTACCATGTTGTAAGACTACGTCAGCTAATGTGTCTGCCTGTTCCTCTAACTTTGCAATAGACTTTTCCAATACCAATAAATCTGGGGTCATCTGACTTCCTACATTCCCATAGTTAGACTCAGCCATGCTCTGCTGGTTGCACCAAGAGTGGTTCCAGGTGTTCCTAATCCTAAATTGACTATATGGGGTATAGAAGGCTACATTACATTAATACACTACATTAATGAGGCAGTATAAGACATAATTACATATAACATATTGACATCACTCACATAAAATCTTACTTAGTCTTCTCTTTAGGGGACCTTTGCTCTTCCTGGTACTTGTCCATCTTTCTGGAGCTATTGACTTCCCCTGTAATTGCTCCTTCCTATTCCCCTATGATGACCTTCATTCCAGAGTGTTGTACTGAGGTATGGATGCCATCTCTTTTGACAGCAGTGGAGTAGTCACATGCCCAGATAGTCTCCCTTCCAGAAAGCTACTAACTCAGCACTTCCATAGTTTTTGACCCATACCTTATCTCCTGTCTGAAAGGACGGTGGATTGGGTAATGGACTCTGGAGGGTAGACTTAACTGAGGAGGACACAACCACATGAGTCTGCTGCAAAGCCTGCATGGATTGAAGCAATTGATGATTAGTAATTTCAATAGCTAGTTCCACTACTATGTGTGGGAGGATAGGAGGAGGCCTTCCAAAAAAAGAAAGAAAGAAAGGAAGAAAGAAAGAAATATGATGTCAAATGGAGTCCGTCTCTTACATAAGGAGTACAGGGAGGCCTAAGGAGGGCAATGAGAAGGAGCCCCACCCATCCTTCACCAGCCTCTAAGGTTAGTTTTGTTCAGGTATACTTTAGGGTCCACTTTATCCTCTTTACTGTCCTGAACTAAGGGGATGACATGCACTGTGCAATTTCCAATTGATTCACAGGACATCAGAAATACTTTCACTGCCCTTAGTTATAAAGAATGCCCATTAATCCGACATTATGGACAATGATAGGCCATACCTAGGCTTTATCACTCCTAAAAGTTTCTTAGCTATATTCTAAGAAGTTCTGGTGTGAAAGCACTCTACACATCTAAAAAAATGTATCTATAAAAACAAAATCCCAGTATCCTTATTGTGTAAATCTACCTCCCAGAATCTACCTGCTCCTGGCTCTTGTTTCCTAATCCCTGGGGTTGGCATTATACCTAGGGAAGTATTTTATTATTATTGTTGACAGTCTGGACATCTGGAAACAATTTCTCATATCATCTGGTCCATTTTGTGAAAAACAATCTTTCCCTCATTAGTCCATTAACCTGTTTTTTCCCATGTGAGTCTGTCCTTTCATGGAGTTAATGAGCTAAGTGTCTCTTAGTGCAATGCAATTTTCCTTTCATCAGTTTAAGCCAGACTTGAAGAGGACCATTCTTCTGTATCCGGCAGAGAAGCTGACTATAGAAGATACTGCCTTCTTCTGAGTGAATTGGCTTATCAGACATGAAGAGTTTGGGAAGGAAAGCAGTCATTTTACTGCTTAAAAGGACGTCTCTCTGGCTGTCAGCCATACTATTTACAATTGCCTCTATGAATCTACTTCATGTTGACCGGGACAGTGTATGATATCAACCAGTCTAGTGATTGAAATTATAACATAGAGGTCCAATGTCACCATCTTATTTTTGATTCCATTTTCCTCTGCTCCAAGGAGGCCATAGTTCATGCACATGTGGTGGCACAGGCATATCTACTGTCAACACATATATTTATAGTTTTTTCTTCTTCCCAACTTGAAAGACCCAGTGAATGCACCAAATTCTCCCTTCTCAGATGAAGTTTTTGGGGAAGTGCTCTGTGAAAACTATGTGATCCATAGCCATTTCACCTGCCACAAGATACCTTGTTCTTCCCTAGGTGAAGCTGCTACCACCAGAAAACATGAAAACATTACCAAGACTGATTAATTACATGGGGCATCTGTCAGGTCCAGCCACTGTTCCTGAAGAGCAGTGAAAACCTGGAAGCAGAAAGATTAGCAGTCATCTGTTCTGGCAATAACATGCCTGAACTCACAGCAGGTTTGTGGTGAATTTTGATTATTGACTTGTCCAACATCAAGGCCTGATAAAGGGTTAGAGGAGAGTTAGTCATCCATCTGTTTGGAGTCCTCCTCAAGAAAACCTCCACCTCATGTGGGGCCATAATCAAGAGACCTTACCCCAGAGTCAGCTTGTTTTCTTTCTTAGGAGCACTATGGTATTGATAGCCCTCATACATACTGGTCATCCTGCTGCTACTAGATTCAGTTTCTTAGAGAGGCAGATTACAGTATATTGCCATGGTCTTGGTTTTTTTGTTAGGACCTTAGCCATGCCTTTCCTCTCATCCACAAATAGGTGGAATTGCTTGGCATTGTCGGGTATGGCTGATGCTGAAGCCCAAAACAGAGGCTGATTTATCACTCAAAGGCCTACTCCTCTGTTGGAGAATATCCTAAGGCTTCCTCAGTACCCCAAGTGGAATATATAAAGCTTTGTCCAACTCAGTAAAACTGAGTATATAGAGCTAACAATATCCTGCAGCCTAAGGAACTCATAGTGTTGTCTTTGTGTCTCCAGAGTTGGGATCTGAGTATTTGCCTGAATTCTGGGATAAGAAAGAAATCTCTTCTCTTCCTGCAATTCATCCCTAGGTATGTTGTCTTAGGGTTGGATATCTGAACACTTTTGGCAGAGTCCTGATATCCCTATAGTTGCAGTTTTTCCAATAGCTGCTCTGTAGTGCAGGGACCGTCCTCATCAGATTCTGTTGTTAACTGGATTGCAGGAGAGTGACATTTTCAGTGTTGAATGTGAATGCTTGAAGTCTTTGTGGCAGGCTTTATCAAAGAAAGTTGGAAAATTTTTAAAACCAGGAATAAACAGTCTATTTCTATTGGCCATTGATCTCTTTTTCCATATCTATCAATTCAAGGCAAATATCAATTGCTTGATATAGCCAGAATAGTATTGATGATGTCATCTTTCAGACCTATCAGAGTGTAGACCTGGCTTTCATGGGGGCGGAGTTGAAAAGGGAGAAAATTCAAAATTGTATATGCATTAGGATCTGTTAGATGAATGTCCTGTGCCCTCGTATCTCCTCAGGGTCTTCAGTTGGTCTATAATAGCCTGTTCCTGGTTTTTGGACAGGCAGCAATGGAGTATTCCAAGGGATGCAGCAAGGGACCATGTGTCAATTTCAAACAGTCTGTTAATATGGGCTTGGATTCCATGTTTTGCTTCCCAAGTCGAGGATTTGTTTTACCTTGAGAGGAATAGCACTGCTTTTTCAGATCTACTTTGACAGGGTTTGGTGGCATGCTAGTCCTGGTGGGTTTCTTTCAGTGCAGAAAGAAGGAAATTTTTATTCTAAGACTTTTAATAATTCAGACCCTTAATCCAAGGAAAGTTGTTTAGTAGGATAAACTCCATTGTGACATGGTTAGCAGGATTTTATCTTAATTTAGAATTATTTAAATCTAATATAACCCCATTCTTTTCAACGTGTGTTTTTGGCCATAGTTTGTAGAGTTGATAACTTCCTTAAGAGGGTATGGACATGGAAACATAACCAGGAAATGGTGTGTTGTTGTCTCTTTTTGCAAATCTCCAGAGTTCTTGTGGTTGAGGTTCAGATCTGTGAACTGGTATCTCCTTATGTTATCATTTTTTTCATTTATTGGCTTGTCTGTCCATTTTAAAACTGAAAACGTTGTCCTCATGTCATCCAGAATGTTAACCAGAGCACTATGCTGTCTTTATAATCTTGGGATATGGGAATGGCAGAGCACAGACACAATCAGTCTCTCTGTAGCAGAACACAGATTCACAACTGTGTTCTCAGTTCCAGCATTCATTTTTCCAGTGGAACATTTCCCAGCAGAGTGTGCATCAGCTACATCTTGGGCATTTGGCTATCCAATGTCCTATCTCCTTCAATAGGCACATTGCTTTTCCCTTGGAATTGTTCTTTATGTCTGATTTTCTCATTCTTTGTCCTTCCCTTGGAATTCTCCAAAGCCAGGATCTTTCTGTTTGGTAAACTGCTACTATAATCTTAGCTAGTGTCCTAGTCTGTATGTTCTCTGTAGTATTTTTCTTATTGCATACCCAGGAAGCAATCTCAACTATATGACAATACTTTCCTGTTCTCTGGAGTATTTTCCTTTTTGCATACCCAGGAAGCAATCTCAACTATCTGATAATACTTTCCTACAAACCCTTTTATTTTATGGATTTACTTCCTAATTTCTATCTGACACTGAGTGAGAAACAAAAGCCATATTATCCTTCTGGTTTCCTGTGGCCTCCAGGTCAATTGGGGTGTAAGTCTGCAATGTCTCTAGGAGGCACTCCAGAAAAGCAAACGGTACTTATCTGAACCCTGAGTTTTCCTGCTAACCTTAGATAAATTTATTTGCTATCTGGGTATTGCCCAGAGAACCCCTAACAGAGTCTGGTGAAAGTGTTTGAGAGACACCCTACCTTCACCAGAACTCAGGTCCCAACCCAGCTGTTTGACAGGGAAAGCTTCCTTAATAACCACAGGGTCACTTATCCACTTCCTAGCATTTCCAATTGGTTATTTCTTGGTTTGCTGTTGAATTCTTTCCCTTGCCTCAGCTGTGAAGCAGCTGCTGACAGCATGCCCAAGTTTGTTTGTATTTTGTTAGGAGTAAGGTTTTTTCCTCCCACTGCCTGGTCTTGTCCCGCTGCCTCGCCAGCCCCAAATAACACACAGAGACACTGTATTTGATATAATTCTGTTGGCCCATTACTAGTTTCTTATTGGCTAGCTCTGTCTTAATTATTGACCATTCCTGACTCTCCATCTTGACTCTTCTTCACTACTTCCTCTTTCCTCCTTGTCTCCTAGTCCCACCTATCTTCCTTTCCTATTGGCCAACAGTGCTTTATTCATTAACCAGTATGAGAAATATATATACAGAATGTCATCTCCCATCATCTCCTCTTTTCTGTCTAAATAAAAAGAAGGGTTTTAACTTTAACATAGCAAAATATATAACACAACAGTTATCAAGTAAGAATTACAGTTAACAATATTTAGTCCATTAACATTTAGCAAGATTTAAAAAAACTATTCTATCATCTATCCTATATTTGTGAGTCTAAAGTCCTAAATGGAACTTATCTTTAAGCTTAACTAAGGAAAACTATAACTATAACTATCTGTCTTCAACTCCATCAAAGACCACAGAATGATAATATATAAACTCTAGAAATGACAGAGACAACTCACTGCCTGGTAAGTCACCCTAAGTTCTGTAATCTTCCATCTTCAGCCCATAGTCTGTCAGACTCTTCAGCAAAGAAACTTTAAACTTTAAACTGTCTTCTTGTATTGGCAGTCACTTTTCTCTGTGTACTGCAGACTGTCTGGAAGACTCTTCCATGAAGCAGGAACTCTGTAGCAATGTCCATCTTGAATCAGCAGTCACTTTTCTGTGGGTCCAGACAAGAGCAGTATCTTGTCCAAGTGGCTAGCTAGTCTTGCCATATTAGAGGCAAACTCCATAACGTGTTTCTTTAATGTCCATCCTTCTTTCTGAAGCAGGTGGTGTTGCCAGGAGCTGTTATGTCTCACTGTCAGGAAAACCCTAAACCATTTTAAATGCCGTATTCTGTAGGTCTTTGAAAGGTTTGAAGAATGCCTATTTATCTCAAATACATCTCTACATATCTAGAAAACCTAACACACCTAACTATAAGTTTTGACTATTATAGGTAACTATCTAAAATCTGTACTAAATTATACATTACATTTCTAAATGAGCTATATAAGCACAATACCTAAACAAGAGGAGAAATATACATATCACAAAATTGACCTTAAATTAGTATCAATAAATGAAAATCCATTCCAAAATAAAGTATTCATATCTATACCATAAACCCCTTTTTATCTCTAAAAATATTTTGGTTGTGATCATTAACCATTTATAACCAAGTCCATTTAAATGAAAACAAACATTTATAAACAATATTTGGGAATTTGGGCGTAGTTCTTTCCAAACTACTTCTTGCTGATAGGGGGCGCTGTCATGGGGATCCTAAGAAGATGCAGAAATCCTGGCTGTAGTCTGCAAGGCTGCTTTGTTCAAGCTGTTTTGAACGTTGGATCACCAGGAACGCTGTTTCAGGGAGTCTGGCTTGCTCAAACCACATTAATCTGGAAGGAATCCACAGCTTTTCATTTTCTGTGGAAACAAAAATAGAAATTCTTTTCCCCAGTATCTTGTCCTTAGACTTAAATTTTGAAGTCAAAGCATTTTTAAAATATATAAATTGAATTAATCCAGCAGTATTTCTTTTATCAGTTGTTATTTCCTCAGCAGTCAAACAATTTAAAGACAACAGAATAGCGTATAGTATCCACAGTTTTTTTGTGCTTTTCATCTTAACGTGGCTTTTTTAAAACTCTGTTTTTTTGTTTTTTTTTTTTTTTTACTTTCTATTTGTTTCATTTTTTGAGACAGGGTTTCTCTGTGTAACTTTTATCGGTCCTGGAATTTACTCTGCATACCAGGCTTACTTTGCAAAGACAGAGATCAATTTGCCTCTGTCTCCGGAGTGCTGGGATTAAAGGCATGTGTCACCATACCCAGTTCTTCTCTGTCTATTTAAAACCATTTTATTCCTTTTCTCTCCCAAGCCTACATATATTTTAGAACACACTGTAAACCTTTAGCGCTTTTTCTTAATGTGAATATGTCTTTACTGTAAATATCTTTTTGTGGCCACGAGTCTTTTATCTGGTAAACAACAACATTGCTAAAATGAAAGTCACAGCTGCATCAGCCACAGTTTATCAAAGATGATGGTGGTTACCTTTACCGCCAGCAGTGAGAGCTGTGCTTACCGCCTTGGTCTATGCTGCATCCAGCAGCATGCTGCCAGCTTGGAGATGTGGTCACTGACATTGCCAGCTCTCATATACACCAATAAATTATTAGCAGTGCTTTTTAAAAGCCATACAGTTTTTTGCCGCTTATGCTGTGTCAGGAATCCTCCCTTAAAGGAGCCACGCACATATCTGCTTGTCTCTCGCAAAGCAGAGTCCAACTAGAAAAATGCTGCTACCAAGAAACCTTGTTTGTCTCTTTTTTTTTTTTTTTTTTTTTTTCCTAAAACCCTTTTTTAAGCTTTCGTTAAGCTTAGCCATGTGGGTGCCATATGTAAGGAATAGGTTTTTCCGCCCGCCACTGGTCTTGTCCCGCCGCCTCACCAGCCCCAAATAATGCACCGAGACTCTGTATTTGATATAATGTTGTTGGCCAGGTACTAGTTTTTTATCGGCTAGCTCTGTCCTAAGTATCAACCCATTTCTGTTAAATATAAGTACTTCCATGTGCTCTAATCTTACTGGAGAATGAGGCAGGCATCTCATCTCCCCAGTCTCTCCATGTTGACTCCTCCCTTACTACTTCCTCTTTCCTCCTTGTCTCCTTAGTCCCTCCTATCTTCCTTTCCTATTGGCCAACAGTGCTTTATTCATTAACCAGTACGAGAAATATATTTACAGAATGACATCTCCCATCACCATTTCTTGTAGAGAAATCAAGCTTTGGGGGCTTTACTGAAAAATGGAAATTTGGGAGATATCCAGTTATACAGAACTCCAGTAGAAAAAGGAACATGTATCATATATGACTGGCAACATCCTCCTTTTTATCCTCTCTCATCCTCTCTCTTGTTGCTCCACATGAGAAGGCTTCTCTCAAGAGGACATTAATGGAGCAGGGTACACCCAATGGCTAAAAGTGAAGTCATCATTGTGTGTGTGTGTGTGTGAATTTTCACATGGGAAACAATCAAAATCAAGGATACCCAAAGGTTCATGTATTTGCTATCTTACTTTACACCTAATTAAAGTCTGGATGCTAAAGACAGTCAAAAGAAGAACCCAGGGTGGAAACCTCTTTGGAAAGGATCTTATTCTGCTGCTAATTCATCTAGACGTGAACTGAAAACTGCTGGTAATAGAACCCCCATAAAAACAAGTATTGTCTACCCAGATTCATTAGAACAGAAAGTACCAAATATTTTTTAGATGATCCTGACAGGTCCATTGAAACACCTGTGAGGCAGAAGGTTGAGGTGAAAGGTTAATTAGGAACATATGAAGTCAATAGGCTGAACCACCCCTTTCCAAAGGAGGCCAGAGTTTTGGGTGAACTGGGCCTCTGGTGGCTTCACAGATCCCAGGCATCCACACTGACCTTGGTGGTAAGAGGAGCCACAGACATCAACGCAAACCCTGACTCCTACAGGGCTATAGACTCAATCATGACCTCTGGCAGCAGTTCAGGCATGGATGTCATCATGACCCCCAGTAGCATCACAGGCTACTCATATCAACTTAGTCCCAACAGTGGCAATGGCAGTCTGACACCAAACCACAATTATCACCCTAGACCCCAGGCATCCTATGACCTTAGTGGCAACATGGGTCATAGACATCAACGGAGACTCCAGGTGTCGTGGGACCATGGACCTAGACATAGCCATAGGCAGCATGTGAGTGAATGGGGAATGTTATAGGGAGAAGAGGATGAAGACTGTAAGTATATGTTCACTGAAACAAAATTAAATCCTCAAAAGGAGAGAGTACCAGCTTAGCAAGGGATGTTTGACATCCAATTGTTGTCCCACTCTGTTGTTGAGCAAGACAGCAAGCAGCAGTCCTTCATAGTCTCTGGTTCAGCTCCTGCTTTCAGGGTCTGGATGTGGTTTCATTGTATGGTGGAATATCACCTGTGACCATAATAAGTGCTCTTCTTCTCCAGGTTCTTGTGGTCAGTGTATTATCACAGCAACAGAGAAACCAACTTGATTCTGTCATTAACACACAAAAAATAAATATTACACTATAAAGAAGAAGTTATGAATTGTTACAAAACATGGAATGGGTGTTTTTTCCATTCTCTCTCTCTCTCTCTCTCTCTCTCTCTCTCTCTCTCTCTACATATATATATATATATATATATATATATATATATATGATGAAAGTTAAGTTAAGCTATGTTTCCCTTGAGACAAGCACTGCTTAGATAGCTCTTTCCTTTCTCCTATACCTCTGAGCACTATGACAGTATGAACCATTGCAATTGAGTCAGAACAAATCTATACCCTGTGGCTTACATGAAGTGGTGCAGACATCTAATCCCAGCTTTCTGGGGAGGAGGTAAGAGTGTGACTGCTGTGGGGCCAGTCTGAGAAGCATATGAACTCTTTGTCCTAAAACTATGATTCTGATCTCCCACATCCAAAATCATGTTCCCTCTGTTGTGTGACTTCACAGAGGCTTTCAGTCACCAAGGAAGGAGTTTTCTTGGGATTTGTTACAATTTATCCATATATGTCCTACAGAAATGAACCATACTGACTATAGCATTCTAAATATTGTTGTTTTCAAGGAAACAAGTACTAAATGACAGTTGATGTATATAAAACTAATTCAAACATGGCATCATTGTCCCATGTTCATGGACATTAGATATTGTTGACAAAATACTAAACCTCATGGCTGAGAACCTATGAAATTTTAAGCCATATTCTAGATCAAATAATATATGTCAGAAATAAGACTGTCTACATATTTGTAGTTTTTATTAACTGAAAATAAATTTTAGTACATCCCCTATTTTTTGCAGAAGAAATTAGTTATTGACTGAAAAAGATACCTTACTGTTTTAAAAGCTGATAGAGTAAAATACAAATTTAAAAATAAGAATATATTGATATGAAAATTAAACTTTAACCAAAAGTGAGGACACTTAAAATTTCCTGGGTTTGGTATCAGGCAGACTCAGAAGTATTAATTCATTATTTCATTCTAGTACAGGACAGAGGCTGAGCATATATTGTTAATTTATATATCCACATTTAGTGTGAGCCTTTATGTGTGTGTGTGTGTGTGAGTCCTAGTGTAGTTATGTGTAGAGGAGATAGAACTGAATTCTAGTGAAAGATCATTGGAGACTTCTATGTGGGACCTATCTTGAGTTAGTGCCTCAGAGAGGGTTATGACAAAAGGGCAAATTATGCCCATTTCTGACTTCCCATCTATCACTGTGATTTTTTTCTTCTACACAATTGCCTGTTCCCTACAGTGAGGCCTTCCTCATAAGTTCCTCAGTAGAGGTTATTGCTTCAGCCTTTGGAACTGTGAGCTCAATAAATCTACCCAGCTTGAGGCATTTCATTATAGAAAGATAAAAATTAATACAATTGTGATTAGGATTATTCACAATTTCTATTTCTTCAAGTCAGGTTCTAAAAGTTATAACATTGTGAGAATTGTTCATTCTGTGTATTTTAAGTATATTTTATAATATCATATTCCCCTATAGTAAAAATATGGACTACTATTCATTGAATATGAAATATTTTTAATGTTTATTATGTAGTCTGTGGATATAGTTTAGTTGGTACACTGTTCACCCATCATGTATGAAATGCTGGCTGACACATGCTTACAACAAATATATTAATGTATCTAAGAAAAATAAACTGCATGGGAATGATATACAAACTCTGTGCCTTCAAGACATATTGTATGAACAAAGCCATCACAACAACAGATAGGTATAAAGATTGAAAATGTGGAAGGTAAGCTATGAGACAGATGAACAAAGGAACACAGAGGTGAACAAATATTGTTTGTTAAAGTAGACCAACATCAGAAGGCACCAGAAGACCAGATGAAAAGTCTGGATGGGTGCCTGAGAGAACAGCTGTTAGCATCTGTCTACAAAGCCAGTCTTGCCTGGCTAATGGGATTCTATCACACTTCCTCCTGGGAAGGGATCTTCTCTCTGTTGGAAGGCCTTTTTCTGTACTTGGGAAATATAGATTACCAAAACCCAAAGTTGCCATACTATGGACCTTGGAAATCTGTTTTATTACCCACAGAAAAATGGCAATAGAATGACAGAGTAACAACACAAATGATCAATAAGTCAGGGTTGATTCTTTTCCTTTTCTCCTTGGTGTATGTGGTCTTCAAATGTGATCCAGGATGGTTTCATACTCATAAAAGCCCAACTTAGCCTCCCAACTACTTAGCCTACCTAACTGCACCTCATCTTGATAGACTCCAAATCTCTGTAACAAAAACAACACAAATTACTCTTCAATCAGATGAATATTAGTGAGGAACACTGGGTTGTGTAATCATTTTAACAGAAGCATATGAAAAGTTAAATTTATAGTGAAATATTTTAAATATTTACCATTATGGTGACATTCATACCATGGAAAGGAAAAACTACAACCACAGGTTCTAACTGCTCCTTAGTTGACTTACATCTGTCTCAGTCAAAAGACCAATGATTTTTAAGGAGCAAAAACAACCTCTGAAAGGTATTGATGCCTGGGAACTGTGACTCAGTGCTCTTGTCTAGCATGAACATGAATACCACTTTTATGCCCAGTGTCATGAGACACTAAATCTATTTGGGAAAGAAAGAACTGAAATTCCAAAGAGACTTTAGAAAGAGAACAACAAGGGAAAATTTACCTACTGAACAAAGAGTTACTACAAGCAGGGCACTCACTGGGCCGCATGCCTGACATCCCAGCACACAGGAAGCAGAGTCAAAGGACTCAGCAGCCTGGTTACATCAGGCTATGTGGTCAGAGTTCTGGGCTAGCCTGGGTTACATGAGACTGTGTTTCAAAAGAAAAATAAAAGTATGATAATTGAGTCAATACAAGAATACATTAACAAATGAAACAAAAGAGTGGCCAGAAATAATCACTCATTTTGTGAAACTGAATTAAGATAAAGCAAGCAAGTGCATCAGCTTTAAAAGAGAGGCCTGACTTGATAGAGACTGCCCAATGGTTAAGAATGCATACTGACCTGAGTTCAGTTCCCAGCACCCAATATCAGGCAACCCACAACCACCAGTAACTTCAATACCAGAGTATTCAGGACCTTATGAACTCTTCAGGAACCAGCACTCATGTGTACATCCCATCAAAGACATACATGCATACATACATTTTTTTAAAGAAAAAGTAAAATACAAATTCCTCAAAAGAAAAGCCCACTGAAGAAATAAAGAAAAGAAATTTGTTTACATTTTAAAATGTATCCTATATCCACAATGTCAAAAATAAATCTCTGATGGGGTGGCTCACACCTTTAATGACAGCAAAGTGGTGGAGCCTTGTGAGTTTGAGACTAGTCTGGTCAACATAGTGAGTTCCAGAACAGCCACAGTAGCTTAGAGAGTCCCTGTCTCAACAACAACAGAGCCCTTCCATATCCAAAAAAGAAGAAGAAGTAAAGAACCTTTGGGAAAATAATAATAAAGATACATATCTCCATGGCTTTAGAGTAGCAGATGATTGCTTCAATACTATGATGATTACTTTTGGTTGTCACCTTGACTAGATCTGGAATGAACTATAATCCAGGATGGAGTGATGCATGTCTTGAGGCAAGAAGACAACATGACTTTGATCTGGATTTTGAGGCTGGAACATATAGGCCTTTAATCCAGGCCTTGAGGCTGAAAGGCACACTTTTAATCTGTTTCATAAATCTTTTACTAGAAGCCTGTATAAGGAAAATGGAAGAAGGTTGGGTTCCTGTAATCAGATAGTTCCTGTCACAACTGTTCAATGCAACCAACTCAGAGGCTGAATATGAGTTATGTATGCTCATTCAATAGCTCAGGCTTGTTACCAGCTAACTCTTACACTTAAATTAATCCATGTTTATTTTTATGCTTTTCCATGTGACTCATGGCTGATTGCCTCATATTTTAAACATCCTGCTTGCTGGGTGGCTGGCTTGCACCTCTCTGACTCAGCCCTCCTTCTTCCCAGAGTCCTCTCTGTCAGGCTGTCCCACCTATACTTCCTGGCCAGCTACTGGCTTGTCAGCTTTTTATTAACCAGAGACAGTAATACATATTCATAGTGTAGAAAAGGATTGTTCCACAGCAGGTTCCTTATTTGTTTGCCTGCCCTCACCTCATCAGCATATCCATTTCAGCAAGATACCCAGCCTCTTGGGATTGAGCACCTCCTGGATTCATGGATTTTGCATTCCTAACAAGTCACTGTTAAACTGCAGCCTGTAAGTCATTCCAATAAATTCCCATACATCATGTAACTCTAGAGTGCCTGAACTAATACACATACCAACATTAAGTAACTGAATTAGGTGTGTTGGTAGGCCTATGTTTTATGCCAAGTAGTGGAGAAGCAGAGGCAGAAAGATTGCTGTAATTTTGAGGCCAGCTTTGTATACATAACAAGTTTCAGAGCAGCAAGTTCTACATTGCAAAACCATCCCTCAACAACAACAAATTAAATAGTTGATACATTTGAACAAATCAAAATAATCCAGTTTACTAAGCAATACTATTTTCAAATGTCAAAACACAAGCTGTAAACTGAGACAATCAAGTCTGCAAATATAACAGACAACAGACTAAAATGAAGGCCCTAAAAATGAAAACTCACATGTCAGTGAGAGGCAAAGGCATCAGTTAGCACTTTAGCTATGAATACAAATTCCTATGAACATGTGAAAGATTTTCTTTCATTATCCATCAGAGAGTCATACAAATTAAGAGACAATACCATTTCACTCAGAAGATTGCCTCTCCAAAAATGTGTCTTCACGGCAACTGCCAGTCACACATTTGGCTCTCTCCTAGCTATGAGGTTTTCTAACTATGAGGGTGACTACATTTCCCAGCCTCCTT
Source organism: Phodopus roborovskii (assembly GCF_943737965.1). Taxonomy (NCBI): domain Eukaryota; kingdom Metazoa; phylum Chordata; class Mammalia; order Rodentia; family Cricetidae; genus Phodopus; species Phodopus roborovskii. The sequence continues at coordinate 4,234,871 of NW_026126487.1, read as the reverse complement.
TGCAGCATGAGACGCATCAGTTTTTTTTCTATTAAATTAAAAATAATCTCATTTTACATACTAATCCCAATTCCCTCTTTCTCCCATTCCCCCCACCGCCCCTCCCTATCCACTTCCCAGGTAGACTGAGGCCAATGGGGAGTTATCACAGTCTGTCACATCATTTGGGGCAGGACCTAGGCCCTTTCCCATGTACCTAGGCTGAGGGAGTATCCTTCCATAGGGAATGGGCTCCCAAAGCCCATCCATGTGCTAGGGATAAATACTGGTTCCACTGCCAGTGGCTCCATAGACTGCCCAGCCCCCCCTCCCCCTACTGACACCCATGTGCAGGAGGGCCTGGTTTGGTCCTTTTCTGGTTTCCCAGCTGTCAGACTTGGATCCATGAGCTCCCACTTGCTCACGTCAACTGTTTCTGTGGATTTCTCCAGTATGATTTTGACCCCTTTGCTCATCACTCCTCCCTCTCTACATCTGGGTTCCAGGAGTTTCTGCTCCATGCTCAATGCTTAGCTGTGACTCTCTGCTTCTGCTTCCATCAGCTACTAGGTAAATGCTCAATGATGGCATTTAAGCCAATCATCAATCTCATTTATAGGGGCAGGGCATTTAAGGTAGCCTTTCCACTATTGTTTAGATAACTTATTTGGGGGTAATCCTTGTGGACTCCTGCAGAGTCCTCTAGTGCCAGGCTTATTGTTAAGCCCATAATGGCTCCCTATATTAGGGTATCTTTCCTTGCCCTCTCTCTTCTTTCTCTAACTCAACCTTCCTGATCCTTCATGTTCTCCTCCCCATCTTGCCCCCCCTTTCCTCCATGCTCCCAGTTTGCTCAGGAGATCTTGTCCCTTTCCTCTTCTCCGGGTGTCCATGAATGTCTTTCTTGGTGTCCTCCTTCTTTCCTAGCTTCTCTGAGATTGTAGATTGTAGGCTGGTTATCCTTTGCTCTATGTCTAATATCCATTTATGAATGAGTATATACCATGTTTTTCTTTTTGTGTCAGGGTTACCTCACTTAGGATGGTTTCTTCTAGTTCCATCCATTTGCCTGTGAATTTCAAGATGCCATTGTTTTTTTTTTTTTTTTTTTTTCTGCTGAGTTTGTTTATAAACTAGGTAGCATGATAAAAGTAAGACAAAGTAGGTACATTGCCACATATGATGCTGCATACCTGTAGTGTCAGTACTTGGGAGGTGCAGGCAGGAGGATCAAAAGTTGAAAGTAATAAGAGCTACAGAAAGTTCCAAACTTGCCTGCCTCCAAGATGAACAACAGGAGGAGGAAAAGTAGAAGGAAGAGGATGAAAGAAGGAAAAAGTTCAAAAGAGAAAAAGACAAGGGTCTGACAGAAATATCTCCAAATCCAGAATCCAGGCTGAAGCAATGTGTCTCCTCTTGATCAACCCAGGAGGGAACAAAGCAAAGCAGATAGTTGGAGCTGGTGTTTGGCAGCCTGTAACATTATCTACATTTCACTGCCTTTCAGAGGGATATGATCTGTGCAAAACCATCTCCAGAACCCTTCCTCAATGTATTTGTAGCTAGGGAATTCAATCAGGAGAATGGGCTCACTGCAGTGGGTGCAATTAACAAGGGTTCCAACAAGAGGTTTACAGCCAGTGGACATGGCTTGGCTAAAATAAATCAGTTCAAAAATGTATCATTCTTCCCATGGCTCTTTTTTCTTAAAAATAAATAAATAAATAAAAAAGGTCCTTCCCTAAAGTTCTATTCAGAAGTTCTCTGTAAAATTTCTCCTCAGCTTCTCTATCAAAAAGCTCTCTTTAAGATTTCTTCTCAAAAGTTCTCACTAAAAAAAATCTCTTCAAAGATTGTCTTTAGATGTTCCCCTTAAAAATTCTCCTAGACCGCACAAGGTTTCCAGTTTATAGACAGACAGACAGAATTAGCAGTTCTCTGACAACAGCAAGGATACTAGGCATGCATATCTCTCAAGGCTAGGAAGGCAGATAAGAACTTGACAAAAGTGTGGACCTGACTTGTAAAATGTGCAGGCTAATTTAAGAGGTGGGGAAGTGTTAAATGGCTATGGTTTCCAAGATTGGAAAAGAGGAATTAGCATGTAAAACTTCAGTTGTATGGTTAGTTAAACTAGAAGTTTGTGATTGTTAAATGTAGAAAAAGAGAAGGGGAAGAGCACTATAGTTTTGTGCTTTAATTTGCATGGCAGCTGGGAAAGGCATCACGGTAGCCATGACAACCAGCCTAAACTGGGGAAGGAAAACTGGTGGCATTTGATCCACATTAGTGTTTTTGCCAAATGTTACTAATTGAAAGGGACTTTTCAGCACTATATAGAAGGGGAAAGCTAAGGCTATGTAGTGTGAGATCCAGAGGCTGCTGGTTCCAGCCTCAGGATAAGCAGTGAGCTCTTACCACTGATGCCCAGGTGAGAGAATTTCCTTTCTCTGGGCCCTTTTTGAGAATATAAAGCATCAGGTATATTTTCTCCATCAGAAGTTAATTCTAGAGGGTTGACACATAGAATATTAATTGCTACTCCTGTAATAAAAGAGGAAGGCTCTCAGCAGCCATTATCTTCACACACACACACACACACACACACACACACACACACACACACACAAATGGGAAGCAAAGTATATGTGCATAGTCACAACACTGTTCTGGTTTATATTGAAAGCCACTTGTGTGACGCTGCTCTCTGAGCACTGTGGTCCCTTGAAATGATCTTGACAAGGACAAAAAATAAATAAATAAAAACTTCACTGGTGGTAATTTAATGACTTGAGGGTTTTATTCATTTTTTATTCAACTGAGTCTTGGATTGTGTAAATTCTCAGTGTAGGAGTATTCTGCCCTCATCTACTTTATGAGGAACCCATAAACACCATCACTCATCAAAGAAGATAGTGTCCAAGATAGTATAGTTAATTATACAATTATATACCTGTCACAAGGACCCCCTACATCATATAAATAAATGGGTTTGTCAACCCAGTTTACTAACTGTAAACTTTTTTTTTTTTTTTTTTTTTTTTTTTGGTTTTTCAAGACATGGTTTCTCTGTATAACTTTGGAGCCTGTCCTGGAACTCACTGTGTAGACCAGACTGGTTTCCAATTCACAGAGATCCACCTATCTCTGCCTACTGAGTACTAAGATTAAAGGCCTGTGCCACCATCACCTGGCTACTTTTATCTGTTAATTGAAACAGTTTCCCTTTTCCATTCTAGGTTATGTGGAAACAGTAAAGCAGATTACATGAATATAGTAGGAGCACAAGCAATTTTTAACTACCTTCTTTTGCCCATGGCATAACATGGAGTCATATCATATTAAACTGGCCTTCCCTTCATTCTGTATGGTACTGAAATGTAGTACTTTGTACAGCACAGGTAGCAAAGTGGCCAAGGAAAAACAGATTTTCCACATCCTTCCTGTACATGTCTCATGGAGAGGAAAGTGGGAGTTAGTCTGGGGTTCCCTTCCTAGGAGATGCTGCAGAGAACAGCTGTCCATTCTGAACAAAAAATGTGTGATACATAAACCAATATGTATTACTAATGTCACCACATAGAACACATCTCTTATTGCTTCCTCATAGATAAGAATAAACACACCCCAGAGGTAAACATGAGTCCTATACAACTGGAATCATGGAATTAAATGCAATTAAGGCCTCACACATGAAATTATGTATCATAACCAGAGACGAATGGAAACCCAGGTTGTTTTGTTCTCAAAAACTTTTCAAACAGTCAAAAAGATAAAAATCTGAGATCTTGAGTTACTCTGTCACAGCAAATTACTGTCACAGGAATTATGAGGTAAATGCAGTTGTTATCAGGGAAATGAGATGTAGCAAGAAAGAACACTATCCCCAGACTGTTGGGCTCTAAGTTGGAAGCTAAAAAGAAAACAAACAAATACCCATCATGGAAATGTTTCAGAATCAATCATTCCCCTTGCCAACCATCCCAGAGTTCACTCAGATGACTTTATTCATTGGGAACAGACCTAATGAGCCAGGTTTTTCCTTCAGTGGTCTTTTGTTTAGAAGCAGAACAAGTAGCTAGCCTGAATTTAAGGAGTAGGTTATTCAAAAATCACAAATCCAAATCCTGTCCTTGTGCCCTCCAAGGATACTACTGCACAATGCTCTGAGAGGCTACAGGTAGTCCAGAACTCATCATGTCCCAATCACTCCTTCATAAAACATCTGCTTCATAGGACCACTGACTTTATGCACTGTAAACCATTATTTCTCTTTCTAGGTTTTACACAGGAGCAAAAATGAATGTGTGAGTGTACCTTGTCAGAGAATGGCCTCACTGAATTAAAATACCCAACTCCTATGTTTCCATATGAATAGAGAGGTCCTGGTTCCTTACACACTGTCTTAGTTAGGGTTTCTATTGTTGAGATGAAACACCATGATATAAAAACAAGTTGGGGAAGAAAGGGTTTATTGGCCTTACACTTGCATATTTCCATTCTTCATGACAGTCAGGACGGGAACACAAACAGGCCAGGAACCTGGAGGCAGCATCTGATACAGAGGCCATGGAAGGGTGCTGCTTGCTGGCTGTCTCCCATGGCTTGTACAGACTGCACTCTTATAAAAACCAGGAAGCAGCCCAGGGATGGAACCACCCATAATGGGCTGGGTCCTGCCCCATGGATCATGCCTTGCAGCTGGATCTTATGGAGGACTCTTCCCCATTGAGGTTCCCTCTTCACATAATTCTGCTGCATGTGTCAAGTTGATACAAGTTGATACTAGCCAGCTATGTCTTTACCATAGGCTATGGTCTTTACTGAGGATGCTGGATAAAGTCTGGTCTCAGAACTGGGCAGGGCAGGGCAGGGCAGGGCAGGGCAGGGTCACTGAATTCCTAAACCTAAGAATTGGGTTGGACAGTGAAGCGATTAATTGTCCCAATTAGTCCCAATGTTGGAGACAGAGCTCCTGCCTTGGGAAGCCACCTGGTATCCTGGCCCATTGGATGTGAGCAGATTAGGAAAGGCTTGGAGGAGACTCTGGGGACTCATTCAGGAGCCCAGCCTTTCCCTGGTCACCTCCAGCCAATGCAGACACCAAGTTCCACACTGAACTTCAGGGACACAAAACAAGCAGGCATAGGAAGGAGCAAGTCAGCTGCTCCCATCCTTACCTTTACCTTCGTTTTCATGTTTGGCTTTGATCTCTTGTGATATTTGAATCTGTTTCTGGTGGACATTCTCTGGCTTGTCTGTGCATGCTTTCAAAGGGCAAATTCTGTCAGCAGTCAGCATCAAGTCTCCTTGGAGAGCCTGTGTCTGTACTCTGTCTGGACCAGAAGGCAGAAGCATTGGTCTCTGGAGACACAGGGGGGATCTAGAAAAGTGGTAAGAGGGAGATTAGCAAATGAGAGTCAAGCCCTAGCCCCAAGATCTGTCTAGAACTACTTTGGAAATCCCCGGACAGCTTCCTCTACAATGTTGGGATGGACACAGGATCGTGCCAGAGCTGCACACCACTGTCAACACCCACTCAAAGATCGCACCCAGTCAGCATCCATTGCGTCCCATCCTGATTATTCCCTGACTGGGATCTTCAGGTGCAGCAAATGTCCGTTAGTCCAGAGGGATGTCAGTTAAGCCACGTATCCCATTGGAGAGACTTGAAGTACGTCATCGGGTGCCCTCTGACGTGCCTGGTTCAGCCTAGTCAGATTTCTCTTCCTAAGAGATAGCACTGCAGGATTTCCCTGCTGTCATGACTGGGCACCTAAACTCTTTCTCAGCCTCCAAATGGCCGCTGCTACCTCCTGTCAATCACAAGGACAAGCACACTAGGACCTTTGTCCCAGCCCTTAGGGGCTCAGTGCTGGGTATACCCACAGCCAAAGTGGCTTGAGGCGGATGGTTACAACTGTCAATAGGGAATTAGGAAAGGCGTAACCCTGTGTGTGGAAGAGCTAGAGCTCGCTCGCTGAATGCTTCTTTGAGCTGCCCCTGGTCCCAGCTCTTGGCTCCTCCTGGATTATGGAACCCCTTTGGGGACCAACAGGAGAGGGAAACTGCTCTCCCAGCGATAGTGTCCTGGGCTACACCCCCTGCTCCATGCTCTTCTTGAGCTCCATAAGGAGGCCTTCATCAGGTGACCCTCTGAATCTGCTGGCAGACCTCCTTGCCACCTTATGTGTGGGCTGTGGTCAGGCTCTTTTCCAATCCAGAGTCGAGTATCATCCTGATCTCCTCCAAGATGCTGGATCCCCGGAGGGAAAGTAAGCATTGCATTGAGGAGAACCTGCCTGTAAAAATCAAAGGAGGAAGAAGCTCTACAGTTGAGGCAGGAAAGCAAACTCTGGAACACTATCAAGCTCTCTATGCTACACCCAGCCTGGTACTAGATTACAGGGAAAGGATACTATAAGTCAGTCACTTTAGGATGTTGCTAGCTTTCTCCAAGCTTTGTTGGCATGTTAGGGACCTTTCCTGACTCCTCTCAAATAATTTTTCCAGTGTTGTAGTCCTGATTTATCAAAGAGACATGAAAGGCCATATCTCATGCCAAAGTAGTGACACTGCAAGACCTGAAGACGGCAAAGACTTTTAACTCTGAGCATTCATTCCCACATTCAGTGATGAATATTAGTTCTTGGTTGGTGCTGAACAATCACAAGGGGAGAGTGAGGGAATCGCATTAGGAAACTGTCCTAAAGGATCTCACATAAACTACCTAACTAAGTTGTTACAGGTAGGGTGATAATTCTGCATGGGAAATAAGCTCATTCAAGTAGAGGGTTTGAGAGGAGGGAAGGAAAACTGGACTACATGCATGAGGCAGTTTGGTGATTACTAAATCACAGAAGAATAGTTCTTCAACAATTGATTGTTAGTTTACAGTGATGGATAATTAGCATATGGCATCATAGGTGCAAGACTATCCTTGAGCCACACCCCAATGCCTGTGTATAAGTGTTGAGTAGTAAGTGCTTGGGGATCTTCCTAAGAAGGAAAAGATGCATTCCAGAGAAAAATGTTTTAGTCTGGATAACTGTAAATAGGGTTTCCAAAGATCCACTCAAATATTAGGTATGATAAAAAGTGAAAAGTACTTCAAAATTTTAAACACATGCAGTTTTCATACATATGCAACAGATTGGTGTTCTTGTAAATGGCACATTGCATCAATTTAACTTTTAGCAATGTTCATTGTCTAACAGAATTGAATATCGGAGGAAGGTTCTTCTAATTTGGAGTTTATTCTTTCTTTTTCTTTCTTTTTCTTTTTCTTTTTTCTTTTCTTTTCTTTTTTTTTTTTTTTTTTTTTTTTTGTACCTGAGCAAAGCAAGGTAGCAGAAGAGACTGAACCACTAGAAATGAATGAATTGTCTCATCCTAGAATTGAGCCCCAGACAGAGAGCTCAGTGGTGAGTCCTAGCCCTACTGCCTATTCCGTATAGAAAACATTACCATCATACCTCCCTAATCTTCAGTGTTAGTTCCTGGATCCCTGAAATAGGGCAGTCTCTTACTAATATAATTCTTTAAAATTAATTAGCAGAAGGGACTCTGGTTTAGGCATTTCTCAAGTTAGTCTTCTATTGTTAGGAAGGTGAACAGGACCAAGGCAATGTATAAAAGAAAGCACTTAACTGGAGATTTGCATATCCTGATAGCTAGGTGGGCACAGGGCTGGAGCAACAGCTGAGAGATTACATGTTGAGACAACAGCCAAGTGACAAACAAATGAGAAGACTAAGCATTCACAAGGAAGAGCTTCTGGGTACCATTGTCATTCAAACCACCTCAGGCAGGCCTACAGTTCAAGCTTTGTAGAGGCAGTTGAAAGGTTTTGCAAACCACAAGTGCATATTATCTTCATCATAGTCTGTTCTGATTGGCTGGTCTGTTATTGTTCTTGTTTCACAGCATCTTCCCACATGGCAAAGCTACTCTCAAACTCATGCAGATATGTTTATCTCCACTAGAACAGCCACATGTAATCAACTTTAATAGGAAACATCTTAGAAATCAGAGACAATATCTTACCCACTTTTTATTTCACCACAGTATCTGTATTATAAACTTATCTTGCTGTTGTGATAAGGTATCCTGAGAAATGCAAGAAGAGAGATAAAGGTTTTATTCTGACTTCCAGTTAGTGGGGCAGTATTCCTCTTGGGGTCCTCCTCTTTACTTAGCTCCTCTGGGGTTGTGGATTTTAGCCTGGTTGTCCTTTGCTTTACATCTAATATCCTCTTATGTGTGAGTATATAGTGTGTTTGACTTTCTGGGTCTGGGTTACCTCACTCAGTATGTTTTTTTTTTTTTTTTCTAATTTCATCCACTTGCCTGAAATTTTCAAGATGTCCTTGTTTATTTATTTTTTTTACTACTAAGTAATAGTTCATTGTATAAATGTACCATATTTTCTTTATCTATTCTTTGGTTGAGGGGCATCTTGGATATTTCCAGTTTCTGGATATTATGAGTAATGCTGCTATGAACACAGTTGAGCAAATGTCCTGTGGTATGAGTGTGCATCCTCTGGGTGTATGCTCAAGAGTGGTATTGCTGGGTCTTTAGGTAGACTAATTCACAATTTTCTGAGAAACTGCCATACTAATATCCAAAGTAGGTGCTATCCCATTTATTAATTGTTGATCATATGTCTATACTATAGATGTCCTGTTGAGGAAGTGATCTCCTATGCTAGTCTGTTCAAAGATATTTCTGACTTTCTCTTCTGTTTGATTCATTGTATTTGGTTTTATGATGAGGTTTTTTTATCCACTTGAACTTAACTTTCTGCAAGGTGATAGATATGTATCTATTCACATTCTTCTACATGCTGACAATCAGTTATACCAGCACAATTTGCTGAGATTCTTTCTTTTTTCCATTGTATAATTTTGGCTTCTTTCTATAAAATCAGGTGATCTTAGGTATGTGGATTTACATCTGGGTCTTTGATTCAATTTCATTCGTTGATCCAGCTATCTGTTTTTATGCCAACGCCATGAGGTTTTTATTTCTATAGCTCTCTAATAGAGCTTGAAATTAGGAATGGTGATACCCCCTGGAAGTTCTTTTATTGTACATGATTATTTTAGCTATCCTGTGTTTTCTGTTTTTCATTATGAAGTTAAGTATTGTTCTTTGAAAGTTTGTAAAGAATTTTGTTGGGCTTTTAATGGGGATAGCATTGAAATTGTGGATTGTTTTTGGTATGATAAACATTTTTTTACTCTATAAATCCATTAGCATGGGAAATATTACTGATATCTTTTTCAATTTCTTTCTTCAAAGATTTTTCTTAGTTCTTTCACTTGCTTGGTTGGAGTTACACCAAGATATTTCATAAAATTTGAAATATCAGGAAGTGTGTTAGTTTTCTGACTTCTTTCTCAGCTCATTTATGATTTGCATGTAGGAGGGCTTCTGATTTTTGTGAATTAATTTTGTATCCAATCACTTCACTAGTAGTATTTATCAGCTGTAGAAATTTCCTGGGAGAATTTTTTGGGTCTCTTATATGTCTCATATCATCTGCAAATAGCAATACTTTGACTGCTTCTTTCAGATTTGTATCTCCTTGATCTCCTTCAATTGTCTTATTTATTACTCTATCTAAAACTTTGAGTACTATATTGAATAGGTATGTAAAAATTGGAAAACCTTGTCCTGTTCCTGATTTTAGTTGAATTGCTTTGAGTTTCTATTCATTTTATTTCATGTTAGCATTCAGCTTTCAGTATATTGCTTTTATAAAGTTTAGGAATATCCCTTGTTTCCCTGATCTCTCCAAGACTTATACCATGAAGGTATATTGGATTTTATCAAAGGCTTTTCCAGCATTTAATGCGATGTTCTTGTGATTTTTTTCTTTCAATTTGTTTATATTATGTATTGCATTGAGAGATTTTTGTATGTTGAACTATCCTTGCATCTCTAGAATAAAGCCAACTTGATTACGGTGGATGATCTTTTTGATCTGTTCTTGGATTTGGTATGCCAACTTCATTGTTGTGAATCATAAAAATTACTTCAGACTAAATTAAAGTTGTTTGTAGAAGGTAAGAAGGATCTATGTCTTTTCTCTGTCAAAGAAAAACTCAGAAGCTGACTAAACCAGAAAGATGCATCTTATTTCATAGCATTTTGCAGTGAGCTCACATTCCTGATGTGTATGGAGATTTCAAGACTGAGATAAGCTCTTAGAGACACTGTGGTAGCAGTGAGTCCCTGTCTATAGTTACTGATTTTAATTCACACTCAGTTCCCAGGAACAACTTCTATTCTCATCATGATAGTATGCAAAGATGTAAGTTGACATATGGGCCTCACCAAAGTAAGTTTTTCATTCTCCATGGTTACCAAAAAGGAGGTCAGGGGTTATCTCACCAAATGTTCACATTTTCAAAGGGCTAAATAGTTTCAAACAAATTTTCTCTCAAGTCCCTGAGAAAATAGTGTTGCTGATGAAACTGTATCTCACAGGATAGAGAAAAGATTAGCAATCACAAGAGATAGCCCAAGGGTCAGTTGGCCTATCACTAAGTTCAGACTAGAGGTAGAGTAACTCAAGTTGAGTTTCCTGAGCTTTCCAAGGGAGGCACTGAAGAGAGACTAGTGTCATGATGGGCACCACAATATTTTCAAATGTTGAGTGTTTTGCTTTTCTGACACATGGGCTGCTATTTTCTGTAGGGCACTGTATGTTCTGGTTCTGATAAAATAAAGAAAAGGTTACTAACAAGCAAATCTCATGAGCTATGTCTTCTTTATCCACTTTCCCAGAAATACTTTTCTCTGATTACTTCCTGGTCCATTTTAGTACATTTGTGAGAGACTGATTCCAGCTGCCATTGAGAAGTATTTATCAGGGACAGACGATCCTATCAGAAAGAAAGACCTTCTCCTGGACTTAATGAGGGATGTGATGTTTGGTGCCCCATCTGTGACTGGGTCTCATGGCCACAGAAGTTGAGTCTTGGGTGTTGTATGGGAAGAGGATACAGGCTCACCAGCTAGGCCTCTGACACACCCACCTCTGGAAATGGTCAGATATGAAATCTGCCCAGGGTCAGGCCTCAAAAGCTGGTTCCCTATGACCTGCAATCTTTAGTTTCACTTGTGCCAGTAGGAGTCTATGAGAAAAGTGCTCACAAGCAGTTTAATCTAGGAGATAGAAAACCATAGAGGGGTGAAGTAACATTTAGAAAGGAGAGGCCAATCTACTGAACTGCCTAACATGTGACCACCATAGATATTTGCAGCTTAGGGTTTTTCTTAGGGCTTTTCTCAGCAGAAAAAGAGCTTTATATACTCACTCATTGGCTGAGTGTTCTTCCACAGGAATTGATAGGTTTATGACATATTTGCCTGTTGCAAACATGAGCACAGTTGTTTCTAGTGACCAGAAAAGGGCTTAAGAAAGTCCTGTTGATGTTTTATGTGGTCATCAGGCTGGTCTTCACAGAAACATAGGCAATTAGTAAGAAGGTATGATTATTACTTATCTCACTCCTTAACAAAAATATAAGACATCAACAGTTCAGGGAACGAAGGTTTACTTTTGTTCAGAGCCTCAGAATTTTCAGCCTGTGATTCTGGGAGAGTTTGAATAGCTCACATCATGGGACCAGATAAATATGGAAGCTGTGTGGAGCAGCAGACATGGTCCCCGGTCTTATGAGTATGGCCCCAGTGACCTTTCCCCATCATGTTTTTCCACCCAGTGGTGTTTTAGAACTTTGAATAAATCAACAGAAAAAAATATTAGCCATAATGATCAATGTGTCCCCGGAAATACTTCCATAAACACAAAGTGCAATGAACTAGATTTCTAAGCATTTCTTAATGTATCCAAGTTGCTGGGACCAACTATCAAAGGTACCAGTTGTATCTGCCAAAACTTCTCCTCTTAGAGGTTAAGATGATTTTCCAGCATTATTTTCTGAAGTTGCAATTACCTGTGAGAATCTGCAGGGATGAAGAAAGTATGGAGATTATAGTACACTGAAATATTTTTGAAAGAGAGAAACTTCCTATCATTTCTTAAATTGTGAATTGATAAGCTGCCTTTGCCCATTTAGGGTGCATATATTTTACTGTTGATTATGCAATGTTTAATAATTATATCAACTGATTAACACACATTTCTTTACATACTTATTGTTTTCTACAGTGAGAAGAGTTGAGATTTCCTCTCAGTTATATTTAAATGTATAATTTTATCATTCATATATATTAGTGTGGGTTGGGAGACTAAAAAGAGAAATAATTGATTCTTGCCTGATATTTTTATTCCTCTTTTCCTTCATCTTCCTCATTTGTTGACCTACATTCTCTTAACCTGAAGTTTTGTCTGTATTAATGTGAGTAAATCCACATTACACAAGGAGTAGCAACACATGGCATTTATCTTTCTATGATCAACTGTTTAGCATGGTGTGATGTTCTCTGATTCACTCCACACTGTAAAAGTAACAGTTTCCTTAAGGATGAAGACAACTCCAACTCTCTACACATCTGTATTTCCATTTCCTCTGATTTTGATGGACAGAGTTGATGCCGCTTGATTGTAGTGCATGACCTACAATGAACATAGTGTACAGACATCTCAGAAAACTCTTCCCAAACATTTGAAGCCAACACCCAACAGTGACATATATGGGCCATGTTGCGGCTTTGCTCTCAGTCTCTTAAGACTCCCACATCACTGTGCATTCACAACAGTATTTAAAGGATTCCATTTTCTACAATTTTCTATTTTTGCTTCTCAATGAAATCTATTTGTATCATGAGAAAAGAGTTTCATCATAATTTTAATTTGGATATTTACTAATATCCAGTATGATAAAAACTTTTCATTTATCTATTGTCCTTTTTCATTAGAATTTTTAATGTCTTAAATTGAAAAGGAGCACATTACTTTCTCCCTCTCTTGTTTCCCTCCATCCCCTCCCAGATACTCTGTCTTGAACCACCTATGAACTTGAAAGCTAGCAGCATCATAAGATGTGCATAAATGTGCATAAGTAGCACTCATATGTCAATGGTAACCAATAACTGTTTAATGGTATTTAACTCTCACTCGACAGGAGTGAACTCATACCTCGTACTGGGAACCAGTGATGTCATGGACCTTAGAAAAGAATCTACTATCTATTTTCATATATATGTCTTCTATTGCAAAATACTACTTCAGGCGTCTGGCCTCTTTTGTTCATTTTGAATTTACTTATTTGTTAATTGCTGATTGTTTAATTGCTCATACAGTTTTTGAGTAGACATATGCCATATAGAAAGATCCAAATAGCTTTCTCTTCCAATGGCTGTCTCCACACACTGCTAATGGTTTCTTTGCTATGAAGAATTGTTTGGTTTAATATTATCCCATGTGTCTGTTTCACTTGTTATTCGTAGTGTTGGTGCTAAATCTAAGCAACTCTTTTCTGTGGCAAGAATTTCTGGTTTTCCTTTATGATTTTTACTTGTGAGTGGAGGTTTCTGAAATCATATTGGTCCCTCCATTTTAGTTTAATTTGTGAATGTGGAAAACTGGTTTTCTCAACATTATTGACTGAAGAGAATGCTTCATCTTATTGTATATTCTTGACACCTTTGTAAAACAGTAACCAGTACCTGTCTGTGTTCGGCTCTTCATTATATCTCATTGTTCAATGTATGCACATGGGTAAATAAACTACCACAATGTTTAATAACTGTAGATATAGAACAGAGTTTAAAATAGGGCAGTATGATAGCTCCAGCTTTGTTCTTACTCATAATAATCTTGGTGACAAAATTTTAAATGTTTTTCCTCTTTCTATGCAGACAAATGGCATTGGAATTTGAGCTGATAGTTTTTTAAACCAATAGATCGCTGGGAATACTATTGACATTTTAAATTTGATTCTTTCACTCCACAATCAGGAGATGATTTATTGCTTTAATCATTTTCGTGTTCATTTTCTTTAACCTATGTGCTATAGTTTTAAGCATTCACTGGTAGTACCACCTGGATTAGATTTAATTTTGTATTTGACTGTCATCATTGTGTAGGTTTCTCGAGGTCTCTATAGCTTGTTCAAGATGCCTGTTCCAGACATACAGAGTCCAGCTGGCTGACTGACAACCCTTCAGTTCAAGAGAAATTCTAACAGCAGCTAATGGTGAGGTAGAATGGTCCACCAATCTCCATTTTTGCTAAGTTACAGAAAATTAGCCTCAGGAAAAGTGCATACAAAAGAACTAAACAAAATATATCCTTAGCAGGAACAGTAATCTTAAAGATTTTAACGATTTACCACTTGCCCAGGAGTCGAGGGAGTACTGGGTCCCCTTATCTGCCTCTGTTCCTTGTCTGTTATCTTATTCCTGTGCACATACTTGATTGCAGTAGTTTCACATGACAGGTTCAGGCTCTGTGATCTCCATTGTAGTGTTTTCTCTTTCACATCTGGTTGTGAGTTTTTAAATTGATTCAGATCTTCCCTGTTTTGAAACTAGTAGGTTTATCAATTTTTTTCTTCACTCTTTCTGAAAAAAAAAATACCAACTCAGTTTTTTTCAGCTTTCTTATTTTTTAAATAAACATCTGACTTTACCTTTGTGACTTCATTCTTTCTTTGAACTTCGGTGTGTACTCTTAGGTTGTTTGAAACTTTTCCTCTCTTAATGCAGGCATTTATTGCTATCAGCTTTACTTATAGTTGTCCTCACTATGACCCATATGTGTTGGCATGCTGCACTGTTTTCCTAATTAAATTGTTCAGTTTTCTTGCGTGTATATAATGCATTCGGATCAGTCTCAGTCCCTGACCTTTTATCTCCCTCTGCCTCCTGTCAATCCCCCTTTGCCATATTCATTCTTTTTTGTTTTGCATTGTGAGCCACTGAGTTTACTTGAAGGCACCTGTGTGACCATGGGTGTGGAACTAGGCAATGGAGCCTGGTGGGCTCACCTGAGAGCAAACATCAGACGATAATGACACCCACCCTTTCCTCAAAACTTCATCAGTAGCCAATGGTCCATCAGGGAAAAGGCCTCATGAACCCTTCCCTTCCAGGATTGGGTGTCCTTTGAAGTCCTAGGACAGGCAGGTGCAGCTACTGTGAGTGCACAATTACAATGGCTGTGACATTCCCAGAAGATAGGATTTCACCGCCATTCTCCCTGTATCTGGGCTCTTGAATGCTTTTTGCCACCTCTTATACTATGTTCCCTGAAGTTAGAGGGAAAAGTACTTTATTCCTATTTGTTTCAATGTATTATCAATTTGAATTTCTTCTTTGGGATATCTTTGTTCAGGAGCATGTTCCTTAGCCCTTGAATTTGAATTTTCCAACATTACTCTTTGGGGGGGGGGGCTTTATTTAATTTTTTTACATTCCAATCCCAGTTCCACCTCCCTCCTCCCATGCCCCCCCACATCTCCCTCCTCCCATCTGCTCCACGAAGAGGGTAAGGCCTCCCATAGGAACTCTAAGTTGTAGGGACTTTTAGGGTCATTAGTGGTTTAAGCTGATGTCTCCACCTCTTATTTCTTTTTTCTTTTTTTATTTTACATATCAATCCCAGTTCCCCCTCCCTCTCTCTCTCCCTTCCATGGCTCCCCTGACCATCCTCCCATCCCATTGCCCCACCTACTCCACAAGGAGGGTAAAGTCTTCCAGGAGGGATCATCAAAATCTGTCAAGTCATTTGAAGTAGGGACTAGGCCCTCCCTCCTATCTCTAGGGGGAATGGGCTCCCAAAGTCCTTTTGTGCAGCAGGGATACATCCTGGTTCCACTGTCAGAGGTCCCTTAGACTCCCCAGGCCTTCTAACTGAGACCCATGTTCAGGGAGTCTCACGGTCCAATGCTGGTTTCCCAGCTATCAGTCTGGGGGTCCATTAGCTCCCCCTTGTTCAGGTCAGCTCTCTCTATGTGTTTCTGTAGCCTGGTCTTGTCCTTCCTCTCTGTATCTGGATTCCAATTTGGCTCAGTATTTTGTTGTGGGTGTCTGCTTCTGTTTCCATCAGCTATTGGATGAGGGCTCTATGATGCTGGATAAGTTAGTCATCAATCTCATTATCAGGGAAGGGCATTTATGGTAGCCTTTCCACTGTTGCTCAAATTGTTAGTTGGGGACAGTCTAGGTCTCTGGACATTTCTCTAGAGTCAGTTTTCTCTTCAAAACTATAATGGCTCCCTCTTTTATGGAATCTCTATCTATCTATCTATCTATCTATCTATCTATCTATCTATCTATCTATCTATCTCTTTTCTTCTTATCTATTCCTTCCCTGACTCAATCTTTCTGGTCTCACATGTTCTCCTCTCCTCTATTTCTCTTTCTCCTGACTCCCTCTCCACTTACTGCCCCCCCACTCCCAATATGCTCAGAATCTCATTCCTTTCCCCTTCTGTGAGGGACCTTGTTGAGACTCGTAGGTTCTTCCTTGTACCCTAGTTTCTCTGGTGGTGTAAATTATAGGCTGGTTATTCTTTGTTCTATGTTTAAAATCCATATATGAGTGAATACATACCATGTTCCTCTTTTTTGTGACTGGGTTACCTCATTCAGGATGGTTTCTTCAAGTTCCATCCATTTGCCTGTGAATTTCAAAGTTCCATTGTTTCTTTTCTGCAGAATACTATTCCATTGTATAAATGTGACACATCTTCTTTATCCATTCTTCAGTTGAAGGGCATCTAGGTCGCTTTCAGGTCCTTGCTATTACAAATAATGCTGCTACGAACATAGTTGAACAGATGTCTTTGTTGCATGATCATTTGGGTATATGCCTAAGAGGGGGATTGCCGGGTCCTATGGTAGACTGATTCCCATTTTCCTGAGGAACTGCCATACTGATCTCCAAAATGGCTGTACGAGTTTGCACTCCCACCAGCAGAGGAGGAGTGTTCCCCTTTCTCACCATCCTCTCCAGCATAATTTGTCATTGGTGTTTCTAATTTTAGCCATTCTGGCAGCAGTAAGATGGTATCTCAAATTTGTTTTGATTTGCATTTCCCTGATAGCTAAGGATGTGGAGCATTTTCTTAAGTGTCTTTCAGCCTTTTTGATTTCCTCTATTGAGAATTCTCTCTTCAGTTCTGTACCCCATTTTTAAATGGGGTTATTTGGTGTTTTGTTGACTAGTTTCTTGAGTTCTTTGTATATTTTGGAGATTAGCCCTCTGTCAGATGTAGGGTTGATGAAGTCTTTTCCAAGTCTGTGGGCTGCCATTTCATTTTGTCAATTGTGTCCTTTGCCTAACAGAAGCTTCTTAGTTGCAGGAGGTCCCATTTATTAAATGTTGATCTCAGTGTCTATTCTACTGGTGTTTTGTTCAGGAAATGGTGTCCTGTACCAATTTGTTCAAGGATACCTCCCACTTTCTCTTCTAAGAGGTTCAGTGTGGCTGGATTTATGTTGAGGTTTTGATCCATTTGGACTTGAGTTTAGTGCATGGCAATAGACATGGGTCTATCTGCAATCTTCTACACACCATCATCCAGTTGTGCTAGCAACTTTTAGCTACTTTTAGCTGTTTTGTCAAAAATCAGGTGTCTGTATGTGTGTGTGTGTGTTAATATCAGGATTTTTTAATTCGATTTCACTGGACTACTGTCTATTTTTGTGCCAATACCAAGCTGTTTTCAGGACTATAGCTCTATAGTACATCTTGAAATTGGGGATGGCGATGCTTCCTAAAGTTCCTTTATTGTACAGGGATGTTTTGGCTATCCTGGATCTTTTTTTTTTTTTCATATAAAGTTGATTATTATCCTTTCAATGTCAGTGAAGAATTGTGCTGGGGTTTTGAAGGGAATTGCGTTGAATCTGTAGATTGCTTTTGGCAAGATTGTCATTTTTACTATGTTTATCCTACCTATCCAAGAGCATGGGAGAGCTTTCCACTTTCTGGTATCTTCTTTAATTTTTTTTTTCTTTAAAGACACAAAGTTCTTGCTATATAGGTCTTTCATTTGTTTGGTAAGTGTTACCCCAAGATATTTTATGCTGTTTGTGGCTATTGTAAAGGGTGATGTTTCTTTGATTTCTTTCTCAAACTTGTGAATCTTGTCCTATTAGAAGAGGTTTCAATTTGTGGTCACTTATCCTGTTAGTGCCAGTCTAGTGTCACTATAGTATATCATGGTGAGGAGCACACAGTAAGTTAATATTCCTTATCTCAGATGAAGAGGCAGAGAATAGGACCTGGGCTGTGGCTTGAAACATGTCTCACATGATCACCTTCTTAAGTTTCCACCATGTCCCAATACTCCCATCAGATGAGGAACAAGGCTTTAACACATGAGCTTTCAGGGAAGAATATGAATTCTAGATCATAGCTTCTGCCCCAGAATGCCATGTCCATCACACAATGCAATATATATGTAGCTCATCTCCCAGAGTCTCTAACTTCTCAACAGGTTCACACAGCACTGACCAAAAGTCCAAGATTTAATTTCCAGACAATCTCAACTGTGAGTCCCCATGGAAATGAAAAACTTAGACATTCCCAAGACACAAAGGCAAACAATAAACATTCTTATTTCATAGGGAAAGAACCAGAAAGGAACATTCATGGTTGGCGCAAAATAGGCTAAATCTATAAAGGCAAATCTTAGATCCTAAAGCTCCATGCCCAGTGGATATATTTGGTTCCACCAGGCTTGTTAAGCATTTCCTCCATCGTATTGCTGTCTACTGTCCCCAGAGCTTCTCTGTGGATGGCTCTCCTCATATTCTGAATCTTTCATAGACAGATGTTTCAAGTACTTTCATTTCTAACTTACTAGGGTTTCCATAGCAACATCAGCCTCACTTTCACACCTTTATGCATCTTAGAGTTGAAAGTGTGCCTCAAAAACAGCACAATGTGGAGAATGAGCTCCATGACACATCAATTGCAAAGTCTCTGAGTATCCAAACATGGAAAGCACATCTTAGGAACAGTCCATCAAGCCCCACTGTGGGAACCAGGATTTCTAGTGTTATCTTCTCAAAACAGTGTCTTCCAAACCATTTTATACCTTATACCTATATTAGGTTCAGTCTCTGATTCCTTGGAGGCCTTTGGGTATCATTTCTTTTGGTCTGATACAAAATCTTGACCTATTTTATAGCACTAATCTCTTTCACATGTGTACTTTCTTTGTATATAATTTTCAAAATGCTTGGTTGGGGGGATTTTCTATATATTCATCCTGAATTTTTGTTCTTCCAAATCTAACTGCATATGTAATTGAAATTAATAAAACACTTTAATGTGGCTCAAATTCTGTGCTACCTTAGGATTTTCTCCACCAGTTAAAATCATTTCTGAATCCAGCATATCAAGAAATTTCAGATGGCGAACAAATCTAAACAGAGATGATTTTTAATCTGGTTCCTAATAGTCTTCATTCCCATCTGAACCATCATGAACTTGAATTTGTTTCTGGGTTCTTGATCCCATTCTGTTAGTTGAGACATTTGTTTTCATGCTGGGACTGTGCTGGTTTTGTTACTAAAGTTATGAAGTATGTATTAAAAAATCTGGCTTTCTCACTCCTCTCTTTACTTAAACTATTCAGTGTCCTTCCTATTTTCACATGATTTTTAGGAATACGTTTTTGTCGGTATCTGAATAATGTCACTGGGATTTGTTTGAGGACTTCCTTGAATCTGTACCTTCTGTTTTGAACAGTATAACCTTTTAAGCAATATCATCTCTTTTTGTCCATGAACATGAGAACTCTCTGCATTTTCTAGTGTCTTCATACATTTTGTATGTGTAGGGGGGTTATGATCTTTTTCTGAAAAGTTCGTTTATTTCCTTGGCTAAATTTATTCTTGGGTTATTTTGTAGATTAGCTACAGATTTCTGCATGTTAATTCTATATTCTGAATATTTTCCTCTTTTTTTAATTAAAAAATGTTTACATACAGACAGTTTCACTATTGCAATTCAAACTTCAAAAGGTTATACAACCAAATCACGTTGGTCTCCATCTAGCTTGATGAGGGGTAAAGACTGCCTTTATCTGTGTGTATAAGGACAAATGTTCAGAGAGTTGTTAGTGGTTATGCTAGTTTAATGAATTAGTGGTTATAGATTTTCCTCCAAAAACCATGACTTCACTAGCACTGAGTAGTGAAGCCTAGGTTCCCAGTACCAGAAAAGGTCTCCCTCTTGTTGAGCATGTATTAGATCCAATTAGAGAGCTGTTGGTTACTGCTGAGGTATATATGCCACTACTGGACTCTTGTGGGTTTGGTGGCATGCTGTTTATTGATGCATTGGCGTCATAGCTGGGTAGGAAGGTTGGTTGCTTACCTCCTTTGGAAGCTTGTGTGGCACCTTCTGGTACTATGAAATCTAGTCCTCAGGGAGGAGCCACACAGGTCAGTTGCAGCTCAGGAGTTTCTGGGCTCTGTTTCTGAAGTGCCCAGTGCCTTCTGCCATAGGGATTTGCCTTCCACGTCTGCGGGTTAACAAATGGCAACATGTTTGGGCTACATGTTTGAGGAGTTTCTTAGACAACCCTGGATAACAACTCAAAAGAGGGCTTCTCCTGTCTGAGCTTACTGTTAGGTCATTGGCTCTTGGAGATGACACAATCATTCCAGATGAGAAAAATTCATTAAAACTATGTATGTGTATACACTGAAGCATGTGCTTTATAATTTGTTTTAATATAGTTAATAATATGATTAATTATGGATTTTCAGCCATCCATACTGCTATTTCATCTACCTCCCTTCTTGTCCTGTACTTACCTTCCTCCACACCCCCAAGTAGCCCCCATTTTTCATATCAGACCACTTGTACCCTACCATTCCCCCTTTACCCTCTTCCCGCCTTCTTTTGTATCTACCTCTCTCCCTCTCCCTAAGTAACCCAATTTCCCATTTCCCCTATCGATCAATTGTGTCCTGATATTCCCTTCTCTATTGCTCCCCAACCCTCTATCCTGACCATGGCCCCATTGTACTTTCATGGTTTCTATAGTTTATAAAGGTTATGTGTGCACATTTGAAGATTTGAAGCTAGAAACCTCCAATGAGAGAAAACATGTGACACTTGTATTTCTGGGTCTAGGTTACCTAATTCAATATGATCTTTTCTAGTTCCGTCCATTTACCTGCAAAGTTCATTAACTCATTTTTATTTATAGTTAAATAATATTCCACTGTGCCAAGTTTTCAGCATCCATTTGTCAGTCCAAGGACACTTAGCTTGTTTCCATTTCCTAGCTATTGTTTGTAAAGCAGCAATGACCACAGCTGAACAAGTATCTTTGAAGTATGATGTTGAGTTCTTTGGGCACATGCCAATGAGTGATATAGCTAGGTCACATGGTAGATATATTTTTAGCTTTTGGAGAACATTTCACACTGATTTACATAGTTGCTACACCAGTTTGCAATCACACCAACAGTGAATGAGGGCTCCCTTCCCCCTCCCTCCATATCTCCTCCAGCATTTGTTGTCAGGTCTTCCATTGATCTTTGTCATTCTGACTGGGGTAAGGTAAAATATCAGACTTATTTTGATTTACATTTCTCTATCTGCTAGCGATGATGAACATTTTTAGCCATTCTTTTTTCTTCTTTGGAGACCTCTCTTTTCAAGTCCAAGACCCAGTTTTTAAATGGCTCATTTGCTTTTCTGTTTGTTCATTGGTTAGTTTCTGTTGTTGTTATTGTCATTGACTTTTTGTTTCTGAGTTCTTTATACATTCTGGATATTAATCATTTGTCAGATATGTGCCTGGAAAAATTGTTTCCCATTCTGTGGGCTTCCTCTTTACCCAATTTATTGGGTTTTGTTTGTTTGTTTGTTTTGGTTTAGTTGTGCAAAGCTGTTTAGTGTCATGAGGTTCCACTTGTCGATTTTTGGCCTTAGCTTCTAGACAAATAGAAGCCTGCTCAGAAAGACCTTTGCTACACTTAAGTCTTGTAGGGTACTGCCTATGTCTTCTTCTAGTAGTTTCAATGTTTCAAGTTTCAAATGGAGGTCTTTGATTCACTTGGATCTCCTTTCTTTTCAGGGTGATAGCTACAAATGTAATTTTATTCTTTTGTATATGGATGTCTAGTTTTCCCAGCACCATTTGTTGAAGATGCTTTCTTTTTTCCAGTGTATAAATTTGATTCTTCATCAAATACCACATGGCAGTAGTTACCAATGCTCATGTTTGTGTCTTCTATTTTCTTCCATTGATATACATGTCTGTTTTGTGCCAGTGACACATTGTTTTTATTACTATTGCCTCATAATGTATATTGGAGTCAGGAATATACATTATTCTCATGTCCCATTGAAAAATCAGCACTTATTCTGATGGGACCACCTTTATATCTGCCTGGGCCCTTAAACCAC
Organism: Phodopus roborovskii; assembly: GCF_943737965.1. Classification (NCBI taxonomy): domain Eukaryota; kingdom Metazoa; phylum Chordata; class Mammalia; order Rodentia; family Cricetidae; genus Phodopus; species Phodopus roborovskii. The sequence continues at coordinate 4,212,526 of NW_026126487.1, read as the reverse complement.
AAAGCTTTCATTTGTTCTGGATGCTCATTGTTTCAACTGACATGAGGAGGGTTTTTTTCTGGTCCTGTTTATTTGGCATTTTGTGTGCCTCTTGTGTCAGGATGGGAACAACTTTCTCAAGATTAAGGAAAATCTTTTTCTATGATTTTATTGAAAATATTTTCTAATCTAACAACTTGCAACTATTCTCCTTTTTCTATACCCATAAAATATAGACATGACATGGTCTGTTCATATACTTTCTAAATTCATCACTTGCCTTTAAATGATACAATTGTTCTCTCGTGTCTATAAATCCAGGTAAATCTATACTCCACATGACATCTTCTACTGATGAGACTTTCCAATTAACTTATTTGAGCATATTGTTGTTGTTTTTTTTTTCATTTTCCAATGTAGATTGATTTGATTTTCTTCAGCATTTCTCTCTCCTCATTGAATTATATTTTATAACCCTAACTGGCTTCTTATTTTATTTAGTTGATTGTGTTCTATTAAACATTTATTCCTCTTTGAGCCATTTTTATCAATGCATTTTGAACTATGTGCCTAGAATTGTGTCTAGGTCATTTCTATTGGGAGCTGTTACTAGAGGACTGGTAATTTTTGGAGTTCACAGTTGTCTTGGTTTTTTTTTTTTTTTTTTAATCTTTCTTGTATCCTTACACCGAAATCTGCATATCTATGGTTAGATTTCTTAGTTAAAATAGTTTGTTGTTGGTTCAGGTCACCGTTATACTTTTAGTGGAAGTGTTTGCAGCATTCAAGAAAGACAAAGTTGTTATACAATCAAGGCATCAATTTTTTACTTCTAGATTATTGTTCACAACAACAGGTTCTAGCCAATCTTCTGACTGTTGAGTCCTGTCTGAAACTACAGCTGCCATCCAGCAGTAAATCCACCGTGGAAACAGAACACCAGTTATTTCTTAAGTATCACTTGGTTGGGGCAATAAAGAGATATCATTAGTACGATATGTGCAAATGTATTAGTTATTGTGAGTTCAAGTGAGGAAAATAAAAACAAGAACTCTTGGTAGCATTAGTCGCTAGTATTAATTTGCTGGACAGCTGGTAGAGGAAGAGGCATACAAGGAAGGAGGAATGGTAGGAGTGAAAATAAGTGTGGGGGTGCGCAAGCTTTTATCAAAAACAGACTGAAATGAGGTAGATGGAAATTGGTACTCAGATAACAGAACAATCTCATTTCTCAGGAGGTTGATCATTGAAACTTCATAAACCAAGGCAGTTTATGTTCCTCAGGAGAGGTAAAATGAAGACAATAGGGAAATAAAGACAATAAAGAAAGGGGGGATAAGCACAAACACTGGGGACCAAGGCAGCCTGGTGCAGTGACCTTATGTAAACAGGAGATGTAGAAAGGAACAAAAGCTACTTGGAGATTGGCTGTGGGACTGATTCTCAGTTGACTCCTGGAGCTCATAGTGTGGCCTGAAATGATGACTGAAGTCTCAGTGCACTGCCAAACTCAGAGGATGACTGAGAGTTGAAATCAAAGTGTGAGATGGTTTCCTGTCTCAAATGGTGAACTAGATAAGGGGCTAAGTTATGGATGGATTCCCTGCCTCAAAAATCTAGTTTCAGAGTATTATTTTTTTCTCTAATACATTCCTGAATGACAGGAGATTTCACAGAAGCAAACACAGAGGTGAAAAGAGAGTCATGGAGAAACTGGAATGCTTAGGACAAAGATCAGGACAATGAATATGATAGACCTGTCTCTTGGAAGGAGATTGTATGTACATGCAGCTTTATCTTCCTTCTAGGAATCTCAAGTGGCATCTGCCCTTCTCTGCAAGTGCGTTTCTCTAATGCCAGACCCCCTAGTCTGTGTCTGTGACCTCAGAGTATCTCTATGGTTAAAGACTCAAAGGAGGTCCAGAACAGGTTGGACAAAGAGGGAGGCAAAGTGACCACACACTGTGCTGTTCCTCTAGCACTGGGTTGGCGTTATGTACATGGCAGGTGCCCCAAACTGAAGCCATGTGGAGAGAGTGATTAAAACTGGCTCTAAATCAAGAGTGTCTTTATGGGGCTGGTAGTTCAGTGATCAAGCACTTGACTAAGATGCATGAGACACTGGCATCTATTCCCATCAACACACACGGAGGGGGGGAGTCTTTTAAATTGAGGAAGGAGACACAAACAGCTGGTGAATATTTTGTCTGTGCTGGACTACAAGGCCACTAATAACTTTGTTCTGCATAGAGACTATTCTGACAATTCACCCAAGAAAGATGCACTTGTCTTCCCATTTTGAGGTAGGATGAACTTGCAAATTCTCTTAACCACAAACACCAACAGAAAGGTTGGTGTAGATAGCCATCAGACATTGTCTGCTAAGAGACCCTGCATGAAGCCATTAACGGAACTGCTTTTGCCTCCTGTGCTGATTGGGTTTTATCAACTTGACACAAACCCCATCACTTCTAAAATTAGGGAATCTCTCTATCAGACTGCCCTGTAATCAGTCTTGATTAATGCTTGGTGTAGGAAGGCCAGCCCACTGTAGGCAGTGCCACTCATGGGCAGGTGATCCTTCCATGATTTGTTCACCCTGATTTCTTATTCAACTCAACCAAGAAATCAGGCTGAGAAAACCATGGAAGGCAAGCCAGTAAGCAACATTACTCCATGGTGTCTGCTTCAATTCCTGCCTCCTGGATCCTGCCTTGAGCTGTTGCCCTGACGTCCCTCATGACAGACTATAAAGTATAAGATGAAATAAACCCTTTCTTCCCCAAATTGCTTTTGGTCATGGTGTTTTATCACAGCAATAGAAATGAGACTAGGACACCTCTCCTCTTAATCTACCTCATCATTGTCCTGACCTTTTAAAGATGGATCTCCTTCATGTGGTGTCTACATCCTAACGAGAGGCTGCTGTAAAGCTCTTCTCTTTTCTACTCCAACACAGATATTGACTCTATGAGGTCAAGGTCTGCACTGAACCCCTTTGAAGCACTGACGATGAAGATAGAAAATCAAAAGAGACACTTCAGTTACTGAATAACCCTCATCAATCAATTTCCACACTGAGAGACTTAGGCTTCATAATATACTACTATAACCCAGATAGTTTATCATATATCATGGTTACTCTTTGTTTTTGCTCTTATTTTACTCTTATAAAATACAGTGACACCTTATGGATGTCTACCTTGAAGTTATTGTATATTAATATATTTCCCCATTTATGAGTATACATAAAAGCCCCCTTTGAATAAATTTGTTGAAGTCAAAATATTTAATGTATGTAGAAATGGGGAACACCTGAGAGCGAGAGAAAAAGCATTAATATTTACATTGGAAAAAAAGAGAGAATTAACTGAAGAACAAAAGTATGCTAGAAGGCATGTCCATCTTTCATTGCTGGGACATAGAAGCTTAAATACAGCCAGAGGGTCATTGAAACTCTTTGAACTAGAAATCCATGACTTCCCGGGTCCATAGCAGAGCTCCAAGGGCAATGGCTAAGGTGGCTTTAATCCAAGGTGGAATAGTCCATTACTGGCCTGGCAGCCTGAGAAATACAATATCATTTCCTTTATTTCCAAGCTTTTTATCATTGTGTGTGACTAAGGCCTCACACTGGAATCTCATTCAGATTCTGACAATTCTCTCAAAATAAAATGCAGGATGGCATTAAAATAAATACACATACAGTTTAAAAACTTTAGTGTATGTCCAGAGTGCCTTTTAGATTCTGTGCATGATGAGCCATAGCACATAGGGTGTAAAACAGTTCCTCATCTGGAACCACCCATTACTCCTTCCTAGAAAAGATTAGCAAAAATAAGTGGAGAAGTCCAGGCCAGTGCAATGTTCGCCACATCCCACCCATAAGTGTTAGGATAAAGTTCAAGGGGGACCTTGCATGGAGTGATCATGGGTGGGTCCCATGGCAGATGAGGATGGCCGTGGCAAGGGACAGACACTCCAGGCAGACAGAGTTTAAGTGAGTTTTATTAGAGAGGGAAGGGGAGGTAGGAAAGAGAAAAGAGGTATAGAGACACAGAGAGAGGACAGAGGCGAAGAGGGAGATGAAAAGTCCTGTCTGAGAACTGGAAAAGAACAGAAAGAGTGCAGACACAGAAAGAAGGGCCGGGAAGAGCAGAGAGAGAGAGCATGAGTGGGCAGGGGTCTGACTTTTAAAGGGGTCCGTTGCACCTGCATGCAGACTAGTACTCATGGAACCCTGGGTTGACCAGGGTACTGCCTGAATGCATTTTGCCGGGTGATGGGGCAGGCCAGCATAATGCCTGAATCCTTAAACCTAAGTAGTCACAGAATAACAGACAACACTGGGGAGAAGGTCAGTGGTATATTGCTTACTTTTGTATGAAGCCTGTTTTTTTTTTTTTTTTTTTTTGCATATAGAGTATTTTTTATTTAATTTTATATAACAAAGTCCAATTAAATGAAAACAAACATTTATACACAATATTTGGGAATTTGGGCGTCGTTCTTTCCAAACTACTTCCTGCTGGTAAGGGGCGCTGTCTTGGGGGATTCGAAGAAGATTCAGATATCCTAGCTGTAGTCTGTAGGGCTGTTTTGTCCAGCTGTTTGGAATGTAGGATCAGCTTGTACTCTGTTTCAGGCGGTCTGGTGTGATCAAACCACATTAGTCTGGAAGGAATCCACATCTTTTCATTTTCTGTGGAAACAAAAATAGAAATACTTTTCCCCAGTAACTTGTTCTTCAACTTAAATTTTGGAGTCAAAGCGTTTTTTTTTTTTTTTTTTTTATTATTATTATTATTATTATTTTACATGTCGATCCCAGTTCCCTCTCCCTCCCTCCCTCCCTCCCCCCAAGCCCTCCCTCCCTCCTTCCCTCCCTTTGCCCTCTCTACCCTCTCCCATGCACTCTAAACACCCTCCCCTCCCAACCCCCCACCACAATACAATATGTGGGGAATGCCATCCAGTTGGGGTCATGTAGATCTGACAGGTCCTGTGAAGTAGGGACTAGGGCTTCTCTCCTATCTCTAGAATAAGGCAGTTATCCCTCCATGGGGGATATGTTTGCAAAGTCCTTTTGTGCACCAGGGATACATCCTGGCTCCACTGTCTGAGGTCTCTCAGACTGCTCAGACCTTCTGGCTGAGACCCATATTCAGGGGAGTCCGAGTCAGACCTCTGTTGGCTATGAAGCCTGTTTTAACATTCCCAGTTTTTACAATCATTGAAATCAATGGGTATGAGCTGGCCCGTGGGGGATTGCTTGAGGTCTCCAGAGACAATTATGCTGCCATGTCCCGCCAACTTCTTAGGACTTCAGGTCACCTCTTAGAATTTTGTTTTCCACATAGAAAAATCCAAGAGGGAACAATCACAATTGACTGCTGACACGTAAACCCAAAGTCTACTGTGGGGTTTTGGTAGATTGAGCTTCACTGACCACCACTTCTACAATGCCAATAGAAATCAGAAGTTGCAGTCAGGAGCAGACGAGTTTTAGATGTGTCCCCTTCTCTTTGCTTGAGTCTCAAATAGGGGTTAAATTTAACATGCATTGAACATAATCCATTCCTGTGTTTCATGTTTCCTTAAGAAAACTCGAGATAGTTTTCATAACCCAAATGCCAGGGACGTTTGCCAGGTTGTAAAGGCCAGCCAGCTATGGCAAAGGCAGCGTTGTCAGTAAGTGTAGTGTGTGTTGCTTAATAATTGGACACTGTCCTGACTTCTTAGGACAACACTGACTTCACTCCATAAGGACAGAGATGGGGGAGGGAATTTTGGCTTTTCTCTAAAGAACAAATTTCTTTCCTGATAAAAGGGAGGACCCTAAAATCTGGTCAATATTTTTCAGGGTATATCATTTCCTTGATCTGATTCCAATTCTACCTCCAAAGCCCTTGTCCTCAACATCGTTCCAGATAGCAAATTAATGACAGTGGAGACCCCTTTATTAATTTGGGGTCTCCAGAAATGCCATTGCATGCAGAACTTTGGTCTAGGGGAAGAATGTGTGACCCCCTGGGGCTTGTGGTGGGCTATTTGGGTGTTGGTACCCAGCTCTAGTTTTGGTGTTGACATTTATCTGGTCAAGACAATAGCAGATTTGCCAAATTACCTTGGTGAGAAGAACATATCCTGCCTCTTCTAGCCATCTCTTTGAAGCCCTCAGCCCTCTCTCTCCTAACCTTTGGCCAGTTGAACTGATGCTGTAATTGTTTACAATGCCCATCTATTTTTCTTATGATAAGGCTTTCTGTTAGGACATCTTCCTAGTATATTAAGAAAGACAAGTGGCTAGCAGCCCCACAGAGTGAAAGTTGGTTGTATCTGGTCATGTTTCTGCCTTTGAACTGGAGTGGGGTGTTAAGCATCTCCATTTTGTGTCTTATCTTTAGATTCCACTAAGCAATTCTGGTGCTAGTCTACAGGGACCAGAGAGATGTATTACAGACTGGGTGGGTACAAAAAAGACATTGATTTTCTCACATTTCTGGAGGCTATCTGTCCAAGATCACAAGGTAAAGAGGGTTAATTTTTGTTCAATCTGTTTCTCTTGGATAGAGTAGACAGCCTTTTCCTTGCCTCTACACATGGTCGGCCTCCTATGCAAGTTTACCCTTGTTGTCCTTTATGTTCACATTTCCTCCTATGATAAGATAGCACCAGTCATATTGGATTAGGATCCATTCTAAAATCTCATGTTATTGTTGTAACATCTTTAAAGGGTGTATATCCAATTACAGCCACATTATGATATTTGGGGGCAAAGTTTCAGCATGTAAATTTTAAGTGATACTGACTTTCATCCATATCAAATACAAGGGTGAATTAACTAAGGAACTATAGATTCATTGTCTTACTTTGAGCTTCTCCAAAGGTATCTTTGAGATAAGCATTCGTATACAAAATGTCCATTTTGAAAGACAGTTGTAGAGATAATAATGAATAATAATGAGATAGAGTCATTAAAGAGTCAATGAGATAGTCAATGAAGAGCTAATTATGATATCAGTTAGCCTAATGTATGATCAGAGTTAATGCTCACAGAAAATTCAAGGAAAGAGCATCCAATTTCAGTACTGTAGCCAAGGTAGGGGGAATGGAGATCTATACTCCAACTGCAAACCATCAATGACTGAGTGTTGCTCCAGTGAGTGGAGGACTACTTATCCCCCACCATCATACAGGAAATGACTTCAAGAGGGGAGGAATTCATGGCAGGAGAAAGTCATCTGAGAGTCATGGAATTATATGGCCCCAGAGTGCCAGCCAATCACTGACAGCATCTACCATAGCTTCTCATTCTGAGTTCTAGGAAGGGGGCTGTGAAAATATCTTTATATGTGCTTAGGATAGAGATTGGAGATCACATCGACAAAGTTTTCTATGGTATTGTGTACAAATCATTTGTGTCCTACCTACTTTTGTCAGGGATAACTGCCCCCAAAATTATAATGACTGAAGCAGATGTTTTGTTCTTGCTCACAGGAAGTAAAACACATGGTTATAGATTATGGAGTGTCTATTCTCCAGACACAGGTCAGGAAATCAGGGTCCTCCTGTCTTGTCTCTTAGAGCCTCAGAGTCATTGTCCCTGGCTTGTTGTAGGGAAAGTCTGGCATGGAGAAGGCTAAGCTATCTCTTCACTGCACTAGCCTGAAGACAACCTGACACTTGTTGTAACTCCTACCCCACTGTCATGAACTTATTTTATATCTCCAGTTAAGTATGTGAAAGACTGAGCCAGATGAATCCTGGATTCTAAAGCTTTCCCCAGCAAAAGTCTATGCTGGAAGACAGAGAACAGGAATCTTGAGGTGTTTCCTGTCACCTGATCTTTGTCTCCTCATGGACTAGGGTTTCTGTCTAGTCACCCTTATATAGACCCACATAGCATGTCTGCCACTTGTGTTTTTTATATTCGCCATTCTGACAAGTGTAAGATGGTCTCTTAGACAACCAGTGAACCTACATGGAACTGACCTAGGGCCACTGAATATATGTTACACTGCATATATGTTACTTGGTCATTGTGTGAGATTCTTAACAGCAAGAGCAGGGGCTGTCTCTATGTTACCTGCTTTTGGGAACCATTCCTCCTACTATATTGCCTCATCTAGACTTAATAAAAGAGGATGTGCCTAGTCTTACTGCAACTTAATATGTTATAGCTGACTGATATCCATGGGAGGCCAATCTGTATCTGAAGAGAAACAGTGAAGGTTGAATTAATCAGGGGAGCTGGGAGGACCTAAGAAGAGAGAGATGGGAAATTTTTATTGGATTACAAAAACAAAAATAAATGAATAAAAGTTCTTTTGATTTTCTTTTTAAACTTATCTTACTTTATATGTATGGATGTATTGTCTCTATGTGTATCACATGCATGCCTCATAGCTGAGGCGATCAGATGATTGAATCAGATTCCCCTGGAGCCTGAATTACATAAGATTGTGAGACATGATTTGAATGCTGGAAACCATGTCCTCTGCAAGAGCAAAAATGGTCTTAACTGCTGAGCCATCCTTCAGCCCCTTAATGTGTTCTTGAATTCAATTGTAAACATTTTATTTGGAGTTTTATATCTATGACCAATAACTAGATCAGTCTACTGCTTTGTTATTGTCTCCTTAGGTGTTTGGGGTATTAAAGTAGTAACAGCTTCATAGAATGAGTTTGGTAGTGTTCCTTACCTTTCTCTTGTTTGGAATAGAAGTAAGCACATGTCATGACTATGGGTGAAGTTGTTGGCAAAGACAAACCATTATTCACTGTTGATGGAAGTGTATTGATGCAGCAAGTATGGAAACGGAAATAGGGGCTCCTCAAAAGTTTAAAAGCAGAACCTCTGTATGACCCAACTAAACTGTTCCAAGATACATGTCCAAAAGACTCTAAATCCTACCAAAGTAATAGCAATAACCCATATTTATTTCTGTATTACTCACAATTGCTAAGAAAATAGCCAGACCAGATGCCCAACAGTAGAGATTTAGATGAAGAAAATGGGGTATATTTACACAATGGAATTTTATCCAACTGTAAAAAAAATGAAATCCTAGCATTTTCAATAACAGTGGATAGAAATGAATCCCATTTTGGTAAGTAAAACAAACTAGACTCAGAAAGATAAGCACTACATTTTCTCTTATATACGGCTTTAGATTTTAATGTTTATATGTTATATTTTAATGTTTAATATTTTGTATATACACTGCCAATTGGTCATGAAACTAGAAGTGTCCATTAGAGAAGAAGTTAAAGATGAGAGAGAAAAGAAGAATGAAGTGCAATTGGGGACTATTAATGAAAAAAGAATGAGCAGATAGGAGCAGAGGGACAAAGAAGAGTAGAAGACCAATAATAACAAAGTCTGCATCAGACATCAAAACAAAACCCAGTGCTATGGAGGCTTTAACTTAAGAGCTACTAAAACAAAAGTAAATTGTTCACTTATATAAAAGCACCTATCGTCAAATCTCTCCTATGAAAGGTTGTAAGTTCCTTGACCATGGCAGTAATGACAGAAAGCTAAACCACTTGACATGAATCTTCCAAAGATCACTTGTGTTGAAAGAAAAATGATGAAACTTCAGATTTTTTAGCAAAATGATATCCTAAATCTCTACCAGGCAATAGAAACTGGACTGTGTGTCCTCATTTCCCTGGTGATCAACTGGGTGATTGTGAGGAGCTCTGAAATTCCCCAGCTTGATGTGAGGACCCAAGAACTAATAGTCCTCTGCCTGAAGGTGTCTGCAGAGCTGGTGCCTGGGTATGGGAAATAAGAGAATGCTGGGGCCTGAGTGTTACAGGGAGAGATGATTATGCAAGAAGTTGTTTGACCAGTTTGTGGGCTCTTGCAATCTAAGTGTAGAGTCCAGACAATTTAGATAAAGCAGAGTAAACTCTGGGTGGGGATGGTTTAGTGATCTCCTGGTAAATCCACACAGCTCTGTGGAATAGAAAGAGTCTTCTTTTCTGGGATTGTACAATTAACTGAAAGGAATTTGCAAGAAGTCTGCAGGACTTGGGCAGGATCCGTGTATCCCCCTTTGTCACAGGCTGGAGACCCCGCTGTCCTCCAAGTCTGTAGCCTTCTACCATGTGCCTCTATGCTCTGATCCTGGTGCTTCTTGCAGCTTTCACAGCAGGGGGTGAGTCTTTCTGTAATACAGGTATTGGGATAGTGAGGGCACATTTCAAACCACTAGAGGTGGGCAGAGGCGAGCATAGCGTGAAGCTGTGACAGGCTCCTTTCTGCAGCAATTTTCACCCTTTTGACAACTAAACCAAACCAATGATTGAAGGGAGTGGACATGCTGAGTTAGAGAAGGCAAACACTCTGAGACCTAGGATCACATGACAGGTACAGAGGGCAATAAGACAGCCCCAAATATTACAAAGGGGATTAGGAAAGCTGTTTGTTTTCTCTTTAATTATTAGTCTACATTTTGCCTGATCATAGAAGGAAGCTTAGTAGAAAATTCTGAATCTCAGCTCAGTGCTTCCAAACCATTAGTCTTCAGCTAGGTAAACTTGTGTTAGCCCATCTCTGAAGAAGTTAGCACTAGTACCTTCCCCACTGGGTCACTGCGAGGGTGCCTTAGTCGGTCCTTTCTACAGTACTTCAGGTGGGACTAGGCTGGAGGGGGTAATTTAAAATGAAGTGAATCTACCTGAGGGGCAGGTTCACATGTGCAAACACGAGGACTTGAGTTTGAAGCCCCAGAATCCACATGAAGCCAGCATTAGCAGTGTGCATTTGTAGTCCCAGGGCTCCTAGGCCATGATGGCATGTGGAGATAGGATTCCCGGGAGCTTAAGGGCCAACTAGCCTACTGTACACCATGGCAGACAAACAAACAAAAATGAATCATTTTTCATACAGGCTAGTAGGTGAGGAAAAATGCCTAAGGTGATCCTCTGACCTCCACACTTGCACCACAGCACAGACGCACGCCTTCACTTACACACGCTTGTGCACATGCATGCACATACATCATACATACACACACACTAAACTTATAATAAAATGGAATAGATTAATAGAAAATTGGAGATGTGGCCAGGTCATTGCATTAGAGATAATAGCCAGTAAAATAACACATTGATAATCTTGGCTCCCAAAGGAAGAGTTCGCCATTGGGGTGGAGTGGGACAAACAGAAAGCAGCAGGGTTCTTCCTGGAGGTGTCTTCTGTAGGCATGGGTGAAAACATATAAGTAGGTGTAGCATGAATTTATAACGTTTTAAGGACCAGCATGCAATGTACTCCACAGGTTCTTATGTGTGCTTTTATTTGATTGCAGTTTTTGTTGTTGTTGCTGTTTCCTTTTTTTTTAATTTATTATTTTACATGTTGATCCCAGTTCTCTTTCCCTCCCTTCCTCTCTCCCTCCCTTCCTCCCTCCCTCCCTTTTACACTCTCTGCCCTCTCAATGCACCATAACCACCCTCCCCTCCAATCCCTCACCCCAATTCCACATGTAGGACAATGCTATCCAAGTGGGGTCATGTAAATCTGTCAAGTCATTTGAAGTAGGGACTAGGGCTTCTCTCCTGTCTCTAGGTTAAGTCAGTATCCCTCCATGGGGGATGTGTTCGCAAGGTCCTTTTGTGCACCAGAAATACATCCTGGTTCCACTATCTGAGGTCCCGTAGACAGCTCAGTCCTTCTGGCTGAGACCCATATTCAGGGGCCTGAGTCAGTCCCATGCTGGATTCCCAGCTATCAGTCTGTTGGCCCGTTAGCTCCTCCTTATTCAGGTCAGCTGTTTCTATGTGTTTTTGCAACCTGGTCTTGTCCTCTCCATCTGCATCTGGGTTCTAGTTCGACTCAGTGTTTAGGTATGGGTGTTTGCTTCTGTTTCCAACAGGTACTAGATGAGGGCTCCATGGATAAGTTAGTTGTTGATCTCACTATCCGAGAAGGGCATTTATGGTAGCCTTTCCACGGTTGCTCAAATTGTTAGTTGGCGGCAGTCTTGTAGGTCTCTAGACCTTTCTTTGGGTTCAATTTTCTCTTCAAACCAATATTGGCTCCATCTTTTATGTTCTCTCTCTCTCTCTCTCTCTCTCTCTGTCTCTGTCTCTGTCTCTCTCTCTCTCTCTCTCTCTCTCTCTCTGTCTCTGTCTCTCTCTCTCTCTCTCTCTCTCTCTCTCTCTCTCTTTCTCTCTCTCTCCTGTCTTCTATTCCTACCCTGAGTCAATCTTCCTAGTTGCACGTGTTTTCCTCTCTTCCCCTCTCTCCTACTTCTCTCTCCATTCACTGCCCCCCCCACTTCCCCTGTGCTCTGGGGGACTTGTCCCTTCCCACTTCTGTGAGGGACTTTATAGGAATCTCTTAGAATACTCCTTGTTTCCTTTTATGTGTAGTTTTACTTTGTTTTCTTGGTTTGAAGGATTCGTTGTTGGTTTGGGCTTTTTTGTTTTGTTTTGTTTTTGAGAAAGAACTTGAAGTTGAGCAGAAAGGGGGTGGGTAAGGAACTGCAAGGACTTGGGAAAAGGGAAGAATAAGGTCAAAATATATTTCAATTTTATGTTTTAAATAATACAAAAAGAAAAAAAGGTCAAAGGATTCTTGGCCACAGGCTAACTTAGCTGTCTTGTGCATGATTATAAGTGACTACAACACATAAGATGGTAGCTTAAAATGTGAGACAAGAAAGAAAGAGGTTGGTGAGGTAGTGGTTCTGGATTTTATACACCCCAGGAACCACAGTTCCCATGGGGTCATGAAAGTCATATATGTCAAAGCACCAAATGAAAAGGTTAGGGTCATGGTTGACACAAGACTATATTGGATCTCAGTGATTATCTGGGACATCTTACCAATTGAGAAACTGAGATTCATGGAGTCATGCCTTCTCCTATCATTACCTTAGTCAGTCTATCTGGAGCTCCTGAATCCAGAGCTGGACTTTGGTTACCAGAACCAGTCTAGAATCTGTTTAGATTTTGTCTTCTCTCTATAGACGGGGCACTGTGAGAAGCCAAGAGCCAAGAGCAAAGCAAGAAAGCAAAGAAAGGAGCCAGGTTTGGAGTGGAGTATTCTTTGTTCCTGATCATCCCATTTCCACTTGAGGATTACATAAACTGTTTGCAAGCTCATCTTGTTCTCCTGTTAAGTGGGCACATTTAAAATCACCTAGTAAAATTTCCTTGAGAAACAATTGGAAGAAGTGGAATGCAGCCGGGCACACAGTGATTGCTCACGGTGCAGATTAGTACACATTCCACACAATATAAGTGGGAACTATTATAGGTGGCCTTACCCAAACTTTTTATCCTGAGGCGTTTGGTTTCCACCCACTCTGTCTCAGTGCAGTGTTGATATTGGTTTAATGGAGGCCACACCGAGATCTGTCCAGATTCCTTCACTTCTTTGAAGCACTCAGCATCTTTACCAACCTGTTCCCCTTCTCCCTGCACGTCTTCAGGGCTGTATCCTCATCCTGGTGCCCTATGGGAGACATTCTTACCCAACTGTAGCCACCTCTGTGTTCACATTCAGCCCTCCTGTCACTTCACAGTGGCCCTTTCAGAGTACTCACACACACACACACACACACACACACACACACACACACACACACACACAGTTGCACTCACTGACCTTCAGCTGCCTCTTATTGACTTGTAGTTCTGAGTGCTCTTGTCTTAATGACATCATCTTAGGACATCTTACCAGCTTCTCAATAGTACCTTCTTTCCCATGACCTCCACACTGGGCAGGGATCAGTTCTTCCTTTCTTATTTACATATCCATATTTAATCTATAACACTTTTCTACTAATTATAAAAAGTAATCAGTGTCAAGTACAAAGAACCTCACACTGCCGGCATACACAAGCATCCTAGCTGAACCTCTAAAGTAAGGACTGTTTTCTTCACCATTGTCTGAGGTGAGAAGATTCTGCAGCCTACGGGGTTCAGACAATTTAGTTCTCATACTTAGAAGTGGAGAAGCCCTTTAAAAGTCCAGGTCTGATCTTTCCCTCTGATGTGTCCTCATTTTCTCCATGTTCCACAGGGCATCCATCCTCACCACCCGTGGTGGACACTGTTCATGGTAAAGTCCTGGGGAAGTACGTCAGCTTAGAAGGATTCTCACAGCCTGTGGCTGTCTTCCTGGGAGTCCCCTTTGCCAAGACTCCTCTTGGATCCCTGAGGTTTGCTCCACCACAGCCTGCTGAGTCTTGGAGCTCTGTGAAGAATGCCACCTCCTACCCTCCTATGTAAGCCGCTGGGGTGGGCCTGAGTCTCTTTTGGAGGAAATCTGTCTCACAGTGACATAGAAAAGAGTCAACACAGAGCTCTCTTTGTTCTGGAATCGAAAACACTGTGGAGGACTTCAGCTTCCCAAGTCTCCACTCTGCTTTGCAGAGGATCTTTTTCTCTGTTTGCCTGTAGTGTGTGTGTGTGTTTTCTGACCCCTAACAAAAGCCTTTCAAGTGCTGGGAAACTAAAAAACTAAAACAAAATCAGACACCATGGAAACATTTAGAACTGACCAGTTTTCTAGAGCCCTTTCTCCATCATGTGCTATTTAACTCCACTGTTATTTATGTAGTGACTACTTAATGCAGTAAAGTTAGGAAATACACTATATAGAGCAAAGAAAATGTAAACCCACATGGGATGCTACCCAGAGACAACTGTGACCACCATCTGACGTGTGCACAGTCTCTTGTCTGTCCTGGGCAACAGTCTGCAGCTCTGGTGGGAGCCTGTCTCACTTATGAGTATGTTGATATCACCTTCTGCCACTGAATAGCACAGTGTTACTTTCAATTGCCTTAATTTAAGCATTGCACTGCATTACACTCACCCAGTCTTTAACTTCTGGTGACAAAGTTGGCTTTGGTATAGTTGATGTATACATATGACCATGTGTTGGAACTAAATTATTCCAAATATTCATGAATTCTTTAGGGTAAATCCCAAGAAGTAGCATTTATTTAATCAAATGCTATCAACCTATTCTTAAATTTTCTCCAAATAGTCTCCATCAGCAACCTCTGCTTAAATATTAGGCTTATTGATCCAATTTTACCCTTCACTTTGGGAAACAAGTAATATGCAATAATCCCAGCAATGATAAATGATATCTCAGTCAGTTGGTGGTGGCACATGCCATTAATTCCTGCGCTCAGGAGGCAGAGGCAGTTGGATTTCCTGTGAGTTTGAGGACAGCCTGGTCTACAGAGTCAGTCCCAGGACAGCCAAGGCTACACAGAGAAACCCTGTCTTTAAAAAAACTAACTAACTAACTAACTAAATAAATAAATAAATAAATGGATCCAGGCTGTCACTGCAGCAGAAAGAGAGGTACTGGGCATATGTATGAGCTTTGATTTCTACTGGAAACCCTGTCTCAGAAATAATATAATAAAATAATAAGTGTAATCTTTATCTTTATTTTCTATTGAAATACTATTGAAATGAACCAGTTCCTCTTTTGACAGTTACTGCTTTTATGACCATTGCATCCCTTGCCCTCCATAATGTAGGAAAAGTTCCCAGAATGAAAGGTAGAACCCTTTTTGTTGACCCACTTCTGCCACCTGGTATCTGTGTCATCCTGATATTCAAGGGCCTTGGCTGCTGCTTCTAAACACTAGAAGCAACACCGCTGAGCTCCTCGGTCCATGGAGATCTGGGGTCAGGCCTTGTAAAGCACTGGAAACATAAGCACTGCACAGCTGGGTTGCCCATGTGGTAAGATGTTCAATTGGTTCTGTGGCTTCCTTGTGCCTTGTTTTCTCATCTACGAAATGAAGATGAAGCTGGAGCCCACCCCTAGAGCTGACCTCAAACGTTAATGAGTGAGCACATAACATAAACCAGGGCCTTGCTCACTGGAAGACTTCAGCAACATTGCTAATTCTAATCTTGAACGGCCTCTGAAGCCTTGTATGAGCAGAACAGTGATGGCTTCAGTAACTGATGGTAGAACCTTAGCAGGCCAGGGTTGTGGAGCTCTTAGCTGGACATAGCAGTGTCTTTATTGAGACCTGGCAGATTGGAGCCCAGATCAGGGAATGGCCCAAGGCTACTCAGCCTGTCAGTGGGTGAAGCTGACCAGGAAAGCAGGTCTCCTGAGGTTACTGATGAGATGCTGGTTGGTATTGAGCTCTGCCACTTGAGGGCATTTCTGTGGCTGACAGAAGCCACTCCAGGTCTAGAGCACATTCACTTGGTAGAGAAGTTCAGTCAACATTTTACCCCCTATACTAAGTCTAGTAGTATAGTTGATGTATACATATGACCATGTGTTGGAACTTAACGCTGTAAGTGTCATCTCCAAGGTCAAACCAACATATGAACACCCATGTTGTTGGCCAGGGCAGAGGTATGATTCTAGGAAAGGAGACACAGAAAATCATTCTCCTGCTATAGGACAAGAAGACTGAAGGTCTGGAGTTCCCAAGGTATCCTGGGGTATCTCCATTCCAGTGTCCCCATCACGTGATAGCAACCCACCTACAGAATCACATTTCCCTGTGCAAGGTCTATGCCAAGTAGTGTTTCCAGGTTGCATCTGGTGGAACCTCAGATGTTCTCTCTCCCCTCCCAGGTGCTCTCAAGACCCAGTAACAGGGCAGATAGTCAGTGATCTCCTAACCAACAGAAAGGAGAGCATTCCTCTCCAGTTTTCGGAAGACTGTCTCTACCTAAATATTTACATTCCTTCTGACTTGACAAGGAATAACAGGCTGCCGGTAAGTGGTGAAACTCTCCAACCTTCTGAATGTCCACATCTAGATCCTCTGGGCAAACAGAAGGGCTTGAGAACAACTAGAGGCAGGGACACCAGAGGCATGAAGTGATTAAAAGGCCCACTTTCCTTTGTTTTTCCCCAGGGATGTCAGGCAATGGTGCTTGCCTTGTGGATGCACTGAGATCTGGGAATGTTGCTGCTGATGTATTTATTCTTCATTGCATGAGTCTTCTAAGCAGTGAAACATTGAGTAGCTTCTCAAAACCCCCATGCCATTATTTCCTTATCTGTGAAAGTGGTGCTTGGGGAAGATGGCCTTACAGTTAGAATTTAATCTTCCCTGGTTTTCTGATGAGGAAAACTGAATGCCTATAGTATTGCTGGGCTTCAGGCTGCAGTTCCTTACCCTAGGAATTGTGGGTCACTGAGAAGCGCAGCTACTTCTGCAGCCTCTGTGGAAGTGACCCACATCTGGCACAGCAGGTGGTGTCCAGCTGTGCTGCAGATGTTGCGAAGGCTTTCAAAACTGGAGCTCTTAGCCATATGGTGACAAATGTTGTAGTTCTTTGGCAGTTATAGAAGTCTAGGTCCCCTTGCCCCTGAAAGTAACTTCAAGGCTACACTCCCTGTTCTGGGCAGGGACTACAATTGCAGCCTCAAATTTTTTATATCCATTTTATTTTTATTTAATTTAGAAACACTCTTATTTTACATATCAATCCCAGTTCCCTCCCATCATCCCATGTTCCCTACCAACCCCCACACCCCCATCCCACTCTCCCGGGGGGGGCAGTGAGGCCTTCCATGGGGGATCACCAAAGTCTGTCCCATCATTTGTGGGAGGACCTAGGCCCTCCCCCATGTAGCAGCATCCAATTTTAACTAGACATTGGAATCCCCCAGCTCTACAACACCGCAAGCACTACAGCTTTCAGGCCTGGATATCAAGATCTCCCAGCTTCTGACAGTAGCTATTGTTATAGCTCCTGCCAGGAACAAGGGTTGCTGAGACTCTGGGTCCTTAAGATCAAGCAGCTCTCTTGACATTTTCTGGCAGCCAAGACCTGTAGTTCCTCTTCTTTGGCTTTTGTAGCCCTATTCCTCTATGAATCTCGGCTCTTCACCCGCTCTCCTCTTAACTTCCACCATTCCTCTTGTATCTGTCCTTGCTATTCTCTAAGAGTAGCTGCCTCTCACTGCTGTAGCCTCTATCATGACTGCCATTTCTAGGATGCATTTTGCTACCACATGACATCGCTCATGTCATAGCCTCTGCTGCTGCTGGCTGTTACAGCTGTGCTGTTGGCTTCTAGTGCTGCTGTCAGCTTTGCTATTCTGCTGACATAGCTGGGTTTTCCCAACTGCCATAGTCCCTGCCTCTGTCACTGTAATAGTTACAGGATGCTCCTCTGGCTCTGATGTTGTGGCTTCCACTGTCATTGATTCTGCAGCTTTCTTCATGTCAGCACCTCAGTCTGCTGGACTAATGTACATCAAGATAGGCAAGAGGGACAACAGCATAGCTTAATGGTAAAGTAGTTGTCTGGATGCTCAAGGCCTTGAGTTTGATCCTCTGCATCAGAAGAAAAACATGACTAGTTAAGAAAAGGCCAGTCTAGAGAAGCCTTTGGTTTGCATATGCAGCCACAGCATTGTAGAGGCTGAGGCAAAATGATTTGGGCAAGTTTGATGTCAGCTTGGTCTACATAGAAAGCACCAGGCTGGCCATGATTACACTATCTTTAAAACAAAATCAATCCCTTATCTGAAAGAGAAAGAAGGGGAGCAGGAAGAGAAGAAGATGATGCGGAAGGGGAAGGAGAGAAGAGGAGGGGAAGAAGAGAAATAAGAGAGCCTTTTTATTGGGTCTAATGTAGAGGCACAGGGTGGGACTGTCATTCATTGATCCCATTGTTGCACTCAGTGTCACCATATACATAGTCATACATAGAGTCTGAGAAAGTAGAATATAAGCTATTCACACAAAGCCCTGACCTGAGGAGGATGGCTTGCTGGGGTGAACATGACACCGGTGGCCTTAGATGTTACCATGGCAGTGTTTTCAATTTAAGGAGACCTGTAAAGACATGGCCAAAGAGTCTTAGAAGACAGGTGAGAAATGTTGAGTGGGATAACTCCCTCCAGCTGGGAACTGGGGAGGAAAGGCTGCAGCAGGTACAAGGGTGGCTTGGGTGATGTCCTCCTTGAGTCAGCCTTGATATAGGAAACCAAGCCAGACAGTTTCTATGGCCCTCCAAGAGGCGTCTAATGATATGTATTGTTGTGTTCTTCTCCAGGTGATGGTGTGGATCCATGGAGGTGGACTAGTGTTGGGTGGGGCATCAACTTATGATGGACTGGCCCTGTCTACCCATGAAAATGTGGTGGTGGTGGTCATTCAGTATCGTCTGGGCATCTGGGGATTCTTCAGGTAAAGATATGAACTATTTTCTACACATGAGCCCCCCATATTAGTATGTTATATCATTATATATTAGAACCCCAGATCTTGTGATGTTTATAAGGAAAATATTTATTGAGTTTCAGACAGGACATGGGTTCTTCTGGTTGAGGTCTGGTGAGGGCCCTTATTGAGATCAACATGGTAGAGGGGCAGAAATGGAATCAGCAGCAAGTGGAAGAGATTACATGATGAGACACAAAGCTGGAAGGAGGAGTTGGAAAGTCCTGCTCTTTTTATAACTAGCTCACTAGAGAACTACCCTTGGCCCAGTGAGCTCAACACCTCCAAAGGCAGTATATCCAATGGCTTAATGACATTTCTCTGGACCTCACATTTTGCAGGTTCTGTTACTTTCTAATGAGAACATCCAAAATGTAACATCTGCCAGGTCAAAGATACCAGGATCCAGTTCCAGTAATGCCATGCATTTTAGAGACCTCTGCTAGGCTTCTTCACAATGCACCCCTTTGCTCCAGTAACAGACCTCACCTGTCCGTTAATTCTCCACTCTCTACACTTACTTCTGAACAGATAGATTTCTGTGCTGTTCTCTTTGATATCCCAGACATAGATAACAATTAGTTTGAAAGCACATTTTACTGAGTTGTCACAGTGCTCTAGGAGGTGAATTGAGTCATGCCAAGCTTCTGCTATTCCAAGCAGAAAGAACATCACCTTCCTTTTCCTGTATACAGATGAGCTGGTGCTGGCTGTCCCTCCTCTTGCTTGTTCAACATAAAAGCCTTGGGGACATTTGGGACTCCTCATTTTCTTACACTCAACATCTAACCAACCAACCGGTCCTTTTGGCTCCACCTTCCAAATAAACAGATTCCATCTATTTCCCATCTACTCCCTGCTTCTACTCTTACAGTTTGGGACTGAATTATTGTTATAACCTCTGCTTTGTATTTTTAATAAACCTGTTACTTTTAAGGCATGTATTTTCTATAGAGTGGCCAGAGTGCTGTGAGAGACATGGATTGAATCATATGTCATTTTTGTAGACAGTTCCCACCCACCTATAACAGCAAAGAACTCCCTGCCAAGGCTCACAGCACCTGCTCTGCCTGTATCTGCTGCTAGCAACACCCACATTTTTTAATCCCAGAAGTGTTTGTACCTGCTGCTCATTTTAACAGGAGTAATATTTTATGATATTCATAAGCTCACGTGCTCATTTTATCCAGGTCCCTATTAATGACCACTGCTTCCAAGAGGCCTCTCTTGGTCCTGAAATCAGAAAATACCACCTGTAGTGGCAACCCCATCCCCGCATCTTTTGTAAGACAGTTTTATTTTTCTTCAGAGTACTTTCATTTCTTCATACTAAAATTTCTTCACCCCTATTCACTGTGCTCAGAAGTGTGAACTGAATATACTCAGAAGTTGGAGATTTTATCTCACTAGTTCTTAGGCTACATAGTTCCCAGAAGATGAGTATAGAGTTCCACACAGAACATTTCTAGAAAGATGAGAGGCAGCAAGCAGGTGCCAGGAATTTAGGGCTCACTTATTTCACTAAGAGCCCCAGCTTCTCTCTAACTCTGAGAATTCAGTCACCATGTATCTACCTTCACCATTTTTCTTTCTCTCTCTCTCTCTTTTTTATTTCCAGCACAGGTGATGAACACAGCCAGGGGAACTGGGGTCACTTGGACCAGGTAGCTGCACTACATTGGGTCCAGGATAATATTGGCAATTTTGGAGGAGACCCAGGCTCTGTGACTATCTTTGGAGAGTCAGCAGGAGCTGAAAGTGTCTCTATTCTTGTAAGTGTCCATAGCACAGGGCCTTATCCAGGCATGACAGCTGCTGATAGGAACTCTTGGAGACCAGCCAGTCTAGCTTTGGAAACTTTGCTTTCAGAATCTGCATTCAGATTGATACTATTACTGCTCAGCATTAGACGATGGAAGACTAAGAATCAAACCCTCCTTGGCTACTAGGAGGTACTTTTATGCCCACTATAAAATGTACCTGCTATATATTAGTTCTCATGTAATAGAATTGTCTTTCTCTTTGCTCATCACATTAACATAGAATTCACTCTTAGGACAGAGTGTTGGGAGTAAACTGAAGATAGTAAAGGGGAAGGGCATGAGGTAGAGCAGGCATCACTGTTTGGCTCCAGGATACACCTACACATTGAGGGAACTGAGACTCTGGGAGCTCATCAGAGGTGATCTCATGGCTTTGAAAGCCCAATAAGAAGGGCAATGGCATCTGGGACTAAGGGTCACACCATGAGAGATGGTGTGAGGAAGGATGGATAGACACTGCAACAGTGAGAGGATGGACAAAGACTGTAGGTCACAGACACATTCTGGAAATCTGATGAATCTTCTTGGTATAGAGAGGAGGAGCAGGAGAAACAGGGAATCCATGAAAACTTCTGAAGGTAATGAGTGTCCCTCCAAATCCCTGAGCATTGATCAGAATGCCAACACATCACCACATTTTCCAACATGTATTGGTTCATTAGCTGAATATTTAGAGGAAAATGGTTTTTATTTTCCTTAGAGATAAGGAAAAGTGCAGATAAATCCAAGGAGTACATTATGTCATGTATTTCTGTAGTAATCCTACAATTTTTAAAATCAATCTCTACATCTATCATATGCCTTCTCTCTGCTTGCTATCTATCATCTCTCCTTTTAACCTGTGTGTGTGTTCCTGTTTTTCCTTCACTTATTCATGTCATATAACTTTTTTCAGCTTTCCAATTTTATTTTAATCCTTCCATGATGTTACCACACATAACAATTATATATTGTTATACCTTCTTTCTTTAATTATAACCCTACAGAAAACCTAAACAATCAGCTTGAACTTATGCATTCTCTAGTTGGATACTTCCATACATAGTGTTATATTGTTCATTACCTGAGATGTTTTGTTTCTAGAAAAGAGCCAAGGCCTCTTTCATGATAGCTCCTTGATGAGATAACTAAATATTAAAAAAAAAATCTCCCAATTTATAAAAAAAATCATTGCAGTTCATTTTCTTCATTTCTTTGATTTCAATGTTTTTCATATGATACACTGATTTCATGCCTACAGTCTAATAACTTCAATTTCCTCCATATGTTATTTACAATCTGACAATAAATTGAAATAGGTGCATGGACAAATTTAATGCATTTTACTATATTTACATGCATATCAATTTTGTCATATTCCTTAAGATGAGATAATATTCCTTAAGATGAGATAATATACCTTAAGATGAGATAATAACTTTGAATACTTAGCATTGATTTCTACTTTTATTTCATTAGTAGCTCATTAGATACTAGGCATAATTTCAATTTCTTTGTAGTTTTTAAAGTTTGATTTGTAGGCTATGGTGTGATTGGTTTTGGAAAAGGTTCCAATTTCATCTGAGAAGCCTTTGTATTCCTTGACTTTGGGTGGTATACTCTGTATAAATCTGTTAAGTCCAGTTGATCCATGGAGTATTTAGCTCTAAAATTTTTTTGTTATTTTTAGTTTGGGAGACATTTCTAAATATGAGAGTTGGGTATTAAGGTACTCTAATATTATTGTACCAATCCTAGGTAGCTTTTTATGCTCTTTAGTGACTGTTTTATGAAATTACAAGCCTCCAAATATTTGCTTCAGAGTTGCTGTATCTTCTAGATGATACAGTGTTCTACTATTTCTTCTAATTAGTTTTAGTTTGAAGTCTACATTATCAGCTATAAGGATATCTCTGCCTGATTATTTACTGTTTCCATTTATTTGGTAGTCTGCTTTCTCTGCCTTCATATTCAGTGTGGACCTGTCTTTCAGTTTTGCTTTCTTATGACATTATTTAGATGCTTTCTGTGAATCTTTCCAGAGGGGTGTCCAAATGTATTTCAGTTACAGGGACAGGTAAAATTTGGTGCTAACCTCCTCCATGTGGGGCCACTAATGTCACCTAACCTTGGCTATGAGTCAGTAGATCCAAGGATGAGGCTTCATACTGGTCATCAAGGTGACCACACAGAGTCCAAACCCTGGTCCCACAGAGGTCCAGAATCGCTAAGAGTAAAATGTCCTTTTCTCCACTTTCCTCTGCCAGGTGTTGTCTCCCCTGGCCAAGAATCTCTTCCACAGGGCTATTTCTGAAAGTGGAGTAGCCCTCACTGCAGGCCTGGTCAAGAAGAATACCAGGCCCTTGGCTAAGGTAAATTCCATGCTGGGCTGTTCCTGGGCCCTTTTGTCTCCTCTCCTCTACTCATGAATCTTTCTTGTCCTGGTATGAAGCTGACGTGGTTAATGGTTAGAGCTTGTTTGGGGCTCAATCTGGGCCAAGCTCTGCAAGTTCTGGAGTGATTTTGTGTGAATCGTGTTTCTTAGATACACTGCAATCCAATCCAAGTTTTGGTGTGACATCAAGGGTTACCCTCCTGAGCACATCACATGTATTACTTCTCCGTATAGGTTAGATGCAAATTATATGTGCATATATGGTACTTAAAAGTCAGCTGGCCAGAGTATGGAGGAAGTGGATCTATAGCAGACAGTAGCATTCTGGGTTCTTTTTTGCAAAACACTTTACATGGCTTCTTTTAACGTGACCACATTCACAATAGGGTACCGACTTAACAAATTACTTGTTTCTGAATTTTAAGACTGGGTCTTACTTGTAACCCTGGCTGTCCTGAAACTCACTGTGTAGACCTGACTGGCACAAAAATCACAGAGATCTGCCTGGCTCTTCTTCCTAAGTGCTAGGACTAAAGGTATGTGCCAACATACCCAGTTACACTTAACAATTTATAGAGTTAACACAGGCTCCAATATTTAAATAGTGTGTATCACATTCCAATTAGTAATATAGGCAACACTCTGAGGGGCCCAGAACCCATACCTGCTGGTATTGCACCCTTTGGGCAATAATGTACCATCAGTAGAATGTGGGTATTGGTTAGAACTCTGGGTTATATTGACAGAGATATAAATGCTACTCTTGACCTTTATTGTGGCCTGTGATCTGTTGAAGAAAATTGCAGTTACAGCTGGTTGTACAAACACCACATCAGCTGCCATGGTTCACTGCCTTCGCCAGAAGACAGAGGAAGAACTATTGGAGACCTCACTAAAATTGGTAGGTGTACCTGTCCTAGTGTCCCCAACCTTTGTACTTTATGCCAGACTTCATCACTTCTTCTCTCCTGTAATTTTGGAGAAGCTATCTATCAGGTACATTTTCTTGCCTCTTGTCAGCAGTATCAGCCTTCGGATATTATTGAGATTGTCTTTATCTCTTTCTTTTATAATGAAAAATACCAAATGTCACAAAATATCCACAAAACAAAAGTTGTATAACAATACATTAGTTCTTTCAAAAATTTAATATGTGGTAGTCTTGCTTCAAATGTATCTGAAGAATTTAGAATTCTACATTCCCACATCACCATTCTGAGCATTGAGGATAGGGATACTGAGTACAAATATTTTATGAAGGGTATTGTAACTTATCTTAGTTGATTTTTCAAGCCTTCTAAATTATATGAGTTCCTACCAATTTTTCTGTTTTCTGAGACTATTTCTTTGAAGAGTTAAGAATAGTCAACTATCTACCCATTTATTGTCTTCCATCTATCCATCACTCCGTCCAATTCATTAAAACCATTATGTTGGTCTAGTATGAAACCAAAGAACTGGTTAATAACTTACTTTCAACTTGTCCATAATCTATGAGTCATTCAGTCAGCATTTGTAATTTTTCATGCAATCCCTTAAGCAGTTGTTGGTGTATCTTTCTAACTCACCAATAGTTCACATATCAACCAACTCCATCCATCCAACCATGATAATTTTGAAAGCATGGTATCAGAGTAGAAGATGCAAGAATAAAGTAAATGCTATCTCTGCTTCCCAGGACAATCCAAAGAGAAAAACAATCATATATCAAATTGATTACATGTTTTGGGAATACAGAGAGGCGACACATTCATTAGAGATAGCCTACTCAAAGAAGGTAACATTTGAGCATTAATTGATAATTTTGATAGTTTATTATCACAGAAACTCACAGGACAAATAATTGAAAAATAGAGGATATAGGGGTGTGATAACTATTCCCTTTGTAAGGTCAAGTACAGATGATGTCTCAGGATTTAGCTGAGAGCTTGGTCTCCTTATATACACTTTGAACACTAGAGGACAGTTCTGGATCCCCATAGGCTACCTCTAGTATTCTGTTCTTCTTGTATATACATGAATTGAGTCCAATATGCCCTTGGGTCTTGGATTCTGGTCCATCAGGTACAATAAATAATGAAATCTCAAGCCTTTCAGAGTTAAGAAAAGTTGCTTTCTTTTTCTCTTTGGATTTATGGGATGGCCTCACTCTCATAAAGGCATGGCTGGCCTCTCAGTTCTCCTGTTTCACCATCTTCAGTAGTGGTATTACAGGTTTTCTCCTTGATTTATGTTTCAGATGTGTTTGTATACCCAGAATGGGAAAAAAATTCTTCCATCCATAGGAATACCCATCATACACATGTAGGATTACTTTCTATCTTTAGGAATCTCTAGACCTAAGATCACACAACATATTTCAAAGAGTTTATAAGATGATTCTATGACTGAGGAGAGAGGAGAGAGAGAGAGAGAGAGAGAGAGAGAGAGAGAGAGAGAGAGAGAGAGAGCTTGATGATAGAGCTAAAACTCATAACAGAGTTGCTTCCTATACATGGGTCAGATCCATTAGCTAAGCTCTGAATATGATTAAAGGAATGTACATGACAGGAAAATAAGGAATAGAATGAATTACAGTGAGCATAGGCATTAGAGTTTCTGAACATTCACTTCAGAAATGTGTACTGAAAAATACTCAGGTAACTAGAGCCTGAGACATTTGGGACCATGGGGCTTGGGATGCAGCTGGATCCAGGTGCTGAGGGCATTTTTGGTATCTGCCAATCTTCCAATCTCTCTCCATTTGCCATCACTTCTGGCTGACTTTATAAGCAGGGGGTTGTTCCCTGGGAGGCTGAAGAGCTAGCTATGTGACATCTGTCTGGAAGCCAACCCTTTCCAAACTTTATCAATGTATTTGGTGTAAACTCTATGCTGTATTGTAGGTATCTTTGAACTGTTATTTATATTCAGGGGGCATAGTAACCTCATGTCACATGTAGTTGCCTAAACTTACAATATCAGGACAAGAAAGAAGAAAGTGAGGGCTGGAAAAGTGTTTTCTCCTGCCACTCCTGCTTGTCTCAGCTCCACCTCCCTTCAAGTTACCATATGCAATCACTTTGGTTTCACTGTTCCTGTGAAGGAAGTTGGGGTATTGTTGTGAGAGAGAATAAGTAAGGGGGAAAATGAAGAGGACAGGCATCCATGGAAGCTGCCTTTCCAGAGCACCTGTGACCCTGACTCTGCTACACACACACACACACACACACACACACACACACACACACACACACACAGTGCCCATGCACAGAGGACACAGGAAAGAAAGGCTGATTATGACATACAAACACAGCTCAGAGACCCGGCTTCATACAGGGAAGGCTTCTTAACACATCCTCTGTCTTATCTTCACAGAATCTTTTTAAATTGGATTTGCATGGAGACTCCAGACAGGTAAGGACTGTTTTTTGGGTTAGGCTTCTTTTGGGTCTTAACACTGCTTTTACTCCAAATAAAGATGAATAATCTTTCTGTTTGTGAAAGTATGGTCATTCCTGTGTGTGCATTGCCAAGGCCCAGAGATGTAATTCAGTCATTCACTTGTTAGTTAGCACAAACAAAAGGATCAGAGGCAGGAACTGAACTTACCCACAACTCTCTGTAGAGTGCTCCTGGTCAACAACTCAGTGCCCTGGGATTAGTCTTCACCTTCCTTACTCCCAAAATGAGCCTGCAGAGAGAGTCTCCACTAGAACTTTCTGCTTTCTGGAGGCAGAGATGCCTTGTTAATGGTTTCATGGGAGGAACAAAGCTGAAGCTGTAACGAGGAGCCTAGACTTCTGTAGGAAAGTCCAACATAACCTCCGTCTCCTCCCTCCTGCCTTTCCAATGTCTAGCTGTTGGCAGCTATGGTCCTGACTTCTCTGTTTAAATCCTGGGCATCCAAAACTTCCCTAAAGGGTCTTATGAGAGTGAAATGAGATTCTTTCAATCATCCAGAAATGATTTACTGAGGACTCACTTGGTGTCAGGGGCTGATTTAACAGCTGGGTATGAAGGTGAAGTATGTCCAATCTCCTGCTTTCTTGGAGACTTCTGTCCTAGTAGGTGAGGTGTATAGCAGAAGACAAAAGAATGTATGTAACAACATGTAATATATATTTTTTCTATCAACTCCAAATAAAAATTGGAATAGATGGTCAGAGTTGGCCAGTGGTTTTCTATAAATAGCAGGATCTGAGGAGGTGTCTTTTAAGTGTTTGTGGCTGAAGTTCATGAATAAAGATCTGGAGAGGGGGAAGGAAGCCAGCTGTCAGGAAACCTGGGGGATGAACACTACAGGCAGAGGGAAAGGCAGCTGCCAAGACCTGCTGAAGGAGGCTTGTGTGTTTGGGGTGAAGGCAAGGAGGAAGAAAGAAGTCTGAAGCTGAGTTGGTCATGGGTGTGGAAAGAGAGACACTACAGACAGGACTTGGCTTGTGATCCACTTGAAGCAGAGTATGTCCAGAGGGCTCAGCTGCAGTGTGGAAATAGTGTGATGTGTAGGAAAGGGCCAGGGCAGATGCTGATCCTACCTGTAAGACCTGTACATAGCAATTGTACAGGCAGAGGGTCTTGGTGGGTTATACCAGCCTAGAGCAGTAGAATGGTATTTGGGGTCTGGATAGTATTGAAGGGGTATTTGGCATGACTTGATAATAGGCATGGTGTTTATGTAGTTTGTGCTTCTCTGCAGTATTTTATCTGTGTTCTCAGAGTTAATTTTTAACAATTACATGATTTAGTGATATCCCAACCAGCTAAAGTCCAATTGTTTTTCAAAAGTAGCTAATTTAGAATATAAATACAGACATGCAGCTTGCTGTCAATCATAGATCCTATAACCATGAATTTAGTTAGTTGCTAAAGTGAACATATAAGTCCTAGGTCCACAGGTGTGACATAACTGTGGTTATCTGCATCATCCGCACAGAGCTATGAGAGGTTTGAGCCAAGTGTGAGCCATATGGTCCTAGCATCCTGTTTGTAATAAAGCTTTATCTTGCAATAAAGCCATGGGTTTTATGTTATAGATGTTCCCTCAGAAACTCAGAGAGAGAGAGAGAGAGAGAGAGAGAGAGAGAGAGAGAGAGAGAGAGAGGAGAGAGGTTATTCCTGGCAATATGTGGTCTCTTTCTCAGAGCCATCCCTTCATTCCCACTGTGATTGATGGAGTTCTGTTGCCAAAGATGCCTGAAGAGATCCTGGCTGAGAAAACTTTCAACACTGTGCCCTACATTGTGGGAATCAACAAGCAAGAGTTTGGCTGGATTCTGCCAACTGTGAGCACAAACAGACATCTTAGATAAGACACCACTATTGCCTGCCCATCATTCTTGCA
The DNA here is from genome assembly GCF_943737965.1 of Phodopus roborovskii. Lineage (NCBI taxonomy): Eukaryota > Metazoa > Chordata > Mammalia > Rodentia > Cricetidae > Phodopus > Phodopus roborovskii. The sequence goes on along the minus strand of NW_026126487.1, from coordinate 4,183,825 downwards.
ACATGAGTTCTTTCCTCCCCAACCTCTTCTTGTGACTAGGGCATCTGTCTCTTCTTACCCATGGATACTTCCATTGAGACATTTTCTTCCTGAGCTAATTATAACCATGGATGGTCCAGTCCTGGAAATCTTATCCTAAAAAACACTTGGTAATTCTATTAAAATTAGGGGCTTGAAGTGCCCAGGCTAGGAGAGTCTATAGAGATAAGATTGAGGCAATCAGACAAACAAGGGGTGACTGTAAATGAGATATGGCTGCAAGTTCAAGCGAGTCAGTATGGGGAACCATTGCTTCCACAATGGACTTGAACATGTTTGCCATAAATCTCCACATATGCTCTGGTTACACATCATTGAAAGATTCAAAGTCATTCCCCTATGAGTTAAAGTACACCTTTAAAAGGGAAGAAGGTTTTTCCTTTTCAAAGATAAAAACAAAATCCAGACATTAGGTAAAAGAGTAAGGCTGTTTACCATTGCTAAGAGGGTAGCAAAAGGGAGAAATTCAAACATGACCTGAACTCAAGTCTCAGATACAAACATCTCTAACCCTAATGAGGTTTCAAGGCTGGGAGAGCTTGGAGAGAAACTTTGGAGTGAGGGGAGACTCTGTATAGCAAGACATTGGACTCCTTATTCAAAACTCATCAGCAAGAGAAACACACTTCATGACAGATAGAAGGTCAAGATGGAGTAAAGCCACCACTGCAGTTAGAAAATTGGAGACTGGAAGACAGAACAAGAATTGCCGTCCCATGTATTTACATTCCAAAGATGTTACAAAACGATTAGTGATATTTATCCTCACATATTGGGCTCCTTGGGTATGAGGTTTCCATAGGTAGAGAACTGAGGATAACCTCTAAGTTTCTATAGCAAATTCTCTGAAGCAGATGTCAGGGGCTGTCTATCTACAACCACATTTTAGCGGGAGAAGAGCAATTTCTCCTGAAAGATCAGGTTTTTCCAGAAGTCATTATAGGGAGACTGGAATCACCCTGTTGTGTGGTTTTCATTGCTAGACGCTATGCTGGAATCAGACCAAGTCACAGCACAGGACTGAGACAGGCTGAGAGTTCCACGGCTCTCACTGCAGAAAGATTTTGTAGATATCAAAGAACACGCAGATGATTGATTTTCCTGTTATGATTGTGAGGTATTGTTTCCTATCTGCTTTGAGAGTCATTGTGCCCTTGGCCTGATCAACGCACATATTTAGAAAGTCTTTTTCATGCCTGAATTTATGTACAAGTCCATTTGTTTCGCTGACTGTTTTAAAACTCACAATCATGACCATCAAAGTCCAACATAATAATTTTATTCTGCTTTGCCTTAATTGCTTTGAGTCTTAGTTAGGGGTTTTATTGCCCAACAAAAACACCACAATCAAGAGGTAAGTTGTGGAGAAAAGGGTTTATTCAGCTTACACTTCCATATTTCTGTTCATCGTGGAAGACAGTCAGGACAGGGACCTGGAGGCAGGAGCTGAAGCAGAGGCCATGGAGAGTTCTGCTTACTGGCTTGCTTTCCCTGGCTTGCTCAGCCTGCTTTCTTATAGATCCCTGAATCACCAGCCCAGGGATGGCACCATCCACCATGGACTGGGCCTGCCTACATTGATCACTAATTGGGAAAAATGCTTTACAGCTGGATCTCATGGATGCATTTCCTCAACTGAGGTTCCTTCCTCTCTGATGACTCTAGATTGTGTCAAGTTGACACAAAACCAGACAGTACACTTGGCTTATTTAGTTCATTCTGTTAACTCCCGAGGATTCACAGGTGCTTCAACATGTTTTTAAACAGATGATGGACTATCCACCCTCTGAAGTGAAATTGGACCAGAAGATGGCTACATCACTGTTGAAGAAGTCCTCTTTTATTCTTGTAAGCACTCAGGGAAATATGTCAATTTGCCAGTTATGTCAACTTCTTTGAAACAAAGAAAAGCAGTGAATTTGCCCCATATTACAAAACTACTGAATGTCATGAAATGACTAGAGTCTTCTCTGTCCTCATTTTTCTGACTTTCCCACATCACCATGCAGGAGGGATTTGTCCAGGGTTCAAGCAGTTCACAGTTAATGAACTGGAGAAGCCACACAAATCGCATGCTAATGGTCAATTTTCTCATCTATTCTAGAACCTCCCTGAGGATGAGATTCCAGTTGCCATTGAAAAGTATTTAGGCGACACAGAAGACCCAGACAGAAATAAACACCAACTTCTGGAGCTGATCGGAGATGTGGCATTTGGTGTCCCATCTGTGATTGTGTCTCGTGGACACAGAGGTTAGTTCCAGAGCTTGGACAAGAGATGGACCCTTAATTTTACCACTTGTCTCTCTAACTACCTCCTGGCATATGCAAATGTGAAAACTGTAGACACCAAGTCTCTAAGACTGACAGTTTGGCTTTATCTTGACACTGGCATCTTTGATTCGTGCCAATGACATTTTCTGAGGAAAGAATTGAAATGCAAGGGAGGAAAGGAGTATTGATCCCAGAACACATGAGTTGGGAGATGAGGAGGTGACACTGGAAAGAAACGGAGACCAATAAATGATGCCTGATTAAGCATTTATTCCACATAGCTGGGGAGGGCTAGAAAACAAGCAGAACTCATATCTCAAAGTGATCCCACCTGAATAGTGGGGTATTTATTTATCCATCATTGACCACTTGTTGTTAGGCTAAGCCTGGTCAATGGATGGTATTTCTGTTGAGTGTTGGGCTGCTGTACAAATAGGTAGAATAGTGTGCAGTAACCAGACAAAGAGCCCTCAGGTAAGGAGTGGCATATGGTGGAAGCAGACAGAAGTCAGGCTGCAAAGAGGAACAAGTAACACACCATCTGTCACAGGGCTCCTTAACTGAAATTATACTGGTATACGAGGTTAGAGGTCAACTACTAGGTGAGCTTTGAGAAGGGGTTCGAGGTCAGAGCTAGTTTTAGAGTATAAGCAATGGAACTGGGGAAGAATAGGAGCGAGGTAAAGAATCAGGAAGGGTGTTTGTGACCAAGGAGGCTAATGAGGGAGACCTGTGTAGGATAGGAATATAGAACTCTCGGTGTTCTTGGCTACCTTATGTCCATCTTAGTGTGTCAATGTGTGCAGGCTGATGTGTGTCACAGGACCTTCCTAAGAGACCCAGTGCTGGGCATGGCTGTGAGGCTAGGGGTTATGAGCTTACCCTGGGGATGGTGACCTCCATGGTCACTGTTCTCGGAGCCCTTCTCTCTCAGCTTTCATTCATATGATCCACACGCCAGCAAATAATTCTGGATTACCCTCCCTAACTTTCTGGCATGATTTTTAAAGATTTTATTTTATATTTGGTGTGTGTGTGTGTGTGTGTGTGTGTGTGTGTGTGTGTGTGTGTGTGTGTGTGTGATATTTCTTCTGGTCCCTGCAGAGGCCAGAAGAAGGTCATAGGAACCAAACTTGGGTCCTCTAGAAGACAAGCAAGTTCTCTTAGCCACCAAGCCATTTGTGCAGTCCTCCAAGAGGGTTTTCAAATTCATGTTTGCAACCATGATGTAAACTAGCTATAGTAGCCAGCTGCTGCTACTTCAGTTTTCCCAGTTGCAGATAAGAAGAAAAGTGGTAACCACAGTCCTCTATTGAGGATATTGAGGAGACATAGGCAGAAAGGAGGAAGCTATGTAAGAATATCAACGAACTATATAATAATACATATATAATATAAATATAAATAATAAAAATGCAAAGTGATATTGCAGTTTATGTGTTCTATGTAAATTACTGTAACTTTGTTACCTCATCAAGTGTTGCTTAGTGAAAACCTGACATTTCCTCTCAGCATTTTCAAATACTCTTTATTACCAGTACTTAATATCTTGTACAATGTTACTCAAAATTGAAAAGTGGGGGGATCAGTGAGATGGCTCAGCAGATAAGATTCTTGCTGCCAAGTCTGATGACTTGATTTCAATGCCTGGGACTCACATGGTCATACTCTAACCACACATACACTGTGGCCTGCCCATCCAACACAAAATACAAATAGATAAGTATAACAAAACATTTTAAAGATGAATACAATGAGTCTGATTATATGAAAATCCACCCACCTCTCACCTACAGCCTGTGATGACACTTTCACTCTTTGCTATTTTGAGACCTTTTGTCATAGGTCACATGTGAGTCATAATGTGTACATTTATCTATGTAGATCTGACTTAGTCCATTTAACACATTCTCCGTCTTAATGCATGTTGTCATAATGGCAGTACATCTTCCTTTTTAAAAGCATGCATTATTCTACCTACAGTACTCCACATTGTCTTTATGGATTTATCTATTGATGGACACACGGTAATTCCATAACTTGACTTTGGTGGGCAGTGCAATCATGGAGCAATTGCATTTTCAACACACTGGTTTCATATTTTGAGGGGTAAATGCAAAAACTGTCTGTCGCACATCCATTCCATTTTTAACTTACTTTACACACTGTCCTCTTGTAGCACACAGATTGTATGAATGAGTTTCCTTTCTCCTCATCCTTGCCATCACTACTTGTTATTAGTAGCTTTTTATAAAATACATTAAGACTGGAAAACACACCATCTCATTGTGATTCTCATTTGCACTATCTCAGTGATCAATGATATTAAATATTTTTATTAATCTGTTGTCTATATTTCCTTTTACACTGATTTTAAGTAAATGTCTACTCAAGTCCTTGTCATTTTCTTTTCTTTGTAAGACAAAGTCTCTCTATTTAGACAAAGTTAACCCTGGCCCTGAACTTGATCTCCTCTTGACTCTGTGTCTTAAATGCTAGGATTTCAGTCATGCAGCCACAGGTTTGGATTCTTACCCAAATAAATGGGCTGTTTGCTTTTCTTTTCTTGTTATTGAGTATTTGCATTACTTAGATAATTTGTATAGCAACCCTTTATAGCATGTATCATTTGGAAAAAAACTCCCCACCTTGCACAAATGCAAACACACACACATAATCAGAAATGGGTTGTCTGTGTGGAGTGTTCATTATTTTCTCTTGGCTTTGCAATGGTATATCCATCCCATTTCACAGTTTTTGCCTGAGTTGTCTCCACTTTTGGTCTCAAACATAAACAGCTATCTTCCAGCTAATGACGTAGTTTTTTCTTCCTCTGTGTTTTCTTAGTGTTGTTTTAGTTTCTGGTTATGAATTAGACTATAAAACAATTCCAGTCTTCTTTTGTAAATCATATGAGATAAGTGCCCAACATTTCTGCATATGGAAATCCACTTTTGCGAACAGCTAATACTGAAGTGACTTTCTTTTTTCTAGTTTTTGCTTTCTTGCAATGTACGACAACAATAAGGAATTCACAATAACTAGAGACTATTTTTATTCTAGGTGAAAGATACAGCACACACAAATCTCTCTCATGAAATGGAAAGTCTTGCCATATTCTAACCATAATTGACTGTGTGCTCTTGGCTTCATTTTGGGTTCCTTATAAGGTTCCACTGGTCAGTGTGTCTGCTTTTTCTTTTTTCTTTTTGTTGTTGTTGCAAGTACTTTGCTATTCTAAGTTTTAGTACAAGTTTATTTCAAGTTTTAGTACAGCACTAAAGTACTGGATCAGACATTAATCATTGTTCTTATTATTCATGATTGCCTTGATTTCGTATGTAAATGAATGTGTGCATTTGCATGTTTGAGTGTGTATGCAAGTTTGCTCTCATCCTTGTGATTTCATATGAATTTAGAATTACTCTTCTGTGTCTGTGAATATTGGCACTGGAACTTCGATAGGAATTGCATAGAACCAATTGAACACTTTGTGTAATGTAGGCATTTTTGTTTACTTTTGTTTTTATTTTTAAGACAGGGTCTCACTATGTAGGCTGGCCTGGAACTCACTGTATAGACCAGGCTGGCCTTGATGACCACCTGGTTTTTTCCATCATTCTGTAATGCTACCCATCACAAAAAAAAGAATCATTTTCATAGCTCTTTGATAACTCTTACTGAATCAAAATGGAGTAGCCTTTAAATGTGATGTTATACTTCATTACTAGCATTTTCTTGAGTGCTTTATCTATACTTATGGAAGATATGGTGTATTTGCTATTGAATTTTTCTTATAATATCTTTGTCTTATTTTAGTTTGAAGATCCTGTCCTGGACTCCCACTTTCTTGATTTTCAAGGAAATTTGGGGAGAATGTTTGGGCTGATACTAGTTTTCCTCTGTAATTGGTATGACTTATCTGTGAGTCATCAGAATGTGGGATGTTTATTCATGGGTAGGAGGCTTATCACTAATTCAGCTTATTTGTAGTGTGTGTGTGTGTGTGTGTGTGTGTGTGTGTGTGTGTGCGCGCGCGCGTGCGCATATACACACACATGCATATATACAGGTGCTTTAAAGATCAGAAGACTGTATTAGATCTCTTGGAGCTGCAGTTATCCATGGTTGTGAGCTGCCTGATACAGGTGCTATGAACAAACTCGGGTCCTCAGGAAGAGCACCATACCTCCTGACCACCAAACCATCTCTCCAGACCTTACTTTATTCTTGGTAGACTATATTGAATGGAACACATCTTTTTGTCTCTTAGGTTTTCCATGTGTGTGTATAAAATAGTTTGTAATACTCTTATGCTCCATTGTACTCCTGTGGCATTTATAACAACAGGTCTTTCATTTGTGTAAGGCTTTTCTCTTTTTTCTTAGTTTGATTAAAAATTTGTTAGTTTTGCTTTTCTTTTTAAAAAAAAAAGAAATGAAAAATCTTGATTTCTCTTATTGTTTCTTATACTTTCAGAACTCATGTTAAAAAATATTTTTATTTAGTTTTATGTTTGCCTTCATGCATGTCTGTGCACCCTGTGTGCCTGTGTCTATGGAAGCCAGAGGAGGAACTGGATCCCCTGGAGCTGTGTATTGTTTGTGAGCCCCCATGTGGGAGCTGAGAACTGGATGCTAAAAACTGAAGGCAGATCCTCTACAAGAGCAGCCAGTGTTCTTCACTGCTGAGAGAACTCTCCAGGCCTTTGCTTTTTATCTAATTATCTCTTCTTCCTGCTATCCTTGGATTTACTTTGTTGTTTTATTTAAATCTCTTTCATGTAACTGTAAGTCACCTGATACTTTGCTTCTTTTTCATTGTTTAATGGTATGAATGTTTCTCACGCAACTGTTTTTGCTATATCCTGTAAGTTATGGCAAGATGTGACTCTATTTTTATACACACACACACACACACACACACCTATCTTACATATTGAGACAGGGCCTCTGGCTTGAACTCAGGACTTGACAGTTCAGGTTTATCTAGCTAGACAGCTTGCTCTAGAGATCCCCTGGCTCTGCCTCCAGTCCACTCAGATTACATCAGTCTCTAATGCCACAGGTGGGCTGTATTTACATTCATGCTGAGCATCCAAACACTTGTCCTCACTCTTGTGTGGCAAAGGCTTCCCCACTGAGCTGTCTCTCCAGCTCTGTTTCAATATGCTTCAATTTTCCCACTTAGTTTCATAACAGACATAGTAGTAGCTCAGGACCATGTTCCTTTCCAGGAGTCTATGACTTTTCCAAAATTCCTCCTGCTGCTGATGTCTAGTTTCAATTTATTGTGATCAGAAATGATACTTGCTCTAATTCCAGTCTTCTTGTATTAGCTGACAATTGTGTTTTGTCCTCACATTGGCTCTGTTAGACAGAATGTCCTATAAGTCCTGGAAACTAATAAGTTTTGTGTTGGTGTTGGGTGGAATATTATGTACAATATTAGACTGATTTTTCAAAATACTAATCAAGATCTGTGCTTCCTTATAAATTTTCTATCTGAAAATCTGACCCTTCAGTTCTTTTGACACTTGATTTATATACTTAGATGCTGTGATGTAGGATGCCAGGGACAATTTTCACTGCTAGCACAAGTCTCCATTTCACACCCACCTACTATACACATTTATGTCTTTGACATCAGAATGTCTATCACTTTGTAATGAAAATATTTTGGCTGTAGCTATCATTTGATTTAGTTGTATTTTTAGAATACTTTTGTCCCTGTACTGGGAACCAAGATTGTCATGTCCATGCTAGATGTTCTAAATATTGTTTGTTGTTTATTGACTTTAATGCTTTTATTTGTCTCCTGTTATTCATCATTATCTTTGTGCTTAAATTATAAAAACTCTAACAGTTCCTGTAAGAGCAGTCTAGAGTGGTGAGTTTCATAAGATTTGATTAGTCTGAGAAAGCTGCCATTCCCTTACTTATGAAGGATAGCTTTCTCCAACATTGTATTCCTGAGACAAAAGTGACCACTGTCCAATGTCTGCATATATTTGTCTTTAGAAACCTTCATTTTTCAGACAAGTATCTTGGAAGTGCCTTATATTTTTCTGAGTAGGAGAGAAAAACACATAGAATGCTTAAAACGGGGCTGAGTGGAGGACACTCAGCAAGTTGTGGATGCTGAAATGAATGAACACTGGTGGGTTATCAGTGAATGGTCAGTGTGCTCACTGGATGCACATATATTCATAAATCGTTTCTCTCAATGACCACCACTTTCATTCCACACATTGCATAGTAATAAACAAATGGAGAGGCTTTTGTTAAACCATTTCTATGCATAGTCAGAGGTTTTCTGCATTTACAGAGCCCCAGAAGCCACCAAGGCTTTTGTCTGGCAACACAAACTGTACATGAATCCATGTCTCCCCAGATGCTGGAGCCCCCACCTATGTGTATGAGTTTCAATATCACCCAAGCTTCTCACCAGAAATGAAACCCAAGACGGTGATCGGAGACCATGGAGATGAAGTCTACTCTGTCTTCGGTGCCCCGATTTTAAGAGGTAATGGTGCTTTGCTGCCTGTGAGCTTGTGGTTAGGAGGTCTCAGTTCCAGTCTTGCTCATGTGGCCTTTCTCCTCCTCTCTTCATGTTCATTTCCCAATTCAGGGTAAAAGGGCTGAGCTCAATTACCGAGTACCAAGCCTTGGTCCTACTCCAACATAGGAAAGTTCATACTCATGGGAAGCCAGCACTACCCAGTGTCAGGATCTAAACAAAGAGAAAGGGGTTACCTGAATGTCTCATTGAAAGAATGCCATTGGTGCTTCTATTCCCACTCAAAATGATATATCAGAATGTGAGTGAGGATGAGGTCAAGCTGTTCCTCCTGACCATGAGTCTGTTGCCATGGGCATTTGTTTGCCCACAGGCATACCTAGTCACATGTGATACTTTACCTATATTGTAATTAACAATATAATATCTAAAGAGAACCTTTTATAATATCTTTAATACCTTTACTTCCAGCAGTTGCTGTGATTAATGTCTGACCTTGACCACTGTATGGCTATTTATGGCACACCCTGAGCAGCTCCCAAGATTATGTCTTAGGGCTATTGTACCTCTAATTGTGGGTTTGTGGGAAATACTAAGAAAATATGAGGTCCAGAAATCCTGTGAATCCTGTGATCCACTGGAATTGAATTCTTTGCCTATACCATTTCCATATCAAGGAGATTAGTGGTATTGGAGATGGATCACCACCAGCAGAATGCACTACCTGCCTCTGGTATGCTAGATAAGTCATTCTCAAACTGAAATTGTATTTCAACCCTACTCGATCTTGTAGCAATGGATGTTTTGATTCAAAGGCTTTGGTATGAAAGCCCAAACACTACTTCTCTAAAAATCTCTGAAGTAATACCACTAGTTGGCTTATGGACCATGAACTGACTCAAACAGAGTATCCTTTCTACTCATAGGTGGTGCCTCAGAGGAAGAAATCAGTCTCAGCAAGACAGTGATGAAATTCTGGGCGAACTTTGCTAGGAATGGGTGAGTCTAGTGACCCAGACAGAACCGGGTTGGTGGATGAAATGAGACAATAGGGATACTCAATAGGAAGGGGTGGCTTTTAAATTTTAAGAGATTGTCTCTAACGCTGTGACCCTGGGATGAAAGAATTCTGCTCCCATCTCTTTTGTGCACAAGTCTTTGGAGGAGATAAACCAGACACCCCCACACATATGTTAGGAATGTGGGGAACACAAAGCAGCTTTAAGGAATTCTATTTGATTCTGTTCCCAGGAACCCCAATGGGAAGGGACTGCCCTATTGGCGAGAGTATGACCAGAAGGAAGGCTACCTGCAAATTGGAACTATCATCCAACAAGCCCAGAGGTTAAAAGACAAGGAAGTGGCTTTTTGGACTAAGCTCCTGGCTAAGAAGCTACCACTGGAAGGACACACTGAACTGTGAATGGAAAGTTCTTTCAATCTCAAAAGACCAGAGAGCCCAAGTGAGCCTACTCCACAGATTATTTTGGCTAGTGATAGGTTACCGGAGAGACTAGAATTGTGTGGTGGGAGTGGGCAGGGGACAGATGTGTACATGAGGACACAATTTGGGAAATAAATACTGGTTTGTAAATCAAATCAAGGTTGGTATCCTGGATTGGAGATGAATCTATGCTCCTCAAAGAGAGAAACATCACAGGAGATGGCTCTGAAGAGAATGCCTGAATTTTGGGAATTATGATCCAGAGAACTAGAGGAAAGCAGGCATGGTGAGGGGAGAAATGGGGATCTCCACTCACCTTCCATCTGCTTCTGAGTGATGACATCATCAACATGTGAAGAAACTGATTTTAAAGGGCCTAGTGGAATATTAATTGGATGGTAATAGGAGAATATAGCGTACTTAGTTAGATCCAGAGATCTAAGGAGGAATTACACATGTAACAGACTTCTCCAATCAAGTACAGGTGGTGGCATCCACATAAAACCCTGCTCAGATAGCCTTATCCTGGTCAATGACATCCATAAGGGGAAAAGCATAAGGCCTTCTTTCCTCTGAAGGCATGCTAAAGAGGCTGAAGAAAAAGAAAATATATCCATACCTAGGGAAACTGTCCTGGGTAGTGTTACTAGAAGTCTTCTGATGTTCAGGCCACAGAGAAAGCTGCATTCCAATGTCCAGGACCATGAGTCCTCTAAGAATTCTGGAAACTGTATTGGATGTCACATTCAAGTGAGCCCCTACTGGGTACCAAGTATGAGAAATCTGACTAAACAAAATGACAATGTGGGAGAGATACCTGTGAAGGGTGTGTGCACAGGTCAGGGATGAGAGCTGAGCACCGAGCAAGACATAAGCCATTCAGAATCAGCCTTTGGATGAGTGTTAAAAAAAAAAAAAAACACTGCTAACATTAGCATAGTTTGGAGGAGGTAGTGGTCTAAGGAGAGAACAACAACAAAACAAATATCCTATACTAGAAAAAGTTAAGCCCTTTAACACACACACACACACACACACAGAGAGAGAGAGAGAGAGAGAGAGAGAGAGAGACAGAGAGACAGAGAGAGACAGAGAGAGACAGAGAGAGAGAGAGACAGAGAGGATGGGGATTTCATCAGACTAACAGAAAAACAAGTGTGCTGGTGTTTCCTCGCCATCTACAGTTTCTTTTTTTGTAGACATTGTATCAAATATTAAATGCAAAAATTGCAGCCATAGAAAAGAAGACCTGTTAGCAAGAGACAAAATAAATGAGCAGTTGATCTAGACGGAGTGTTTTAAATAACAGGAGACTCACAGGGGTGTTACCAGAGCAGACACAGTTTGCATAAGAAAGAAGCAGAGTCTAACTAAGATGGTTACTCTGAAAGAAATACTCCCAACATTTCCATGTCCACACCAGGAACCCACAGCAAATTTCTGGTGGCTGGCTGCCAAGAAGTCAGTCTTGAAAGCTTATTTTGCTCTGGGAAAGCAAGTGGTCATGTGACTGTGTGGGAGGCTTTCCAGTATCACATGAGTGGTGGGTAAGGGGACAGTTTCAATCTACCACTTCACTGGGGACACTCAGTGTGTGTGTATGTTGTTAACACCATAGCATATCACAACACACACTCCACTCATCCCAGCAGGCAAAACAAACGTGTGCTAGCAACAGGGATGCACACCGCCATCAGTTCAGCTGTGAAGATAACACTGACGCTGCCCACCCCAGCTCATTCTGGTGAACAGAATATCTGAGGAGCTACAATTGACTCCACTCACAAAGTCTCCTGCTGGTCAAGGTGAGCAATACAAATACAATTTATAGGAGTATGTCCTCTCCCCTCACAGTGTGGGTCTCAAGGATTGATTGCAGGTGGTCAGGCAGCAAGGACCTGTACCCACCAAGTCATCCCACAAGCCCTAATTTGCTGTTAAATTTTATCTTTTTCCTCCCTTCTTTCACAGTCATCTCTCTTGAATACATTCTGTATTTTATTATAGTTATTTTTATCAACATTTATTGATTTCTAACATTTTATTGTATTCTTTTACTTTCTGTTTGTTTTCAATTGCCAAGTAAAAACAACAGCCCATATAGATAGATTACTCTACCAATAAAATCATCACTCAAAATTGACAGAGGAAAAAAACTTCTAAAACACATAACTAAAGAAATTTGTGAGTGCTAAACCAGCATTACAGAAGATAAAATCAACTATGACAACAGGAGAAAGACTAAGTCACAAGAAATGAGAAAATAAGCAAATAAGGATCATGACAAATCAAGCATTTGTTAAATCAATGAGTTGCCAAACCTCTGGAAAACAGAAGAGAAAGAAGCAGACAAAGCCCACTCAAAACAACTAGAAGAAACAACAAAGCCCCAGAACTAGTACAGACTGTTTAAAAACAAAGATGTAAGCAGTCTTATTTCCCCAATTAAAAGACACAAGCTGGCTGATTAGATTGTTAATAATGGATTCAACAAGTTGTTGTTCACCTTGCCATGAAAGACTTCCACAAACAGAGGGGAAAGGAAGTACAAGCAAATAGAATCTGAAAGCAAGCAAGAGAAGCTATAGTAAAACCTGATGCAACAGACCTCATCACAAAATGAGACAGAAGAGACACACTGGTAAGTACCTAAATCCACCACAATATACAGTGATTGCAAATAGAATGTTAGGATACCAGCACAAGAGTAATGTCAGGAGCTCTCTAGCACAAGAACGGTGGGTGATCTCAATACCCTCCTCTTACCAACAGGGAGATCATTAAAATAAAAAAGTCAACAAATAGTAGAATTAAATTACCCAGTACGACATATGGACTTCACAGAAATTTAGAGAGTATTCGATGTAACAGGTGCAGAATCCACAATCATTTTATCATCTTATGGAATGTTTTCCAAACAAGTCACACTTTAGGTAATGAAGTAAGTCTTTGTAAATACAAAGAATTTATAAATATGAATGTAAAAATTACGATAACTTCTTTCATTGTTTTAGATCATAAAAGGATGAAACCATAAAACAAATCAGAAAAGCATGAATAATGGAGATTGAACAATATAATTTTCAAAGAACAATGATTCATTAAAGAAACATAGGGAGAAGGTTACAAAATTCCTTAAATGAAATGAAAATGGAAATACATCAAACAGGACTCAGCACAAAACTAGTTATATCGTGACATTTTAGAAAGACACAAATGTGTGTCAAGTGGACTTAAATTCACGTAATAGTGCCTTGCAGAACTGTAGAATATCTATTATTGTATCAGTTCATGGAACTTTTCCCAAAATGAACCAATTGAAATTTCCTAATTTTTAAGAAGTTAAAGATTCTTAGAATCAAATTAAAGTGGAAACACAAATAATCTAGTGATGCATCTCTAAGAGTTAAAAATAAATAAGTAAAACTAACCAAATGCATGACAGGAGGATGAAAAGAGGTACCCAGACACAAAAGCATGAAGAGGAAAAAGCATGAAGAAGTGACCTCTTGAAACAGGCTAGGGCCAACAATTCTAGAGAAGCACCACCTACTGCCACCTGCTGTTGTAAGTTCTCATGAAAAGAGGTCATGCAGCTTGGTAAATGTTTAAGAATCCCTGCTGCATAGACGCTTATGGGCAAGGATTGTGATCTGTGGAGCTCATTTACTCTAAGAACATTGTGTTAGAAAGGCCTGCTCTGAAGGGTAGATTCGCATGACCCTGGAGGTGTCACATGTTGGGCCAGGTGACTTGGCAGCAATATGGCAAAGATAATTGCCGATTCATCTGAAGGTTGCTGAAGAATGAGATTCCTTCCAAACTTGAGAGTATGGATTCTAGGAAATGGCAGTGCAGGGAGGATGAGAAATGTGTTCTCCCTTCCCATTTGAGCAGTGTGAGGATGTGAGGCACCCTAACATTTTCCTGCTTTTTTTAAGGACCCCAGACCAAAACTTCCCCCTAACTGCAGGCACTTGCCTGCTGTTGCCCGCTCTTGAGAGTCCAAGGTGCATTGAGGTGAGAGCTCTGCAGGAGAAGCTTACATAAGAAGCTGTTGGATGGGTTTCTGGCCATTTGTAATCTGAGTATTGGGTACTGACTGTTCAGACAAAAGTGGGTAAACTCTTGGTGGGTGTGGCTTGAAGGTTCCAACTGACACCCAGGGAGCTCTTTGGAAGAGGAGAGCCTTTTTATCACTTTAGATTACATAACAGTGCTGGTTGAGCAAGACTTAAGGAGGCGGGTCCCTGGGTCTACAGTAGAAGCATTGCTAAAGAGCAGCAGATACCTCACAGACCCTCGGAGCCCTTGTCCACCCACAATGTTGTTCTACCCTCTGGTCTGGCTTTCTCTTGCTGCTTGCACAGCTTGGGGTAAGTTCTTTCAGATTACAAATACCTGGGTGTACATTTCCAGTCTTTGTTCTGGGCACAAGTGGATGATTACATTTTCAAGGTAAGGCAAACTACTCCTGGTCTCTTGGTGACTTTTGCTTTCTGGAAGCAGTGAAATGAAGTCCAAAGAACCTTGGTCTCTCAGAGACATGGGGGGGGGCAGACACACAGATGCCCCCCTATAGGCAGCTGGCACAGGAGGGCTGGAGAAAGCTTAGTCTGTTTCCTTGGGATTCTTAGTCAATCTGCAAGCAGGTCATAGAGAGAACTGAGTAAAATGTTGAAAATACAAACTCAGAAGCCAGATACAAGGCTGACTCCCAGTCAATAACTCTAAGTCATTATCCTCAACTTTGCACTGCCTAGGTGATGCAGTGCCTAGGTGACCCCACCTCTCCAGTAGAAACCACAGGAGCTCCTCTTCCACTGAGGACAAAACAAGTGGATGTTTCTATAGCACTTAGGATGGTCCTAGGTCAAGAGGATAGGTTAGGTTAAGAGATAGGCAAAAGGTTTAGCTGAAAAGTTAATCTGTTAATAGAAATTTTGATATGGTTTAAGTCAGACCATTGAAATGATGGTTTTGTACTCGAGCTCCCAAGAGACAGGGACAGATCATAGGGATGGTGTAGAAGAGGAAAGAGTGGGGCCAGTCAGGAGACCAGGGATGTGGAGGGACAAGGACAAGAGCCATCACTGTAGTTTCATCTAGAAAGAAGATAGGAGGAGTAACTTGGCATGGGGATGGCTACCTGAAGCTCTCCAGAGGGTCTGGGAGATATAGAACTGTCTTCAGGTTTTCGGTGTTTAGATCTTGGAGATCAGGACAGGTGGGATGGACCAGGTAAGAAACTCAAATAAATGAGGAAGATGGGGGTGGAGTAGGACCTATATTAGTTAGACCCTGGGGATCACACCTCCCTCAGGAAATGTGGAGCTTTATGCACCAAAGCAACAAATAAAGCAAAGTGAGGTGAAATAGAGGTCTTGGTATACATCTGTACCACTACACGGAGGAAAAACTGAGGTAACCTGGGAATGTCGTCCCCCAATGTTAAAGATGGACGCCCAAGTTGTCTCTGAATCTGGTGTGTAGCCCAGTTCTCAGCCATCAGAACCCTGAAACATCTGTCTGGAATTATTATCTTCTTTCTGCATATGTAACAGTGCAAGGCTTAAAACAAACTATAAGGCAGAGTAAGAATAGACAGAGCTGGGTGGTGGTGGTGCATGCCTTTAATCCCAGCACTCTTGAGGCAGAGGCAGGCAGATCTCTGTGAGTTCGAGGCCAGCTTGGTCTACAGAGCGAGGTTCCAGGACAGGCTCCAAAACAATACAAAAAAACACTGTCTCAAAAACAACAACAACAAAGAAAACAAAACCAAAACTGAAACAAACAAACAAAAAAGACAGAAACTCAGAATTAAAGGTTCCTCCATGCCCGGCTACAGTGCCATGCCATCCAATTTCACTTTGGGTAGTGGATACATGCTGAAATCTTGCAATCTTGCCTGCTCACCTGTTGAGTGGGCACCTGGAAAGATTTCTTTGAGAAGTTGTGTGAAAAGACTGAGGGTACTTGGGTACACAGTAAGTGTTCAGTAATGCATGTCATGTATTACATAATTTTAAATACATAATTGCATAATATCTGTGCCATTGTTGTGTCCTGCTTGCCACAAGCATTTGACCCTGGGTAAGCTATTTCTATCCACTTCAGGGTAGAAGGTCACAGCTGAGCTAACACAGGCCCCCAGGCTATTTCTTCTCTGACTTTACCCTCCTTTACCTGTTTGAACTGCTGAATGTATTTGTCAGTCTCTCACCCCATTCTCCATGGCCTTTCAGAATATCCTAAAGGAGTGACTATGTGTACCTATTTACTAGAAAGTTCCTCTTGATAGTTTGTTCATTTGTTTCTATTACCTAGTAAAGAGTAACATGAATATTCACAATCTGCAACTGGCTGTTGGTAGCCTGAGACACAGTAACTGGATCCCCTCCCAGGAGAAGTCTCCAGTTCTATGGGCCATTTTTCACTAAATTTGGGATTCCCTTTTTTTTTTTATTTTATTATTTTATTTTATATAACAAAGTCCAATTAAATGAAAACAAATATTTATACACAATATTTGGGAATTTGGGCATCGTTCTTTCCAAACTACTTCCTGCTGGTAAGGGGCACTGTCATGGGGGATTCGAAGAAGATTCAGAAATCCTGGCTGTAGTCTGTAAGGCTGCTTTGTCCAGCTGTTTTGAATGTAGGATTACCTTATACTCTGTTTCAGGAGGTCTGGCGTGATCAAACCACATTAGTCTGGAAGGAGGGATTCCCCTTTCTTTTCTGGCCACACACTTTGAGGTAGACAGGTGACAAATTGCTTGTACTAAAGAAAAACAGATGAAGAATGAGAGAACAGGCCCCGCCCAATGAGAGATGCTCTGAGAAACTGAGACCCCTGAGGTCAGACAAGAGAAGACACTGGGGTGGGCATGACCAAGTGTCTGTAAGTCCACCAACCATGTAAAGAAAGACCAGTTTGGTTTGAGCAGGTTTTACAAGGGGTAGAAACAGGACAACCGAGTAAGCTGTAGAGACAATGGGGCAGACAGGTATGATGGGCAGTGTCTCCCCCCTGGAAGACCGTGCTTATCTCAGAACCATAAAAAGAGCATTCTAGAACTTTCTTGCCTGTTCTACCAAAGAACTACTTCTGCTATTTATTTTTACACTAAGTAGAACGTCTTTTTCCAGTCACTCAGGGCTTTCCTTGTGTGTACTTTGTCATCCAGGATTATATTTCTCTGCAATGAACCCCCTCTGATGGCAATCAAAGAACACCCACCCTTCCCAGTCAGGTGCTGTGCTTCCTGTGAGTCATGGCACACTTCCTCCTTCCTGCTCTATCAGCCCCAGCCCTGGCACTTTCCATTTTCACTCATCCCCATGATCTAAGTCACAGCTCTTCTGAGACCACTCAGGAAGCCTCAATCCCTCTTCCAATGTGATATCCCCTTCCAGGCTCCACCTCAGGATACAACCTTATACATCTCAACATTAAGTGGAGTGTACCTGTTGCCCTCTTCAAGGTAACCATATCCCCCACAGACAGGGAGCATCTCTTGTCTATTGTCTCACCCAGTTTGTAGCTTGGCACCATGATCCTATTGGATGAATATTTCCAGTGAAAACCAAAGCTCATATCCTTGCCCCTTGCCCAGTATTTCAGCTGGATGCTTTGTTGTTGTTTGTTTGTTTTGTTTTGTTTTGTTTTGAGGAGAGGGTAGTTGTGATAGGGTTTCTCTGTGTAACCCTGGCTGTCCTGGAACTCTCTCTGTAGAATGATCTAGCCTTAAACTCACAGACACCCACCCACCTCTGCCTCTCGAGTCCTGGGATTAAAGGCATGTTCCAGAAGGGTTCAGATGATTTTAACAATGCCATTAGTCCTAGAGTGACAAACCCATCAGGATTGCAGGTCTGTCTTTTCCCTACTGATCTGTCCTCATTTTCTCTTGTCTAACAGGGCACACATCTTCACCACCAGTGGTAAACACAGTTCATGGTAAAGTCCTGGGGAAGTACGTCAACTTAGAAGGATTCTCACAGCCTGTGGCCATCTTCCTGGGAGTCCCCTTTGCAAAGCCTCCTCTTGGATCCCTGAGGTTTGCTCCACCACAGCCTCCAGAGCCCTGGAGTTTTGTGAAGAATGCCACCTCCTACCCTCCTATGTAAGCCGCTGGGGTGGGCGTCTTTCAAAGTAAAGCACATGAAGTAAGATGCCTTATTCTGCTGCCTTGAACCTTGGTGCTGCTTGAGAGTGTGTGGCTGGGGCTATGTGAGTGAATAGCACAGGGGGAGTGACTGCATGTCCTCACACCCCAATCTTACGGCCACCTAGTCACAGCTGAACAGTTGATGCCCCTCAGTCAACCTTAGAACCAAGTGGAAAAGTCAGACAGCTTCCTAAAATGTTGGTGCTGACAGTATTTGTACCCTCAGCACAGTACTTTTGGGGTGTCTAAGAACCCAGTCCTAGCTGTTTCTTTACCGCCTCATTCATTTCTTCTAAAATTATTATTTGCTATATTCTTCTAAGATTATTATATATTTTATAATACATATATATCTTCTTAAATTATTATTTTCTATTCTGATCACAAATATAAGACACAAATATTGAAAACAAGCCAGGGAAAAACACAGAAGCAAAGGTAAACAAAGTTAAAAACCATGTACAGTTCAACTACACAGAATTACTGCTAGCATTTGAGGTTATATTCTAGTCTTTTGTTTGTGTTTGTCCTCCTTTAATACAGGAGTTATGAATATAGAAAATTTGGATTACCCATGAACATTTATAACATCAACATTATTCTACACTATGAATATAGCAACCAATGTTTATCAGTTATATTAACTAGATGTGTAACTAGACTATGAACACAATGCTTAATTAGGTTAAGTTCATTCAGTATAAATGACAGTATAAAGACAATATGATAGATTTTCTGTAACCAACTCATTGCATGCAATCTCTGTGATTTGGAATAAGTTCAAAAAGTGACATTTCTGAGTCAAAGAGAAGGAATTTAGTTAAGTTTATCTCCAGAAATATCTAAGCTGCATACACTTCTCCCATGAAACACGAAAACCTCCATCCAGTGGAACTCCCCCCAGATTTTGCCTTGCTCACAAAATGTGTATATATTGGATAAGCAACATGACACTGTAAGAATAAAAAAAATAAGGTAATGTGGATCTTTATTTGAAAGTTATAAACACTAATGAAGTTGAACTCTTTGTCCCTCATTTACATTCATTTTCTATTTCTGTGAATTGTGTTCCTTTCTCCCACTGAGTAAGAAAATTACCTAGGCTAGAGACTTGAAGCCACCTTTCCCATTTCATTTCCCATGGGACAGCTGTGGAAGCATGGTATCTAAGCACCTCCAGTTTTTCTTTGACATGCTGGAAGTCATCTGCCATCTGTGAAACAGGATAAATGGACACTTGGGGCTGATGTGAGTCTTAAATGACTTGCTGCTCAAGGAGAAGGTTATCAGAGCCTGGAACTCCAAAGAACTCAACTCTTGTTACCAATTTCCCTCTACATTGGACTTATGTGACCCTTAATCAGGGCATCCTACCATGGTTATTGGTGGGATAGGAAGATGGGAGACACCTTAGCAAATCAGATGGTGAGACTCTTAGAGGCATCACTCACCTTACCTGGCTATGGCAGGCTAAAGCCTGAGTAAGCAAAGAATTCAGCTAAGATTACCCTGTATGCCAGTGCTAGAGGCAGTACCAGAAGGTTGCCTTCTTGTGTTGTCACCCAAAGGCAGTATTTTTGCCCTGTAACAGACTGTCTGTCATTGTAGGTCACTTTCCTGGTTGATGCATATTTACCTTTAGAAGTGTTATTATCCCACAACGCACTGAGCCAACCTAGCAGGATGCAGGGTCTTGTCCAGACAGTATAGGGGCAGTCAACATCTCTTCATGGTTCATGGTACCTCAAAAGCTCCAAGACAGGAGAGGTGCCAAGTCCTCCCTCTACAGTCTTGGGAGAATCTAGTACCTCGGAAGTGCCACCAGGAACCTAAAGACTCTCTTATCTCCGACAAGGACTCCAGCCCCATGAGAATAACTTCAGTTATGTGCTCAAAACTCCAAGTACAGGTCTGGGTTCTGGGTAATAAGTCCAAACTTCAATCAAGTGGAACCTCAGATAACCTCTCTCCCCTCTTAGGTGCTCCCAAGATGCAGTTGGAGGACAGGTGCTCTCAGAGCTCTTCACCAACAGGAAGGAGAACATCCCTCTACAGTTTTCTGAAGACTGTCTCTACCTGAATGTTTACACCCCTGCTGACTTGACAAAGAACAGCCGGCTGCCGGTAAGCATGGAGACCACTGCTCCAGAGATCTGAGTTCCAGCCTCCAAATCTTTTTGGCAACCAGAAAGGGATGAAGGCAGCTAGTAGTAGTGGCTCTCATGGGCCAGAGCTGATTCCAGAACCAAAGTTTTTTTCTCACAATGCAACCTTAGATTTTTCCAGTGACATCAGATTTCAGTGGAGATCATTTGGAATGTACATGTTAAATGTCTAAGTTTTCTCACACAAATAGAAGGGAAAATCATTATTAGGTAGACTATGATCACCAGAAAACTAAGAGATTATTCTTTAAAAGTTAAGATTGAAAATGACTCTCCTGAACAAGGAGGAGCTAATGGGCCCCCACACTGATAGCTGGGAATCCAGCATGGTACTGACTCAGGCACCCCTGAATATGGGTCTCAGCCAGAAGGACTGAGTAGTCTAAGGGACCACAGACAGTGGAACCAGGATGTATTCCTGGTGCACAAAAGGACCTTGCAGACATCCCCCATGGAGGGACACTGCCTTAACCTAGAGACAGGAGAGAAATCCTACTCCCTACTTCGAACGACTTGACAGGTCTACATGACCCCACCTGGATGGCATTGCCCTACATGTGGAATTGGGATGGGGGATGGGAGGGAAGGGTGGTCAGGATGCATGTGAGGGGGCAGAGAAGATAAGAGAGAGGGAGGGAGGGAGGGAGAGAAATTGACGCTGTAATAGAGAAGGGAAAGGGTGCTTACAAGACTCAGGTCTTATGGTCTTCTGGTCATCATATCTATGTTTTTAGACAATGTCTGGGAGGGAGGGTGTGTGTCACCTTTATTCTCAGGTCATATCTGAGAAATAGCCAGGTGAAGGCTTTCCCTGTCCCATTGGGTAATAAGGGTGAAACACTGAGATAATTTCATCATCACTTTTCCAGCCTTTGGGCAGGTCCCTAGGGTTTTACTGTAGCTTGTTTTCCTTCTAGCTGTCTTTGGCAGGGTCTGTTGACCAAGTGAGTCATTTCACATGGAAGCATGGTATCATAAATGAGACAGGCTGCCAGATACAGATCACAGGGTTGAAAAAGAAGGTAGTCCCTGTGTTGTAAAAGGCCATCAGCCAACGAATTTTCCAGAAGCTCTTTGGTGTGAGCCCTGGTGTGGGAGATATTTGTAGATTTGTGTGTTAAAATTAAATACTACATGTGCTTAGCAGTCACAGGGAGGTGAGGATAAACCTTAGTCACACACATCATCATCTTCTGTAGTGTACCAAGTAACCCCAAACACATGGTCATCGGACTTGAGGTTAGAGAACAGAGAAACCTAAGCTCTGCTTTCAAGGACTTTGCTGTCAGGTCTGCACAATTCCTCATACCCTGGTCAGCACATCATTGTCCACCATCCTTGGGCTCAGCCTTCACTCTTAGATGACTTTGACTCAGTCTCGCTTAAAGGTTGCAGGAATGCCCAAGGGAGGAGACATGCTTGAGGACACCATTACAGGAGACATCCTAGGATCCCCTTCAGCTGTGGAAATGGGTTTTAGAACCATAGGGTCTACTTTTGAGACGATGATTAAAAACAGAGCCATTTCTTAACCTCTTTGCCTATTTCCTCACATGGGAATTGCCATGTGAAAGTGTAATGACAAGAAAGCCGAATCAAAGCTCTGCCTGTGTGCACAGCTATGCTGACACACTAGTGAGACCTTTAGGACAGTTTTGGCCTAACAGTGAGCCATGAGCAAGGGTTGGACAGCTCAACATCTGGGGACTGGGGCCAGATGGATGCTTTGCCTCTACCTCTTCTTTTCTGTGATATCTCAGCAAAGAGCTGCATTTCTTATCTGTCTCATAGGAACATACTTTCCCTACTATGTGGGTAGGTTATTTCTATTGCTTAGAAAAGTTCTGGATCTGTATACTGAATTTAATTTTCATTAGTAAGATTATCTGGATATTATTTTCATACTCTCATTTTCTTCCCTTATTGATGTACTCTTTAAATTAAAAATAAACACTAATTATACCTCCTCTCAAGCTCAACTTTATTAGAGTTCTTGTACTGAAGACTTTCTGGAGAAAGCAAGTATGAGATGGGATTAGCAGGGTAGGGGGATTTGAGTGTCCATAGGAGACACATGAAGAAGTTGGACCATCAGGGTAGTGTGCATCTCACCAGATAACCACTTACCTGTGGAAAAGTCTAGTTCACCACTGAGAAGTTACCTGGGATGACATGAAACAAAAGTACAAGAGTTGACCTTTTCATGTTCACCCAGGCATAGGGTGATAAGACTGTGTGTGAGAAGGGTCCACATCTTTGACCTTTGAGCTGTTTCCATGATGGTGTTCTCAATTTGAGAATCTTGGGAGCATATGATACATGAGAAACACAGGGAGTACCGATTTATGTTACGTTCTGGGCAGGAGCTGGGAGAGTTTGAAAGAGACAGATGCAAGTTACAGCCTTGTTGGCCATTGGTGGTGTTAGAGCAATGGCCATGATGATCAAGGCTTTGAGATTGATGGCCAAATCAAACAGCCTTCACTCTGTTCCCAAGTCTGCTATCCATGACCCTACTCCCCAGAAACACTGAAAGCTGACTCCCCGCACTGAAGCTATGGACTGCAAGGTTAGTTGTGCTCTTATCCAGGTGATGGTGTGGATCCATGGAGGTGGACTGGTAGTGGGTGGCGCATCCACCTATGATGGACTGGCCCTCTCTGCCCACGAAAATGTGGTGGTGGTGACCATTCAATATCGCCTTGGCATTTGGGGATTCTTCAGGTAAGATATTGTACTTGACTCTCCACATTACCCGTTACATTGGTCTGTTTTCTGTTAATAAGACAAAAATACCTGAAGCTAGTTACCTACAAAGCAGTTTTATTTAACAGAAGGTTTGAAAGATTGAAAGTGTACATCGACTAGGCTATTGCTGAGGGCCCTTGGAAGGAAAAAGAGAACATTATAGAAGAACAGAATGTACATGAAAAGACCAAATGATGAGGTATAAAGCTAGGGAATAGGGGAGACCTTAATATTTTAAATTTTTTAAAAAGATATATTTATTTTTATTTTATATATGTGGGTATTTTACCTACATATGTCTGTGAACAAAGTAACTGATGTCTGCCAGGGCCAGAAGAGGGCTTGAGATTCCCTGGAACTGAAGTTATGGTTGATAGCAAGGTACCACTGGGTGCTGGGATTCAAACCTGGATACTTGATAAGATTAGTAAGTGCTGTTATGCACTGAGCCTTTTCTCCAGCCCAGATATTGCTGTTTTTTATAAAAATGTTTCTTCTGATGAACTAGGTCCCATGCGTTCTGTACAGACCCCTCTTAGAGCTGTGCACTCAGTCACATTGTCTTTGACCTCACCAGGCATGTGTTCCTCCACAGATAATACCATACCCCAATAGAGACCAGAATCCTAGCAATAAATTACTGGGAAACAGGACTTACCCATGCCATCGCAGCCATGCCACTCTCTGTTACCACTCTAATCATAGCTCTGAGTCTCTGGAAGGGATAATTATTAGAGTAATTTATGATTACAATCATTTTAAAACAACGGTCGCTTCACTCAGAGTGTTCTATGAGAAAGGAAGTCCTGTAATGTCTCTGCACAATGTTTCCACGTCATTTATAATGATGCAGAAGCACTTTCCAAGGCTCACAGCAGCTATATTCACACTATTATTCCACACCCTAGAGTCTTTGCTCCTGCTTCTTTCTTCTAAGTGTAATTCCATTTTTGGAAAGTCACAAAACTTTTGTCCCCATTTTATTTAGGTCTTCACCCAACCCAGTGTCTCAAAGAAGCCTTTCCCAGTGAAAAGAGAGTATCACCCCACAGGTCCACGTCTGCCAAGACGTTTGCCTGATTTTGTTTTTCTCCTGTCTGGAATTGTTCTCTTTTCAGCTGCAGTATGAGCTGGATGTAGTCAGAGACTTGAGGTTTCTTCTCAGCTGTGCTCTAGCTCAGAACAGTGCTGGGTGCACACTGGCCCCTGGTACATATCTGCAACAAGATGAGCATAGAGTTCCACCAAAAAACAATGCTGTAAGATGAGACTCAGTCAGACTTCTGTGTCAGGGATGCAGTTTTCAGCCTGATTCTGGGGTGTTTGTTGAGGAATCCCAGCCCATTTGAGGTACTGATATCCTTGCAAGGTTTGCCATGACTTCTCTGCCTCAACTCTAATCTGTTCTCTTGCAGCACTGGGGATGAACACAGCCGGGGGAATTGGGGTCATTTGGATCAGGTGGCTGCACTACGTTGGGTCCAGGACAATATTGCCAACTTTGGGGGCAACCCAGGCTCTGTGACCATCTTTGGAGAGTCAGCAGGAGGTTTCAGTGTCTCTGTTCTTGTAAGTATTCCTGGGTTTATGTGTCTGCACCTCCTAAAAATCATCCAGTATTCAGTCCAGCCATAAGCATCTTTGCTTGCAAGATCATACTCACAACACATCGTCAGACAGCACAGAACTAAGGAACAAAGGCCACTATGCCCTTGGGAAGCTCAAACTTAGTTTTACGTACAGGAACTCAAGAACTTTCAGTTTCTATACACACACACACACACACACACACAGAGAGAGAGAGAGAGAGAGAGAGAGAGAGAGAGAGAGAGGAGAGAGAGAGAGAGAGAGAGAGAGGAGAGAGATTTTCCTGGGATGTAGGGATAACAAAAATGTACAATTAGGAGTGTGAATTCCAGCATGAGTTAGATCAGGCATCCTTGTATGGCTTCAAGCCACATTTACTCATGGAGAAAAGTTAAGGTCCAGAAACAGAATGGAGCTTACCTTTAGGTCTGACAGCTTTGCATGCCCAAGGGAGGGCAGACAACTGTAAAGAACCTGGACATCTTGGGTCAGTAGGTGTGAGAGTAGAGGGATAGGTAGTGTGAGGGAGGATGGAGCACAAACATGGGTCACAGATGCAGATGGAGGATGTGAAGTGTCTTAGTATGAGACAGAGCCAGAGTGATATTTAAAGATTATACAGAAGATTTGTGAGTCATAAGAAACTTCTCTGGAGCTGAGAGGACAATTAATATTAATGTATTTTCAAACATATTATTTTCATGTTCAGGAGGAAGTACTTTAGTAGAAAGAAAATACCAGTTAACCCAAAGAAGAAAATTGTCCATCTCCTTGCCATCTCAAGATTATTACTGTAGTATTTTTATTCTTATTTCTCTACCCTTGCCCCATGGTTTTATTTAACTGTCTATATTATCTATCTGTCTTCCCTCCATTCATGCATAAACTCTTTTTTCCTTTTTCTCCCAAATATGTATCTATTTTGGTCTTTAATTCTTTTACCTAAAATAAATTTTAATATATAATACAACATAAATGTTTTCCTAAACATGAAACACTTCTTTAGTGATATCTTTTATAATTGCATACTGTTTTGTGTTTAGAATAAATCCTTATTGCCAAATTTTATAATATTAGAATCTTGAGATGTTCCCAAGTTTTACTCTAAGAACAAGCAATTTGACATTCTTAGAGCCCTCTATGATCTTTATTCTTAGGATATGTTCTGACAAATGGAAATGATAGAACAGAATCTATGGCACACTGTTGACCAACTGTCTTTCCAGTTGTGCTCATGAGCACCTGCTACAAGATCTCTGTTTTATGTCTTACTCTGGTCTCTGCTCCCATCCCATCATTGTTCTTTTGTGGGGATGAAAAAACCAAAGAGAAGTCTTGAAGCAGACCAGGAGACATTGTCTCCAAATGAATGGCCAGGGCAAGGGAGCAGCTGGAGGAAGCTGTATAGAGCAAGTGAGCTACCGACCACTCTTGTAAGCATAAGCCCTCCTCCTTTCCTCTCCCCTGCCAGGTGTTGTCTCCTCTGGCCAAGAATCTCTTCCACAGGGCCATTTCCGAGAGTGGTGTGTCCCTCACCTCTGCTCTGTTTACAAAAGATGCCAAGCCCATTGCTCAGGTAAGTACCACTCCGAATATCATTCATATTCTTTACTTTCCTGTGGTCCTCTAGGACTGCTCTTTACATGGGATTCAGCTTAAATGTTCAATGGATGTCTGAATTGAGAATGGCTGAGTAGGAAGGACTGCTGTGACTCCATCTAAACCACACTATGCAGATTCTGAGTCCCTTTGTGTGAATAGTATTGTGTAGATGTCCTGCAATCCTGCACACATTTTAATATGAAAAGCCACATCATATACATCAACTCTTCTTAAAAATAGGCACAATCATCACCCTTATCTATATGTAGAAAAACTGAGGCAAAAAGAGATCCTATGGCTTACCTGCAGTCAGCTATTTGGGAAGTGAAGGAAGTGATATTTGAAACCAGACAAACCTCCATAACAAATTATCTCCTTAGAAGCATTAAAATCCAAAAGCATTGTGCACATTTTGTGGTGTTACAGATAAGTATATTAATATGGATAATTGACAGTCATGGGGATACTGCTTGTATATCCAACTCATTTAACTATTCCAGTTAGTAACAGAAGCAGTACTCTGTATGATCAGTACCCAGACTTACTGGGCTAGAGTACTCTCTTAGATAGGATTTCTACTGCTGTGAAGAGACCACTGCAACTCTTATAAAGGAAAACATTTCATTGGGTCTGACTTCCAGTTCAGAGGTTTAGTCCATTATCATCATGATGGGAAGAATGGTAACATGCAGACAGACATAGTGTTGGAAAGGTAGCTGAAAATTCTACATCTTGATCCATAGGCAGTAGGAAGAGACTTTCATAGTAGGTATGGCTTGAGCATCTGAGACCTCAAAGTGACAAACTTCCTCTAACAAGGCCATACCTACTCCAACAAGACCACACCTCCTAATAGTGCCATGCCCTATCAGCTTGTGGGGGCCATTTTCATTCAAACTTATCTTTGTTAGTATTCAGCTGAGGGCGTTCTATCAGGATATGCCCTCAGCTGACTCAGCTGCAGCTACTAAGAGCATCACCTGTGCATATTCACTGTTCTTTTTTAAAAGGTCCCTGCCCACCTCCCATCCTTCTCTCTCCTCTTTCTCACCTTCTTTCTCTTCCTCTCTCTTCCCCTTGTTCCTCTTCCTCTCTCCTGATGTTCCTGTCTCTGGAGGCCAGTGTCCCCCTCCCCTTTCCCCTTTTTATGATCCCTTTCCCTAATTAAAAAAAAAAACTCTGCTTGAACTCTGTTGATGGCATCTTTCTTTCACACCACTTTTCTTAAATTACATCAATATACAACAATATTGTCTTTAGAATTTGGTTGTGTGACCTGAGCATAGTGACACATGCCTATAATACTAGTACTTTGAGAAGCAGAGGCAGAAGGATTTCTGTCAATTTTAGACAAGCCTGGTCTATATACCAAGTGCAAGACCAGCCAGAACTGCATGGTTCAATAGAAGATAGATAGATAGATAGAGATAGAAAGATAGATAGATAGATAGATAGATAGATAGATAGATAGATAGATAGATGATACACAGATACAGGGAGAGACCGAGATAGAGAAAGAATTGGATACAAGATAGAATCCATTGGGTATATTAGTGGAAAGTAAAGTCATTGCCTTTGACTTCTTCTGTTGCCTGTGATCTCTGGTAGCTGGTTGCTACTCTTTCTGGGTGTAAAACTACCACATCAGCTGTTATGGTTCATTGCCTGCGCCAGAAGACAGAGGAAGAACTCATGGAGACATCACAAAAAATGGTAAGTATATGTGTTATACATTCTCTTGCCTATCACTCTATGTGCTGGACTCCAATCTTTATCTGTTCAACTGTCCTCTGGACAGACTGCATGGGAGTTTCCCACCTTTCAAATACATTATTCTCAGATCCTAATTGTGAGTTTAATTTTCCCTTCCTTATTATGAAATAATGTATTGCTGAAAGTATTCCAATAATAACATGATGAACAATTTTATGACAGCCCTCCAAACTTTTGAAGCTTATTTTTTGAACATTTTTGATTTCAGTCCTAAGGGACTATCAAGTAAATATCATTATGAGTTTGTGGGGTTGATGGTATTTAGCATGTTTTTTTCGGGAAAAGTGTCACAATATTACACAATATAGAAACTAAGTTATAATTGTTTTCTTTTTTAGATTTTCTTACACTGCTTCAGTAGGGTATTAAGATAGTCACATACCTCTCCATGCTCATCTATTATAAATTATTTCATCCTTTTGCTCATTCTATATGTTAATTTCTTTCATCAAAAGTTAGCAATATGTCCCTAACTTTCATTCAACCATTTATCATTGTGTTCATAACCCATGAACCACCCAGGTAACTTATATATACATTTCTTTCCCAGTCCCATTTGTATTGACCAACATCACCCATTCTTCTATTCAATTACCTATTATCTGCCAATCCATCCATTCATCTAAAGTATGTGGAAGTAATACAGACAAAAATTGAACATTGTGCATCTTTATAAGAACTGTTCATAGTGAGACAAAGACATGTACTGACCTCATTAAAAGTGACACATTGGGAATAGTTCTTGGAGAAGTGACATTTGAGGAATTATGAACAGTCATGGGAATGTTCCATATTCAGGAATCATAGCAGAACAAACATCCATAGAGAAGAGAATGCAAGGTCATAAGAACTACCACCTCTGTGGGGGCAAGTGTTAATATAAAACACCTCTAGATTCACCCAAGCTCTTGGCCTGTCTATCTGGACAATGTACACTCCAGGAAACTCCCAGGCAACCCTGGCAGGCTTCTTCCTGTTTGCCCATGAGTTGAATCAATATTGCCTTGGTTATTTTGTCATTAAATTTGTAAAAGGGGTAGAACATGTTCAAAAAATTTAGATAGGTATATTCTAGTACTCGAAGAAACACATATTTCAAGCATTCTCTGTGTGGTACAAGAGAATCATAAATTAATACTCATAAATAGCTGGTGACCTATGAAAGCCCAGGGGACCTAAGAGTCCAGGACACCTTGAGATTAGCTGAGATCTTAAGGAAGTGTTCCCATGATTATCCATTGCTAAAGCATGTATGCACACATGCTCACACACATACACAGTGTATTTCTCACTGATAGAGGCTTATCATGCAGTAGAGCAATCTTACCAGTTACTTCTCCTTAGAGGTGGTACACAATAACTGCAGTATAGTAGTCTTACCAGTTGTTGGGATCCGTATGGAAGTGTCCAAGTTACTAGCTTCTTATCCAAAGAATTAGAATACAGACCCTCACAGATTTCATAGTAGCAGTGAAGGAAACTTTATTCAAAGCTGAATTGGAAACACAGATGAGAAAGAATGACAATGAACTACATTAGTGAGGATACTTAAGGGTTCCTCAGGATGTTTGGGACTTCCTTTCATGAGGACCAGAAGAAAGAGTTCAGTTGCTAAGTGATAGTATGGGTGCTTCTCCATTTTGATTTGCAGACTTAGATTATGTAAGCCATTTCTAACAGTACATGTTCTCTCCCCATGATGCATTTAAATTTTATATACATGCCCAAGTATGTTTAAGCATAAGATGATACAAAGAAAGTTTCTCCTAAAAATTCACTAAAAGGACACAGTTTGTCTTATTTCATATGCACCAAAATCTAGTTCAGGTCAAATCAACTCCTACTTTTATACCTCCATATGTTCTGAAATGTGCTTGGATAGAAACTATCCACAAAAGGATAGATGTTTTGGTGGTTAGGGATAAAAAAGATGTATTCCCAAAGTTCACAGCAGGTAGGGTCCTAGGTTGCCAACCAATTTTCAGTGCATTATTAGAAAAGGGGTGTATGCACAAAGTATCTGTATGTAAGAGTCCTAAGTTGCCAAGTGCAGGTAGTTAGAAGAGACATGTATACATAGCCCAAGTCAAGCACCGTCACAGGTTGTTGAACTATTCTCTATGCTTGGCTGCCTTAGCATTAAAGCTACAGAAATCGTGTTGAACACAGCAAAGAAAAGGGTGGGCTGGAGGAGTCTCATCAACTTGTGGGATTCAGGATTTTCTGATGCAAGATAAAAGCACTCATTGCAAGAATTCTAGATCAGAAAAAAATAGTTGTAGCAGAATTTTCTGGTAACTGAGGTATTGTCTGGATTGAGAATTCAAGACATGGCTGGATCCAGATGTTATGAATATATCATTGAGAATCTCCCTGTCTCTATGTCTCAGCTCTCCTTTCTTTATTATCTTCTATCCAAATAATTATGTCTCTTAGGGAAAGAAAAGATAATAGTTCTCTAATCTCATATTCTGTTTGCTTAGAAATCATGTCTTTCCCCAACCTTAGCAATGGATTTGCCAGACCCTTTTGAATAAACACCATCCTATATCCAATCTTGAATGGCTGTTTACATTCAGTGACATTGTCTTACACACAAAGATCCAAACTCTTGAACTTACAAATGTGGGAAAGGGAAACATCCTATCTTTCTGGTCCATCCCACATCCAAACACAGCTCACCTTTGATGTTACCCAGTCCCTGCCATGACTTCCACGTGATTCTGCTGTTTCCTTGAGGAAACATGGCATTGTTAACAGAAGGAACAAGCATGGAGAAAGAATGAAGAGGAGCATAGACACTGTCAGCAGGCATCCTCCCAAGGGCTCCACCAATCCTAACTCTGGGTCCTGTGGCCTCTCCCCTTGCTTCTGATACCCCTCCTTCACTGTGTTCCACACTGTCCTCATTCCCAGATAACACAGGCAGGGAAGAGCTCCAGGAGGGGATACCCTGGTACCTTGGAGGCTCAGTTCAAATGATCAACTTTTTGTACAAGGAAGACTTTTTAACACATCTTCTGCCTTTATCTTCATAGAATCTTTTTAAACTGGACCTACTTGGAAATCCAAAAGAGGTAAGAACCTTCCCCCCCTCCCCCAATTACAAACGTTGAGTCTTAACAGTGTTTGGCTCCAATTAACTATGAGTACAAAATCTCCATTGTGATATGTAGTTACTTCTTGTGTTCCCTGAGAGGGGAAGTTGCATGTTGTAGTAACACAGGCAGGAAGATCAGAGTTGTGGCTGTCCTGACTCCCAGTACTCCTGATGACCCCAACCCCCTTCTAGTACCAGGAAACTCCAGCAATATGCTCCATCTCCTCCCTCCTGCCTCTCAACAGCGGTTGGCATTTGGTAACATTAGCTGTGCAATCTATAGTCCTGTCCTAGATTTTCTCCCTGGGGATCCCAGCAATTCCCTGAAAACTCTGTGAGCATGAAATGAGACTTAGCTGCCCATCTAACTTTTAGCATTTGGCAAGAGATGATTTACCAGTTGGGGCACAGCAGTAACACAGATTACATGCTGGCTCTTTTTTTAGAGTCTTCCCATCTAAGATTTGGAAGAGTATAACAGAAGGTCAAATAGAATATGGGGTGTGTCTGATTGTAGTCAGACAAACAGAGGATAAATTGGAAGATGGGAACAGAATTGGCTAGTAGTTAGATATGCCCAGCCAATAGGAGGTAGTGTGATTAGGAAGAAAGCCAGATGTTAGGAAATTTGGAGGTAGTGTTACAGGCAGAGGGAAGAGCAGCTGCAAAAGCCTGGTGCAGGAAGCCAGAGTGCTTGGAGGGAAGATGGTGAGAGAAATATGGGCTTCGGGCTGAGAAAGTAAGGAAAGTGCAGTAGCGTTTGAAAGGCTATGATTTTTATTCAGCAAGAAAAAGGTGTTAGGTGGGCTTCAAAAGGTAATCTTAGATATTTGTAGTATTGCCTGAGTTAGGGTTTCTATTGCTGTAAGAGATGCTATGACCGTAGCAATTCTTATAAGGAAAACATTTCACTGGGGATGGCTTACAGTTCATCATTGTCATGACAAGAATGGTGGCATGCAGGCAAACATGACACTGCAGAAGGACCTGAGAGCTCTACATCTTGATCTGCAGGCAGCAAGAAGAGACAGTGAGACACTAGGCCTGTCCTGAGCTTCTGAGACCTCAAAGCCCACCCCCCTAGGAACACATCCTTCAACAAAGCCACACATACTTCATCAAGGCCACACCTCCTAACAATGCCACTCCCTATGAGCCTATGAGGGCCATTTTTGTTCATATCACCACAGATATCTTATTTTTATTCATTGTGATTTGAAACATAGCCCTATTACAAAGTCTAGGCTGCCCTTGAACTTGTGATCCTCCTCTCTCAGCTTCCCAAGTCCCAGGATTACAAGTATAGGGCACCATATCTAGCATTGGAGTCTATTTGGGAAGCAGTGTAGAAATTCACTGTATATGCAGGGAGCAGAACAGGTTCAGGAGGGTTTAGATGTGATTGGAGTTGAAACATTTTTGAAGGAATTTCTGAGTGGATTGCTGGCCATCAGTGAGATAATGAAAAAGAGAAAGGATGCCACTGACCTCTAACTCGGGCCAGCAATGCACTTGGCCTCACAGAGAAGGCTTTAGTATTCATGGGTGGTTTAGCAAATACTAAGTGCCTTGTGGTTGGTGATCTCAGTCTCCCATGCATTTACTGCTCGACATGGTCTCTTGTTGTCTGGCATTTGCAGTTTTGCTATTTTCTACCTTCATGTTCTCTATACACTCTGATTTCTCATGAAGTTATCAGACATGTCCATGGGAACACAAAGTAGAATATGTCATTTTCCTTCTGATAAAGTCTTGACTTTGCTTGGAGACCCAAAAGAGGTAAGGACATCAGCTTTCTGGATTACAGATGTTTAGTAAAGACAAACACATTTCTTTCACGGAACTAGTGCTTGAACACATGTCTGAATGCCAATGATGGGCCATGTATTAGAGAGAAAACAGTCTCTGCCCTCTGACTCTCTCTTTAACCCTGCCCAGAGCAGGCCTCCAAGCCCAGGCCTCTTTGATCATCATGGCTTACCTCTGTACACTGACTCTGCTCTCTTGGCTTCAGCCCTTTCCTCTGTTTGAAAATGCCTGACTTTATCCTTACTTGTATAGAGTGCTCTTGTCCAGATCCTGCTTCCATGGCAAAACAACAGGTGCTTTGTGACCCCAGTGCATGTTTCTTTCTTCAGATGAGCAGCTCTCCATGGAGCCCTTCTGTACCTCCCAGCTTTTCTAAGGCAGCAGTTTTTACACCGAGAATACATTCTATTTTGTATTATTTTGTATTCTATTTGATTATGGCTCGATACTTGTGGTTTTTTTCTCTTCAAATATGAGTGAAGTCTCAGTTTAGATACCTTGAGAGAAGTGCATTACTTCTAAAAATTAACTTTGTATCCCAAAGCACTCAGGTTTAGATAGAGATAAAAAACAAACAAACAAACATGCAATGTATATTCATTAGTCATAGATTCTCTACTTGTGAAGTCACTTGCTAAAATGTATTTGAAACCCCAATTCAACATGTATGGCACAATCGGGGTCTTTTGCACTGTATGCACTGGGCAGCAAGGTGCTTAAATCACATCTGAAGTCAAATTGTGATTCCTCCCCCATATTCAGAAGTAACATCTTCATGATCTGTACAATGATACACCTTTATAATTACTTAGTGTTTCAGTTAATTTCTATATTTAAGCTGCTCTCCAGCATAGAGATGAAGAGCTTTCCAGTGTTCCCAAGCACAGGAGAATGTGAGGAACATTACAGAGAAAAACACTGTTGGATGAATTTCCTTCAGCTTTAGTTATGAGGCGTTTGGTCTTGAATTCAGTATTGGTGAAGCAACATCACAATGCACCCAAAAGAGGGAAGAGACTTGCATTGGTCAGGAGATGGGAGAAAGAGGGAGGTCATTCTGGAGAATGGTCATGTGTGTGATTAAGATTTGAAGGCATGGAAAATGAAAGCCGGGGCATAGTGGGAAGTAGGATTGTGAGAAAGAAATCAAATCTATACTCACATGAATTGGATCAGAAACATGTTAAGCCTTTCCCAATCAGTGCTTTGTCAGAGATAAGTTCAATTTTAAATAATAATTTGTAAGAAAGGTGTGTTATATAATGTGTGATTAAATAGAAACTCATAACCAGACAGTTTTGGCACACACCTTTAATCCTAGCACTCAGAAGCAGAAGCAGTAAGATCTC
This sequence comes from Phodopus roborovskii, assembly GCF_943737965.1. Classification (NCBI taxonomy): domain Eukaryota; kingdom Metazoa; phylum Chordata; class Mammalia; order Rodentia; family Cricetidae; genus Phodopus; species Phodopus roborovskii. Next base: position 4,149,243 of record NW_026126487.1, on the reverse strand, counting down.
TGTGAGTTCAAGGCCAGCCTGGTCTACATAGCAAGTATCAAGATAGGCTCCAAAGCTACAGAGAAACCCTGTCTTAAAGAAAGGAAGAAAGAAAGAAAAAAAGAAAGAAAAAAAGAAAGAAAGAAAGAAAGAAAAGGAAGAAGTTCATAAAAGAAGAATGATAAAAAAAAAATTGTGACAAGTGGCTCCCAGGAACTAACTCTTAAATTTCCCTTGGAGAAATGGCACAACATTTGCTAATTCAGTATTTTCAGCAAGTTTACAGACTTATCTAAAATAATTAATCCAAGTTAACATATAAATTGATATTTTGAACTCAATATATACTCTGAACTTTGAAACATTTTTATATGGTTTATATTTTACTTTGGATGAAAATTGGCCTCCTTATTTCCCTACCACCATCATCTTGTCAGTGACAATCCCTTAGAAATTCCAAGATGTAGTCCCTCTTAAGGCACTGAGTTTCTGTGGCCATAGCCACAGGTACCTTTGGGCTGGCCATGCCTTCAGACAGCTAAAGAGGGTATGGTTGTAACAAGACAGAATAGTCAATAGAGGCTACATTTCTCTCTTCCCTAGACGTATCCCTTCCTCCCTACCATGATTGATGGAGTGTTCCTGTCAAAGACTCCAGAAGAGATCCTGGCTGAGAAGAGCTTTAACACTGTCCCCTACATGGTGGGCATCAACAAGCAAGAGTTTGGATGGATCATTCCAATGGTGAGAATGTACAGACCTCTTGGATGTACTCCACAGAGGCTCAACCACCATCCTGCCTGCTCTGATCAAGGGTTAGGCAACCAGATGACTACATTTCAAAGAATCTTAAAACTCTCCAAGGAAATTTGCTTTGAGAGTTCCAAATTAAGCCATTCAGAGTGTCATTTTACACTATGTGGACAGAGGAGGGATAAATAATTGAAATTTTTGAAATTTTTGAAATAATTGAAATACTCAGAATCCTGTCTGCCCACTACCAAGCTTTCCATTGGCAATGCTGAGCTCTCCAAGTAGGCCTCTTAGGGCCCTAGTATCAACCTGGGATGTGGCTTTCAGTGCTCAAAGACATGCTGAGACCAGACCAGAGCTCTGAGTCCAAACCTAGAGTCCTGCAGCTCTTAGGCAGAAGGACTTCAGGGTGCATCATAGGAATATAGACACACAGGCATAATGCTTGGTTTTGTTAACCAGTCACCTGTGCCTGGGAGTGTGTGACCTATATCCTCTGTCCCTGAGCCTTTGGCTTCTAAATGACCGTGGCCTGAATGTTCACTCACTTCCTAAAACTAAAGTTTGATCATGTGATCAAACATTTAAGTGTCTTCTCTGCATTACTTGAATTCATCTATATATGTCCATTGATTTTGTTCATTTTATTTCTCAAAGACTTAAACTCCCATGCCCATCAAGGCTCCTTAAACTCTACCTTACTCTATTTTGGTTTGCTTAGTTGGCTTGTTTTGTTTTGGTTTTTTGTTGTTGTTTTGTTTTTGCTTTTGTTACTTCTTCATGATTCACAGTGCTTAATCATCTGTTTAACAGCTTATGGGCTATCCACTCTCTGAAGGCAAACTGGACCAGAAGACAGCTAACTCCCTCTTGTGGCAGTCCTACCCAACACTTGTAAGGTTCTGGGGAATCATGGGAAGTGATTGAGAAAGGTTGGTGTTTTTCTCTAATTCACAGACCAAGTTGATGATGGGAAACCCAAGTTTAAACTCCTATGCTCCTATGATTTTAGTTACCCATTTTGCCATTCCAGTGTGTGAATTAATACTTGTGGCTCCCCCAACAAAATCTCAGTGCACTCAAAATAGTTTTAGAGGGAAAGACTTATTTTTAAAGTTAGCAAAACCAAGACCATTGAGATAAGTTGTTTCAGATAAGAAACAAAGACCAGAGCATCTAGGGACTGGATGGCACAAGCCTTCCTTATGGAGTTATTTGGGTGCAAATCAGATAGGTGAACACCAAATTAGTTACAAATTTTTGGTTTTAGTGCCAGATGTGATGCCTTTAATCCCAGCACTCAGGAGGCAGATTTCCATGAGTTTGATACCAGCCTGGTCTACAAAGCAAGTTCCAGGATACCCAGAGCTGTTACATATAGAAAACCTGTCTTTAAAAAAAAACTAAAAAAAAAAAAAAGCCAATTTTGGTGGTTTTGTTTTTTATGACACTTAGGCTGCTGTTATTTATAGGTTAATAGATATTGCAGGCTTTATTAATATAAAGAAAAATTAATAACTTGCAAATCATATGACCCATTTTATTCCAGTTTTTCAAGAAATGTTAGTTCTGAACTTCACTATGAGGATATAAATGGTAACTTTTCCCCAGAGAACAGGGGAAAATACCAAGAAATTACATTTCTCCAGAGGACTATTGGTGGAATAAAGATCCACTCTCTTCTGTAGGGACAGCTGAAGGGAACACTTACTGGAGAACAATTTTCAATACATGCGGTCTCTTTATGTATGTGGGTTGCTTTTTTTTCTCACAAAAACAGTGGGAAACTAATAATACATGGCTTGGATATCTGATTCCTGTTAGTAATTAATTAAAATCAGTTAAAGAATGATAATAAAATTTTTAAAAGAGAAATTTAATTGAGAGAGTTTATTCCAAGCTTCCATGGGCAACAGCAGGAGGGTTCAGTGAGCACCGAAGCAGTTTAGAATCATTGATGCTTTCTTAACTGACTGCAGAAGTCCTTTGCTCACCCAGTCAAATGGTCACTTTCTGATCCATTTCAGAAAATCCCTGAGAATCTGATTCCAATGGCCACTGAGAAGTATTTAGGAGGGACAAATGACCCTGCCAAAAAGAAAGACCTGTTCCTGGACTTGATTGCAGATGTCATATTTGGTGTCCCATCAGTGATGGTGTCTCGTAGCCACAGAGGTGAGTCTTTGGTGTTGGATGGGGGAGGGGTGGACACAAGTTCATCTGCTAGGTCTCTGGCCTGCCCACATCCTGGTATGGATAGATATTAAATCTGTTGATATCAGGCCTCAACAGTTGATTCCATATGACCTACAGTGCTTTCTTGTTTTTCCGCTAGTAAAGATCTATGAGAAAAGGGTCTGCATGCAATTTAATTTAGAAAATCATCCCAAAAAACACAATTGGGAGGCAAGAAAGTATGCAGAGAAAAGACAGACTCCAAGACACATGCCTGGAATGTGTCCATCTTAGCTGCAACTGGAATGCTCTAGGAAACAGGAGTAACATCTTAGGGCTTGCTTTCTGAAAGGCAAAGGAAGCTGTGCATTAACCCATATCTTACCAATTGAATGCTTCTCTAAAAGTCTGTTTATCCTTTGGCACCTTTATCTAGTGCAAGCATGAACAGAACTGTGTTTAATGATTGGGAGGGAAATGAGGGCAAGAGCTAATGATGCTGCATGTGGCTGTCAGGCTGGCCTGCCTTGGAACTTGGGCTACAATTAACGGACAGAGTTACTTTGCTCAGTGCTCTAACAGAGAACCTGACATATAACAGCTAAGAAACAAAGGTCTGTTTTAACTTATAGCCTCAGAGGTTTCAGTCTGTGATCTCAGGAGAGTATGAAGGAGCATATCACATCAGAGGTACAAGAAAGGAATAGAACCACATGAAGCATCAACAGAAATGGTTCAGAGTACAGAATAACCAACACATCCTTGTCACCTGCAGTTTATTCCAAAATAAGGCCCCACCTTCCACAATTCTACCACCTCCCAGGAATATGTTATAACTTTGAATCTATCGATTGATTAAACCATTTAGTAGATCAGAACCTTCATGATAGTTGTTTCTATAAATGACCTCAAAGATGCATCTGGAGATGTCCATTACAAAGCTTCTAGGCATATCTTAGTCTAACACAGTTAACACTTGAGATTAACCATGAAAAGGCACAAAAAGCTTCTATTGCTGATGTTTTCTTACTGAAGCTATGGTGGTAAGTAGGATCAGAATTCCACTATTGGTAGAGGGGTAATTGGGAAATCTTTGAAGGTTGATAATATTGAAACAACTGCTAAGGACCAACATGTAATGAGCCAGGACTTAGTAGTGTAGGTGTAGGTACCCAGGTGCCATGATGTAGTGTGGGTGCAGGTACATGGTTGCCATGATGTAGTATGGGTGTAGGTAGGCAGGTTCCGTGGTGTGCTTATATAAGTCACAGAACAAAGAGTCAGTTCTGTCCTTCCACCTTTGCATAGGTTCTGGAGATTGAACTCAGGCTGACAGGTGTGTACAGCACGCACCTCTACCTGCTGACCTGTAATGACATCTCCTCTCTGATTTTTTAATGTAGGCACATAGAACTAAAGAACTTTTTCCTTAGGATTATCTTCATTTTATCTGATAGGCGTTGGTTATAGTGGTCTCATTCTATTCAGTTCTAGAAAGTTTTAATTCTCCCTGGAGTTCTTCAACAGTCTATTCATCATTAATGAGTATGCTGTTTAATCTCTGAGTCTGTGCATTCTCTATAGGTTTTTCTTTTTGTTGACTCCTAGATTTATTTTATTGTTAGAAGAAATACAATGTTATTTGAGCTTTCTTACATTTATGGATACTTGATTTGTATCCAGATCTATAAAGTAGTTAATAAAAATTCCACAAACTGCCAAGAATGTTTCTCCTGAAGTGTTTGGGTAGAATGTTACTGGGTGCCTCATTGGTCTATTTCTGATTTCATTTGACTCTGTCTTACTTTCCTTTGTCCAAATGACCTGTCCATGGGTGAGAGTGGGATATTGAAGTTGCCTACTATGTTGAGATTGATACATTGTTTATATCTAATAGAATTTGCTTTAAGAATTGGGTGCACTTGTTTTGTGCACAAATGTTGAGAAGTGAAATGTCCTCCTGGTACATGGTTCCCTGATTAGAATGAAGTGTTCTTCTTTGTCTCTTCTGACTCACTTTGGTTTGAAGTCTATTTTATCTAATATCAGATTACCCTGATGTGGTGTCTACCTTGATAGGAGATGTGTTTTCCTGGAGGCAGCAAAAAATGGATGTTGTTTTCTTATACCATGTCTTTTAGTTTGGCTAATAAGGAGCAATAATGTTATTATTCAAAAGTGTATATTAATGCTTCTCACTGCTGCATCTGTGCTGATATTCTGTTCCACATTTGCTGACTGTACTATTCTTACTTTGTTCCAGTGGTCTCTTCAATATGTTTATCCTTCTCTTTAGTCTTAAGAACTCTTTCAAGTACCCTTTGCATAAGTAGCTCAATGCTCATTAATTCCTTTAGCCTGCTTTTGTAATGGAGAGTTTGGTTTCCCTTCAGCTATAACTAATAGTTTGTTGAGTTTGCAGCTGTGGTCTTTCAGAACTGGACAAGCATCTTTGCATGCCCTTTTGTATTGATCAGATTCTGTTAATCAGCTATAAGACCATCTGGCCCACCTTTATATGTGACCTGGGCCTTCTCTCTTACATATTTCAATAGCCTTTCTTTGTTTCATTTTCAGTGCTTTAATTATAATGACATGGAGAATTCCAGGACTCTTATACATGGGCAGGTATCTCTTTCTCTATATTTGAGATTTTTTTCTTTGTTTTTATGGAAAGTATTTTCTGTACTTTGATCATGGAAATCATCACCTTATATGTTCATAACTCACTTGTCTTCTATTGAAACACCAAAACTCTCAGGATGATGATCTATCCATGTCTCAGATCTGTTCATGGGGTTTTTGAAACTTTATCATTGACCTTAGTGGAGTGTTCTGATTCCTCTAGCTTATCTTCAGGCCCTGCTACTCTGCCCTCCTTGAGATCTGATCTATTAATGAGGCTTCCTACTGAGCTTTAACTGGAAATTGTCATTTCCAGTATCACATTAGCTTAGCTATCGTGTTCCCATTTGGATTCAGCTGCCATGGACTGGGTACTGGTTGGATAAAGGTGTGGCTTACAAATTAGGTAAAGAATACCATTATTAAGTAGTGAAATAAAGAAGGAAGCTGAGTGGGGAAAGGGAGTGAAACATGAGTGAGAAGGGAGAATATGAGATAGGAATATGAGAGGCAGGGGGAGACAATACTGGATTTGGAAATAAAGGATAGAAGGGTTTTGTGGATATAAGAAGCTGAGGGACAGTCATGAAGATATATTATGGCGAGATAGAGCCACAACATTATGCTTAACACTGACTATAAAAAAATGGCAAATAGTTATATGAAAAAACCAATTATGAAGAGAAACCAGCCCTTCTGAAATGTTACTAAAAAGATAAAATAAAGCAAAACAAACTCAAAAACAAAAACTCAGATGATGGAATTATACCTAATACAAGCACACACACACACACAAACACACACACACACTCATGCATATACAATTGTGCATATACACACCCATACACATGTACTCATGAATACATAATCTGAAGACTGGCCCAACTTTCTCCCTCTGTCGGGGAAGGGTGTTGGTTCCTCCCACTACTATGTAGGAATGTTCCTTCCAACTGCTTTCTTAAAGTAGGACAGAAACCTGGTAGGCTCCATAGGTCAGTGTAACCAAGCTGCATATCCTTTGTGTGCTGATAGAGTACTGAGTTCTGCATCTCTGTACTCCCTTGTAATTCAACCATGGTGCAGGCCACCATTGCCTCACAGGCCCTAGGTGGCTCCACAGACTCATCTCTGAGCTAGTCTATGTGACATTGTCATGTGTTCCCCATGCTGTCTTCAGCCTGAGCTTGTGAGCCTTATTTTGAGAAATGGGACCTCTTGTCCATTCTTGTTTTGTTGAATATGTATTTTTTTATTTATCTATCTATCACTATAGAGTTGTTTGAGATCATTGTACATATTCTTAAATTTCTATATTTTTCTACATGTGTTTGTGTAGGTGCACACATTCTATAACATGCATGAGGAGCTCAGAGGACAACTTGTTGGAGTGGGTGCTCCCTTCTTACCATATGACTTCTAGGAATTGAGTACAGGTCATTGGGCATGACAGCAAAGAGCTTTACCTACTGAACCATCTTGTCAACCCTTGTGTATATATTTAAATAGTTACTTATCACATGTACATTTTGCAAACATTTTCCCAACCTGTGGATTGTCTTTATTCATTGCTCATGGTCTTCCTTGCTGTGAAAAACTCTTTGGTCTGCTGACAGCCCATTTGTTTTCACTTGTGTTGCCTACAGTATTGTAATCTAGACCACAGTTGCATACTTTTTCCTTTGTAGTCTGATCTTGCATTAACTTTCACTCCATTTTAGTTTTTTAATTTCTATTAGTTTTTGAAATGGCGTATAGAAACACTGAATTTGCATCATTTCCCCCTTCTTCACTCCTCCCTCCAACTCCTCGCTTGCCCCCAACCCTGACTCATCTGGACAGTCAGATTACAGTTCTTGCTTATGACTATAAACTTAAGAGGACAGGACACTTTAGCCCTTGATCTTGGCTAATGTTACAGGTTCTGACCCAGGAGTTGAGAACCTTGTCACTAAAGACTTGACAGTGACCTGGAATGCTGTTCCTTGGTCCCTGCTCCCTTACATGCCATGTCTGCTCTCTGACTATTGCTAATTCTGTAAACAGCCTTCCTGCCCTGACTGTTCTCAGGCTGTTGAGCTGTATCCACTTTTGCAGATCAGCTCTCTGCCACTGCTGCTCTCCTGCATCTGCTTTGGCCTCCTTGCCACCTTCTAGGCTGATTCCTTCTTGTGGGACCATCTCAAGGCACATTACTGAGGTAGGCACAGACTGGAGAGCTCTTTTGGTTGTTGTACCTAAAGTTTCAAGACTAGGCGGTAGCACTGGAAAGTGTCTGCTCTGTGTTTTGTATATAGAGTAGCTCTGGTCTGGGGAGCTGCTCTGTCCCCCTCACCCCTGAAAGACCCTTTCCTGAGCACAGTGCTCCAGGCTGGGTTACTTTCCTTCAGCACACTGCCTGGACCACCACCTGCTCTCCCAAGCCCTGGGGTTTCCTCTAAGACATTGGAGGTGGGTTTGGCACTTCCCTGATTGTGAAGCTCTTAGCACTGATGCCCCTGGGGGTTCTCCCTGCTCTTTCACTGTTAAGGCTGTGATTGTTTTGTGTCTTGGCTAAAATCACATGGAGGCTGCTGTGCTTTCTGACCTAATGCTGGGAATCTGTCCCAGAAGCAGAGCATTTCCAGCCACAGCCTCTTGAAATAAACGCTCTGTCCTCCTCCTACTTTCTTCCCTCTAACGTTCTCTTATTCAAATGTTTAGCCTGGTGACAGCACCTCATTTTCTTTGCTTTTCTTGAAGTTCTAGCTTGAACTATTCAGATATTGTTTGCAATTGTTTAGAAGAATTTTTTATAAAGATTAGGGGTTCAGGTAAAATAATCTTGAGTGGTGTACTGTATAAATTGTTTTTTTTTTCAAGTACAAAAGTTTTGCATAGCTGAGGTCTGAGTTCCTTGCTCAAATGATTGAGTGGCAGAGGCACTCCTACATGACTCTGCAGCAGCTTCTTGGGTGGATCAGGGTCACAGGACTGCCTTTGTGGTTGCAGAGATGGACTCTGAGAGGAAATTGGACAGAGTATTCTTCACCCTGTGATGGGATGGCATACATTACTTAAAGCCTTTGTGGGCACTCAATGGGCAAAACACTTGTTGCACAATTCCCACAACCTGAGTTTGAATCCTAGAGGAGTGCCCATTAAGGTAAATGGGGAGAACTAATCCCAAGAAGTCATTCACTGTCCTCTGTGCACACAGTGTCACACAAACACCCACATACACCCATCATGCATGTACATACAATAATATAAATCATGTTTAACTTGTGGATGAGTAACTCATAATGTGGAGCAATGATAGTAGTATATGAAATGTACATAAAATGGTCATATATTATATATATATATATATAGTATTATGCTTATTATTATTATTCTTACTATATACATAGGGGCAAAGCTGCTATGGAGCCTGGCACTTTTGTCTCTGAGTTACTCTGCTATAGGCACTAATCCTGCCCCCCATGAATGCTACACAGGGCTGAGTTTCCAAGGTTGGGGACATGGAATGGGATGGGCCATAATAAGCAATAATTGGCAGCTACAGTGTTCTATCAGCAAGACAACTGGCATCAATGGCACATTGACAAGATGTCCCTTTTGCAAGAAAGCAAGGGACAGAGGGTCAGGGGACAAGTTTCCTCTCCCTTGACTAACCTCTCTTGGTGCCACCTCACTATCTTAAGCGTTTAATACTCACTGAGCAAGGAGGAAGCAGAGTGTGAAACACAAACTCTATTAGGCTTTGTGGTTCCCTGAGACAAAAGAGACTCTTGTTCTCTCCCTGCATGTATTTGTGTTTTTACTGTCTTAATTCCAAATAGGCTAGTTGTGCAGCCCTGAGCAAGTCCTTCCCTGAAACTGTGTTTCTCCCCTGTGCTGGTAAACAGGGACCTCAGTACAGTTTGAATCTTTGGCATCACACAGGTGTGTAGTGGACAATGTGAACTCTACATGCATCCATGTCTCCACAGATGCCGGGGCTCCCACCTACATGTATGAGTTTGAGTATCGCCCAAGCTTTGTATCAAACATGAGACCCAAGGAAGTCATAGGAGACCATGGCGATGAAATCTTCTCTGTATTTGGATCTCCCTTTTTAAAAGGTATTATCTCTTTGCTGCCCGAGGCCTTGGCATTTGGTGGCCTGGATTTGGGCCCTGACTTGATAGCCTTGTGCAAGTTTCTCCTTTTCTCTCCAGTTTGCTTTCCTGCCACTATGTAACAGGATTTAGCTACATTGGAAGTCAGTCCTGAGGGTTCACACACATGAAGGAGGGGAGTGTTCATGTGTCCCCAGCCATAGTCACTCTCAGAATCATGACCTGTAAAACCAGTAAGATCAGCCATGGGCTCCACTTTGGCGTATTTTCCTCTCATACGAGTGTGCTGGGATGCGAGTAAGGGAATCGTTCATTTCTAACCCTGAACAAGGTTTATCATGTTTTACACATCTGTCTATATATGTGGGTCATAGATTCGCTTATAGTTTGGAATACAATATTTAAAGGGAGCTTGCACAGTGGTCTTCAATATGTTGTTTTTCAGTAGTTGTACATAACTAGCAATCTCACACATGTCTCTCATGACATCAGTGTCTCTGGACTTCTCTGTGTTTTGTAAAATATTAGGAACTCTGGAGAGAGAGACAGAGAGACAGAGAGAGACAGACAGAGAGACAGACAGGAAGACGGAGATTAAGAAAAGGCCCAAAGGGAGCCAATATATGGAAAGCTATTCTAACTTGAAGTGTAGGTTATTAGCTAGCACATTCTTAAAAGGTAGATTTTAACTTAATAAGGTGTGGCAAGGGTCAAGACTCTGAATTTCTAACAAGCTCCCCAAGATGGTGATGAGCACCATCACTCCCACTGTGCAGCTGCTGAACTTAAAGCCTCTGGGTGAGTGGCTAAAGCTTATTCTTGTTTCCACACAGATGGCGCCTCGGAAGAGGAGATCAACCTCAGCAAGACGGTGATGAAATTCTGGGCCAACTTTGCTCGCAATGGGTGAGACTGGTGGCAAAAATGAGACTGATCTGGGTTTGGTGTCGTCATACTTGTTGGGAAGGAGTCTTTTCTAATGCTTGGGTGCTCAATCTCCTGTCCCTGTGACCATAACATTCTAACAATGACAGCTAAAGTAACCCATTTTAGCAGTGAGGGACCCTCTGAGGTGGTTCCGCTTAAAGGAGGGGGTGTGCATTTTGGCTCATGGATTCAGAGGATTCACTTCTTAGCCATTTGACCTACTTGCTCTGGTTGTTAATTAGTATGGAACATGGTGGGATAATATGATGGCTTCATCTCTCCACCTCACTGGCAGTCAGGAAGCAAAGAGAGGGGAAAAGACTGGGTCCCAGTACTCATCAGGGGTATGTTCATTAGGATCAACTTCTTCCAGCTAATCCTACCTTTTAGAGTTCCTACCATGAGCCATGAGCACTTTCAGCTGATGACCAAGCCCAGTAGGGCTTATTCTCTGAGGCTCTGTGTCAAGCATTCAGAAATCTGTTGCTTGGTGTGGGTTCTGAAGGGCCTAGGAAGCCCTTCCCCCAAGGCCTGTCTTAGGCTGTTTGTGCTCATGTCCTAAACAGATACTAGGTAGAAGGCACAGGTTGTGGCACTTCTAACTCATTAGACTCTCCATAGCAGCATGAGCCTCGCTCTCACAGCTTTAAGCATCATGCTATTATTGTTGTCAGCAGGGTCTCCGAACCTTCCACACACTTGCTGGCCTCCAGCTCTTTTGTTTGCAATCTGTGTAGAAGCCTTAATGACCTCATTGCCCTTGCATTCTGCATACTTGCAAAATCACAACTGTGTGGATAACATTAAGGTTTACCTATGGCTTCAGATATCACCAGGCTCTATAAGACATCAGCTGCAATAGCCTCTGAGTGACTGAACATAAAGTAAAAATACCAGAGAGTTTTTTTTTTCAGGTCATCCCCTAGGCAGGGACATCTAGCATTAATTTCTCATAGCAGGGTCTTTGGAACAAGTTTATACCTTTACACCCTTGTGCCTATGATGGGTGTGTTTTGGAATCTGAGAAATAGCTTCAAGTATGAATGACAAAAAAAAAAGCAAGGCTGAAGAGTAAGTACGAGTATGAAACAAGAGACTTTTAGGCTGTTTCAAGCCTCTGAACTTGGTGCTCTTCTGCAAACCCCTGAGATGTGAGCCTTGGCTTCCCCTAATAAAGTATTCTCTAACAGTCACACTCTCCTTGTACACAAGCTTAACCGCACTCCTTTGTCGTTGTGGTGATGGTGGTGCTGGTGAGAGGGGTGTTTCTTGTGCTTTTTCTTTCTTTCTTTCTTTTTTTTTTTTTTTTTTTTCCTTTTTGGCAAAATTGAGTTTTTTTCTAATCTTCATGCTGTATTTTTGCTTCTAAATCTCATTGTAAATATTATTAAAAATGAAACAAAATAAAGCTCTCTACACTACCAGGATGCTATGCTACCTTCAAATCTCCTCAACCAATAAGTACTTTATCATCTTTAAACTCAGTAACCAATACAATATTGGAACAGACAAATGTAAGTAAATTCATTGCTGGAATGGAGCATGAATGACCTCTAATCCAGGTCCTCCTAGAGGCTTCCTTCTCTCTTGAGCCATCATGAGCTTCACTTTTCTTTTTCTATTAGAACCTACTAGAATGCCCCTTATGCCTCACTCATTACAATCTGAGTTTCCTACAGCACTCTCTCTAAACATTTCCAAAATCCTTCACAAACTAGTAAAAATTTCTGCAGGGCCATATCATCAAATTAACAAATATAGTAATATTTTTGTGTTGTCCTCTTTCAGTTGCTAAGACAAAAATAAATAAATAAATAAATAAATAAATAAACAAACCTGAGGTTCATCAGCTTCAAAGGTGAAGGTTTTATTGGGGATTCTGAGTTTTCCTTTGAAATTTTCACTTTGAGCCTGTGACTAAGAGAAAAGTGGTGGATAAGGGGCATTGGGTGGAAACCAGCTCCTCATTCCGTGGCAGTCAGGAAACACTGAGATAAAGAAGTAGCTTTCCAGCATGGTACAAGACCTACTCCTTCCAAGCAGGTGCCACTTCCCAATTCCTCTGTTAGCCTTCACAGAACCATGCACATCAACCTTCATAACGTGCAGAGTTAAGCCAAGATGTCCTGGCAAATCTCAGGGCAATACGGGGGCAAGCACAGTTGCTTTGGTGAAAATCCTTTTCTTTTTAATTCTGTTCACAGGAACCCTAATGGGAGAGAGCTGCCTCATTGGCCAGTGTATGACCAGAAGGAAGGGTACATGAAGATTGGTGCCTCTATCCAGGCAGCCCACAAGCTGAAAGACAAAGAAGTGTTTTTTTGGACTGAACTCAGGGCCAAGGAGGCAGCAGAGAGGACAACACACAGAGAGCATGCTGAGCTCTGATAAAGAGTTCCAGCTATGTTTAAGAGCCTGCAGCCAAGTCAGAGGTATGCCACAGATGATCCTGCAGAAATATAAGGCTTCTTATCTTTAAGGCCATACCATTGTATGGTATTTTGTACAAATACATTAAAGAGGATCCTTGTTACTTCAACTTGTAAAAATAAAACATTGTTTTGAAAATCAAAACTGGGTCAGTGTCTGTCCTAGTTGGGTTCTTGTTGTTATTGTAGTTTTTGCTTATTTGTTTGGTGTGTGTGTGTGTGTGTGTGTGTGTGTGTGTGTGTGTGTATTTGTACTTGACACAAACTAGAGTTTTCAAGGAAGACTGAGGAAATGCCTCCATCATATTGCTTGAAGGCAAGCATGTCTAACATTTTCTTGAATAATGATGGATGTAAGAGGGACCAGCCCACTATACCCATGGGCTGGTGGCAATGGGTTGTATAAGAAAACAAGCTGAGCAACCCAGAAGGAGCAAGACAGGAAGCTGCTGCCTCGGTTCCTGTTTCAGGATTCCTACCATGAGTTCTTGCCTTCACTTCCCTCAGTGAACTGTGAGTCAGGATATATAAGCCGTTTGAAACTTTTCCTCTTCAATTAATTTTGGTCCTAGTGTTTATCACACCAATAGAAACTTAACTAATACAATGTCTTTGGCTCAAGATTAATCTGTGTGCCTCATGGAAGGATAGATGAAGAAAGAACCATCAAAAAAAAAAAACTTTTAAAGATGTCTTTACAGGAGATGGCTGGAGAAATGATCACCCTGAAAACTAAAGGAAAACAAACATGAGGAACACGTGGAATGTTGTGTTAAATATTCTATGGGAGTCATGAACAAGCATCTACTCATCCTAGATAGAGAAGGAACAAAAGAGAAATGATTTTACCAAGCCCACCTTGACTACCAGTGAGTGTATCTGGCTCATTGACTGGATCATAGCTGAGGGTTTACCAACAAGGTGACTTAGAAAGCAGTTGTGTCACCAAAGTGCTCTCCCTGTTTGGGATGAAGATTTCCCCATAGCTGCATAGATGTAATCCATCCTTTGCTTAACTGCCCACCCTGTGTGTAATCTAGTACCTCTAAGGACAACTTGGGCAGGATTACACAGACTATGAGGATCCAGAGAGAGTGGCTAGAATCTCTCGTGAGGGTCTAATGGCCTTCCCCAACCCATCATCTACAAGAGAATATTCTCTTAAAGGGTCTCATAAGAGTCATTTGCAGACATTCTTAGACTCTCTGATCAAGAGAGTAAATGCTACTTTGCTCAGGGGACACTCTGTCACAGCAGATGTGAACATGTCTCACCTACCCCCTCCAGGGAGACATTTTCATAAACATAAAGAGAAAGCTGAGGAGTTTTCTAAGTGCTAGAGGCAATGTGTGGTCTATTGAGAATACAAAATTGGTGGGAACAACAGACCCAAAGAGGAGCTTGCACCCAACACAGACTTCTCCACAGATGTCTATCAGCTATTCATGAATAAGTCTGGGGACTTGTAACAAAGACTGGGATAAAATTGTCTCTGGCATTCAGGCACTGCTCCATTTCTGTGAAGGATCAGTACTCCATACACTTTAAGGAATGCTTAGATACCACATGAAAACTTATTGCTGCTGAGGAAAAAAAACATTATAAAGTTCTGTATCCCATCATGTGGACAGGACACAGTTCTGGACCAAGTCATCAGAGAGCCTTTACTGCTGATGAGAAACAGGGTCACTTAGAGGCTTCCTCTCTAAGACCAATCCACCAAGGGTCCTAAGGTGTCGATGACTAGAAAACCCACTAGGCACTGATGTTGAGTCAATATATATCCATCCTGTTCCAGCTGCCAGTAACCTGAGTTGGGTGTGTCAGGGGGGAAGACTCTCTGGAAGTGGGAAAGAAAAGCAGACAGAATACCACCAAAAGTACAAGGCAGAATTAAAGTGTGCCATTTTATCTCAAGATTTTAAAATTTCATGTAAGTAATGTTGCAGTTACAGTGTAGCAGATATTAATGTAACAGTGTGATATTCAAAGATGGGTATTGAATGCTCAAGACAAACATTAATGTTTCAAACTTTGATGTTTATATTTCTGCCTTGTTTCACTTCTTATATTGTTCTCTTTTTCCTTTTTTTGTTTTTTTCAAAACACATAATTTTATTCTCATGTATGAAGAACAGTCTATATAAATGATGTGTAGGTACCCCACATTTGCATTTTCCAGTCTTGTGGGGCCAGTACAAGTGAGCAAGAGAGCAAATGGTTGAAGGGATGGCTGCTCTCCTTCTGGAGAGGCCAAAGTAGGGCAGGCTGCATACCCTGGAAATAAGAAAGTGTGTAGAAGGCAGGAGAATTATAGATGACATCATTTATATTGCTCCCATTCATAGTCAATGGGATTAAATATTTGTGTTTTATCTTTAATCATGCTGTGAGTATTAAAGAGCAAGTGAGAGGCATTCTAACAGACTCTTTTAACTGAATGGCTATAACCCATAACCCTAGTAGAATGGTGCTAAAAGGGTTCTGGAAGGAGAAACACTACGTGGCCATACCCTATGGACCTGCGAAGATCAGCAAGACTGACATTTCTAAGGCTATTTACCATGCTGATGCCTCTGTGGCCATGTCAACTAGGACATCAAGGACTTTCCCTCCAATGGTTGAATGGACAAGATGACTATTTGGCAGGAAAAGGGAAGGATTATATCTCAGGTGGAGGAGTTGCCCAAGGTTATGCTGGAAGGACCCAAGGTCCATAAGGGTAGAAGTGTAAATTCTCCCAGCAGTTGACCCCATGACATGGACATGTGCATGGTAACCATGCGAAGAACCACCATATTTGAACACTACCAGTCAATAAAGGACAAGATGATTATATTTCTGATCATGTGCAGCCTAAACTTTGGTATGCTCCCAAACCAGAGGTCAATAAGTTTTTCAAGTGACCAGGGTTCAATAAATAGTGAACCTGAGGTACAAAGAGGCGTGTCCAATAAATGTTCAACCTCCATTTCCAAGCATAAAAGTCTAGGAAATAACACACACCTCAGCTCTTGTCCATTTCTTCGCATTATGTGACTCCTATGAAACTATAATCAAGACACAATTGACAGCAGTAGATTATTTCATAGAAATTTGACTTGACTATAATTATCTGAACAAGGGTAGAAATTCTTCTTATAAGAAAAAAAAAACTTGTAAAGTTGGCCTCCATTTGGTTTTGTATTGATGATAGTGATGATGAAAATTAAAATTATCACAAGTACATATGGCCTCTGCTAATTGCTTTTCAGAATGGTTGGAGGTTGTTGTCTTTGAAGGGTTTTGGGAGTGGAACTGGCTAGAGCCTAGTCCACCAAAACCCAGGGTAATCAGCAAAACCAAGTCAAGGAACGTGGTCCTGCCTATGAATTGCAAATTCTTTGGGTTGTTGAACCAGTGGATTAATCCAGCAGACATGTTGAAAGACCATGTGCAGGTGTACAACCAGCTCCTCAAGCAGAGCCAGTTCTCATAGCAAGGGCAACCCTGTGGAAGCTGGGTTTCAAGAGAAGGTCCAGAGAGACCCTTCTTCCAGAGGGAATCTCAGCAAATAATCTTCCAGGCTAAGAAGAGGTCTTTGGACCCATTTGGTCTGGTTAAGAAGGATTTTTAGATTCAGCTCTGGGCAGCAAGCAGCAGAGTCTTCAGAAAGGACCTCTGCCCCCAACAAGGCTTCACAGGACCAAGTGCTGGGGAAGGACAATATCAGTGGCTTCATATTGACCAACCTAGATATCCTTCATCTGATTCCA